>NC_060120.1:1077029902-1078392575 GCF_021461395.2 Schistocerca americana
GCATCGGAACCTAAAACTTGACTCACAGGAGAGGTACAAATCATAGAAATTACAGTGTCCGTCCTCTTGTACTTAAGTCGGCACTGTGCCTTTTGAATTTATTCTCGATGCAATTTCTGTATTTCATTGTCAATAAGAAGGTTAAAGGGATACAGTAAACCTGAAGTGATGCATCGGAATCTACAACTGGACTTACAGGAGAGGTTCAAATCATAGAAAGTTAGAGTATCAGTCCACTTGTACTTAAGTCGGCACTGTGCCTTTTGTATTAAATTCTAATGCAATTTCTGTGTTTCATCGTCAACAAGAATGTCCAAGGTATACAGTAAACCTGAAGTGCAGCATCGGAATCTAAAACTGGACTCACAGGAGAGTTTCATATCATAGAAAGTTAGAGTGTCAGTCCTCTTGTATTTAAGTCGTCATTGAGCCTTTTGAATTTAATTCCGATGCAATTTCTGTGCTCCATTGACAAAAAGATGGTCCAAGGGATACATTAAACCTGAAGTGAAGCATCAGAATCTAAAACAGGACTTACAGGACAGGTTCAAATCATAGAAAGTTAGTGTGTCAGTCCTCTTGTACTTGAGTCGGCATTGTGATTTTTGTATTAAATTCGAATGCAATTTCTGTGTTTCATCGTCAATAAGAAGGTCCAAGGGAAACAGTAAACCTGTAGTGAGGCATCGGAATCTAAAAATGGACTCACAGATGAGTTTCAAATCATAGAAAGTTAGAGTGTCAGTCCTCTTGTACTTATGTCGGCATTGTGCCATTTGAATTTAATTCCGAAGCAATTTCTGTGCTTCATCGTCAATTAGAAGGTCCAAGGTATACAGCAAACCTGATGTGAAGCATCCGAATCTAAAACTGGACTTACTGGAGAGTTTCAAATCATAGAAAGTTAGAGTGTCACTCCTCTTGTACTTAAGTCGGCATTGTGCCTTTTGAATCTAATTCCGATGCAATTTCTGTGTTTTATCGTCAATAAGAAGGTCCAAGGTATACAGTGAACCTGAAGTGAAGCATCGGAATATAAAACTGGACTCACAGAGAGGTTCAAATCATAGAAAGTTAGAGTGTCAGACCTCTTGTACTTAAGTCAACATTTTGCCTTTTGTATTAAATTCGGTTGCAATTTCAGTGCTTCATCGTCAATAAGAAGGTCCAAGGGATACAGTAAACCTGAAGTGAAGCATCGGAATCTAAAACTGGACTCACAGGAGCGGTTCAAATAATGGAAAGGTAGAGTGTCAGTCCACTTGTACTTAAGTCGGCATTGTGCCTTTAGAATTTAATTCCGATGCAATTTCTGTGTTTCTTCGTCAATAAGAAGGTGCAAGGTACACAGTGAACCTGATGTGAAGCATCGGAATATAAAACTGGACTCACAGGAGAGGTTCAAATCATAGAAAGTTAGAGTGTCAGACCTCTTGTACTTATGTCAGCATTTTGCCTTTTGTATTAAATTCGGATGCAATTTCAGTGCTTCATCGTCAATAAGAAGGTCCAAGGGATACAGTAAACCTGAAGTGAAGCATCGGAATCTAAGACTGGACTCACAGGAGAGGTTCAAATCAGAGAGAGTTTGAGTGTCAGTCCTCTTGTACTTAAGTCGCCATTGTGCCTTTTGTATTAAATTCGGATGCAATTTCTTTGTTTCATAGTCAATAAGAAGATCCAAGGGATACAGTACACCTGAAGTGAAGCATCAGAATCTAAAACTGGACTCACAGGAGAGTTTCAAATCATAGAAAGTTAGAGTGTCAGTCCTCTTGTACTTAAGTCGTCATTGTGCCTTTTGAATTTAATTCCGATGCAATTTCTGTGCTCCATCGTCAAAAAAAAGGTCCAAGGGATACAGTAAACCTGAAGTGAAGCATCAGAATCTTAAACCGGACTTACAGGAGAGGTTCAAATCATAGATAGTTAGAGTGTCAGTCTTCTTGTACTTAAGCCGGCATTGTGCCTTTTGAATTTAATCCCGAAGCCATTTCTGTGCATCATCGTCAATAAGACGGTCCAAAGTATACAGTAAACCAGGAGCGAAGCATCCGAATCTAAAACTGGCCTCACAGGTGAGGTTCAAATCATAGGAAGTTAGAGTGTCAGTCCTCTTGTACTTAAGTCGGCATTGTGCCTTTTGAATTTAAATCCGATGCAATTTCTGTGTTTCATCGTCAATAAGTAGGTCCAAGGTATACAGTGAACCTGAAGTGAGGCATCGGAATCTAAAACTGGACATACAGGAGAGGTTCAAATCACATAAAGCTAGAGTGTCTTTCCTCTTGTACCTAAGTCAGCATGATGCCTTTTGTATTATATTCGGATGCAATTTCAGCGCTTCATCGTCAATTAGTTGGTCCAAGGGATACAGTAAACCTGAAGTGAAGCATCGGAATCCAATACTGGACTCACAGGAGTGGGTTATATCATTGAAAGTTAGAGTGTCAGTCCTCTTGTACTTTAGTCATCATTGTGCTTTTTTTAATTTAATTCCGATGCAATTTCTGTGTTTCATCGTCAATAAGAAGGTCCAAGGTATACAGTAAACCTGAAGTGAAGCATCGGAACCTAAAACTTGACTCACAGGAGAGGTACAAATCATAGAAATTATAGTGTCCGTCTTCTTGTACTTAAGTCGGCACTGTGCCTTTTCAATTTATTCTCGATGCAATTTCTGTGTTTCATTGTCAATAAGAAGGTTAAAGGGATACAGTAAACCTGAAGTGAAGCATCGGAATCTACAACTGGACCTACAGGAGAGGTTCAAATCATAGAAAGTTAGAGTGTCACTCCTCTTGTACTTAAGTCGGCATTGTGCCTTTTGAATTTAATTCCGATGCAATTTCTGTGTTTTATCGTCAATAAGAAGGTCCAAGGTATACAGTGAACCTGAAGTGAAGCATCGGAATATAAAACTGGACTCACAGGAGAGGTTCAAATCATAGAAAGTTGGAGTATCAGTCCACTTGTACTTAAGTCGGCACTGTGCCTTTTGTATTAAATTCTAATGCAATTTCTGTGTTTCATCGTCAACAAGAATGTCCAAGGTATACAGTAAACCTGAAGTGCAGCATCGGAATCTAAAACTGGACTCACAGGAGAGTTTCATATCATAGAAAGTTAGAGTGTCAGTCCTCTTGTATTTAAGTCGTCATTGAGCCTTTTGAATTTAATTCCGATGCAATTTCTGTGCTCCATCGACAAAAAGATGGTCCAAGGGATACATTAAACCTGAAGTGAAGAATCAGAATCTAAAACAGGACTTACAGGACAGGTTCAAATCATAGAAAGTTAGTGTGTCAGTCCTCTTGTACTTGAGTCGGCATTGTGCCTTTTGTATTAAATTCGGATGCAATTTCTGTGTTTCATCGTCAATAAGAAGGTCCAAGGGAAACAGTAAACCTGTAGTGAGGCATCGGAATCTAAAACTGGACTCACAGATGAGTTTCAAATCATAGAAAGTTAGAGTGTCAGTCCTCTTGTACTTATGTCGACATTGTGCCATTTGAATTTAATTCCGAAGCAATTTCTGTGCTTCATCGTCAATTAGAAGGTCCAAGGTATACAGCAAACCTGATGTGAAGCATCCGAATCTAAAACTGGACTTACTGGAGAGTTTCAAATCATAGAAAGTTAGAGTGTCACTCCTCTTGTACTTAAGTCGGCATTGTGCCTTTTGAATTTAATTCCGATGCAATTTCTGTGTTTTATCGTCAATAAGAAGGTCCAAGGTATACAGTGAACCTGAAGTGAAGCATCGGAATATAAAACTGGACTCACAGGAGAGGTTCAAATCATAGAAAGTTAGAGTGTCAGACCTCTTGTACTTAAGTCAACATTTCGCCTTTTGTATTATATTCGGTTGCAATTTCAGTGCTTCATCGTCAATAAGAAGGTCCAAGGGATACAGTAAACCTCAAGTGAAGCATCGGAATCTAAAACTGGACTCACAGGAGAGGTTGAAATCATATAAAGTTAGAGTGTCAGTCCTGTTGTACTTAAGTCGGCATTGTGCCATTTGTATTACATTCGGATGCAATTTATGTGTTTCATCGTCAATAAGAAGGTCCAAAGGATACAGTAAACCTGAAGTAAAGCATCGGAATCTAAAACTGGACTCACAGGAGAGGTTCAAATCATAGAAAGTTAGAGTGTCGGTCCTCTTGTACTTAAGTCGTCATTGTGCCTTTTGAATTTAATGCCGATGCAATATCTGTGCTTCATCGTCAAAAATAAGGTCCAAGGGATACAGTAAACCTGAAGTGAAGCATCAGAATCTATAACTGGACTTACAATAGATGTTCAATTCATAGAAAGTTAGAGAGGCAGTCCTCTTGTACTTACGCCGGCATTGTGCCTTTTGTATTAAATTCGGATGCAATATCTGTATTTCATCGTCAATAAGAAGGTCCAAATGATACAGGAAAAATGAAGTGAAGCCTCGGAATCTAAAACTGGACTCACAGCAGAGGTTCCATTCATAGAAAGTTTGAGAGTCAATCCTCTTGTACTTAATTCGGCATTGTGCCTTTTGAATTTCATTCCGATGCAATTTCTTTGCTTCATTGTCAATAAGAACGTCCATGGTATACAGCAAACCTGAAGTATAGTATCGGAAACTGAAACTGGATTCACAGGAGAGGTTCAAATCAACGAAAGTTAGAGCGTCCGTCCTCTTGTACTTAAGTCGGCATTGTGACTTTTGAATTTAATTCCGATTCAATTCCTGTGCTTCACCGTCAATAAGTTGGTCCATGGTATACAGTAGACCAGAAGTGTAGCATCGGCATCTAAAACTGGACCCACAGAAGAGGTTTAAATCATAGAAAGTTAGAGTGTCAGACCTCTTGTACTTAAGTCAACATTTTGCCTTTTGTATTAAATTCGGATGCAATTTCAGTGCTTCATCGTCAATAAGAAGGTCCAAGGGATACAGTAAACCTGAAGTGAAGCATCGGAATCTAAAACTGGACTCACAGGAGAGGTTGAAATCATATAAAGTTAGAGTGTCAGTGCTCTTGTACTTAAGTCGGCATTGTGCCTTTTGTATTAAATTCGGATGCAATTTATGTGTTTCATCGTCAATAAGAAGGTCCAAGGGATACAGTAAACCTGAAGTGAAGCATCGGAATCTGAAACTGGACTCACAGGAGAGGTTCAAATCACAGAAAGTTAGAGTGTCAGTCCTCTTGTACTTAAGTCGTCATTGTGCCTTTTGAATTTAATGCCGATGCAATTTCTGTGCTTCATCGTGAAAGATTAGGTCCAAGGAATACAGTAAACCTGAAGTGAAGCATCAGAATGTAAAACTGGATTTACAGGAGGGGTTCAATTCATAGAAAGTTAGAGAGGCAGTCCTCTTGTACTTACGCCGGCATTGTGCCTTTTGTATTAAATTCGGATGCAATATCTGTATTTCATCGTCAATAAGAAGGTCCAAATGATACAGTAAAAATGAAGTGAAGCCTCGGAATCTAAAACTGGACTCACAGGAGAGGTTCCATTCATAGAAAGTTTGAGAGTCAGTCCTCTTGTACTTAATTCGCCATTGTGCCTTTTGAATTTCATTCCGATGCAATTTCTTTGCTTCATTGTCAATAAGAACGTCCATGGTATACAGTAAACCTGAAGTATAGTATCGGAAACTGAAACTGGATTCACAGGAGAGGTTCAAATCAACGAAAGTTAGAATGTCCGTCCTCTTGTACTTAAGTCGGCATTGTGCCTCTTGTATTAATTTCGGATGCAATTTCTGTGTTTCATCGTCAATAAGAAGGTCCAAGAGATACAGTAAACCTGAAGTGAAGCATTGGAATCTAAAACGGGACTCACAGGTGGGGTTCAAATCATAGGAAGTTAGAGTGTCAGTCCTCTTGTACTTAAGTCGGCATTGTGCCTTTTGTATTAAATTCGGATGCAATTTCTGTGTTTCAACGTCAATAAGAAAGTCCAAGGTATACAGTAAACCTGAAGTGAAGCATCGGAATCTAAAACTGGACTCACAGGAGAATTTCAAATCATAGAAAGTAAGAGTGTCAGTCTTCTTTTACTTAAGCCGGCATTGTGCCTTTTGCAATAAATTCGGATGCAATATCTGTATTTATTCGTCAATAAGAAGGTCCAAGGGGTACAGATAACCTGAAGTGAAGCATCGGAATCTAAAACTGGACTCACAGGAGTGGTTGAAATCATAGAAAGTTAGAGTGTCAGTCCACTCCTACTTAAGTCGGCATTGTGCCTTTTGAATTTAATTCCGAAGCCATTTCTGTGCATCATCGTCAATAAGACGGTCCAAGGTATACAGTAAACCTGGAGCGAAGCATCCGAATCTAAAACTGGCCTCACAGGAGAGGTTCAAATCATAGAAAGTTAGAGTGTCAGTCCTCTTGTACTTAAGTCGGCATTGTGCCTTTTGAATTTAAATCCGATGCAATTTCTGTGTTTCATCGTCAATAAGTAGGTCCAAGGTATACAGTGAACCTGAAGTGAAGCATCGGAATCTAAAACTGGACATACAGGAGAGGTTCAAATCACATAAAATTAGAGTGTCTTTCCTCATGTACCGAAGTCAGCATGATGCCTTTTGTATTAAATTCGGATGCAATTTCAGTGCTTCATCGTCAATTAGTACGTCCAAGGGATACAGTAAACCTGAAGTGAAGCATCGGAATACAATACTTGACTCACAGGAGCGGGTCATATCATAGGAAGTTAGAGTCTCAGTCCTCTTGTACTTTAATCGGCATTGTGCTTTATTTAATTTAATTCCGATGCAATTTCTGTGTTTCATCGTCAACAAGAAGGTCCAAGGTATACAGTAAACCTGTAGTGAAGCATCGGAATCTAAAACGTGTCTCACAGGAGAGGTTCAAATCATAGAAAGTTACAGTGTCCGTCCTCTTGTACTTACGCCGGCATTGTGCCGTTTGTATTAAATTCGGATGCAATATCTGTATTTCATCGTCAATAAGAAGGTCCAAGGGATAGAGTAAACCTGAAGTGAAACATCGGATTCTAAAACTCGACTCACAGAAGAGGTTCAAATCATAGAAAGTTAGAGTGTCAGTCCTCTTGTACTTAAGTCGGCATTGTGCCTTTTGAATTTAAATCCGATGCAATTTCTGTGTTTCATCGTCAATAAGTAGGTCCAAGGTATACAGTAAACCTGAAGTGAAGCATTGGAATCTAAAACTGGACTCACAGGAGAGGTTCAATCCATAGAAAGTGAGAGTGTCAGTCCTCATGTACCTAAGTCGGAATTGTGCCTTTTGTATTAAATTCGGATGCAATTTCTGTGTTTAATCGTCAATAAGAAGGTCCAAGGGATACAGTAAACCGGAAGTGAAGCATCGGAATCTAAAACTGGGCTCACAGGAGAGGTTCAAATCATAGAAATTTAGAGGATCAGTCCTCTTGTACTTACGTCGGCATTGTGCCTTTTGAATTTAATTGGGATGAATTTTCTGTGTTTCATCGTCAATAAGAAGGTCGAAGGGATACAGTAAACCTGAAGTGAAGCATCGGAATCTAAAACGGGACTCACAGGAGGGGTTCAAATCATAGGAGGTTAGAGTGTCAGACCTCTTGTACTTAAGTCTGCATTGTGCCTTTTGTATTAAATTCGGATGCAATGTCTGTGTTTCATCGTCAATAAGAAGGTCCAAGGTATACAGTAAACCTGAAGTGATGCATCAGAAACTAAAACTGGACTCACAGGAGAGGTTTGAATCGTAGAAAGTTAGAGTTTCAGTCCTCTTGTACTTAAGTCGGCATTGTGCCTTTTGTATTAAATTCGGATGCAATTTCTGTGTTTCATCGTCAATAAGAAAGTCCAAGGTATACAGTAAACCTGAAGTGAACCATCGGAATCTGAAACTGGACTCACAGAGAGGTTAAAATCATAGATAGTTTGAGTATCAGTCCTCTTGTACTTAAGTCGGCATTGTGCCTTTTGTATTAAATTCGGATGCAATTTCTGTGTTTCATCGTCAATAAGAAGGTCCAAGGTATACAGTAAACCTGAAGTGAAGCATCGGAATCTAAAACTGGACTCACAGGAGAGGTTCGGATCATAGGAAGTTAGAGTGTCAGTCCTCTTGTACTTAGGTCGGCATTGTGCCTTTTGAATGTAATTCCGCTGCAATTTCTGTGCTTCATCGTCAATAAGAAGGTCCAAGGGACTCTGTAAACCTGAAGTGAAGCATCGGAATCTAAAACTGGACTCACAGGAGAGGTTCAGATCATAGAAAGTTAGAGTGTCAGTCCCCTTGTACTTAAGTCGGCATTGTGAATTTTGTATTAAATTCGGATGCAATTTCTGTGTTTCATCGTCAATAAGAAAGTCCAAGGTATACAGTAAACCTGAAGTGAAGCATCGGAATCTGAAACTGGACTCACAGAGAGGTTAAAATCATAGATAGTTTGAGTATCAGTCCTCTTGTACTTAAGTCGGCATTGTGCCTTTTGTATTAAATTCGGATGCAATTTCTGTGTTCCATCGTCAATAAGAATGTGCAAGGGATACAGTAAACCTGAAGTGAAGCATCGGAATCTAACACTGGACTCACAGGAGAGGTTTAAATCATAGAAAGTTAGAGTTTCAGTCCTCTTGTACTTAAGTCGGCATTGTGCCTTTTGTATTAAATTCGGATGCAATTTCTGTGTTTCATCGTCAATAAGAATGTCCAAGGTATACAGTAAACCTGAAGTGAAGCATCGGAATCTAAAACTGGAATCACAGAGACGTTTAAATCATTGAAAGACAGAGTTTCAGTCCTCTTGTACTTAAGTCGGCATTTTGCCTTTTGTATTAAATTCGGATGAAAATTCTGTGTTTCATCGTCAATAAGAAGCTGCAAGGGATACAGTAAACCAGAAGTGAAGCTTCGGAATTGTAATATCTCCTTATATTCGATGAATTATTCAGATACAATTGTACCCTTGAATGACGTTTACTAATTTTCTATCTTCATACTCGCAGAATCCATGCGAAAAGTAGTTCATACAATAGCTATGCCATGAGCGCATAAGTATTCTTTGTAGTACTCTCTCTGGTGGTTGTTAGAAAAAAAAGAAAGGGGGCTTCCGAGATTGTCTTCGTGCCGATTAGCCTGTGCTTGGTTTGGAAGAACTGTAATCTGATTATTGAGATTTATTACAGAAGATAACCGATATGAACTGTACGATTAAATGGAAATATATATAGATGGCTTCTTCAAATAAAAGAACGAGAGGTAACTAATCTGAAGAGAGATTCGGTGCCCATACTAAAAGATTGCTGATACCAAGAAACGATTTCAACTATTGGACAACACCGAGACTACAGAACAAGGCCAGAGAAATCTAATTTTTTTTCATCCTGTAGTGAAAATAGTTTGAAATCAATTTAGAAAGAACTTTTTTTTCCAGATAGTAGTTAGATTGTAGAACTGTATATTGTGTGATTTTCTTATCTGAGCAGTGAACTTTATACCATCTGTGAAGTAATTAGAAAGTTAAATGTGTCTACGACAGTAAATTTGAAACTGTATTTAGTGACTGGAACCTGATATTGACAGTTATTTAATGGTATTGACTAGAGCGGCATTTAAAATGTCATTGAATCAGCAACGAGACGTGCAACAGCCTTCAGCTGTTTGCACAGAAGCAGAGGCCACGGATGGTAATTCTGAGACTGTTGTGGCTAGCGGTAGCAATATAAATAATCCCGCTGGTTCAGAAAACATTCATACAACAGCTGATCAGACTGTTGTTGACACATTAGTTGTTATTATGCAACAGTTGTCTCTATTAGCCGAAGGCCAAGCGGAAGTGAAACGAGACTTATCCGTTATACAAAATGAATTCAAAAATGAACTAGCCGAAAATGAAACAGAATTACAAAATCAGTTAAGAGCAACCTTTACCGAATTAGATCAGAGATTAAATACTTAGACACAGGAAAGAAAGGAACAGGCAGAAAGGACCGAACAGAATCTTATTGCTCGAATTGAGCAGGCCCGCCAACAATGCCAAGAAAACAATAGTAAATTAAAAGTGGAACTAACCGAATATGTATCCGTCAAAATTGACACGATACAAAAACAAGTAGAACTGTTTCCTCAAGTAATACAAGCTCAAGAGGACATACAGTGTTCCGGAGCTATGATACCAGAAATAACAGAATCCCAAGATAATCTAAAGAAGCAATTTGACGAAGTGAAGGAAAAACAGGAGACAGTGGAACACAGAATGGATGTACTTGCGGGAAAGTTTTCAGAAATGACATTAGAGCGGCAAAATTCGGAAACCATAGAAGATACTGTGAAAGTAGCTTTACAGTCCATTTCAGAGAGTTCCGAGGATAATTTTTTTAACAAAGGGTTAAAGGAAGTTCGAGAACAACTTGGCGAAGATTTCTCGCGTTGGAAAGAAAATATCGAAAGATCACTAAATCTCTCGCAGGAGGATTTAGAAACACCGATAAGTAGGAAACAATACTCTCAATCTGTGCGTGACATTCCGTCCACGTCAAGATCCGATGTAGACAGAACTGGAACGTCACAAGTAAGGTTCGATATAACGGATAGCCACAGGGAAAAGTACGAACAGGATGATTTTTGGAATCGTAGTAGCGTTGAGGAGAAGATGATTAAAGAGAGACAATTTCAAATCTTTAACCCTGACAAAAGGAATGTTCATCCTGTAGTCTTTATTCGAAGTTTCAGAGGTCTATTTCCACGATCTTGGACAGAATGGCAAAAGATTAATTTTGTATCTGGATATATACAAGGAACAGGAGCATTGTGGGCATCCGAACAAACATCTTCTTGTAAATGTTACAAAGAATTTGAGCAGGCTTTTCTAGCAAAATATTGGTCTGCTGGAATACAAGAAAGACTTATGCAGGAAGTATTATATCCTGAGCCTTTCTCATTTTCTAGAGGATCTCTAAAGAGATATTTTGAGAAATACATTAATAAATCTTTGTATTGGGATGTACCGATTCCTTTGCCGGATATACTTAGAATACTCAAGTCTAGACTACCCACCAGTATAAGGAATCAGCTGTTGTATACAAATGATAAGGATATAGACTCATTTATGACTACGCTTGATCATATTGATATAATTGAGGAGGACAATAAAAGGGCAAGAGAAATGTCATATCAAAGAAGAGTAACAGAAGCGAATCCGAGCTGCAACTCGAATGGGAATGGCAGTAATAGTAGCAGTAACAATAATCATAACCAACTACACTCTCTGAGGAGACTTAGAAATGGACAAAATGCAAATAATAATTATTACCATAATGGAAACTTTGGTAATGGTGCAGCGAGGGACTATTTTAGAAACAGTAGGAATTTTAATCGATATGATCCAATGTATGGCAACACAGGACAGTTCTACCAACACCAGCAGAACAACAACAATAATTACACAAATCAAGCAAGACAATATAGACCGAATTCACCACAACAACCGATAATCACTGAAGTAGCTGAAGAGATAAATACCAATCGGACCAATAATCAGTCAAACTAAACATGACCGCATCGTGCCCCAGAGGACGGTCAGGGGATCTGTTAGGGGCGAAACAGTAAAATTACAATTGTTAAGATATAATGATGGTGAGCTGTTGACTGAAGAGTTAACAAAGGATTTAATAACTTGTCATAATGACAGATCGAGTGTTCCGGTATCGGAAGTATTTGTTGAAATAGAGGAAGTTCCAACGAATGTGATATTAGACACCGCCGCTTCCGCCAATGTCATCTCAGGCGCTCTTTTTCGGAGAATTATTAGGAAGAAGAAGGTACCAATTTTGCCAGTACAGAACTGCAAAATCATCGGAGCTGTTGGAGCACGCTCTCCCAATGTCAAAATACAAACACAATTAGAGATGAAAATGGGAAATGTAGCAATAAAATGCACGTTCCTTGTAGTGGAGAAGTTATTAGTGGACTGTATTCTTGGTATTGGGAGTATGCAGGAGTACGATTGTCAGATAGATTTTTTGGAAGGAATAGTTAAATTTGGATTAAATGGAGAAGAGATAGCACTGGATTTAAATAGAAAGGAAACGGTGCATGAGAAATATTGTCGCGGTGCCATAATTCAATTAATTGACACTACAAACGGTCGTTGGAAGGAGCTTTCAAAGGATTTGATACAACAGGAGGACTTTGACCAAACAACAATGATAAAAGCTAGTGAATCAAATCAGCTTACTGGAGAACAAAGGCAGCAGCTTCATTATTTGTTAGAGGCATATGAAGAGATTTCTGATGAGAAACCAGGAATTATTAAAGGGTATATTTGTCACCTATAAGTGAAGCCACATCAGACTTACTGTTACACGCACTACCCGATCCCCTGGCGTTTAAAACAATCTGTTCAAAGGGAGATAAATAGAATGTTAGAATGGAACTTGATTGAGCCATCAACTAGTCCATATTGTTCTCCGCTCGTAGTCGTTCAAAAACCTGGAGGCAACGGACGTAAAGTATGAAGACCAGAATTTAATATGGGAGGAAAAGATTCGACTCGCACTTGTCAATTTAACTAAAAAGGCAATACAACGGAAATTGACAGATGATAAACGGATTCACCGGATTCACCGGATTCAGACGTTTCATCTTGGAGAAAAGGTTTTATTGAGGCGACACATCCATTCCTCGAAACTGATGAAGAACATAAAGAAATGGAATCTTATTTATACCAGACCATATGTTATTGTAAATATACCCAATCCTGGATCATACTTGTTGGCATATCCCGAATCGAAAAGAAGAAAGGGATTATTCCCGCATAATGATATTAAGAAATTTTTTGAAGGATCGTAGATCTGTGATACCAAATATGGAGAAGAATTTAGAGTGGAATTTGACTATGAGTCAAATGTGTATATAAATATCAAGAAGTTAATGTTGTCTAGAGGTTTAGAGACAGTGAGATTATTCCTGTGATAGGTTAAGAGACAGTGAGATTACTCCTGTGATAGGTTAAGAGACAGTGAGATTACTCCTGTGATAGTTTAGCACAAATTTTTTCAGATAGGTAGAAGAATTTGTTAATTACTAGTGTTTGTAAGTGTGGACTATGAGCAGAAGCCACAGTGATATACAATGAAAGTGCATCTACATTTCCTCAAGACACGGCACTTATGTGAGAATTGCGTGTGAAACTAGAACAGTGTGGGATATGTAGGTAAATACGCTGTGTGTATGATGTGCGCTGTTCGCGCAAGAAAACAAATGAACTGTGAAATGAAGCAACAGTCGATAATGTCACTGTTGCAAACAATTGAAGAAACTCTCTCGTTGCGCGAGCGAAAATTATTATAATTTTGGGATTTTTCATTATGCCTTCTTGACCAGGAGAATTAATTTAAGAATTTTAACTAACATTTTAAGAATAGCAGTTTGTGTGTTTCATATTATGGACATAATTGTTGAAATATATTTCCATAAACGTTCATGAGAGGATGAAGAAGATTCTACGAGTGGATGATTTGTTAAATGAACATACGTCATCATTAGTGATATTTATTTGCAAGTGGATCTATAAATCAATTAATTATAAGAATAATGGATTTTTTTCAAATTATTCCATTTGTGAAGTCAGTGTCATATGCCTATGTTTAAAATTTTTCATCAAGTGTAAACTTAAATTTTATCCTTAATTTCGTAATTGAAAGCAAACCTCGGACAGATTCAATGCTCTACTTCCACCTGCACTATAACAAAACGAAGATTAGATTAAAAAATTTTTTGAGAGGAATACATTCGATATGAGCTACAACAAAATTTAAATGCCCACAGTCTATTTGGCAATGTTTTGGACAATCAGCAGTTGTAAGGCAAAACCACTTTGGTATTGAGGACTACAAAAAAAAAAAAAATAAAAAAAAAAAAATTCGTGATTGTCAGAACTGATGGATATTCCAGTCTAGTACAGATGGAAGAATATAAGAATCCACTCCGATTTTGAGTTCAACGATGAAATAGGGACTTCGTTGCCTTAATCCACTCTCTTCCAGGGATTTATTCAGTCAGAACTTTTTCTTATTCCACTTTAAACCTGTTTCATGTTCACGTCCCTGACCATCTATTCCTGAGATCATCTTCCTGTTTCTACGGCACGTTACCAGCTTCTATCCTGTACCATAAGCCATCGCCTGTCCACCGTGCCGCGTCCACCAAACGCTGTACGTCGCCTACCCGGTGTCCGTACCCAGTGTTCCTGTTCCATCGACTTCACAACGAGATCGCTGGCTACATCGTCGAAAGAAGAATTTTGAAAATATTTTTTTGAGCAATATTGTAAAATTTTTTTTGGCTATGAGGCTCTTTTCCTTCGATCTAATCTATAGAGCTTCTATATATTTCAAAATTACTGGATTTAGGCTTTCCTATCTTCTTTAATACCTGAGCTGGGGTCTATTCTTCCGGGTTTTCCAGGGTTTCCCTGTGAAGGCCAGTTCCCAAATGGGTAGACCTTTTTCGTAATTACACCAATCTACATCTTCCCTGGTTATGTACTCGGGATGCGGGTATACCCCGGTACATGTAAAAGCTACAGCTTAGGTATTCTCGTAACTTATTGTCTTAACATGTTACCCATACTCTCTACAGTAAAATTCTACTAATTCAAAATATTCCTCTTTTGAATAAACAACCCAACAAATTTTTTCTGTTAGCTCACAAAGTGTATTACCATTAACATTGCTCGCTGCGAGGGGCAATTGTAATATCTCTTTATATTCGATGAATTATTCAGATACAATTCTACCCTTGAATGACGTTTACTAATTTTCTATCTTCATACTCGCAGAATCCATGCGAAAAGTAGTTCATACAATAGCTATGCCATGAGCGCATAAGTATTCTTTGTAGTACTCTCTCTGGTGGTTGTTAGAAAAAATAGAAAGGGGGCTTCCGAGATTGTCTTCGTGCCGATTAGCCTGTGCTTGGTTTGGAAGAACTGTAATCTGATTATTGAGATTTATTACACAAGATAACCGATATGAACTGTAAGATTAAATGGAAATATATATAGATGGCTCCTTCAAGTAAATGGTGTGTATTTTAAATTTGAGAATTAATGATATTTATCGATATATTGCGTAGTTGTTAATCAGAAGGGACTTCCGAAAGAATGGATACGAACCTGCACTTAATAATCCAAGAGCTCCATTGCTTCTTCGGAAGGTTAAACTTCATCAAAGCCAAATATCCGCTTGACCTGAGGTTTCCCGACTGATTATACAACGCTCCCAAAATTACGAGGCATTTTATTTGTGCAGATTAGCAGATTGCCGCAAAGCACGAGCCTGCAGAGAAGAAGAATCGTCGCCTGATTTCATTCTAACAAGTAAAATTTCAGAATCATTTTGAGTGACTGAGCTATGACTGTATTTCCTATCATGAATGATTGATTGCCCGAACGAATTGAGAATCTAAAACTGGACTCACAGGTGAGGTTCAAATCATAGAAAGTTAGAGTATCAGTCCTCTTGTACTTTAGTCGGCATTGTGCTTTTTGAATTTAATTCCGATGCAATTTCTATGTTTCATCGTCAATAAGAAGGTCCAAGGTATACAGTAAAGCTGAAGTGAAGCATCGGAATATAAAACTTGACTCACAGGAGAGGTTCAAATCATTGAAAGTTAGAGAGTCCGTCCTCTTGTACTAAAGTCTGCACTGTGCCATTTGAATTTAATGCCGATGCAATTTCTTTGCTTCATCGTCAATTAGAAGGTCCAAGGGATACAGTAGACCTGAAGTGAAGCATCGGAATCTTAAACTGGACTTACAGGAGAGGTTCAAATCATAGAAAGTTAGAGTATCAGTCCTCTTGTTCTTAAGTCGGCATTGTGCCTTTTGAATTTAATTCCGATGCAATTTCTGTGGTTCATCGTCAATAAGAAGGTCCAAGGGATACTGTAAACCTGAAGTGAAGCATCGGAATCTAAAACTGGCCTTACAGGAGAGGTTCAAATCATAGAAAGTTAGAGTGTCAGTCCTCTTGTACTTATGTCGGCATTGTGCCTTTTGTATTAAATTCGGATGCAATTACTGTGTTTCATCGTCAATCAGAAGGTCCAAGGGATACAGTAAACCTGAAGTGAAGCATCGGAATCTAAAAGTGGACTTACAGGAGAAGTTCAAATCATAGAAAGTTAGAGTGTCAGTCCTCTTGTACTTTAGTCGGCATTGTGCCTTTTGTATTACATTCGGATGCCATTTCTGTGTTTCATCGTCAATAAGAAGGTCCAAGGGATACAGTAAACCTGAAGTGAAGCATCGGAATCTAAAACTGGACTCACAGGAGAGGTTCAAATCATAGAAAGTTAGAGTGTCAGTCCTCTTGTCCTTATAACGGCATTGTGCCCTTTGAATTTAATTCCGAAGCAATTTCTCTGCTTCATCGTCAATAAGAAGGTCCAAGGTATGCAGTAAAACTGATGTGCAGCATTCGAATCTATAACTGGACCCACAGGAGAGGTTCAAATCATAGAAAGTTAGAGTGTCACTCCTCTTGTACTTAAGTCGGCATTGTGCCTTTTGAATTTAATTCCGATGCAATTTCTGTGTTTCTTCGTCAATAAGAAGGTGCAAGGTACACAGTGAACCTGATGTGAAGCATCGGAATATAAAACTGGACTCACAGGAGAGGTTCAAATCATAGAAAGTTAGAGTGTCAGACCTCTTGTACTTATGTCAGCATTTTGCCTTTTGTATTAAATTCGGATGCAATTTCAGTGCTTCATCGTCAATAAGAAGGTCCAAGGGATACAGTAAACCTGAAGTGAAGCATCGGAATCTAAGACTGGACTCACAGGAGAGGTTCAAATCATAGAGAGATTGAGTGTCAGTCCTCTTGTACTTAAGTCGCCATTGTGCCTTTTGTATTAAATTCGGATGCAATTTCTTTGTTTCATCGTCAATAAGAAGATCCAAGGGATACAGTACACCTGAAGTGAAGCATCGGAATCTAATACTGGACTCACAGGAGAGGTTCAAATCATAGAAAGTTGGAGTGTCAGTCCTCTTTACTTAAGTCGTCATTGTGCCTTTTGATTCTAATGCCGATGCAATTTCTGTGATTAATCGTCAAAAAGAAGGTCCAAGGTATACAGTAAACCTGAAGTGAGGCATCAGAATCTAAAACTGGACTTACAGGAGAGGTTCAATTCATAGAAAGTTAGAGAGTCAGTCCTCTTGTGCTTACGCCGGCATTGTGCCTTTTGTATTAAATTCGGATGCAATATCTGTATTTCATCGTCAATAAGAAGATCCAAGGGATACAGTAACCTGAAGTGAAGCCTCGGAATCTACAACTGGACTCACAGGAGAGGTTCCATTCATAGATAGTTTGAGAGTCAGTCCTCTTGTACTTAATTCGGCATTGTGCCTTTTGAATTACATTCCGATGCAATTTCTGTGCTTCATTGTCAATATAAACGTCCATGGTATGCAGTAAACCTGAAGTATAGAATCGGAAACTAAAACTGGACTCACAGGAGAGGTTCAAATCAACGAAAGTTAGAGTGTCCGTCCTCTTGTACTTAAGTCGGCATTGTGCCTTTTGAATTTAATTCCGATGCAATTCCTGTGCTTCACCGTCAATAAGATGGTCCATGGTATACAGTAGACCTGAAGTGTAGCATCGGCATCTAAAACTGGACCCACAGGAGAGGTTCAAATCATAGAAAATTAGAGTGCCAGTCCTCTTGTACTTAAGTCGGCATTGTGCCTTTTGAATTTAATTCCGATGCAATTTCTGTGTTTCATCGTCAATAACAAGGTCCAAGGGATACCGTAAACCTGAAGTGAAGCATCGGATTCTAAAACTCGACTCACAGGAGAGGTTCAAATCATAGAGAGTTAGAGTGTCGGTCCTCTTTTACTTAAGTCGGCATTTTGACTTTGAAATTTAATTCCGATGCAATTTCTATGCTTCATCGTCAAAACGTAGGTCCTAGGGATACAGTATACCAGAAGTGAAGCACTGGAATCTAAAACTGGACTCACAGGAGAGGTTCAAATCATAGAAAGTCAGAGTGTCAGTATTCCTGTACTTTAGTCGGCGTTGTGCCTTTTGAATTAAATTCCTATGCAATTTCTGTGTTTCATCGCCATACGAAGGTCCCAGGTATACAGTAAAGCTGAAGTGAAGCATCGGAATCTAAAACTTGACTCACAGGAGAGGTTCAAATCATTGAAAGTTATAGAGTCCGTCCTCTTGTACTAAAGTCGGCACTGTGCAATTTGAATTTAATTCCGATGCAATTTCTTTGTTTCATCGTCAATAAAAAGGTCCAAGGGATACAGTAAACCTGAAGTGAAGCATCGGAATCTAAAACTGGACTTACAGGAGAGGTTCAAATCATAGAAAGTTAGAGTATCTGTCCTCTTGTACTTATGTCGGCATTGTGCCTTTTGAATTTCATTTCGAATCAATTTCTGTGCTTCATCGTCAATAAGAAGGTCCAAGGTATACAGTAAACCTGATGTGAAGCATCCCAATCTAAAACTGGACTCACAGGAGAGGTTCAAATCATAGAAAGTTAGAGTGTCACTCCTCTTGTACTTAAGTCGGCATTGTGCATTTTGAATTTAATTCCGATGTAATTTCTGTGTTTCATCGTCAATAAGAAGGTCCAAGGTATACAGTGAACCTGAAGTGAAGCATCGGAATATCAAACTGCACTCACAGGAGAGGTTCAAATCATAGAAAGTTAGAGTGTCAGAAATCTTGTACTAAAGTCAGCATTTTTCCTTTTGTATAAAGTTCGGATGCAATTTCAGTGCTTCATCGTCATTAAGAAGGTCCAAGGGATACAAAAAACCTGAAGTGAAGCATCGGAATCTAAAACTGGACTTACAGGAGAGGTTCAAATCATAGAGAGTTAGAGTGTCAGTCCTCTTGTACTCAAGTCGGCATTGTGCCTTTTGTATTAAATTAAGATGCAATTTCTGTGTTTTATCGTCAATAAGAAGGTACAACGTATACTGTAAACCTGAAGTGAAGCATCGGAATCTAAAACTGGACTCACAGGAGAGGTTGAAATCGTAGAAATTTAGAGTGTCAGTCCTCTTGTACTTAAGTCGGCATTGTGCCTTTTGTATTAAATTCGGATGCAATTTCTGTGTTTCATCGTCGATAAGAAGGTCCAAGGTATACAGTAAACCTGAAGTGAAGCATCGTAATCTAAAACTGGACTCATAGGAGAGGTTCAAAGCATAGAAAGTTAGAATTTCAATCCTCTTGTACTTAAGTCGTCATTGTGCCTTTTGTATTAAATTCGGATGCAATTTCTGTGTTTCATCGTCAATACTAAGGTCCAAGGGATACAGTAAACCTGAAGTAAAGCATCGGAATCTAACACTGGACTCACAGGAGAGTTTCAAATCATAGAAAGTTAGAGTTTCAGTCCTCTTGTACTTAAGTCGGCATTGTGCTTTTTGTATTAAATTCGGATGAAATTTCTGTGTTTCATCGTCAATAAGAAGGTCCAAGGAATACAGTATACCAGAAGTGAAGCTTTGGAATCTAACACTGGACTCACTGGACGGGTTCAAATCATAGAAAGTTAGAGTGTCAGTCCTCTTGTACTTAAGTCGGCATTGTGCCTTTTGTATTAAATTCGGCTGCAATTTCTATGTTTCATCGTCAATAAGAAGGTCCAAGGTATACAGTAAACCTGAAGTGAAGCATCGGAATCTAAAACTGGACTCACAGGAGAGGTTCAAATCGTAGAAATTTAGAGTTTCAGTCCTCTTGTACTTAAGTCGGCATTGTGCCTTTTGTATTAAATTCTGATGCAATTTGTGTGTTTCATCGTCAATAGGAAGGTCCAAGGTATACAGTAAACCTGAAGTGAAGCATCGGAATCTAAAACTGGACTCACAGGAGAGGTTCACATCATAGTAAGTTAGAGTGTCAATCCTCTTGTACTTTGGTCAGCATTGTGTCTTTTGAATTTAATTGCGGTGCAATTTCTGTGTTTCATCGTCAATAAGGAGGTCCAAGGTATACAGTAAAGCTGAAGTGAAGCATCGGAATCTAAAACTTGACTCACAGGTGAGATTCAAATCATAGAAAGTTAGAGTGTCCGTCCTCTTGTACTTAAGTCGGCACTGTGCCTTTTGCATTTAATTCCGATGCAATTTCTGTGTTTCGTCGTCAATAAGAAGGTCCAAGGAATACAGTTAACCTGAAGTGAAGCATCGGAATCTAAAACTGGACTCACAGGAGAGGTTCCATTCATAGAAAGTTAGGGAGTCTGTCCTGTTGTACTTAATTCGGCATTGTGCCTTTTGAATTTCCTTCCGATGCAATTTCTGTGCTTCATTGTCAACAAGAACGTCCATGGTATAGAGTAAACCTGAAGTGTAGCATCGGGATCTAAAACTGGACTCACAGGAGAGGTTCAAATCATAGAAAGTTAGAGTGTCAGTCTTCTTGTACTTAAGTCGGCATTGTGCATTTTGTATTAAATTCGGATGCAATTCCTGTGTTTCATCGTCGATAGGAAGGTCCAAGAGATACAGTACACCTGAAGTGAAGCATCGAAATCTAATACTGGACTCACAGGTGAGGTTCAAATCATAGAAAGTTAGAGTGTCAGTCCTCTTGTACTTAAGTCGTCATTGTGCCTTTTGCATTTAATGCCGATGCAATTTCTGTGATTAATCGTCTAAAAGGAGGTCCAAGGGATACAGTAAACCTGAAATGAGGCATCAGAATCTAAAACTGGACTTACAGGAGGGGTTCAATTCATAGAAAGTTAGTGTGTCAGTCCTCTTGTACTTACGCCGGCATTGTGCCTTTTGTATTAAATTCGGATGCAATATCTGTATTTAATCGTCAATAAGAAGGTCCAAGGGATACAGTAAACCTGAAGTGAAGCTTCGGAATCTAAAACCGGACTCACAGGAGAGGTTCAAATCATAGAAAGTTACAGTGTCCGTCCTCTTTTACTTAAGTCGGCATTGTGCCTTTCGAATTTCATTCCGATTCAATTTCTGTGCTTCATTGTCAATATAAAAGTCCATGGTATGCAGTAGACCTGAGGTATAGTATCGGAAACTAAAACTGGACTCACATTAGAGGTTCAAATCAACGAAAGTTAGAGTGTCCGTCCTTTGTACTTAAGTCGGCATTGTGCCTTTTGAATTTAATTCCGATGCAATTCCTGTGCTTCACCGTCAATAAGATGGTTCATGGTATACAGTAAACCTGAAGTGTAGCATCGGAATCTAAAACTGGACTCACAGGAGAGGTTCAAATCATAGAAAGTTACAGTGTCCGTCCTCTTTTACTTAAGTCGGCATTGTGCCTTATGAATTTAATTCCGGAGCAATTTCTGTGCTACATCGTCAATAAGAAAGTCCAAGGTATACAGTAAACCTGATGTGAAGCATCCGAATCTAAAACTGGACTCACAGGAGAGGTTCAAATCATAGAAAGTTAGAGTATCAGAAATCTTGTACTTAAGTCAGCATTTTGCCTTTTGTATTAAATTCGGATGCAACTTCAGTGCTTCATCGTCAATAAGAAGGTCCAAGGGATACAGTAAACCTGAAGTGAAGCATCGGAATCTAAGACTGGACTCACAGGAGAGGTTCAAATCATAGAGAGATTGAGTGTCAGTCCTCTTGTACTTAAGTCGCCATTGTGCCTTTTGTATTAAATTCGGATGCAATTACTTTGTTTCATCGTCAATAAGAAGACCCAAGGGATACAGTACACCTGAAGTGAAGCATCGGAATCTAATACTGGACTTACAGGAGAGGTTCAATTCATAGAAAGTTAGAGAGTCAGTCCTCTTGTGCTTACGCCGGCATTGTGCCTTTTGTATTAAATTCGGATGCAATATCTGTATTTCATCGTCAATAAGAAGATCCAAGGGATACAGTAACCTGAAGTGAAGCCTCGGAATCTACAACTGGACTCACAGGAGAGGTTCCATTCATAGATAGTTTGAGAGTCAGTCCTCTTGTACTTAATTCGGCATTGTGCCTTTTGAATTACATTCCGATGCAATTTCTGTGCTTCATTGTCAATATAAACGTCCATGGTATGCAGTAAACCTGAAGTATAGAATCGGAAACTAAAACTGGACTCACAGGAGAGGTTCAAATCAACGAAAGTTAGAGTGTCCGTCCTCTTGTACTTAAGTCGGCATTGTGCCTTTTGAATTTAATTCCGATGCAATTCCTGTGCTTCACCGTCAATAAGATGGTCCATGGTATACAGTAGACCTGAAGTGTAGCATCGGCATCTAAAACTGGACCCACAGGAGAGGTTCAAATCATAGAAAATTAGAGTGCCAGTCCTCTTGTACTTAAGTCGGCATTGTGCCTTTTGAATTTAATTCCGATGCAATTTCTGTGTTTCATCGTCAATAACAAGGTCCAAGGTATACAGTAAACCTGAAGTGAAGCATCGGAATCTAAAACTGGACCCACAGGAGAGGTTCAAATCTTAGAAAGTTAGAGTGTGAGTCCTCTTGTACTTAAGTCGGCATTGTGCCTTTTGTATTAAGTTCGGATGCAATTTCTGTGTTTCATCGTCAATATGAAGGTCCAAGGGATACCGTAAACCTGAAGTGAAGCATCGGATTCTAAAACTCGACTCACAGGAGATGTTCAAATCATAGAGAGTTAGAGTGTCGGTCCTCTTTTACTTAAGTCGGCATTTTGCCTTTGAAATTTAATTCCGATGCAATTTCTATGCTTCATCGTCAAAACGAAGGTCCTAGGGATACAGTATACCAGAAGCGAAGCACTGGAATCTAAAACTGGACTCACAGGAGAGGTTCAAATCATAGAAAGTCAGAGTGTCAGTATTCCTGTACTTTAGTCGGCGTTGTGCCTTTTGAATTAAATTCCGATGCAATTTCTGTGTTTCATCGTCAATACGATGGTCCCAGGTATACAGTAAAGCTGAAGTGAAGCATCGGAATCTAAAACTTGACTCACAGGAGAGGTTCAAATCATTGAAAGTTAGAGAGTCCGTCCTCTTGTACTAATGTCGGCACTGTGCCAGTTGAATTTAATTCCGATGCAATTTCTTTGTTTCATCGTCAATAAGAAGGTCCAAGGGATACAGTAAACCTGAAGTGAAGCATCGGAATCTAAAACTGGACTTACAGGAGAGGTTCAAATCATAGAAAGTTAGAGTGTCTGTCCTCTTGTACTTATGTCGGCATTGTGCCTTTTGAATTTCATTTCGAATCAATTTCTGTGCTTCATCGTCAATAAGAAGGTCCAAGGTATACAGTAAACCTGATGTGAAGCATCCCAATCTAAAAATGGACTCACAGGAGAGGTTCAAATCATAGAAAGTTAGAGTGTCACTCCTCTTGTACTTAAGTCGGCATTGTGCATTTTGAATTTAATTCCGATGCAATTTCTGTGTTTCATCGTCAATAAGAAGGTCCAAGGTATACAGTGAACCTGAAGTGAAGCATCGGAATATAAAACTGGACTCACAGGAGAGGTTCAAATCATAGAAAGTTAGAGTGTCAGAAATCTTGTACTAAAGTCAGCATTTTTCCTTTTGTATTAAGTTCGGATGCAATTTCAGTGCTTCATCGTCATTAAGAAGGTCCAAGGGATACAAAAAACCTGAAGTGAAGCATCGGAATCTAAAACTGGACTCACAGGAGAGGTTCAAATCATAGAGAGTTAGAGTGTCAGTCCTCTTGTACTCAAGTCGGCATTGTGCCTTTTGTATTAAATTAAGATGCAATTTCTGTGTTTTATCGTCAATAAGAAGGTCCAAGGGATTCAGTAAACCTGAAGTGAAGCATCGGAATCTAAAACTGGACTCACAGGGGAGGTTCAAATCATAGAAAGTTGGAGTGTCAGTCCTCTTGTACTTAAGTCGGCATTGTGCCTTTTGAATTTAATGCCGATGCAATTTCTGTGCTTCATCGTCAAAAAGAAGGTCCAAGGGATGCAGTAAACCTGAAGTGAAGCATCAGAATCTAAAACTGGGCTTACAGGAGAGGTTCAATTCATAGAAAATTAGTGTGTCAGTCCTCTTGTACTTACGCCGGCATTGTGCCTTTTGTATTAAATTCGGATGCAATATCTGTATTTAATCGTCAATAAGAAGGTCCAAGGGATACAGTAAACCTGAAGTGAAGCCTCGGAATCTAAAACTGGACTCACAGGAGAGGTTCCATTCACAGAAAGTTAGAGTGTCGGTCCTCTTTTACTTAAGTCGGCATTTTGCCTTTTAAATTTAATTCCGATGCAATTTCTATGCCTCATCGTCAAAAAGAAGGTCCTAGGGATACAGTAAAATTGAAGTGAAGCATTGGAATCCAAAACTTGACTCACAAGAGAGGTTCAAATCATAGCAAGTGAGAGTGTCAGTCCTCTTGTACCTAAGTCGGAATAGTGCCTTTTGTATGAAATTCGGATGCAATTTCTGTGTTTCATCGTCAATAAGAAGGTCCAAAGTATACAGTAAACCGGAAGTGAAGCATCGGAATCTAAAACTGGACTCACAGGAGAGGTTCAAAACATAGAAAGTTAGACGTTCAGTCCTCTTGTACTTAAGTCGGCATTGTGCTTTTTGTATTAAATTCGGATGAAATTTCTGTGTTTCATCGTCAATAAGAAGGTCCAAGGAATACAGTATACCAGAAGTGAAGCTTTGGAATCTAAAACTGGACTCACTGGACGGGTTCAAATCATAGAAAGTTAGAGTGTCAGTCCTCTTGTACTTAAGTCGGCATTGTGCCTTTTGTATTAAATTCGGCTGCAATTTCTATGTTTCATCGTCAATAAGAAGGACCAAGGTATACAGTAAACCTGAAGTGAAGCATCGGAATCTAAAACTGGACTCACAGGAAAGGTTCAAATCGTAGAAATTTAGAGTTTCAGTCCTCTTGTACTTAAGTCGGCATTGTGCCTTTTGTATTAAATTCTGATGCAATTTGTGTGTTTCATCGTCAATAGGAAGGTCCAAGGTATACAGTAAACCTGAAGTGAAGCATCGGAATCTAAAACTGGACTCACAGGAGAGGTTCACATCATAGTAAGTTAGAGTGTCAATCCTCTTGTACTTTGGTCAGCATTGTGCCTTTTGAATTTAATTCCGGTGCAATTTCTGTGTTTCATCGTCAATAAGGAGGTCCAAGGTATACAGTAAAGCTGAAGTGAAGCATCGGAATCTAAAACTTGACTCACCGGTGAGATTCAAATCATAGAAAGTTAGAGTGTCCGTCCTCTTGTACTTAAGTCGGCACTGTGCCTTTTGCATTTAATTCCGATGCAATTTCTGTGTTTCATCGTCAATAAGAAGGTCCAAGGGATACAGTTAACCTGAAGTGAAGCATCGGAATCTAAAACTGGACTCACAGGAGAGGTTCCATTCATAGAAAGTTAGGGAGTCTGTCCTGTTGTACTTAATTCGGCATTGTGCCTTTTGAATTTCATTCCGATGAAATTTCTGTGCTTCATTGTCAATAAGAACGTCCATGGTATAGAGTAAACCTGAAGTGTAGCATCGGAATCTAAAACTGGACTCACAGGAGAGGTTCAAATCATAGAAAGTTAGAGTGTCAGTCTTCCTGTACTTAAGTCGGCATTGTGCATTTTGTATTAAATTCGGATGCAATTCCTGTGTTTCATCGTCGATAGGAAGGTCCAAGAGATACAGTACACCTGAAGTGAAGCATCGAAATCTAATACTGGACTCACAGGTGAGGTTCAAATCATAGAAAGTTAGAGTGTCAGTCCTCTTGTACTTAAGTCGTCATTGTGCCTTTTGCATTTAATGCCGATGCAATTTCTGTGATTAATCGTCTAAAAGGAGGTCCAAGGGATACAGTAAACCTGAAATGAGGCATCAGAATCTAAAACTGGACTTACAGGAGAGGTTCAATTCATAGAAAGTTAGTGTGTCAGTCCTCTTGTACTTACGCCGGCATTGTGCCTTTTGTATTATATTCGGATGCAATATCTGTATTTAATCGTCAATAAGAAGGTCCAAGGGATACAGTAAACCTAAAGTGAAGCATCGGAATCTAAAACTGGACTCACAGGAGAGGTTCAAATCATAGAAAGTTAGAGTGTCCGTCCTCTTGTACTTATGTCGGCATTGTGCCTTATGAATTTAATTCCGGAGCAATTTCTGTGCTACATCGTCAATAAGAAAGTCCAAGGTATACAGTAAACCTGATGTGAAGCATCCGAATCTAAAACTGGACTCACAGGAGAGGTTCAAATCATAGAAAGTTAGAGTATCAGAAATCTTGTACTTAAGTCAGCATTTTTCATTTTGTATTAAATTCGGATGCAATTTCAGTGCTTCATCGTCAATAAGAACGTCCAAGGGATACAGTAAACCTGAAGTGAAGCATCGGAATCTAAAACTGGACTCACAGGAGAGGTTCAAATCATAGAAAATCAGAGTGTCAGTCCTATTGTACTCAAGTCGGCATTGTGCCTTTTGTATTAAATTAAGATGCAATTTCTGTGTTACATCGTCAATAAGAAGGTCCAAGGGATTCAGTAAACCTGAAGTGAAGCATCGGAATCTAAAACTGGACTCTCAGGGGAGGTTCAAATCATAGAAAGTTGGAGTGTCAGTCCTCTTGTACTTAAGTCGGCATTGTGGATTTTGAATTTAATGCCGATGCAATTTCTGTGCTTCATCGTCAAAAAGAAGGTCCGAGGGATGCAGTAAACCTGAAGTGAAGCATCAGAATCTAAAACTGGACTTACAGGAGAGGTTCAATTCATAGAAAGTTAGTGTGTCAGTCCCCTTGTACTTACGCCGGCATTGTGCCTTTTGTATTAAATTCGGATGCAATATCTGTATTTAATCGTCAATAAGGAGGTCCAAGGGATACTGTAAACCTGAAGTGAAGCCTCGGAATCTAAAACCGGACTCACAGGAGAAGTTCCATTCATAGAAAGTTAGAGTGTCGGTCCTCTTTTACTTAAGTCGGCATTTTGCCTTTAAAATTTAATTCCGATGCAATTTCTATGCTTCATCGTCAAAAAGAAGGTCCTAGGTATACAGTAAACCTGAAGTGAAGCATTGGAATCTAAAACTGGACTCACAGGAGAGGTTCAAATCATAGAAAGTGAGAGTGTCAGTCCTCTTGTACCTAAGTCGGAATTGTGCCTTTTGTATGAAATTCGGATGCAATTTCTTTGTTTCATCGTCAATAAGAAGGTCCAAGGGATACAGTTAAGCTAAAGTGAAGCATCGGAATCTAAAACTGGACTCACAGGAGAAGTTCAAATCATAGCAAGTTAGAGTATCAGTCCTCTTGTACTTAAGTCGGCATTGTGCCTTTTGAAATTAATTCGGATGAATTTTCTGTGTTTCATCGTCAATAAGAAGGTCCAACGGATACAGTAATCCTGAAGTGATGCATCGGAATCTAAAACGAGACTCACAGGAGGGGCTCAAATCATAGGAAGTTAGAGTGTCAGTCCTCTTGTACTTAAGTCGGCATTGTGCCTTTTGTATTAAATTCGGATGCAATTTCTGTGTTTCATCGTCAATAAGAAGGTCCAAGGTATACAGTAAACCTGAAGTGAAGCATCGGAATCAAAAGTGGACTCACGGGAGAGGTCCAGATCATAGGAAGTTAGAGTGTTAGTCCTCTTGTACTTAGGTCGGCATTGTGCCTTTTGAATTTAATTCCGATGCAATGTCTATGCTCCATCGTCAATAAGAAGGTCCAAGGGACACAGTAAACCTGAAGAGAAGCATCGGAATCTAAAACTGGACTCACAGGAGAGGTTCAGATCATAGAAAGTTAGAGTGTCAGTCCCCTTGTACTTCAGTCGGCATTGTGCCTTTTGTATTAAATTCAGAAGAAATTTCTGTGTTTCATCGTCAATAGGAAGGTCCAAGGGATACAGTAAACCAGAAGTGAAGCTTCGGAATCTGAAAGTGGACTCACAGGAGAGGTTCAAATCATAGAAAGTTAGAGTGTCAGTCCTCTTGCACTTAAGTCGGCATTGTGCCTTTTCTATTTAATTCGGATGCAATTTCTATGTTTCATCGTCAATAAGAAAGTCCAAGGTATACGGTAAACCTGAAGTGAAGCATCGGAATCTAAAACTGGACTCACAGGAGAGGTTCAAATCATAGACATTTAGAGTGTCCGTCTTCTTGTACTTAAGTCGGCATTGTGCATTTACAATTCAATTCCGATGCAATTTCTGTGCTTCATCGTCAATAAGAAGGTCCAAGGGACACAGTAATCCTGAAGTGAAGCATCGGAATCTAAAACTGGACTCACAGGAGAGGTTCAGATCATAGAAAGTTAGTGTGTCAGTCCTCTTGTACTGAAGTCGGCATTGTGCTTTTTGTATTAATTTCGGATGCAATTTCTGTGTTTCATCGTCGATAAGATGGTCCAAGATATACAGTAAACCCGAAGTGATGACTCGTAATCTAAAACTGGGCTCATAGGAGAGGTTCAAATCATAGAAAGTTAAAGGTTCAGTCCTCTTGTACTTAAGTCGGCATTGTGCCTTTTGTATTAAATTCGGATGGAATTTCTGTGTTTCATCGTCAATAAGAAGGTCAAAGGAATACAGTAAACCTGAAGTAAAGCATCGGAATATAACACTGAACTCACAGGAGAGGTTCAAATCATAGAAAGTTAGAGTGTCAGTCCTCTTGTACTTAAGTCATCATTGTGCCTTTTGTTTTAAATTCGGATGAAATTTCTGTGTTTCATAGTTAATAAGAAGGTCCAAGGAATACAGTATACCAGAAGTGAAGCTTTGGAATGTAAAACTGGACTCAGTGGACGGGCTAAAATCATAGAAAGTTAGAGTGTCAGTCCTCTTGTACTTAAGTCGGCATTGTGCCTTTTGTATTACATTCGGATGCAATTTCTATGTTTCATTGTCAATGAGAAGGTCCAACGTATACTGTAAACCTGAAGTGAAGCATCGGAATCTAAAACTGGACTCACAGGAGAGGTTCAAATCGTAGAAATTTAGAGTGTCAGTCCTCTTGTACTTAAGTCGGCATTGTGCCTTTTGTATGAAATTCGGATGCATTTTGTGTGTTTCATCGTCAATGAGAAGGTCCCAGGTATACAGTAAACCTGAAGTGAAGCATCGGAATCTAAAACTGGACTCACAGGAGTGGTCCAGATCATAGGAAGTTAGAGTGTCAGTCCACTTGTACTTAAGTCGGCATTGTGCATTTAGAATTTAATTCCGATGTAATTTCTGTGCTTCATCTTAAATACGAAGGTCCAAGGGACACAGTAAACCTGAAGTGAAGCATCAGAATCTAAAACTGGACTCACAGGAGAGGTTCAGATCATAGAAAGTTAGAGTGTCAGTCCTCTTGTACTTAAGTCGGCATTGTGCCTTTTGTATTAAATTCGGATGCAATTTCTGTGTTTCATCGTCGATAAGAAGGTCCAAGGTATACAGTAAACCTGAAGTGAAGCATCGTAATCTAAAACTGGACTCATAGGAGAGGTTCAAATCATAGAATGTTAGAGGTTCAATCCTCTTGTACATAAGTCGTCATTGTGCCTTTTGTTTTAAATTCGGATGCATTTTCTGTATTTCATCGTCGATACTAAGGTCCAAGGGATACAGTAAACCAGAAGTAAAGCATCGGAATCTAACACTGGACTCACAGGAGTGGTTCAAATCATAGAAAGTTAGAGTGTCAGTCCTCTTGTACTTAAGTCGGCATTGTGCCTTTTGTATTAAATTCGGATGCAATTTCTATGTTGCATGGTCAATAAGAAGGTCCAAGGTATACAGTAAACCTGAAGTGAAGCATCGGAATCTAAAACTGGACTCACAGGAGAGGTTCAAATCGTAGAAATTTAGAGTGTCAGTCCTCTTGTACTTAAGTCGGCATTGTGACTTTTGTATTAAATTCGGATGCATTTTGTGTGTTTCATTGTCAATAAGAAGGTCCAAGGTATACAGTAAACCTGAAGTGAAGCATCGGAATCTAAAACTGGACTCACAGGAGAGGTTCACATCATAGAAAGTTAGAGTGTCAGTCCTCTTGTACTTTGGTCGGCATTGTGCCTTTTGTATTTAATTCCGGTGAAATTTCTGTGTTTCATCGTCAATAAGAAGGTCCAAGGTATAGAGTTAACCTGAAGTGTAGCATCGGAATCTAAAACTGGACTCACAGGAGGGGTTCAGATCATAGAAAGTTAGAGTGTCAGTCCTCTTGTACTTAAGTCGGCATTGTGCATTTTGTATTAAATTCGGATGCAATTCCTGTGTTTCATCGTCGATAAGAAGGTCCAAGGTATACAGTAAACCTGAAGTGTAGCATCGGAATCTAAAACTGGACTCACAGGAGAGGTTCAAATCATAGAAAGTTTGAGGTTCAGTCCTCTTGTACTTAATTCGGCATTGTGCCTTTTGAATTTCATTCCGATGCAATTTCTATGCTTCATTGTCAATAAGAACGTCCATGGTATAGAGTTAACCTGAAGTGTAGCATCGGAATCTAAAACTGGACTCACAGGAGGGGTTCAGATCATAGAAAGTTAGAGTGTCAGTCCTCTTGTACTTAAGTCGGCATTGTGCATTTTGTATTAAATTCGGATGCAATTCCTGTGTTTCATCGTCGATAAGAAGGTCCAAGGTATACAGTAAACCTGAAGTGTAGCATCGGAATCTAAAACTGGAATCACAGGAGAGGTTCAAATCATAGAAAGTTTGAGGTTCAGTCCTCTTGTACTTAAGTCGGCATTGTGCCTTTTGTATTAAATTCGGATGGAATTTCTGTGCTTCATCGTCAATAAGAAGGTATAAGGGATACAGTAAACCTGAAGTGAAGCATCGGAATCTAACACTGGACTCACAGGAGAGGTTCAAATCATAGAAAGTTAGAGTGTCACTCCCTTTGTACTTAAGTCGGCATTGTGCCTTTTGTATTAAATTCGGATGAAATTCCTGTGTTTCATCGTCAATAAGAAGGTCCAAGGGATACAGTTAACCTGAAGTGAAGCGTCGGTATCTAAAACTGCACTCACAAAAGAGGTTCAAATCATAGAAAGTTAAAGTGTCAATCCTCTTGTACTTAAGTCGTCATTGTGCCTTTTGAATTTTATTCCGATGCAATTTCTGTGCTTCATCGTCAAAAGCAAGGTCCAAGGGATACAGTAAACCTGAAGTGAAGCATTGGAATCTAAAACTGGACTTACAGAAGAGGTTCAAAACATAGAAGGTTGGAGTGTCAGTCCTCTTGTACCTAATCAAATCATTGAAAGTTAGAGGTTCAGTCCTCTTGTACTTAAGTCGGCATTGTGCCTTTTGTATTAAATTTCGATGCAATTTCTGTGTTTCATCGTCAATAAGAAGGTCCAAGGGATACAGTAAACCTGAAGTGAAGCATCGGAATCTAACACTGGACTCACAGGAGAGGTTCAAATCATAGAAAGTTAGAGTGTCAGTCCCCTTGTACTTAGGTCGGCATTGTGCCTTTTGTATTAAATTCGGATGATATTCCTGTGTTTCATCGTCAATAAGAAGGTCCAAGGGATACAGTTAACCTGAAGTGAAGCGTCGGTATCTAAAACTGGTCTCACAAAAGAGGTTCAAATCATAGAAAGTTAAAGTGTCAATCCTCTTGTACTTAAGTCGTCATTGTGCCTTTTGAATTTAATTCCGATGCCATTTCTGTGCTTCATCGTCAAAAAGAAGGTCCAAGGGATACAGTAAACCTGAAGTGAAGCATCGGAATCTAAAACTGGACTCACAGGAGAGGTTCACATCATAGAAAGTTAGAGTGTCAGTCCTCTTGTACTTTGGTCGGCATTGTGCCTTTTGAAATTCATTCCGATGCAATTTCTGTGCTTCATTGTCAATAAGAACGTCCATAGTATAGAGTAAACCTGAAGTGTAGCATCGGAATCTAAAACTGGACTCACAGGAGAGGTTCAGATCATAGAAAGTTAGAGTGTCAGTCCTCTTGTACTTAAGTCGGCATTGTGCATTTTGTATTAAATTCGGATGCAATTCCTGTGTTTCATCGTCGATATGAAGGTCCAAGGAATACAGTATACCAGAAGTGAAGCTTTGGAATCTAAAACTGGACTCAGTGGACGGGCTCAAATCATAGAAAGTTAGAGTGTCAGTCCTCTTGTACTTAAGTCGGCATTGTGCCTTTAAAATTTAATTCCGATGCAATTTCTATGCTTCATCGTCAAAAAGAAGGTCCTAGGTATACAGTAAACCTGAAGTGAAGCATTGGAATCTAAAACTGGACTCACAGGAGAGGTTCAAATCATAGAAAGTGAGAGTGTCAGTCCTCTTGTACCTAAGTCGGAATTGTGCCTTTTGTATGAAATTCGGATGCAATTTCTTTGTTTCATCGTCAATAAGAAGGTCCAAGGGATACAGTTAAGCTAAAGTGAAGCATCGGAATCTAAAACTGGACTCACAGGAGAAGTTCAAATCATAGCAAGTTAGAGTATCAGTCCTCTTGTACTTAAGTCGGCATTGTGCCTTTTGAAATTAATTCGGATGAATTTTCTGTGTTTCATCGTCAATAAGAAGGTCCAACGGATACAGTAATCCTGAAGTGATGCATCGGAATCTAAAACGAGACTCACAGGAGGGGCTCAAATCATAGGAAGTTAGAGTGTCAGTCCTCTTGTACTTAAGTCGGCATTGTGCCTTTTGTATTAAATTCGGATGCAATTTCTGTGTTTCATCGTCAATAAGAAGGTCCAAGGTATACAGTAAACCTGAAGTGAAGCATCGGAATCAAAAGTGGACTCACGGGAGAGGTCCAGATCATAGGAAGTTAGAGTGTTAGTCCTCTTGTACTTAGGTCGGCATTGTGCCTTTTGAATTTAATTCCGATGCAATGTCTATGCTCCATCGTCAATAAGAAGGTCCAAGGGACACAGTAAACCTGAAGAGAAGCATCGGAATCTAAAACTGGACTCACAGGAGAGGTTCAGATCATAGAAAGTTAGAGTGTCAGTCCCCTTGTACTTCAGTCGGCATTGTGCCTTTTGTATTAAATTCAGAAGAAATTTCTGTGTTTCATCGTCAATAGGAAGGTCCAAGGGATACAGTAAACCAGAAGTGAAGCTTCGGAATCTGAAAGTGGACTCACAGGAGAGGTTCAAATCATAGAAAGTTAGAGTGTCAGTCCTCTTGCACTTAAGTCGGCATTGTGCCTTTTCTATTTAATTCGGATGCAATTTCTATGTTTCATCGTCAATAAGAAAGTCCAAGGTATACGGTAAACCTGAAGTGAAGCATCGGAATCTAAAACTGGACTCACAGGAGAGGTTCAAATCATAGACATTTAGAGTGTCCGTCTTCTTGTACTTAAGTCGGCATTGTGCATTTACAATTCAATTCCGATGCAATTTCTGTGCTTCATCGTCAATAAGAAGGTCCAAGGGACACAGTAATCCTGAAGTGAAGCATCGGAATCTAAAACTGGACTCACAGGAGAGGTTCAGATCATAGAAAGTTAGTGTGTCAGTCCTCTTGTACTGAAGTCGGCATTGTGCTTTTTGTATTAATTTCGGATGCAATTTCTGTGTTTCATCGTCGATAAGATGGTCCAAGATATACAGTAAACCCGAAGTGATGACTCGTAATCTAAAACTGGGCTCATAGGAGAGGTTCAAATCATAGAAAGTTAAAGGTTCAGTCCTCTTGTACTTAAGTCGGCATTGTGCCTTTTGTATTAAATTCGGATGGAATTTCTGTGTTTCATCGTCAATAAGAAGGTCAAAGGAATACAGTAAACCTGAAGTAAAGCATCGGAATATAACACTGAACTCACAGGAGAGGTTCAAATCATAGAAAGTTAGAGTGTCAGTCCTCTTGTACTTAAGTCATCATTGTGCCTTTTGTTTTAAATTCGGATGAAATTTCTGTGTTTCATAGTTAATAAGAAGGTCCAAGGAATACAGTATACCAGAAGTGAAGCTTTGGAATGTAAAACTGGACTCAGTGGACGGGCTAAAATCATAGAAAGTTAGAGTGTCAGTCCTCTTGTACTTAAGTCGGCATTGTGCCTTTTGTATTACATTCGGATGCAATTTCTATGTTTCATTGTCAATGAGAAGGTCCAACGTATACTGTAAACCTGAAGTGAAGCATCGGAATCTAAAACTGGACTCACAGGAGAGGTTCAAATCGTAGAAATTTAGAGTGTCAGTCCTCTTGTACTTAAGTCGGCATTGTGCCTTTTGTATGAAATTCGGATGCATTTTGTGTGTTTCATCGTCAATGAGAAGGTCCCAGGTATACAGTAAACCTGAAGTGAAGCATCGGAATCTAAAACTGGACTCACAGGAGTGGTCCAGATCATAGGAAGTTAGAGTGTCAGTCCACTTGTACTTAAGTCGGCATTGTGCATTTAGAATTTAATTCCGATGTAATTTCTGTGCTTCATCTTAAATACGAAGGTCCAAGGGACACAGTAAACCTGAAGTGAAGCATCAGAATCTAAAACTGGACTCACAGGAGAGGTTCAGATCATAGAAAGTTAGAGTGTCAGTCCTCTTGTACTTAAGTCGGCATTGTGCCTTTTGTATTAAATTCGGATGCAATTTCTGTGTTTCATCGTCGATAAGAAGGTCCAAGGTATACAGTAAACCTGAAGTGAAGCATCGTAATCTAAAACTGGACTCATAGGAGAGGTTCAAATCATAGAATGTTAGAGGTTCAATCCTCTTGTACATAAGTCGTCATTGTGCCTTTTGTTTTAAATTCGGATGCATTTTCTGTATTTCATCGTCGATACTAAGGTCCAAGGGATACAGTAAACCAGAAGTAAAGCATCGGAATCTAACACTGGACTCACAGGAGTGGTTCAAATCATAGAAAGTTAGAGTGTCAGTCCTCTTGTACTTAAGTCGGCATTGTGCCTTTTGTATTAAATTCGGATGCAATTTCTATGTTGCATGGTCAATAAGAAGGTCCAAGGTATACAGTAAACCTGAAGTGAAGCATCGGAATCTAAAACTGGACTCACAGGAGAGGTTCAAATCGTAGAAATTTAGAGTGTCAGTCCTCTTGTACTTAAGTCGGCATTGTGACTTTTGTATTAAATTCGGATGCATTTTGTGTGTTTCATTGTCAATAAGAAGGTCCAAGGTATACAGTAAACCTGAAGTGAAGCATCGGAATCTAAAACTGGACTCACAGGAGAGGTTCACATCATAGAAAGTTAGAGTGTCAGTCCTCTTGTACTTTGGTCGGCATTGTGCCTTTTGTATTTAATTCCGGTGAAATTTCTGTGTTTCATCGTCAATAAGAAGGTCCAAGGTATAGAGTTAACCTGAAGTGTAGCATCGGAATCTAAAACTGGACTCACAGGAGGGGTTCAGATCATAGAAAGTTAGAGTGTCAGTCCTCTTGTACTTAAGTCGGCATTGTGCATTTTGTATTAAATTCGGATGCAATTCCTGTGTTTCATCGTCGATAAGAAGGTCCAAGGTATACAGTAAACCTGAAGTGTAGCATCGGAATCTAAAACTGGACTCACAGGAGAGGTTCAAATCATAGAAAGTTTGAGGTTCAGTCCTCTTGTACTTAATTCGGCATTGTGCCTTTTGAATTTCATTCCGATGCAATTTCTATGCTTCATTGTCAATAAGAACGTCCATGGTATAGAGTTAACCTGAAGTGTAGCATCGGAATCTAAAACTGGACTCACAGGAGGGGTTCAGATCATAGAAAGTTAGAGTGTCAGTCCTCTTGTACTTAAGTCGGCATTGTGCATTTTGTATTAAATTCGGATGCAATTCCTGTGTTTCATCGTCGATAAGAAGGTCCAAGGTATACAGTAAACCTGAAGTGTAGCATCGGAATCTAAAACTGGAATCACAGGAGAGGTTCAAATCATAGAAAGTTTGAGGTTCAGTCCTCTTGTACTTAAGTCGGCATTGTGCCTTTTGTATTAAATTCGGATGGAATTTCTGTGCTTCATCGTCAATAAGAAGGTATAAGGGATACAGTAAACCTGAAGTGAAGCATCGGAATCTAACACTGGACTCACAGGAGAGGTTCAAATCATAGAAAGTTAGAGTGTCACTCCCTTTGTACTTAAGTCGGCATTGTGCCTTTTGTATTAAATTCGGATGAAATTCCTGTGTTTCATCGTCAATAAGAAGGTCCAAGGGATACAGTTAACCTGAAGTGAAGCGTCGGTATCTAAAACTGCACTCACAAAAGAGGTTCAAATCATAGAAAGTTAAAGTGTCAATCCTCTTGTACTTAAGTCGTCATTGTGCCTTTTGAATTTTATTCCGATGCAATTTCTGTGCTTCATCGTCAAAAGCAAGGTCCAAGGGATACAGTAAACCTGAAGTGAAGCATTGGAATCTAAAACTGGACTTACAGAAGAGGTTCAAAACATAGAAGGTTGGAGTGTCAGTCCTCTTGTACCTAATCAAATCATTGAAAGTTAGAGGTTCAGTCCTCTTGTACTTAAGTCGGCATTGTGCCTTTTGTATTAAATTTCGATGCAATTTCTGTGTTTCATCGTCAATAAGAAGGTCCAAGGGATACAGTAAACCTGAAGTGAAGCATCGGAATCTAACACTGGACTCACAGGAGAGGTTCAAATCATAGAAAGTTAGAGTGTCAGTCCCCTTGTACTTAGGTCGGCATTGTGCCTTTTGTATTAAATTCGGATGATATTCCTGTGTTTCATCGTCAATAAGAAGGTCCAAGGGATACAGTTAACCTGAAGTGAAGCGTCGGTATCTAAAACTGGTCTCACAAAAGAGGTTCAAATCATAGAAAGTTAAAGTGTCAATCCTCTTGTACTTAAGTCGTCATTGTGCCTTTTGAATTTAATTCCGATGCCATTTCTGTGCTTCATCGTCAAAAAGAAGGTCCAAGGGATACAGTAAACCTGAAGTGAAGCATCGGAATCTAAAACTGGACTCACAGGAGAGGTTCACATCATAGAAAGTTAGAGTGTCAGTCCTCTTGTACTTTGGTCGGCATTGTGCCTTTTGAAATTCATTCCGATGCAATTTCTGTGCTTCATTGTCAATAAGAACGTCCATAGTATAGAGTAAACCTGAAGTGTAGCATCGGAATCTAAAACTGGACTCACAGGAGAGGTTCAGATCATAGAAAGTTAGAGTGTCAGTCCTCTTGTACTTAAGTCGGCATTGTGCATTTTGTATTAAATTCGGATGCAATTCCTGTGTTTCATCGTCGATATGAAGGTCCAAGGAATACAGTATACCAGAAGTGAAGCTTTGGAATCTAAAACTGGACTCAGTGGACGGGCTCAAATCATAGAAAGTTAGAGTGTCAGTCCTCTTGTACTTAAGTCGGCATTGTGCCTTTTTTTTAAAAATTCGGATGCATTTTGTGTGTTTCATCGTCAATAAGAAGGTCCCAGGTATACAGTAAACCGGAAGTGAAGCATCGGAATGTAAAACTGGACTCACAGGAGGGGTCCAGATCATAGGAAGTTAGAGTGTCAGTCCACTTGTAATTAAGTCGGCATTGTGCATTTAGAATTTAATTCCGATGTAATTTCTGTGCTTCATCTTAAAGAAGAAGGTCCAATGGACACAGTAAACCTCAAGTGAAGCATCGGAATCTAAAACTGGACTCACAGGAGAGGTTCAGATCATAGAAAGTTAGAGTGTCAGTCCTCTTGTACTTAAGTCGGCATTGTGCCTTTTGTATTAAATTCGGATGCAATTTCTGTGTTTCATTCTAGATAAGAAGTCCAAGGTATACAGTAAACCTGAAGTGAAGCATCGTAATCTAAAACTGGACTAATATAGGAGAGGTTCAAATCATAGAAAGTTAGAGGTTCAATCCTCTTGTACTTAAGTCGTCATTGTGTCTTTTGTATTAAATTCGGATGCAATTTCTGTGTTTCATCGTCAATACTAAGGTCCAAGGGATACAGTAAACCTGAAGTAAAGCATCAGAATCTAACACTGGACTCACAGGAGAGGTTCAAATCATAGAAAGTTAGAGTGTCAGTCCTCTTGTACTTAAGTCGGCATTGTGCTTTTTGTATTAAATTCGGATTAAATTTCTGTGTTTCATCGTCAATAAGAAGGTCCAAGGAATACAGTATAGCAGAAGTGAAGCTTTGGAATCTAAAACTGGACTCACTGGACGGGTTCAAGTCATAGAAAGTTAGAGTGTCAGTCCTCTTGTACTTAAGTCGGCATTGTGCCTTTTGTATTAAATTCGGATGCAATTTCTATGTTTCATGGTCAATAAGAAGGTCCAAGGTATACAGTAAACCTGAAGTGAAGCATCGGAATCTAAAACTGGATTCACAGGAGATGTTCAAATCGTAGAAATTTAGAGTGTCAGTCCTCTTGTACTTAAGTCGGCATTGTGCCTTTTGTATAAAATTCGGATGCAATTTGTGTGTTTCATCGTCAATAAGAAGGTCCAAGGTATACAGTAAACCTGAAGTGAAGCATCGGAATCTAAAACTGGACTCACAGGAGCGGTTCACATCATAGAAAGTTAGAGTGTCAGTCGTCTTGTACTTTGGTCGGCATTGTGCCTTTTGAAATTCATTCCGATGCAATTTCTGTGCTTCATTGTCAATAAGAACGTCCATAGTATAGAGTAAACCTGAAGTGTAGCATCGGAATCTAAAACTGGACTCACAGGAGAGGTTCAGATCATAGAAAGTTAGAGTGTCAGTCCTCTTGTACTTAAGTCGGCATTGTGCATTATGTATTAAATTCGGATGCAATTCCTGTGTTTCATCGTCGATATGAAGGTCCAAGGTATACAGTAAACCTGAAGTGTAGCATCGGAATCTAAACTGGACTCACAGGAAAGGCTCAAATCACAGAAAGTTAGAGGTTCAGTCCTCTTGTACTTAAGTCGGCATTGTGCCTTTTGTATTAAATTCGGATGCAATTTCTGTGTTTCATCTTTAATAAGAAGGTCCAAGGGATACCGTAAACCTGAAGTGAAGCATCGGAATTTAACACTGGACTCACAGGAGAGGTTCAAATCATAGAAAGTTAGAGTGTCAGTCCCCTTGAACTTAAGTCGGCATTGTGCCTTTTGTATTAAATTCGGATGAAATTCCTGTGTTTCATCGTCAATAAGAAGGGCCAAGGGATACAGTTAACCTGAAGTGAAGCGTCGGTATCTAAAACTGGACTCACAAAAGAGGTTCAAATCATAGAAAGTTAAAGTGTCAATCCTCTTGTACTTAAGTCGTCATTGTGCCTTTTGAATTTAATTCCGATGCAATTTCTGTGCTTCATCGTCAAAAAGAAGGTCGAAGGGATACAGTAAACCTGAAGTGAAGCATTGGAATCTAAAACTGGACTAACAGGAGAGGTTCAAATCATAGAAGTTTGGAGTGTCAGTCCTCTTGTACTTAAGCCGGCATTGTGCCTTTTGCATTATCTCGGATGCAATATCTTTATTTCATCGTCAATAAGAAGGTCCATGGGATACAGTGAACCCGAAGTGAAGCATCGGAATCTACAACTGGACTCACAGGAGAGGTTCCATTCATAGAAAGTTAGGGAGTTTGTCCTGTTGTACTTAATTCGGCATTGGGCATTTGGAATTTCATTCCGATGCAATTTCTGTGCTTCATTGTCAATAAGAACGTCCATGGTATACAGTAAACCTGAAGTGTAGCATCGGAATGTAAAACTGGACTCACAGGAGAGGTTCAGATCATAGAAAGTTAGAGTGTCAGTCCTCTTGTACTTAAGTCGGCATTGTGCCTTTTGTATTATATTCGGATGCAATTTCTGTGTTTCATCGTCAATAAGAAGGTCCTAGGGATACAGTAATCCTGAATTGAAGCATCGGAATCTAACACTGGACTCACAGGAGAGGTTCAAATCATTGAAAGTTAGAGTGTCAGACCTCTTGTACGTAAGCCCGCATTGTGCGTTTTGCATTGAATTCGGATGCAATATCTGTATTTCATCGTCAATAAGAAAGTTTAAGGTACACAGTAAACCTGAAGTGAAATATCGGAATCTAAAACTGGACTCACAGGAGAGGTTCCATTTATAGAAAGTTAGGGAGTCAGTCCTCTTTTACTTTATTCGGCATTGTGTCTTTTGAATTTCATTCCGATGCAATTTCTGTGCTTCATTGTCAATAAGACCGTCCATGGTATACAGTAAACCTGAAGTGTAGCATCGGAAAATGAAACTGGACTCACAGGAGAGGTTTCAATCATAGATAGTTAGAGTGTCCGTCCTCTTGTACTTAAGTCGGCATTGTGCCTTTTGAATTTAATTCCGATGCAATTTCTGTGCTTCACCGTCAATAAGATGGTCTATGGTATACAGTATACCTGACGTGTAGCATCGGCATCTAAAACTGGACCCACAGGAGAGGTTCAAATCATAGAAAGTTAAAGTGCCTGTCCACTTGTACTTAAGTCGGCATTGTGCCTTTTTAATTTAATTCCGATGCAATTTCTGTGCATCATCGTCAAAAAGAAGGTCCAAGGGATACAGTAAACCAGAAGTGACGCTTTGGAATCTAAAACTGGACTCACAGGAGAGGTTCAAATCATAGAAAGTGAGAGTGTCAGTCCTCTCGTACGTAAGTCGTCATTGTGCCTTTTGTATTAAATTCGGATGCAATTTCTGTGTTTCATCGTGGATAAGAAGGTCCAAGGTATACAGTAAACCTGAAGTGAAGCATCGTAATCTAAAACTGGACTCATTGGAGAGGTTACAATCATAGAAAGTTAGAGGTTCAATTCTCTTGTACTTAAGTCGTCATTGTGACTTTTGAATTAAATTGGGATGCAATTTCTGTGTTTCATCGTCAATACTAAGGTCCAAGGATACAGTAAACCTGAAGTAAATCATCGGAATCTTACACTGGACTCACAGGAGAGGTTCAAATCATTGAAAGTTAGAGTGTCAGTCCTCTTGTACTTAAGTCGGCATTGTGCTTTTTGTATTACATTCGGATGAAATTTCTGTGTTTCATCGTCAATAAGATGGTCCAAGGAATACAGTATACCAGAAGTGAAACTTTGGAATCTAAAACTGGACTCACTGGACGGGTTCAAATCATAGAAAGTTAGAGTGTCAGTCCTCTTGTACTTAAGTCGGCATTGTGCCTTTTGTATTAAATTCGGATGCAATTTCTATGTTTCATGTTCAATAAGAAGGTCCAAGGTATACAGTAAACCTGAAGTGAAGCATCGGAATCTAAAACTGGACTCACAGGAGAGGTTCAAATCGTAGAAATTTAGAGTGTCAGTCCTCTTGTACTTAAGTCGGCATTGTGCCTCTTGTATTAAATTCGGATGCAATTTGTGTGTTTCATCGTCAATAAGAAGGTCCAATGTATACAGTAAACCTGAAGTGAAGCATCGGAATCTAAAACTGGACTCACAGGAGAGGTTCACATCATAGAAAGTTAGAGTGTCAGTCCTCTTGTACTTTGGTCTGCATTGTGCCTTTTGAATTTAATTCCGGTGCAATTTCTGTGTTTCATCGTCAATAAGAAGGTCGAAGGTATACAGTAAAGTTGAAGTGAAGCATCGGAATCTAAAACTTGACTCACAGGAGAGGTTCAAATCATAGAATGTTAGAGTGTCCGTCCTCTTGTACTTAAGTCGGCACTGTGCCTTTTGCATTTAATTCCGATGCAATTTCAGTGTTTCATCGTCAATAAGAAGGTCCAAGGGATACAGTTAACCTGAAGTGAAGCATCGGAATCTAAAACTGGACTCACAGGAGAGGTTCCATTCATAGAAAGTTAGGGAGTCAGTCCTCTTGTACTTAAGTCGGCATTGTGCATTTTGTATTATATTCGGATGCAATTCCTGTGTTTCATCGTCGATAAGAAGGTCCAAGGTCTACAGTAAACCTAAAGTGTAGCATCGGAATTTAAAACTGGACTCACAGGAGATGTTAAAATCATAGAAAGTTAGAGGTTCAGTCCTCTTGTACTTAAGTCGGCATTGTGCCTTTTGTATTAAATTCGGATGCAATTTCTGTGTTTCATCGTCAATAAGAAGGTCCAAGGGATACAGTAAACCTGAAGTGAAGCATCGGAATCTAACACTAAACTCACAAAAGAGGTTCAAATCATAGAAAGTTAAAGTGTGAATCCTCTTGTACTTAAGTCGTCATTGTGCCTTTGGAATTTAATTCCGATGCAATTTCTGTGTTTCATCGTCAAAAAGAAGGTCCAAGGGACACAGTAAACCTGAAGTGAAGCATTGGAATCTAAAACTGGACTTACAGGAGAGGTTCAAATCATAGAAGGTTGGAGTGTCAGTCCTCTTGTACTTAAGCCGGCAGTGTGCCTTTTGCATTATCTCTTATGCAATATCTTTATTTCAACGTCTATAAGAAGGTCCATGGGATACAGTAAACCCAAAGTGAAGCATCGGAATCTAAAACTGGACTCACAGGAGAGGTTCCATTCATAGAAAGTTAGGGAGTCAGTCCTCTTGTACTTTATTCGGCATTGTGCCTTTTGAATTTCATTCCGATGCAATTTCTGTGCTTCATTGTCAATAAGACCGTCCACGGTATACAGTAAACCTGAAGTGTAGCATCGGAATCTGAAACTGGACTCACAGGAGAGGTTTCAATCATAGAAAGTTAGAGTGTCCGTCCTTTTGTATTTAAGTCGGCATTGTGCCTTTTGAATTTAATTCCGATGCAATTTCTGTGCTTCACCGTCAATAAGATGGCCTATGGTATACAGTATACCTGAAGTGTAGCATCGGCATCTAAAACTGGACCCACAGGAGAGGTTCAAATCATAGAAAGTTAAAGTGACTGTCCACTTGTACTTATGTCGGCATTGTGATTTTTTAATTTAATTCCGATGCAATTTCTGTGCATCATCGTCAAAAAGGAGGTCCAAGGGATACAGTAAACCAGAGGTGAAGCTTTTGAATCTAAAACTGGACTCACATGAGTGGTTCAAATCATAGAAAGTGAGAGTGTCAGCCCTCTCGTACGTAAGTCGGCATTGTGCTTTTTGTATTAAATTCGGATGCAATTTCTGTGTTTCATCGTCAATAAGAAGGTCCAAGGGATACAGTAAAGCTGAAGTGAAGCATCGGAATCCAAAACTGGACTCACAGGAGAGGTTCAAATCATAGAAAGTTAGAGTGTCAGTCCTCTTGTACTTAAGTCGGCATTGTGCCTTTTGTATTAAATTCGGATGCAATTTCTGTGTTTCATCGTCGATAAGAAGGTCCAAGATATACAGTAAACCTGAAGTGAAGCATAGGAATCTGAAACTTGACTCACAGGATAGGTTCAAATCATAGAAAGTTAGAGTATCAGTCCTCGTGTACTTAATTCGGCATTGTGCCTTTTGAATTTAATTCCGATGCAATTTCTGTGTTTCATCGTTAATAAGAAGGCCAAGGTATACAGTAAACCTGAAGTGAAGCATCGGAATATAAAACTGGACTCACAGGAGAGGTTCAAATCATAGATAGTTATAGTGTCTGTCCTCTTGTACTTAAGTCGGCATTGTGCCGTTTGTATTAAATTCGGATGCAATTTCTGTGTTTCATCGTCAATAAGAAGGTCCAACGTATACAGTAAACCTGAAGTGAAGCATCGGAATCTAAAACTGGACTCACAGGAGAGGTCCAGATCATAGAGAGTTAGAGTGTCAGTCCTCTTGTAGTTAAGTCGGCATTGTGCCTTTTGAATTTAATTCCGATGCAATTTCTGTGCTTCGTCGTCAATAAGAAGGTCCAAGGGACACAGTAAACCTGAAGTGAAGCATCGGAATCTAAAACTGGACTCACAGGAGAGGTTCATATCATAGAAAGTTAGAGTGTCAGTCCTCTTGTACTTAAGTCGGCATTGTGCCTTTTGTATCAAATTCGGATGCAATTTCTTTCTATCATCGTCGATAAGAAGGTCCAAGGCATACAGTAAACCTGACGTGAAGCAACGGAATCTAAAACAGGACTCACAGGAGAGGTTCAAATCATAGAAAGTTATAGTGTTAGTCCTCTTGTGCTTAAGTCGGCATTGTGCCTTTTGTATTAAATTCGGCTGCAATTTCTGTGTTTCATCGTCAATAAGAATGTCCAAGGGATACAGTAAACCTGAAGTGAAGCATCGGAATCTAAATCTGGACTCACAGGAGAGGTTCAAATCATAGAAAGTAAGAGTGTCAGTCCTCTTGTACTTAAATCGGCATTGTGCCTTTTGAATTTAATTTCGATGCAATTTCTGTGCTTCATCGTCAATAAGAAGGTCCAAGGGATACAGTAAACCTGAAGTGAAGCATCGGAATCTAAAACTGGACTCACATTAGAGGTTGAAATCATAGACATTTAGAGTGTCCGTCCTCTTGTACTTAAGGCGGCATTGGGCCTTTTGTATTAAATTCGGATGCAATGTCTGCGTTTCATCGTCAATAAGAAGGTCCATGGGATACAGTAAACCTGAAGTAAAGCATCGGAATCTAAAACTGGACCCACAGGAGTGGTTCAAATCATAGAAAGTTGGAGTGTCAGTCCTCTTGTACTTAAGTCGGCATTGTGCCTTTTGAATGTAATTCCGATGCAATTTCTGTGCTTCATCGTCAATAAGGTCATAGGGATACAGTAAACCTGAAGTGAAGCATCGTAATCTAAAACTGGACTCACAGGACAGGTTCAAATCATAGAAAGTTAGAGTGTCAGTCCACTTGTACTTAAGTCAGCATTGGGCCCTCTGAATTACATTCCGATGCAATTTCTGTGCTTTATCATCAATAAGCAGATCACAGGGATACAGCAAACCTGAAGCGAATCATCGGAATCTAAAACTGGACTCACAGGAGAGGTTCCATTCATAGAAGGTCAGAGTGTCAGTCGTCTCGTACTTAAATCGGCATTGTGCCTTTTGAATTTAATTCCGATGCAATTTCTGTGCTTCATCTTCAATAAGAAGGTCCAAGGGAGACACTAAACCTGAAGTGAAGCATCGGAATCTAAAACTGGACTCACAGGAGAGGTTCAAATCATAGAAAGTTAGAGTGTCAGTCCTTTTGTACTTAAGTCGTCATTGTGAGTTTTGTATTAAATTCGGATGCAATTTCTGTGTTTCATCGTCAATAAGATGGTCCAAGGGATACAGTAAACCTGAAGTGTAGCATCGGAATCTAAAACTGGACTCACAGAAGAGGCTCAAATCCTAGAAAGTCAGAGTGTCAGTCCTCTCGTACTTAAGTCAGCATTGTGCCTTTTCAATTTAATCCCGAAGCACTTTCTGTGCTTCATCGTCGATAAGAAGGACCAAGGAACACAGTAAACCTCAAGTGAAGCATCGGAATCTAAAACTGGACTCACAGGAGAGGTCAGATCATAGAAAGTTGGAGTGTCAGTCCTCTTGTACTTAAGTAGGCATTGTGCATTTTGTATTAAATGCGGATGCAATATCTGTGTTTTATCGTCAATAAGAAGGTCCAAGGTATGCAGTAAACCTGAAGTGAAGCATCGGAATCTAAAACTGGACTCACAGGAGCGTTTCAAATCATAGTAAGTTAGAGTGTCAGTCCTCCTGTACTGAAGTCGGTATTGTGCCTTTTGTATTAAATTCGGATGCAATTTCTGTATTTCATCGTCAATAAGAAAGTTCAAGGGATACAGTAAACCTGAAGAGAAGCATCGGAATCTAACACTGGACACACAGGAGAGGTTCAAATCATAGAAAGTTAGAGTGTCAGTCGTCTTGTACTTAAGTCGGCATTATGCCTTTTGTATTAAATTCGGCTGTAATTTCTGTGTTTCATCGTCAATAAGAAGGTCCAAGGGATACAGTAAACCTGAAGTGAAGCATCGGAATCTAAAACTGGACTCACAGGAGAGGTTCAAATCATATTAAGTGAGAGTGTCACTCCTCTTGTACTTAAGTCGGCATTGTGCCTTTTGTATTAAATTCAGCTGCAATTTCTGTGTTTCATCGTCAATAAGAAAGTCCAAGGGATACAGTAAACCTGAAGTGAAGCATCGGAATCTAAAACTGGACTCACAGGAGAGGTTGTAATCATAGAAAGTTAGAGTGTCAGTCCACTTGTACTTAAGTCGGCATAGTGCCTTTTGAAAATAATTCCGATGCAATTTCTTTGCTTCATCGTCAATAAGAAGGTCATAGGGATACATTAAACGTGAAGTGAAGCTTCGGAATCTAAAACTGGACTCACAGGAGAGGTTCAAATCATAGAAAGTTAGAGTGTCAGTCCTCTCGTACTTAAATCGGCATTGTGCCTTTTGAATTTAATTCCGATGCAATTTCTGTGCTTCATCGTCAATAAGAAGGTCTAAGGGAGACACTAAACCTGAAGTGAAGCATCGGAATCTAAAACTGGACTCACAGGAGAGGTTCAAATCATAGAAAGTTAGAGTGTCAGTCCTTTTGTACTTAAGTCGTCATTGTGAGTTTTGTATTAAATTCGGATGCAATTTCTGTGTTTCATCGTCAATAAGATGGTCCAAGGGATACAGTAAACCTGAAGTGAAGCATCGGAATCTAAAACTGGACTCACAGAAGAGGCTCAAATCCTAGCAAGTCAGAGTGTCAGTCCTCTCGTACTTAAGTCAGCATTGTGCCTTTTCAATTTAATCCCGAAGCACTTTCTGTGCTTCATCGTCGATAAGAAGGACCAAGGAACACAGTAAACCTGAAGTGAGGCATCGGAATCTAAAACTGGACTCACAGGAGAGGTCAGATCATAGAAAGTTGGAGTGTCAGTCCTCTTGTACTTAAGTTGGCATTGTGCATTTTGTATTAAATGCGGATGCAATATCTGTGTTTTATCGTCAATAAGAAGGTCCAAGGTATGCAGTAAACCTGAAATGAAGCATCGGAATCTAAAACTGGACTCACAGGAGCGGTTCAAATCATAGAAAGTTAGAGTGTCAGTCCTCTTGTACTTAGATCGGCATTGTGACATTTGAATTTAATTTGATGCAATTTCTATGTTTCATCGTCACGAAGAAGGTCCAAGGGCTCCAGTAAACCTGATGTGAAGCATTGGAATCTAAAACTGGACTCACAGGAGAGGTTCAAATCATAGAAAGTTAGAGTGTCAGTCCTCCTGTACATAAGTCGGCATTGTGCCTTTTGAACTTAATTCCGATGCAATATCTGTGCTTCATCGTCAATATGAAGGTCCAAGGGATACACAAAACCTGAAGTGAGGCATCGGAATCTAAAACTTGACTCACAGGAGAGGTTCAAATCATAGAAAGTTAGAGTGTCAGTCCTTTTGTACTTAAGTCGTCATTGTGCCTTTTGTATTAATTTCGGATGCAATTTCTGTGTTTCATCGTCAATAAGAAGGTCCAAGGGATACAGTAAACCTGAAGTGAAGCATCGGAATCTAAAACTGGACTCACAGAAGGGGTTCACATCGTAGAAAGTTAGAGTGTCAGTCCTCTTGTACTTAAGTCAGCATTGTGCCTTTTGAATTTAATTCCGAAGCACTTTCTGTGCTTCATCGTCGAAAAGAAGGTCCAAGAAACACAGTAAAGCTGAAGTGAAGCATCGGAATCTAAAACTGAACTCACAGGAGAGGTTCAGATCGTAGAAAGTTAGAGTGTCAGTCGTCTTGTACTTAAGTCGGCATTGTGCCTTTTGTATTAAATTCGGCTGCAATTTCTGTGTTTCATCGTCAATAAGAAAGTCCAAGGGATACAGTAAACCTGAAGTGAAGCATCGGTATCTAAAACTGGACTCACAGGAGAGGTTGTAATCATAGAAAGTTGGAGTGTCAGTCCACTTGTACTTAAGTCGGCATAGTGCCTTTTGAATTTAATTCCGATGCAATTTCTTTGCTTCATCGTCAATAAGATGGTCATAGGGATACATTAAACGTGAAGTGAAGCATCGGAATCTAAAACTGGACTCACAGGAGAGGTTCTAATCATAGAAAGTTAGAGTGTCAGTCCTCTCGTACTTAAATCGGCATTGTGCCTTTTGAATTTAATTCCGATGCAATTTCTGTGCATCATCGTCAATAAGAAGGTCCAAGGGAGACACTAAACCTGAAATGAAGCATCGGAATCTAAAACTGGACTCACAGGAGAGGTTCAAATCATAGAAAGTTAGAGTGTCAGTCCTTTTGTACTTAAGTCGTCATTGTGAGTTTTGTATTAAATTCGGATGCAATTTCTGTGTTTCATCGTCAATAAGATGGTCCAAGAGATACAGTAAACCTCAAGTGAAGCATCGGAATCTAAAACTGGACTCACAGAAGAGGCTCAAATCCTAGAAAGTCAGAGTGTCAGTCCTCTCGTACTTAAGTCAGCATTGTGCCTTTTCAATTTAATCCCGAAGCACTTTCTGTGCTTCATCGTCGATAAGAAGGACCAAGGAACACAGTAAACCTGAAGTGAAGCATCGGAATCTAAAACTGGACTCACAGGAGAGGTCAGATCATAGAAAGGTGGAGTGCAGTCCTCTTGTACTTAAGTTGGCATTGTGCATTTTGTATTAAATGCGAATGCAATATCTGTGTTTTATCGTCAATAAGAAGGTCCAAGGTATGCAGTAAACCTGAAGTGAAGCATCGGAATCTAAAACTGGACTCACAGGAGCGGTTCAAATCATAGAAAGTTAGAGTGTCAGTCCTCTTGTACTTAGATCGGCATTGTGCCATTTGAATTTAATTCCGATGCAATTTCTGTGTTTCATCGTCAACAAGAAGGTCCAAGGGCTCCAGTAAACCTGATGTGAAGCATTGGAATCTAAAACTGGACTCACAGGAGAGGTTCAAATCATAGAAAGTTAGAGTGTCAGTCCTCCTGTACATAAGTCGGCATTGTGCCTTTTGAATTTAATTACGATGCAATATCTGTGCTTCATCGTCAATAAGAAGGTCCAAGGGTTACACAAAACCTGAAGTGAGGCATCGGAATCTAAAACTTGACTCACAGGAGAGGTTCAAATCATAGAAAGTTAGAGTGTCAGTCCTTTTGTACATAAGTCGTCATTGTGCCTTTTGTATTAATTTCGGATGCAATTTCTGTGTTTCATCGACAATAAGAAGGTCCAAGGGATACAGTAAACCTGAAGTGAAGCATCGGAATCTAAAACTGGACTCACAGAACGGGTTCATATCGTAGAAAGTTAGAGTGTCAGTCCTCTTGTACTTAAGTCAGCATTGTGCCTTTTGAATTTAATTCCGAAGCACTTTCTGTGCTTCATCGTCGAAAAGAAGGTCCAAGAAACACAGTAAAGCTGAAGTGAAGCATCGGAATCTAAAACTGAACTCACAGGAGAGGTTCAGATCGTAGAAAGTTAGAGTGTCAGTCCTCTTGTACTTAAGTCGGCATTGTGCCTTTTGTATTAAATTCGGCTGCAATTTCTGTGTTTCATCGTCAATAAGAAAGTCCAAGGGATACAGTAAACCTGAAGTGAAGCATCGGAATCTAAAACTGGACTCACAGGAGAGGTTGTAATCATAGAAAGTTAGAGTGTCAGTCCACTTGTACTTAAGTCGGCATAGTGCCTTTTGAATTTAATTCCGATGCAATTTCTTTGCTTCATCGTCAATAAGAAGGTCATAGGGATACATTAGACGTAAAGTGAAGCATCGGAATCTATAACTGGACTCACAGGAGAGGTTCAAATCATAGAAAGTTAGAGTGTCAGTCCTCTCGTACTTAAATAGGCATTGTGCCTTTTGAATTTAATTCCGATGCAATTTCTGTGCTTCATCGTCAATAAGAAGGTCCAAGGGAGACACTAAACCTTAAATGAAGCATCGGAATCTAAAACTGGACTCACAGGAGAGGTTCAAATCATAGAAAGTTAGAGTGTCAGTCCTTTTGTACTTAAGTCGTCATTGTGAGTTTTGTATTAAATTCGGATGCAATTTCTGTGTTTCATCGTCAATAAGATGGTCCAAGGGATACAGTAAACCTGAAGTGAAGCATCGGAATCTAAAACTGGACTCACAGAAGAGGCTCAAATCCTAGAAAGTCAGAGTGTCAGTCCTCTCGTACTTAAGTCAGCATTGTGCCTTTTCAATTTAATCCCGAAGCACTTTCTGTGCTTCATCGTCGATAAGAAGGACCAAGGAACACAGTAAACCTGAAGTGAAGCATCGGAATCTAAAACTGGACTCACAGGAGAGGTCAGATCATAGAAAGTTGGAGTGTCAGTCCTCTTGTACTTAAGTTGGCATTGTGCATTTTGTATTAAATGCGGATGCAATATCTGTGTTTTATCGTCAATAAGAAGGTCCAAGGTATGCAGTAAACCTGAAGTGAAGCATCGGAATCTAAAACTGGACTCACAGGAGCGGTTCAAATCATAGAAAGTTAGAGTGTCAGTCCTCTTGTACTTAGATCGGCATTGTGCCATTTGAATTTAATTCCGATGCAATTTCTGTGTTTCATCGTCAACAAGAAGGTCCAAGGGCTCCAGTAAACCTGATGTGAAGCATTGGAATCTAAAACTGGACTCACAGCAGAGGTTCAAATCATAGAAAGTTAGAGTTTCAGTCCTCCAGTACATAAGTCGGCATTGTGCCTTTTGAATTTAATTCCGATGCAATATCTGTGCTTCATCGTCAATAAGAAGTCCAAGGGATACACAAAACCTGAAGTGAGGCATCGGAATTTAAAACTTGACTCACAGGAGAGGTTCAAATCATAGAAAGTTAGAGTGTCAGTCCTTTTGTACTTAAGTCGTCATTGTGCCTTTTGTATTAATTTCGGATGCAATTTCTGTGTTTCATCGTCAATAAGAAGGTCCAAGGGATACAGTAAACCTGAAGTGAAGCATCGGAATCTAAAACTGGACTCACAGAAGGGGTTCACATCGTAGAAAGTTAGAGTGTCAGTCCTCTTGTACTTAAGTCAGCATTGTGCCTTTTGAATTTAATTCCGAAGCACTTTCTGTGCTTCATCGTCGAAAAGAAGGTCCAAGAAACACAGTAAAGCTGAAGTGAAGCATCGGAATCTAAAACTGAACTCACAGGAGAGGTTCAGATCGTAGAAAGTTAGAGTGTCAGTCCTCTTGTACTTAAGTCGGCATTGTGCCTTTTGTATTAAATTCGGCTGCAATTTCTGTGTTTCATCGTCAATAAGAAAGTCCAAGGGATACAGTAAACCTGAAGTGAAGCATCGGTATCTAAAACTGGACTCACAGGAGAGGTTGTAATCATAGAAAGTTAGAGTGTCAGTCCACTTGTACTTAAGTCGGCATAGTGCCTTTTGAATTTAATTCCGATGCAATTTCTTTGCTTCATCGTCAATAAGATGGTCATAGGGATACATTAAACGTGAAGTGAAGCATCGGAATCTAAAACTGGACTCACAGGAGAGGTTCTAATCATAGAAAGTTAGAGTGTCAGTCCTCTCGTACTTAAATCGGCATTGTGCCTTTTGAATTTAATTCCGATGCAATTTCTGTGCATCATCGTCAATAAGAAGGTCCAAGGGAGACACTAAACCTGAAATGAAGCATCGGAATCTAAAACTGGACTCACAGGAGAGGTTCAAATCATAGAAAGTTAGAGTGTCAGTCCTTTTGTACTTAAGTCGTCATTGTGAGTTTTGTATTAAATTCGGATGCAATTTCTGTGTTTCATCGTCAATAAGATGGTCCAAGGGATACAGTAAACCTCAAGTGAAGCATCGGAATCTAAAACTGGACTCACAGAAGAGGCTCAAATCCTAGAAAGTCAGAGTGTCAGTCCTCTCGTACTTAAGTCAGCATTGTGCCTTTTCAATTTAATCCCGAAGCACTTTCTGTGCTTCATCGTCGATAAGAAGGACCAAGGAACACAGTAAACCTGAAGTGAAGCATCGGAATCTAAAACTGGACTCACAGGAGAGGTCAGATCATAGAAAGTTGGAGTGCAGTCCTCTTGTACTTAAGTTGGCATTGTGCATTTTGTATTAAATGCGAATGCAATATCTGTGTTTTATCGTCAATAAGAAGGTCCAAGGTATGCAGTAAACCTGAAGTGAAGCATCGGAATCTAAAACTGGACTCACAGGAGCGGTTCAAATCATAGAAAGTTAGAGTGTCAGTCCTCTTGTACTTAGATCGGCATTGTGCCATTTGAATTTAATTCCGATGCAATTTCTGTGTTTCATCGTCAACAAGAAGGTCCAAGGGCTCCAGTAAACCTGATGTGAAGCATTGGAATCTAAAACTGGACTCACAGGAGAGGTTCAAATCATAGAAAGTTAGAGTGTCAGTCCTCCTGTACATAAGTCGGCATTGTGCCTTTTGAATTTAATTACGATGCAATATCTGTGCTTCATCGTCAATAAGAAGGTCCAAGGGATACACAAAACCTGAAGTGAGGCATCGGAATCTAAAACTTGACTCACAGGAGAGGTTCAAATCATAGAAAGTTAGAGTGTCAGTCCTTTTGTACATAAGTCGTCATTGTGCCTTTTGTATTAATTTCGGATGCAATTTCTGTGTTTCATCGACAATAAGAAGGTCCAAGGGATACAGTAAACCTGAAGTGAAGCATCGGAATCTAAAACTGGACTCACAGAACGGGTTCATATCGTAGAAAGTTAGAGTGTCAGTCCTCTTGTACTTAAGTCAGCATTGTGCCTTTTGAATTTAATTCCGAAGCACTTTCTGTGCTTCAGCGTCGAAAAGAAGGTCCAAGAAACACAGTAAAGCTGAAGTGAAGCATCGGAATCTAAAACTGAACTCACAGGAGAGGTTCAGATCGTAGAAAGTTAGAGTGTCAGTCCTCTTGTACTTAAGTCGGCATTGTGCCTTTTGTATTAAATTCGGCTGCAATTTCTGTGTTTCATCGTCAATAAGAAAGTCCAAGGGATACAGTAAACCTGAAGTGAAGCATCGGAATCTAAAACTGGACTCACAGGAGAGGTTGTAATCATAGAAAGTTAGAGTGTCAGTCCACTTGTACTTAAGTCGGCATAGTGCCTTTTGAATTTAATTCCGATGCAATTTCTTTGCTTCATCGTCAATAAGAAGGTCATAGGGATACATTAAACGTAAAGTGAAGCATCGGAATCTAAAACTGGACTCACAGGAGAGGTTCAAATCATAGAAAGTTAGAGTGTCAGTCCTCTCGTACTTAAATCGGCATTGTGCCTTTTGAATTTAATTCCGATGCAATTTCTGTGCTTCATCGTCAATAAGAAGGTCCAAGGGAGACACTAAACCTTAAATGAAGCATCGGAATCTAAAACTGGACTCACAGGCGAGGTTCAAATCATAGAAAGTTAGAGTGTCAGTCCTTTTGTACTTAAGTCGTCATTGTGAGTTTTGTATTAAATTCGGATGCAATTTCTGTGTTTCATCGTCAATAAGATGGTCCAAGGGATACAGTAAACCTGAAGTGAAGCATCGGAATCTAAAACTGGACTCACAGAAGAGGCTCAAATCCTAGAAAGTCAGAGTGTCAGTCCTCTCGTACTTAAGTCAGCATTGTGCCTTTTCAATTTAATCCCGAAGCACTTTCTGTGCTTCATCGTCGATAAGAAGGACCAAGGAACCCAGTAAACCTGAAGTGAAGCATCGGAATCTAAAACTGGACTCACAGGAGAGGTCAGATCATAGAAAGTTGGAGTGTCAGTCCTCTTGTACTTAAGTTGGCATTGTGCATTTTGTATTAAATGCGGATGCAATATCTGTGTTTTATCGTCAATAAGAAGGTCCAAGGTATGCAGTAAACCTGAAGTGAAGCATCGGAATCTAAAACTGCACTCACAGGAGCGGTTCAAATCATAGAAAGTTAGAGTGTCAGTCCTCTTGTACTTAGATCGGCGTTGTGCCATTTGAATTTAATTCCGATGCAATTTCTGTGTTTCATCGTCAACAAGAACGTCCAAGGGCTCCAGTAAACCTGATGTGAAGCATTGGAATCTAAAACTGGACTCACAGCAGAGGTTCAAATCATAGAAAGTTAGAGTGTCAGTCCTCCAGTACATAAGTCGGCATTGTGCCTTTTGAATTTAATTCCGATGCAATTTCTGTGTTTCATCGTCAATAAGAAGGTCCAAGGGATACAGTAAACCTGAAGTGAAGCATCGGAATCTAAAACTGGACTCACAGAAGAGGTTCAAATCGTAGAAAGTTAGAGTGTCAGTCCTCTTGTACTTAAGTCAGCATTGTGCCTTTTGAATTTAATTCCGAAGCACTTTCAGTGCTTCATCGTCGAAAAGAAGGTCCAAGAAACACAGTAAAGCTGAAGTGAAGATATCGGAATCTAAAACTGAACTCACAGGAGAGGTTCAGATCAAAGAAAGTTAGAGAGTCAGTCCTCTTGTACATAAGTCGGCATTGTGCCTTTTGTATTAACTTCGGCTGCAATTTCTGTGTTTCATCGTCAATAAGAAAGTCCAAGGGATACAGTAAACCTGAAGTGAAGCATCGGAATCTAAAACTGGCCTCACAGGAGAGGTTGTAATCATAGAAAGTTAGAGTGTCAGTCCACTTGTACTTAAGTCGGCATAGTGCCTTTTGAATTTAATTCCAATGCAATTTCTTTGCTTCATTGTCAATAAGAAGGTCATAGGGATACATTAAACGTGAAGTGAAGCATCGGAATCTAAAACTGGACTCACAGGAGAGGTTCAAATCATAGAAAGTTAGTGTCAGTCCTCTCGTACTTAAATCGGCATTGTGCCTTTTGAATTTAATTCCGATACAATTTCTGTGCTTCATCGTCAATAAGAAGGTCCAAGGGAGACACTAAACCTGAAGTGAAGCATCGGAATCTAAAACTGGACTCACAGCAGAGGTTCAAATCATAGAAAGTTAGAGTGTCAGTCCTTTTGTACTTAAGTCGTCATTGTGAGTTTTGTATTAAATTCGGATGCAATTTCTGTGTTTCATCGTCAATAAGATGGTCCAAGGGATACAGTAAACCTGAAGTGAAGCATCGGAATCTAAAACTGGACTCACAGAAGAGGCTCAAATCCTAGAAAGTCAGAGTGTCAGTCCTCTCGTACTTAAGTCAGCATTGTGCCTTTTCAATTTAATCCCGAAGCACTTTCTGTGCTTCATCGTCGATAAGAAGGACCAAGGAACACAGTAAACCTGAAGTGAAGCATCGGAATCTAAAACTGGACTCACAGGAGAGGTCAGATCATACAAAGTTGGAGTGTCAGTGCTCTTGTACTTAAGTTGGCATTGTGCATTTTGTATTAAATGCGGATGCAATATCTGTGTTTTATCGTCAATAAGAAGGTCCAAGGTATGCAGTAAACCTGAAGTGAAGCATTGGAATTTAAAACTGGACTCACATCAGCGGTTCAAATCATAGAAAGTTAGAGTGTCAGTCCTCTTGTACTTAAGTCGGTATTGTGCCTTTTGTATTAAATTCGGATGCAATTTCTGTATTTCATCGTCAATAAGAAAGTTCAAGGGATACAGTAAACCTGAAGAGAAGCATCGGAATCTAACACTCGACACACAGGAGAGGTTCACATCATAGAAAGTTAGAGTGTGTAGCGTTGCTCTTGGGGGACAAAAATTAAAAGAATTGTTACTTTTTTTTTTTTAATGTCGAAAAAATGAATATTTTGGTGGGCCACTTGGCAACAGAATCAGGGATTTCTTACGCTATTATAATAACATACGTTGACCATTAAATACCTGAATAAGAGCAGCATATTGATATATATATTTGAGATCGCTCGGAAGAAACATTATCATTTCTGTGCATTTTTATAGTCGCGATGTAGTCATACCCGGATCAACACTAAGGGACCAGAAGATTTACAGACTTTAAAAGAAATGCAACACTACACAATTAAAAAAGAGTTGGTTCAGAAATAATAGGAAAACGATAATGTTCCTTCTGCCTCATGCTGCGTTCGGCCCATCAGCGTGATCGTAATTTCTGATGAAGTAACACAAAAATAATTATCATTCAGTTAAATAAGGAGATGGACTCATCAAGGTTAATTTACGAAAATAAGCACACTTATCTTTAACACACGTTTTTTTTAATGCTACGTACCTTTTCATATTAAATTACAATAGATGACCATTGTGGTTAAATACTTTATACATAACAGTCAAAATGTCCTCTTGACGCTGTCTGTTCGATATCAGTTACAAGAAACTACATGTTTTGTGATTGGAAAAAATAACAATTAGCATATTCACTAAATATTTTCACATGAAATATAAAATACAGTTGCGGAACGCAGCAAGTCCGCGTCCGCCTCTCATGGAATACAATCAGTAAGAGGTGAGGCGCGAAAAGCCTCATTTGTCTTGAAACATCAGAATTCTTTTTTTTATACCATTAATCGATACATGTACATAGAGATTTACTGGCACCGCGCAAGAAGGGCAAAGATAAAGAATAATAGATTCTGTCGCTGCTATGCGATGATTCATTTCTTTTACTTTACAATTTTTCGATAACTTTAGGCCATCAGGCGTTTACTATTGAGCGTATATTAATGTTTGTGAGGCGAAAATTACTAATATTACAAGTGTCAGTCCTCTTGTACTTATGTCGGCTTTGTGCCTTTTGTATTAAATTCGGCTGTAATTTCTGTGTTTCATCGTCAATAAGAAGGTCCAAGGGATACAGTAAACCTGAAGTGAAGCATCGGAATCTAAAACTGGACTCACAGGAGAGGTTCAAATCATATTAAGTGAGAGTGTCACTCCTCTTGTACTTAAGTCGGCATTGTGCCTTTTGTATTAAATTCGGATGCAATTTCTGTGTTTCATCGTCAATAAGAAGGTCCAAGGGATACAGTAAACCTGAAGTGAAGCATCGGAATCTAAAACTGGACTCACAGGAGAGGTTCAATTCATAGAAAGTTAGAGGGTCAGTCCTCTTGTATTTAAGTCGGCAAAGTGCCTTTTGCATTAAATTCGGATGCAATTTCTATGTTTCATTGTCAATAAGAAGGTCCAAGGTATACAGTATACCTGAAGTGAAGCATCTGATTCTAAAACTGGACTCACAGGAGAGGTTCAAATTATAGAAAGTGAGGGTGCCAGTCCTCTTGTACTTAAGTCGGTATTGCGCCTTTTGTATTAATTTCGGATGCAATTTCTGTGTTTCATCGTCAATAAGAAGGTCCAAGGGATACAGAAAACCTGAACTAAACCATGGGAATCTAAAACTGGACTCACAGGAGAGGTTCAAATCATAGAAACTTAGAGTGTCAGTCCTCTTTCACTTAAGTCGGCATTGTGCCTTTTGAATTTACTTCCGATGCAATTTCTGCGCTTCCTCCTCAAAAAGAAGGTCCAAGGTATACAGTAAACCTGAAGTGAGGCATCAGAATCTAAAACTGGACTCACAGGCGAGGTTCAAATCATAGAAAGTTAGATAGTCAGTCCTCTTGTACTTAAGCCGGCATTGTGCCTTTTGTATTAAATTCGGATGCAATTTCTGTGTTTCATTGTTAATAAGAAGGTCGAAGGTACACAGTAAACCTGAAGTGATGCATCGGAATCAAAACTGAACTCACAGGAGAGGTTCAAATTATAGAAAGTGAGAGTGTCAGTCCTCTTGTACTTGAGTCGGTATTGTGCCTTTTGTATTAAAATTCGGATGCAATTTCTGTGTTTCATCGTCAATAAGGATGTCCAAGGTATACAGTAAACCTGAAGTGAAGCATCGGAATCTAAAACTGGACTCACAGTAGAGGTTCAAATCAAATAAAGTTAGAGTGTCAGTCGTCTTGTACTTAGGTCGGCATTGTGCCTTTTGAATTTAATTCCGATGCAATTTCTGTGCTTCATCGTCAATAAGAGGATCCAAAGGATACTGTAAACCTGAAGTGAAGCATCGGAAACTAAAACTGGATTCACAGGAGAGGTTGAAATCATAGAAATTTAGAGTGTCAGTCCTCTTGTACTTAAGTCGGCATTGGGCCTTTTGTATTAAATTCGGATGCAATTTCTAATTTTCACCGTCAATAAGAAGGTCCAAGAGATACAGAAAACCTGAAGTGAAGCTTCGGAATTTAAAACTGGACTCACAGGAGCGGTTCAAATAATAGAAAGTTGGAGTGTCAGTGCACTTGTACTTAAGTCGGCATTGTGCCTTTTGAATTTAATTCCGATGCAATTTCTGTGCTTCATCGTCAATAAGAAGGTAATAGGGATACAGTAATCCTGAAGTAAAGCATCGGAATCTAAAACTGGACTCACAGGAGGGGTTCAAATCATAGAAAGTTAGAGTGTCAGTCCTCCTGTACTTAAGTCGGCATTGTGCCTTTTGAATTTAATTCCGACGCTATTTCTGTGTTTCATCGTCAATAAGAAGGTCCAAGGGATACTGTAAACCTGAAGTGAAGCATCGGAATCTAAAACTGGACTCACAGGAGAGGTTCAATTCATAGAAAGTTAGAGTGTCAGTCCTCTTGTACTTAAGTCGGCATTGTGCCTTTAGAATTTAATTCCGATGCAATTTCTGTGTTTCATCGTCAATAAGAAGGTGCAAGGGATACAGTAAACCTGAAGTGAAGCATCGGAATCAAAAACTGGACTCACAGGAGCGGTTCAAATAATAGAAATTTGGAGTGTCAGTGCCCTTGTACTTAAGTCGGCATTGTGCCTTATGAATTTAATTCCGATGCAATTTCTCTGCTTCTTCGTCAATAAGAAGGTAAAAGGGATTCAGTAAACCTGAAGTGAAACATCGCAATCTAAAACTGGACTCACAGGGTGGTTCAAATCATAGAAAGATAGAGTGTCAGTCCTCTTGTACTTAAGTCGGCATTGTGCATTTTGAATTTAATTCCGATGAAATATCTGTGCTTCATCGTCAACCAAGAAGGTCCAAGGGATACAGTAAACCTGAAGTGAAGCATCGGAATCTAAAACTGGACTCACAGGAGAGGTTCAAATCATAGAAATTTAGAGTGTCAGTCCTCTTGTACTTAAATCGGCATTGTGCCTTTTGAATTTAATTCCGATGCAATTTCTGTGCTTCATTGTCAATAAGAAGGTCCAAGGGATACAGTAAACCTGAAGTGAAGCATCGGAATCTAAAACTGGACTCACAGGATAGGTTCAAATCATAGAAAGTTAGAGCGTCAGTCCTCTTGTACTTAAGTCGGCATTGTGCCTTTCGAATTTAATTCCGATGCAATTTCTGCGTTTCTTCGTCAATAAGAAGGTAATAGGGATACAGTAAACCTGAAGTGAAGCATCGGAATCTAAAACTGGACTCACAGGAGGGGTTCAAATCATAGAAAGTTAGAGTGTCAGTCCTCCTGTACTTAAGTCGGCATTGTGCCTTTTGAATTTAATTCCGATGCTATTTCTGTGTTTCATCGTCAATAAGAAGGTCCAAGGGATACTGTAAACCTGAAGTGACGCATCGGAATCTAAAAGTGGACTTACAGGAGAGGTTCAGACCATAGAAAGTTAGAGTGTCAGTCCTCTTGTACTTAAGTCGGCATAGTGCCTTTTGTATTAAATTCGGATGCAATTTCTATGTTCTATCGTCAATAAGAAGGTCTAAGTTATAAAGTAAACCTGAAGTGAAGCATCGGAATCTAAAACTGGACTCACAAGAGAGGTTCAAATCATATAAAGTTAGAGTGTCAGTCCTCTTGTACTTAAGTCAGCATTGTGCCTTTTGAATTTAATTCCGATGCAATTTCTGTGCTTCATCGTCAATAAGGTCATAGGGATACTGTAAACTTGAAGAGAAGCATCGGAATCTAACACTGGACTCACAGGAGTGGTTCAAATCATAGAAAGTTAAAGTGTCAGTCCCCTTGTACTTAAGTCGACATTGTGCCTTTTGTATTAAATTCGGCTGCAATTTCTGTGTTTCATCGTCAATAAGAAAGCCCAAGGGATACAGTAAACCTGAAGTGAAGCATCGGAATCTAAAACTGGACTCACAGGAGAGGTTCAAATCATAGAAAGTTAGAGTGTCAGTCCTCTTGTACTTAAATCGGCATTGTGCCTTTTGAATTTAATTCCGATGCAATTTCTGTGCTTCATCGTCAATAAGAAGGTCCAAGGGATACAGTAAACCTGAAGTGAAGCATCGGAATCTAAAACTGGACTCACAGGAGGGGTTCTAATCATAGAAAGTTAGAGTGTCAGTTCTCTCGTACTTAAGTCGGCATTGTGCCTTTTGAATTTAATTCCGATGCAATATCTGTGCTTCATCGTCAATAAGAAGGTCCAAGGGATACACTAAACCTGAAGTGAAGCATCGGAATCTAAAACTGGACTCACAGAAGAGGCTCAAATCCTATAAAGTCAGAGTGTCAGTCCTCTCGTGCTTAAGTCAGCATTGTGCCTTTTCAATTTAATTCCGAAGCACTTTCTGTGCTTCATCGTCGATAAGAAGGACCAAGGAACACAGTAAACCTGAAGTGAAGCATCGGAATCTAAAACTGGACTCACAGGAGAGGTCAGATCATGGAAAGTTGGAGTGTCAGTCCTCTTGTATTTAAGTCGGCACTGTGCATTTTGTATTAAATTCGGATGCAATTTCTGCGTTTTATCATCAATAAGAAGGTCCAAGGTATGCAGTAAACCTGAAGTGAAGCATCGGAATCTAAAACTGGACTCACAGGAGCGGTTCAAATCATAGAAAGTTAGAGTGTCAGTCCTGTTGTACTTAAGTCGGTATTGTGCCTTTTGTATTAAATTCGGATGCAATGTCTGTATTTCATCGTCAATAAGAAAGATCAAGGGATACAGTAAAGCTGAAGAGAAGCATCGGAATCTAACACTGGACTCACAGGAGAGGTTCAAATCATAGAAAGTTGGAGTGTCAGTCCTCTTGTAATTAAGTCGGCATTGTGCCTTTTGTATTAAATTCGGCTGCAATTTCTGTGTTTCATCGTCAATAAGAAGGTCCATGGGATACAGTAAACCAGAAGTGAAGCGTCGGAATCTAAAAATGGACTCACAGGAGAGGTACAACACATAGAAAGTGAGAGTGTCAGTCCCCTTGTACTTAAGTCGGCATTGTGCCTTTTGTATTAAATTCGGATGCAATTTCTGTGTTTCATCGTCAATAAGAAGGTCCAAGGGATACAGTAAACCTGAAGTGAAGCATCGGAATCTAAAACTGGACTCACAGGAGAGGTTCAAATCATAGAAAGTTAGAGGGTCAGTCCTCTTGTATTTAAGTCGGCAATGTGCCTTTTGTAATAAATTCGGATGCAATTTCAATGTTTCATCGTCAATAAGAAGGCCCAAGGTATACAGTAAACCTGAAGTGAAGCATCGGAATCTAAAACTGGACTCACAGGAGAGGTTCAAATCATAGAAAGTTAGAGTGTCAGTCCTCTTGTACTTAAATCGGCATTGTGCCTTTTGTATCAAAATTCGGATGCAGTTTCTGTGTTTCATCATGAATAAGAAAGTCCAAGGTATACAGTAAACCTGAAGTGAAGCATCGGAATCTAAAACTGGACTCACAGGAGAGGTTTAAATCATAGAAAGTTAGAGTGTCAGTCCTCCTGTACATAAGTCGGCATTGTGCCTTTTCAATTTAATTCCGATGCAATTTCTGTGTTTCATCGTCAATAAGAAGGTCCAAGGGATACAGTAAACCTGAAGTGAAGCATCGGAATCTAAAACTGGACTCACAGGAGCGGTTCAAATAATGGAAAGGTAGAGTGTCAGTCCACTTGTACTTAAGTCGGCATAGTGCCTTTTGAATTTAATTCCGATGCAATTTCTGTGCTTCATCGTCAATAAGAAGGTCATAGGGATACAGTAAACCTGACGTGAAGCATCGGAATCTAAAACTGGACTCACAGGAGAGGTTCTAATCATAGAAAGTTAGAGTGTCAGTCCTCTTGTACTTAAGTCGGCATTGTGCCTTTTGTATTAAATTCGGATGCAATTTCTGTGTTTCATCGTCAATAAGAAGGTCCAAGGGATACAGTAAACCAGAAGTGAAGCGTCGGAATCTAAAAATGGACTCACAGGAGAGGTTCAAATCATAGAAAGTTAGAGGGTCAGTCCTCTTGTATTTAAGTCGGCAATGCGCCTTTTGTAATAAATTCGGATGCAATTTCAATGTTTCATCGTCAATAAGAAGGCCCAAGGTATACAGTAAACCTGAAGTGAAGCATCGGAATCTAAAACTGGACTCACAGGAGAGGTTCAAATCATAGTAAGTTAGGGTGTCAGACCTCTTGTACTTAAATCGGCATTGTGCCATTTGTATCAAAATTCGGATGCAGTTTCTGTGTTTCATCGTGAATAAGAAAGTCCAAGGTATACAGTAAACCTGAAGTGAAGCATCGGAATCTAAAACTGGACTCACAGGATAGGTTCCGATCATAGAAAGTTAAAGTGTCAGTCCCCTTGTACTTAAGTCGACATTGTGCCTTTTGTATTAAATTCGGCTGCAATTTCTGTGTTTCATCGTCAATAAGAAAGTCCAAGGGATACAGTAAACCTGAAGTGAAGCATCGGAATCTAAAACTGGACTCACAGGAGAGGTTCAAATCATAGAAAGTTAGAGTGTCAGTCCTCTTGTACTTAAATCGGCATTGTGCCTTTTGAATTTAATTCCGATGCAATTTCTGTGCTTCATCGTCAATAAGAAGGTCCAAGGGATACAGTAAACCTGAAGTGAAGCATCGGAATCTAAAACTGGACTCACATTAGAGGTTGAAATCATAGAAATTTAGAGTGTCCGTCCTCTTGTACTTAAGTCGGCATTGGGCCTTTTGTATTAAATTCGAATGCAATATCTGTGTTTCATCGTCAATAAGAAGGTCAATGGGATACAGTAAACCTGAAGTGAAGCATCGGAATCTAAAACTGGACTCACAGGAGAGGTTCAAAACATTGAAAGTTGGAGCGTCAGTCCTCTTGTACTTAAGACGGCATTGTGCCTTTTGAATCTAATTCCGATGCAATTTCTGTGCTTCATCGTCAATAAGGTCATAGGGATACAGTAAACCTGAAGTGAAGCATCGGAATCTAAAACTGGACTCACAGGAGCGGTTCAAATAATGGAAAGGTAGAGTGTCAGTCCACTTGTACTTAAGTCGGCATAGTGCCTTTTGAATTTAATTCCGATGCAATTTCTGTGCTTCATCGTCAATAAGAAGGTCATAGGGATACAGTTAACCTGACGTGAAGCATCGGAATCTAAAACTGGACTCACAGGAGAGGTTCTAATCATAGAAAGTTAGAGTGTCAGTCCTCTCGTACTTAAGTCGGCATTGTGCCTTTTGAATTTAATTCCGATGCAATATCTGTGCTTCATCGTCAATAAGAAGGTCCAAGGGATACACTAAACCTGAAGTGAAGCATCGGAATCTAAAACTGGACTCACAGGAGAGGTTCAAATCATAGAAAGTTAGAGTGTCAGTCCACTTGTACTTAAGTCAGCATTGTGCCCTCTGAATTACATTCCGATGCAATTTCTGTGCTTCATCATCAATAAGAAGATCCCAGGGATACAGTAAACCTGAAGTGAATCATCGGAATCTAAAACTGGACTCACAGGAGAGGTTCAATTCATAGAAAGTCAGAGTGTCAGTCCTCTTGTACTTAAATCGGCATTGTGCCATTTGAATTTAATTCCGATGCAATTTCTGTGTTTCATCGTCAATAAGAAGGTCCAAGGGCTCCAGTAAACCTGATGTGAAGCATTGGAATCTAAAACTGGACTCACAGGAGAGGTTCAAATCATAGAAAGTTAGAGTGTCAGTCCTCCTGTACATAAGTCGGCATTGTGCCTTTTGAATTTAATTCCGATGCAATTTCTGTGTTTCATCGTCAATAAGAAGGTCCAAGGGATACAGTAAACCTGAAGTGAAGCATCGGAATCTAAAACTGGACTCACAGGAGCGGTTCAAATAATGGAAAGGTAGAGTGTCAGTCCACTTGTACTTAAGTCGGCATAGTGCCTTTTGAATTTAATTCCGATGCAATTTCTGTGCTTCATCGTCAATAAGAAGGTCATAGGGATACAGTAAACCTGACGTGAAGCATCGGAATCTAAAACTGGACTCACAGGAGAGGTTCAAATCATAGAAATTTAGAGTGTCAGTCCTTTTGTACTTAAGTCGTCATTGTGAGTTTTGTATTAAATTCGGATGCAATTTCTGTGTTTCATCGTCAATTAGATGGTCCAAGGGATACAGTAAACATGAAGTGAAGCATCGGAATCTAAAACTGGACTCACAGAAGAGGCTCAAATCCTAGAAAGTCAGAGTGTCAGTCCTCTCGTGCTTAAGTCAGCATTGTGCCTTTTCATTTTAATCCCGAAGCACTTTCTGTGCTTCATCGTCGATAAGAAGGACCAAGGTACACAGTAAACCTGAAGTGAAGCATCGGAATCTAAAACTGGACTCACAGGGGAGGTCAGATCATAGAAAGTTGGAGTGTCAGTCCTCTTGTACTTAAGTCGGCATTGTGCATTTTGTATTAAATTCGGATGCAATTTCTGTGTTTTATCATCAATAAGAAGGTCCAAGGTATGCAGTAAACCAGAAGTGAAGCATCGGAATCTAAAACTGGACTCACAGGAGCGGTTCAAATCATAGAAAGTTAGAGCGTCAGTCCTCTTGTACTTAAGTCGGTATTGTGCCTTTTGTATTAAATTCGGATGCAATTTCTGTATTTCATCGTCAATACGATAGTTCAAGGGATACAGTAAACCTGAAGAGAAGCATCGGAATCTAACACTGGACTCACTGGAGAGGTTTAAATCATAGAAAGTTAGAGTGTCAGTCCTCTTGTACTTAAGTCGGCATTGTACCTTTTGTATAAATATCGGCTGCAATTTCTGTGTTTCATCGTCAATAAGAAGGTCCATGGGATACAGTAAACCAGAAGTGAAGCGTCGGAATCTAAAAATGGACTCACAGGAGAGGTTCAAATCATAGAAAGTAAGAGTGTCAGTCCTCTTATACTTAAGTCGGCATTGTGCCTTTTGTATTAAATTCGGATGCAATTTCTGTTTTTCATCGTCAATAAGAAGGTCCAAGGGATACAGTAAACCTGAAGTGAAGCATCGGAATCTAAAACTGGACTCACAGGGAGGTTCAAATCATAGAAAGTTAGAGGGTCAGTCCTCTTGTATTTAAGGCGGCAATGTGCCTTTTGAATTTAATTCTGATGCAATATCTGTGCTTCATCGTCAATAAGAAGGTCCAAGGGATACACTAAACCTGAAGTGAAGCATCGGAATCTAAAACTGGACTCACAGGAGAGGTTCAAATCATAGAAAGTTAGAGTGTCAGTCCTTTTGTACTTAAGTCGTCATTGTGAGTTTTGTATTAAATTCGGATGCAATTTCTGTGTTTCATCGTCAATTAGATGGTCCAAGGGATACAGTAAGCATGAAGTGAAGCTTCGGAATCTAAAACTGGACTCACAGAAGAGGCTCAAATCCTAGAAAGTCAGAGTGTCAGTCCTCTCGTGCTTAAGTCAGCATTGTGCCTTTTCAATTTAATCCCGAAGCACTTTCTGTGCTTCATCGTCGATAAGAAGGACCAAGGAACACAGTAAACCTGAAGTGAAGCATCGGAATCTAAAACTGGACTCACAGGAGAGGTCAGATCATAGAAAGTTGGAGTGTCAGTCCTCTTGTACTTAAGTCGGCATTGTGCATTTTGTATTAAATTCGGATGCAATTTCTGTGTTTTATCATCAATAAGCAGGTCCAAGGTATGCAGTAAACCAGAAGTGAAGCATCGGAATCTAAAACTGGACTCACAGGAGCGGTTCAAATCATAGAAAGTTAGAGCGTCAGTCCTCTTGTACTTAAGTCGGTATTGTGCCTTTTGTATTAAATTCGGATGCAATTTCTGTATTTCATCGTCAATACGAAAGTTCAAGGGATACAGTAAACCTGAAGAGAAGCATCGGAATCTAACACTGGACTCACAGGAGAGGTTCAAATCATAGAAAGTTACAGTGTCAGTCCTCTTGTACTTAAGTCGGCATTGTGCCTTTTGTATTAAATTCGGCTGCAATTTCTGTGTTTCATCGTCACTAAGAAGGGCCATGGGATACAGTAAACCAGAAGTGAAGCGTCGGAATCTAAAAATGGACTCACAGGAGAGGTTCAAATCATAGAAAGTTAGAGGGTCAGTCCTCTTGTATTTAAGTCGGCAATGTGCCTTTTGTAATAAATTCGGATGCAATTTCAATGTTTCATCGTCAATAAGAAGGCCCAAGGTATACAGTAAACCTGAACTAAAGCATGGGAATCTAAAACTGGACTCACAGGAGAGGTTCAAATCATAGAAAGTTAGAGTGTCAGTCCTCTCGTACTTAAGTCGGCATTGTGCCTTTTCAATTTAATTCCGATGCAATATCTGTGCTTCATCGTCAATAAGAAGATCCCAGGGATACAGTAAACCTGAAGTGAATCATCGGAATCTAAAACTGGACTCACAGGAGAGGTTCAATTCATAGAAGGTCAGAGTGTCAGTCCTCTTGTACTTAAATCGGCATTGTGCCATTTGAATTTAATTCCGATGCAATTTCTGTGTTTCATCGTCAATAAGAAGGTCCAAGGGCTCCAGTAAACCTGATGTGAAGCATTGGAATCTAAAACTGGACTCACAGGAGAGGTTCAAATCATAGAAAGTTAGAGTGTCAGTCCTCCTGTACATAAGTCGGCATTGTGCCTTCTGAATTTAATTCCGATGCAATTTCTGTGTTTCATCGTCAATAAGAAGGTCCAAGGGATTCAGTAAACCTGAAGTGAAGCATCGGAATCTAAAACTGGACTCACAGGAGCGGTTCAAATAATGGAAAGGTAGAGTGTCAGTCCACTTGTACTTAAGTCGGCATAGTGCCTTTTGAATTTAATTCCGATGCAATTTCTGTGCTTCATCGTCAATAAGAAGGTCATAGGGATACAGTAAACCTGACGTGAAGCATCGGAATCTAAAACTGGACTCACAGGAGAGGTTCTAATCATAGAAAGTTAGAGTGTCAGTTCTCTCGTACTTAAGTCGGCATTGTGCCTTTTGAATTTAATTCCGATGCAATATCTGTGCTTCATCGTCAATAAGAAGGTCCAAGGGATACACTAAACCTGAAGTGAAGCATCGGAATCTAAAACTGGACTCACAGGAGAGGTTCAAATCATAGAAAGTTAGAGTGTCAGTCCTTTTGTACTTAAGTCGTCATTGTGAGTTTTGTATTAAATTCGGATGCAATTTCTGTGTTTCATCGTCAATTAGATGGTCCAAGGGATACAGTAAGCATGAAGTGAAGCTTCGGAATCTAAAACTGGACTCACAGAAGAGGCTCAAATCCTAGAAAGTCAGAGTGTCAGTCCTCTCGTGCTTAAGTCAGCATTGTGCCTTTTCAATTTAATCCCGAAGCACTTTCTGTGCTTCATCGTCGATAAGAAGGACCAAGGAACACAGTAAACCTGAAGTGAAGCATCGGAATCTAAAACTGGACTCACAGGAGAGGTCAGATCATAGAAAGTTGGAGTGTCAGTCCTCTTGTACTTAAGTCGGCATTGTGCATTTTGTATTAAATTCGGATGCAATTTCTGTGTTTTATCATCAATAAGCAGGTCCAAGGTATGCAGTAAACCAGAAGTGAAGCATCGGAATCTAAAACTGGACTCACAGGAGCGGTTCAAATCATAGAAAGTTAGAGCGTCAGTCCTCTTGTACTTAAGTCGGTATTGTGCCTTTTGTATTAAATTCGGATGCAATTTCTGTATTTCATCGTCAATACGAAAGTTCAAGGGATACAGTAAACCTGAAGAGAAGCATCGGAATCTAACACTGGACTCACAGGAGAGGTTCAAATCATAGAAAGTTACAGTGTCAGTCCTCTTGTACTTAAGTCGGCATTGTGCCTTTTGTATTAAATTCGGCTGCAATTTCTGTGTTTCATCGTCACTAAGAAGGGCCATGGGATACAGTAAACCAGAAGTGAAGCGTCGGAATCTAAAAATGGACTCACAGGAGAGGTTCAAATCATAGAAAGTTAGAGGGTCAGTCCTCTTGTATTTAAGTCGGCAATGTGCCTTTTGTAATAAATTCGGATGCAATTTCAATGTTTCATCGTCAATAAGAAGGCCCAAGGTATACAGTAAACCTGAACTAAAGCATGGGAATCTAAAACTGGACTCACAGGAGAGGTTCAAATCATAGAAAGTTAGAGTGTCAGTCCTCTCGTACTTAAGTCGGCATTGTGCCTTTTGAATTTAATTCCGATGCAATATCTGTGCTTCATCGTCAATAAGAAGATCCCAGGGATACAGTAAACCTGAAGTGAATCATCGGAATCTAAAACTGGACTCACAGGAGAGGTTCAATTCATAGAAGGTCAGAGTGTCAGTCCTCTTGTACTTAAATCGGCATTGTGCCATTTGAATTTAATTCCGATGCAATTTCTGTGTTTCATCGTCAATAAGAAGGTCCAAGGGCTCCAGTAAACCTGATGTGAAGCATTGGAATCTAAAACTGGACTCACAGGAGAGGTTCAAATCATAGAAAGTTAGAGTGTCAGTCCTCCTGTACATAAGTCGGCATTGTGCCTTCTGAATTTAATTCCGATGCAATTTCTGTGTTTCATCGTCAATAAGAAGGTCCAAGGGATTCAGTAAACCTGAAGTGAAGCATCGGAATCTAAAACTGGACTCACAGGAGCGGTTCAAATAATGGAAAGGTAGAGTGTCAGTCCACTTGTACTTAAGTCGGCATAGTGCCTTTTGAATTTAATTCCGATGCAATTTCTGTGCTTCATCGTCAATAAGAAGGTCATAGGGATACAGTAAACCTGACGTGAAGCATCGGAATCTAAAACTGGACTCACAGGAGAGGTTCTAATCATAGAAAGTTAGAGTGTCAGTTCTCTCGTACTTAAGTCGGCATTGTGCCTTTTGAATTTAATTCCGATGCAATATCTGTGCTTCATCGTCAATAAGAAGGTCCAAGGGATACACTAAACCTGAAGTGAAGCATCGGAATCTAAAACTGGACTCACAGGAGAGGTTCAAATCATAGAAAGTTAGAGTGTCAGTCCTTTTGTACTTAAGTCGTCATTGTGAGTTTTGTATTAAATTCGGATGCAATTTCTGTGTTTCATCGTCAATTAGATGGTCCAAGGGATACAGTAAACATGAAGTGAAGCATCGGAATCTAAAACTGGACTCACAGAAGAGGCTCAAATCCTAGAAAGTCAGAGTGTCAGTCCTCTCGTGCTTAAGTCAGCATTGTGCCTTTTCAATTTAATCCCAAAGCACTTTCTGTGCTTCATCGTCGATAAGAAGGACCAAGGAACACAGTAAACCAGAAGTGAAGCATCGGAATCTAAAACTGGACTCACAGGAGCGGTTCAAATCATAGAAAGTTAGAGCGTCAGTCCTCTTGTACTTAAGTCGGTATTGTGCCTTTTGTATTAAATTCGGATGCAATTTCTGTATTTCATCGTCAATACGAAAGTTCAAGGGATACAGTAAACCTGAAGAGAAGCATCGGAATCTAACACTGGACTCACAGGAGAGGTTCAAATCATAGAAAGTTAGAGTGTCAGTCCTCTTGTACTTAAGTCGGCATTGTGCCTTTTGTATTAAATTCGGCTGCAATTTCTGTGTTTCATCGTCAATTAGTAGGTCCATGGGATACAGTAAACCAGAAGTGAAGCGTCGGAGTCTAAAAATGGACTCACAGGAGAGGTTCAAATCATAGAAAGTGAGAGTGTCAGTCGTCTTGTACTTAAGTCGGCATTGTGCCTTTTGTATTAAATTCGGATGCAATTTCTGTGTTTCATCGTCAATACGAAGGTCCAAGGGATACAGTAAACCTGAAGTGAAGCATCGGAATCTAAAACTGGACTCACAGGAGAGGTTCAAATCATAGAAAGTTAGAGGGTCAGTCCTCTTGTATTTAAGTCGGCAATGTGCCTTTTGAATTTAATTCTGATGCAATATCTGTGCTTCATCGTCAATAAGAAGGTCCAAGGGATACACTAAACCTGAAGTGAAGCATCGGAATCTAAAACTGGACTCACAGGAGAGGTTCAAATCATAGAAAGTTAGAGTGTCAGTCCTTTTGTACTTAAGTCGTCATTGTGAGTTTTGTATTAAATTCGGATGCAATTTCTGTGTTTCATCGTCAATTAGATGGTCCAAGGGATACAGTAAACATGAAGTGAAGCATCGGAATCTAAAACTGGACTCACAGAAGAGGCTCAAATCCTAGAAAGTCAGAGTGTCAGTCCTCTCGTGCTTAAGTCAGCATTGTGCCTTTTCAATTTAATCCCGAAGCACTTTCTGTGCTTCATCGTCGATAAGAAGGACCAACGAACACAGTAAACCTGAAGTGAAGCATCGGAATCTAAAACTGGACTCACAGGAGAGGTCAGATCATAGAAAGTTGGAGTGTCAGTCCTCTTGTACTTAAGTCGGCATTGTGCATTTTGTATTAAATTCGGATGCAATTTCTGTGTTTCATCGTCAATAAGAAGGTCCATGGGATACAGTAAACCAGAAGTGAAGCGTCGGAATCTAAAAATGGACTCACAGGAGAGGTTCAAATCATAGAAAGTGAGAGTGTCAGTCCTCTTGTACTTAAGTCGGCATTGTGCCTTTTGTATTAAATTCGGACGCAATTTCTGTGTTTCATCGTCAATAAGAAGGTCCAAGGGATACAGTAAACCTGAAGTGAAGCATCGGAATCTAAAACTGGACTCACAGGAGAGGTTCAAATCATAGAAAGTTAGAGGGTCAGTCCTCATGTATTTAAGTCGGCAATGTGCCTTTTGTAATAAATTCGGATGCAATTTCAATGTTTCATCGTCAATAAGAAGGCCCAAGGTATACAGTAAACCTGAAGTGAAGCATCGGAATCTAAAACTGGACTCACAGGAGAGGTTCAAATCATATCAAGTGAGAGTGCCAGTCCTCTTGTACTTAAGTCAGTATTGCGCTTTTTGTATTAAATTCCGATGCAATTTCTGTGCTTCATCGTCAATAAGATGGTCCAAGGGATACAGTAAACCTGAACTAAAGCATGGGAATCTAAAACTGGACTCACAGGAGAGGTTCAAATCATATAAAGTTAGAGTGTCTGTCCTCTTGTTCCTAGGTCGGCATTGTGCCTTTTGAATTTAATTCCGATGCAATTTCAGTGTGTCATCGTCAATAAGAAGATCCAAGGGATACAGTAAACCTGAAGTGAAGCATCGGAAACTAAAACTGGATTCACAGGAGAGGTTGAAATCATAGAGATTTAAAATGTCAGTCCTCTTGTACTTAAGTGGGCATTGGGCCTTTTGTATTAAACTCGGATGCAATTTCTGTTTTTCACCGTCAATAAGAAGGTCCAAGGGATACAGTAAACCTGAAGGGAAGCATCGGAATCTAAAACTGGACTCACAGGATAGGTTCAAATCATAGAAAGTTAGATCGTCAGTCCTCTTGTACTTAAGTCGGCATTGTGCCTTTTGAATTTAATTCCGATGCAATTTCTGTGTTTCATCGTCAATAAGAAGGTCATAGGGATACAGTAAACCTGCAGTGAAACATCGGAATCTAAAACTGGACTCACAGGAGAGGTTCAAATCATAGAAAGTTAGAGTGTCAGTCCTCCTGTACTTACGTCGGCATTGTGCCTTTTGAATTTAATTCCAATGCTATTTCTGTGTTTCATCGTCAATAAGAAGGTCCAAGGGATACTGTAAACCTGAAGTGAAGCATCGGAATCTAAAACTGGACTCACAGGAGAGGTTCAAATCTTAGAAAGTTAGAGTGTCAGTCCTCTTGTACTTAAGTCGGCATTGTGCCTTTAGAATTTAATTCCGATGCAATTTCTGTATTTCATCGTCAATACGAAAGTTCAAGGGATACAGTAAACCTGAAGAGAAGCATCGGAATCTAACACTGGACTCACAGGAGAGGTTCAAATCATAGAAAGTTAGAGTGTCAGTCCTCTTGTACTTAAGTCGGCATTGTGCCTTTTGTATTAAATTCGGCTGCAATTTCTGTGTTTCATCGTCAATTAGTAGGTCCATGGGATACAGTAAACCAGAAGTGAAGCGTCGGAGTCTAAAAATGGACTCACAGGAGAGGTTCAAATCATAGAAAGTGAGAGTGTCAGTCGTCTTGTACTTAAGTCGGCATTGTGCCTTTTGTATTAAATTCGGATGCAATTTCTGTGTTTCATCGTCAATACGAAGGTCCAAGGGATACAGTAAACCTGAAGTGAAGCATCGGAATCTAAAACTGGACTCACAGGAGAGGTTCAAATCATAGAAAGTTAGAGGGTCAGTCCTCTTGTATTTAAGTCGGCAATGTGCCTTTTGAATTTAATTCTGATGCAATATCTGTGCTTCATCGTCAATAAGAAGGTCCAAGGGATACACTAAACCTGAAGTGAAGCATCGGAATCTAAAACTGGACTCACAGGAGAGGTTCAAATCATAGAAAGTTAGAGTGTCAGTCCTTTTGTACTTAAGTCGTCATTGTGAGTTTTGTATTAAATTCGGATGCAATTTCTGTGTTTCATCGTCAATTAGATGGTCCAAGGGATACAGTAAACATGAAGTGAAGCATCGGAATCTAAAACTGGACTCACAGAAGAGGCTCAAATCCTAGAAAGTCAGAGTGTCAGTCCTCTCGTGCTTAAGTCAGCATTGTGCCTTTTCAATTTAATCCCGAAGCACTTTCTGTGCTTCATCGTCGATAAGAAGGACCAACGAACACAGTAAACCTGAAGTGAAGCATCGGAATCTAAAACTGGACTCACAGGAGAGGTCAGATCATAGAAAGTTGGAGTGTCAGTCCTCTTGTACTTAAGTCGGCATTGTGCATTTTGTATTAAATTCGGATGCAATTTCTGTGTTTTATCATCAATAAGAAGGTCCAAGGTATGCAGTAAACCAGAAGTGAAGCATCGGAATCTAAAACTGGACTCACAGGAGAGGTTCAAATCATAGAAAGTTAGAGCGTCAGTCCTCTTGTACTTAAGTCGGTATTGTGCCTTTTGTATTAAATTCGGATGCAATTTCTGTATTTCATCGTCAATACGAAAGTTCAAGGGATACAGTAAACCTGAAGAGAAGCATCGGAATCTAACACTGGACTCACAGGAGAGGTTCAAATCATAGAAAGTTGGAGTGTCAGTCCTCTTGTACTTAAGTCGGCATTGTGCATTTTGTATTAAATTCGGCTGCAATTTCTGTGTTTCATCGTCAATAAGAAGGTCCATGGGATACAGTAAACCAGAAGTGAAGCGTCGGAATCTAAAAATGGACTCACAGGAGAGGTTCAAATCATAGAAAGTGAGAGTGTCAGTCCTCTTGTACTTAAGTCGGCATTGTGCCTTTTGTATTAAATTCGGACGCAATTTCTGTGTTTCATCGTCAATAAGAAGGTCCAAGGGATACAGTAAACCTGAAGTGAAGCATCGGAATCTAAAACTGGACTCACAGGAGAGGTTCAAATCATAGAAAGTTAGAGGGTCAGTCCTCATGTATTTAAGTCGGCAATGTGCCTTTTGTAATAAATTCGGATGCAATTTCAATGTTTCATCGTCAATAAGAAGGCCCAAGGTATACAGTAAACCTGAAGTGAAGCATCGGAATCTAAAACTGGACTCACAGGAGAGGTTCAAATCATATCAAGTGAGAGTGCCAGTCCTCTTGTACTTAAGTCAGTATTGCGCTTTTTGTATTAAATTCCGATGCAATTTCTGTGCTTCATCGTCAATAAGATGGTCCAAGGGATACAGTAAACCTGAACTAAAGCATGGGAATCTAAAACTGGACTCACAGGAGAGGTTCAAATCATATAAAGTTAGAGTGTCTGTCCTCTTGTTCCTAGGTCGGCATTGTGCCTTTTGAATTTAATTCCGATGCAATTTCAGTGTGTCATCGTCAATAAGAAGATCCAAGGGATACAGTAAACCTGAAGTGAAGCATCGGAAACTAAAACTGGATTCACAGGAGAGGTTGAAATCATAGAGATTTAAAATGTCAGTCCTCTTGTACTTAAGTGGGCATTGGGCCTTTTGTATTAAACTCGGATGCAATTTCTGTTTTTCACCGTCAATAAGAAGGTCCAAGGGATACAGTAAACCTGAAGGGAAGCATCGGAATCTAAAACTGGACTCACAGGATAGGTTCAAATCATAGAAAGTTAGATCGTCAGTCCTCTTGTACTTAAGTCGGCATTGTGCCTTTTGAATTTAATTCCGATGCAATTTCTGTGTTTCATCGTCAATAAGAAGGTCATAGGGATACAGTAAACCTGCAGTGAAACATCGGAATCTAAAACTGGACTCACAGGAGAGGTTCAAATCATAGAAAGTTAGAGTGTCAGTCCTCCTGTACTTACGTCGGCATTGTGCCTTTTGAATTTAATTCCAATGCTATTTCTGTGTTTCATCGTCAATAAGAAGGTCCAAGGGATACTGTAAACCTGAAGTGAAGCATCGGAATCTAAAACTGGACTCACAGGAGAGGTTCAAATCTTAGAAAGTTAGAGTGTCAGTCCTCTTGTACTTAAGTCGGCATTGTGCCTTTAGAATTTAATTCCGATGCAATTTCTGTGTTTCATCGTCAATAAGAAGGTCCAAGGAATACAGTAAACCTGAAGTGAAGCTTCGGAATCTAAAACTGGACTCACAGGAGCGGTTCAGATAATAGAAAGTTGGAGTGTCAGTGCACTTGTACTTAAGCCGGCATTGTGCCTTTTGAATTTAATTCCGATGCAATTTCTGTGCTTCTTCGTCAATAAGAAGGTAAAAGGTATTCAGTAAACCTGAAGTGAAAGATCGCAATCTAAAACTGGACTCACAGGAGAGGTTCAGATCATAGAAAGATAGAGTGTCAGTCCTCTTGTACTTAAGTCGGCATTGTGCCTTTTGAATTTAATTCCGATGAAATATCTGTGCTTCATCGTCACCAAGAAGGTCCAAGGGATACACTAACCCTGAAGTAAAGCATCGGAATCTAATACTGGACTCACGGGAGAGGTTCAAATCATATAAAGTTAGAGTGTCAGTCCTCTTGTACTTAAGTCAGCATTGTGCCTTTTGAATCTAATTCCGATGCAATTTCTGTGCTTCATCGTCAATAGGAAGGTCCAAGGGACACAGTAAACCTGAAGTGAGGCATCGGAATCTTAAACTGGACTTACAGGAAAGGTTCAGACCATAGAAAGTTAGAGTGTCAGTCCTCTTGTACTTAAGTCATCATAGTGCCTTTTGTATTACACTCGGATGCAATTTCTGTGTTCTATCGTCAATAAGAAGGTCCAAGGTGTACAGTAAACCTGATGTGAAGCATCGGAATCTAAAACTGGACTCACAGGAGAGGTTCAATAAATATGAAGTTAAAGTGTCAGTCCTCTTGTACTTAAGTCAGCATTGTGCCTTTTGAAATTAATTCCGATGCAATTTCCGTGCTTCATCGTCAATAAGAAGGACCAAGGAACACAGTAAACCTGAAGTGAAGCATCGGAATCTAAAACTGGACTCACAGGAGAGGTTCAGATCATAGGAAATTAGAGTGTCTGTCCTCTTGTACTTAAGTCGGCATTGTGCATTTTGTATTAAGTTCGGATGCAATTTCTGTGTTTTATCGTCAATAAGGAGGTCCAAGGTATACGGTAAACCTGAAGTGAAGCATCGGAATCTAAAACTGGACTCACAGGAGCGGTTCAAACCATAGAAAGTTTGAGTGTCAGTCCTCTTGTACTTAAGTCGGTATTGTGCCTTTTGTATTAAATTCGGATGCAATTTCTGTGTTTCATCGTCAATAAGAAGGTCCAAGGGATACCGTAAACCTGAAGTGAAGCATCGGAATCTAAATCTGGACTCACAGGAGAGGTTCAAATCGTAGAAAGTTAGAGGGTCAGTCCTCTTGTACTTAAGTCGGCATTGTGCTTTTGTATTAATTTCGGATGCAATTTCTGTATTTCATCGTCAATAAGAAGGTCCAAGGTATACAGTAAACCTGAAGTGAAGCATCGGAATTTAAACTGGACTCACGGGAGAAGTTCAAATCATAGAAAGTTAGAGTGTCAGTCCTCTTGTACATAAGTCGGTATTGTGCTTTTGTATCAAAATTCGGATGTAATTTCTGTATTTCATCGTCAATAAGAAAGTCCAAGGTATACAGTAAACCTGAAGTGAAGCATCGGAATCTAAAACTAGACTCACAGGATAGGTTCAAATCATAGGAAGTTAGAGCATCAGTCCTCTTGTACTTAAGTCGGCATTGTGCCTTTCGAATTTAATTCCGATGCAATTTCTGTGTTTCATCGTCAATAAGAAGGTAATAGGGATACAGTAAACCTGAAGTGAAGCATCGGAATCTAATACTGGACTCACAGGAGAGGTTCAAACCATTGAAAGTTAGAGTGTCAGTCCTCTTGTACTGAAGTCGGCATTGTGCCTTTAGAATTTAATTCCGATGCAATTTCTGTGTTTCATCGTCAATAAGAAGGTCCAAGGGATACAGTAAACCTGAAGTGAAGCATCGGAATCTAAATCTGGACTCACAGGAGCGGTTCAAATAATAGAAAGTTGGAGTGTCAGTGCACTTGTACTTAAGTCGGCATTGTGCCTTATGAATTTAATTCCGATGCAATTTCTGTGCTTCATCGTCAATAAGAAGGTAAAAGGGATTCAGTAAACCTGAAGTGATACATCGCAATCTAAAACTGGACTCACAGGAGAGGTTCAAATCATAGAAAGATAGAGTGTCAGTCCTCTTGTACTTAAGTCGGCATTGTGCTTTTTGAATTTAATTCCGATGAAATATCTGTGCTTCATCGTCACCAAGAAGGTCCAAGGGATACACTAAACCTGAAGTGAAGCATCGGAATCTAATACTGGACTCACAGGAGAGGTTCAAATCATTGAAAGTTAGAGTGTCAGTCCTCTTGTACTTAAGTCAGCATTGTGCCTTTTGAATTTAATTCCGATGCACTTTCTGTGCTTCATCGTCAATAAGAAGGTCCAAGGGACACAGTAAACCTGAAGTGAAGCATCGAAATCTAAAACTGGACTTATAGGAGAGGTTCAGACCATAGAAAGTTAGAGTGTCAGTCCTCTTGTACTTAAGTTGGCATAGTGCCTTTTGTATTAAATTCGGATGCAATTTCTATGTTCTATCGTCAATAAGAAGGTCTAAGGTATACAGTATACCTGAAGTGAAGCATCGGAATCTAAAACTGGACTCACAGGAGAGGTTCAAATCATATAAAGTTAGAGTGTCAGTCCTCTTGTACTTATGTCAGCATTGTGCCTTTTGAATTTAATTCCGATGCAATTTCTGTGCTTCATCGTCAATAAGGTCATAGGGATACAGTAAACCTGAAGTGAAGCATCAGAATCTAAAACTGGACTCACAGGAGCGGTTCAAATAATAGAAAGTTAGAGTGTCAGTCCACTTGTACTTAAGTTGGCATAGTGCCTTTTAAATTTAATTCCGATGCAATTTCTGTATTTCATCGTCAATAAGAAGGTCATAGGGATACATTAAACCTGAAGTGAAGCATCGGAATCTAAAACTGGACTCACAGGAGAGGTTCAAGTCATAGAAAGTTAGAGTGAAAGTCCTCTCGTACTTAAATCGGCATTGTCCCTTTTGAATTTATTTCCGATACAATATCTGTGCTTCATCGTCAATAAGAAGGTCCAAGGGATACACTAAACCTGAAGTGAAGCAACGGAATCTAAAACTGGACTCACAGATGAGGTTCAAATCCTAGAATGTTAGAGTGTCAGTCCTCTCGTACTTAAGTCAGCATTGTGCCTTTCGAATTTAATTCCGAAGCACTTTCTGTGCTTCAACGTCGATAAGAAGGACCAAGGAACACAGTAAACCTGAAGTGAAGCATCGGAATCTAAAACTGGACTCACAGGAGAGGTTCAGATCATAGGAAGTTAGAGTGTCAGTCCTCTTGTACTTAAGTCGGCATTGTGCATTTTGTATTAAGTTCGGATGCAATTTCTGTGTTTTATCGTCAATAAGGAGGTCCAAGGCACACAGTAAACCTGAAGTGTAGCATCGGAATCTAAAAGTGGACTCACAGGAGCGGTTCAACTCATAGAAAGTTAGAGTGTCAGTCCTCTTGTACTTAAGTCGGTATTGTGCCTTTTGTATTAAATTCGGATGCAATTTCTGTGTTTCATCGTCAATAAAAGGGTCGAAGGGATACAGTAAACCTGAAGAGAAGCATCGTAATCTAACACTGGACCCACAGGAGAGGTTCAAATCATAGAAAGTGAGAGTGTCAGTCCTCTTGTACTTAAGTCGGCATTGTGCCTTTTGTATTAAATTGGGATACAATTTCTGTGTTTCATCGTCAATAAGAAGGTCCAAGGGATACTGTAAACCCGAAGTGAAGCATCGGAATCTAAAACTGGACTCACAGGAGAGGTTCAAATCATAGAAAGTTAGAGTGTCAGTCCTCTTTCACTTAAGTCGGCATTGTGCCTTTTGAATTTAATTCCGATGCAATTTCTGCGCTTCCTCCTCAAAAAGAAGGTCCAAGGTATACAGTAAACCTGAAGTGAGACATTGTAATTTAAACTGGACTCACAGGAGAGGTTCAAATCATAGAAAGTTAGAGTGTCAGTCCTCTTCTACTGAAGTCGGCATTGTGCCTTTTGAATTTAATTCCGATGCAATTTCTGTGCTTCATCGTCAATAAGAAGATCCAAGGGATACAGCAAACCTGAAGTGAAGCATCGGAATCTGAAACTGGACGCACAGGAGTGGTTGAAATCATAGAAATTTAGAGTGTCAGTCCTCTTGTACTTAAGTCGGCGTTGGGCCTTTTGTATTAAATTCGGATGCAATTTCTGTTTTTCACCGTCGATAAGAAGGTCCAAGGGATACAGTAAACCTGAAGTGAAGCATCGGAATCTAAAACTGAACTCACAGGATTGGTTCAAATCATAGAAAGTTAGAGCGTCAGTCCTCTTGTAACTAAGTCGGCATTGTGCATTTTGAATTTAATTCCGATGCAATTTCTGTGCTTCATCGTCAATAAGAAGGTCATAGGGATACAGTAAACCTGAAGGGAAGCATCAGAATCTAAAACTGGACTCACAGGAGAGGTCCAAATCATAGAAAGTTAGAGTGTCAGTCCTCCTGTACTTAAGTCGGCATTGTGCCTTTTGAATTTAATTCCGATGCTATTTCTGTGTTTCATCGTCAATAAGAAGGTCCAAGGGATACTGTAAACCTGAAGTGAAGCATCGGAATCTAAAACTGGACTCACAGGAGAGGTTCAAATCATAGAAAGTTAGAGTGTCAGTCCTCTTGTACTTAAGTCGCGCATTGTGCCTTTAGAATTACATTCCGATGCAATTTCTGTGCTTCATCGTCAATAAGAAGGTCCCAGGGATTCAGTATACCTGAAGTGAAGCATCGGAATCTATAACTGGACTCACAGGAGAGGTTCAATCATAGAAAGTGAGAGTGTCAGTCCTCTTGTATTTAAGTCGGCATTGTGCCTTTTGTATTAAATTCGGATGCAATTTCTGTGTTTCATCGTCAATAAGAAGGTCCAAGGGATACAGTAAACCTGACGTGAAGCATGGGAATATAAAACTGGACTCACAGGAGAGGTTCAAATCATAGGAAGTTATAGTGTCAGTCTTCTTCCACTTAAGTCGGCATTGTGCCTTTTGAATTTAATTCCGATGCAATTTCTGTGCTTCATCGTCAATAAGAAGATCCAAGGGATACAGTAAACCTGAAGTGAAGCATCGGAATCTAAAACTGGACTCACAGGAGAGGTTGAAATCATAGAAATTCAGGGTTTCAGTCCTCTTGTATTAAAGTTGGCGTTGGGCCTTTTGTATTACATTCGGATGCAGTTTCTGTTTTTCACCGTCAATAAGAAGGTCCAAGGGATACAGTAAACCTGAAGTGAAGCATCGGAATCTAAAACTGGACTCACAGTAGAGGTTCAAATCATAGAAAGTTAGAGCGTCAGTCCTCTTGTACTTAAGTCGGCATTGTGCCTTTTATATTTAATTCCGATGCAATTTCTGTGCTTCATCGTCAATAAGAAGGTCATAGGGATACAGTAAACCTGAAGGGAAGCATCAGAATCTAAAACTGGACTCACAGGAGAGGTCCAAATCATAGAAAGTTAGAGTGTCAGTCCTCCTGTACTTAAGTCGGCATTGTGCCTTTTGAATATAATTCCGATGCTATTTCTGTGTTTCATCGTCAATAAGAAGGTCCAAGGGATACTGTAAACCTGAAGTGAAGCATCGGAATCTAAAACAGGACTCACAGGAGAGGTTCAAATCATGGAAAGTTAGAGTGTCAGTCCTCTTGTACTTAAGTCGGCATTGTGCCTTTAGAATTACATTCCGATGCCATTTCTGTGCTTCATCGTCAATAAGAAGGTCCCAGGGATACAGTAAACCTGAAGTGAAGCATCGGAATCTAAAACTGGACACACAGGAGAGGTTCAAATAATAGAAAGTTAGAGTGTCAGTCCTCCTGTACTAAAGTCGGCATTGTGCCTTTTGAATTTAATTCCGATGCAATTTCTGTGTTTCATCGTCAATAAGAAGGTCCAAGGGATACAGTAAACCTGAAGTGAAGCATCGGAATCTAAAACTGGACTCACAGAAGTGGTTCAAATAATAGAAAGTTAGAGTGTCACTCCATTTGTACTTAAGTCGGCATTGTGCCTTTTGAATTTACTTCCGAAGCAATATCTGTGCTTCTTCGTCAATAAGAAGGTAAAAGGGATTCAGTAAACCTGAATGTGAAGCATCGCAATCTAAAACTGGACTCACAGGAGAGGTTCAAATAATAGAAAGTTATAGTGTCAGACCTCCTGTACTTAAGTCGGCATTGTGCCATTTGAATTTAATTGCGATGCAATTTCTGTGTTTCATCGTCGGTAAAAAGGTCCAAGGGATACAGTAAACCTGAAGTGAAGCATCGGAATCTAAAACTGGACGCACAGGAGCGGTTCAAATTATAGAAAGTTAGAGTGTCAGTGCACTTGTACTTAATTCGGCATTGTGCCTTTTTAATTTAATTCCGATGAAATTTCTGTGCTTCTTCGTCAATAAGAAGGTAAAAGGGATTCAGTAAACCTGAAGTGAAGCATCACAATCTAAACTGGACTCACAGGAGAGGTTCAAATCATAGAAAGTTAGAGTGTCAGTCAACATGTACTTAAGTCGGCATTGTGCCTTTTGAATTTAATTCCGATGCAATTTCTGTGCTTCATCGTCAACAAGAAGGTCCAAGGGATACATTAAACCTGAAGTGAAGCATCGGAATCTAATATTGGACTCGCAGGAGAGGTTCAAACCATTGAAAGTTAGAGTGTCAGTCCTCTTGTACTTAAGTCGGCATTGTGCCATTTGAATTTAATTCCGAAGCACTTTCTGTGCTTCATCGTCAATAAGAAGGTCCATGAGACACAGTAAACCTGAAGAGAAGCATCGGAATCTAAAACTGGACTAACAGGAGAGGTTCAGATCACAGAAAGTTAGAGTGTCAGTCCTCTTGCACTTAAATCGGCATAGTGCCTTTTGTATTAAATTCCGATGCAATTTCTGTGTTCTGTCGTCAATAAGAAGGTGCAAGGTATACAGTAAACCTGAAGTGAAGCATCGGAATCTAAAACTGGACTCACAGGAGAGGTTCAAATCATATAAAGTTAGAGTGTCAGTCCTCTTGTACTTAAGTCGGCATTGTGCCTTTTGTATTAAATTCGGATGCAATTTCTGTGTTTCATCGTCAATAAGAAGGTCCAAGGGATACAGTAAACCTGAAGTGAAGCATCGAAATCTAAAACTGCACTCACAGGAGAGGTTCAAATCATAGAAAGTGAGAGAGTCAGTCCTCTTGTAATTAATTCGGCATTGTGCCTTTTGTATTAAATTCGGATGCAATTTCTGTGTTTCATCGTCAATAAGAAGGTCAAAGGGATACAGTAAACCATAAGTGGAGCATCGGATTCTAAAACTGGACTCACAGGAGGGGTTCAAATCATAGAAAGTTAGAGTGTCAGTCCTCTTGTACTTAAGTCGGCATTGTGCCTTTTGAATTAAATTCGGATGCAATTTCTATGTTTCATCGTCAATAAGAAGGTCCAAGGTATACAGTAAACCTGAAGTGAAGCATCGGAATCTAAAACTGGACTTACAGGAGAGGTTCAAATCATAGAAAGTTAGAGTGTCAGTCCTCTTGTACTTAAGTCGGCATTGTGCCTTTTTTATTAAATTCGGATGCCATTTATGTGTTTCATCGTCAATAAGAACGTCTAAGGGATACAGTAAACCTGAAGTGAAGCATCGCAATCTATAACTGGACTCACAGGAGAGGTTCAAAGCATAGAAAGTTAGAGTGTCAGTCCTCTTGTACTTAAGTCGGCATTGTGCCTTTTGTACTAAATTTGGATGCAATTTCTATGTTTCATCGTCAATAAGGAGGTCCAAGGTATACAGTAAACCTGAAGTGAAGCATTGGAATCTAAAACTGGACTCACAGGATAGGTTCAAATCATAGAAAGTTAGAGCGTCAGTCCTCTTGTACTTAAGTCGGCATTGTGCCTTTCGAATTTAATTCCGATGCAATTTATGCGTTTCATCGTCAATAAGAAGGTAATAGGGATACAGTAAACCTGAAGTGAAGCATCGGAATCTAAAACTGGACTCACAGGAGGGGTTCAAATCATAGAAAGTTAGAGTGTCAGTCCTCCTGTACTTAAGTCGGCATTGTGCCTTTTGAATTTAATTCCGATGCTATTTCTGTGTTTCATCGTCAATAAGAAGGTCCAAGGGATACTGTAAACCTGAAGTGACGCATCGGAATCTAAAACTGGACTTACAGGAGAGGTTCAGACCATAGAAAGTTAGAGTGTCTGTCCTCTTGTACTTAAGTCGGCATAGTGCCTTTTGTATTAAATTCGGATGCAATTTCTATGTTCTATCGTCAATAAGAAGGTCTAAGTTATAAAGTAAACCTGAAGTGAAGCATCGGAATCTAAAACTGGACTCACAGGAGAGGTTCAAATCATATAAAGTTAGAGTGTCAGTCCTCTTGTACTTAAGTCAGCATTGTGCCTTTTGAATTTAATTCCGATGCAATTTCTGTGATTCATCGTCAATAAGGTCATAGGGATACTGTAAGCTTGAAGAGAAGCATCGGAATCTAACACTGGTCTCACAGGAGAGGTTCAAATCATAGAAAGTTAAAGTGTCAGTCCCCTTGTACTTAAGTCGACATTGTGCCTTTTGTATTAAATTCGGCTGCAATTTCTGTGTTTCATCGTCAATAAGAAAGTGCAAGGGATACAGTAAACCTGAAGTGAAGCATCGGAATCTAAAACTGGAATCACAGGAGAGGTTCAAATCATAGAAAGTTAGAGTGTCCGTCCTCTTGTACTTAAGTCGGCATTGGGCCTTTTCTATTAAAATCGTATGCAATTTCTGTGTTTCATCGTCAATAAGATGGTCAATGGGATACAGTAAACCTGAAGTGAAGCATCGGAATCTAAAACTGGACTTACAGGAGAGGTTCAAATCAATGAAAGTTGGAGCATCAGTCCTCTTGTACTTAAGACGGCATTGTGCCTTTTGAATCTAATTCCGATGCAATTTCTGTGCTTCATCGTCAATAAGGTCATAGGGATACAGTAAACCGGAAGTGAAGCATCGGAATCTAAAACTGGACTCACAGGACAGGTTCAAATCATAGAATGTTAGAGTGTCAGTCCACTTGTACTTAAGTCAGCATTGTGCCCTCTGAATTATTTTCCGATGCAATTTCTGTGCTTCATCATCAATAAGAAGATCCCAGGGATACAGTAAACCTGAAGTGTATCATCGGAATCTAAAACTGGACTCACAGGAGAGGTTCAATTCATAGAAGGTCAGAGTGTCAGTCCTCTTGTACTTAAATCGTCATTGTGCCATTTGAATATAATTCCGATGCAATTTCTGTGTTTCAGCGTCAATAAGAAGGTCCAAGGGCTCCAGTAAACCTGATGTGAAGCATTGGAATCTAAAACTGGACTCACAGGAGAGGTTCAAATCATAGAAAGTTAGGGTGTCAGTCCTCCTGTACATAAGTCGGCATTGTGCCTTTTCAATTTAACTCCGATGCAATTTCTGTGTTTCATCGTCAATAAGAAGGTCCAAGGGATACAGTAAACCTGAAGTGAAGCATCGGAATCTAAAACTCTACTCACAGGAGCGGTTCAAACAATGGAAAGGTAGAGTGTCAGTCCACTTGTACTTAAGTCGGCATAGTGCCTTTTGAATTTAATTCGGATGCAATTTCTGTGCTTCATCGTCAATAAGGAGGTCATAGGGATACAGTAAACCTGACGTGAAGCATCGGAATCTAAAACTGGACTCACAGGAGAGGTTCTAATCATAGAAAGTTAGAGTGTCAGTTCTCTCGCACTTAAGTCGGCATTGTGCCTTTTGAATTTAATTCCGATGCAATATCTGTGCTTCATCGTCAATAAGAAGGTCCAAGGGATACACTAAACCTGAAGTGAAGCATCGGATCTAAAACTGGACTCACAGGAGAGGTTCAAATCATAGAAAGTTAGAGTGTCAGTCCTTTTGTACTTAAGTCGTCATTGTGAGTTTTGTATTAAATTCGGATGCAATTTCTATGTTTCATTGTCAATTAGATGGTCCAAGGTATGCAGTAAACCTGAAGTGCAGCATCGGAATCTAAAACTGGACTCACAGAAGAGGCTCAAATCCTAGAAAGTCAGAGTGTCAGTCCTCTTGTACTTAAGTCGGTATTGTGCCTTTTGTATTAAATTCGGATGCAATTTCTGTATTTCATCGTCAATAAGAAAGTTCAAGGGATACAGTAAACCTGAAGAGAAGCATCGGAATCTAACACTGGACTCACAGGAGAGGTTCAAATCATAGAAAGTTAGAGTGTCAGTCCTCTTGTACTTAAGTCGGCATTGTGCCTTTTGTATTAAATTGGGCTGCAATTTCTGTGTTTCATCGTCAATAAGAAGGTCCAAGGGATACAGTAAACCTGAAGTTAAGCATCGGAATCTAAAACTGGACTCACAGGAGAGGTTCAAATCATAGAAAGTTAGAGGGTCAGTCCTCTTGTATTTAAGTCGGCAATGTGCCTTTTGTAATAAATTCGGATGCAATTTCAACGTTTCATCGTCAATAAGAAGGCCCAAGGTATACAGTAAACCTGAAGTGAAGCATCGGAATCTAAAACTGGATTCACAGGAGAGGTTCAAATCATAGAAAGTTAGAGTGTCAGTCCTCTTGTACTTAAATCGGCATTGTGCCTTTTGTATCAAAATTCGGATGCAGTTTCTGTGTTTCATCGTGAATAAGAAAGTCCAAGGTATACAGTAAACCTGAAGTGAAGCATCGGAATCTAAAACTGGACTCACAGGAGAGGTTTAAATCATAGAAAGTTAGAGTGTCAGTCCTCCTGTACATAAGTCGGCATTGTGCCTTTTCAATTTAATTCCGATGCAATTTCTGTGTTTCATCGTCAATAAGAAGGTCCACGGGATACAGTAAACCTGAAGTGAAGCATCGGAATCTAAAACTGGACTCACAGGAGCGGTTCAAATAATGGAAAGGTAGAGTGTCAGTCCACTTGTACTTAAGTCGGCATAGTGCCTTTTGAATTTAATTCCGATGCAATTTCTGTGCTTCATCGTCAATAAGAAGGTCATAGGGATACAGTAAACCTGACGTGAAGCATCGGAATCTAAAACTGGACTCACAGGAGAGGTTCTAATCATAGAAAGTTAGAGTGTCAGTCCTCTTGTACTTAAGTCGGCATTGTGCCTTTTGTATTAAATTCGGATGCAATTTCTGTGTTTCATCGTCAATAAGAAGGTCCAAGGGATACAGTAAACCAGAAGTGAAGCGTCGGAATCTAAAAATGGACTCACAGGAGAGGTTCAAATCATAGAAAGTTAGAGGGTCAGTCCTCTTGTATTTAAGTCGGCAATGTGCCTTTTGTAATAAATTCGGATGCAATTTCAATGTTTCATCGTCAATAAGAAGGCCCAAGGTATACAGTAAACCTGAAGTGAAGCATCGGAATCTAAAACTGGACTCACAGGAGAGGTTCAAATCATAGAAAGTTAGAGTGTGAGACCTCTTGTACTTAAATCGGCATTGTGCCTTTTGTACTAAATTTGGATGCAATTTCTATGTTTCATCGTCAATAAGGAGGTCCAAGGTATACAGTAAACCTGAAGTGAAGCATTGGAATCTAAAACTGGACTCACAGGATAGGTTCAAATCATAGAAAGTTAGAGCGTCAGTCCTCTTGTACTTAAGTCGGCATTGTGCCTTTCGAATTTAATTCCGATGCAATTTATGCGTTTCATCGTCAATAAGAAGGTAATAGGGATACAGTAAACCTGAAGTGAAGCATCGGAATCTAAAACTGGACTCACAGGAGGGGTTCAAATCATAGAAAGTTAGAGTGTCAGTCCTCCTGTACTTAAGTCGGCATTGTGCCTTTTGAATTTAATTCCGATGCTATTTCTGTGTTTCATCGTCAATAAGAAGGTCCAAGGGATACTGTAAACCTGAAGTGACGCATCGGAATCTAAAACTGGACTTACAGGAGAGGTTCAGACCATAGAAAGTTAGAGTGTCTGTCCTCTTGTACTTAAGTCGGCATAGTGCCTTTTGTATTAAATTCGGATGCAATTTCTATGTTCTATCGTCAATAAGAAGGTCTAAGTTATAAAGTAAACCTGAAGTGAAGCATCGGAATCTAAAACTGGACTCACAGGAGAGGTTCAAATCATATAAAGTTAGAGTGTCAGTCCTCTTGTACTTAAGTCAGCATTGTGCCTTTTGAATTTAATTCCGATGCAATTTCTGTGATTCATCGTCAATAAGGTCATAGGGATACTGTAAGCTTGAAGAGAAGCATCGGAATCTAACACTGGTCTCACAGGAGAGGTTCAAATCATAGAAAGTTAAAGTGTCAGTCCCCTTGTACTTAAGTCGACATTGTGCCTTTTGTATTAAATTCGGCTGCAATTTCTGTGTTTCATCGTCAATAAGAAAGTGCAAGGGATACAGTAAACCTGAAGTGAAGCATCGGAATCTAAAACTGGAATCACAGGAGAGGTTCAAATCATAGAAAGTTAGAGTGTCCGTCCTCTTGTACTTAAGTCGGCATTGGGCCTTTTCTATTAAAATCGTATGCAATTTCTGTGTTTCATCGTCAATAAGATGGTCAATGGGATACAGTAAACCTGAAGTGAAGCATCGGAATCTAAAACTGGACGTACAGGAGAGGTTCAAATCAATGAAAGTTGGAGCATCAGTCCTCTTGTACTTAAGACGGCATTGTGCCTTTTGAATCTAATTCCGATGCAATTTCTGTGCTTCATCGTCAATAAGGTCATAGGGATACAGTAAACCGGAAGTGAAGCATCGGAATCTAAAACTGGACTCACAGGACAGGTTCAAATCATAGAATGTTAGAGTGTCAGTCCACTTGTACTTAAGTCAGCATTGTGCCCTCTGAATTATTTTCCGATGCAATTTCTGTGCTTCATCATCAATAAGAAGATCCCAGGGATACAGTAAACCTGAAGTGTATCATCGGAATCTAAAACTGGACTCACAGGAGAGGTTCAATTCATAGAAGGTCAGAGTGTCAGTCCTCTTGTACTTAAATCGTCATTGTGCCATTTGAATATAATTCCGATGCAATTTCTGTGTTTCAGCGTCAATAAGAAGGTCCAAGGGCTCCAGTAAACCTGATGTGAAGCATTGGAATCTAAAACTGGACTCACAGGAGAGGTTCAAATCATAGAAAGTTAGGGTGTCAGTCCTCCTGTACATAAGTCGGCATTGTGCCTTTTCAATTTAACTCCGATGCAATTTCTGTGTTTCATCGTCAATAAGAAGGTCCAAGGGATACAGTAAACCTGAAGTGAAGCATCGGAATCTAAAACTCTACTCACAGGAGCGGTTCAAACAATGGAAAGGTAGAGTGTCAGTCCACTTGTACTTAAGTCGGCATAGTGCCTTTTGAATTTAATTCGGATGCAATTTCTGTGCTTCATCGTCAATAAGGAGGTCATAGGGATACAGTAAACCTGACTTGAAGCATCGGAATCTAAAACTGGACTCACAGGAGAGGGTTCTAATCATAGAAAGTTAGAGTGTCAGTTCTCTCGCACTTAAGTCGGCATTGTGCCTTTTGAATTTAATTCCGATGCAATATCTGTGCTTCATCGTCAATAAGAAGGTCCAAGGGATACACTAAACCTGAAGTGAAGCATCGGATCTAAAACTGGACTCACAGGAGAGGTTCAAATCATAGAAAGTTAGAGTGTCAGTCCTTTTGTACTTAAGTCGTCATTGTGAGTTTTGTATTAAATTCGGATGCAATTTCTATGTTTCATTGTCAATTAGATGGTCCAAGGTATGCAGTAAACCTGAAGTGCAGCATCGGAATCTAAAACTGGACTCACAGAAGAGGCTCAAATCCTAGAAAGTCAGAGTGTCAGTCCTCTTGTACTTAAGTCGGTATTGTGCCTTTTGTATTAAATTCGGATGCAATTTCTGTATTTCATCGTCAATAAGAAAGTTCAAGGGATACAGTAAACCTGAAGAGAAGCATCGGAATCTAACACTGGACTCACAGGAGAGGTTCAAATCATAGAAAGTTAGAGTGTCAGTCCTCTTGTACTTAAGTCGGCATTGTGCCTTTTGTATTAAATTGGGCTGCAATTTCTGTGTTTCATCGTCAATAAGAAGGTCCAAGGGATACAGTAAACCTGAAGTTAAGCATCGGAATCTAAAACTGGACTCACAGGAGAGGTTCAAATCATAGAAAGTTAGAGGGTCAGTCCTCTTGTATTTAAGTCGGCAATGTGCCTTTTGTAATAAATTCGGATGCAATTTCAACGTTTCATCGTCAATAAGAAGGCCCAAGGTATACAGTAAACCTGAAGTGAAGCATCGGAATCTAAAACTGGATTCACAGGAGAGGTTCAAATCATAGAAAGTTAGAGTGTCAGTCCTCTTGTACTTCAATCGGCATTGTGCCTTTTGTATCAAAATTCGGATGCAGTTTCTGTGTTTCATCGTGAATAAGAAAGTCCAAGGTATACAGTAAACCTGAAGTGAAGCATCGGAATCTAAAACTGGACTCACAGGAGAGGTTTAAATCATAGAAAGTTAGAGTGTCAGTCCTCCTGTACATAAGTCGGCATTGTGCCTTTTCAATTTAATTCCGATGCAATTTCTGTGTTTCATCGTCAATAAGAAGGTCCACGGGATACAGTAAACCTGAAGTGAAGCATCGGAATCTAAAACTGGACTCACAGGAGCGGTTCAAATAATGGAAAGGTAGAGTGTCAGTCCACTTGTACTTAAGTCGGCATAGTGCCTTTTGAATTTAATTCCGATGCAATTTCTGTGCTTCATCGTCAATAAGAAGGTCATAGGGATACAGTAAACCTGACGTGAAGCATCGGAATCTAAAACTGGACTCACAGGAGAGGTTCTAATCATAGAAAGTTAGAGTGTCAGTCCTCTTGTACTTAAGTCGGCATTGTGCCTTTTGTATTAAATTCGGATGCAATTTCTGTGTTTCATCGTCCATAAGAAGGTCCAAGGGATACAGTAAACCAGAAGTGAAGCGTCGGAATCTAAAAATGGACTCACAGGAGAGGTTCAAATCATAGAAAGTTAGAGGGTCAGTCCTCTTGTATTTAAGTCGGCAATGTGCCTTTTGTAATAAATTCGGATGCAATTTCAATGTTTCATCGTCAATAAGAAGGCCCAAGGTATACAGTAAACCTGAAGTGAAGCATCGGAATCTAAAACTGGACTCACAGGAGAGGTTCAAATCATAGAAAGTTAGAGTGTGAGACCTCTTGTACTTAAATCGGCATTGTGCCTTTTGTATCAAAATTCGGATGCAGTTTCTGTGTTTCATCGTGAATAAGAAAGTCCAAGGTATACAGTAAACCTGAAGTGAAGCATCGGAATCTAAAACTGGACTCACAGGATAGGTTCATATCATAGAAAGTTAGAGCGTCAGTCCTCTTGTACTTGAGTCGGCATTGTGCCTTTCGAATTTAATTCCGATGCAATTTCTGTGTTTCATCGTCAATAAGAAGGTAATAGGGATACAGTAAAATTGAAGTGAAGCATCGGAATCTAAAACTGGACTCACAGGAGGGGTTCAAATCATAGAAAGTTAGAGTGTCAGTCCTCCTGTACTTAAGTCGGCATTGCGCCTTTTGAATTTAATTCCGATGCTACTTCTGTGTTTCATCGTCAATAAGAAGGTCCAAGGGATACTGTAAACCTGAAGTGAAGCATCGGAATCTAAAACTGGACTTACAGGAGAGGTTCAGACCATAGAAAGTTAGAGTGTCAGTCCTCTTGTACTTAAGTCGGCATAGTGCCTTTTGTATTAAATTCGGATGCAATTTCTATGTTCTATCGTCAATAAGAAGGTCTAAGTTATAAAGTAAACCTGAAGTGAAGCATCGGAATCTAAAACTGGACTCACAGGAGAGGTTCAAATCATATAAAGTTAGAGTTTCAGTCCTCTTGTACTTAAGTCAGCATTGTGCCTTTTGAATTTAATTCCGATGCAATTTCTGTGCTTCATCGTCAATAAGGTCATAGGGATACTTTAAACCTGAAGAGAAGCATCGGAATCTAACACTGGACTCACAGGAGAGGTTCAAATCATAGAAAGTTTAAGTGTCAGCCCCCTTGTACTTAAGTCGACATTGTGCCTTTTGTATTAAATTCGGCTGCAATTTCTGTGTTTCATCGTCAATAAGAAAGTCCAAGGGATACAGTAAACCTGAAGTGAAGCATCGGAATCTAAAACTGGACTCACAGGAGAGGTTCAAATCATAGAAAGTTAGAGTGTCAGTCCTCTTGTACTTTTATCGGCATTGTGCCTTTTGAATTTAATTCCGATGCAATTTCTGTGCTTCATCGTCAATAAGAAGGTCCAAGGGATACAGTAAACCTGAAGTGAAGCATCGGAATCTAAAACTGGACTCACATTAGAGGTTGAAATCATAGAAGTTTAGAGTGTCCGTCCTCTTGTACTTAAGTCGGCATTGGGCCTTTTGTATTAAGTTCGAATGCACTTTCTGTGTTTCATCGTCAATAAGGAGGTTTAATGGGATACAGTAAACCTGAAGTGAAGCATCGGAATCTAAAACTGGACTCACAGGAGAGGTTCAAATCATTGAAAGTTGGAGCGTCAGTCCTCTTGTACTTAAGACGGCATTGTGCCTTTTGAATCTAATTCCGATGCAGTTTCTGTGCATCATCGTCAATAAGGTCATAGGGATACAGTAAACCTGAAGTGAAGCATCGGAATCTAAAACTGGACTCACAGGAGCGGTTCAAATAATGGAAAGGTAGAGTGTCAGTCCACTTGTACTTAAGTCGGCATAGTGCCTTTTGAATTTAATTCCGATGCAATTTCTGTGCTTCATCGTCAATAAGAAGGTCATAGGGATACAGTTAACCTGACGTGAAGCATCGGAATCTAAAACTGGACTCACAGGAGAGGTTCTAATCATAGAAAGTTAGAGTGTCAGTCCTCTCGTACTTAAGTCGGCATTGTGCCTTTTGAATTTAATTCCGAAGCAATATCTGTGCTTCATCGTCAATAAGTAGGTCCAAGGGATACACTACACCTGAAGTGAAGGTTCGGAATCTAAAACTGGACTCACAGGAGAGGTTCAAATCATAGAAATTTAGAGTGTCAGTCCACTTGTACTTAAGTCAGCATTGTGCCCTCTGAATTACATTCCGATGATATTTCTGTGCTTCATCATCAATAAGAAGATCCCAGGGATACAGTAAACCTGAAGTGAATCATCGGAATCTAAAACTGGACTCATAGGAGAGGTTCAATTCATAGAAGGTCAGAGTGTCAGTCCTCTTGTACTTAAATCGGCATTGTGTCATTTGAATTTAATTCCGATGCAATTTCTGTGTTTCATCGTCAATAAGAAGGTCCAAGGGCTCCAGTAAACCTGATGTGAAGCATTGGAATCTAAAACTGGACTCACAGGAGAGGTTCAAATCATAGAAAGTTAGAGTGTCAGTCCTCCTGTACATAAGTCGGCATTGTGCCTTTTCAATTTAACTCCGATGCAATTTCAGTGTTTCATCGTCAATAAGAAGGTCCAAGGGATACAGTAAACCTGAAGTGAAGCATCGGAATCAAAAACTGGATTCACAGGAGCGGTTCAAACAATGGAAAGGTAGAGTGTCAGTCCACTTGTACTTAAGTCGGCATAGTGCCTTTTGAATTTAATTCGGATGCAATTTCTGTGCTTCATCGTCAATAAGGAGGTGATAGGGATACAGTAAACCTGACGTGAAGCATCGGAATCTAAAACTGGACTCACAGGAGAGGTTCTAATCATAGAAAGTTAGAGTGTCAGTCCTCCTGTACATAAGTCGGCATTGTGCCTTTTGAATTTAATTCCGATGCAATATCTGTGCTTCATCGTCAATAAGAAGGTCCAAGGGATACACTAAACCTGAAGTGAAGCATCGGATCTAAAACTGGACTCACAGGAGAGGGTCAAATCATAGAAAGTTAGAGTGTCAGTCCTTTTGTACTTAAGTCGTCATTGTGAGTTTTGTATTAAATTCGGATGCAATTTCTATGTTTCATCGTCAATTAGATGGTCCAAGGTATGCAGTAAACCTGAAGTGAAGCATCGGAATCTAAAACTGGACTCACAGAAGAGGCTCAAATCCTAGAAAGTCAGAGTGTCAGTCCTCTTGTACTTAAGTCGGTATTGTGCCTTTTGTATTAAATTCGGATGCAATTTCTGTATTTCATCGTCAATAAGAAAGTTCAAGGGATACAGTAAACCTGAAGAGAAGCATCGGAATCTAACACTGGACTCACAGGAGAGGTTCAAATCATAGAAAGTTAGAGTGTCAGTCCTCTTGTACTTAAGTCGGCATTGTGCCTTTTGTATTAAATTCGGCTGCAATTTCTGTGTTTCATCGTCAATAAGAAGGTCCAAGGGACACAGTAAACCTGAAGTTAAGCATCGGAATCTAAAACTGGACTCACAGGAGAGGTTCAAATCATAGAAAGTTAGAGGGTCAGTCCTCTTGTATTTAAGTCGGCAATGTGCCTTTTGTAATAAATTCGGATGCAATTTCAACGTTTCATCGTCAATAAGAAGGCCCAAGGTATACAGTAAACCTGAAGTGAAGCATCGGAATCTAAAACTGGATTCACAGGAGAGGTTCAAATCATAGAAAGTTAGAGTGTCAGTCCTCTTGTACTTAAATCGGCATTGTGCCTTTTGTATCAAAATTCGGATGCAGTTTCTGTGTTTCATCGTGAATAAGAAAGTCCAAGGTATACAGTAAACCTGAAGTGAAGCATCGGAATCTAAAACTGGACTCACAGGAGAGGTTTAAATCATAGAAAGTTAGAGTGTCAGTCCTCCTGTACATAAGTCGGCATTGTGCCTTTTCAATTTAATTCCGATGCAATTTCTGTGTTTCATCGTCAATAAGAAGGTCCAAGGGATACAGTAAACCTGAAGTGAAGCATCGGAATCTAAAACTGGACTCACAGGAGCGGTTCAAATAATGGAAAGGTAGAGTGTCAGTCCACTTGTACTTAAGTCGGCATTGTGCCTTTTGAATTTAATTCCGAAGCAATATCTGTGCTTCATCGTCAATAAGTAGGTCCAAGGGATACACTACACCTGAAGTGAAGCATCGGAATCTAAAACTGGACTCACAGGAGAGGTTCAAATCATAGAAAGTTAGAGTGTCAGTCCACTTGTACTTAAGTCAGCATTGTGCCCTCTGAATTACATTCCGATGATATTTCTGTGCTTCATCATCAATAAGAAGATCCCAGGGATACAGTAAACCTGAAGTGAATCATCGGAATCTAAAACTGGACTCACAGGAGAGGTTCAATTCATAGAAGGTCAGAGTGTCAGTCCTCTTGTACTTAAATCGGCATTGTGTCATTTGAATTTAATTCCGATGCAATTTCTGTGTTTCATCGTCAATAAGAAGGTCCAAGGGCTCCAGTAAACCTGATGTGAAGCATTGGAATCTAAAACTGGACTCGCAGGAGAGGTTCAAATCATAGAAAGTTAGAGTGTCAGTCCTCCTGTACATAAGTCGGCATTGTGCCTTTTCAATTTAACTCCGATGCAATTTCAGTGTTTCATCGTCAATAAGACGGTCCAAGGGATACTGTCAGTTCTCTCGTACTTAAGTCGGCATTGTGCCTTTTGAATTTAATTCCGATGCAATATCTGTGCTTCATCGTCAATAAGAAGGTCCAAGGGATACACTAAACCTGAAGTGAAGCATCGGATCTAAAACTGGACTCACAGGAGAGGTTCAAATCATAGAAAGTTAGAGTGTCAGTCCTTTTGTACGTAAGTCGTCATTGTGAGTTTTGTATTAAATTCGGATGCAATTTCTATGTTTCATCGTCAATTAGATGGTCCAAGGTATGCAGTAAACCTGAAGTGAAGCATCGGAATCTAAAACTGGACTCACAGAAGAGGCTGAAATCCTAGAAAGTCAGAGTGTCAGTCCTCTTGTACTTAAGTCGGTATTGTGCCTTTTGTATTAAATTCGGATGCAATTTCTGTATTTCATCGTCAATAAGAAAGTTCAAGGGATACAGTAAACCTGAAGAGAAGCATCGGAATCTAACACTGGACTCACAGGAGAGGTTCAAATCATAGAAAGTTAGAGTGTCAGTCCTCTTGTACTTAAGTCGGCATTGTGCCTTTTGTATTAAATTCGGCTGCAATTTCTGTGTTTCATCGTCAATAAGAAGGTCCAAGGGATACAGTAAACCTGAAGTTAAGCATCGGAATCTAAAACTGGACTCACAGGAGAGGTTCAAATCATAGAAAGTTAGAGGGTCAGTCCTCTTGTATTTAAGTCGGCAATGTGAATTTTGTGATAAATTCGGATGCAATTTCAACGTTTCATCGTCAATAAGAAGGCCCAAGGTATACAGTAAACCTGAAGTGAAGCATCGGAATCTAAAACTGGATTCACAGGAGAGGTTCAAATCATAGAAAGTTAGAGTGTCAGTCCTCTTGTACTTAAATCGGCATTGTTCCTCTTGTATCAAAATTCGGATGCAGTTTCTGTGTTTCATCGTGAATAAGAAAGTCCAAGGTATACAGTAAACCTGAAGTGAAGCATCGGAATCTAAAACTGGACTCACAGGAGAGGTTTAAATCATAGAAAGTTAGAGTGTCAGTCCTCCTGTACATAAGTCGGCATTGTGCCTTTTCAATTTAATTCCGATGCAATTTCTGTGTTTCATCGTCAATAAGAAGGTCCAAGGGATACAGTAAACCTGAAGTGAAGCATCGGAATCTAAAACTGGACTCACAGGAGCGGTTCAAATAATGGAAAGGTAGAGTGTCAGTCCACTTGTACTTAAGTCGGCATAGTGCCTTTTGAATTTAATTCCGATGCAATATCTGTGCTTCATCGTCAATAAGAAGGTCATAGGGATACAGTAAACCTGACGTGAAGCATCGGAATCTAAAACTGGACTCACGGGAGAGGTTCTAATCATAGAAAGTTAGAGTGTCAGTCCTCTTGTACTTAAGTCGGCATTGTGCCTTTTGTATTAAATTCGGATGCAATTTCTGTGTTTCATCGTCAATAAGAAGGTCCAAGGGATACAGTAAACCAGAAGTGAAGCGTCGGAATCTAAAAATGGACTCACAGGAGAGGTTCAAATCATAGAAAGTTAGAGGGTCAGTCCTCTTGTATTTAAGTCGGCAATGTGCCTTTTGTAATAAATTCGGATGCAATTTCAATGTTTCATCGTCAATAAGAAGGCCCAAGGTATACAGTAAACCTGAAGTGAAGCATCGGAATCTAAAACTGGACTCACAGGAGAGGTTCAAATCATAGAAAGTTAGAGTGTCAAACCTCCTGTACTTAAATCGGCATTGTGCCTTTTGTATCAAAATTCGGATGCAGTTTCTGTGTTTCATCGTGAATAAGAAAGTCCAAGGTATACAGTAACCCTGAAGTGAAGCATTGGAATCTAAAACTGGACTCACAGGATAGGTTCATATCATAGAAAGTTAGAGCGTCAGTCCTCTTGTACTTGAGTCGGCATTGTGCCTTTCGAATTTAATTCCGATGCAATTTCTGTGTTTCATCGTCAATAAGAAGGTAATAGGGATACAGTAAACATGAAGTGAAGCATCGGAATCTAAAACTGGACTTACAGGAGAGGTTCAGACCATAGAAAGTTAGAGTGTCAGTCCTCTTGTACTTAAGTCGGCAAAGTGCCTTTTGTATTATATTCGGATGCAATTTCTATGTTCTATCGTCAATAAGAAGGTCTAAGTTATAAAGTAAACCTGAAGTGAAGCATCGGAATCTAAAACTGGACTCACAGGAGAGGTTCAAATCATATAAAGTTAGAGTGTCAGTCCTCTTGTACTTAAGTCAGCATTGTGCCTTTTGAATTTAATTCCGATGCAATTTCTGTGCTTCATCGTCAATAAGGTCATAGGGATACTTTAAACCTGAAGAGAAGCATCGGAATCTAACACTGGACTCACAGGAGAGGTTCAAATCATAGAAAGTTAAAGTGTCAGTCCCCTTGTACTTAAGTCGACATTGTGCCTTTTGTATAAAATTCGGCTGCAATTTCTGTGTTTCATCGTCAATAAGAAAGTCCAAGGGATACAGTAAACCTGAAGTGAAGCATCGGAATCTAAAACTGGACTCACAGGAGAGGTTCAAATCATAGAAAGTTAGAGTGTCAGTCCTCTTGTACTTAAATCGGCATTGTGCCTTTTGAGTTTAATTCCGATGCAATTTCTGAGCTTCATCGTCAATACGAAGGTCCAAGGAATACAGTAAACCTGAAGTGAAGCATCGGAATGTAAAACTGGACTCACATTAGAGGTTGAAATCATAGAAATTTAGAGTGTCCGTCCTCTTGTACTTAAGTCGGCATTGGGCCTTTTGTATTAAATTCGAATGCAATTTCTGTGTTTCATCGTCAATAAGGAGGTCAATGGGATACAGTAAACCTGAAGTGAAGCATCGGAATCTAAAACTGGACTCACAGGAGAGGTTCAAATCATTGAAATTTGGAGCGTCAGTCCTCTTGTACTTAAGACGGCATTGTGCCTTTTGAATCTAATTCCGATGCAATTTCTGTGCATCATCGTCAATAAGGTCATAGGGATACAGTAAACCTGAAGTGAAGCATCGGAATCTAAAACTGGACTCACAGGAGCGGTTCAAATAATGGAAAGGTAGAGTGTCAGTCCACTTGTACTTAAGTCGGCATAGTGCCTTTTAAATTTAATTCCGATGCAATTTCTGTGCTTCATCGTCAATAAGAAGGTCATAGGGATACAGTTAACCTGACGTGAAGCATCGGAATCTAAAACTGGACTCACAGGAGAGGTTCTAATCATAGAAAGTTAGAGTGTCAGTCCTCTCGTACTTAAGTCGGCATTGTGCCTTTTGAATTTAATTCCGATGCAATATCTGAGCTTCATCGTCAATAAGTAGGTCCAAGGGATACACTACACCTGAAGTGAAGCATCGGAATCTTAAACTGGACTTACAGGAGAGGTTCAAATCATAGAAAGTTAGAGTGTCAGTCCACTTGTACTTAAGTCAGCATTGTGCCCTCTGAATTACATTCCGATGATATTTCTGTGCTTCATCATCAATAAGAAGATCCCAGGGATACAGTAAACCAGAAGTGAATCATCGGAATCTAAAACTGGACTCACAGTAGAGGTTCAATACATAGAAGGTCAGAGTGTCAGTCCTCTTGTACTTAAATCGGCATTGTGTCATTTGAATTTAATTCCGATGCAATTTCTGTGTTTCATCGTCAATAAGAAGGTCCAAGGGCTCCAGTAAACCTGATGTGAAGCATTGGAATCTAAAACTGGACTCACAGGAGAGGTTCAAATCATAGAAAGTTAGAGTGTCAGTCCTCCTGTACATAAGTCGGCATTGTGCCTTTTGAATTTAATTCCGATGCAATTTCTGTGTTTCATCGTCAATAAGAAGGTCCAAGGGATACAGTAAACCTGAAGTGAAGCATCGGAATCTAAAACTGGACTCACAGGAGCGGTTCAAATAATGGAAAGGTAGAGTGTCAGTTAACTTGTACTTAAGTCGGCATAGTGCCTTTTGAATTTAATTCCGATGCAATTTCTGTGCTTCATCGTCAATAAGAAGGTCATAGGGATACAGTAAACCTGACGTGAAGGATCGGAATCTAAAACTGGACTCACAGGAGAGGTTCTAATCATAGAAAGTCAGAGTGTCAGTCCTCTCGTACTTAAGTCGGCATTGTGCCTTTTGAATTTAATTCCGATGCAATATCTGTGCTTCATCGCCAATAAGAAGGTCGAAGGGATACACTAAACCTGAAGTGAAGCATCGGAATCTAAAACTGGACTCAAAGGAGAGGTTCAAATCATAGAAAGTTAGAGTGTCAGTCCTTTTGTACTTAAGTCGTCATTGTGAGTTTTGTATTAAATTCGGATGCAATTTCTGTGTTTCATCGTCAATTAGATGGTCCAAGGGATACAGTAAACATGAAGTGAAGCATCGGAATCTAAAACTAGACTCACAGAAGAGGCTCAAATCCTAGAAAGTCAGAGTGTCAGTCCACTCGTGCTTAAGTCAGCATTGTGCCTTTTGAATTTAATTCCGATGCAATTTCTGTGTTTCATCGTCAGTAAGAAGGTCCAAGGGATACAGTAAACCTGAAGTGAAGCATCGGAATCTAAAACTGGACTCACAGGAGCGGTTCAAATTATAGAAAGTTAGAGTGTCAGTGCACTTGTACTTAATTCGGCATTGTGCCTTTTTAATTTAATTCCGATGAAATTTCTGTGCTTCTTCGTCAATAAGAAGGTAAAAGGGATTCAGTAAACCTGAAGTGAAGCATCACAATCTAAACTGGACTCACAGGAGAGGTTCAAATCATAGAAAGTTAGAGTGTCAGTCAACTTGTACTTAAGTAGGCATTGTGCCTTTTGAATTTAATTCCGATGCAATATCTGTGCTTCATCGTCAACCAAGAAGGTCCAAGGGATACAGTAAACCTGAAGTGAAGCATCGGAATCTAAAACTGGACTCACAGGAGAGGTTCAAATCATAGAAATTTAGAGTGTCAGTCCTCTTGTACTTAAATCGGCATTGTGCCTTTTGAATTTAATTCCGATGCAATTTCTGTGCTTCATTGTCAATAAGAAGGTCCAAGGGATACAGTAAACCTGAAGTGAAGCATCGGAATCTAAAACTGGACTCACAGGATAGGTTCAAATCATAGAAAGTTAGAGCGTCAGTCCTCTTGTACTTAAGTCGGCATTGTGCCTTTCGAATTTAATTCCGATGCAATTTCTGCGTTTCTTCGTCAATAAGAAGGTAATAGGGATACAGTAAACCTGAAGTGAAGCATCGGAATCTAAAACTGGACTCACAGGAGGGGTTCAAATCATAGAAAGTTAGAGTGTCAGTCCTCCTGTACTTAAGTCGGCATTGTGCCTTTTGAATTTAATTCCGATGCTATTTCTGTGTTTCATCGTCAATAAGAAGGTCCAAGGGATACTGTAAACCTGAAGTGACGCATCGGAATCTAAAAGTGGACTTACAGGAGAGGTTCAGACCATAGAAAGTTAGAGTGTCAGTCCTCTTGTACTTAAGTCGGCATAGTGCCTTTTGTATTAAATTCGGATGCAATTTCTATGTTCTATCGTCAATAAGAAGGTCTAAGTTATAAAGTAAACCTGAAGTGAAGCATCGGAATCTAAAACTGGACTCACAAGAGAGGTTCAAATCATATAAAGTTAGAGTGTCAGTCCTCTTGTACTTAAGTCAGCATTGTGCCTTTTGAATTTAATTCCGATGCAATTTCTGTGCTTCATCGTCAATAAGGTCATAGGGATACTGTAAACTTGAAGAGAAGCATCGGAATCTAACACTGGACTCACAGGAGTGGTTCAAATCATAGAAAGTTAAAGTGTCAGTCCCCTTGTACTTAAGTCGACATTGTGCCTTTTGTATTAAATTCGGCTGCAATTTCTGTGTTTCATCGTCAATAAGAAAGCCCAAGGGATACAGTAAACCTGAAGTGAAGCATCGGAATCTAAAACTGGACTCACAGGAGAGGTTCAAATCATAGAAAGTTAGAGTGTCAGTCCTCTTGTACTTAAATCGGCATTGTGCCTTTTGAATTTAATTCCGATGCAATTTCTGTGCTTCATCGTCAATAAGAAGGTCCAAGGGATACAGTAAACCTGAAGTGAAGCATCGGAATCTAAAACTGGACTCACAGGAGGGGTTCTAATCATAGAAAGTTAGAGTGTCAGTTCTCTCGTACTTAAGTCGGCATTGTGCCTTTTGAATTTAATTCCGATGCAATATCTGTGCTTCATCGTCAATAAGAAGGTCCAAGGGATACACTAAACCTGAAGTGAAGCATCGGAATCTAAAACTGGACTCACAGAAGAGGCTCAAATCCTATAAAGTCAGAGTGTCAGTCCTCTCGTGCTTAAGTCAGCATTGTGCCTTTTCAATTTAATTCCGAAGCACTTTCTGTGCTTCATCGTCGATAAGAAGGACCAAGGAACACAGTAAACCTGAAGTGAAGCATCGGAATCTAAAACTGGACTCACAGGAGAGGTCAGATCATGGAAAGTTGGAGTGTCAGTCCTCTTGTATTTAAGTCGGCACTGTGCATTTTGTATTAAATTCGGATGCAATTTCTGCGTTTTATCATCAATAAGAAGGTCCAAGGTATGCAGTAAACCTGAAGTGAAGCATCGGAATCTAAAACTGGACTCACAGGAGCGGTTCAAATCATAGAAAGTTAGAGTGTCAGTCCTGTTGTACTTAAGTCGGTATTGTGCCTTTTGTATTAAATTCGGATGCAATTTCTGTATTTCATCGTCAATAAGAAAGATCAAGGGATACAGTAAAGCTGAAGAGAAGCATCGGAATCTAACACTGGACTCACAGGAGAGGTTCAAATCATAGAAAGTTGGAGTGTCAGTCCTCTTGTAATTAAGTCGGCATTGTGCCTTTTGTATTAAATTCGGCTGCAATTTCTGTGTTTCATCGTCAATAAGAAGGTCCATGGGATACAGTAAACCAGAAGTGAAGCGTCGGAATCTAAAAATGGACTCACAGGAGAGGTACAACACATAGAAAGTGAGAGTGTCAGTCCCCTTGTACTTAAGTCGGCATTGTGCCTTTTGTATTAAATTCGGATGCAATTTCTGTGTTTCATCGTCAATAAGAAGGTCCAAGGGATACAGTAAACCTGAAGTGAAGCATCGGAATCTAAAACTGGACTCACAGGAGAGGTTCAAATCATAGAAAGTTAGAGGGTCAGTCCTCTTGTATTTAAGTCGGCAATGTGCCTTTTGTAATAAATTCGGATGCAATTTCAATGTTTCATCGTCAATAAGAAGGCCCAAGGTATACAGTAAACCTGAAGTGAAGCATCGGAATCTAAAACTGGACTCACAGGAGAGGTTCAAATCATAGAAAGTTAGAGTGTCAGTCCTCTTGTACTTAAATCGGCATTGTGCCTTTTGTATCAAAATTCGGATGCAGTTTCTGTGTTTCATCATGAATAAGAAAGTCCAAGGTATACAGTAAACCTGAAGTGAAGCATCGGAATCTAAAACTGGACTCACAGGAGAGGTTTAAATCATAGAAAGTTAGAGTGTCAGTCCTCCTGTACATAAGTCGGCATTGTGCCTTTTCAATTTAATTCCGATGCAATTTCTGTGTTTCATCGTCAATAAGAAGGTCCAAGGGATACAGTAAACCTGAAGTGAAGCATCGGAATCTAAAACTGGACTCACAGGAGCGGTTCAAATAATGGAAAGGTAGAGTGTCAGTCCACTTGTACTTAAGTCGGCATAGTGCCTTTTGAATTTAATTCCGATGCAATTTCTGTGCTTCATCGTCAATAAGAAGGTCATAGGGATACAGTAAACCTGACGTGAAGCATCGGAATCTAAAACTGGACTCACAGGAGAGGTTCTAATCATAGAAAGTTAGAGTGTCAGTCCTCTTGTACTTAAGTCGGCATTGTGCCTTTTGTATTAAATTCGGATGCAATTTCTGTGTTTCATCGTCAATAAGAAGGTCCAAGGGATACAGTAAACCAGAAGTGAAGCGTCGGAATCTAAAAATGGACTCACAGGAGAGGTTCAAATCATAGAAAGTTAGAGGGTCAGTCCTCTTGTATTTAAGTCGGCAATGCGCCTTTTGTAATAAATTCGGATGCAATTTCAATGTTTCATCGTCAATAAGAAGGCCCAAGGTATACAGTAAACCTGAAGTGAAGCATCGGAATCTAAAACTGGACTCACAGGAGAGGTTCAAATCATAGTAAGTTAGGGTGTCAGACCTCTTGTACTTAAATCGGCATTGTGCCATTTGTATCAAAATTCGGATGCAGTTTCTGTGTTTCATCGTGAATAAGAAAGTCCAAGGTATACAGTAAACCTGAAGTGAAGCATCGGAATCTAAAACTGGACTCACAGGATAGGTTCCGATCATAGAAAGTTAAAGTGTCAGTCCCCTTGTACTTAAGTCGACATTGTGCCTTTTGTATTAAATTCGGCTGCAATTTCTGTGTTTCATCGTCAATAAGAAAGTCCAAGGGATACAGTAAACCTGAAGTGAAGCATCGGAATCTAAAACTGGACTCACAGGAGAGGTTCAAATCATAGAAAGTTAGAGTGTCAGTCCTCTTGTACTTAAATCGGCATTGTGCCTTTTGAATTTAATTCCGATGCAATTTCTGTGCTTCATCGTCAATAAGAAGGTCCAAGGGATACAGTAAACCTGAAGTGAAGCATCGGAATCTAAAACTGGACTCACATTAGAGGTTGAAATCATAGAAATTTAGAGTGTCCGTCCTCTTGTACTTAAGTCGGCATTGGGCCTTTTGTATTAAATTCGAATGCAATATCTGTGTTTCATCGTCAATAAGAAGGTCAATGGGATACAGTAAACCTGAAGTGAAGCATCGGAATCTAAAACTGGACTCACAGGAGAGGTTCAAAACATTGAAAGTTGGAGCGTCAGTCCTCTTGTACTTAAGACGGCATTGTGCCTTTTGAATCTAATTCCGATGCAATTTCTGTGCTTCATCGTCAATAAGGTCATAGGGATACAGTAAACCTGAAGTGAAGCATCGGAATCTAAAACTGGACTCACAGGAGCGGTTCAAATAATGGAAAGGTAGAGTGTCAGTCCACTTGTACTTAAGTCGGCATAGTGCCTTTTGAATTTAATTCCGATGCAATTTCTGTGCTTCACCGTCAATAAGAAGGTCATAGGGATACAGTTAACCTGACGTGAAGCATCGGAATCTAAAACTGGACTCACAGGAGAGGTTCTAATCATAGAAAGTTAGAGTGTCAGTCCTCTCGTACTTAAGTCGGCATTGTGCCTTTTGAATTTAATTCCGATGCAATATCTGTGCTTCATCGTCAATAAGAAGGTCCAAGGGATACACTAAACCTGAAGTGAAGCATCGGAATCTAAAACTGGACTCACAGGAGAGGTTCAAATCATAGAAAGTTAGAGTGTCAGTCCACTTGTACTTAAGTCAGCATTGTGCCCTCTGAATTACATTCCGATGCAATTTCTGTGCTTCATCATCAATAAGAAGATCCCAGGGATACAGTAAACCTGAAGTGAATCATCGGAATCTAAAACTGGACTCACAGGAGAGGTTCAATTCATAGAAAGTCAGAGTGTCAGTCCTCTTGTACTTAAATCGGCATTGTGCCATTTGAATTTAATTCCGATGCAATTTCTGTGTTTCATCGTCAATAAGAAGGTCCAAGGGCTCCAGTAAACCTGATGTGAAGCATTGGAATCTAAAACTGGACTCACAGGAGAGGTTCAAATCATAGAAAGTTAGAGTGTCAGTCCTCCTGTACATAAGTCGGCATTGTGCCTTTTGAATTTAATTCCGATGCAATTTCTGTGTTTCATCGTCAATAAGAAGGTCCAAGGGATACAGTAAACCTGAAGTGAAGCATCGGAATCTAAAACTGGACTCACAGGAGCGGTTCAAATAATGGAAAGGTAGAGTGTCAGTCCACTTGTACTTAAGTCGGCATAGTGCCTTTTGAATTTAATTCCGATGCAATTTCTGTGCTTCATCGTCAATAAGAAGGTCATAGGGATACAGTAAACCTGACGTGAAGCATCGGAATCTAAAACTGGACTCACAGGAGAGGTTCAAATCATAGAAATTTAGAGTGTCAGTCCTTTTGTACTTAAGTCGTCATTGTGAGTTTTGTATTAAATTCGGATGCAATTTCTGTGTTTCATCGTCAATTAGATGGTCCAAGGGATACAGTAAACATGAAGTGAAGCATCGGAATCTAAAACTGGACTCACAGAAGAGGCTCAAATCCTAGAAAGTCAGAGTGTCAGTCCTCTCGTGCTTAAGTCAGCATTGTGCCTTTTCAATTTAATCCCGAAGCACTTTCTGTGCTTCATCGTCGATACGAAGGACCAAGGTACACAGTAAACCTGAAGTGAAGCATCGGAATCTAAAACTGGACTCACAGGGGAGGTCAGATCATAGAAAGTTGGAGTGTCAGTCCTCTTGTACTTAAGTCGGCATTGTGCATTTTGTATTAAATTCGGATGCAATTTCTGTGTTTTATCATCAATAAGAAGGTCCAAGGTATGCAGTAAACCAGAAGTGAAGCATCGGAATCTAAAACTGGACTCACAGGAGCGGTTCAAATCATAGAAAGTTAGAGCGTCAGTCCTCTTGTACTTAAGTCGGTATTGTGCCTTTTGTATTAAATTCGGATGCAATTTCTGTATTTCATCGTCAATACGATAGTTCAAGGGATACAGTAAACCTGAAGAGAAGCATCGGAATCTAACACTGGACTCACTGGAGAGGTTTAAATCATAGAAAGTTAGAGTGTCAGTCCTCTTGTACTTAAGTCGGCATTGTACCTTTTGTATAAATATCGGCTGCAATTTCTGTGTTTCATCGTCAATAAGAAGGTCCATGGGATACAGTAAACCAGAAGTGAAGCGTCGGAATCTAAAAATGGACTCACAGGAGAGGTTCAAATCATAGAAAGTAAGAGTGTCAGTCCTCTTATACTTAAGTCGGCATTGTGCCTTTTGTATTAAATTCGGATGCAATTTCTGTTTTTCATCGTCAATAAGAAGGTCCAAGGGATACAGTAAACCTGAAGTGAAGCATCGGAATCTAAAACTGGACTCACAGGGAGGTTCAAATCATAGAAAGTTAGAGGGTCAGTCCTCTTGTATTTAAGTCGGCAATGTGCCTTTTGAATTTAATTCTGATGCAATATCTGTGCTTCATCGTCAATAAGAAGGTCCAAGGGATACACTAAACCTGAAGTGAAGCATCGGAATCTAAAACTGGACTCACAGGAGAGGTTCAAATCATAGAAAGTTAGAGTGTCAGTCCTTTTGTACTTAAGTCGTCATTGTGAGTTTTGTATTAAATTCGGATGCAATTTCTGTGTTTCATCGTCAATTAGATGGTCCAAGGGATACAGTAAGCATGAAGTGAAGCTTCGGAATCTAAAACTGGACTCACAGAAGAGGCTCAAATCCTAGAAAGTCAGAGTGTCAGTCCTCTCGTGCTTAAGTCAGCATTGTGCCTTTTCAATTTAATCCCGAAGCACTTTCTGTGCTTCATCGTCGATAAGAAGGACCAAGGAACACAGTAAACCTGAAGTGAAGCATCGGAATCTAAAACTGGACTCACAGGAGAGGTCAGATCATAGAAAGTTGGAGTGTCAGTCCTCTTGTACTTAAGTCGGCATTGTGCATTTTGTATTAAATTCGGATGCAATTTCTGTGTTTTATCATCAATAAGCAGGTCCAAGGTATGCAGTAAACCAGAAGTGAAGCATCGGAATCTAAAACTGGACTCACAGGAGCGGTTCAAATCATAGAAAGTTAGAGCGTCAGTCCTCTTGTACTTAAGTCGGTATTGTGCCTTTTGTATTAAATTCGGATGCAATTTCTGTATTTCATCGTCAATACGAAAGTTCAAGGGATACAGTAAACCTGAAGAGAAGCATCGGAATCTAACACTGGACTCACAGGAGAGGTTCAAATCATAGAAAGTTACAGTGTCAGTCCTCTTGTACTTAAGTCGGCATTGTGCCTTTTGTATTAAATTCGGCTGCAATTTCTGTGTTTCATCGTCACTAAGAAGGGCCATGGGATACAGTAAACCAGAAGTGAAGCGTCGGAATCTAAAAATGGACTCACAGGAGAGGTTCAAATCATAGAAAGTTAGAGGGTCAGTCCTCTTGTATTTAAGTCGGCAATGTGCCTTTTGTAATAAATTCGGATGCAATTTCAATGTTTCATCGTCAATAAGAAGGCCCAAGGTATACAGTAAACCTGAACTAAAGCATGGGAATCTAAAACTGGACTCACAGGAGAGGTTCAAATCATAGAAAGTTAGAGTGTCAGTCCTCTCGTACTTAAGTCGGCATTGTGCCTTTTGAATTTAATTCCGATGCAATATCTGAGCTTCATCGTCAATAAGAAGATCCCAGGGATACAGTAAACCTGAAGTGAATCATCGGAATCTAAAACTGGACTCACAGGAGAGGTTCAAATCATAGAAAGTTAGAGTGTCAGTCCTCCTGTACATAAGTCGGCATTGTGCCTTCTGAATTTAATTCCGATGCAATTTCTGTGTTTCATCGTCAATAAGAAGGTCCAAGGGATTCAGTAAACCTGAAGTGAAGCATCGGAATCTAAAACTGGACTCACAGGAGCGGTTCAAATAATGGAAAGGTAGAGTGTCAGTCCACTTGTACTTAAGTCGGCATAGTGCCTTTTGAATTTAATTCCGATGCAATTTCTGTGCTTCATCGTCAATAAGAAGGTCATAGGGATACAGTAAACCTGACGTGAAGCATCGGAATCTAAAACTGGACTCACAGGAGAGGTTCTAATCATAGAAAGTTAGAGTGTCAGTTCTCTCGTACTTAAGTCGGCATTGTGCCTTTTGAATTTAATTCCGATGCAATATCTGTGCTTCATCGTCAATAAGAAGGTCCAAGGGATACACTAAACCTGAAGTGAAGCATCGGAATCTAAAACTGGACTCACAGGAGAGGTTCAAATCATAGAAAGTTAGAGTGTCAGTCCTTTTGTACTTAAGTCGTCATTGTGAGTTTTGTATTAAATTCGGATGCAATTTCTGTGTTTCATCGTCAATTAGATGGTCCAAGGGATACAGTAAACATGAAGTGAAGCATCGGAATCTAAAACTGGACTCACAGAAGAGGCTCAAATCCTAGAAAGTCAGAGTGTCAGTCCTCTCGTGCTTAAGTCAGCATTGTGCCTTTTCAATTTAATCCCGAAGCACTTTCTGTGCTTCATCGTCGATAAGAAGGACCAACGAACACAGTAAACCTGAAGTGAAGCATCGGAATCTAAAACTGGACTCACAGGAGAGGTCAGATCATAGAAAGTTGGAGTGTCAGTCCTCTTGTACTTAAGTCTACATTGTGCATTTTGTATTAAATTCGGATGCAATTTCTGTGTTTTATCATCAATAAGAAGGTCCAAGGTATGCAGTAAACCAGAAGTGAAGCATCGGAATCTAAAACTGGACTCACAGGAGAGGTTCAAATCATAGAAAGTTAGAGCGTCAGTCCTCTTGTACTTAAGTCGGTATTGTGCCTTTTGTATTAAATTCGGATGCAATTTCTGTATTTCATCGTCAATACGAAAGTTCAAGGGATACAGTAAACCTGAAGAGAAGCATCGGAATCTAACACTGGACTCACAGGAGAGGTTCAAATCATAGAAAGTTGGAGTGTCAGTCCTCTTGTACTTAAGTCGGCATTGTGCATTTTGTATTAAATTCGGCTGCAATTTCTGTGTTTCATCGTCAATAAGAAGGTCCATGGGATACAGTAAACCAGAAGTGAAGCGTCGGAATCTAAAAATGGACTCACAGGAGAGGTTCAAATCATAGAAAGTGAGAGTGTCAGTCCTCTTGTACTTAAGTCGGCATTATGCCTTTTGTATTAAATTCGGATGCAATTTCTGTGTTTCATCGTCAATAAGAAGGTCCAAGGGATACAGTAAACCTGAAGTGAAGCATCGGAATCTAAAACTGGACTCACAGGAGAGGTTCAAATCATAGAAAGTTAGAGGGTCAGTCCTCATGTATTTAAGTCGGCAATGTGCCTTTTGTAATAAATTCGGATGCAATTTCAATGTTTCATCGTCAATAAGAAGGCCCAAGGTATACAGTAAACCTGAAGTGAAGCATCGGAATCTAAAACTGGACTCACAGGAGAGGTTCAAATCATATCAAGTGAGAGTGCCAGTCCTCTTGTACTTAAGTCAGTATTGCGCTTTTTGTATTAAATTCCGATGCAATTTCTGTGCTTCATCGTCAATAAGATGGTCCAAGGGATACAGTAAACCTGAACTAAAGCATGGGAATCTAAAACTGGACTCACAGGAGAGGTTCAAATCATATAAAGTTAGAGTGTCAGTCCTCTTGTTCCTAGGTCGGCATTGTGCCTTTTGAATTTAATTCCGATGCAATTTCAGTGTGTCATCGTCAATAAGAAGATCCAAGGGATACAGTAAACCTGAAGTGAAGCATCGGAAACTAAAACTGGATTCACAGGAGAGGTTGAAATCATAGAGATTTAAAATGTCAGTCCTCTTGTACTTAAGTGGGCATTGGGCCTTTTGTATTAAACTCGGATGCAATTTCTGTTTTTCACCGTCAATAAGAAGGTCCAAGGGATACAGTAAACCTGAAGGGAAGCATCGGAATCTAAAACTGGACTCACAGGATAGGTTCAAATCATAGAAAGTTAGATCGTCAGTCCTCTTGTACTTAAGTCGGCATTGTGCCTTTTGAATTTAATTCCGATGCAATTTCTGTGTTTCATCGTCAATAAGAAGGTCATAGGGATACAGTAAACCTGCAGTGAAACATCGGAATCTAAAACTGGACTCACAGGAGAGGTTCAAATCATAGAAAGTTAGAGTGTCAGTCCTCCTGTACTTACGTCGGCATTGTGCCTTTTGAATTTAATTCCAATGCTATTTCTGTGTTTCATCGTCAATAAGAAGGTCCAAGGGATACTGTAAACCTGAAGTGAAGCATCGGAATCTAAAACTGGACTCACAGGAGAGGTTCAAATCTTAGAAAGTTAGAGTGTCAGTCCTCTTGTACTTAAGTCGGCATTGTGCCTTTAGAATTTAATTCCGATGCAATTTCTGTGTTTCATCGTCAATAAGAAGGTCCAAGGAATACAGTAAACCTGAAGTGAAGCTTCGGAATCTAAAACTGGACTCACAGGAGCGGTTCAGATAATAGAAAGTTGGAGTGTCAGTGCACTTGTACTTAAGCCGGCATTGTGCCTTTTGAATTTAATTCCGATGCAATTTCTGTGCTTCTTCGTCAATAAGAAGGTAAAAGGTATTCAGTAAACCTGAAGTGAAAGATCGCAATCTAAAACTGGACTCACAGGAGAGGTTCAGATCATAGAAAGATAGAGTGTCAGTCCTCTTGTACTTAAGTCGGCATTGTGCCTTTTGAATTTAATTCCGATGAAATATCTGTGCTTCATCGTCACCAAGAAGGTCCAAGGGATACACTAACCCTGAAGTAAAGCATCGGAATCTAATACTGGACTCACGGGAGAGGTTCAAATCATATAAAGTTAGAGTGTCAGTCCTCTTGTACTTAAGTCAGCATTGTGCCTTTTGAATCTAATTCCGATGCAATTTCTGTGCTTCATCGTCAATAGGAAGGTCCAAGGGACACAGTAAACCTGAAGTGAGGCATCGGAATCTTAAACTGGACTTACAGGAAAGGTTCAGACCATAGAAAGTTAGAGTGTCAGTCCTCTTGTACTTAAGTCGGCATAGTGCCTTTTGTATTACACTCGGATGCAATTTCTGTGTTCTATCGTCAATAAGAAGGTCCAAGGTGTACAGTAAACCTGATGTGAAGCATCGGAATCTAAAACTGGACTCACAGGAGAGGTTCAATAAATATGAAGTTAAAGTGTCAGTCCTCTTGTACTTAAGTCAGCATTGTGCCTTTTGAAATTAATTCCGATGCAATTTCCGTGCTTCATCGTCAATAAGAAGGACCAAGGAACACAGTAAACCTGAAGTGAAGCATCGGAATCTAAAACTGGACTCACAGGAGAGGTTCAGATCATAGGAAATTAGAGTGTCTGTCCTCTTGTACTTAAGTCGGCATTGTGCATTTTGTATTAAGTTCGGATGCAATTTCTGTGTTTTATCGTCAATAAGGAGGTCCAAGGTATACGGTAAACCTGAAGTGAAGCATCGGAATCTAAAACTGGACTCACAGGAGCGGTTCAAACCATAGAAAGTTTGAGTGTCAGTCCTCTTGTACTTAAGTCGGTATTGTGCCTTTTGTATTAAATTCGGATGCAATTTCTGTGTTTCATCGTCAATAAGAAGGTCCAAGGGATACAGTAAACCTGAAGTGAAGCATCGGAATCTAAATCTGGACTCACAGGAGAGGTTCAAATCATAGAAAGTTAGAGGGTCAGTCCTCTTGTACTTAAGTCGGCATTGTGCTTTTGTATTAATTTCGGATGCAATTTCTGTATTTCATCGTCAATAAGAAGGTCCAAGGTATACAGTAAACCTGAAGTGAAGCATCGGAATTTAAACTGGACTCACGGGAGAAGTTCAAATCATAGAAAGTTAGAGTGTCAGTCCTCTTGTACATAAGTCGGTATTGTGCTTTTGTATCAAAATTCGGATGTAATTTCTGTATTTCATCGTCAATAAGAAAGTCCAAGGTATACAGTAAACCTGAAGTGAAGCATCGGAATCTAAAACTAGACTCACAGGATAGGTTCAAATCATAGGAAGTTAGAGCATCAGTCCTCTTGTACTTAAGTCGGCATTGTGCCTTTCGAATTTAATTCCGATGCAATTTCTGTGTTTCATCGTCAATAAGAAGGTAATAGGGATACAGTAAACCTGAAGTGAAGCATCGGAATCTAATACTGGACTCACAGGAGAGGTTCAAACCATTGAAAGTTAGAGTGTCAGTCCTCTTGTACTGAAGTCGGCATTGTGCCTTTAGAATTTAATTCCGATGCAATTTCTGTGTTTCATCGTCAATAAGAAGGTCCAAGGGATACAGTAAACCTGAAGTGAAGCATCGGAATCTAAATCTGGACTCACAGGAGCGGTTCAAATAATAGAAAGTTGGAGTGTCAGTGCACTTGTACTTAAGTCGGCATTGTGCCTTATGAATTTAATTCCGATGCAATTTCTGTGCTTCATCGTCAATAAGAAGGTAAAAGGGATTCAGTAAACCTGAAGTGATACATCGCAATCTAAAACTGGACTCACAGGAGAGGTTCAAATCATAGAAAGATAGAGTGTCAGTCCTCTTGTACTTAAGTCGGCATTGTGCTTTTTGAATTTAATTCCGATGAAATATCTGTGCTTCATCGTCACCAAGAAGGTCCAAGGGATACACTAAACCTGAAGTGAAGCATCGGAATCTAATACTGGACTCACAGGAGAGGTTCAAACCATTGAAAGTTAGAGTGTCAGTCCTCTTGTACTTAAGTCAGCATTGTGCCTTTTGAATTTAATTCCGATGCACTTTCTGTGCTTCATCGTCAATAAGAAGGTCCAAGGGACACAGTAAACCTGAAGTGAAGCATCGAAATCTAAAACTGGACTTATAGGAGAGGTTCAGACCATAGAAAGTTAGAGTGTCAGTCCTCTTGTACTTAAGTTGGCATAGTGCCTTTTGTATTAAATTCGGATGCAATTTCTATGTTCTATCGTCAATAAGAAGGTCTAAGGTATACAGTATACCTGAAGTGAAGCATCGGAATCTAAAACTGGACTCACAGGAGAGGTTCAAATCATATAAAGTTAGAGTGTCAGTCCTCTTGTACTTATGTCAGCATTGTGCCTTTTGAATTTAATTCCGATGCAATTTCTGTGCTTCATCGTCAATAAGGTCATAGGGATACAGTAAACCTGAAGTGAAGCATCAGAATCTAAAACTGGACTCACAGGAGCGGTTCAAATAATAGAAAGTTAGAGTGTCAGTCCACTTGTACTTAAGTTGGCATAGTGCCTTTTAAATTTAATTCCGATGCAATTTCTGTATTTCATCGTCAATAAGAAGGTCATAGGGATACATTAAACCTGAAGTGAAGCATCGGAATCTAAAACTGGACTCACAGGAGAGGTTCAAGTCATAGAAAGTTAGAGTGAAAGTCCTCTCGTACTTAAATCGGCATTGTCCCTTTTGAATTTATTTCCGATACAATATCTGTGCTTCATCGTCAATAAGAAGGTCCAAGGGATACACTAAACCTGAAGTGAAGCAACGGAATCTAAAACTGGACTCACAGATGAGGTTCAAATCCTAGAATGTTAGAGTGTCAGTCCTCTCGTACTTAAGTCAGCATTGTGCCTTTCGAATTTAATTCCGAAGCACTTTCTGTGCTTCAACGTCGATAAGAAGGACCAAGGAACACAGTAAACCTGAAGTGAAGCATCGGAATCTAAAACTGGACTCACAGGAGAGGTTCAGATCATAGGAAGTTAGAGTGTCAGTCCTCTTGTACTTAAGTCGGCATTGTGCATTTTGTATTAAGTTCGGATGCAATTTCTGTGTTTTATCGTCAATAAGGAGGTCCAAGGCACACAGTAAACCTGAAGTGTAGCATCGGAATCTAAAAGTGGACTCACAGGAGCGGTTCAACTCATAGAAAGTTAGAGTGTCAGTCCTCTTGTACTTAAGTCGGTATTGTGCCTTTTGTATTAAATTCGGATGCAATTTCTGTGTTTCATCGTCAATAAAAGGGTCGAAGGGATACAGTAAACCTGAAGAGAAGCATCGTAATCTAACACTGGACCCACAGGAGAGGTTCAAATCATAGAAAGTGAGAGTGTCAGTCCTCTTGTACTTAAGTCGGCATTGTGCCTTTTGTATTAAATTGGGATACAATTTCTGTGTTTCATCGTCAATAAGAAGGTCCAAGGGATACTGTAAACCCGAAGTGAAGCATCGGAATCTAAAACTGGACTCACAGGAGAGGTTCAAATCATAGAAAGTTAGAGTGTCAGTCCTCTTTCACTTAAGTCGGCATTGTGCCTTTTGAATTTAATTCCGATGCAATTTCTGCGCTTCCTCCTCAAAAAGAAGGTCCAAGGTATACAGTAAACCCGAAGTGAGACATTGTAATTTAAACTGGACTCACAGGAGAGGTTCAAATCATAGAAAGTTAGAGTGTCAGTCCTCTTCTACTGAAGTCGGCATTGTGCCTTTTGAATTTAATTCCGATGCAATTTCTGTGCTTCATCGTCAATAAGAAGATCCAAGGGATACAGCAAACCTGAAGTGAAGCATCGGAATCTGAAACTGGACGCACAGGAGTGGTTGAAATCATAGAAATTTAGAGTGTCAGTCCTCTTGTACTTAAGTCGGCGTTGGGCCTTTTGTATTAAATTCGGATGCAATTTCTGTTTTTCACCGTCGATAAGAAGGTCCAAGCAATACAGTAAACCTGAAGTGAAGCATCGGAATCTAAAACTGAACTCACAGGATTGGTTCAAATCATAGAAAGTTAGAGCGTCAGTCCTCTTGTAACTAAGTCGGCATTGTGCATTTTGAATTTAATTCCGATGCAATTTCTGTGCTTCATCGTCAATAAGAAGGTCATAGGGATACAGTAAACCTGAAGGGAAGCATCAGAATCTAAAACTGGACTCACAGGAGAGGTCCAAATCATAGAAAGTTAGAGTGTCAGTCCTCCTGTACTTAAGTCGGCATTGTGCCTTTTGAATTTAATTCCGATGCTATTTCTGTGTTTCATCGTCAATAAGAAGGTCCAAGGGATACTGTAAACCTGAAGTGAAGCATCGGAATCTAAAACTGGACTCACAGGAGAGGTTCAAATCATAGAAAGTTAGAGTGTCAGTCCTCTTGTACTTAAGTCGCGCATTGTGCCTTTAGAATTACATTCCGATGCAATTTCTGTGCTTCATCGTCAATAAGAAGGTCCCAGGGATTCAGTATACCTGAAGTGAAGCATCGGAATCTATAACTGGACTCACAGGAGAGGTTCAATCATAGAAAGTGAGAGTGTCAGTCCTCTTGTATTTAAGTCGGCATTGTGCCTTTTGTATTAAATTCGGATGCAATTTCTGTGTTTCATCGTCAATAAGAAGGTCCAAGGGATACAGTAAACCTGACGTGAAGCATGGGAATATAAAACTGGACTCACAGGAGAGGTTCAAATCATAGGAAGTTATAGTGTCAGTCTTCTTCCACTTAAGTCGGCATTGTGCCTTTTGAATTTAATTCCGATGCAATTTCTGTGCTTCATCGTCAATAAGAAGATCCAAGGGATACAGTAAACCTGAAGTGAAGCATCGGAATCTAAAACTGGACTCACAGGAGAGGTTGAAATCATAGAAATTCAGGGTTTCAGTCCTCTTGTACTAAAGTTGGCGTTGGGCCTTTTGTATTACATTCGGATGCAGTTTCTGTTTTTCACCGTCAATAAGAAGGTCCAAGGGATACAGTAAACCTGAAGTGAAGCATCGGAATCTAAAACTGGACTCACAGTAGAGGTTCAAATCATAGAAAGTTAGAGCGTCAGTCCTCTTGTACTTAAGTCGGCATTGTGCCTTTTATATTTAATTCCGATGCAATTTCTGTGCTTCATCGTCAATAAGAAGGTCATAGGGATACAGTAAACCTGAAGGGAAGCATCAGAATCTAAAACTGGACTCACAGGAGAGGTCCAAATCATAGAAAGTTAGAGTGTCAGTCCTCCTGTACTTAAGTCGGCATTGTGCCTTTTGAATATAATTCCGATGCTATTTCTGTGTTTCATCGTCAATAAGAAGGTCCAAGGGATACTGTAAACCTGAAGTGAAGCATCGGAATCTAAAACAGGACTCACAGGAGAGGTTCAAATCATGGAAAGTTAGAGTGTCAGTCCTCTTGTACTTAAGTCGGCATTGTGCCTTTAGAATTACATTCCGATGCCATTTCTGTGCTTCATCGTCAATAAGAAGGTCCCAGGGATACAGTAAACCTGAAGTGAAGCATCGGAATCTAAAACTGGACTCACAGGAGAGGTTCAAATAATAGAAAGTTAGAGTGTCAGTCCTCCTGTACTAAAGTCGGCATTGTGCCTTTTGAATTTAATTCCGATGCAATTTCTGTGTTTCATCGTCAATAAGAAGGTCCAAGGGATACAGTAAACCTGAAGTGAAGCATCGGAATCTAAAACTGGACTCACAGAAGTGGTTCAAATAATAGAAAGTTAGAGTGTCACTCCATTTGTACTTAAGTCGGCATTGTGCCTTTTGAATTTACTTCCGAAGCAATATCTGTGCTTCTTCGTCAATAAGAAGGTAAAAGGGATTCAGTAAACCTGAATGTGAAGCATCGCAATCTAAAATTGGACTCACAGGAGAGGTTCAAATAATAGAAAGTTATAGTGTCAGACCTCCTGTACTTAAGTCGTCATTGTGCCATTTGAATTTAATTGCGATGCAATTTCTGTGTTTCATCGTCGGTAAAAAGGTCCAAGGGATACAGTAAACCTGAAGTGAAGCATCGGAATCTAAAACTGGACGCACAGGAGCGGTTCAAATTATAGAAAGTTAGAGTGTCAGTGCACTTGTACTTAATTCGGCATTGTGCCTTTTTAATTTAATTCCGATGAAATTTCTGTGCTTCTTCGTCAATAAGAAGGTAAAAGGGATTCAGTAAACCTGAAGTGAAGCATCACAATCTAAACTGGACTCACAGGAGAGGTTCAAATCATAGAAAGTTAGAGTGTCAGTCAACATGTACTTAAGTCGGCATTGTGCCTTTTGAATTTAATTCCGATGCAATTTCTGTGCTTCATCGTCAACAAGAAGGTCCAAGGGATACATTAAACCTGAAGTGAAGCATCGGAATCTAATATTGGACTCGCAGGAGAGGTTCAAACCATTGAAAGTTAGAGTGTCAGTCCTCTTGTACTTAAGTCGGCATTGTGCCATTTGAATTTAATTCCGAAGCACTTTCTGTGCTACATCGTCAATAAGAAGGTCCATGAGACACAGTAAACCTGAAGTGAAGCATCGGAATCTAAAACTGGACTAACAGGAGAGGTTCAGATCACAGAAAGTTAGAGTGTCAGTCCTCTTGCACTTAAATCGGCATAGTGCCTTTTGTATTAAATTCCGATGCAATTTCTGTGTTCTGTCGTCAATAAGAAGGTGCAAGGTATACAGTAAACCTGAAGTGAAGCATCGGAATCTAAAACTGGACTCACAGGAGAGGTTCAAATCATATAAAGTTAGAGTGTCAGTCCTCTTGTACTTAAGTCGGCATTGTGCCTTTTGTATTAAATTCGGATGCAATTTCTGTGTTTCATCGTCAATAAGAAGGTCCAAGGGATACAGTAAACCTGAAGTGAAGCATCGAAATCTAAAACTGCACTCACAGGAGAGGTTCAAATCATAGAAAGTGAGAGAGTCAGTCCTCTTGTAATTAATTCGGCATTGTGCCTTTTGTATTAAATTCGGATGCAATTTCTGTGTTTCATCGTCAATAAGAAGGTCAAAGGGATACAGTAAACCATAAGTGGAGCATCGGATTCTAAAACTGGACTCACAGGAGGGGTTCAAATCATAGAAAGTTAGAGTGTCAGTCCTCTTGTACTTAAGTCGGCATTGTGCCTTTTGAATTAAATTCGGATGCAATTTCTATGTTTCATCGTCAATAAGAAGGTCCAAGGTATACAGTAAACCTGAAGTGAAGCATCGGAATCTAAAACTGGATTTACAGGAGAGGTTCAAATCATAGAAAGTTAGAGTGTCAGTCCTCTTGTACTTAAGTCGGCATTGTGCCTTTTTTATTAAATTCGGATGCCATTTATGTGTTTCATCGTCAATAAGAACGTCTAAGGTATACAGTAAACCTGAAGTGAAGCATCGCAATCTATAACTGGACTCACAGGAGAGGTTCAAAGCATAGAAAGTTAGAGTGTCAGTCCTCTTGTACTTAAGTCGGCATTGTGCCTTTTGTACTAAATTTGGATGCAATTTCTATGTTTCATCGTCAATAAGGAGGTCCAAGGTATACAGTAAACCTGAAGTGAAGCATTGGAATCTAAAACTGGACTCACAGGATAGGTTCAAATCATAGAAAGTTAGAGCGTCAGTCCTCTTGTACTTAAGTCGGCATTGTGCCTTTCGAATTTAATTCCGATGCAATTTATGCGTTTCATCGTCAATAAGAAGGTAATAGGGATACAGTAAACCTGAAGTGAAGCATCGGAATCTAAAACTGGACTCACAGGAGGGGTTCAAATCATAGAAAGTTAGAGTGTCAGTCCTCCTGTACTTAAGTCGGCATTGTGCCTTTTGAATTTAATTCCGATGCTATTTCTGTGTTTCATCGTCAATAAGAAGGTCCAAGGGATACTGTAAACCTGAAGTGACGCATCGGAATCTAAAACTGGACTTACAGGAGAGGTTCAGACCATAGAAAGTTAGAGTGTCTGTCCTCTTGTACTTAAGTCGGCATAGTGCCTTTTGTATTAAATTCGGATGCAATTTCTATGTTCTATCGTCAATAAGAAGGTCTAAGTTATAAAGTAAACCTGAAGTGAAGCATCGGAATCTAAAACTGGACTCACAGGAGAGGTTCAAATCATATAAAGTTAGAGTGTCAGTCCTCTTGTACTTAAGTCAGCATTGTGCCTTTTGAATTTAATTCCGATGCAATTTCTGTGATTCATCGTCAATAAGGTCATAGGGATACTGTAAGCTTGAAGAGAAGCATCGGAATCTAACACTGGTCTCACAGGAGAGGTTCAAATCATAGAAAGTTAAAGTGTCAGTCCCCTTGTACTTAAGTCGACATTGTGCCTTTTGTATTAAATTCGGCTGCAATTTCTGTGTTTCATCGTCAATAAGAAAGTGCAAGGGATACAGTAAACCTGAAGTGAAGCATCGGAATCTAAAACTGGAATCACAGGAGAGGTTCAAATCATAGAAAGTTAGAGTGTCCGTCCTCTTGTACTTAAGTCGGCATTGGGCCTTTTCTATTAAAATCGTATGCAATTTCTGTGTTTCATCGTCAATAAGATGGTCAATGGGATACAGTAAACCTGAAGTGAAGCATCGGAATCTAAAACTGGACTTACAGGAGAGGTTCAAATCAATGAAAGTTGGAGCATCAGTCCTCTTGTACTTAAGACGGCATTGTGCCTTTTGAATCTAATTCCGATGCAATTTCTGTGCTTCATCGTCAATAAGGTCATAGGGATACAGTAAACCGGAAGTGAAGCATCGGAATCTAAAACTGGACTCACAGGACAGGTTCAAATCATAGAATGTTAGAGTGTCAGTCCACTTGTACTTAAGTCAGCATTGTGCCCTCTGAATTATTTTCCGATGCAATTTCTGTGCTTCATCATCAATAAGAAGATCCCAGGGATACAGTAAACCTGAAGTGTATCATCGGAATCTAAAACTGGACTCACAGGAGAGGTTCAATTCATAGAAGGTCAGAGTGTCAGTCCTCTTGTACTTAAATCGTCATTGTGCCATTTGAATATAATTCCGATGCAATTTCTGTGTTTCAGCGTCAATAAGAAGGTCCAAGGGCTCCAGTAAACCTGATGTGAAGCATTGGAATCTAAAACTGGACTCACAGGAGAGGTTCAAATCATAGAAAGTTATTGTGTCAGTCCTCCTGTACATAAGTCGGCATTGTGCCTTTTCAATTTAACTCCGATGCAATTTCTGTGTTTCATCGTCAATAAGAAGGTCCAAGGGATACAGTAAACCTGAAGTGAAGCATCGGAATCTAAAACTCTACTCACAGGAGCGGTTCAAACAATGGAAAGGTAGAGTGTCAGTCCACTTGTACTTAAGTCGGCATAGTGCCTTTTGAATTTAATTCGGATGCAATTTCTGTGCTTCATCGTCAATAAGGAGGTCATAGGGATACAGTAAACCTGACGTGAAGCATCGGAATCTAAAACTGGACTCACAGGAGAGGTTCTAATCATAGAAAGTTAGAGTGTCAGTTCTCTCGCACTTAAGTCGGCATTGTGCCTTTTGAATTTAATTCCGATGCAATATCTGTGCTTCATCGTCAATAAGAAGGTCCAAGGGATACACTAAACCTGAAGTGAAGCATCGGATCTAAAACTGGACTCACAGGAGAGGTTCAAATCATAGAAAGTTAGAGTGTCAGTCCTTTTGTACTTAAGTCGTCATTGTGAGTTTTGTATTAAATTCGGATGCAATTTCTATGTTTCATCGTCAATTAGATGGTCCAAGGTATGCAGTAAACCTGAAGTGCAGCATCGGAATCTAAAACTGGACTCACAGAAGAGGCTCAAATCCTAGAAAGTCAGAGTGTCAGTCCTCTTGTACTTAAGTCGGTATTGTGCCTTTTGTATTAAATTCGGATGCAATTTCTGTATTTCATCGTCAATAAGAAAGTTCAAGGGATACAGTAAACCTGAAGAGAAGCATCGGAATCTAACACTGGACTCACAGGAGAGGTTCAAATCATAGAAAGTTAGAGTGTCAGTCCTCTTGTACTTAAGTCGGCATTGTGCCTTTTGTATTAAATTGGGCTGCAATTTCTGTGTTTCATCGTCAATAAGAAGGTCCAAGGGATACAGTAAACCTGAAGTTAAGCATCGGAATCTAAAACTGGACTCACAGGAGAGGTTCAAATCATAGAAAGTTAGAGGGTCAGTCCTCTTGTATTTAAGTCGGCAATGTGCCTTTTGTAATAAATTCGGATGCAATTTCAACGTTTCATCGTCAATAAGAAGGCCCAAGGTATACAGTAAACCTGAAGTGAAGCATCGGAATCTAAAACTGGATTCACAGGAGAGGTTCAAATCATAGAAAGTTAGAGTGTCAGTCCTCTTGTACTTAAATCGGCATTGTGCCTTTTGTATCAAAATTCGGATGCAGTTTCTGTGTTTCATCGTGAATAAGAAAGTCCAAGGTATACAGTAAACCTGAAGTGAAGCATCGGAATCTAAAACTGGACTCACAGGAGAGGTTTAAATCATAGAAAGTTAGAGTGTCAGTCCTCCTGTACATAAGTCGGCATTGTGCCTTTTCAATTTAATTCCGATGCAATTTCTGTGTTTCATCGTCAATAAGAAGGTCCACGGGATACAGTAAACCTGAAGTGAAGCATCGGAATCTAAAACTGGACTCACAGGAGCGGTTCAAATAATGGAAAGGTAGAGTGTCAGTCCACTTGTACTTAAGTCGGCATAGTGCCTTTTGAATTTAATTCCGATGCAATTTCTGTGCTTCATCGTCAATAAGAAGGTCATAGGGATACAGTAAACCTGACGTGAAGCATCGGAATCTAAAACTGGACTCACAGGAGAGGTTCTAATCATAGAAAGTTAGAGTGTCAGTCCTCTTGTACTTAAGTCGGCATTGTGCCTTTTGTATTAAATTCGGATGCAATTTCTGTGTTTCATCGTCAATAAGAAGGTCCAAGGGATACAGTAAACCAGAAGTGAAGCGTCGGAATCTAAAAATGGACTCACAGGAGAGGTTCAAATCATAGAAAGTTAGAGGGTCAGTCCTCTTGTATTTAAGTCGGCAATGTGCCTTTTGTAATAAATTCGGATGCAATTTCAATGTTTCATCGTCAATAAGAAGGCCCAAGGTATACAGTAAACCTGAAGTGAAGCATCGGAATCTAAAACTGGACTCACAGGAGAGGTTCAAATCATAGAAAGTTAGAGTGTGAGACCTCTTGTACTTAAATCGGCATTGTGCCTTTTGTATCAAAATTCGGATGCAGTTTCTGTGTTTCATCGTGAATAAGAAAGTCCAAGGTATACAGTAAACCTGAAGTGAAGCATCGGAATCTAAAACTGGACTCACAGGATAGGTTCATATCATAGAAAGTTAGAGCGTCAGTCCTCTTGTACTTGAGTCGGCATTGTGCCTTTCGAATTTAATTCCGATGCAATTTCTGTGTTTCATCGTCAATAAGAAGGTAATAGGGATACAGTAAAATTGAAGTGAAGCATCGGAATCTAAAACTGGACTCACAGGAGGGGTTCAAATCATAGAAAGTTAGAGTGTCAGTCCTCCTGTACTTAAGTCGGCATTGCGCCTTTTGAATTTAATTCCGATGCTACTTCTGTGTTTCATCGTCAATAAGAAGGTCCAAGGGATACTGTAAACCTGAAGTGAAGCATCGGAATCTAAAACTGGACTTACAGGAGAGGTTCAGACCATAGAAAGTTAGAGTGTCAGTCCTCTTGTACTTAAGTCGGCATAGTGCCTTTTGTATTAAATTCGGATGCAATTTCTATGTTCTATCGTCAATAAGAAGGTCTAAGTTATAAAGTAAACCTGAAGTGAAGCATCGGAATCTAAAACTGGACTCACAGGAGAGGTTCAAATCATATAAAGTTAGAGTGTCAGTCCTCTTGTACTTAAGTCAGCATTGTGCCTTTTGAATTTAATTCCGATGCACTTTCTGTGCTTCATCGTCAATAAGGTCATAGGGATACTTTAAACCTGAAGAGAAGCATCGGAATCTAACACTGGACTCACAGGAGAGGTTCAAATCATAGAAAGTTAAAGTGTCAGCCCCCTTGTACTTAAGTCGACATTGTGCCTTTTGTATTAAATTCGGCTGCAATTTCTGTGTTTCATCGTCAATAAGAAAGTCCAAGGGATACAGTAAACCTGAAGTGAAGCATCGGAATCTAAAACTGGACTCACAGGAGAGGTTCAAATCATAGAAAGTTAGAGTGTCAGTCCTCTTGTACTTTTATCGGCATTGTGCCTTTTGAATTTAATTCCGATGCAATTTCTGTGCTTCATCGTCAATAAGAAGGTCCAAGGGATACAGTAAACCTGAAGTGAAGCATCGGAATCTAAAACTGGACTCACATTAGAGGTTGAAATCATAGAAATTTAGAGTGTCCGTCCTCTTGTACTTAAGTCGGCATTGGGCCTTTTGTATTAAGTTCGAATGCACTTTCTGTGTTTCATCGTCAATAAGGAGGTTTAATGGGATACAGTAAACCTGAAGTGAAGCATCGGAATCTAAAACTGGACTCACAGGAGAGGTTCAAATCATTGAAAGTTGGAGCGTCAGTCCTCTTGTACTTAAGACGGCATTGTGCCTTTTGAATCTAATTCCGATGCAGTTTCTGTGCATCATCGTCAATAAGGTCATAGGGATACAGTAAACCTGAAGTGAAGCATCGGAATCTAAAACTGGACTCACAGGAGCGGTTCAAATAATGGAAAGGTAGAGTGTCAGTCCACTTGTACTTAAGTCGGCATAGTGCCTTTTGAATTTAATTCCGATGCAATTTCTGTGCTTCATCGTCAATAAGAAGGTCATAGGGATACAGTTAACCTGACGTGAAGCATCGGAATCTAAAACTGGACTCACAGGAGAGGTTCTAATCATAGAAAGTTAGAGTGTCAGTCCTCTCGTACTTAAGTCGGCATTGTGCCTTTTGAATTTAATTCCGAAGCAATATCTGTGCTTCATCGTCAATAAGTAGGTCCAAGGGATACACTACACCTGAAGTGAAGGTTCGGAATCTAAAACTGGACTCACAGGAGAGGTTCAAATCATAGAAATTTAGAGTGTCAGTCCACTTGTACTTAAGTCAGCATTGTGCCCTCTGAATTACATTCCGATGATATTTCTGTGCTTCATCATCAATAAGAAGATCCCAGGGATACAGTAAACCTGAAGTGAATCATCGGAATCTAAAACTGGACTCATAGGAGAGGTTCAATTCATAGAAGGTCAGAGTGTCAGTCCTCTTGTACTTAAATCGGCATTGTGTCATTTGAATTTAATTCCGATGCAATTTCTGTGTTTCATCGTCAATAAGAAGGTCCAAGGGCTCCAGTAAACCTGATGTGAAGCATTGGAATCTAAAACTGGACTCACAGGAGAGGTTCAAATCATAGAAAGTTAGAGTGTCAGTCCTCCTGTACATAAGTCGGCATTGTGCCTTTTCAATTTAACTCCGATGCAATTTCAGTGTTTCATCGTCAATAAGAAGGTCCAAGGGATACAGTAAACCTGAAGTGAAGCATCGGAATCAAAAACTGGACTCACAGGAGCGGTTCAAACAATGGAAAGGTAGAGTGTCAGTCCACTTGTACTTAAGTCGGCATAGTGCCTTTTGAATTTAATTCGGATGCAATTTCTGTGCTTCATCGTCAATAAGGAGGTGATAGGGATACAGTAAACCTGACGTGAAGCATCGGAATCTAAAACTGGACTCACAGGAGAGGTTCTAATCATAGAAAGTTAGAGTGTCAGTTCTCTCGTACTTAAGTCGGCATTGTGCCTTTTGAATTTAATTCCGATGCAATATCTGTGCTTCATCGTCAATAAGAAGGTCCAAGGGATACACTAAACCTGAAGTGAAGCATCGGATCTAAAACTGGACTCACAGGAGAGGGTCAAATCATAGAAAGTTAGAGTGTCAGTCCTTTTGTACTTAAGTCGTCATTGTGAGTTTTGTATTAAATTCGGATGCAATTTCTATGTTTCATCGTCAATTAGATGGTCCAAGGTATGCAGTAAACCTGAAGTGAAGCATCGGAATCTAAAACTGGACTCACAGAAGAGGCTCAAATCCTAGAAAGTCAGAGTGTCAGTCCTCTTGTACTTAAGTCGGTATTGTGCCTTTTGTATTAAATTCGGATGCAATTTCTGTATTTCATCGTCAATAAGAAAGTTCAAGGGATACAGTAAACCTGAAGAGAAGCATCGGAATCTAACACTGGACTCACAGGAGAGGTTCAAATCATAGAAAGTTAGAGTGTCAGTCCTCTTGTACTTAAGTCGGCATTGTGCCTTTTGTATTAAATTCGGCTGCAATTTCTGTGTTTCATCGTCAATAAGAAGGTCCAAGGGACACAGTAAACCTGAAGTTAAGCATCGGAATCTAAAACTGGACTCACAGGAGAGGTTCAAATCATAGAAAGTTAGAGGGTCAGTCCTCTTGTATTTAAGTCGGCAATGTGCCTTTTGTAATAAATTCGGATGCAATTTCAACGTTTCATCGTCAATAAGAAGGCCCAAGGTATACAGTAAACCTGAAGTGAAGCATCGGAATCTAAAACTGGATTCACAGGAGAGGTTCAAATCATAGAAAGTTAGAGTGTCAGTCCTCTTGTACTTAAATCGGCATTGTGGATTTTGTATCAAAATTCGGATGCAGTTTCTGTGTTTCATCGTGAATAAGAAAGTCCAAGGTATACAGTAAACCTGAAGTGAAGCATCGGAATCTAAAACTGGACTCACAGGAGAGGTTTAAATCATAGAAAGTTAGAGTGTCAGTCCTCCTGTACATAAGTCGGCATTGTGCCTTTTCAATTTAATTCCGATGCAATTTCTGTGTTTCATCGTCAATAAGAAGGTCCAAGGGATACAGTAAACCTGAAGTGAAGCATCGGAATCTAAAACTGGACTCACAGGAGCGGTTCAAATAATGGAAAGGTAGAGTGTCAGTCCACTTGTACTTAAGTCGGCATTGTGCCTTTTGAATTTAATTCCGAAGCAATATCTGTGCTTCATCGTCAATAAGTAGGTCCAAGGGATACACTACACCTGAAGTGAAGCATCGGAATCTAAAACTGGACTCACAGGAGAGGTTCAAATCATAGAAAGTTAGAGTGTCAGTCCACTTGTACTTAAGTCAGCATTGTGCCCTCTGAATTACATTCCGATGATATTTCTGTGCTTCATCATCAATAAGAAGATCCCAGGGATACAGTAAACCTGAAGTGAATCATCGGAATCTAAAACTGGACTCACAGGAGAGGTTCAATTCATAGAAGGTCAGAGTGTCAGTCCTCTTGTACTTAAATCGGCATTGTGTCATTTGAATTTAATTCCGATGCAATTTCTGTGTTTCATCGTCAATAAGAAGGTCCAAGGGCTCCAGTAAACCTGATGTGAAGCATTGGAATCTAAAACTGGACTCGCAGGAGAGGTTCAAATCATAGAAAGTTAGAGTGTCAGTCCTCCTGTACATAAGTCGGCATTGTGCCTTTTCAATTTAACTCCGATGCAATTTCAGTGTTTCATCGTCAATAAGACGGTCCAAGGGATACTGTCAGTTCTCTCGTACTTAAGTCGGCATTGTGCCTTTTGAATTTAATTCCGATGCAATATCTGTGCTTCATCGTCAATAAGAAGGTCCAAGGGATACACTAAACCTGAAGTGAAGCATCGGATCTAAAACTGGACTCACAGGAGAGGTTCAAATCATAGAAAGTTAGAGTGTCAGTCCTTTTGTACGTAAGTCGTCATTGTGAGTTTTGTATTAAATTCGGATGCAATTTCTATGTTTCATCGTCAATTAGATGGTCCAAGGTATGCAGTAAACCTGAAGTGAAGCATCGGAATCTAAAACTGGACTCACAGAAGAGGCTGAAATCCTAGAAAGTCAGAGTGTCAGTCCTCTTGTACTTAAGTCGGTATTGTGCCTTTTGTATTAAATTCGGATGCAATTTCTGTATTTCATCGTCAATAAGAAAGTTCAAGGGATACAGTAAACCTGAAGAGAAGCATCGGAATCTAACACTGGACTCACAGGAGAGGTTCAAATCATAGAAAGTTAGAGTGTCAGTCCTCTTGTACTTAAGTCGGCATTGTGCCTTTTGTATTAAATTCGGCTGCAATTTCTGTGTTTCATCGTCAATAAGAAGGTCCAAGGGATACAGTAAACCTGAAGTTAAGCATCGGAATCTAAAACTGGACTCACAGGAGAGGTTCAAATCATAGAAAGTTAGAGGGTCAGTCCTCTTGTATTTAAGTCGGCAATGTGCCTTTTGTGATAAATTCGGATGCAATTTCAACGTTTCATCGTCAATAAGAAGGCCCAAGGTATACAGTAAACCTGAAGTGAAGCATCGGAATCTAAAACTGGATTCACAGGAGAGGTTCAAATCATAGAAAGTTAGAGTGTCAGTCCTCTTGTACTTAAATCGGCATTGTTCCTCTTGTATCAAAATTCGGATGCAGTTTCTGTGTTTCATCGTGAATAAGAAAGTCCAAGGTATACAGTAAACCTGAAGTGAAGCATCGGAATCTAAAACTGGACTCACAGGAGAGGTTTAAATCATAGAAAGTTAGAGTGTCAGTCCTCCTGTACATAAGTCGGCATTGTGCCTTTTCAATTTAATTCCGATGCAATTTCTGTGTTTCATCGTCAATAAGAAGGTCCAAGGGATACAGTAAACCTGAAGTGAAGCATCGGAATCTAAAACTGGACTCACAGGAGCGGTTCAAATAATGGAAAGGTAGAGTGTCAGTCCACTTGTACTTAAGTCGGCATAGTGCCTTTTGAATTTAATTCGGATGCAATTTCTGTGCTTCATCGTCAATAAGAAGGTCATAGGGATACAGTAAACCTGACGTGAAGCTTCGGAATCTAAAACTGGACTCACGGTAGAGGTTCTAATCATAGAAAGTTAGAGTGTCAGTCCTCTTGTACTTAAGTCGGCATTGTGCCTTTTGTATTAAATTCGGATGCAATTTCTGTGTTTCATCGTCAATAAGAAGGTCCAAGGGATTTAGTAAACCAGAAGTGAAGCGTCGGAATCTAAAAATGGACTCACAGGAGAGGTTCAAATCATAGAAAGTTAGAGGGTCAGTCCTCTTGTATTTAAGTCGGCAATGTGCCTTTTGTAATAAATTCGGATGCAATTTCAATGTTTCATCGTCAATAAGAAGGCCCAAGGTATACAGTAAACCTGAAGTGAAGCATCGGAATCTAAAACTGGACTCACAGGAGAGGTTCAAATCATAGAAAGTTAGAGTGTCAAACCTCCTGTACTTAAATCGGCATTGTGCCTTTTGTATCAAAATTCGGATGCAGTTTCTGTGTTTCATCGTGAATAAGAAAGTCCAAGGTATACAGTAACCCTGAAGTGAAGCATTGGAATCTAAAACTGGACTCACAGGATAGGTTCATATCATAGAAAGTTAGAGCGTCAGTCCTCTTGTACTTGAGTCGGCATTGTGCCTTTCGAATTTAATTCCGATGCAATTTCTGTGTTTCATCGTCAATAAGAAGGTAATAGGGATACAGTAAACATGAAGTGAAGCATCGGAATCTAAAACTGGACTTACAGGAGAGGTTCAGACCATAGAAAGTTAGAGTGTCAGTCCTCTTGTACTTAAGTCGGCAAAGTGCCTTTTGTATTATATTCGGATGCAATTTCTATGTTCTATCGTCAATAAGAAGGTCTAAGTTATAAAGTAAACCTGAAGTGAAGCATCGGAATCTAAAACTGGACTCACAGGAGAGGTTCAAATCATATAAAGTTAGAGTGTCAGTCCTCTTGTACTTAAGTCAGCATTGTGCCTTTTGAATTTAATTCCGATGCAATTTCTGTGCTTCATCGTCAATAAGGTCATAGGGATACTTTAAACCTGAAGAGAAGCATCGGAATCTAACACTGGACTCACAGGAGAGGTTCAAATCATAGAAAGTTAAAGTGTCAGTCCCCTTGTACTTAAGTCGACATTGTGCCTTTTGTATAAAATTCGGCTGCAATTTCTGTGTTTCATCGTCAATAAGAAAGTCCAAGGGATACAGTAAACCTGAAGTGAAGCATCGGAATCTAAAACTGGACTCACAGGAGAGGTTCAAATCATAGAAAGTTAGAGTGTCAGTCCTCTTGTACTTAAATCGGCATTGTGCCTTTTGAGTTTAATTCCGATGCAATTTCTGAGCTTCATCGTCAATACGAAGGTCCAAGGAATACAGTAAACCTGAAGTGAAGCATCGGAATGTAAAACTGGACTCACATTAGAGGTTGAAATCATAGAAATTTAGAGTGTCCGTCCTCTTGTACTTAAGTCGGCATTGGGCCTTTTGTATTAAATTCGAATGCAATTTCTGTGTTTCATCGTCAATAAGGAGGTCAATGGGATACAGTAAACCTGAAGTGAAGCATCGGAATCTAAAACTGGACTCACAGGAGAGGTTCAAATCATTGAAATTTGGAGCGTCAGTCCTCTTGTACTTAAGACGGCATTGTGCCTTTTGAATCTAATTCCGATGCAATTTCTGTGCATCATCGTCAATAAGGTCATAGGGATACAGTAAACCTGAAGTGAAGCATCGGAATCTAAAACTGGACTCACAGGAGCGGTTCAAATAATGGAAAGGTAGAGTGTCAGTCCACTTGTACTTAAGTCGGCATAGTGCCTTTTAAATTTAATTCCGATGCAATTTCTGTGCTTCATCGTCAATAAGAAGGTCATAGGGATACAGTTAACCTGACGTGAAGCATCGGAATCTAAAACTGGACTCACAGGAGAGGTTCTAATCATAGAAAGTTAGAGTGTCAGTCCTCTCGTACTTAAGTCGGCATTGTGCCTTTTGAATTTAATTCCGATGCAATATCTGAGCTTCATCGTCAATAAGTAGGTCCAAGGGATACACTACACCTGAAGTGAAGCATCGGAATCTTAAACTGGACTTACAGGAGAGGTTCAAATCATAGAAAGTTAGAGTGTCAGTCCACTTGTACTTAAGTCAGCATTGTGCCCTCTGAATTACATTCCGATGATATTTCTGTGCTTCATCATCAATAAGAAGATCCCAGGGATACAGTAAACCAGAAGTGAATCATCGGAATCTAAAACTGGACTCACAGTAGAGGTTCAATACATAGAAGGTCAGAGTGTCAGTCCTCTTGTACTTAAATCGGCATTGTGTCATTTGAATTTAATTCCGATGCAATTTCTGTGTTTCATCGTCAATAAGAAGGTCCAAGGGCTCCAGTAAAATTGATGTGAGGCATTGGAATCTAAAACTGGACTCACAGGAGAGGTTCAAATCATAGAAAGTTAGAGTGTCAGTCCTCCTGTACATAAGTCGGCATTGTGCCTTTTGAATTTAATTCCGATGCAATTTCTGTGTTTCATCGTCAATAAGAAGGTCCAAGGGATACAGTAAACCTGAAGTGAAGCATCGGAATCTAAAACTGGACTCACAGGAGCGGTTCAAATAATGGAAAGGTAGAGTGTCAGTTAACTTGTACTTAAGTCGGCATAGTGCCTTTTGAATTTAATTCCGATGCAATTTCTGTGCTTCATCGTCAATAAGAAGGTCATAGGGATACAGTAAACCTGACGTGAAGGATCGGAATCTAAAACTGGACTCACAGGAGAGGTTCTAATCATAGAAAGTCAGAGTGTCAGTCCTCTCGTACTTAAGTCGGCATTGTGCCTTTTGAATTTAATTCCGATGCAATATCTGTGCTTCATCGCCAATAAGAAGGTCGAAGGGATACACTAAACCTGAAGTGAAGCATCGGAATCTAAAACTGGACTCAAAGGAGAGGTTCAAATCATAGAAAGTTAGAGTGTCAGTCCTTTTGTACTTAAGTCGTCATTGTGAGTTTTGTATTAAATTCGGATGCAATTTCTGTGTTTCATCGTCAATTAGATGGTCCAAGGGATACAGTAAACATAAAGTGAAGCATCGGAATCTAAAACTAGACTCACAGAAGAGGCTCAAATCCTAGAAAGTCAGAGTGTCAGTCCACTCGTGCTTAAGTCAGCATTGTGCCTTTTCAATTTAATCCCGAAGCACTTTCTGTGCTTCATCGTCGATAAGAAGGACCAAGGAACACAGTAAACCCGAAGTGAAGCATCGGAATCTAAAACTGGACTCACAGGAGAGGTCAGGTCATAGAAAGTTGGAGTGTCAGTCCTCTTGTACTTAAGTCGGCATTGTGCATTTTGTATTAAATTCGGATGCAATTTCTGTGTTTTATCATCAATAAGAAGGTCCAAGGTATGCAGTAAACCAGAAGTGAAGCATCGGAATCTAAAACTGGACTCACAGGAGCGGTTCAAATCATATAAAGTTACAGCGTCGGTCCTCTTGTACTTAAGTCGGTATTGTGCCTTTTGTATTAAATTCGGATGCAATTTCTATGTTTCATCGTCAATAAGAAGGTCCAAGGGATACAGTAAACCTGAAGTGAAGCATCGGAATCTAAAACTAGACTCACAGGAGAGGTTCAAATCATAGAAAGTTAGAGTGTCGGTCCTCTTGTACTTAAGTCGGCATTGTGCCTTTTGCATTAAATTCGGATGCAATTTCTGTGTTTCATCGTCAATAAGAAGGTCCAAGGGATACAGTAAACCTGAAGTGAAGCATCGGAATCTAAATCTGGACTCACAGGAGAGGTTCAAATCATAGAAAGTTAGAGGGTCAGTCCTCTTGTACTTAAGTCGGCATTGTGCTTTTGTATTAATTTCGGATGCAATTTCTGTATTTCATCGTCAATAAGAAGGTGCAAGGTATACAGTAAGCCTGAAGTGAAGCATCGGAATTTAAACTTAACTCACGGGAGAAGGTCAAATCATAGAAAGTTAGAGTGTCAGTCCTTTTGTACCTAAGTCGGTATTGTGCTTTTGTATCAAAATTCGGATGTAATTTCTGTATTTCATCGTCAATAAGAAAGTCCAAGGTATACAGTAAACCTGAAGTGAAGCATCGGAATCTAAAACTGGACTCACAGGATAGGTTCAAATCATAGAAAGTTAGAGCATCAGTCCTCTTGTACTTAAGTCGGCATTGTGCATTTCGAATTTAATTCCGATGCAATTTCTGTGTTTCATCGTCAATAAGAAGGTAATAGGGATACAGTAAACCTGAAGTGAAGCATCGGAATCTAAAACTGGACTCACAGGAGCGGTTCAAATAATAGAAAGCTGGAGTGTCAGTGCACTTGTACTTAAGTCGGCATTGTGCCTTATGAATTTAATTCCGATGCAATTTCTGTGCTTCTTCGTCAATAAGAAGGTAAAAGGGATTCAGTAAACCTGAAGTGATACATCGCAATCTAAAACTGGACTCACAGGAGAGGTTCAAATCATAGAAAGATAGAGTGTCAGTCCTCTTGTACTTAAGTCGGCATTGTGCTTTTTGAATTTAATTCCGATGAAATATCTGTGCTTCATCGTCACCAAGAAGGTCCAAGGGATACACTAAACTTGAAGTGAAGCATCGGAATCTAATACTGGACTCACAGGAGAGGTTCAAACCATTGAAAGTTAGAGTGTCAGTCCTCTTGTACTGAAGTCGGCATTGTGACTTTAGAATTAATTCCGATGCAATTTCTGTGTTTCATCGTCAATAAGAAGGTCCAAGGGATACAGTAAACCTGAAGTGAAGCATCGGAATCTAAAACTGGACTCACAGGACCGGTTCAAATAATAGAAAGTTGGAGTGTCAGTGCACATGTACTTAAGTCGGCATTGTGCCTTATGAATTTAATTCCGATGCAATTTCTGTGCGTCTTCGTCAATAAGAAGGTAAAAGGGATTCAGTAAACCTGAAGTGATACATCGCAATATAAAAGGTGACTCACAGGAGAGGTTCAAATCATAGAAAGATAGAGTGTCAGTCCTCTTGTACTTAAGTCGGCATTGTGCTTTTTGAATTTAATTCCGATGAAATATCTGTGCTTCATCGTCACCAAGAAGGTCCAAGGGATACACTAAACCTGAAGTGAAGCATCGGAATCTAATACTGGACTCACAGGAGAGGTTCAAACCATTGAAAGTTAGAGTGTCAGTCCTCTTGTACTTAAGTCAGCATTGTGCCTTATGAATTTAATTCCGAAGCACTTTCTGTGCTTCAACGTCGATAAGAAGGTCATAGGGATACATTAAACCTGAAGTGAAGCATCGGAATCTAAAACTGGACCCACAGGAGAGTTTCAAATCATAGAAAGTTAGAGTGAAAGTCCTCTCGTACTTAAATCGGCATTGTCCCTTTTGAATTTATTTCCGATACAATATCTGTGCTTCATCGTCAATAAGAAGGTCCAAGGGATACGCTAAACCTGAAGTGAAGCAACGGAATCTAAAACTGGACTCACAGATGAGGTTCAAATCCTAGAAAGTTAGAGTGTCAGTCCTCTCGTACTTAAGTCAGCATTGTGCCTTTTGAATTTAATTATGAAGCACTTTCTGTGCTTCAACGTCGATAAGAAGGACCAAGGAACACAGTAAACCTGAAGTGAAGCATCGGAATCTAAAACTGGACTCACAGGAGAGGTTCAGTTCATAGGAAGTTAGAGTGTCAGTCCTCTTGTACTTAAGTCGGCATTGTGCATTTTGTATTAAGTTCGGATGCAATTTCTGTGTTTTATCGTCAATAAGGAGGTCCAAGGTACACAGTAAACCTGAAGTGAAGCATGGGAATCTAAAAGTGGACTCACAGGAGCGGTTCAAATCATAGAAAGTTAGTGTGTCAGTCCTCTTGTACTTAAGTCGGTATTGTGCCTTTTGTATTAAATTCGGATGCAATTTCTGTGTTTCATCGTCAATAAGAGGGTCGAAGGGATACAGTAAACCTGAAGAGAAGCATCGTAATCTAACACTGGACCCACAGGAGAGGTTCAAATCATAGAAAGTGAGAGTGTCAGTCCTCTTGTACTTAAGTCGGCATTGTGCCTTTTGTATTAAATTGGGATACAATTTCTGTGTTTCATCGTCAATAAGAAGGTCCAAGTGATACTGTAAACCCGAAGTGAAGCATCGGAATCTAAAACTGGACTCACAGGAGAGGTTCAAATCATAGAAAGTTAGAGTGTCAGTCCTCTTTCACTTAAGTCGGCATTGTGCCTTTTGAATTTAATTCCGATGCAATTTCTGCGCTTCCTCCTCAAAAAGAAGGTCCAAGGTATACAGTGAACCTGAAGTGAAACATTGGAATTTAACCTGGACTCACAGGAGAGGTTCAAATCATAGAAAGTTAGAGTGTCAGTCCTCTTGTACTTAAGTCGGCATTGTGCCTTTTGAATTTAATTCCGATGCAATTTCTGTGCTTCATCGTCAATAAGAAGATCCAAGGGATACAGCAAACCTGAAGTGAAGCATCGGAATCTGAAACTGGACGCACAGGAGTGGTTGAAATCATAGAAATTTAGAGTGTCAGTCCTCTTGTACTTAAGTCGGCGTTGGGCCTTTTGTATTAAATTCGGATGCAATTTCTGTTTTTCACCGTCGATAAGAAGGTCCAAGGGATACAGTAAACCTGAAGTGAAGCATCGGACTCTAAAACTGAACTCACAGGATTGGTTCAAATCATAGAAAGTTAGAGCGTCAGTCCTCTTGTACTTAAGTCGGCATTGTGCCTTTTGAATTTAATTCCGATGCAATTTCTGTGCTTCATCGTCAATAAGAAGGTCATAGGGATACAGTAAACCTGAAGTGAAACATCGGAATCTAAAACTGGACTCACAGGAGAGGTTCAAATCATAGAAACTTAGAGTGTCTGTCCACCTGTACTTAAGTCGGTATTGTGCATTTTGAATTTAATTCCGATGCTATTTCTGTGTTTCATCGTCAATAAGAAGGTCCAAGGGATACTGTAAACCTGAAGTGAAGCATCGGAATCTAAAACTGGACTCACAGGAGAGGTTCAAATCATAGAAAGTTAGAGTGTCAGTCCTCTTGTACTTAAGTCGGCATTGTGCCTTTAGAATTACATTCCGATGCAATTTCTGTGCTTCATCGTCAATAAGAAGGTCCCAGGGATACAGTATACCTGAAGTGAAGCATCGGAATCTATAACTGGTCTCACAGGAGAGGTTAAATCATAGAAAGTGAGAGTGTCAGTCCTCTTGTATTTAAGTCGGCATTGTGCCTTTTGTATTAAATTCGGATGCAATTTCTGAGTTTCATCGTCAATAAGAAGGTCCAAGGGATACAGTAAACCTGAAGTGAAGCATGGGAATATAAAACTGGACTCACAGGAGAGTTTCAAATCATAGGAAGTTATAGTGTCAGTCTTATTCCACTTAAGTCGGCATTGTGCCTTTTGAATTTAATTCCGATGCAATTTCTGTGCTTCATCGTCAATAAGAAGATCCAAGGGATACAGTAAACCTGAAGTGAAACATCGGAATCTAAAACTGGACTCACAGGAGAGGTTGAAATCAATGAAATTCAGGGTTTCAGTCCTCTTGTACTAAAGTTGGCGTTGGGCCTTTTGTATTACATTCGGATGCAATTTCTGTTTTTCACCGTCAATAAGAAGGTCCAAGGGATACAGTAAACCTGAAGTGAAGCATCGGAATCTAAAACTGGACTCACAGTAGAGGTTCAAATCATAGAAAGTTAGAGCGTCAGTCCTCTTGTACTTAAGTCGGCATTGTGCCTTTTATATTTAATTCCGATGCAATTTCTGTTCTTCATCGTCAATAAGAAGGTCAAAGGGATACAGTAAACCTGAAGGGAAGCATCAGAATCTAAAACTGGACTCACAGGAGAGGTCCAAATCATAGAAAGTTAGAGTGTCAGTCCTCCTGTACTTAAGTCGGCATTGTGCCTTTTGAATTTAATTCCGATGCTATTTCTGTGTTTCATCGTCAATAAGAAGGTCCAAGGGATACTGTAAACCTGATGTGAAGCATCGGAATCTAAAACTGGACTCACAGGAGAGGTTCAAATCATGGAAAGTTAGAGTGTCAGTCCTCTTGTACTTAAGTCGGCATTGTGCCTTTAGAATTACATTCCGATGCAATTTCTGTGCTTCATCGTCAATAAGAAGGTCCCAGGGATACAGTAAACCTGAAGTGAAGCATCGGAATCTAAAACTGGACTCACAGGAGAGGTTCAAATAATAGAAAGTTATAGTGTCAGACCTCCTGTACTTAAGTCGGCATTGTGCCTTTTGAATTTAATTCCGATGCAATTTCTGTGTTTCATCGTCAGTAAGAAGGTCCAAGGGATACAGTAAACCTGAAGTGAAGCATCGGAATCTAAAACTGGACTCACAGGAGCGGTTCAAATTATAGAAAGTTAGAGTGTCAGTGCACTTGTACTTAATTCGGCATTGTGCCTTTTTAATTTAATTCCGATGAAATTTCTGTGCTTCTTCGTCAATAAGAAGGTAAAAGGGATTCAGTAAACCTGAAGTGAAGCATCACAATCTAAACTGGACTCACAGGAGAGGTTCAAATCATAGAAAGTTAGAGTGTCAGTCAACTTGTACTTAAGTAGGCATTGTGCCTTTTGAATTTAATTCCGATGCAATTTCTGTGCTTCATCGTCAACAAGAAGGTCCAAGGGATACACTAAACCTGAAGTGAAGCATCGGAATCTAATATTGGACTCGCAGGAGAGGTTCAAACCATTGAAAGTTAGAGTGTCAGTCCTCTTGTACTTAAGTCGGCATTGTGCCATTTGAATTTAATTCCGAAGCACTTTCTGTGCTTCATCGTCAATAAGAAGGTCCATGAGACACAGTAAACCTGAAGTGAAGCATCGGAATCTAAAACTGGACTAACAGGAGAGGTTCAGATCACAGAAAGTTAGAGTGTCAGTCCTCTTGCACTTAAATCGGCATAGTGCCTTTTGTATTAAATTCCGATGCAATTTCTGTGTTCTGTCGTCAATAAGAAGGTGCAAGGTATACAGTAAACCTGAAGTGAAGCATCGGAATCTAAAACTGGACTCACAGGAGAGGTTCAAATCATATAAAGTTAGAGTGTCAGTCCTCTTGTACTTAAGTCGGCATTGTGCCTTTTGTATTAAATTCGGATGCAATTTCTGTGTTTCATCGTCAATAAGAAGGTCCAAGGGATACAGTAAACCTGAAGTGAAGCATCGAAATCTAAAACAGCACTCACAGGAGAGGTTCAAATCATAGAAAGAGAGAGAGTCAGTCCTCTTGTAATTAAGTCGGCATTGTGCCTTTTGTATTAAATTCGGATGCAATTTCTGTGTTTCATCGTCAATAAGATGTTCCAAGGGATACAGTTACCCATAAGTGGAGCATCGGATTCTAAAACTGGACTCACAGGAGGGGTTCAAATCATAGAAAGTTAGAGTGTCAGTCCACTTGTACTTATGTCGGCATTGTGCCTTTTGAATTAAATTCGGATGTAATTTCTATGTTTGATCGTCAATAAGAAGGTCCAAGGTATACAGTAAACCTGAAGTGAAGCATCGGAATCTAAAACTGGACTTACAGGAGAGGTTCAAATCATAGAAAGTTAGAGGGTCAGTCCTCTTGTACTTAAGTCGGCATTGTGCCTTTTGTACTAAATTCGGATGCAATTTCTATGTTTCATCGTCAATAAGGAGGTCCAAGGTATACAGTAAACCTGAAGTGAAGCATCGGAATCTAAAATTGGACTCACATGAGAGGTTCAAATCATAGAAAGTTAGAGTGTCAGTCTTCTTGTACTTAAGTCGGCATTGTGCCTTTTGTATTAAATTCGGATGCAATTTCTGTGTTTCATCCCCATTAAGAAGGTCTAAGGTATACAATAAACCTGAAGTGAAGCATCGTAATCTAAAACTGGACTCACAGGAGAGGTTCAAATCATATAAAGTTAGAGTGTCAGTCCTCTTGTACTTATGTCAGCATTGTGCCTTTTGAATTTAATTCCGATGCAATTTCTGTGCTTCATCGTCAATAAGGTCATAGGGATACAGTAAACCTGAAGTGAAGCATCAGAATCTAAAACTGGACTCACAGGAGCGGTTCAAATAATAGAAAGTTAGAGTGTCAGTCCACTTCTACTTAAGTCGGCATAGTGCCTTTTAAATTTAATTCCGATGCAATTTCTGTGCTTCATCGTCAATAAGAAGGTCATAGGGATACATTAAACCTGAAGTGAAGCATCGGAATCTAAAACTGGACTCACAGGAGAGGTTCAAATCATAGAAAGTTAGAGTGAAAGTCCTCTCGTACTTAAATCGGCATTGTCCCTTTTGAATTTATTTCCGATACAATATCTGTGCTTCATCGTCAATAAGAAGGTCCAAGGGATACACTAAACCTGAAGTGAAGCAACGGAATCTAAAACTGGACTCACAGATGAGGTTCAAATCCTAGAAAGTTAGAGTGTCAGTCCTCTCGTACTTAAGTCAGCATTGTGCCTTTTGAATTTAATTCCGAAGCACTTTCTGTGCTTCAACGTCGATAAGAAGGACAAAGGAACACAGTAAACCTGAAGTGAAGCATCGGAATCTAAAACTGGACTCACAGGAGAGGTTCAGATCATAGGAAGTTAGAGTGTCAGTCCTATTGTACTTAAGTCGGCATTGTGCATTTTGTATTAAGTTCGGATGCAATTTCTGTGTTTTATCGTCAATAAGGAGGTCCAAGGTACACAGTAAACCTGAAGTGAAGCATCGGAATCTAAAAGTGGACTCACAGGAGCGGTTCAAATCATAGAAAGTTAGAGTGTCAGTCCTCTTGTACTTAAGTCGGTATTGTGCCTTTTGTATTAAATTCGGAAGCAATTTCTGTGTTTCATCGTCAATAAGAGGGTCGAAGGGATACAGTAAACCTGAAGAGAAGCATCGTAATCTAACACTGGACCCACAGGAGAGGTTCAAATCATAGAAAGTGAGAGTGTCAGTCCTCTTGTACTTAAGTCGGCATTGTGCCTTTTGTATTAAATTGGGATACAATTTCTGTGTTTCATCGTCAATAAGAAGGTCCAAGGGATACTGTAAACCCGAAGTGAAGCATCGGAATCTAAAACTGGACTCACAGGAGAGGTTCAAATCATAGAAAGTTAGAGTGTCTGTCCTCTTTCACTTAAGTCGGCATTGTGCCTTTTGAATTTAATTCCGATGCAATTTCTGCGCTTCCTCCTCAAAAAGAAGGTCCAAGGTATACAGTAAACCTGAAGTGAAACATTGGAATTTTAACTGGACTCACAGGAGTGGTTGAAATCATAGAAATTTAGAGTGTCAGTCCTCTTGTACTTAAGTCGGCGTTGGGCCTTTTGTATTAAATTCGGATGCAATTTCTGTTTTTCACCGTCGATAAGAAGGTCCAAGGGATACAGTAAACCTGAAGTGAAGCGTCGGAATCTAAAACTGAACTCACAGGATTGGTTCAAATCATAGAAAGTTAGAGCGTCAGTCCTCTTGTATTTAAGTCGGCATTGTGCCTTTTGTATTAAATTCGGATGCAATTTCTGTGTTTCATCGTCAATAAGAAGGTCCAAAGGATACAGTAAACCTGAAGTGAAGCATTGGAATATAAAACTGGACTCACAGGAGAGGTTCAAATCATAGGAAGTTATAGTGTCAGTCTTCTTCCACTTAAGTCGGCATTGTGCCTTTTGAATTTAATTCCGATGCAATTTCTGTGCTTCATCGTCAATAAGAAGATCCAAGGGATACAGTAAACCTGAAGTGAAGCATCGGAATCTAAAACTGGACTCACAGGAGAGGTTGAAATCATAGAAATTCAGGGTTTCAGTCCTCTTGTACTAAAGTTGGCGTTGGGCCTTTTGTATTACATTCGGATGCAATTTCTGTTTTTCACCGTCAATAAGAAGGTCCAAGGGATACCGTAAACCTGAAGTGAAGCATCGGAATCTAAAACTGGACTCACAGTAGAGGTTCAAATCATAGAAAGTTAGAGCGTCAGTCCTCTTGTACTTAAGTCGGCATTGTACCTTTTATATTTCATTCCGATGCAATTTCTGTGCTTCATCGTCAATAAGAAGGTCATAGGGATACAGTAAAAATGAAGGGAAGCATCAGAATCTAAAACTGGACTCACAGGAGAGGTCCAAATCATAGAAAGTTAGAGTGTCAGTCCTCCTGTACTTAAGTCGGCATTGTGCCTTTTGAATTTAATTCCGATGCTATTTCTGTGTTTCATCGTCAATAAGAAGGTCCAAGGGATACTGTAAACCTGAAGTGAAGCATCGAAATCTAAAACAGGACTCACAGGAGAGGTTCAAATCATGGAAAGTTAAAGTGTCAGTCCTCTTGTACTTAAGTCGGCATTGTGCCTTTAGAATTACATTCCGATGCAATTTCTGTGCTTCATCGTCAATAAGAAGGTCCCAGGGATACAGTAAACCTGAAGTGAAGCATCGGAATCTAAAACTGGACTCACAGGAGAGGTTCAAATAATAGAAAGTTAGAGTGTCAGTCCTCCTGTACTAAAGTCGGCATTGTGCCCTTTGAATTTAATTCCGATGCAATTTCTGTGTTTCATCGTCAATAAGAAGGTCCAAGGGATACAGTAAACCTGAAGTGAAGCTTCGGAATCTAAAACTGGACTCACAGAAGTGGTTCAAATGATAGAAAGTTAGAGTGTCAGTCCATTTGTACTTAAGTCGGCATTGTGCCTTTTGAATTTACTTCCGAAGCAATTTCTGTGCTTCTTCGTCGATAAGAAGGTAAAAGGGATTCAGTAAACCTGAATGTGAAGCATCGCAATCTAAAACTGGACTCACAGGAGAGGTTCAAATAATAGAAAGTTATAGTGTCAGACCTCCTGTACTTAAGTCGGCATTGTGCCTTTTGAATTTAATTCCGATGCAATTTCTGTGTTTCATCGTCAGTAAGAAGGTCCAAGGGATACAGTAAACCTGAAGTGAAGCATCGGAATCTAAAACTGGACTCACAGGAGCGGTTCAAATTATAGAAAGTTAGAGTGTCACTGCACTTGTACTTAATTCGGCATTGTGCCTTTTTAATTTAATTCCGATGAAATTTCTGTGCTTCTTCGTCAATAAGAAGGTAAAAGGGATTCAGTAAACCTGAAGTGAAGCATCACAATCTAAACTGGACTCACAGGAGAGGTTCAAATCATAGAAAGTTAGAGTGTCAGTCAACTTGTACTTAAGTCGGCATTGTGCCTTTTGAATTTAATTCCGATGCAATTTCTGTGCTTCATCGTCAACAAGAAGGTCCGAGGGATACTCTAAACCTGAAGTGAAGCATCGGAATCTAATATTGGACTCGCAGGAGAGGTTCAAACCATTGAAAGTTAGAGTGTCAGTCCTCTTGTACTTAAGTCGGCATTGTGCCATTTGAATTTAATTCCGAAGCACTTTCTGTGCTTCATCGTCAATAAGAAGGTCCATGAGACACAGTAAACCTGAAGTGAAGCATCGGAATCTAAAACTGGACTAACAGGAGAGGTTCAGATCACAGAAAGTTAGAGTGTCAGTCCTCTTGCACTTAAAACGGCATAGTGCCTTTTGTATTAAATTCCGATGCAATTTCTGTGTTCTGTCGTCAATAAGAAGGTTCAAGGTATACAGTAAACCTGAAGTGAAGCATCGGAATCTAAAACTGGACTCACAGGAGAGGTTCAAATCATAGAAAGTTAGAGTGTCAGACCTCTTGTACTTAAGTCGGCATTGTGCCTTTTTTATTAAATTCAGATGCCATTTCTGTGTTTCATCGTCAATAAGAAGGTCCAAGGGATACAGTAAACCATAAGTGGAGCATCAGATTCTAAAACTGGACTCACAGGAGGGGTTCAAATCATAGAAAGTTAGAGTGTCAGTCCTCTTGTACTTAAGTCGGCATTGTGCCTTTTGAATTAAATTCGGATGCAATTTCTATGTTTCATCGTCAATAAGAAGGTCCAAGGTATACAGTAAACCTGAAGTGAAGCATCGGAATCTAAAACTGGACTTACAGGAGAGGTTCAAATCATAGAAAGTTAGAGTGTCAGTCCTCTTGTACTTAAGTCGGCATTGTGCCTTTTTTATTAAATTCAGATGCCATTTCTGTGTTTCATCGTCAATAAGAACGTCTAACATATACAGTAAACCTGAAGTGAAGCATCGCAATCTAAAACTGGACTCACAGGAGAGGTTCAAAGCATAGAAAGTTAGAGTGTCAGTCCTCTTGTACTTAAGTCGACATTGTGCCTTTTGTACTAAATTCGGATGCAATTTCTACGTTTCATCGTCAATAAGGAGGTCCAAGGTATACAGTAAACCTGAAGTGAAGCATCGGAATCTAAAACTGGACTCACATGAGAGGTTCAAATCATAGAAAGTTAGAGTGTGAGTCTTCTTGTACTTAAGTCGGCATCGTGCCTTTTGTATTAAATTCGGATGCAATTTCTGTGTTTCATCGTCATTAAGAAGGTCTAAGGTATACAATAAACCTGAAGTGAAGCATCGTAATCTAAAACTGGACTCACAGGAGAGGTTAAGATCATAGAAAGTTAGAGTGTCAGTCCTCTTGTACTTAAGTCGGCATTGTGCCTTTTGTATTAAATTCGGATGCAATTTCTGTGTTTCATCGTCAATAAGAAGGTCCAAGGGATACAGTAAACCTGAAGTGAAGCGTCAGAATCTAAAACTGGACTCACAGGAGAGGTTCAAATCATAGAAAGTTAGAGTGTCAGTCCTCTTGTACTTAGGTCGGCATTGTGCCTTTTGTATCAAATTCGGATGCAATTTCTGTGCTTCATCGTCATTAAGAAGGTCCAAGGGATACAGTAAACCTGAAGTGATGCATCGGAATCTAAAACTGGACTCACAGGAGAGGTTCATTTCATAGAAAGTTAGAGTGTCAGTCCTCTTTTACTTAAGTCGGCATTGTGCCTTTTAAATTCAATTCCGATGCAATTCCTGTGTTTCATCGTCAATAAGAAGGTCCAAGGTATACAGTAAACCTAAAGTGAAGCATCGGAATCTAAAACTGGACTCACAGGAGAGGTACAAATCATAGAAAGTGAGAGTGTCAGTCCTCTTGTACTTAAGTCGGGATTGTGACTTTTGTGTAAATTCGGAAGCAATTTCTGTGTTTCATCGTCAATAAAAAGGTCCACGGCATACAGTAAACTTGAAGTGAAGCATCGGAATCTAAAACTGGACTCACAGGAGAGGTTCAAATCATAAAAAGTGAGAGTGACAGTGCTCTTGTACTTAAGTCGGCATTGTGCCTTTTGTATTAAATTCGGATGCAATTTCTGTGATTCATCGTCAGTAAGAAGGTCCAAGGTATACAGCAAACCTGAAGTGAAGCATTGGAATCTAAACTGGGCTCACAGGAGAGGTTCAAATCATAGAAAGTTAGAGTGTCACTGCACTTGTACTTAATTCAGCATTGTGCCTTTTTAATTTAATTCCGATGAAATTTCTGTGCTTCTTCGTCAATAAGAAGGTAAAAGGGTTTCAGTAAACCTGAAGTGAAGCATCACAATCTAAACTGGACTCACAGGAGAGGTTCAAATCATAGAAAGTTAGAGTGTCAGTCAACTTGTACTTAAGTCGGCATTGTGCCTTTTGAATTTAATTCCGATGCAATTTCTGTGCTTCATCGTCAACAAGAAGGTCCAAGGGATACTCTAAACCTGAAGTGAAGCATCGGAATCTAATATTGGACTCGCAGGAGAGGTTCAAACCATTGAAAGTTAGAGTGTCAGTCCTCTTGTACTTAAGTCGGCATTGTGCCATTTGAATTTAATTCCGAAGCACTTTCTGTGCTTCATCGTCAATAAGAAGGTCCATGAGACACAGTAAACCTGAAGTGAAGCATCGGAATCTAAAACCGGACTAACAGGAGAGGTTCAGATCACAGAAAGTTAGAGTGTCAGTCCTCTTGCACTTAAAACGGCATAGTGCCTTTTGTATTAAATTCCGATGCAATTTCTGTGTTCTGTCGTCAATAAGAAGGTGCAAGGTATACAGTAAACCTGAAGTGAAGCATCGGAATCTAAAACTGGACTCACAGGAGAGGTTCAAATCATATAAAGTTGGAGTTTCAGTCCTCTTGTACTTAAGTCGGCATTGTGCCTTTTGTATTAAATTCGGATGCAATTTCTGTGTTTCATCGTCAATAAGAAGGTCCAAGGGATACAGTAAACCTGAAGTGAAGCATCGAAATCTAAAACTGCACTCACAGGAGAGGTTCAAATCATAGAAAGTGAGAGAGTCAGTCCTCTTGTAATTAAGTCGGCATTGTGCCTTTTGTATTAAATTCGGATGCAATTTCTGTGTTTCATCGTCAATAAGAAGGTCCAAGGGATACAGTAAACCATAAGTGGAGCATCAGATTCTAAAACTGGACTCACAGGAGGGGTTCAAATCATAGAAAGTTAGAGTGTCAGTCCTCTTGTACTTAAGTCGGCATTGTGCCTTTTGAATTAAATTCGGATGCAATTTCTATGTTTCATCGTCAATAAGAAGGTCCAAGGTATACAGTAAACCTGAAGTGAAGCATCGGAATCTAAAACTGGACTTACAGTAGAGGTTCAATTCATAGAAAGTTAGAGTGTCAGTCCTCTTGTACTTAAGTCGGCATTGTGCCTTTTTTATTAAATTCAGATGCCATTTCTGTGTTTCATCGTCAATAAGAACGTCTAACATATACAGTAAACCTGAAGTGAAGCATCGCAATCTAAAACTGGACTCACAGGAGAGGTTCAAAGCATAGAAAGTTAGAGTGTCAGTCCTCTTGTACTTAAGTCGGCATTGTGCCTTTTGTACTAAATTCGGATGCAATTTCTACGTTTCATCGTCAATAAGGAGGTCCAAGGTATACAGTAAACCTGAAGTGAAGCATCGGAATCTAAAACTGGACTCACATGAGAGGTTCAAATCATAGAAAGTTAGAGTGTGAGTCTTCTTGTACTTAAGTCGGCATCGTGCCTTTTGTATTAAATTCGGATGCAATTTCTGTGTTTCATCGTCATTAAGAAGGTCTAAGGTATACAATAAACCTGAAGTGAAGCATCGTAATCTAAAACTGGACTCACAGGAGAGGTTAAGATCATAGAAAGTTAGAGTGTCAGTCCTCTTGTACTTAAGTCGGCATTGTGCCTTTTGTATTAAATTCGGATGCAATTTCTGTGTTTCATCGTCAATAAGAAGGTCCAAGGGATACAGTAAACCTGAAGTGAAGCGTCAGAATCTAAAACTGGACTCACAGGAGAGGTTCAAATCATAGAAAGTTAGAGTGTCAGTCCTCTTGTACTCAGGTCGGCATTGTGCCTTTTGTATCAAATTCGGATGCAATTTCTGTGCTTCATCGTCATTAAGAAGGTCCAAGGGATACAGTAAACCTGAAGTGATGCATCGGAATCTAAAACTGGACTCACAGGAGAGGTTCATTTCATAGAAAGTTAGAGTGTCAGTCCTCTTTTACTTAAGTCGGCATTGTGCCTTTTAAATTCAATTCCGATGCAATTCCTGTGTTTCATCGTCAATAAGAAGGTCCAAGGTATACAGTAAACCTAAAGTGAAGCATCGGAATCTAAAACTGGACTCACAGGAGAGGTACAAATCATAGAAAGTGAGAGTGTCAGTCCTCTTGTACTTAAGTCGGGATTGTGACTTTTGTGTAAATTCGGAAGCAATTTCTGTGTTTCATCGTCAATAAAAAGGTCCAAGGCATACAGTAAACTTGAAGTGAAGCATCGGAATCTAAAACTGGACTCACAGGAGAGGTTCAAATCATAAAAAGTGAGAGTGACAGTGCTCTTGTACTTAAGTCGGCATTGTGCCTTTTGTATTAAATTCGGATGCAATTTCTGTGATTCATCGTCAGTAAGAAGGTCCAAGGTATACAGCAAACCTGAAGTGAAGCATTGGAATCTAAACTGGGCTCACAGGAGAGGTTCAAATCATAGAAAGTTAGAGTGGCAGTCCTCTTGAATTTAAGTCGGCATTGTGCCTTTTGTAGTAAATTCGGATGCAATTTCTGTGTTTCATCGTCAATAAGAAATTCCAAGGGATACAGTAAACCTGAAGTGAAGCATTGGAATCTAAAACTGGACTCACAGGAGAGGTTCAAATCATAGAAGGTTAGAGTGTCTGTCCTCTTGTACTTAAGACGGCATTGTTCCTTTTGTATTTAATTCGGATGCAATTTCTGTGTTTCACCGTCAATAGGAAGGTCCAAGGTATACAGTAAACCTGAAGTGAAGCATCGGAATCTAAAACTGGACTCACAGGAACGGTTCAAATCATAGAAAGTTAGAGTGTCAGTCCTCTTGTACTTAAGTCATCATTGTGCACTTTGAATTTAATTCCGATGCAATTTCTTTGTTTCATCGTCACTAAGAAGGTCCAAGGGATACAGTAAACCTGAAGTGAAGCATCAGAATCTAAAACTGGACTCACAGGAGAGGTTCAAATCATTGAAAGTTAGAGTGTCAGTCCTCTTGTACTTAAGTCTGCATTGTGACTTTTGTATTGAATTCGGAACCAATTTCTAGGTTTCATCGTCAATAAGAAGGTCCAAGGGATACAGTAAACCTGAAGTGAAGCATCGGAATCCAAAACTGGACTCACACGAGAGGTTCAAATCATAGAAAGTGAGAGTTTCAGTACTCTTGTACTTAAGTCGGCATTGTGCCTTTTGTGTTAAATTCGGATGCAAATATCTGTGTTTCATCGTCAATAAGAATGTCCAAGGTATACAGTAAACCTGAAATTAAGCATTGGAATCTAAAACTGGGCTCACAGGAGAGGTTCAAATCATAGAGAGTTAGGGTGTCATTCCTCTTGTACTTAAGTCGGCATTGTGCCTTTTGTTTTAAATTCGGATGCCATTTCTGTGTTTCATCGTCAATAAGAAGGTCCAAGGGATACAGTAAACCATAAGTGGAGCATCAGATTCTAAAACTGGACTCACAGGAGGGGTTCAAATCATAGAAAGTTAGAGTGTCAGTCCTCTTGTACTTAAGTCGGCATTGTGCCTTTTGAATTAAATTCGGATGCAATTTCTATGTTTCATCGTCAATAAGAAGGTCCAAGGTATACAGTAAACCTGAAGTGAAGCATCGGAATCTAAAACTGGACTTACAGGAGAGGTTCAAATCATAGAAAGTTAGAGTGTCAGTCCTCTTGTACTTAAGTCGGAATTGTGCCTTTTTTATTAAATTCAGATGCCATTTCTGTGTTTCATCGTCAATAAGAACGTCTAACATATACAGTAAACCTGAAGTGAAGCATCGCAATCTAAAACTGGACTCACAGGAGAGGTTCAAAGCATAGAAAGTTAGAGTGTCAGTCCTCTTGTACTTAAGTCGACATTGTGCCTTTTGTACTAAATTCGGATGCAATTTCTACGTTTCATCGTCAATAAGGAGGTCCAAGGTATACAGTAAACCTGAAGTGAAGCATCGGAATCTAAAACTGGACTCACATGAGAGGTTCAAATCATAGAAAGTTAGAGTGTGAGTCTTCTTGTACTTAAGTCGGCATCGTGCCTTTTGTATTAAATTCGGATGCAATTTCTGTGTTTCATCGTCATTAAGAAGGTCTAAGGTATACAATAAACCTGAAGTGAAGCATCGTAATCTAAAACTGGACTCACAGGAGAGGTTAAGATCATAGAAAGTTAGAGTGTCAGTCCTCTTGTACTTAAGTCGGCATTGTGCCTTTTGTATTAAATTCGGATGCAATTTCTGTGTTTCATCGTCAATAAGAAGGTCCAAGGGATACAGTAAACCTGAAGTGAAGCGTCAGAATCTAAAACTGGACTCACAGGAGAGGTTCAAATCATAGAAAGTTAGAGTGTCAGTCCTCTTGTACTTAGGTCGGCATTGTGCCTTTTGTATCAAATTCGGATGCAATTTCTGTGCTTCATCGTCATTAAGAAGGTCCAAGGGATACAGTAAACCTGAAGTGATGCATCGGAATCTAAAACTGGACTCACAGGAGAGGTTCATTTCATAGAAAGTTAGAGTGTCAGTCCTCTTTTACTTAAGTCGGCATTGTGCCTTTTAAATTCAATTCCGATGCAATTCCTGTGTTTCATCGTCAATAAGAAGGTCCAAGGTATACAGTAAACCTAAAGTGAAGCATCGGAATCTAAAACTGGACTCACAGGAGAGGTACAAATCATAGAAAGTGAGAGTGTCAGTCCTCTTGTACTTAAGTCGGGATTGTGACTTTTGTGTAAATTCGGAAGCAATTTCTGTGTTTCATCGTCAATAAAAAGGTCCACGGCATACAGTAAACTTGAAGTGAAGCATCGGAATCTAAAACTGGACTCACAGGAGAGGTTCAAATCATAAAAAGTGAGAGTGACAGTGCTCTTGTACTTAAGTCGGCATTGTGCCTTTTGTATTAAATTCGGATGCAATTTCTGTGATTCATCGTCAGTAAGAAGGTCCAAGGTATACAGCAAACCTGAAGTGAAGCATTGGAATCTAAACTGGGCTCACAGGAGAGGTTCAAATCATAGAAAGTTAGAGTGTCACTGCACTTGTACTTAATTCAGCATTGTGCCTTTTTAATTTAATTCCGATGAAATTTCTGTGCTTCTTCGTCAATAAGAAGGTAAAAGGGTTTCAGTAAACCTGAAGTGAAGCATCACAATCTAAACTGGACTCACAGGAGAGGTTCAAATCATAGAAAGTTAGAGTGTCAGTCAACTTGTACTTAAGTCGGCATTGTGCCTTTTGAATTTAATTCCGATGCAATTTCTGTGCTTCATCGTCAACAAGAAGGTCCAAGGGATACTCTAAACCTGAAGTGAAGCATCGGAATCTAATATTGGACTCGCAGGAGAGGTTCAAACCATTGAAAGTTAGAGTGTCAGTCCTCTTGTACTTAAGTCGGCATTGTGCCATTTGAATTTAATTCCGAAGCACTTTCTGTGCTTCATCGTCAATAAGAAGGTCCATGAGACACAGTAAACCTGAAGTGAAGCATCGGAATCTAAAACCGGACTAACAGGAGAGGTTCAGATCACAGAAAGTTAGAGTGTCAGTCCTCTTGCACTTAAAACGGCATAGTGCCTTTTGTATTAAATTCCGATGCAATTTCTGTGTTCTGTCGTCAATAAGAAGGTGCAAGGTATACAGTAAACCTGAAGTGAAGCATCGGAATCTAAAACTGGACTCACAGGAGAGGTTCAAATCATATAAAGTTGGAGTTTCAGTCCTCTTGTACTTAAGTCGGCATTGTGCCTTTTGTATTAAATTCGGATGCAATTTCTGTGTTTCATCGTCAATAAGAAGGTCCAAGGTATACAGTAAACCTGAAGTGAAGCATCGGAATCTAAAACTGGACTTACAGTAGAGGTTCAATTCATAGAAAGTTAGAGTGTCAGTCCTCTTGTACTTAAGTCGGCATTGTGCCTTTTTTATTAAATTCAGATGCCATTTCTGTGTTTCATCGTCAATAAGAACGTCTAACATATACAGTAAACCTGAAGTGAAGCATCGCAATCTAAAACTGGACTCACAGGAGAGGTTCAAAGCATAGAAAGTTAGAGTGTCAGTCCTCTTGTACTTAAGTCGGCATTGTGCCTTTTGTACTAAATTCGGATGCAATTTCTACGTTTCATCGTCAATAAGGAGGTCCAAGGTATACAGTAAACCTGAAGTGAAGCATCGGAATCTAAAACTGGACTCACATGAGAGGTTCAAATCATAGAAAGTTAGAGTGTGAGTCTTCTTGTACTTAAGTCGGCATCGTGCCTTTTGTATTAAATTCGGATGCAATTTCTGTGTTTCATCGTCATTAAGAAGGTCTAAGGTATACAATAAACCTGAAGTGAAGCATCGTAATCTAAAACTGGACTCACAGGAGAGGTTAAGATCATAGAAAGTTAGAGTGTCAGTCCTCTTGTACTTAAGTCGGCATTGTGCCTTTTGTATTAAATTCGGATGCAATTTCTGTGTTTCATCGTCAATAAGAAGGTCCAAGGGATACAGTAAACCTGAAGTGAAGCGTCAGAATCTAAAACTGGACTCACAGGAGAGGTTCAAATCATAGAAAGTTAGAGTGTCAGTCCTCTTGTACTCAGGTCGGCATTGTGCCTTTTGTATCAAATTCGGATGCAATTTCTGTGCTTCATCGTCATTAAGAAGGTCCAAGGGATACAGTAAACCTGAAGTGATGCATCGGAATCTAAAACTGGACTCACAGGAGAGGTTCATTTCATAGAAAGTTAGAGTGTCAGTCCTCTTTTACTTAAGTCGGCATTGTGCCTTTTAAATTCAATTCCGATGCAATTCCTGTGTTTCATCGTCAATAAGAAGGTCCAAGGTATACAGTAAACCTAAAGTGAAGCATCGGAATCTAAAACTGGACTCACAGGAGAGGTACAAATCATAGAAAGTGAGAGTGTCAGTCCTCTTGTACTTAAGTCGGGATTGTGACTTTTGTGTAAATTCGGAAGCAATTTCTGTGTTTCATCGTCAATAAAAAGGTCCAAGGCATACAGTAAACTTGAAGTGAAGCATCGGAATCTAAAACTGGACTCACAGGAGAGGTTCAAATCATAAAAAGTGAGAGTGACAGTGCTCTTGTACTTAAGTCGGCATTGTGCCTTTTGTATTAAATTCGGATGCAATTTCTGTGATTCATCGTCAGTAAGAAGGTCCAAGGTATACAGCAAACCTGAAGTGAAGCATTGGAATCTAAACTGGGCTCACAGGAGAGGTTCAAATCATAGAAAGTTAGAGTGGCAGTCCTCTTGAATTTAAGTCGGCATTGTGCCTTTTGTAGTAAATTCGGATGCAATTTCTGTGTTTCATCGTCAATAAGAAATTCCAAGGGATACAGTAAACCTGAAGTGAAGCATTGGAATCTAAAACTGGACTCACAGGAGAGGTTCAAATCATAGAAGGTTAGAGTGTCTGTCCTCTTGTACTTAAGACGGCATTGTTCCTTTTGTATTTAATTCGGATGCAATTTCTGTGTTTCACCGTCAATAAGAAGGTCCAAGGTATACAGTAAACCTGAAGTGAAGCATCGGAATCTAAAACTGGACTCACAGGAACGGTTCAAATCATAGAAAGTTAGAGTGTCAGTCCTCTTGTACTTAAGTCATCATTGTGCACTTTGAATTTAATTCCGATGCAATTTCTTTGTTTCATCGTCACTAAGAAGGTCCAAGGGATACAGTAAACCTGAAGTGAAGCATCAGAATCTAAAACTGGACTCACAGGAGAGGTTCAAATCATTGAAAGTTAGAGTGTCAGTCCTCTTGTACTTAAGTCTGCATTGTGACTTTTGTATTGAATTCGGAACCAATTTCTAGGTTTCATCGTCAATAAGAAGGTCCAAGGGATACAGTAAACCTGAAGTGAAGCATCGGAATCCAAAACTGGACTCACACGAGAGGTTCAAATCATAGAAAGTGAGAGTTTCAGTACTCTTGTACTTAAAACGGCATTGTGCCTTTTGTGTTAAATTCGGATGCAAATATCTGTGTTTCATCGTCAATAAGAATGTCCAAGGTATACAGTAAACCTGAAATTAAGCATTGGAATCTAAAACTGGGCTCACAGGAGAGGTTCAAATCATAGAGAGTTAGGGTGTCATTCCTCTTGTACTTAAGTCGGCATTGTGCCTTTTGTTTTAAATTCGGATGCAATTTCTGTGCTTCATCGTCAATAAGAAGGTCCAAGGGATACAGTAAACCTGAAGTGAAGCATCGGAATCTAATACTGGACTCACAGGAGAGGTTCAAATCATAAAAAGTGAGAGTGTCAGTTCTCTTGTACTTAAGTCGGCATTGTGCCTTTTGTACTAAATTCGGATGCAATTTCTATGTTTCATCGTCAATAAGAAAGTCCAAGGTATACAGTAAACCTGAAGTGAAGCATCGGAATCTAAAACTGGACTCGCATGAGAGGTTCAAATCATAGAAAGTTAGAGTGTCAGTCTTCTTGTACTTAAGTCGGCATTGTGCCTTTTGTATTATATTCGGATGCAATTTCTGTGTTTCATCGTCATTAAGAAGGTTAAGGTATACAATAAACCTGAAGTGAAGCATCGTAATCTAAAACTGGACTCACAGGAGAGGTTAAGATCATAGAAAGTTAGAGTGTCAGTCCTCTTGTACTTAAGTCGGCATTGTGCCTTTTGTATTAAATTCGGATGCAATTTCTGTGTTTCATCGTGAATAAGAAGGTCCAAGGGATACAGTAAACCTGAAGTGCAGCATCGGAATCTAAAACTGGACTCACAGGAGAGGTACAAATCATAGAAAGTGAGAGTGTCAGTCCTCTTGTACTTAAGTCGGCATTGTGCCTTTTGTATTAAATTCGGATGCAATTTCTGTGATTCATCGTCAATAAGAAGGTCCATGGTATACAACAACCCTGAAGTGAAGCATTGGAATCTAAAACTGGGCTCACAGGAGAGGTTCAAATCATAGAAAGTTAGAGTGGCAGTCCTCTTGAATTTAAGTCGGTATTGTGCCTTTCGTAGTAAATTCGGATGCAATTTCTGTGTTTCATCGTCAATACGAAATTCCAAGGGATACAGTCAACCTGAAGTGAAGCATCGGAATCTAAAACTGGACTCACAGGAGAGGTTCAAATCATAGAAAGTTAGAGTGTAAGTCCTCTTGTACTTAAGACGGCATTGTTCCTTTTGTATTTAATTCGGATGCAATTTCTGTGTTTCATCGTCAATAAGAAGGTCCAAGGTATACAGTAAACCTGAAGTGAAGCATCGGAATCTGAAACTGGACTCACAGGAGCGGTTCAAATCATAGAAAGTTAGAGTGTCAGTCCTCTTGTACTTAGGTCGTCATTGTGCATTTTGAATTTAATTCCGATGCAATTTCTTTGTTTCATCGTCACTAAGAAGGTCCAAGGGATACAGTAAACCTGAAGTGAAGCATCGGAATCTAAAACTGGACTCACAGGAGAGGTTCAAATCATAGAAAGTTCGATTGTCAGTCCTCATGTACTTAAGTCGGCACTGTGCCTTTTGTATTAAATTCGGATGCAATTTCTGTGTTTCATCGTCTACAAGATGGTCCAAGGGATACAGTAAACCTGAAGTGAAGCATCGGAATCTAAAACTGAACTCACAGGAGAGGTTCAAATCATAGAAAGTTAGATTGTCAGTCCTCTTGTACTTAAGTCGGCATTGTGCCTTTTGTTTTAAATTCGGATGCAATTTCTGTGCTTCATCGTCAATAAGAAGGTCCAAGGGATACAGTAAACCTGAAGTGAAGCATGGTAATCTAATACTGAACTCACAGGAGAGGTTCAAATCATAAGAAGTTACAGTGTCTGTCCTCTTTTACTTAAGTCGGCATTGTGGCTTTTAAATTTAATTCCGATGCAATTTCTGTGTGTCATCGTCACTAAGAAAGTCCAAGGGATACAGTAAACCTGAAGTGAAGCATCAGAATCTAAAACTGGTCTCGCAGGAGGGCCTCAAATCATAGAAAGTTAGAGTGTCAGTCCTCTTGTACTAAGGTCGACATTGTGCCTTTTGTATTAAATTCTGAGGCATTTTCTGTGTTTCATCGGCAATAAGAAGGTCCAAGGTATACAGTAAACCTGAAGTGAAGCATCGGAATCCAAAACTGGACTAACAGGAGAGGTTCAAATCGTAGAAAGTTAGAGTGTCAGTCCACTTGTACTTAAGTCGGCATTGTGCCTTTTGAATTTAATTCCGATGCTATTTCTGTGTTTCATCGTCACTAAGAAGGTACAAGGGATACAGCAAACCTGAAGTGAAGCATCAGATTCTAAAACTGGACTCACACGAGAGGTTCAAATCATTGAGAGTTAGAGTGTCAGTCCTCTTGTACTTAAGTCAGCATTGTGCCTTTTGTATTAAATTCGGATGCAATTCCTGTGTTTCATCGACAACAAGAAGGTCCAAGGTATACAGTAAACCTGAAGTAAAGCATCGGAATCCAAAATTGGACTTACAGGAGAGGTTCAAATAATAGAAAATTAGAGTATCAGTCCACTTGTACTTAAGTTGGCTTTGTGCATTTTGTATTAAATTTGTATGCAATTTCTGTGTTTCATCGGCAATTAAAAGGTCCAAGGGATACAGTAAACCTGAAGTGAAGCATCGGAATCTATTACTGGACTCACAGGAGAGGTTCAAATCATAGAAAGTGAGAGTTTCAGTGCTCCTGTACTTAGGTCGGCATTGTGCCTGTTGTTTTAGATTCGGATGCAATTTCTGTGTTTCATCGTCAATAAGAATGTCCAAGGTATACGGTATACCTGAAGTGAAGCATTGGAATCTAAAACTGGGCTCACAGGAGAGGTTCCAATCATAGAGAGTTAGGGTGTCAGTCCTCTTGTACTTAAGTCGGCATTGTGCCTTTTGTTTTAAATTCGGATGCAATTTCTGTGCTTCATCGTCAATAGGAAGGTCCAAGGGATTCAGTTGACCTGAAGTGAAGCATCGGAATCTAAAACTGGACTCACATGAGAGGTTCAAATCATAGAAAGTTAGAGTGTCAGTCATCTTGTACTTAAGTCGGCATTGTGCCTTTTGTATTAAATTCGGATGCAATTTCTGTGTTTCATCGTCATTAAGAAGGTCTAAGGTATACAATAAACCTGAAGTGAAGCATCGTAATCTAAAACTGCACTCACAGGAGAGGTTATGATCATAGAAAGTTAGAGTGTCAGTCCTCTTGTACTTAAGTCGGCATTGTGCCTTTTGTATTAAATTCGGATGCAATTTCTGTGTTTCTTCGTCAATAAGAAGGTCCAAGGGATACAGTAAACCTGAAGTGAAGCATCGGAATCTTAAACTGGACTCACAGGAGAGGTACAAATCATAGAAAGTGAGAGTGTCAGTAGTCTTGTACTTAAATCGGGATTGTGACTTTTGTGTTAAATTCGGAAGCAATTTCTGTGTTTCATCGTCAATAAAAAGGTCCAAGGGATGCAGTAAACCTGAAGTGAAGCATCGGAATCTAAAACTGGACTCACAGGAGAGGTTCAAATCATAAAAAGTGAGAGTGACAGTGCTTTTGTACTTAAGTCGGCATTGTGCCTTTTGTATTAAATTCGGAAGCAATTTCTATGTTTTATCGTCAATGAGAAGGTCCAAGGGATACAGTAAACCTGAAGTGAAGCATCGGAATCCAAAACTGCACTCACAGCAGAGGTTCAAATCATATAAAGTGAGAGTTTCAGTGCTCCTGTACTTAGGTCGGCATTGTGCCTGTTGTATTAGATTCGGATGCAATTTCTGTGTTTCATCGTCAATAAGAATGTCCAAGGTATACGGTAAACCTGAAGTGAAGTATTGGAATCTAAAACTGGGCTCACAGTAGAGGTTCAAATCATAGAGAGTTAGGGTGTCAGTCCTCTTGTACTTAAGTCATCATTGTGCCTGTTGTAATAAATTCGGATGCAATTTCTGTGTCTCATCGTCAATAAGAAATTCCAAGGGATACAGTAAACCTGACGTGAAGCATCGCAATCTAAAACTGGACTCACAGGAGAGGTTCAAATCATAGAAAGTTAGATTGTCAGTCCTCTTGTACTTAAGTCGGCACTCTTCCTCTTGTATTAAATTCGGATGCAATTTCTGTGTTTCATCGTCTACAAGATGGTCCAAGGGATACAGTAAACCTGAAGTGAAGCATCGGAATCTAAAACTGGACTCAGAGGAGAGGTTCAAATCATAGAAAGTGAGAGTGTCAGTCCCCTTGTACTTAAGTCGGGATTGTGACTTTTGTATAAAATTCGGAAGCAATTTCTGTGTTTCATCGTCAATAAAAAGGTCCCAGGGATACAGTAAACCTGAAGTGAAGCATCGGAATCTAAATCTGGACTCACAGGAGAGGTTCAAATCATAAAAAGTGAGAGTGACTGTGCTCTTGTACTTAAGTCGGCATTGTGCCTTTTGTATTAAATTCGGATGCAATTTCTGTGATTCATCGTCAATAAGAAGGTCCAAGGTATACTGCAAACCTGAAGTGAAGCATTGGAATCTAAAACTGGGCTCACATGTGAGGTTCAAATCATAGAAAGTTAGAGTGGCAGTCCTCTTGTACTTAAGTCGGCATTGTGCTTTTTGTATTACATTCGGATGCAATTTCTGTGTTTCATCGTCATTAAGAAATTCCAAGGGATACAGTAAACCTGAAGTGAAGCATCGGAATCTAAAACTGGACTCACAGGAGAGGTTCAAATCATAGAAAATTAGAGTGTCAGTCCTGTTGTACTTAAGTCGTCATTGTGCATTTTGAATTTAATTCCGATGCAATTTCTGTGTGTCATCGTCACTAAGAAGGTCCAAGGGATACAGTAAACCTGAAGTGAAGCATCAGAATCTAAAACTGGTCTCGCAGGAGAGGCTCAAATCATAGAAAGTTAGAGTGTCAGTCCTCTTGTACTAAGGTCGACATTGTGCCTTTTGTATTACATTCTGAGGCATTTTCTGTGTTTCATCGTCACTAAGAAGGTACAAGGGATACAGTAAACCTGAAGTGAAGATTCAGAATCTAAAACTGGACTCACAGGAGAGGTTCAAATCATTGAGAGTTAGAGTGTCAGTCCTCTTGTACTTAAGTCAGCATTGTGCCTTTTGTATTAAATTCGGATGCAAATCCTGTGTTTCATCGACAACAAGAAGGTCCAAGGTATACAGTAAACCTGAAGTAAAGCATCGGAATCTAAAATTGGACTCACAGGAGAGGTTCAAATAATAGAAAATTAGAGTATCAGTCCTCTTGTACTTAAGTTGGCTTTGTGCCTTTTGTATTAAATTTGTATGCAATTTCTGTGTTTCATCGGCAATTAAAAGGTCCAAGGGATACAGTAAACCTGAAGTGAAGCATCGGAAACTATTACTGGACTCACAGGAGAGGTTCAAATCATAGAAAGTTAGAGTGGCAGTCCTCTTGTACTTAAGTCGGCATTGTGACTTTTGTATTGATTTCGGAAGCAATTTCCATGTTTTATCGTCAATGAGAAGGTCCAAGGGATACAGTAAACCTGAAGTGAAGCATCGGAATTCAAAACTGGACTCACAGGAAAGGTTCAAATCATAGAAAGTGAGAGTTTCAGTGCTCCTGTACTTAGGTCGGCATTGTGCCTGCTGTATTAGATTCGGATGCAATTTCTGTGTTTCATCGTCAATAAGAATGTCCAAGGTATACGGTATACCTGAAGTGAAGCATTGGAATCTAAAACTGGGCTCACAGAAGAGGTTCAAATCATAGAGAGTTAGGGTGTCAGTCTTCTTGTACTTAAGTCAGGATTGTGACTTTTGTGTTAAATTCGGAAGCAATTTCTGTGTTTCATCGTCAATAAAAAGGTCCAAGGGATACAGTAAACCTGAAGTGAAGCATCGGAATCCAAAACTGGACTCACAGGAGAGGTTCAAATCATAGAAAGTAAGAGTTTCAGTGCTCCTGTACTTAGGTCGGCATTGTGCCTGTTGTATTAGATTCGGATGCAATTTCTGTGTTTCATCGTCAATAAGAATGTCCAAGGTATACGGTAAACCTGAAGTGAAGCATTGGAATCTACAACTGGGCTCACAGGAGAGGTTCATATCATAGAGAGTTAGGGTGTCAGTCCTCTTGTACTTAAGTCGGCATTGTGCCTGTTGTAATAAATTCGGATGCAATTTCTGTGTTTCATCGTCAATAAGAAATTCCAAGGGATACAGTAAACCTGACGTGAAGCATCGCAATCTAAAACTGGACTCACAGGAGAGGTTCAAATCATAGAAAGTTAGATTGTCAGTCCTCTTGTACTTAAGTCGACACTGTGCCTTTTGTATTAAATTCGGATGCAATTTCTGTGTTTCATCGTCTACAAGATGGTCCAAGGGATACAGTAAACCTGAAGTGAAGCATCGGAATCTAAAACTGGACTCACAGGAGAGGTTCAAATCATAGAAAGTTATATTGTCAGTCCTCTTGTACTTAAGTCGGCTTTGTGCCTTTTGTTTTAAATTCGGATGCAATTTCTGTGCTTCATCGTCAATAAGAAGGTCCAAGGGATACAGTAAACCTGAAGTGAAGCATCGGAATCTAAAACTGGACTCACAGGAGAGGTTCAAATCATAAAAAGTGAGAGTGTCAGTGCTCTTGTACTTAAGTCGGCATTGTGCCTTTTGTACTAAATTCGGATGCAATTTCTATGTTTCATCGTCAATAAGAAAGTCAAAGGTATACAGTAAACCTGAAGCGTAGCATCGGAATCTAAAACTGGACTCACATTAGAGGTTCAAATCATAGAAAGTTAGAGTGTCAGTCTTCTTGTACTTAAGTCGGCATTGTGCCTTTTGTATTAAATTCGGATGCCATTTCTGTGTTTCATCGTCATTAAGAAGGTCTAAGGTATACAATAAACATGAAGTGAAGCATCGTAATCTAAAACTGGACTCACAGGAGAGGTTAAGATCATAGAAAGTTAGAGTGTCAGTCCTCTTGTACTTAAGTCGGCATTGTGCCTTTTGTATTAAATTAGGATGCAATTTCTGTGTTTCATCGTCAATAAGAAGGTCCAAGGGATACAGTAAACCTGGAGTGAAGCATCGGAATCTAAAACTGGACTCACAGGAGAGGTACAAATCATAGAAAGTGAGAGTGTCAGTCCTCTTGTACTTAAGTCGGGATTGTGACTTTTGTGTTAAATTCGGAAGCAATTTCTGTGTTTCATCGTCAATAAAAAGGTCCAAGGGATACAGTAAACCTGAAGTGAAGCATCGGAATCTAAAACTGGACTCACAGGAGAGGTTCAAATCATAAAAAGTGAGAGTGACAGTGCTCTTGTACTTAAGTCGGCATTGTGCCTTTTGTATTAAATTGGGATGCAATTTCTGTGATTCATCGTCAATAAGAAGGTCCAAGGTATACAGCAAACTTGAAGTGAAGCATTGGAATCTAAAACTGGGCTCACAGGAGAGGTTCAAATCATAGAAAGTTAGAGTGGCAGTCCTCTTGAATTTAAGTCGGCATTGTGCCTTTTGTAGTAAATTCGGATGCAATTTCTGTGTTTCATCGTCAATAAGAAATTCCAAGGTATACAGTAAACATGAAGTGAAGCATCGGAATCTAAAACTGGACTCACAGGAGCGGTTCAAATCATGGAAAGTTAGAGTGGCAGTTCTCTTGTACTTAAGTCGTCATTGTGCATTTTGAATTTAATTCCGATGCAAATTCTTTGTTTCATCGTCACTAAGAAGGTCCAAGGGATACAGTAAACCTGAAGTGAAGCATCAGAATCTAAAACTGGACTCACAGGAGAGGTTCAAATCATAGAAAGTTAGAGTGTCAGTCCTCTTGTACTTAATTCGTCATTGTGTCTTTTGTATTGAATTCGGAAGCAATTTCTAGGTTTCATCGTCAATAAGCAGGTCCAAGGGATACAGTAAACCTGAAGTGAAGCATCGGAATCCAAAACTGGACTCACAGGAGCGGTTCAAATCATAGAAAGTGAGAGTTTCAGTGCTCTTGTACTTAGGTCGGCATTGTGCCTTTTGTGTTAAATTCGGACGCAAATCTCTGTGTTTCATCGACAATAAGAATGTCCAAGGTATACAGTAAACCTGAAGTGAAGCATTGGAATCTAAAACTGGGCTCACAGGGGAGGTTCAAATCATAGAGAGTTAGGGTGTCAGTCCTCTTGTACTTAAGTCGGCATTGTGCCTGTTGTATTAAATTCGGATACAATTTCTATGTTCATCGTCAATAAGAAATTCCAAGGGATACAGTAAACCTGAAGTGAAGCATCGGAATGCAAAACTGGACTCACAGGAGAGGTTCAAATCATAGAAAGTTAGATTGTCAGTCCTCATGTAATTAAGTCGGCACTGTGCCTTTTGTATTAAATTCGGATGCAATTTCTGTGTTTCATCGTCTACAAGATGGTCCAAGGGATACAGTAAACGTGAAGTGAAGCATCGGAATCTAAAACTGAACTCACAGGAGAGGTTGAAATCATAGAAAGTTGGATTGTCAGTCCTCTTGTACTTAAGTCGGCATTGTGCCTTTTGTTTTAAATTCGGATGCAATTTCTGTGTTTCATCGTCATTAAGAAATTCCAAGGGATACAGTAAACCTGAAGTGAAGCATCGGAATCTAAATCTGGACTCACAGGAGAGGTCAAATCATAGAACATTAGAGTGTCAGTCCTCTTGTACTTAAGTCGTCATTGTACATTTTGACTTTAATTCCGATGCAATTTCTGTGTGTCATCGTCACTAAGAAGGTCCAAGGGATACAGTAAACCTGAAGTGAAGCATCAGAATCTAAAACTGGTCTCGCAGGAGAGGTTCAAATCATAGAAAGTTAGAGTGTCAGTCCTCTTGTACTAAGGTCGACATTGTGCCTTTTGTATTAAATTCTGAGGCATTTTCTGTGTTATATCGGCAATAAGAAGGTCCAAGGTATACAGTAAACCTGAAGTGAAGCATCGGAATCTAAAACTGGACTCACAGGAGAGGTACAAATCATAGAAAGTGAGAGTGTCAGTCCTCTTGTACTTAAGTCGGGATTGTGCCTGTTGTATTAGATTCGGATGCAATTTCTGTGTTTCATCGTCAATAAGAATGTCCAAGGTATACGGTAAACCTGAAGTGAAGTATTGGAATCTAAAACTGGGCTCACAGGAGAGGTTCAAATCATAGAGAGTTAGGGTGTCAGTCCTCTTGTACTTAAGTCGGCATTGTGCCTGTTGTAATAAATTCGGATGCAATTTCTGTGTCTCATCGTCAATAAGAAATTCCAAGGGATACAGTAAACCTGACGTGAAGCATCGCAATCTAAAACTGGACTCACAGGAGAGGTTCAAATCATAGAAAGTTAGATTGTCAGTCCTCTTGTACTTAAGTCGGCACTGTGCCTCTTGTATTAAATTCGGATGCAATTTCTGTGTTTCATCGTCTACAAGATGGTCCAAGGGATACAGTAAACCTGAAGTGAAGCATCGGAATCTAAAACTGGACTCAGAGGAGAGGTTCAAATCATAGAAAGTGAGAGTGTCAGTCCCCTTGTACTTAAGTCGGGATTGTGACTTTTGTATAAAATTCGGAAGCAATTTCTGTGTTTCATCGTCAATAAAAAGGTCCCAGGGATACAGTAAACCTGAAGTGAAGCATCGGAATCTAAATCTGGACTCACAGGAGAGGTTCAAATCATAAAAAGTGAGAGTGACTGTGCTCTTGTACTTAAGTCGGCATTGTGCCTTTTGTATTAAATTCGGATGCAATTTCTGTGATTCATCGTCAATAAGAAGGTCCAAGGTATACTGCAAACCTGAAGTGAAGCATTGGAATCTAAAACTGGGCTCACATGTGAGGTTCAAATCATAGAAAGTTAGAGTGGCAGTCCTCTTGTACTTAAGTCGGCATTGTGCTTTTTGTATTACATTCGGATGCAATTTCTGTGTTTCATCGTCATTAAGAAATTCCAAGGGATACAGTAAACCTGAAGTGAAGCATCGGAATCTAAAACTGGACTCACAGGAGAGGTTCAAATCATAGAAAATTAGAGTGTCAGTCCTGTTGTACTTAAGTCGTCATTGTGCATTTTGAATTTAATTCCGATGCAATTTCTGTGTGTCATCGTCACTAAGAAGGTCCAAGGGATACAGTAAACCTGAAGTGAAGCATCAGAATCTAAAACTGGTCTCGCAGGAGAGGCTCAAATCATAGAAAGTTAGAGTGTCAGTCCTCTTGTACTAAGGTCGACATTGTGCCTTTTGTATTACATTCTGAGGCATTTTCTGTGTTTCATCGGCAATAAGAAGGTCCAAGGTATACAGTAAACCTGAAGTGAAGCATCGGAATCTAAAACTGGACTAACAGGGAGGTTCAAATCTTAGAAAGTTAGAGTGTCAGTCCACTTGTACTTAAGTCGGCATTGTGCCTTTTGAATTTAATTCCGATGCTATTTCTGTGTTTCATCGTCACTAAGAAGGTACAAGGGATACAGTAAACCTGAAGTGAAGATTCAGAATCTAAAACTGGACTCACAGGAGAGGTTCAAATCATTGAGAGTTAGAGTGTCAGTCCTCTTGTACTTAAGTCAGCATTGTGCCTTTTGTATTAAATTCGGATGCAAATCCTGTGTTTCATCGACAACAAGAAGGTCCAAGGTATACAGTAAACCTGAAGTAAAGCATCGGAATCTAAAATTGGACTCACAGGAGAGGTTCAAATAATAGAAAATTAGAGTATCAGTCCTCTTGTACTTAAGTTGGCTTTGTGCCTTTTGTATTAAATTTGTATGCAATTTCTGTGTTTCATCGGCAATTAAAAGGTCCAAGGGATACAGTAAACCTGAAGTGAAGCATCGGAAACTATTACTGGACTCACAGGAGAGGTTCAAATCATAGAAAGTTAGAGTGGCAGTCCTCTTGTACTTAAGTCGGCATTGTGACTTTTGTATTGATTTCGGAAGCAATTTCCATGTTTTATCGTCAATGAGAAGGTCCAAGGGATACAGTAAACCTGAAGTGAAGCATCGGAATTCAAAACTGGACTCACAGGAAAGGTTCAAATCATAGAAAGTGAGAGTTTCAGTGCTCCTGTACTTAGGTCGGCATTGTGCCTGCTGTATTAGATTCGGATGCAATTTCTGTGTTTCATCGTCAATAAGAATGTCCAAGGTATACGGTATACCTGAAGTGAAGCATTGGAATCTAAAACTGGGCTCACAGAAGAGGTTCAAATCATAGAGAGTTAGGGTGTCAGTCCTCTTGTACTTAAGTCGGCATTGTGCCTGTTGTAATAAATTCGGATGCAATTTCTGTGTTTCATCGTCAATAAGAAATTCCAAGGGATACAGTAAACCTGACGTGAAGCATCGCAATCTAAAACTGGACTCACATGAGAGGTTCAAATCATAGAAAATTAGAGTGTCAGTCTTCTTGTACTTAAGTCGGCATTGTGCCATTTGTATTAAATTCGGATGCAATTTCTGTGTTTCATCGTCATTAAGAAGGTCTAAGGCATACAATAAACCTGAAGTGAAGCATCGTAATCTAAAACTGGACTCACAGGAGAGGTTAAGATCATTGAAAGTTAGAGTGTCAGTCCTCTTGTACTTAAGTCGGCATTGTGCCTTTTGTATTAAATTCGGATGCAAATTCTGTGTTTCATCGTCAATAAGAAGGTCCAAGGGATACAGTAAACCTGAAGTGAAGCATCTGAATCTAAAATTGGACTCACAGGAGAGGTTCAAATCATAGAAAGTAAGAGTTTCAGTGCTCCTGTACTTAGGTCGGCATTGTGCCTGTTGTATTAGATTCGGATGCAATTTCTGTGTTTCATCGTCAATAAGAATGTCCAAGGTATACGGTAAACCTGAAGTGAAGCATTGGAATCTACAACTGGGCTCACAGGAGAGGTTCATATCATAGAGAGTTAGGGTGTCAGTCCTCTTGTACTTAAGTCGGCATTGTGCCTGTTGTAATAAATTCGGATGCAATTTCTGTGTTTCATCGTCAATAAGAAATTCCAAGGGATACAGTAAACCTGACGTGAAGCATCGCAATCTAAAACTGGACTCACAGGAGAGGTTCAAATCATAGAAAGTTAGATTGTCAGTCCTCTTGTACTTAAGTCGACACTGTGCCTTTTGTATTAAATTCGGATGCAATTTCTGTGTTTCATCGTCTACAAGATGGTCCAAGGGATACAGTAAACCTGAAGTGAAGCATCGGAATCTAAAACTGGACTCACAGGAGAGGTTCAAATCATAGAAAGTTAGATTGTCAGTCCTCTTGTACTTAAGTCGGCTTTGTGCCTTTTGTTTTAAATTCGGATGCAATTTCTGTGCTTCATCGTCAATAAGAAGGTCCAAGGGATACAGTAAACCTGAAGTGAAGCATCGGAATCTAAAACTGGACTCACAGGAGAGGTTCAAATCATAAAAAGTGAGAGTGTCAGTGCTCTTGTACTTAAGTCGGCATTGTGCCTTTTGTACTAAATTCGGATGCAATTTCTATGTTTCATCGTCAATAAGAAAGTCAAAGGTATACAGTAAACCTGAAGTGTAGCATCGGAATCTAAAACTGGACTCACATTAGAGGTTCAAATCATAGAAAGTTAGAGTGTCAGTCTTCTTGTACTTAAGTCGGCATTGTGCCTTTTGTATTAAATTCGGATGCCATTTCTGTGTTTCATCGTCATTAAGAAGGTCTACGGTATACAATAAACATGAAGTGAAGCATCGTAATCTAAAACTAGACTCACAGGAGAGGTTAAGATCATAGAAAGTTAGAGTGTCAGTCCTCTTGTACTTAAGTCGGCATTGTGCCTTTTGTATTAAATTAGGATGCAATTTCTGTGTTTCATCGTCAATAAGAAGGTCCAAGGGATACAGTAAACCTGGAGTGAAGCATCGGAATCTAAAACTGGACTCACAGGAGAGGTACAAATCATAGAAAGTGAGAGTGTCAGTCCTCTTGTACTTAAGTCGGGATTGTGACTTTTGTGTTAAATTCGGAAGCAATTTCTGTGTTTCATCGTCAATAAAAAGGTCCAAGGGATACAGTAAACCTGAAGTAAAGCATCGGAATCTAAAACTGGACTCACAGGAGAGGTTCAAATCATAAAAAGTGAGAGTGACAGTGCTCTTGTACTTAAGTCGGCATTGTGCCTTTTGTATTAAATTGGGATGCAATTTCTGTGATTCATCGTCAATAAGAAGGTCCAAGGTATACAGCAAACTTGAAGTGAAGCATTGGAATCTAAAACTGGGCTCACAGGAGAGGTTCAAATCATAGAAAGTTAGAGTGGCAGTCCTCTTGAATTTAAGTCGGCATTGTGCCTTTTGTAGTAAATTCGGATGCAATTTCTGTGTTTCATCGTCAATAAGAAATTCCAAGGGATACATTAAACCTGAAGTGAAGCACCGGAATCTAAAACTGGACTCACAGGAGTTGTTCAAATCATAGAAAGTTAGAGTGTCAGTCCTCTTGTACTTAAGACGGCATTGTTCCTTTTGTATTTAATTCGGATGCAATTTCTGTGTTTCATCGTCAATAAGAAGGTCCAAGGTATACAGTAAACATGAAGTGAAGCATCGGAATCTAAAACTGGACTCACAGGAGCGGTTCAAATCATGGAAAGTTAGAGTGGCAGTTCTCTTGTACTTAAGTCGTCATTGTGCATTTTGAATTTAATTCCGATGCAAATTCTTTGTTTCATCGTCACTAAGAAGGTCCAAGGGATACAGTAAACCTGAAGTGAAGCATCAGAATCTAAAACTGGACTCACAGGAGAGGTTCAAATCATAGAAAGTTAGAGTGTCAGTCCTCTTGTACTTAATTCGTCATTGTGTCTTTTGTATTGAATTCGGAAGCAATTTCTAGGTTTCATCGTCAATAAGCAGGTCCAAGGGATACAGTAAACCTGAAGTGAAGCATCGGAATCCAAAACTGGACTCACAGGAGCGGTTCAAATCATAGAAAGTGAGAGTTTCAGTGCTCTTGTACTTAGGTCGGCATTGTGCCTTTTGTGTTAAATTCGGACGCAAATCTCTGTGTTTCATCGACAATAAGAATGTCCAAGGTATACAGTAAACCTGAAGTGAAGCATTCGAATCTAAAACTGGGCTCACATGGGAGGTTCAAATCATAGAGAGTTAGGGTGTCAGTCCTCTTGTACTTAAGTCGGCATTGTGCCTGTTGTATTAAATTCGGATACAATTTCTATGTTCATCGTCAATAAGAAATTCCAAGGGATACAGTAAACCTGAAGTGAAGCATCGGAATGCAAAACTGGACTCACAGGAGAGGTTCAAATCATAGAAAGTTAGATTGTCAGTCCTCATGTAATTAAGTCGGCACTGTGCCTTTTGTATTAAATTCGGATGCAATTTCTGTGTTTCATCGTCTACAAGATGGTCCAAGGGATACAGTAAACGTGAAGTGAAGCATCGGAATCTAAAACTGAACTCACAGGAGAGGTTGAAATCATAGAAAGTTGGATTGTCAGTCCTCTTGTACTTAAGTCGGCATTGTGCCTTTTGTTTTAAATTCGGATGCAATTTCTGTGTTTTATCGTCATTAAGAAATTCCAAGGGATACAGTAAACCTGAAGTGAAGCATCGGAATCTAAATCTGGACTCACAGGAGAGGTCAAATCATAGAACATTAGAGTGTCAGTCCTCTTGTACTTAAGTCGTCATTGTACATTTTGACTTTAATTCCGATGCAATTTCTGTGTGTCATCGTCACTAAGAAGGTCCAAGGGATACAGCAAACCTGAAGTGAAGCATCAGAATCTAAAACTGGTCTCGCAGGAGAGTTTCAAATCATAGAAAGTTAGAGTGTCAGTCCTCTTGTACTAAGGTCGACATTGTGCCTTTTGTATTAAATTCTGAGGCATTTTCTGTGTTATATCGGCAATAAGAAGGTCCAAGGTATACAGTAAACCTGAAGTGAAGCATCGGAATCTAAAACTGGACTAACAGGAGAGGTTCAAATCTTAGAAAGTTAGATTGTCAGTCCTCTTGTACTTAAGTCGGCATTGTGCCTTTTGAATTTTATTCCGATGCTATTTCTGTGTTTCATCGTCACTAAGAAGGTACAAGGTATACAGTAAACCTGAAGTGAAGCATCAGAATCTAAAACTGGACTCACTGGAGAGGTTCAAATCATTGAAAGATAGAGTGTCAGTCCTCTTGTACTTAAGTCAGCATTGTGCCTTTTGTATTAAATTCGGATGCAATTCCTGTGTTTCATCGATCATAAGAAGGTACAAGGTATACAGTAAACCTGAAGTAAAGCATCGGAATCTAAAATTGGACTCACAGGAGAGGTTCAAATAATAGAAAATTAGAGTATCAGTCCTCTTGTACTTAAGTTGGCTTTGTGCCTTTTGTATTAAATTTGTATGCAATTTCTGTGTTTCATCGTCAATTAAAATGTCCAAGGTATACAGTAAAACTGAAGTGAAGCATCGGAATCTAAAACTGGACTCACAGGAGAGGTTCAAATCATTGAAAGTTAGAGTGTCAGTCCTCTACTACTTAAGTCAGCATTGTGCCTTTTAAATTTAATTCCGATGCAATTCCTGTGTTTCATCGTCAATAAGAAGTTCCAAGGTATACAGTAAACCTGAAGTAAAGCATCGGAATCTAAAACTGGACTCACGGGAGAGGTACAAATCATAGAAAGTGAGATTGTCAGTTCTCTTGTACTTAAGTCGGGATTGTGACTTTTGTGTTAAATTCGGAAGCAATTTCTGTGTTTCATCGTCAATAAAAAGGTCCAAGGGATACAGTAAACCTGAAGTGAAGCATCGGAATCTAAAACTGGACTCACAGGAGAGGTTCAAATCATAAAAAGTGAGAGTGACAGTGCTCTTGTACTTAAGTCGGCATTGTGCCTTTTGTATTAAATTCGGAAGCAATTTCTGTGATTCATCGTCAATAAGAAGGTCCAAGGTATACAGCAAACCTGAAGTGAAGCATTGGAATCTAAAACTGAGCTCACAGGAGAGGTTCAAATCATAGAAAGTTAGAGTGGCAGTCCTCTTGAATTTAAGTCGGCATTGTGCCTTTTGTAGTAAATTCGGATGCAATTTCTGTGTTTCATCGTCAATAAGAAATTCCAAGGGATACAGTAAACCTGAAGTGAAGCATCGGAATCTAAAACTGGACTCACAGGAGAGGTTCAAATCATAAAAAGTGAGAGTGACAGTGCTCTTGTACTTAAGTCGGCATTGTGCCTTTTGTATTAAATTCGGATGCAATTTCTGTGTTTCATCGTCATTAAGAAATTCCAAGGGATACAGTAAACCTGACGTGAAGCATCGGAATCTAAAACTGGACTCACAGGAGAGGTTCAAATCATAGAAAGTTTGAGTGTCAGTCCTCTTGTACTTAAGTCGTCATTGTGCATTTTGAATTTAATTCCGATGCAATTTCTGTGTTTCATCGTCACTAAGAAGGTCCAAGGGAAACAGTAAACCTGAAGTGAAGCATCAGAATCTAAAACTGGACTCACAGGAGAGGTTCAAATCATAGAAAGTTAGAGTGTCAGTCCTCTTGTACTAAGGTCGACATTGTGCCCTTTGTATTAAATTCTGATGCATTTTCTGTGTTTCATCGTCAATAAGATGGTCCAAGGTATACAGTAAACCTGAAGTGAAGCATCGGAATCTAAAACTGGACTAACAGGAGAGGTTCAAATCATAGAAAGTTAGAGTGTCAGTACTCTTATACTTAAGTCGGCATTGTGCCTTTTGAATTTAATTCCGATGCATTTTCTGTGTTTCATCGTCACTAAGAAGGTACAAGGGATACAGTAAAACTGAAGTGAAGCATCGGAATCTAAAACTGGACTCACAGGAGGGGTTCAAATAATAGAAAGTTAGATTGTCAGTCCTCTTGTACTTAAGTTGGCTTTGTGCCTTTTGTATTAAATTTGGATGCAATTTCTGTGTTTCATCGTCAATTAAAAGGTCCAAGGGATACAGTAAACCTGAAGTGAAGCATCGGAATCTAATACTGGACTCACAGGAGAGGTTCAAATCATAGAAAGTTAGAGTGTCACTCATCTTGTACTTAAGACGGCATTCTGACTTTTGTATTGAATTCGGAAGCAATTACTATGTTTCATCGTCAATAAGAAGGTCCAAGGGATACAGTAAACCTGAAGTGAAGCATCGGAATCCAAAACTGGACTCACAGGAGAGGTTCAAATCATTGAAAGTGAGAGTTTCAGTGCTCTTGTACTTTGGTCGGCATTGTGCCTTTTGTATTAAATTCGGATGCAATTTCTGTGTTTCATCGTCATTAAGAGTGTCCCAGGTATACAATAAACCTGAAGTGAATCATCGCAATCTAAAACTGGACTCACAGGAGTGGTTCAAATCATAGAAAGTTAGAGTGTCAGTCCTCTTGTACTTAAGTCGGCATTGTGCCTTTTGTATCAAATTCGGATGCAATTTCTGTGTTTCATCGTCAATAAGAAGGTGCAAGGTATACAGTAAACCTGAAGTGATGCATCGGAATCTAAAACTGGACTCACAGGAGAGGTTCATTTCATAGAAAGTTAGAGTGTCAGTCCTCTTTTACTTAAGTCGGCATTGTGCCTTTTATATTTAATTCCGATGCAATTCCTGTGTTTCATCGTCAATGAGAAGTTCCAAGGTATACAGTAAACCTGAAGTAAAGCATCGGAATCTAAAACTGGACTCACAGGAGAGGTAAAATCATAGAAAGTGAGAGTGTCAGTCCTCTTGTACTTAAGTCGGGATTGTGAGTTTTGTGTTAAATTCGGAAGCAATTTCTGTGTTTCATCGTCAATAAAAAGGTCCAAGGGATACAGTAAACCTGAAGTGAAGCATCGGAATCTAAAACTGGACTCACAGGAGAGGTTCAAATCATAAAAAGTGAGAGTGACAGTGCTCTTGTACTTAAGTCGGCATTGTGCCTTTTGTATTAAATTCGGATGCAATTTCTGTGATTCATCGTCAATAAGAAGGTCCAAGGTATACAGCAAACCTGAAGTGAAGCATTGTAATCTAAAACTGGGCTCACAGGAGAGGTTAAAATCATAGAAAGTTAGAGTGGCAGTCCTCTTGAATTTAAGTCGGCATTGTCCCTTTTGTAGTAAATTCGGATGCAATTTCTGTGTTTCATCGTCAATAAGAAATTCCAAGGGATACAGTAAACCTGAAGTGATGCATCGGAATCTAAAACTGGACTCACAGGAGAGGTTCAAATCATAGAAAGTTAGAGTGTCAGTCCTCTTGTACTTAATACGGCATTGTTCCTTCTGTATTAAATTCGGATACAATTTCTGTGTTCATCGTCAATAGAAATTCCAAGGGATACAGTAAACCTGAAGTGAAGCATCGGAATCTAAAACTGGACTCACAGGAGAGGTTCAAATCATAGAAAGTTAGATTGTCAGTCCTCATGTACTTAAGTCGGCACTGTGCCTTTTGTATTAAATTCGGGTGCAATTTCTGTGTTTCATCGTCTACAAGATGGTCCAAGGGATACAGTAAACCTAAAGTGAAGCATCGGAATCTAAAACTCAACTCACAGGAGAGGTTCAAATCATAGAGCGTTAGATTGTCAGTCCTCTTGTCCTTAAGTCGGCATTGTGCTATTTGTTTTAAATTCGGATGCAATTTCTGTGCTTCATCGTCAATAAGAAGGTCCAAGGGATACAGTAAACCTGAAGTGAAGCATCGTAATCTAATACTGGACTCACAGGAGAGGTTCAAATCATAAGAAGTTAGAGTGTCTGTCCTCTTTTACTTAAGTCGGCATTGTGGCTTTTAAATTTAATTCCGATGCAATTCCTGTGTTTCATCGTCAATAAGAAGTTCCAAGGTATACAGTAAACCAGAAGTGAAGCATCGGAATCTAAAACTGGACTCACAGGAGAGGTTCAAATCATAGACCGTGAGAGTGTCAGTCCCCTTGTACTTAAGTCGGCATTGTGACTTTTGTATAAAATTCATAAGCAATTTCTGTGTTTCATCGTCAATAAAAAGATCCAAGGGATACAGTAAACCTGAAGTGAAGCATCGGAATCTAAACCTGGACTCACAGGAGAGGTTCAAATCATAAAAAGTGAGAGTGACAGTGCTCTTATACTTAAGTCGGCATTGTGCCTTTTGTATTAAATTCGGATGCAATTTCTGTGTTTCATCGTCATTAAGAAATTCCAAGGGATACAGTAAACCTGAAGTGAAGCATCGGAATCTAAAACTGGACTCACAGGAGAAGTTCAAATCATAGAAAGTTAGTGTGTCAGTCCTCTTGTACTTAAGTCGTCATTGTGCATTTTGAATTTAATTCCGATGCTATTTCTGTGTTTCATCGTCACTAAGAAGGTACAAGGGATACAGTAAACCTGAAGTGAAGCATCAGAATCTAAAACTGGTCTCGCAGGAGAGGTTCAAATCATAGAAAGTTAGAGTGTCAGTCCTCTTGTACTAAGGTCGACATTGTGCCTTTGTATTAAATTCTGAGGCATTTTCTGTGTTTCATCGGCAATAAGAAGGTCCAAGGTATACAGTAAACCTGAAGTGAAGCATCGGAATGTAAAACTGCACTAACAGGAGAGGTTCAAATCTTAGAAAGTTAGAGTGTCAGTCCTCTTGTACTTAAGTCGGCATTGTGCCTTTTGAATTTAATTCGAATGCAATTCCTGTGCTTCATCGTCAATAAGAAGGTCTATGGTATACAGTAAACCTGAAGTGTAGCATCGGCATCTAAAACTGGACCCACAGGAGAGGTTCAGATCATAGAAAGATAGAGTGCCAGTCCTCTTGTACTTAAGTCATCATTGTGCCTTTTGAATTTAATTCCGATGCAATTTCTGTGTTTCATCGTCAATAAGAATGTCCAAGGTATACAGTAAACCTGAATTGAAGCTTCGGAATCTAAAACTAGACACACAGGAGAGGTTCAAATCATAGAAAGTTAGAGTGTGAGTCTTCTTGTACTTAAGTCGGCGTTGTGCCATTTGTATTGAGTTCGGATGCAATTTCTGTGTTTCATCGTCAATAAGAAGGTCCAAGGGATACAGTAAACCTGAAGTAAAGCATCGGAATCTAAAACTCGACTTACAGGAGAGGTTCAAATCTTAGAAAGTTAGAGTGTCGGTCCTCTTTTACTTAAGTCAGCATTGTGCCTTTTAAATTTAATTCCGATGCAATTTCTATGCTTCATCGTCAAAAAGAAGGTCCAAGGGATACAGTAAACCCGAAGTGAAGCATTGGAATCTAAAACTGGACCCACAGGAGAGGTTCAAATCATTGAAAGTGGGAGTGTCAGTCCTCTTGTACCTAAGTCGGAATTGTGCCTTTTGTATTAAATTCGGATGCAATTGCTGTGTTTCATCGTCAATAAGAAGGTCAAAGGGATACGGTAAAGCTGAAGTGAAGCATCGGAATCTAAAACTGGACTCACAGGAGAGTTTCAAATCATAGAAAGTTAGAGGGTCAGTCCTCTTGTACTTAAGTCGGCATTGTGCCTTTTGAATTAAATTCGGATGCAATTTCTGTGTTTCATCGTCAATAAGAAGGTCATAGGGATACAGTAAACCTGAAGTGAAGCATCGGAATCTAAAACAGGATTCGCAGGAGAGGTTCAAATCATAGAAAGTTGGAGTTTCAGTCCCCTTGTACTTAAGTCGGCATTGTGAATTTTAAATTTAAGTCCGATGCAGTTTCTATGCTTCATCGTCAATAAGAAGGTCCAAGGGATACAGTAAACCTGAAGTGAAGCATTGGAATTTAAAACTGGACTCACAGGAGAGGTTCAATTCATAGAACGTGAGGGTGTCAGTCCTCTTGTACCTAAGTCGGCATTGTGCCTTTTGTATTAAATTCGGATGCAATTTCTGTGTTTCATCGTCAATAAGATGGTCCAAGGTATACAGTAAACCTGAAGTGAATCATCCGAAACTAAAACTGAAATCACAGGAGTGGTTCAAATCATTTAAAGTTAGAGTGTCAGTCCTCTTGTACTTAAGTCGGCATTGTGCCTTTTTAATTTCATTCCGATGCAATTTCTGTGTTTCATCGTCAATAAGAAGGTCCAAGGTATACAGTGAACCTGAAGTGAAGCATCGGAATCTAAAATTGGACTCACAGGAGAGTTTCAAATAATAGAAAGTTAAAGTGTCAGTCCGCATGTACTTCAGTCAGCATTGTGCCTTATGTATTAAATTCGGATGCAATTTCTGTGCATCATCGTTAATAAGAATGTCCAAGGGATACAGTAGACCTGAAGTGAAGCATCGGAATCTAAAACTGTACTCACAGAAGAGGTTCAAATCACAGAAAGCGAGAGTGTCTGTGCTCTTGTACTTAAGTAGTTATTGTGCCTATTGTATTAAATTCGGATGCAATTTCTGTGTTTCGTCGTCAATAACAAGGTCCAAGCGATACAGTAAACCTGAAGTGAAGCATCGGAATCTAAAACGGGACTCAAAGGAGAGGTTCAAATCATAGAAAGTTAGAGTGTCTGTCCCCTTGTACTTAGGTCGTCACTGTGCCTTTTGAATTTAATTCCGATGCAATTTCTGTGTTCCATCGTCAATACGAAGGTCCATGGGAAACAGTAAACCTGAAGTGAAGCTTCGGATTCTATAACTGGACTCTCAGGAGAGGTTCAAATCATAGAAAGTTAGAGTGTCAGTCCTCTTGTACTAAGGTCGACATTGTGCCTTTTGTATTAAATTCTGAGGCATTTTCTGTGTTTCATCGGCAATAAGAAGGTCCAAGGTATACAGTAAACCTGAAGTGAAGCATCGGAATGTAAAACTGCACTAACAGGAGAGGTTCAAATCTTAGAAAGTTAGAGTGTCAGTCCTCTTGTACTTAAGTCGGCATTGTGCCTTTTGAATTTAATTCGAATGCAATTCCTGTGCTTCATCGTCAATAAGAAGGTCTATGGTATACAGTAAACCTGAAGTGTAGCATCGGCATCTAAAACTGGACCCACAGGAGAGGTTCAGATCATAGAAAGATAGAGTGCCAGTCCTCTTGTACTTAAGTCATCATTGTGCCTTTTGAATTTAATTCCGAAGCCATTTCTGTGCTTCATCATTAATAAGAAGGTACAAGGTATACAGAAAACCTGAAGTGAAGCATCCGAATCTAAAAATGGACTCACAGGGGAGGTTCAAATCATAGAAAGTTAGAGTGTCAGTCCTCGTGTTTTTAAGTCGGCATTGTGCCTTTTGAATTTAATTCCGATGCAATTTCTGTGTTTCATCGTCAATAAGAAGGTCCAAGGTATACAGTGAACATGAGGTGAAGCATCGGAATATAAAACTGGACTCACAGGGGAGGTTCAAATCATAGAAAGTTGGAGTGTCAGTCCTCTTGTTTTTAAGTCGGCATTGTGCCTTTTGAATTTAATTCCGATGCAATTTCTGTGTTTCATCGTCAATAAGAAGGTCCAAGGTATACAGTGAACATGAAGCGAAGCATCGGAATATAAAACTGGACTCACAGGAGAGTTTCAAATCATAGAAAGTTAGAGTGTCAGTCCTCTTGTACTTAAGTCGTCATTGTGCCTTTTGAATTTAATTCCGATGCAATTTCTGTGCTCCATCGTCAAAAAAAAGGTCTAAGGGATACAGTAAACCTGAAGTGAAGCATCAGAATCTTAAACTGGACTTACAGGAGAGGTTCAAATCATAGAAAGTTAGAGTGTCAGTCTTCTTGTACTTAAGCCGGCATTGTGCCTTTTGAATTTAATTCCGAAGCCATTTCTGTGCATCATCGTCAATGAGACGGTCCAAAGTATACAGTAAACCAGGAGCGAAGCATCCGAATCTAAAACTGGCCTCACAGGTGAGGTTCAAATCATAGGAAGTTAGAGTGTCAGTCCTCTTGTACTTAAGTCGGCATTGTGCCTTTTGAATTTAAATCCGATGCAATTTCTGTATTTCATTGTCAATAAGAAGGTTAAAGGGATACAGTAAACCTGAAGTGATGCATCGGAATCTACAACTGGACTTACAGGAGAGGTTCAAATCATAGAAAGTTAGAGTATCAGTCCACTTGTACTTAAGTCGGCACTGTGCCTTTTGTATTAAATTCTAATGCAATTTCTGTGTTTCATCGTCAACAAGAATGTCCAAGGGATACAGTAAACCTGAAGTGCAGCATCGAAATCTAAAACTGGACTCACAGGAGAGTTTCATATCATAGAAAGTTAAAGTGTCAGTCCTCTTGTATTTAAGTCGTCATTGAGCCTTTTGAATTTAATTCCGATGCAATTTCTGTGCTCCATCGACAAAAAGAAGGTCCAAGGGATACATTAAACCTGAAGTGAAGCATCACAATCTAAAACAGGACTTACAGGACAGGTGCAAATCATAGAAAGTTAGTGTGTCAGTCCTCTTGTACTTGAGTCGGCATTGTGCCTTTTGTATTACATTCGGATGCAATTTCTGTGTTTCATCGTCAATAAGAAGGTCCAAGGGAAACAGTAAACCTGAAGTGAGGCATCGGAATATAAAACTGGACTCACAGGAGAGGTTCAAATCATAGAAAGTTAGAGTGTCGGTCCTCTTGTACTTATGTCGGCATTGTGCCATTTGAATTTAATTCCGAATTAATTTCTGTGCTTCATCGTCAATTAGAAGGTCCAAGGTATACAGCAAACCTGATGTGAAGCATCCGAATCTAAAACTGGACTCACTGGAGAGTTTCAAACCATAGAAAGTTAGAGTGTCACTCCTCTTGTACTTAAGTCGGCATTGTGCCTTTTGAATTTAATTCCGATGCAATTTCTGTGTTTTATCGTCAATAAGAAGGTCCAAGGTATACAGTGAACCTGAAGTGAAGCATCGGAATATAAAACTGGACTCACAGGAGAGGTTCAAATCATAGAAAGTTAGAGTGTCGGTCCTCTTGTACTTAAGTCGTCATTGTGCCTTTTGAATTTAATGCCGATGCAATTTCTGTGCTTCATCGTCAACAATAAGGTCCAAGGGATACAGTAAACCTGAAGTAAAGCATCAGAATCTAAAACTGGACTTACAGGAGAGGTTCAATTCATAGAAAGTTAGAGAGGCAGTCCTCTTGTACTTACGCCGGCATTATGCCTTTTGTATTAAATTCGGATGCAATATCTGTATTTCATCGTCAATAAGAAGGTCCAAATGATACAGGAAAAATGAAGTGAAGCCTCGGAATCTAATACTGGACTCACAGCAGAGGTTCCATTCATAGAAAGTTTGAGAGTCAGTCCTCTTGTACTTAATTCGGCATTGTGCCTTTTGTATTAAATTCGGATGCAATTTATGTGTTTCATCGTCAATAAGAAGGTCCAAGGGATACAGTAAACCTGAAGTGAAGCATCGGAATCTAAAACTGGACTCACAGGAGAGGTTGAAATCATATAAAGTTAGAGTGTCAATCCTCTTGTACTTAAGTCGGCATTGTGCCTTTTGTATTAAATTCGGATGCAATTTATGTGTTTCATCGTCAATATGAAGGTCCAAGGGATACAGTAAACCTGAAGTAAAGCATCGGAATCTAAAACTGGACTCACAGGAGAGGTTGAAATCATATAAAGTTAGAGTGTCAGTCCTCTTGTACTTAAGTCGGCATTGTGCCTTTTGTATTAAATTCGGATGCAATTTATGTGTTTCATCGTCAATAAGAAGGTCCAAGGGATACAGTAAACCGGAAGTGAAGCATCGGAATCTGCAACTGGACTCACAGGAGAGGTTCAAATCATAGAAAGTTAGAGTGTCAGTCCTCTTGTACTTAAGTCGTCATTGTGCCTTTTGAATTTAATGCCGATGCAATTTCTGTGCTCCATCGTCAAAAAGATGATCCAAGGGATACAGTAAACCTGAAGTGAAGCATCAGAATCTTAAACTAGACTTACAGGAGAGGTTCACATCATAGAAAGTAAGAGTGTCAGTCTTCTTTTACTTAAGCCGGCATTGTGCCTTTTGCAATAAATTCGGATGCAATATCTGTATTTATTCGTCAATAAGAAGGTCCAAGGGGTACAGTTAACCTGAAGTGAAGCATCGGAATCTAAAACTGGACTCACAGGAGTGGTTGAAATCATAGAAAGTTAGAGTGTCAGTCCACTCCTACTTAAGTCGGCATTGTGCCTTTTGAATTTAATTCCGAAGCCATTTCTGTGCATCATCGTCAATAAGACGGTCCAAGGTATACAGTAAACCTGGAGCGAAGCATCCAAATCTAATACTGGCCTCACAGGAGAGGTTCAAATCATAGAAAGTTAGAGTGTCAGTCCTCTTGTACTTAAGTCGGCATTGTGCCTTTTGAATTTAAATCCGATGCAATTTCTGTGTTTCAGCGTCAATAAGTAGGTCCAAGGTATACAGTGAACCTGAAGTGAAGCATCGGAATCTAAAACTGGACATACAGGAGAGGTTCAAATCACATAAAATTAGAGTGTCTTTCCTCTTGTACCTAAGTCAGCATGATGCCTATTGTATTAAATTCGGATGCAATTTCAGTGCTTCATCGTCAATTAGTACGTCCAAGGGATACAGTAAACCTGAAGTGAAGCATCGGAATACAATACTTGACTCATAGGAGCGGGTCATATCATAGAAAGTTAGAGTGTCAGTCCTCTTGTACTTTAATCTTCATTGTGCTTTTTTTAATTTAATTCCGATGCAATTTCTGTGTTTCATCGTCAACAAGAAGGTCCAAGGTATACAGTAAACCTGAAGTGAAGCATCGGAATCTAAAACGTGACTCACAGGAGAGGTTCAAATCATAGAAAGTTACAGTGTCCGTCCTCTTGTACTTACGCCGGCATTGTGCCGTTTGTATTAAATTCGGATGCAATATCTGTATTTCATCGTCAATAAGAAGGTCCAAGGGATAGAGTAAACCTGAAGTGAAACATCGGATTCTAAAACTAGACTCACAGAAGAGGTTCAAATCATAGAAAGTTAGAGTGACGGTCCTCTTTTATTTAAGTCGGCATTTTGCCTTTTAAATTTAATTCCGATGCAATTTCTATGCTTCATTGTTAAAAAGAAGGTCCTAGGGATACAGTAAACCTGAAGTGAAGCATTGGAATCTAAAACTGGACTCACAGGAGAGGTTCAATTCATAGAAAGTGAGAGTGTCAGTCCTCATGTACCTAAGTCGGAATTGTGCCTTTTGTATTAAATTCGGATGCAATTTCTGTGTTTCATCGTCAATAAGAAGGTCCAAGGGATACAGTAAACCTGAAGTGAAGCATCGGAATCTAAAACGGGACTCACATGAGGGGTTCAAATCATAGGAAGTTAGAGTGTCAGTCCTCTTGTACTTAAGTCTGCATTGTGCCTTTTGTATTAAATTCGGATGCAATGTCTGTAATTCATCGTCAATAAGAAGGTCCAAGGTATACAGTAAACCTGAAGTGATGCATCAGAATCTAAAACTGGACTCACAGGAGAGGTTTAAATCGTAGAAAGTTAGAGTTTCAGTCCTCTTGTAATTAAGTCGGCATTGTGCCTTTTGTACTAAATTCGGATGCAATTTCTGTGTTTCATCGTCAATAAGAAAGTCCAAGGTATACAGTAAACCTGAAGTGAAGCATCAGAATCTAAAACTGGACTCACAGGAGAGGTTTAAATCGTAGAAAGTTAGAGTTTCAGTCCTCTTGTACTTAAGTCCGCATTGTGCCTTTTGTATTAAATTCGGATGCAATTTCTGTGTTTCATCGTCAATAAGAAAGTCCAAGGTATACAGTAAACCTGAAGTGAAGCATCGGAATCTGAAACTGGACTCACAGAGAGGTTAAAATCATAGATAGTTTGAGTATCAGTCCTCTTGTACTTAAGTCGGCATTGTGCCTTTTGTATTAAATTCGGATGCAATTTCTGTGTTTCATCGTAAATAAGAAGGTCCAAGGTATACAGTAAACCTGAAGTGAAGCATCGGAATCTAAAACTGGACTCACAGGAGAGGTTCGGATCATAGGAAGTTAGAGTGTCAGTCCTCTTGTACTTAGGTCGGCATTGTGCCTTTTGAATGTAATTCCGCTGCAATTTCTGTGCTTCATCGTCAATAAGAAAGTCCAAGGGACACAGTAAACCTGAAGTGAAGCATCGGAATCTAAAACTGGACTCACAGGAGAGGTTCAGATCATAGAAAGTTAGAGTGTCAGTCCCCTTGTACTTAAGTCGGCATTGTGCCTTTTGTATTAAATTCGGATGCAATTTCTGTGTTCCATCGTCAATAAGAATGTGCAAGGGATACAGTAAACCTGAAGTGAAGCATCGGAATCTAACACTGGACTCACAGGAGAGGTTTAAATCATAGAAAGTTAGAGTTTCAGTCCTCTTGTACTTAAGTCGGCATTGTGCCTTTTGTATTAAATTCGGATGCAATTTCTGTGTTTCATCGTCAATAAGAAAGTCCAAGGTATACAGTAAACCTGAAGTGAAGCATCGGAATCTAAAACTGGAATCACAGAGAGGTTTAAATCATAGAAAGACAGAGTTTCAGTCCTCTTGTACTTAAGTCGGCATTGTGCCTTTTGTATTAAATTCGGATGAAAATTCTGTGTTTCATCGTCAATAAGAAGCTGCAAGGGATACAGTAAACCAGAAGTGAAGCTTCGGAATTGTAATATCTCCTTATATTCGATGAATTATTCAGATACAATTGTACCGTTGAATGACGTTTACTAATTTTCTATCTTCATACTCGCAGAATCCATGCGAAAAGTAGTTCATACAATAGCTATGCCATGAGCGCATAAGTATTCTTTGTAGTACTCTCTCTGGTGGTTGTTAGAAAAAAAAGAAAGGGGGCTTCCGAGATTGTCTTCGTGCCGATTAGCCTGTGCTTGGTTTGGAAGAACTGTAATCTGATTATTGAGATTTATTACAGAAGATAACCGATATGAACTGTACGATTAAATGGAAATATATATAGATGGCTTCTTCAAATAAAAGAACGAGAGGTAACTAATCTGAAGAGAGATTCGGTGCCCATACTAAAAGATTGCTGATACCAAGAAACGATTTCAACTATTGGACAACACCGAGACTACAGAACAAGGCCAGAGAAATCTAATTTTTTTTTCATCCTGTAGTTAAAATAGTTTGAAATCAATTTAGAAAGAACTTTTTTTCCAGATAGTAGTTAGATTGTAGAACTGTATATTGTGTGATTTTCTTATCTGAGCAGTGAACTTTATACCATCTGTGAAGTAATTAGAAAGTTAGATGTGTCTACGACAGTAAATTTGAAACTGTATTTAGTGACTGGAACCTGATATTGACAGTTATTTAATGGTATTGACTAGAGCGGCATTTAAAATGTCATTGAATCAGCAACGAGACGTGCAACAGCCTTCAGCTGTTTGCACAGAAGCAGAGGCCACGGATGGTACTTCTGAGACTGTTGTGGCTAGCGGTAGCAATATAAATAATCCCGCTGGTTCAGAAAACATTCATACAACAGCTGATCAGACTGTTGTTGACACATTAGTTGTTATTATGCAACAGTTGTCTCTATTAGCCGAAGGCCAAGCGGAAGTGAAACGAGACTTATCCGTTATACAAAATGAATTCAAAAATCAACTAGCCGAAAATAAAACAGAATTACAAAATCAGTTAAGAGCAACCTTTACCGAATTAGATCAGAGATTAAATACTTAGACACAGGAAAGAAAGGAACAGGCAGAAAGGACCGAACAGAATCTTATTGCTCGAATTGAGCAGGCCCGCCAACAATGCCAAGAAAACAATAGTAAATTAAAAGTGGAACTAACCGAATATGTATCCGTCAAAATTGACACGATACAAAAACAAGTAGAACTGTTTCCTCAAGTAATACAAGCTCAAGAGGACATACAGTGTTCCGGAGCTATGATACCAGAAATAACAGAATCCCAAGATAATCTAAAGAAGCAATTTGACGAAGTGAAGGAAAAACAGGAGACAGTGGAACACAGAATGGATGTACTTGCGGGAAAGTTTTCAGAAATGACATTAGAGCGGCAAAATTCGGAAACCATAGAAGATACTGTGAAAGTAGCTTTACAGTCCATTTCAGAGAGTTCCGAGGATAATTTTTTTAACAAAGGGTTAAAGGAAGTTCGAGAACAACTTGGCGAAGATTTCTCGCGTTGGAAAGAAAATATCGAAAGATCACTAAATCTCTCGCAGGAGGATTTAGAAACACCGATAAGTAGGAAACAATACTCTCAATCTGTGCGTGACATTCCGTCCACGTCAAGATCCGATGTAGACAGAACTGGAACGTCACAAGTAAGGTTCCATATAACGGATAGCCACAGGGAAAAGTACGAACAGGATGATTTTTGGAATCGTAGTAGCGTTGAGGAGAAGATGATTAAAGAGAGACAATTTCAAATCTTTAACCCTGACAAAAGGATGTTCATCCTGTAGTCTTTATTCGAAGTTTCAGAGGTCTATTTCCACGATCTTGGACAGAATGGCAAAAGATTAATTTTGTATCTGGATATATACAAGGAACAGGAGCATTGTGGGCATCCGAACAAACATCTTCTTGTAAATGTTACAAAGAATTTGAGCAGGCTTTTCTAGCAAAATATTGGTCTGCTGGAATACAAGAAAGACTTATGCAGGAAGTATTATATCCTGAGCCTTTCTCATTTTCTAGAGGATCTCTAAAGAGATATTTTGAGAAATACATTAATAAATCTTTGTATTGGGATGTACCGATTCCTTTGCCGGATATACTTAGAATACTCAAGTCTAGACTACCCACCAGTATAAGGAATCAGCTGTTGTATACAAATGATAAGGATATAGACTCATTTATGACTACGCTTGATCATATTGATATAATTGAGGAGGACAATAAAAGGGCAAGAGAAATGTCATATCAAAGAAGAGTAACAGAAGCGAATCCGAGCTGCAACTCGAATGGGAATGGCAGTAATAGTGGCAGTAACAATAATCATAACCAACTACACTCTCCGAGGAGACTTAGAAATGGACAAAATGCAAATAATAATTATTACCATAATGGAAACTTTGGTAATGGTGCAGCGAGGGACTATTTTAGAAACAGTAGGAATTTTAATCGATATGATCCAATGTATGGCAACACAGGACAGTTCTACCAACACCAGCAGAACAACAACAATAATTACACAAATCAAGCAAGACAATATAGACCGAATTCACCACAACAACCGATAATCACTGAAGTAGCTGAAGAGATAAATACCAATCGGACTAATAATCAGTCAAACTAAACATGACCGCATCGTGTCCCAGAGGACGGTCAGGGGATCTGTTAGGGGCGAAACAGTAAAATTACAATTGTTAAGATATAATGATGGTGAGCTGTTGACTGAAGAGTTAACAAAGGATTTAATAACTTGTCATAATGACAGATCGAGTGTTCCGGTATCGGAAGTATTTGTTGAAATAGAGGAAGTTCCAACGAATGTGATATTAGACACCGCCGCTTCCGCCAATGTCATCTCAGGCGCTCTTTTTCGGAGAATTATTAGGAAGAAGAAGGTACCAATTTTGCCAGTACAGAACTGCAAAATCATCGGAGCTGTTGGAGCACGCTCTCCCAATGTCAAAATACAAACACAATTAGAGATGAAAATGGGAAATGTAGCAATAAAATGCACGTTCCTTGTAGTGGAGAAGTTATTAGTGGACTGTATTCTTGGTATTGGGAGTATGCAGGAGTACGACTGTAAGATAGATTTTTTGGAAGGAATAGTTAAATTTGGATTAAATGGAGAAGAGATAGCACTGGATTTAAATAGAAAGGAAACGGTGCATGAGAAATATTGTCGCGGTGCCATAATTCAATTAATTGACACTACAAACGGTCGTTGGAAGGAGCTTTCAAAGGATTTGATACAACAGGAGGACTTTAACCAAACAACAATGATAAAAGCTAGTGAATCAAATCAGCTTACCGGAGAACAAAGGCAGCAGCTTCATTATTTGTTAGAGGCATATGAAGAGATTTTTGATGAGAAACCAGGAATTATTAAAGGGTATATTTGTCACCTACAAGTGAAGCCACATCAGACTTACTGTTACACGCACTACCCGATCCCCTGGCGTTTAAAACAATCTGTTCAAAGGGAGATAAATAGGATGTTAGACTGGAACTTGATTGAGCCATCAACTAGTCCATATTGTTCTCCGCTCGTAGTCGTTCAAAAACCTGGAGGCAACGGACGTAAAGTATGAAGACCAGAATTTAAAATGGGAGGAAAAGATTCGACTCGCACTTGTCAATTTAACTAAAAAGGCAATACAACGGAAATTGACATATGATAAACGGATTCACCGGATTCACCGGATTCAGACGTTTCATCTTGGAGAAAAGTTTTTATTGAGGCGACACATCCATTCCTCGAAACTGATGAAGAACATAAAGAAATGGAATCTTATTTATACCAGACCATATGTTATTGTAAATATACCCAATCCTGGATCATACTTGTTGGCATATCCCGAATCGAAAAGAAGAAAGGGATTATTCCCGCATAATGATATTAAGAAATTTTTTGAAGGATCGTAGATCTGTGATACCAAATATGGAGAAGAATTTAGAGTGGAATTTGACTATGAGTCAAATGTGTATATAAATATCAAGAAGTTAATGTTGTCTAGAGGTTTAGAGACAGTGAGATTATTCCTGTGATAGGTTAAGAGACAGTGAGATTACTCCTGTGATAGGTTAAGAGACAGTGAGATTACTCCTGTGATAGTTTAGCACAAAATTTTTAAGATAGGTAGAAGAATTTGTTAATTACTGGTGTTTGTAAGTGTGGACTATGAGCAGAAGCCACAGTGATATACAATGAAAGTGCATCTACATTTCCTCAAGACACGGCACTTATGTGAGAATTGCGTGTGAAACTTGAACAGTGTGGGATATGTAGGTAAATACGCTGTGTGTATGATGTGCGCTGTTCGCGCAAGAAAACAAATGAACTGTGAAATGAAGCAACAGTCGATAATGTCACTGTTGCAAACAATTGAAGAAACTCTCTCGTTGCGCGAGAGAAAATTATTATAATTTTGAGATTTTTCATTATGCCTTCTTGACCAGGAGAATTAATTTAAGAATTTTAACTAACATTTTAAGAATAGCAGTTTGTGTGTTTCATATTATGGACATAATTGTTGAAATATATTTCCATAAACGTTCATGAGAGGATGAAGAAGATTCTACGAGTGGATGATTTGTTAAATGAACATACGTCATCATTAGTGATATTTATTTGCAAGTGGATCTATAAATCAATTAATTATGAGAATAATGGATTTTTTTCAAATTATTCCATTTGTGAAGTCAGTGTCATATGCCTATGTTTAAAATTTTTCATCAAGTGTAAACTTAAATTTTATCCTTAATTTCGTAATTGAAAGCAAACCTCGGACAGATTCAATGCTCTACTTCCACCTGCACTATAACAAAACGAAGATTAGATTAAAAAATTTTTTGAGAGGAATACATTCGATATGAGCTACAACAAAATTTAAATGCCCACAGTCTATTTGGCAATGTTTTGGACAATCAGCAGTTGTAAGGCAAAACCACTTTGGTATTGAGGACTACAAAAAAAAAAAAAAAAAAAATAAAATAAAAAAAAAATTCGTGATTGTCAGAACTGATGGATATTCCAGTCTAGTACAGATGGAAGAATATAAGAATCCACACCGATTTTGAGTTCAACGATGAAATAGGGACTTCGTTGCCTTAATCCACTCTCTTCCAGGGACTTATTCAGTCAGAACTTTTTCTTATTCCACTTTAAACCTGTTTCATGTTCACGTCCCTGACCATCTATTCCTGAGATCATCTTCCTGTTTCTACGGCACGTTACCAGCTTCTATCCTGTACCATAAGCCATCGCCTGTCCTCCGTGCCGCGTCCACCAAACGCTGTACGTCGCCTACCCGGTATCCGTACCCAGTGTTCCTGTTCCATCGACTTCACAACGAGATCGCCGGCTACATCGTCGAAAGAAGAATTTTGAAAATATTTTTTTGAGCAATATTGTAAAATTGTTTTTGGCTATGAGGCTCTTTTCCTTCGATCTAATCTATAGAGCTTCTATATATTTCAAAATTACTGGATTTAGGCTTTCCTATCTTCTTTAATACCTGAGCTGGGGTCTATTCTTCCGGGTTTTCCAGGGTTTCCCTGTGAAGGCCAGTTCCCAAATGGGTAGACCTTTTTCGTAATTACACCAATCTACATCTTCCCTGGTTATGTACTCGGGATGCGGGTATACCCCGGTACATGTAAAAGCTACAGCTTAGGTATTCTCGTAACTTATTGTCTTAACATGTTACCCATACTCTCTACAGTAAAATTCTACTAATTCAAAATATTCCTCTTTTGAATAAACAACCCAACAAATTTTTTCTGTTAGCTCACAAAGTGTATTACCATTAACTTTGCTCGCTGCGAGGGGCAATTGTAATATCTCTTTATATTCGATGAATTATTCAGATACAATTCTACCCTTGAATGACGTTTACTAATTTTCTATCTTCATACTCGCAGAATCCATGCGAAAAGTAGTTCATACAATAGCTATGCCATGAGCGCATAAGTATTCTTTGTAGTACTCTCTCTGGTGGTTGTTAGAAAAAATAGAAAGGGGGCTTCCGAGATTGTCTTCGTGCCGATTAGCCTGTGCTTGGTTTGGAAGAACTGTAATCTGATTATTGAGATTTATTACAGAAGATAACCGATATGAACTGTAAGATTAAATGGAAATATATATAGATGGCTCCTTCAAGTAAATGGTGTGTATTTTAAATTTGAGAATTAATGATATTTATCGATATATTGCGTAGTTGTTAATCAGAAGGGACTTCCGAAAGAATGGATACGAACCTGCACTTAATAATCCAAGAGCTCCATTGCTTCTTCGGAAGGTTAAACTTCATCAAAGCCAAATATCCGCTTGATCTGAGGTTTCCCGACTGATTATACAACGCTCCCAAAATTACGAGGCATTTTATTTGTGCAGATTAGCAGACTGCCGCAAAGCACGAGCCTGCAGAGAAAAAGAATCGTCGCCTGATTTCATTCTAACAAGTAAAATTTCAGAATCATTTTGAGTGACTGAGCTATGACTGTATTTCCTATCATGAATGATTGATTGCTCGAACGAATTGAGAATCTAAAACTGGACTCACAGGTGAGGTTCAAATCATAGAAAGTTAGAGTGTCAGTCCTCTTGTACTTATGTCGGCATTGTGACTTTTGTATTAAATTCGGATGCAATTACTGTGTTTCATCGTCAATCAGAAGGTCCAAGGGATACAGTAAACCTGAAGTGAAGCATCGGAATCTAAAAGTGGACTTACAGGAGAGGTTCAAATCATAGAAAGTTAGAGTGTCAGTCCTCTTGTACTTAAGTCGGCATTGTGCCTTTTGTATTACATTCAGATGCAATTTCTGTGTTTCATCGTCAATAAGAAGGTCCAAGGGATACAGTAAACCTGAAGTGAAGCATCGGAATCTAAAACTGGACTCACAGGAGAGGTTCAAATCATAGAAAGTTAGAGTGTCAGTCCTCTTGTCCTTATAACGGCATTGTGCCCTTTGAATTTAATTCCGAAGCAATTTCTCTGCTTCATCGTCAACAAGAAGGTCCAAGGTATGCAGTAAAACTGATGTGCAGCATTCGAATCTATAACTGGACTCACAGGAGAGGTTCAAATCATAGAAAGTTAGAGTGTCACTCCTCTTGTACTTAAGTCAGCATTGTGCCTTTTGAATTTAATTCCGATGCAATTTCTGTGTTTCTTCGTCAATAAGAAGGTGCAAGGTACACAGTGAACCTGATGTGAAGCATCGGAATATAAAACTGGACTCACAGGAGAGGTTCAAATCATAGAAAGTTAGAGTGTCAGACCTCTTGTACTTATGTCAGCATTTTGCCTTTTGTATTAAATTCGGATGCAATTTCAGTGCTTCATCGTCAATAAGAAGGTCCAAGGGATACAGTAAACCTGAAGTGAAGCATCGGAATCTAAGACTGGACTCACAGGAGAGGTTCAAATCAGAGAGAGTTTGAGTGTCAGTCCTCTTGTACTTAAGTCGCCATTGCGCCTTTTGTATTAAATTCGGATGCAATTTCTTTGTTTCATCGTCAATAAGAAGATCCAAGGGATACAGTACACCTGAAGTGAAGCATCAGAATCTAAAACTGGACTCACAGGAGAGTTTCAAATCATAGAAAGTTAGAGTGTCAGTCCTCTTGTACTTAAGTCGTCATTGTGCCTTTTGAATTTAATTCCGATGCAATTTCTGTGCTCCATCGTCAAAAAAAAGGTCCAAGGGATACAGTAAACCTGAAGTGAAGCATCAGAATCTTATCCTGGACTTACAGGAGAGGTTCAAATTATAGAAAGTTAGAGTGTCAGTCTTCTTGTACTTAAGCCGGCATTGTGCCTTTTGAATTTAATTCCGAAGCCATTTCTGTGCATCATCGTCAATAAGACGGTCCAAAGTATACAGTAAACCAGGAGCGAAACATCCGAATCTAAAACTGGCCTCTCAGGTGAGGTTCAAATCATAGGAAGTTAGAGTGTCAGTCCTCTTGTACTTAAGTCGGCATTGTGCCTTTTGAATTTAAATCCGATGCAATTTCTGTGTTTCATCGTCAATAAGTAGGTCCAAGGTATACAGTGAACCTGAAGTGAGGCATCGGAATCTAAAACTGGACATACAGGAGAGGTTCAAATCACATAAAGTTAGAGTGTCTTTCCTCTTGTACCTAAGTCAGCATGATGCCTTTTGTATTAAATTCGGATTCAATTTCAGTGCTTCATCGTCAATTAGTTGGTCCAAGGGATACAGTAAACCTGAAGTGAAGCATCGGAATCCAATACTGGACTCACAGGAGTGGGTTATATCATTGAAAGTTAGAGTGTCAGTCCTCTTGTACTTTAGTCATCATTGTGCTTTTTTTAATTTAATTCCGATGCAATTTCTGTGTTTCATCGTCAATAAGAAAGTCCAAGGTATACAGCAAACCTGAAGTGAAGCATCGGAACCTAAAACGTGACTCACAGGAGAGGTACAAATCATAGAAATTACAGTGTCCGTCCTCTTGTACTTAAGTCGGCACTGTGCCATTTGAATTTATTCTCGATGCAATTTCTGTGTTTCATTGTCAATAGGAAGGTTAAAGGGATACAGTAAACCTGAAGTGATGCATCGGAATCTACAACTGGACTTACAGGAGAGGTTCAAATCATAGAAAGTTAGAGTATCAGTCCACTTGTACTTAAGTCGGCACTGTGCCTTTTGTATTAAATTCTAATGCAATTTCTGTGTTTCATCGTCAACAAGAATGTCCAAGGTATACAGTAAACCTGAAGTGCAGCATCGGAATCTAAAACTGGACTCACAGGAGAGTTTCATATCATAGAAAGTTAGAGTGTCAGTCCTCTTGTATTTAAGTCGTCATTGAGCCTTTTGAATCTAATTCCGATGCAATTTCTGTGCTCCATCGACAAAAAGATGGTCCAAGGGATACATTAAACCTGAAGTGAAGCATCAGAATCTAAAACAGGACTTACAGGACAGGTTCAAATCATAGAAAGTTAGTCTGTCAGTCCTCTTGTACTTGAGTCGGCATTGTGCCTTTTGTATTAAATTCGGATGCAATTTTTGTGTTTCATCGTCAATAAGAAGGTCCAAGGGAAACAGTAAACCTGAAGTGAGGCATCGGAATCTAAAACTGGACTCACAGAAGAGTTTCAAATCATAGAAAGTTAGAGTGTCAATCCTCTTGTACTTATGTCGGCATTGTGCCATTTGAATTTAATTCCGAAGCAATTTCTGTGCTTCATCGTCAATTAGAAGGTCCAAGGTATACAGCAAACCTGATGTGAAGCATCCGAATCTAAAACTGGACTTACTGGAGAGTTTCAAATCATAGAAAGTTAGAGTGTCACTCCTCTTGTACTTAAGTCGGCATTGTACCTTTTGAATTGAATTCCGATGCAATTTCTGTGTTTTATCGTCAATAAGAAGGTCCAAGGTATACAGTGAACCTGAAGTGAAGCATCAGAATCTAAAACTGGACTTACAGGAGAGGCTCAATTCATAGAAAGTTAGAGAGTCAGTCCTCTTGTACTTACGCCGGCATTGTGCCTTTTGTATTAAATTCGGATGCAATATCTGTATTTCATCGTCAATAAGAAGGTCCAAATGATACAGGAAAAATGAAGTGAAGCCTCGGAATCTAAAACTGGACTCACAGCAGAGGTTCCATTCATAGAAAGTTTGAGAGTCAGTCCTCTTGTACTTAATTCGGCATTGTGCCATTTGAATTTCATTCCGATGCAATTTCTTTGCTTCATTGTCAATAAGAACGTCCATGGTATACAGCAAACCTGAAGTATAGTATCGGAAACTGAAACTGAATTCACAGGAGAGGTTCAAATCAACGAAAGTTAGAGCGTCCGTCCTCTTGTACTTAAGTCGGCATTGTGACTTTAGAATTTAATTCCGATGTAATTCCTGTGCTTCATCGTCAATAAGTTGGTCCATGGTATACAGTAGACCTGAAGTGTAGCATCGGCATCTAAAACTGGACCCACAGAAGATGTTCAAATCATAGAAAGTTAGAGTGTCAGACCTCTTGTACTTAAGTCAACATTTTGCCTTTTGTATTAAATTCGGATGCAATTTCAGTGCTACATCGTCAATAAGAAGGTCCAAGGGATACAGTAAACCTGAAGTGAAGCATCGGAATCTAAAACTGGACTCACAGGGGAGGTTGATATCATATAAAGTTAGAGTGTCAGTCCTCTTGTACTTAAGTCGGCATTGTGCCTTTTGTATTAAATTCGGATGCAATTTATGTGTTTCATCGTCAATAAGAAGGTCCAAGGGATACAGTAAACCTGAAGTGAAGCATCGGAATCTGAAACTGGACTCACAGGAGAGGTTCAAATCATAGAAAGTTAGAGTGTCAGTCCTCTTGTACTTAAGTCGTCATTGTGCCTTTTGAATTTAATGCCGATGCAATTTCTGTGCTTCATCGTGAAAAATTAGGTCCAAGGGATACAGTAAACCTGAAGTGAAGCATCAGAATGTAAAACTGGACTTACAGGAGAGGTTCAATTCATAGAAACTTAGAGAGGCAGTCCTCTTGTACTTACGCCGGCATTGTGCCTTTTGTATTAAATTCGGATGCAATATCTGTATTTCATCGTCAATAAGAAGGTCCAAATGATACAGTAAAAATGAAGTGAAGCCTCGGAATCTGAAACTGGACTCACAGGAGACGTTCCATTCATAGAAAGTTTGAGAGTCAGTCCTCTTGTACTTAATTCCCCATTGTGCCTTTTGAATTTCATTCCGATGCAATTTCTTTGCTTCATTGTCAATAAGAACGTCCATGGTATACAGTAAACCTGAAGTATAGTATCGGAAACTGAAACTGGATTCACAGGAGAGGTTCAAATCAACGAAAGTTAGAATGTCCGTCCTCTTGTACTTAAGTCGGCATTGTGCCTCTTGTATTAATTTCGGATGCAATTTCTGTGTTTCATCGTCAATAAGAAGGTCCAAGAGATACAGTAAACCTGAAGTGAAGCATTGGAATCTAAAACGGGACTCACAGGTGGGGTTCAAATCATAGGAAGTTAGAGTGTCAGTCCTCTTGTACTTAAGTCTGCATTGTGCCTTTTGTATTAACTTCGGATTCAATTTCTGTGTTTCATCGTCAATAAGAAGGTCCAAGGTATACAGTAAACCTGAAGTGAAGCATCAGAATCTAAAACTGGACTCACAGGTGAGGTTCAAATCATATAAAATTAGAGTTTCAGCCTCTTGTACTTAAGTCGGCATTGTGCCTTTTGTATTAAATTCGGATGCAATTTCTGTGTTTCAACGTCAATAAGAAAGTCCAAGGTATACAGTAAACCTGAAATGAAGCATCGGAATCTAAAACTGGACTCACAGGAGAGTTTCAAATCATAGAAAGTTAGAGTGTCAGTCCTCTTGTACTTAAGTCGTCATTGTGCCTTTTGAATTTAATGCCGATGCAATTTCTGTGCTCCATCGTCAAAAAGATGGTCCAAGGGATACAGTAAACCTTAAGTGAAGCATCAGAATCTTAAACTGGACTTACAGGAGAGGTTCAAATCATAGAAGTAAGAGTGTCAGTCTTCTTTTACTTAAGCCGGCATTGTGCCTTTTGCAATAAATTCGGATGCAATATCTGTATTTATTCGTCAATAAGAAGGTCCAAGGGGTACAGTTAAACTGAAGTGAAGCATCGGAATCTAAAACTGGACTCACAGGAGTGGTTGAAATCATAGAAAGTTACAGTGTCCGTCCTCTTGTACTTACGCCGGCATTGTGCCGTTTGTATTAAATTCGGATGCAATATCTGTATTTCATCGTCAATAAGAAGGTCCAAGGGATAGAGTAAACCTGAAGTGAAACATCGGATTCTAAAACTCGACTCACAGAAGAGGTTCAAATCATAGAAAGTTAGAGTGTCGGTAATCTTTTATTTAAGTCGGCATTTTGCCTTTTAAATATAATTCCGATGCAATTTCTATGCTTCATCGTCAAAAAGAAGGTCCTAGGGATACAGTAAACCTGAAGTGAAGCATTGGAATCTAAAACTGGACTCACAGGAGAGGTTCAATCCATAGAAAGTGAGAGTGTCAGTCCTCATGTACCTAAGTCGGAATTGTGCCTTTTGTATTAAATTCGGATGCAATTTCTGTGTTTAATCGTCAATAAGAAGGTCCAAGGGATACAGTAAACCGGAAGTGAAGCATCGGAATCTAAAACTGGACTCACAGGAGAGGTTCAAATCATAGAAAGTTAGAGGATCAGTCCTCTTGTACTTAAGTCGGCATTGTGCCTTTAGAATTTAATCGGGATGAATTGTCTGTGTTTCATCGTCAATAAGAAGGTCCAAGGGATACAGTAAACCTGAAGTGAAGCATCGGAATCTAAAACGGGACTCACAGGAGGGGTTCAAATCATAGGAAGTTAGAGTGTCAGTCCTCTTGTAATTAAGTCTGCATTGTGCCTATTGCATTAAATTCGGATGCAATGTCTGTGTTTCATCGTCAATAAGAAGGTCCAAGGTATACAGTAAACCTGAAGTGATGCATCAGAATCTAAAACTGGACTCACAGGAGAGGTTTAAATCGTAGAAAGTTAGAGTTTCAGTCCTCTTGTACTTAAGTCCGCATTGTGCCTTTTGTATTAAATTCGGATGCAATTTCTGTGTTTCATCGTCAATAAGAAAGTCCAAGGTATACAGTAAACCTGAAGTGAAGCATCGGAATCTGAAACTGGACTCACAGAGTGGTTAAAATCATAGATAGTTTGAGTATCAGTCCTCTTGTACTTAAGTCGGCATTGTGCCTTTTGTATTAAATTCGGATGCAATTTCTGTGTTTCATCGTAAATAAGAAGGTCCAAGGTATACAGTAAACCTGAAGTGAAGCATCGGAATCTAAAACTGGACTCACAGGAGAGGTTCGGATCATAGGAAGTTAGAGTGTCAGTCCTCTTGTACTTAGGTCGGCATTGTGCCTTTTGAATGTAATTCCGCTGCAATTTCTGTTCTTCATCGTCAATAAGAAGGTCCAAGGGACACAGTAAACCTGAAGTGAAGCATCGGAATCTAAAACTGGACTCACAGGAGAGGTTCAGATCATAGAAAGTTAGAGTGTCAGTCCCCTTGTACTTAAGTCGGCATTGTGCCTTTTGTATTAAATTCGGATGCAATTTCTGTGTTCCATCGTCAATAAGAATGTGCAAGGGATACAGTAAACCTGAAGTGAAGCATCGGAATCTAACACTGGACTCACAGGAGAGGTTTAAATCATAGAAAGTTAGAGTTTCAGTCCTCTTGTACTTAAGTCGGCATTGTGCCTTTTGTATTAAATTCGGATGCAATTTCTGTGTTTCATCGTCAATAAGAAAGTCCAAGGTATACAGTAAACCTGAAGTGAAGCATCGGAATCTAAAACTGGAATCACAGAGAGGTTTAAATCATAGAAAGACAGAGTTTCAGTCCTCTTGTACTTAAGTCGGCATTGTGCCTTTTGTATTAAATTCGGATGAAAATTCTGTGTTTCATCGTCAATAAGAAGCTGCAAGGGATACAGTAAACCAGAAGTGAAGCTTCGGAATTGTAATATCTCCTTATATTCGATGAATTATTCAGATACAATTGTACCGTTGAATGACGTTTACTAATTTTCTATCTTCATACTCGCAGAATCCATGCGAAAAGTAGTTCATACAATAGCTATGCCATGAGCGCATAAGTATTCTTTGTAGTACTCTCTCTGGTGGTTGTTAGAAAAAAAAGAAAGGGGGCTTCCGAGATTGTCTTCGTGCCGATTAGCCTGTGCTTGGTTTGGAAGAACTGTAATCTGATTATTGAGATTTATTACAGAAGATAACCGATATGAACTGTACGATTAAATGGAAATATATATAGATGGCTTCTTCAAATAAAAGAACGAGAGGTAACTAATCTGAAGAGAGATTCGGTGCCCATACTAAAAGATTGCTGATACCAAGAAACGATTTCAACTATTGGACAACACCGAGACTACAGAACAAGGCCAGAGAAATCTAATTTTTTTTTCATCCTGTAGTTAAAATAGTTTGAAATCAATTTAGAAAGAACTTTTTTTCCAGATAGTAGTTAGATTGTAGAACTGTATATTGTGTGATTTTCTTATCTGAGCAGTGAACTTTATACCATCTGTGAAGTAATTAGAAAGTTAGATGTGTCTACGACAGTAAATTTGAAACTGTATTTAGTGACTGGAACCTGATATTGACAGTTATTTAATGGTATTGACTAGAGCGGCATTTAAAATGTCATTGAATCAGCAACGAGACGTGCAACAGCCTTCAGCTGTTTGCACAGAAGCAGAGGCCACGGATGGTACTTCTGAGACTGTTGTGGCTAGCGGTAGCAATATAAATAATCCCGCTGGTTCAGAAAACATTCATACAACAGCTGATCAGACTGTTGTTGACACATTAGTTGTTATTATGCAACAGTTGTCTCTATTAGCCGAAGGCCAAGCGGAAGTGAAACGAGACTTATCCGTTATACAAAATGAATTCAAAAATCAACTAGCCGAAAATAAAACAGAATTACAAAATCAGTTAAGAGCAACCTTTACCGAATTAGATCAGAGATTAAATACTTAGACACAGGAAAGAAAGGAACAGGCAGAAAGGACCGAACAGAATCTTATTGCTCGAATTGAGCAGGCCCGCCAACAATGCCAAGAAAACAATAGTAAATTAAAAGTGGAACTAACCGAATATGTATCCGTCAAAATTGACACGATACAAAAACAAGTAGAACTGTTTCCTCAAGTAATACAAGCTCAAGAGGACATACAGTGTTCCGGAGCTATGATACCAGAAATAACAGAATCCCAAGATAATCTAAAGAAGCAATTTGACGAAGTGAAGGAAAAACAGGAGACAGTGGAACACAGAATGGATGTACTTGCAGGAAAGTTTTCAGAAATGACATTAGAGCGGCAAAATTCGGAAACCATAGAAGATACTGTGAAAGTAGCTTTACAGTCCATTTCAGAGAGTTCCGAGGATAATTTTTTTAACAAAGGGTTAAAGGAAGTTCGAGAACAACTTGGCGAAGATTTCTCGCGTTGGAAAGAAAATATCGAAAGATCACTAAATCTCTCGCAGGAGGATTTAGAAACACCGATAAGTAGGAAACAATACTCTCAATCTGTGCGTGACATTCCGTCCACGTCAAGATCCGATGTAGACAGAACTGGAACGTCACAAGTAAGGTTCGATATAACGGATAGCCACAGGGAAAAGTACGAACAGGATGATTTTTGGAATCGTAGTAGCGTTGAGGAGAAGATGATTAAAGAGAGACAATTTCAAATCTTTAACCCTGACAAAAGGAATGTTCATCCTGTAGTCTTTATTCGAAGTTTCAGAGGTCTATTTCCACGATCTTGGACAGAATGGCAAAAGATTAATTTTGTATCTGGATATATACAAGGAACAGGAGCATTGTGGGCATCCGAACAAACATCTTCTTGTAAATGTTACAAAGAATTTGAGCAGGCTTTTCTAGCAAAATATTGGTCTGCTGGAATACAAGAAAGACTTATGCAGGAAGTATTATATCCTGAGCCTTTCTCATTTTCTAGAGGATCTCTAAAGAGATATTTTGAGAAATACATTAATAAATCTTTGTATTGGGATGTACCGATTCCTTTGCCGGATATACTTAGAATACTCAAGTCTAGACTACCCACCAGTATAAGGAATCAGCTGTTGTATACAAATGATAAGGATATAGACTCATTTATGACTACGCTTGATCATATTGATATAATTGAGGAGGACAATAAAAGGGCAAGAGAAATGTCATATCAAAGAAGAGTAACAGAAGCGAATCCGAGCTGCAACTCGAATGGGAATGGCAGTAATAGTAGCAGTAACAATAATCATAACCAACTACACTCTCCGAGGAGACTTACAAATGGACAAAATGCAAATAATAATTATTACCATAATGGAAACTTTGGTAATGGTGCAGCGAGGGACTATTTTAGAAACAGTAGGAATTTTAATCGATATGATCCAATGTATGGCAACACAGGACAGTTCTACCAACACCAGCAGAACAACAACAATAATTACACAAATCAAGCAAGACAATATAGACCGAATTCACCACAACAACCGATAATCACTGAAGTAGCTGAAGAGATAAATACCAATCGGACCAATAATCAGTCAAACTAAACATGACCGCATAGTGCCCCAGAGGACGGTCAGGGGATCTGTTAGGGGCGAAACAGTAAAATTACAATTGTTAAGATATAATGATGGTGAGCTGTTGACTGAAGAGTTAACAAAGGATTTAATAACTTGTCATAATGACAGATCGAGTGTTCCGGTATCAGAAGTATTTGTTGAAATAGAGGAAGTTCCAACGAATGTGATATTAGACACCGCCGCTTCCGCCAATGTCATCTCAGGCGCTCTTTTTCGGAGAATTATTAGGAAGAAGAAGGTACCAATTTTGCCAGTACAGAACTGCAAAATCATCGGAGCTGTTGGAGCACGCTCTCCCAATGTCAAAATACAAACACAATTAGAGATGAAAATGGGAAATGTAGCAATAAAATGCACGTTCCTTGTAGTGGAGAAGTTATTAGTGGACTGTATTCTTGGTATTGGGAGTATGCAGGAGTACGATTGTAAGATAGATTTTTTGGAAGGAATAGTTAAATTTGGATTAAATGGAGAAGAGATAGCACTGGATTTAAATAGAAAGGAAACGGTGCATGAGAAATATTGTCGCGGTGCCATAATTCAATTAATTGACACTACAAACGGTCGTTGGAAGGAGCTTTCAAAGGATTTGATACAACGGGAGGACTTTAACCAAACAACAATGATAAAAGCTAGTGAATCAAATCAGCTTACTGGAGAACAAAGGCAGCAGCTTCATTATTTGTTAGAGGCATATGAAGAGATTTTTGATGAGAAACCAGGAATTATTAAAGGGTATGTTTGTCACCTACAAGTGAAGCCACATCAGACTTACTGTTACACGCACTACCCGATCCCCTGGCGTTTAAAACAATCTGTTCAAAGGGAGATAAATAGAATGTTAGAATGGAACTTGATTGAGCCATCAACTAGTCCATATTGTTCTCCGCTCGTAGTCGTTCAAAAACCTGGAGGCAACGGACGTAAAGTATGAAGACCAGAATTTAAAATGGGAGGAAAAGATTCGACTCGCACTTGTCAATTTAACTAAAAAGGCAATACAACGGAAATTGACATATGATAAACGGATTCACCGGATTCACCGGATTCAGACGTTTCATCTTGGAGAAAAGGTTTTATTGAGGCGACACATCCATTCCTCGAAACTGATGAAGAACATAAAGAAATGGAATCTTATTTATACCAGACCATATGTTATTGTAAATATACCCAATCCTGGATCATACTTGTTGGCATATCCCGAATCGAAAAGAAGAAAGGGATTATTCCCGCATAATGATATTAAGAAATTTTTTGAAGGATCGTAGATCTGTGATACCAAATATGGAGAAGAATTTAGAGTGGAATTTGACTATGAGTCAAATGTGTATATAAATATCAAGAAGTTAATGTTGTCTAGAGGTTTAGAGACAGTGAGATTATTCCTGTGATAGGTTAAGAGACAGTGAGATTACTCCTGTGATAGGTTAAGAGACAGTGAGATTACTCCTGTGATAGTTTAGCACAAAATTTTTAAGATAGGTAGAAGAATTTGTTAATTACTAGTGTTTGTAAGTGTGGACTATGAGCAGAAGCCACAGTGATATACAATGAAAGTGCATCTACATTTCCTCAAGACACGGCACTTATGTGAGAATTGCGTGTGAAACTTGAACAGTGTGGGATATGTAGGTAAATACGCTGTGTGTATGATGTGCGCTGTTCGCGCAAGAAAACAAATGAACTGTGAAATGAAGCAACAGTCGATAATGTCACTGTTGCAAACAATTGAAGAAACTCTCTCGTTGCGCGAGAGAAAATTATTATAATTTTGAGATTTTTCATTATGCCTTCTTGACCAGGAGAATTAATTTAAGAATTTTAACTAACATTTTAAGAATAGCAGTTTGTGTGTTTCATATTATGGACATAATTGTTGAAATATATTTCCATAAACGTTCATGAGAGGATGAAGAAGATTCTACGAGTGGATGATTTGTTAAATGAACATACGTCATCATTAGTGATATTTATTTGCAAGTGGATCTATAAATCAATTAATTATAAGAATAATGGATTTTTTTCAAATTATTCCATTTGTGAAGTCAGTGTCATATGCCTATGTTTAAAATTTTTCATCAAGTGTAAACTTAAATTTTATCCTTAATTTCGTAATTGAAAGCAAACCTCGGACAGATTCAATGCTCTACTTCCACCTGCACTATAACAAAACGAAGATTAGATTAAAAAATTTTTTGAGAGGAATACATTCGATATGAGCTACAACAAAATTTAAATGCCCACAGTCTATTTGGCAATGTTTTGGACAATCAGCAGTTGTAAGGCAAAACCACTTTGGTATTGAGGACTACAAAAAAAAAAAAAAAAAATAATAAAAAAAAAAAAGAAAATTCGTGATTGTCAGAACTGATGGATATTCCAGTCTAGTACAGATGGAAGAATATAAGAATCCACTCCGATTTTGAGTTCAACGATGAAATAGGGACTTCGTTGCCTTAATCCACTCTCTTCCAGGGATTTATTCAGTCAGAACTTTTTCTTATTCCACTTTAAACCTGTTTCATGTTCACGTCCCTGACCATCTATTCCTGAGATCATCTTCCTGTTTCTACGGCACGTTACCAGCTTCTATCCTGTACCATAAGCCATCGCCTGTCCTCCGTGCCGCGTCCACCAAACGCTGTACGTCGCCTACCCGGTGTCCGTACCCAGTGTTCCTGTTCCATCGACTTCACAACGAGATCGCCGGCTACATCGTCGAAAGAAGAATTTTGAAAATATTTTTTTGAGCAATATTGTAAAATTTTTTTTTGGCTATGAGGCACTTTTCCTTCGATCTAATCTATAGAGCTTCTATATATTTCAAAATTACTGGATTTAGGCTTTCCTATCTTCTTTAATACCTGAGCTGGGGTCTATTCTTCCGGGTTTTCCAGGGTTTCCCTGTGACGGCCAGTTCCCAAATGGGTAGACCTTTTTCGTAATTACACCAATCTACATCTTCCCTGGTTATGTACTCGGGATGCGGGTATACCCCGGTACATGTAAAAGCTACAGCTTAGGTATTCTCGTAACTTATTGTCTTAACATGTTACCCATACTCTCTACAGTAAAATTCTACTAATTCAAAATATTCCTCTTTTGAATAAACAGCCCAACAAATTTTTTCTGTTAGCTCACAAAGTGTATTACCATTAACTTTGCTCGCTGCGAGGGGCAATTGTAATATCTCTTTATATTCGATGAATTATTCAGATACAATTCTACCCTTGAATGACGTTTACTAATTTTCTATCTTCATACTTGCAGAATCCATGCGAAAAGTAGTTCATACAATAGCTATGCCATGAGCGCATAAGTATTCTTTGTAGTACTCTCTCTGGTGGTTGTTAGAAAAAATAGAAAGGGGGCTTCCGAGATTGTCTTCGTGCCGATTAGCCTGTGCTTGGTTTGGAAGAACTGTAATCTGATTATTGAGATTTATTACAGAAGATAACCGATATGAACTGTAAGATTAAATGGAAATATATATAGATGGCTCCTTCAAGTAAATGGTGTGTATTTTAAATTTGAGAATTAATGATATTTATCGATATATTGCGTAGTTGTTAATCAGAAGGGACTTCCGAAAGAATGGATACGAACCTGCACTTAATAATCCAAGAGCTCCATTGCTTCTTCGGAAGGTTAAACTTCATCAAAGCCAAATATCCGCTTGATCTGAGGTTTCCCGACTGATTATACAACGCTCCCAAAATTACGAGGCATTTTATTTGTGCAGATTAGCAGACTGCCGCAAAGCACGAGCCTGCAGAGAAGAAGAATCGTCGCCTGATTTCATTCTAACAAGTAAAATTTCAGAATCATTTTGAGTGACTGAGCTATGACTGTATTTCCTATCATGAATGATTGATTGCCCGAACGAATTGAGAATCTAAAACTGGACTCACAGGTGAGGTTCAAATCATAGAAAGTTAGAGTATCAGTCCTCTTGTACTTTAGTCGGCATTGTGCTTTTTGAATTTAATTCCGATGCAATTTCTATGTTTCATCGTCAATAAGAAGGTCCAAGGTATACAGTAAAGCTGAAGTGAAGCATCGGAATATAAAACTTGACTCACAGGAGAGGTTCAAATCATTGAAAGTTAGAGAGTCCATCCTCTTGTACTAATGTCTGCACTGTGCCATTTGAATTCAATTCCGATGCAATTTCTTTGCTTCATCGTCAATTAGAAGGTCCAAGGGATACGGTAAAAGTGAAGTGAAGCATCGGAATCTTAAACTGGACTTACAGGAGAGGTTCAAATCATAGAAAGTTAGAGTATCAGTCCTCTTGTTCTTAAGTCGGCATTGTGCCTTTTGAATTTAATTCCGATGCAATTTCTGTGGTTCATCGTCAATAAGAAGGTCCAAGGGATACTGTAAACCTGAAGTGAAGCATCGGAATCTAAAACTGGCCTTACAGGAGAGGTTCAAATCATAGAAATTTAGAGTGTCAGTCCTCTTGTACTTATGTCGGCATTGTGCCTTTTGTATTAAATTCGGATGCAATTACTGTGTTTCATCGTCAATCAGAAGGTCCAAGGGATACAGTAAACCTGAAGTGAAGCATCGGAATCTAAAAGTGGACTTACAGGAGAGGTTCAAATCATTAAAAGTTAGAGTGTCAGTCCTCTTGTACTTAAGTCAGCATTGTGCCTTTTGTATTACATTCGGATGCAATTTCTGTGTTTCATCGTCAATAAGAAGGTCCAAGGGATACAGTAAACCTGAAGTGAAGCATCGGAATCTAAAACTGGACTCACAGGAGAGGTTCAAATCATAGAAAGTTAGAGTGTCAGTCCTCTTGTCCTTATAACGGCATTGTGCCCTTTGAATTTAATTCCGAAGCAATTTCTCTGCTTCATCGTCAATAAGAAGGTCCAAGGTATGCAGTAAAACTGATGTGCAGCATTCTAATCTATAACTGGACTCACAGGAGAGGTTCAAATCATAGAAAGTTAGAGTGTCACTCCTCTTGTACTTAAGTCGGCATTGTGCCTTTTGAATTTAATTCCGATGCAATTTCTGTGTTTCTTATTCAATAAGAAGGTGCAAGGTACACAGTGAACCTGATGTGAAGCATCGGAATATAAAACTGGACTCACAGGAGAGGTTCAAATCATAGAAAGTTACAGTGTCAGACCTCTTGTACCTATGTCAGCATTTTGCCTTTTGTATTAAATTCGGATGCAATTTCAGTGCTTCATCGTCAATAAGAAGGTCCAAGGGATACAGTAAACCTGAAGTGAAGCATCGGAATCTAAGACTGGACTCACAGGAGAGGTTCAAATCATAGAGAGTTTGAGTGTCAGTCCTCTTGTACTTAAGTCGCCATTGTGCCTTTTGTATTAAATTCGGATGCAATTTCTTTGTTTCATCGTCAATAAGAAGATCCAAGGGATACAGTACACCTGAAGTGAAGCATCGGAATCTAATACTGGACTCACAGGAGAGGTTCAAATCATAGAAAGTTAGAGTGTCAGTCCTCTTGTACTTAAGTCGTCATTGTGCCTTTTGATTTTAATGCCAATGCAATTTCTGTGATTAATCGTCAAAAAGAAGGTCCAAGGTATACAGTAAACCTGAAGTGAGGCATCAGAATCTAAAACTGGACTTACAGGAGAGGTTCAATTCATAGAAAGTTATAGAGTCAGTCCTCTTGTACTTACGCCGGCATTGTGCCTTTTGTATTAAATTCGGATGCAATATCTGTATTTCATCGTCAATAAGAAGATCCAAGGGATACAGTAACCTGAAGTGAAGCCTCGGAATCTACAACTGGACTCACAGGAGAGGTTCCATTCATAGATAGTTTGAGAGTCAGTCCTCTTGTACTTAATTCGGCATTGTGCCTTTTGAATTTCATTCCGATGCAATTTCTGTGCTTCATTGTCAATATAAACGTCCATGGTATGCAGTAAACCTGAAGTATAGAATCGGAAACTAAAACTGGACTCACAGGAGAGGTTCAAATCAACGAAAGTTAGAGTGTCCGTCCTCTTGTACTTAAGTCGGCATTGTGCCTTTTGAATTTAATTCCGATGCAATTCCTGTGCTTCACCGTCAATAAGATGGTCCATGGTATACAGTAGACCTAAAGTGTAGCATCGGCATCTAAAACTGGACCCACAGGAGAGGTTCAAATCATAGAAAATTAGAGTGCCAGTCCTCTTGTACTTAAGTCGGCATTGTGCCTTTTGAATTTAATTCCGATGCAATTTCTGTGTTTCATCGTCAATAACAAGGTCCAAGGTATACAGTAAACCTGAAGTGAAGCATCGGAATCTAAAACTGGACCCACAGGAGAGGTTCAAATCTTAGAAAGTTAGAGTGTGAGTCCTCTTGTACTTAAGTCGGCATTGTGCCTTTTGTATTAAGTTCGGATGCAATTTCTGTGTTTCATCGTCAATAAGAAGGTCCAAGGGATACCGTAAACTTGAAGTGAAGCATCGGATTCTAAAACTCGACTCACAGGAGAGGTTCAAATCATAGAGAGTTAGAGTGTCGGTCCTCTTTTACTTAAGTCGGCATTTTGCCTTTGAAATTTAATTCCGATGCAATTTCTATGCTTCATCGTCAAAACGAAGGTCCTAGGGATACAGTATACCAGAAGTGAAGCACTGGAATCTAAAACTGGACTCACAGGAGAGGTTCAAATCATAGAAAGTCAGAGTGTCAGTATTCCTGTGCTTTAGTCGGCATTGTGCCTTTTGAATTAAATTCCGATGCAATTTCTGTGTTTCATCGTCAATACGAAGGTCCCAGGTATACAGTAAAGCTGAAGTGAAGCATCGGAATCTAAAACTTGACTCACAGGAGAGGTTCAAATCATTGAAAGTTAGAGAGTCCGTCCTCTTGTACTAAAGTCGGCACTGTGCCATTTGAATTTAATTCCGATGCAATTTCTTTGTTTCATCGTCAATAAGAACGTCCAAGGGATACAGTAAACCTGAAGTGAAGCATCGGAATCTAAAACTGGACTTACAGGAGAGGTTCAAATCATAGGAAGTTAGAGTATCAGTCCTCTTGTACTTAAGTCGGCATTGTGCTTTTTGAATTTAATTCCGATGCAATTTCTGTGTTTCATCGTCAATAAGAAGGTCCAAGGGATACTGTAAACCTGAAGTGAAGCATCGGAATCTAAAACTGGACTTACAGGAGAGGTTCAAATCATAGAAAGTTAGAGTGTCTGTCCTCTTGTACTTATGTCGGCATTGTGCCTTTTGAATTTCATTTCGAATCAATTTCTGTGCTTCATCGTCAATAAGAAGGTCCAAGGTATACAGTACACCTGATGTGAAGCATCCCAATCTAAAACTGGACTCACAGGAGAGGTTCAAATCATAGAAAGTTAGAGTGTCACTCCTCTTGTACTTAAGTCAGCATTGTGCATTTTGAATTTAAATCCGATGCAATTTCTGTGTTTCATCGTCAATAAGAAGGTCCATGGTATACAGTGTACCTGAAGTGAAGCATCGGAATATAAAACTGGACTCACAGGAGAGGTTCAAATCATAGAAAGTTAGAGTGTCAGACATCTTGTACTTAAGTCAGCAATTTTCCTTTTGTATTAAATTCGGATGCAATTTCAGTGCTTCATCGTCAATAAGAAGGTCCAAGGGATACAAAAAACCTGAAGTGAAGCATCGGAATCTAAAACTGGACTCACAGGAGAGGTTCAAATCATAGAGAGTTAGAGTGTCAGTCCTCTTGTACTCAAGTCGGCATTGTGCCTTTTGTATTAAATTACGACGCAATTTCTGTGTTTTATCGTCAATAAGAAGGTCCAAGGGATTCAGTAAACCTGAAGTGAAGCATCGGAATCTGAAACTGGACTCACAGGGGAGGCTCAAATCATAGAAAGTTGGAGTGTCAGTCCTCTTGTACTTAAGTCGGCATTGTGCCTTTTGAATTTAATGCCGATGCAATTTCTGTGCTTCATCGTCACAAAGAAGGTCCAAGGGATGCAGTAAACCTGAAGTGAAGCATCAGAATCTAAAACTGGGCTTACAGGAGAGGTTCAATTCATATAAAATTAGTATGTCAGTCCTCTTGTACTTACGCCGGCATTGTGCCTTTTGTATTAAATTCGGATGCAATATCTGTATTTAATCGTCAATAAGAAGGTCCAAGGGATACAGTAAACCTGAAGTGAAGCCTCGGAATCTAAAAATGGACTCACAGGAGAGGTACAAATCATAGAAACTTAGAGGTTCAGTCCTCTTGTACTTAAGTCGGCATTGTGTCTTTTGTATTAAATTCGGATGCATTTTCTATGTTTCATTGTCAATGAGAAGGTACAGCGTATACTGTAAACCTGAAGAGAAGCATCGGAATCTAAAACTGGACTCACAGGAGAGGTTCAAATCGTAGAAATTTAGAGTGTCAATCCTCTTGTACTTAAGTCGGCATTGTGCCTTTTGTATTAAATTCGGATGCCATTTCTGTGTTTCATCGTCGATAAGAAGGTCCAAGGTATACAGTAAACCTGAAGTGAAGCATCGTAATCTAAAACTGGACTCATAGGAGAGGTTCAAAGCATAGAAAGTTAGAATTTCAATCCTCTTGTACTTAAGTCGTCATTGTGCCTTTTGTATTAAATTCGGATGCAATTTCTGTGTTTCATCGTCAATACTAAGGTCCAAGGGATACAGTAAACCAGAAGTAAAGCATCGGAATCTAACACTGGACTCACAGGAGAGTTTCAAATCATAGAAAGTTAGAGTGTCAGTCCTCTTGTACTTAAGTCGGCATTGTGCTTTTTGTATTAAATTCGGCTGCAATTTCTATGTTTCATCGTCAATAAGAAGATACAAGGTATACAGTAAACCTGAAGTGAAGCATCGGAATCTAAAACTGGACTCACAGGAGAGGTTCAAATCGTAGAATTTTAGAGTTTCAGTAATCTTGTACTTAAGTCGGCATTGTGCCTTTTGTATTAAATTCTGTTGCAATTTGTGTGTTTCATCGTCAATAGGAAGGTCCAAGGTATACAGTAAACCTGAAGTGAAGCATCGGAATCTAAAACTGGACTCACAGGAGAGGTTCACATCATAGTAAGTTAGAGTGTCAGTCCTCTTGTACTTTGGTCAGCATTGTGCCTTTTGAATTTAATTCCGGTGCAATTTCTGTGTTTCATCGTCAATAAGGAGGTCCAAGGTATACAGTAAAGCTGAAGTGAAGCATCGGAATCTAAAACTTGACTCACAGGTGAGATTCAAATCATAGAAAGTTAGAGTGTCCGTCCTCTTGTACTTAAGTCGGCACTGTGCCTTTTGCATTTAATTCCAATGCAATTTCTGTGTTTCATCGTCAATAAGAAGGTCCAAGGGACACAGTTAACCTGAAGTGAAGCATCGGAATCTAAAACTGGACTCACAGGAGAGGTTCAAATCGTAGAATTTTAGAGTTTCAGTAATCTTGTACTTAAGTCGGCATTGTGCCTTTTGTATTAAATTCTGTTGCAATTTGTGTGTTTCATCGTCAATAGGAAGGTCCAAGGTATACAGTAAACCTGAAGTGAAGCATCGGAATCTAAAACTGGACTCACAGGAGAGGTTCACATCATAGTAAGTTAGAGTGTCAGTCCTCTTGTACTTTGGTCAGCATTGTGCCTTTTGAATTTAATTCCGGTGCAATTTCTGTGTTTCATCGTCAATAAGGAGGTCCAAGGTATACAGTAAAGCTGAAGTGAAGCATCGGAATCTAAAACTTGACTCACAGGTGAGATTCAAATCATAGAAAGTTAGAGTGTCCGTCCTCTTGTACTTAAGTCGGCACTGTGCCTTTTGCATTTAATTCCAATGCAATTTCTGTGTTTCATCGTCAATAAGAAGGTCCAAGGGATACAGTTAACCTGAAGTGAAGCATCGGAATCTAAAACTGGACTTACAGGAGAGGTTCCATTCATAGAAAGTTAGGGAGTCTGTCCTGCTGCACTTAATTCGGCATTGTGCCTTTTGAATTTCATTCCGATGCAATTTCTGTGCTTCATTGTCAATAAGAACGTCCATGGTATAGAGTAAACCTGAAGTGTAGCATCGGAATCTAAAACTGGACTCACAGGAGAGGTTCAAATCATAGAAAGTTAGAGTGTCAGTCTTCTTGTACTTAAGTCGGCATTGTGCATTTTGTATTAAATTCGGATGCAATTCCTGTGTTTCATCGTCGATAAGAAGGTCCAAGAGATACAGTACACCTGAAGTGAAGCATCGAAATCTAATACTGGACTCACAGGTGAGGTTCAAATCATAGAAAGTTAGAGTGTCAGTCCTCTTGTACTTAAGTCGTCATTGTGCCTTTTGCATTTAATGCCGAGCAATTTCTGTGATTAATTGTCAAAAAGGAGGTCCAAGGGATACAGTAAACCTGAAATGAGGCATCAGAATCTAAAACTGGACTTACAGGAGAGGTACAATTCATAGAAAGTTAGAGTGTCAGTCCTCTTGTACTTACGCCGGCATTGTGCATTTTGTATTAAATTCGGATGCAATATCTGTATTTCATCGTCAATAAGAAGGTCCAAGGGATACAGTAACCTGAAGTGAAGCCTCGGAATCAAAAACTGGACTCACAGGACAGCTTCCATTCATAGAAAGTTTGAGAGTCAGTCCTCTTGTACTTAATTCGGCATTGTGCCTTTTGAATTTCATTCCGATTCAATTTCTGTGCTTCATTGTCAATATAAAAGTCCATGGTATGCAGTAGACCTGAGGTATAGTATCGGAAACTAAAACTGGACTCACAGGAGAGGTTCAAATCAACGAAAGTTAGAGTGTCCGTCCTTTGTACTTAAGTCGGCATTGTGCCTTTTGAATTTAATTCCGATGCAATTCCTGTGCTTCACCGTCAATAAGATGGTTCATGGTATACAGTAAACCTGAAGTGTAGCATCGGAATCTAAAACTGGACTCACAGGAGAGGTTCAAATCATAGAAAGTTACAGTGTCCGTCCTCTTTTACTTAAGTCGGCATTGTGACTTTTGTATTAAATTCGGATGCAATTTGTGTGTTTCATCGTCAATAAGAAGGTCCAAGGTATACAGTGAACCTTAAGTGAGGCATCAGAATCTAATACTGGACTCACAGGTGAGGTTCAAATCATAGAAAGTTAGAGTGTCAGTCCTCTTGTACTTTGGTCAGCATTGTGCCTTTTGAATTTAATTCCGATTCAATTTCTGTGTTTCATCGTCAATAAGAAGGTCCCAGCTATACAGTAAAGCTGAAGTGAAGCATCGGAAGCTAAAACTTGACTCACAGGAGAGGTTCAAATCATTGAAAGTTAGAGAGTCCGTCCTCTTGTACTTAAGTCGGCATTGTGCCTTTTATATTAAATTCGGATGCAATTTCTGTGTTTCATCGTCAATAAGAAGGTCCAAGGGATACAGTAAACCTAAAGTGAAGCATCGGAATCTAAAACTGGACTCACAGGAGAGGTTCAAATCATAGAAAGTTAGAGTGTCCGTCCTCTTGTACTTATGTCGGCATTGTGCCTTATGAATTTAATTCCGAAGCAATTTCTGTGCTACATCGTCAATAAGAAGGTCCAAGGTATACAGTAAACCTGATGTGAAGCATCCGAATCTAAAACTGGACTCACAGGAGAGGTTCAAATCATAGAAAGTTAGAGTATCAGAAATCTTGTACTTAAGTCAGCATTTTTCCTTTTGTATTAAATTCGAATGCAATTTCAGTGCTTCATCGTCAATAAGAAGGTCCAAGGGATACAGTAAACCTGAAGTGAAGCATCGGAATCTAAAACTGGACTCACAGGAGAGGTTCAAATCATAGAAAGTTAGAGTGTCAGTCCTATTGTACTCAAGTCGGCATTGTGCCTTTTGTATTAAATTAAGATGCAATTTCTGTGTTTCATCGTCAATAAGAAGGTCCAAGGGATTCAGTAAACCTGAAGTGAAGCATCGGAATCTAAAACTGGACTCACAGGGGAGGTTCAAATCATAGAAAGTTGGAGTGTCAGTCCTCTTGTACTTAAGTCGGCATTGTGGATTTTGAATTTAATGCCGATGCAATTTCTGTGCTTCATCGTCAAAAAGAAGGTCCGAGGGATGCAGTAAACCTGAAGTGAAGCATCAGAATCTAAAACTGGACTTACAGGAGAGGTTCAATTCATAGAAAGTTAGTGTGTCAGTCCTCTTGTACTTACGCCGGCATTGAGCCTTTTGTATTAAATTCGGATGCAATATCTGTATTTAATCGTCAATAAGAAGGTCCAAGGTATACAGTAAACCTGAAGTGAAGCCTCGGAATCTAAAACCGGACTCACAGGAGAGGTTCCATTCATAGAAAGTTAGAGTGTCGGTCCTCTTTTACTTAAGTCGGCATTTTGCCTTCTAAATTTAATTCCGATGCAATTTCTATGCTTCATCGTCAAAAAGAATGTCCTAGGGATACAGTAAACCTGAAGTGAAGCATTGGAATCTAAAACTGGACTCACAGGAGAGGTTCAAATCATAGAAAGTGAGAGTGTCAGTCCTCTTGTACCTAAGTCGGAATTGTGCCTTTTGTATGAAATTCGGATGCAATTTCTGTGTTTCATCGTCAATAAGAAAGTCCAAGGGATACAGTTAAGCTAAAGTGAAGCATCGGAATCTAAAACTGGACTTACAGGAGAGGTTCAAATCATAGCAAGTTAGAGTATCAGTCCTCTTGTACTTAAGTCGGCATTGTGCTTTTGGAATTAATTCGGATGAATTTTCTGTGTTTCGTCGTCAATAAGAAGGTCCAAGGGATACAGTAAACCTGAAGAGATGCATCGGAATCTAAAACGAGACTCACAGGAGGGGCTCAAATCATAGGAAGTTAGAGTGTCAGTCCTCTTGTACTTAAGTCTGCATTGTGCCTTTTGTATTAAATTCGGATGCAATTTCCGTGTTTCATCGTCAATAAGAAGGTCCAAGGTGTTAAGTAAACCTGAAGTGAAGCATCGGAATCTAAAATTGGACTCACAGGGAGGTTCAAATCATAGATAGTTAGAGTGTCAGTCCTCTTGTACTTAAGTCGGCATTGTGCCTTTTGCATTAAATTCGGATGCAATTTCTGTGTTTCATCGTCGAAAAGAAGGTCCAAGGTATACAGTAAACCTGAAGTGAAGCATCGGAATCTAAAAGTGGACTCACGGGAGAGGTCCAGATCATAGGAAGTTAGAGTGTTAGTCCTCTTGTACTTAGGTCGGCATTGTGCCTTTTGAATTTAATTCCGAAGCAATGTCTATGCTCCATCGTCAATAAGAAGGTCCAAGGGACACAGTTAACCTGAAGAGAAGCATCGGAATCTAAAACTGGACTCACAGGAGAGTTTCAAATCATAGAAAGTTAGAGTGTCAGTCCTCATGTACTTAAGACGGCATTGTGCCTTTTGTATTAAATTCGGATGAAATTTCTGTGTTTCATCGTCAATAGGCAGGTCCAAGGGATACAGTAAACCAGAAGTGAAGCTTCGGAATCTGAAACTGGACTCACAGGAGAGGTTCAAATCATTGAAAGTTAGAGTGTCAGTCCTCTTGCACTTAAGTCGGCATTGTGCCTTTTCTATTTAATTCGGATGCAATTTCTATGTTTCATCGACAATAAGAAAGTCCAAGGTATACGGTAAACCTGAAGTGAAGCATCGGAATCTAAAACTGGACTCACAGGAGAGGTTCAAATCATAGACATTTAGAGTGTCCGTCTTCTTGTACTTAAGTCGGCATTGTGCATTTACAACTTAATTCCGATGCAATTTCTGTGCTTCATCGTCAATAAGGAGGTCCAAGGGACACAGTAATCCTGAAGTGAAGCATCGGAATCTAAAACTGGACTCACAGGAGAGGTTCAGATCATAGAAAGTTAGTGTGTCAGTCCTCTTGTACTGAAATCGGCATTGTGCTTTTTGTATTAATTTCGGATGCAATTTCTGTGTTTCATCGTCGATAAGATGGTCCAAGATATACAGTAAACCTGAAGTGAAGCATCGTAATCTAAAACTGGACTCATAGGAGAGGTTCAAATCATAGAAAGTTAGAGGTTCAGTCCTCTTGTACTTGAGTCGGCATTGTGCCTTTTGTATTAAATTCGGATGCAATTTCTGTGTTTCGTCGTCAATAAGAAGGTCCAAGGAATACAGTAAACCTGAAGTAAAGCATCGGAATATTACACTGAACTCACAGGAGAGGTTCAAATCATAGAAAGTTAGAGTGTCAGTCCTCTTGTACTTAAGTCGGCATTGTGCCTTTTGTTTTAAATTCGGATGAAATTTCTGTGTTTCATAGTTAATAAGAAGGTCCAAGGAATACAGTACACCAGAAGTGAAGCTTTGGAATCTAAAACTGGACTCAGTGGACGGGCTAAAATCATAGAAAGTTAGAGTGTCAGTCCTCTTGTACTTAAGTCGGCATTGTGCCTTTTGTATTACATTCGGATGCAATTTCTATGTTTCATTGTCAATGAGGAGGTCCAACGTATACTGTAAACCTGAAGTGAAGCATCGGAATCTAAAACTGGACCCACAGGAGAGGTTCAAATCGTAGAACTTTAGAGTGTCAGTCCTCTTGTACTTAAGTCGGCATTGTGCCTTTTGTATGAAATTCGGATGTATTTTGTGTGTTTCATCGTCAATAAGAAGGTCCCAGGTATACAGTAAACCTGAAGTGAAGCATCGGAATCTAATACTGGACTCACAGGAGTGGTCCAGATCATAGGAAGTTAGAGTGTCAGTCCACTTGTACTTAAGTCGGCATTGTGCATTTAGAATTTAATTCCGATGTAATTTCTGTGCTTCATCTTAAATAAGAAGGTCCAAGGGACACAGTAAACCTGAAGTGAAGCATCGGAATCTAAAACTGGACTCACAGGAGAGGTTCAGATCATAGAAAGTTAGAGTGTCAGTCCTCTTGTACTTAAGTCCGCATTGTGCCTTTTGTATTAAATTCGGATGCAATTTCTGTGTTTCATCGTCGATAAGAAGGTCCAAGGTATACAGTAAACCTGAAGTGAAGCATCGTAATCTAAAACTGGACTCATAGGAGAGGTTCAAATCATAGAATGTTAGAGGTTCAATCGTCTTGTACATAAGTCGTCATTGTGCCTTTTGTTTTAAATTCGGATGCAATTTCTGTGTTTCATCGTCGATACTAAGGTCCAAGGGATACAGTAAACCAGAAGTAAAGCATCGGAATCTAACACTGGACTCACAGGAGAGGTTCAAATCATAGAAAGTTAGAGTGTCAGTCCTCTTGTACTTAATCGGCATTGTGCTTTTTGTATTAAATTCGGATGAAATTTCTGTGTTTCATCGTAAATAAGAAGGTCCAAGGAATACAGTATACCAGAAGTGAAGCTTTGGAATCTAAAACTGGACTCACTGGACGGGCTCAAATCATAGAAAGTTAGAATGTCAGTCCTCTTGTACTTAAGTCGGCATTGTGCTTTTTGTATTAAATTCGGATGCAATTTCTATGTTGCATGGTCAATAAGAAAGTCCAAGGTATACAGTAAACCTGAAGTGAAGCATCGGAATCTAAAACTGGACTCACAGGAGAGGTTCAAATCGTAGAAATTTAGAGTGTCAGTCCTCTTGTACTTAAGTCGGCATTGTGACTTTTGTATTAAATTCGGATGCATTTTGTGTGTTTCATTGTCAATAAGAAGGTCCAAGGTATACAGTAAATCTGAAGTGAAGCATCGGAATCTAAAACTGGACTCACAGGAGAGGTTCACATCATAGAAAGTTAGAGTGTCAGTCCTCTTGTACTTTGGTCGGCATTGTGCCTTTTGTATTTAATTCCGGTGAAATTTCTGTGTTTCATCGTCAATAAGAAGGTCCAAGGTATACAGTAAAGCTGAAGTGAAGCATCGGGATCTAAAACTTGACTCACAGGAGAGGTTCAAATCATAGAAAGTTAGAGTGTCCGTCCTCTTGTACTTAAGTCGGCACTGTGCCTTTTGCATTTAATTCCGAAGCAATTTCTGTGTTTCATCGTCAATAACAAGGTCCAAGGGATACAGTTAACCTGAAGTGAAGCATCGGAATCTAAAACTGGACTCACAGGAGAGGTTCCATTCATAGAAAGTTAGGTAGTCTGTCCTGTTGTACTTAATTCGGGATTGTGCCTTTTGAATTTCATTCCGATGCAATTTCTGTGCTTCATTGTCAATAAGAACGTCCATGGTATAGAGTTAACCTGAAGTGTAGCATCGGAATCTAAAACTGGACTCACAGGAGAGGTTCAGATCATAGAAAGTTAGAGTGTCAGTCCTCTTGTACTTAAGTCGGCATTGTGCATTTTGTATTAAATTCGGATGCAATTCCTGTGTTTCATCGTCGATAAGAAGGTCCAAGGTATACAGTAAACCTGAAGTGTAGCATCGGAATCTAAAACTGGACTCACAGGAGAGGTTCAAATCATAGAAAGTTTGAGGTTCAGTCCTCTTGTACTTAAGACTGCATTGCGCCTTTTGTATTAAATTCGGATGCAATTTCTGTGCTACATCGTCAATAAGAAGGTATAAGGGATACAGTAAACCCGAAGTGAAGCATCGGAATCTAACACTGGACTCACAGGAGAGGTTCAAATCATAGAAAGTTAGAGTGTCAGTCCCCCTGTACTTAAGTCGGCATTGTGCCTTTTGTATTAAATTCGGATGATATTCCCGTGTTTCATCGTCAATAAGAAGGTCCAAGGGATACAGTTAACCTGAAGTGAAGCGTCGGTATCTAAAACTGCACTCACAAAAGAGGTTCAAATCATAGAAAGTTAAAGTGTCAATCCTCTTGTACTTAAGTCGTCATTGTGCTTTTTGAATTTTATTCCGATGCAATTTCTGTGCTTCATCGTCAAAAAGAAGGTCCAAGGGATACAGTAAACCTGAAGTGAAGCATTGGAATCTATAACTGGACTTACAGAAGAGGTTCAAAACATAGAAGGTTGGAGTGTCAGTCCTCTTGTACCTAATCAAATCATTGAAAGTTAGAGGTTCAGTCCTCTTGTACTTAAGTCGGCATTGTGCCTTTTGTATTAAATTCCGATGCAATTTCTGTGTTTCATCGTCAATAAGAAGGTCCAAGGGAGACAGTAAACCTGAAGTGAAGCAACGGAATCTAACACTGGACTCACAGGAGAGGTTCAAATCATAGAAAGTTAGAGTGTCAGTCCCCTTGTACTTAAGTCGGCATTGTGCCTTTTGTATTAAATTCGGATGATATTCCTGTGTTTCATCGTCAATAAGAAGGCCCAAGGGATACAGTTAACCTGAAGTGAAGCGTCGGTATCTAAAACTGGACTCACAAAAGAGGTTCAAATCATAGAAAGTTAAAGTGTCAATCCTCTTGTACTTAAGTCGTCATTGTGCCTTTTGAATTTAATTCCGATGCAATTTCTGTGCTTCATCGTCAAAAAGAAGGTCCAAGGGATACAGTAAACCTGAAGTGAAGCATTGGAATCTAAAACTGGACATATAGGAGAGGTTCAAATCATAGTAGGTTGGAGTGTCAGTCCTCTTGTACCAAAGCTGGCATTGTGCCTTTTGCATTATCTCGGATGCAATATCTTTATTTCATCGTCAATAAGAAGGTCCATGGGATACAGTGAACGCGAAGTGAAGCATCGGAATCTAAGACTGGACTCACAGGAAAGGTTCCATTCATAGAAAGTTAGTCGTTAAGTCCTATTGTACTTAAGTCGGCATTGCGCCTTTTGTATTAAATTCGGATGCAATTTCTGTGTTCCATCGTCAATAAGAAGGTCCAAGGCATACAGTAAACCGGAAGTGTAGCATCGGAATCTAACACTGGACTCACAGGAGAGTTTCAAATCATAGAAAAGTAGAGTGTCAGTCCTCATGTACTTAAGTCGGCATTGTGCCTTTTGTACAAAATTCGGATGAAATTTCTGTGTTGCATCGTCAATAGGAAGGTCCAAGGGATACAGTAAACCAGAAGTGAAGCTTCGGAATCTGAATCTGGACTCACAGGAGAGGTTCAAATCATAGAAAGTTAGAGTGTCAGTCCTCTTGCACTTATGTCGGCATTGTGCCTTTTCTATTTAATTCCGATGCAATTTCTATGTTTCATCGTCAATAAGAAGGTCCAAGGTATTCAGTAAACCTGAAGTGAAGCATCGGAATCTAAAACTGGACTCACAGGAGAGGTTCAAATCATAGAAATTTAGAGTGTCCGTCCTCTTGTACTTAAGTCGGCATTGTGCATTTAGAATTTAATTCCGATGTAATTTCTGTGCTTCATCTTAAATAAGAAGGTCCAATGGACACAGTAAACCTGAAGTGAAGCATCGGAATCTAAAACTGGACTCACAGGAGAGGTTCAGATCATAGAAAGTTAGAGTGTCAGTCCTCTTGTACTTAAGTCGGCATTGTGCCTTTTGTATTAAATTCGGATGCAATTTCTGTGTTTCATTCTCGATAAGAAGTCCAAGGTATACAGTAAACCTGAAGTGAAGCATCGTAATCTAAAACTGGACTAATATAGGAGAGGTTCAAATCATAGAAAGTTAGAGGTTCAATCCTCTTCTACTTAAGTCGTCATTGTGTCTTTTGTATTAAATTCGGATGCAATTTCTGTGTTTCATCGTCAATACTAAGGTCTAAGGGATACAGTAAACCTGAAGTAAAGCATCGGAATCTAACACTGGACTCACAGGAGAGGTTCAAATCATAGAAAGTTAGAGTGTCAGTCCTCTTGTACTTAAGTCGGCATTGTGCTTTTTGTATTAAATTCGGATTAAATTTCTGTGTTTCATCGTCAATAAGAAGGTCCAAGGAATACAGTATACCAGAAGTGAAGCTTTGGAATCTAAAACTGGACTCACTGGACGGGTTCAAATCATAGAAAGTTAGAGTGTCAGTCCTCTCGTACTTAAGTCGGCATTGTGCCTTTTGTATTAAATTCGGATGCAATTTCTATGTTTCATGGTCAATAAGAAGGTCCAAGGTATACAGTAAACCTGAAGTGGAGCATCGGAATCTAAAACTGGATTCACAGGAGAGGTTCAAATCGTAGAAATTTAGAGTGTCAGTCCTCTTGTACTTAAGTCGGCATTGTGCCTTTTGTATAAAATTCGGATGCAATTTGTGTGTTTCATCGTCAATAAGAAGGTCCAAGGTGTACAGTAAACCTGAAGTGAAGCATCGGAATCTAAAACTGGACTCACAGGAGAGGTTCACATCATAGAAAGTTAGAGTGTCAGTCCTCTTGTACTTTGGTCGGCATTGTGCCTTTTGAAATTCATTCCGATGCAATTTCTGTGCTTCATTGTCAATAAGAACGTCCATAGTATAGAATAAACCTGAAGTGTAGCATCGGAATCTAAAACTGGACTCACAGGAGAGGTTCAGATCATAGAAAGTTAGAGTGTAAGTCCTCTTGTACTTAAGTCGGCATTGTGCATTTTGTATTAAACTCGGATGCAATTCCTGTGTTTCATCGTCGATATGAAGGTCCAAGGGATACAGTAAACCTGAAGTGAAGCATCGGAATTTAACACTGGACTCACAGGAGAGGTTCAAATCATAGAAGGTTGGAGTGTCAGTCCTCTTGTACTTAAGTCGGCATTGTGCCTTTTGTATTAAATTCGGATGCAATTTCTGTGTTTCATCGTCAATAAGAAGGTCCTAGGGATACAGTAATCCTGAATTGAAGCATCGGAATCTAACACTGGACTCACAGGAGAGGTTCAAATCATTGAAAGTTAGAGTGTCAGACCTCTTGTACGTAAGCCCGCATTGTGCGTTTTGCATTGAATTCGGATGCAATATCTGTATTTCATCGTCAATAAGAAAGTTTAAGGTATACAGTAAACCTGAAGTGAAACATCGGAATCTAAAACTGGACTCACAGGAGAGGTTCCATTTATAGAAAGTTAGGGAGTCAGTCCTCTTTTACTTTATTCGGCATTGTGTCTTTTGAATTTCATTCCGATGCAATTTCTGTGCTTCATTGTCAATAAGACCGTCCATGGTATACAGTAAACCTGAAGTGTAGCATCGGAAACTGAAACTGGACTCACAGGAGAGGTTTCAATCATAGAAAGTTAGAGTGTCCGTCCTCTTGTACTTAAGTCGGCATTGTGCCTTTTGAATTTAATTCTGATGCAATTTCTGTGCTTCACCGTCAATAAGATGGTCTATGGTATACAGTATACCTGACGTGTAGCATCGGCATCTAAAACTGGACCCACAGGAGAGGTTCAAATCATAGAAAGTTAAAGTGCCTGTCAACTTGTACTTAAGTCGGCATTGTGCCTTTTTAATTTAATTCCGATGCAATTTCTGTGCATCATCGTCAAAAAGAAGGTCCAAGGGATACAGTAAACCAGAAGTGACGCTTTGGAATCTAAAACTGGACTCACAGGAGAGGTTCAAATCATAGAAAGTGAGAATGTCAGTCCTCTCGTACGTAAGTCGGCATTGTGCCTTTTGTATTAAATTCGGATGCAATTTCTGTGTTTCATCGTGGATAAGTAGGTCCAAGGTATGCAGTAAACCTGAAGTGAAGCATCGTAATCTAAAACTGGACTCATAGGAGAGGTTCAAATCATAGAAAGTTAGAGGTTCAATCCTCTTGTACTTAAGTCGTCATTGTGCCTTTTGAATTAAATTGGGATGCAATTTCTGTGTTTCATCGTCAATACTAAGGTCCAAGGGATACAGTAAACCTGAAGTAAATCATCGGAATCTAACACTGGACTCACAGGAGAGGTTCAAATCGTAGAAATTTAGAGTGTCAGTCCTCTTGTACTTAAGTCGGCATTTTGCATTTTGTATTAAATTCGGATGCAATTCCTGCGTTTCATCGTCGATAAGAAGGTCCAAGGTCTACAGTAAACCTAAAGTGTCGCATCGGAATTTAAAACTGGACTCACAGGAGATGTTCAAATCATAGAAAGTTAGAGGTTCAGTCCTCTTGTACTTAAGTCGGCATTGTGCCTTTTGTATTAAATTCGGATGAAATTCCTGTGTTTCATCGTCAATAAGAAGGTCCAAGGGATACAGTTAACCTGAAGTGAAGCATCGGTATCTAAAACTGGACTCACAAAAGAGGTTCAAATCATAGAAAGTTAAAGTGTGAATCCTCTTGTACTTCAGTCGTCATTGTGCCTTTTGAATTTAATTCCGATGCAATTTCTGTGTTTCATCGTCAAAAAGCAGGTCCAAGGGATACAGTAAACCTGGAGTGAAGCATTGGAATCTAAAACTGGACTTACAGGAGAGGTTCAAATCATAGAAAGTTAGAGTGTCCGTCCTCTTGTACTTAAGTCGGCACTGTGCCTTTTGAATTTCATTCCGATGCAATTTCTGTGCTTCATTGTCAATAAGACCGTCCACGGTATACAGTAAACCTGAAGTGTAGCATCGGAATCTGAAACTGGACTCACAGGAGAGGTTTCAATCATAGAAAGTTAAAGTGTCCGTCCTTTTGTACTTAAGTCGGCATTGTGCCTTTTGAATTTAATTCAGATGCAATTTCTGTGCATCATCGTCAAAAAGAAGGTCCAAGGGATACAGTAAACCAGAGGTGAAGCTTTGGAATCTAAAACTGGACTCACAGGAGCGGTTCAAATCATAGAAAGTGAGAGTGTCAGTCCTCTCGTACGTAAGTCGGCATTGTGCCTTTTGTATTAAATTCGGATGCAATTTCTGTGTTTCATCGTCAATAAGAAGGTCCAAGGGATACAGTAAACCTGAAGTGAAGCATCGGAATCTAACACTAAACTCACAGGAGAGGTTCAAATCATAGAAAGTTAGAGTGTCAGTCCCCTTGTACTTAAGTCGGCATTGTGCCTTTTGTATTAAATTCGGATGAAATTCCTGTGTTTCATCGTCAATAAGAAGGTCCAAGGGGTACAGTTAACCTGAAGTGAAGCATCGGTATCTAAAACTGGACCCACAAAAGAGGTTCAAATCATAGAAAGATAAAGTGTGAATCCTCTTGTACTTAAGTCGTCATTGTGCCTTTTGAATTTAATTCCGATGCAATTTCTGTGTTTCATCGTCAATAAGAAGGTCCATGGGATACAGTAAACCTGAAGTAAAGCATCGGAATCTAAAACTGGACCCACAGGAGTGGTTCAAATCATAGAAAGTTGGAGCGTCAGTCCTCTTGTACTTAAGTCGGCATTGTGCCATTTGAATGTAATTCCGATGCAATTTCTGTGCTTCATCGTCAATAAGGTCATAGGGATACAGTAAACCTGAAGTGAAGCATCGGAATCTAAAACTGGACTCACAGGACAGGTTCAAATCATAGAAAGTTAAAGTGTCAGTCCACTTGTACTTAAGTCAGCATTGGGCCCTCTGAATTACATTCCGATGCAATTTCTGTGCTTTATCATCAATAAGCAGATCCCAGGGATACAGTAAACCTGAAGTGAATCATCGGAATCTAAAACTGGACTCACAGGAGAGGTTCAATTCATAGAAGGTCAGAGTGTCAGTCCTCTTGCACTTAGATCGGCATTGTGCCATTTGAATTTAATTCCGATGCAATTTCTGTGTTTCATCGTCAATAAGAAGGTCCAAGGGCTCCAGTAAACCTGATGTGAAGCATTGGAATCTAAAATAGGACTCACAGGAGAGGTTCAAATCATAGAAAGTTAGACTGTCTGTCCTCCTGTACATAAGTCGGCATTGTGCCTTTTGAATTTAATTCCGATGCAATATCTGTGCTTCATCGTCAATAAGAAGGTCCAAGGGATACACAAAACCTGCAGTGAAGCATCGGAATCTAAAACGTGACTCACAGGAGAGGTTCAAATCATAGAAAGTTAGAGTGTCAGTCCTTTTGTACTAATGTCGTCATTGTGCCTTTTGTATTAATTTCGGATGCAATTTCTGTGTTTCATCGTCAATAAGAAGGTCCAAGGAATACAGTAAACCTGAAGTGAAGCATCGGAATTTAAAACTGGACTCACAGAAGAGGTTCAAATCGTAGAAAGTTAGAGTGTCAGTCCTCTTGTACTTAAGTCAGCAGTGTGCCTTTTGAATTTAATTCCGAAGCACTTTCTGTGCTTCATCGTCGAAAAGATGGTCCAAGAAACACAGTAAAGCTGAAGTGAAGCATCGGAATCTAAAACTGAACTCACAGGAGAGGTTCAGATCATAGAAAGTTAGAGTGTCAGTCCTCTTGTACTTAAGTCGGCATTGTGCCTTTTGTATTAAATTCGGCTGCAATTTCTCTGTTTCATCGTCAATAAGAAAGTCCAAGGGATACAGTAAACCTGAAGTGAAGCATCGGAATCTAAAACTGGACTCACAGGAGAGGTTGTAATCATATAAAGTTAGAGTGTCAGTCCACTTGTACTTAAGTCGGCATAGTGCCTTTTGAATATAATTCCGATGCAATTTCTTTGCTTCATCGTTAATAAGAAGGTCATAGGGATACATTAAACGTGAAGTGAAGCATCGGAATCTAAAACTGGACTCACAGGAGAGGTTCAAATCATAGAAAGTTAGAGTGTCAGTCCTCTCGTACTTAAATCGGCATTGTGCCTTTTGAATTTAATTTCGATGCAATTTCTGTGCTTCATCGTCAATAAGAAGGTCCAAGGGAGACACTAAACCTGAAGTGAAGCATCGGAATCTAAAACTGGACTCACAGGAGAGGTTCAAATCATAGAAAGTTAGAGAGTCAGTCCTTTTGTACTTAAGCCGTCATTGTGAGTTTTGTATTAAATTCGGATGCAATTTCTGTGTTTCATCGTCAATAAGATGGTCCAAGGGATACAGTAAACCTGAAGTGAAGCATCGGAATCTAAAACTGGACTCACAGAAGAGGCTCAAATCCTAGAAAGTCAGAGTGTCAGTCCTCTCGTACTTAAGTCAGCATTGTGCCTTTTCAATTTAATCCCGAAGCACTTTCTGTGCTTCATCGTCGATAAGAAGGACCAAGGAACACAGTAAACCTGAAGTGAGGCATCGGAATCTAAAACTGGACTCACAGGAGAGGTCAGATAATAGAAAGTTTGAGTGTCAGTCCTCTTGTACTTAAGTTGGCATTGTGCATTTTGTATTAAATGCGGATGCAATATCTGTGTTTTATCGTCAATAAGAAGGTCCAAGGTATGCAGTTAACCTGAAGTGAAGCATCGGAATCTAAAACTGGTCTCACAGGAGCGGTTCAAATCATAGAAAGTTAGAGTGTCAGTCCTCTTGTACTTAGATCGGCATTGTGCCATTTGAATTTAATTCCGATGCAATTTCTGTGTTTCATCGTCAAGAAGAAGGTCCAAGGGCTCTAGTAAACCTGATGTGAAGCATTGGAATCTACAACTGGACTCACAGGAGAGGTTCAAATCATAGAAAGTTAGAGTGTCAGTCCTCCTGTACATAAGTCGGCATTGTGCCTTTTGAATTTAATTCCGATGCAATACCTGTGCTTCATCGTCAATAAGAAGGTCCAAGGGATACACAAAACCTGAAGTGAAGCATCGGAATCTAAAACTTGACTCACAGGAGAGGTTCAAATCATAGAAAGTTAGAGTGTCAGTCCTTTTGTACTTAAGTCGTCATTGTGCCTTTTGTATTAATTTCGGATGCAATTTCTGTGTTTCATCGTCAATAAGATGGTCCAAAGTATACAGTAAGCCTGAAGTATAGCATCGGAATCTAAAACTGGACTCACAGAAGGGGTTCAAATCGTAGAAAGTTAGAGTGTCAGTCCTCTTGTACTTAAGTCAGCATTGTGCCTTTTGAATTTAATTCCGAAGCACTTTCTGTGCTTCATCGTCGAAAAGAAGGTCCAAGAAACACAGTAAAGCTGGAGTGAAGCATCGGAATCTAAAACTGAACTCACAGGAGAGGTTCAGATCGTAGAAAGTTAAAGTGTCAGTCCTCTTGTACTTAAGTGGCATTGTGCCTTTTGTATTAAATTCGGCTGCAATTTCTGTGTTTCATCGTCAATAAGAAAGTCCAAGGGATACAGTAAACCTGAAGTGAAGCATCGGAATCTAAAACTGGACTCACAGGAGAGGTCAGATCATAGAAAGTTGGAGTGTCAGTCCTCTTGTACTTAAGTAGGCATTATGCATTTTGTATTAAATGCGGATGCAATATCTGTGTTTTATCGTCAATAAGAAGGTCCAAGGTATGCAGTAAACCTGAAGTGAAGCATCGGAATCTAAAACTGGACTCACAGGAGCGGTTCAAATCATAGAAAGTTAGAGTGTCAGTCCTCTTGTACTTAAGTCGGTATTGTGCCTTTTGTATTAAATTCGGATGCAATTTCTGTATTTCATCGTCAATAAGAAAGTTCAAGGGATACAGTAAACCTGAAGAGAAGCATCGGAATCTAACACTGGACACACAGGAGAGGTTCAAATCATAGAAAGTTAGAGTGTCAGTCGTCTTGTACTTAAGTCGGCATTGTGCCTTTTGTATTAAATTCGGCTGTAATTTCTGTGTTTCATCGTCAATAAGAAGGTCCAAGGGATACAGTAAACCTCAAGTGAAGCATCGGAATCTAAAACTGGACTCACAGGAGAGGTTCAAATCATATTAAGTGAGAGTGTCACACCTCTTGTACTTAAGTCGGCATTGTGCCTTTTGTATTAAATTCGGCTGCAATTTCTGTGTTTCATCGTCAATAAGAAAGTCCAAGGGATACAGTAAACCTGAAGTGAAGCATCGGAATCTAAAACTGGACTCACAGGAGAGGTTGTAATCATAGAAAGTTAGAGTGTCAGTCCACTTGTACTTAAGTCGGCATAGTGCCTTTTGAATATAATTCCGATGCAATTTCTTTGCTTCATCGTCAATAAGAAGGTCATAGGGATACATTAAACGTGAAGTGAAGCATCGGAATCTAAAACTGGACTCACAGGAGAGGTTCAAATCATAGAAAGTTAGAGTGTCAGTCCTCTCGTACTTAAATCGGCATTGTGCCTTTTGAATTTAATTCCGATGCAATTTCTGTGCTTCATCGTCAATAAGATGGTCCAAGGGAGACACTAAACCTGAAATGAAGCATCGGAATCTAAAACTGGACTCACAGGAGAGGTTCAAATCATAGAAAGTTAGAGTGTCAGTCCTTTTGTACTTAAGTCGTCATTGTGAGTTTTGTATTAAATTCGGATGCAATTTCTGTGTTTCATCGTGAATAAGATGGTCCAAGGGATACAGTAAACCTGAAGTGAAGCATCGGAATCTAAAACTGGACTCACAGAAGAGGCTCATATCCTAGAAAGTCAGAGTGTCAGTCCTCTCGTACTTAAGTCAGCATTGTGCCTTTTCAATTTAATCCCGAAGCACTTTCTGTGCTTCATCGTCGATAAGAAGGACCAAGGAACACAGTAAACCTGAAGTGAGGCATCGGAATCTAAAACTGGACTCACAGGAGAGGTCAGATCATAGAAAGTTGGAGTGTCAGTCCTCTTGTACTTCAGTTGGCATTGTGCATTTTGTATTAAATGCGGATGCAATATCTGTGTTTTATCGTCAATAAGAAGGTCCAAGGTATGCAGTAAACCTGAAGTGAAGCATCGGAATCTAAAACTGGACTCACAGGAGCGGTTCAAATCATAGAAAGTTAGAGTGTCAGTCCTCTTGTACTTAGATCGGCATTGTGCCATTTGAATTTAATTCCGATGCAATTTCTGTGTTTCATCGTCAACAAGAAGGTCCAAGGGCTCCAGTAAACCTGATGTGAAGCATTGGAATCTAAAACTGGACTCACAGGAGAGGTTCAAATCATAGAAAGTTAGAGTGTCAGTCCTCCTGTACATAAGTCGGCATTGTGCCTTTTGAATTTAATTCCGATGCAATATCTGTGCTTCATCGTCAATAAGAAGGTCCAAGGGATACACAAACCCTGAAGTGAGGCATCGGAATCTAAAACTTGACTCACAGGAGAGGCTGTAATCATAGAAAGTTAGAGTGTCAGTCCACTTCTACTTAAGTCGGCATAGTGCCTTTTGAATTTAATTCCGATGCTATTTCTTTGCTTCATCGTCAATAAGAAGGTCATAGGGATACATTAAACGTGAAGTGAAGCATCGGAATCTGAAAGTGGACTCACAGGAGAGGTTCAAATCATAGAAAGTTAGTGTCAGTCCTCTCGTACTTAAATCGGCATTCTGCCTTTTGAATTTAATTCCGATGCAATTTCTGTGCTTCATCGTCAATAAGAAGGTCCAAGGGAGACACTAAACCTGAAGTGAAGCATCGGAATCTAAAACTGGACTCACAGGAGAGGTTCAAATCATAGAAAGTTGGAGTGTCAGTCCTTTTGTACTTAAGTCGTCATTGTGAGTTTTGTACTAAATTCGGATGCTATTTCTGTGTTTCATCGTCAATAAGATGGTCCAAGGGATACAGTAAACCTGAAGTGAAGCATCGGAATCTAAAACTGGACTCACAGAAGGGGCTCAAATCCTAGAAAGTCAGAGTGTCAGTCCTCTCGTACTTAAGTCAGCATTGTGCCTTTTCAATTTAATCCCGAAGCACTTTCTGTGCTTCATCGTCGATAAGAAGGACCAAGGAACACAGTAAACCTGAAGTGAAGCATCGGAATCTAAAACTGGACTCACAGGAGAGGTCAGATCATAGAAAGTTGGAGTGTCAGTCCTCTTGTACTTAAGTTGGCATTGTGCATTTTGTATTAAATGCGGATGCAATATCTGTGTTTTATCGTCAATAAGAAGGTCCAAGGTATGCAGTAAACCTGAAGTGAAGCATTGGAATCTAAAACTGGACTCACAGGAGCGGTTAAAATCATAGAAAGTTAGAGTGTCAGTCCTCTTGTACTTAAGTCGGTATTGTGACTTTTGTATTCAATTCAAATGCAATTTCTGTATTTCATCGTCAATAAGAAAATTCAAGGGATACAGTAAACCTGAAGAGATGCATCGGAATCTAACACTCGACACACAGGAGAGGTTCACATCATAGAAAGTTAGAGTGTCAGTCCTCTTGTACTTAAGTCGGCATTGTGCCTTTTGTATTAAATTCGGCTGTAATTTCTGTGTTTCATCGTCAATAAGAAGGTCCAAGGGATACAGTAAACCTGAAGTGAAGCATCGGAATCTAAAACTGGAATCACAGGAGAGGTTCAAATCATATTAAGTGAGAGTGTCACTCCTCTTGTACTTAAGTCGGCATTGTGCCTCTTGTATTAAATTCGGATGCAATTTCTGTGTTTCATCGTCAATAAGAAGGTCCAAGGGATACAGTAAACCTGAAGTGAAGCATCTGAATCTAAAACAGGACTCACAGGAGAGGTTCAAATTATAGAAAGTGAGAGTGCCAGTCCTCTTGTACTTAAGTCGGTATTGCGCTTTTGTATTAAATTCGGATGCAATTTCTGTGTTTCATCGTCAATAAGAAGGTCCAAGGGATACAGTAAACCTGAACTAAACCATGGGAATCTAAAACTGGACTCACAGGAGAGGTTCAAATCATAGAAACTTAGAGTGTCAGTCCTCTTTCACTTAAGTCGGCATTGTGCCTTTTGAATTTACTTCCGATGCAATTTCTGCGCTTCCTCCTCAAAAAGAAGGTCCAAGGTATACAGTAAACCTGAAGTGAGGCATCGGAATCTAAAACTGGACTCACAGGCGAGGTTCAAATCATAGAAAGTTAGATAGTCAGTCCTCTTGTACTTAAGCCGGCATTGTGCCTTTTGTATTAAATTCGGATGCAATTTCTGTGTTTCATTGTTAATAAGAAAGTCGAAGGTATACAGTAAACCTGAAGTGATGCATCGGAATCTAAAACTGAACTCACAGGAGAGGTTCAAATCATAGAAAGTTAGAGTGTCAGTCCTCTTGTACTTAAGTCGGCATTGTGCTTTTGTATTAATTTCGGATGCAATTTCTGTATTTCATCGTCAATAAGAAGGTCCAAGGTATACAGTAAACCTGAAGTGAAGCATCGGAATTTAAACTGGACTCACGGGAGAAGTTCAAATCATAGAAAGTCAGAGTGTCAGTCCTCTTGTACTTAAGTCGTTATTGTGCCTTTTGTATTAAAATTCGGATGCAATTTCTGTGTTTCATCGTCAATAAGGATGTCCAAGGTATACAGTAAACCTGAAGGGAAGCATCGGAATCTAAAACTGGACTCACAGTAGAGGTTCAAATCATATAAAGTTAGATTGTCAGTCGTCTTGTACTTAGGTCGGCATTGTGCCTTTTGAATTTAATTCCCATGCAATTTCTGTGCTTCATCGTCAATAAGAGGATCCAAGGGATACTGTAAACCTGAAGTGAAGCATCTTAAACTAAAACTGGACTCACAGGAGAGGTTGAAATCATAGAAAGTTAGAGTGTCAGTCCTCCTGTACTTAAGTCGGCATTGTACCTTTTGAATTTAATTCCGATGCTATTTCTGTGTTTCATCGTCAATAAGAAGGTCCAAGGGATATTGTAAACCTGAAGTGAATCATCGGAATCTAAAACTGGACTCACAGGAGAGGTTCAAATCATAGAAAGTTAGAGTGTCAGTCCTCTTGTACTTAAGTCGGCATTGTGCCTTTAGAATTTAATTCCGATGCAATTTCTGTGTTTCATCGTCAATAAGAAGGTCCAAGGGATACAGTAAACCTGAAGTGAAGCTTCGGAATCTAAAACTGGACTCACAGGAGCGGTTCAAATAATAGAAATTTGGAGTGTCAGTGCACTTGTACTTAAGTCGGCATTGTGCCTTTTGAATTTAATTCCGATGCAATTTCTGTGCTTCATCGTCAATAAGAAGGTAATAGGGATACAGTAATCCTGAAGTGAAGCATCGGAATCTAAAATTGGACTCACAGGAGGGGTTCAAATCATAGAAAGTTAGAGTGTCAGTCCTCCTGTACTTAAGTCGGCATTGTGCCTTTTGAATTTAATTCCGACGCTATTTCTGTGTTTCATCGTCAATAAGAAGGTCCAAGGGATACTGTAAACCTGAAGTGAAGCATCGGAATCTAAAACTGGACTCACATTAGAGGTTGAAATCATAGGAATTTAGAGTGTCCGTCCTCTTGTACTTAAGTCGGCATTGGGCCTTTTGTATTAAATTCGGATGCAATTTCTGTATTTCATCGTCAATAAGAAGGTCCAAGGTATACAGTAAACCTGAAGTGAAGCATCGGAATTTAAACTGGACTCACGGGAGAAGTTCAAATCATAGAAAGTTAGAGTGTCAGTCCTCTTGTACCTAAGTCGCTATTGTGCCTTTTGTATCAAAATTCGGATGCAGTTTCTGTGTTTCATCGTCAATAAGAAAGTCCAAGGTATACAGTAAACCTGAAGTGGAGCATCGGAATCTAAAACTGACTCACAGGATAGGTTCAAATCATAGTAAGTTAGAGCGACAGTCCTCTTGTACTTAAGTCGGCATTGTGCCTTTCGAATTTAATTCCGATGCAATTTCTGCGTTTCATCGTCAATAAGAAGGTAGTAGGGATACAGTAAACCTGAAGTGAAGCATCGGAATCTAAAACTGGACTCACAGGAGGGGTTCAAATCATAGAAAGTTAGAGTGCCAGTCCTCCTGTACTTAAGTCGGCATTGTGCCTTTTGAATTTAATTCCGATGCTATTCCTGTGTTTCATCGTCAATAAGAAGGTCCAAGGGATACTGTAAACCTGAAGTGACGCATCGGAATCTAAAACTGGACTTACAGGAGAGGTTCAGACCATAGAAAGTTAGAGTGTCAGTCCTCGTGTACTTAAGTCGGCATAGTGCCTTTGGTATTAAATTTGGATGCAATTTCTATGTTCTATCGTCAATAAGAAGGTCTAAGTTATAAAGTAAACCTGAAGTGAAGCATCGGAATCTAAAACAGGACTCACAGGAGAGGTTCAAATCATATAAAGTTAGAGTGTCAGTCCTCTTGTACTTAAGTCAGCATTGTGCCTTTTGAATTTAATTCCGATGCAATTTCTGTGCTTCATCTTCAATAAGGTCATAGGGATACTGTAAACCTGAAGAGAAGCATCGGAATCTAAAACTGGACTCACAGGAGAGGTTCAAATCATAGAAAGTTAGAGTGTCAGTCCTCTTGTACTTAAATCGGCATTGTGCCTTTTGAATTTAATTCCGATGCAATTTCTGTGCTTCATCGTCAATAAGAAGGTCCAAGGGATACAGTAAACCTGAAGTGAAGCATCGGAATCTAAAACTGGACTCACATTAGAGGTTGAAATCATAGAAATTTAGAGTGTCCGACCTCTTGTACTTAAGTCGGCATTGGGCCTTTTGTATTAAATTCGTATGCAATTTCTGTGTTTCATCGTCAATAAGATGGTCAATGGGATACAGTAAACCTGAAGTGAAGCATCGGAATCTAAAACTGGACTCACAGGAGAGTTCAAATCATTGAAAGTTGGAGCGTCAGTCCTCTTGTACTTAAGACGGCATTGTGCCTTTTAAATCTAATTCCGATGCAATTTCTGTGCTTCATCGTCAATAAGGTCATAGGGATACAGTAAACCGGAAGTGAAGCATCGGAATCTAAAACTGGACTCACAGGACAGGTTCAAATCATAGAATGTTAGAGTGTCAGTCCACTTGTACTTAAGTCAGCATTGTGCCCTCTGAATTACATTCCGATGCAATTTCTGTGCTTCATCATCAATAAGAAGATCCCAGGGATACAGTAAACCTGAAGTCTATCATCGGAATCTAAAACTGGATTCACAGGAGAGGTTCAATTCATAGAAGGTCAGAGTGTCAGTCCTCTTGTACTGAAATCGGCATTGTGCCATTTGAATTTAATTCCGATGCAATTTCTGTGTTTCATCGTCAATTAGATGGTCCAAGGGATACAGTAAACCTGAAGTGAAGCACGGAATCTAAAACTGGACTCACAGAAGAGGCTCAAATCCTAGAAAGTCAGAGTGTCAGTCCTCTCGTGCTTAAGTCAGCATTGTGCCTTTTCAATTTAATCCCGAAGCACTTTCTGTGCTTCATCGTCGATAAGAAGGACCAAGGAACACAGTAAACCTGAAGTGAAGCATCGGAATCTAAAACTGGACTCACAGGAGAGGTCAGATCATGGAAAGTTGGAGTGTCAGTCCTCTTGTACTTAAGTCGGCTTTGTGCATTTTGTATTAAATTCGGATGCAATTTCTGTATTTTATCATCAATAAGAAGGTCCAAGATATGCAGTAAACCTGAAGTGAAGCATCGGAATCTAAAACTGGACTCACAGAAGCGGTTCAAATCATAGAAAGTTAGAGTGTCAGTCCTCTTGTACTTAAGTCGGTATTGTGCCTTTTGTATTAAATTCGGATGCAATTTCTGTAATTCATCGTCAATAAGAAAGTTCAAGGGATACAGTAAACCTGAAGAGAAGCATCGGAATCTAATACTGGACTCACAGGAGAGGTTCAAATCATAGAAAGTTAGAGTGTCAGTCCTCCTGTACATAAGTCGGCATTGTGCCTTTTCAATTTAATTCCGATGCAATTTCTGTGTTTCATCGTCAATATGAAGGTCCAAGGGATACAGTAAACCTGAAGTGAAGCTTCGGAATCTAAAACTGGACTCACAGGAGCGGTTCAAATAATGGAAAGGTAGAGTGTCAGTCCACTTGTACTTAAGTCGGCATAGTGCCTTTTGAATTTAATTCCGATGCAATTTCTGTGCTTCATCGTCAATAAGAATGTCATAGGGATACAGTAAACCTGACGTGAAGCATCGGAATCTAAAACTGGACTCACAGGAGAGGTTCTAATCACAGAAAGTTAGAGTGTCAGTCCTCTTGTACTTAAGTCGGCATTGTGCCTTTTGTATTAAATTCGGATGCAATTTCTGTGTTTCATCGTCAATAAGAAGGTCCAAGGGATACAGTAAACCAGAAGTGAAGCGTCGGAATCTAAAAATGGACTCACAGGAGAGGATCAAATCATAGAAAGTTAGAGGGTCAGTCCTCTTGTATTTAAGTCGGCAATGTGCCTTTTGTAATAAATTCGGATGCAATTTCAATGTTTCATCGTCAATAATAAGGCCCAAGGTATACAGTAAACCAGAAGTGAAGCGTCGGAATCTAAAACTGGACTCACAGGAGAGGTTCAAATCATAGAAAGTTAGAGTGTCAGACCTCTTGTACTTAAATCGGCATTGTGCCTTTTGTATCAAAATTCGGATGCAGTTTCTGTGTTTCATCGTGAATAAGAAAGTCCAAGGTATACAGTAAACCTGAAGTGAAGCATCGGAATCTAAAACTGGACTCACAGGATAGGTTCAAATCATAGGAAGTTAGAGCGTCAATCCTCTTGTACTTGAGTCGGCATTGTGCCTTTCGAATTTAATTCCGATGCAATTTCTGTGTTTCATCGTCAATAAGAAGGTAATAGGGATACAGTAAACCTGAAGTGAAGCATCGGAATCTAAAACTGGAGTCACAGGAGGGGTTCAAATCATAGAAAGTTAGAGTGTCAGTCCTCCTGTACTTAAGTCGGCATTGTGCCTTTTGAATTAAATTCCGATGCTACTTCTGTGTTTCATCGTCAATAAGAAGGTCCAAGGGATACTGTAAACCTGAAGTGAAGCATCGGAATCTAAAACTGGACTTACAGGAGAGGTTCAGACCATAGAAAGTTAGAGTGTCAGTCCTCTTGTACTTAAGTCGGCATAGTGCCTTTTGTATTAAATTCGGATGCAATTTCTATGTTCTATCGTCCATAAAAAGGTCTAAGTTATAAAGTAAACCTGAAGTGAAGCATCGGAATCTAAAACTGGACTCACAGGAGAGGTTCAAATCATATAAAGTTAGAGTGTCTGTCCTCTTGTACTTAAGTCAGCATTGTGCCTTTTGAATTTAATTCCGATGCAATTTCTGTGCTTCATCGTCAATAAGGTCATAGGGATACTGTAAACCTGAAGAGAAGCATCGGAATCTAACACTGGACTCACAGGAGAGGTTCAAATCATAGAAAGTTAAAGTGTCAGTCCCCTTGTACTTAAGTCGACATTGTGCCTTTTGTATTAAATTCGGCTGCAATTTCTGCGTTTCATCGTCAATAAGAAAGTCCATGGGATACAGTAAACCTGAAGTGAAGCATCGGAATCTAAAACTGGACTCACAGGCGAGGTTCAAATCATAGAAAGTTAGAGTGTCAGTCCTCTTGTACTTAAATCGGCATTGTGCCTTTTGAATTTAATTCCGATGCAATTTCTGTGCTTCATCGTCAATAAGAAGGTCCAAGGGATACAGTAAACCTGAAGTGAAGCATCGGAATCTAAAACTGGACTCACATTAGAGGTTGAAATCATAGTAATTTAGAGTGTCCGTCCTCTTGTACTTAAGTCGGCATTGGGCCTTTTGTATTAAATTCGAATGCAATTTCTGTGTTTCATCGTCAATAAGAAGGTCAATGGGATACAGTAAACCTGAAGTGAAGCATCGGAATCTAAAACTGGACTCACAGGAGAGGTTCAAATCATTGACAGTTGGAGCGTCAGTCCTCTTGTACTTAAGACGGCATTGTGCCTTGTGAATCTAATTCCGATGCAATTTCTGTGCTGCATCGTCAATAAGGTCATAGGGATACAGTAAACCTGAAGTGAAGCATCGGAATCTAAAACTGGACTCACAGGAGCGGTTCAAATAATGGAAAGGTAGAGTGTCAGTCCACTTGTACTTAAGTCGGCATAGTGCCTTTTGAATTTAATTCCGATGCAATTTCTGTGCTTCATCGTCAATAAGAAGGTCATAGGGATACAGTTAACCTGACTTGAAGCATCGGAATTTAAAACTGGACTCACAGGAGAGGTTCTAATCATAGAAAGTTAGAGTGTCAGTCCTCTCGTACTTAAGTCGGCATTGTGCCTTTTGAATTTAATTCCGATGCAATATCTGTGCTTCATCGTCAATAAGAAGGTCCAAGGGATACACTAAACCTGAAGTGAAGCATCGGAATCTAAAACTGGACTCACAGGAGAGGTTCAAATCATAGAAAGTTAGAGTGTCAGTCCACTTGTACTTAAGTCAGCATTGTGCCCTCTGAATTACATTCCGATGCAATTTCTGTGCTTCATCATCAATAAGAAGATCCCAGGGATACAGTAAACCTGACGTGAATCATCGGAATCTAAAACTGGACTCACAGGAGAGGTTCAATTCATAGAAGGTCAGAGTGTCAGTCCTCTTGTACTTAAATCGGCATTGTGCCATTTGAATTTAATTCCGATGCAATTTCTGTGCTTCTTCGTCAATAAGAAGGTAAAAGGGATTCAGTAAACCTGAAGTGAAGCATCGGAATCTAAAACTGGACTCACAAGAGAGGTTCAAATCATAGAAAGTTAGAGGGTCAGTCCTCTTGTAATTAAGTCGGCAATGTGCCTTTTGTAATAAATTTGGATACAATTTCAATGTTTCATCGTCAATAAGAAGGCCCAAGGTATACAGTAAACCTGAAGTGAAGCATCGGAATCTAAAACTGGACTCACAGTACAGGTTCAAATCATAGAAAGTGAGAGTGCCAGTCCTCTTGTACTTAAGTCAGTATTGCGCCTTTTGTATTAAATTCGGATGCAATTTCTGTGTTTCATCGTCAATAAGATGGTCCAAGGGATACAGTAAACCTGAACTAAAGCATGGGAATCTAAAACTGGACTCACAGGAGAGGTTCAAATCATAGAAAGTTAGAGTGTCAGTCCTCTTTCACTTAAGTCGGTATTGTGCCTTTTGAATTTAATTCCGATGCAATTTCTGCGCTTCCTCCTCAAAAAGAAGGTCCAAGGTATACAGTAAACCTGAAGTGAGGCATCGGAATCTAAAACTGGACTCACAGGCGAGGTTCAAATCATAGAAAGTTAGTCAGTCCTCTTGTACTTAAGCCGGCATTGTGCCTTTTGTATTAAATTCGGATGAAATTTCTGTGTTTCATTGTTAATAAGAATGTCGAAGGTATACAGTAAACCTGAAGTGATGCATCGGAATCTAAAACTGAACTCACAGGAGAGGTTCAAATCATAGAAAGTTAGAGTGTCAGTCATCTTGTACTTAAGTCGGCATTGTGCTATTGTATTAATTTCGGATGCAATATCTGTATTTCATCGTCAATAAGAAGGTCCAAGGTATACAGTAAACCTGAAGTGAAGCATGGGAACTTAAACTGGACTCCTGGGAGAAGTTCAAATCATAGAAAGTTAGAGTGTCAGTCCTCTTGTACTTAAGTCGGTATTGTGCCTTTTGTATTAAAATTCGGATGCAATTTCTGTGTTTCATCGTCAATAAGAAAGTCCAAGGTATACAGCAAACCTGAAGTGAAGCATCGGAATCTAAAACTGGACTCACAGTAGAGGTTCAAATCATATAAAGTTAGAGTGTCAGTCCTCTTGTTCATAGGTCGGCATTGTGCCTTTTGAATTTAATTCCGATGCAATTTCAGTGTGTCATCGTCAATAAGAAGATCCAAGGGATACAGTAAACCGGATGTGAAGCATCGGAAACTAAAACTGGATTCACAGGAGAGGTTGAAATCATAGAAATTTAAAGTGTCAGTCCTCTTGTACTTAAGTCGGCATTGGGACTTTTTTATTAAATTCGGATGCAATTTCTGTTTTTCACCGTCAATAAGAAGGTCCAAGGGATACAGTAAACCTGAAGGGGAGCATCGGAATCTAAAACTGGACTCACAGGATAGGTTCAAATCATAGAAAGTTAGAGCGTCAGTCCTCTTGTACTTAAGTCGGCATTGTGCCTTTTGAATTTAATTCCGATGCAATTTCTGTGTTTCATCGTCAATAAGAAGGTCATAGGGATACAGTACCTGAAGTGAATTATCGGAATCTAAAACTGGACTCACAGGAGAGTTTCTAATCATAGAAAGTTAGAGTGTCAGTCCTCCTGTACTTAAGTCGGCATTGTGCCTTTTGAATTTAATTCCAATGCTATATCTGTGTTTCATCGTCAATAGGAAGGTCCAAGGGATACTTTAAATCTGAAGTGAAGCATCGGAATCTAAAACTGGACTCACAGAAGAGGTTCAAATCTTAGAAAGTTAGAGTGTCAGTCCTCTTGTACTTAAGTCGGCATTGTGAATTTAGAATTTAATTCCGATGCAATTTCTGTGTTTCATCGTCAATAAGAAGGTCCAAGGAATACAGTAAACCTGAAGTGAAGCTTCTGATTCTAAAACTGGACTCACAGGAGCGGTTCAGATAATAGATAGTTGGAGTGTCAGTGCACTTGTACTTAAGTCGGCATTGTGCCTTTTGAATTTAATTCCGATGCAATTTCTGTGCTTCTTCGTCAATAAGAAGGTAAAAGGGATTCAGTAAACCTGAAGTGAAACATCGCAATCTAAAACAGGACTCACAGGAGAGGTTCAGATCATAGAAAGATAGAGTGTCAGTCCTCTTGTACTTAAGTCGGCATTGTGCCTTTTGAATTTAATTCCGATGAAATATCTGTGCTTCATCGTCACCAAGAAGGTCCAAGGGATACACTAAACCTGAAGTAAAGCATCGGAAGCTAATACTGGACTCACGGGAGAGGTTCAAATCATATAAAGTTAGAGTGTCAGTCCTCTTGTACTTAAGTCAGCATTGTGCCTTTTGAATCTAATTCCGATGCAATTTCTGTGCTTCATCGTCAATAAGAAGGTCCAAGGGACACAGTAAACCTGAAGTGAGGCATCGGAATCTAAAACTGGACTTACAGGAGAGGTTCAGACCATAGAAAGTTAGAGTGTCAGTCCTCTTGTACTTAAGTCGGCATAGTGCCTTTTGTATTACACTCGGATGCAATTTCTGTGTTCTATCGACAATACGAAGGTCCAAGGTGTACAGTAAACCTGAAGTGAAGCATCGGAATCTAAAACTGGACTCACAGGAGAGGTACAAATAATATAAAGTTAGAGTGTCAGTCCTCTTGTACTTAAGTCAGCATTGTGCCTTTTGAATTTAATTCCGATGCAATTTCCGTGCTTCATCGTCAATAAGAAGGACCAAGGAACACAGTAAACCTGAAGTGAAGCATCGGAATCTAAAACTGGACTCACAGGAGAGGTTCAGATCATAGGAAATTAGAGTGTCAGTCCTCTTGTACTTAAGTCGGCATTGTGCATTTTGTATAAAGTTCGGATGCAATTTCTGTGTTTTATCGTCAATAGGGAGGTCCAAGGTATAAGGTAAACCTGAAGTGAAGCATCGGAATCTAAAACTGGACTCACAGGAGCGGTTCAAATCATAGAAAGTTAGAGTGTCAGTCCTCTTGTACTTAAGTCGGTATTGTGCCTTTTGTATTAAATTCGTATGCAATTTCTGTGTTTCATCGTCAATAAGAAGGTCGAAGGGATACAGTAAAACTGAAGAGAAGCATCGTAATCTAACACTGGACTCACAGGAGAGGTTCAAATTATAGAAAGTTAGAGTGTCAGTCCTCTTGTACTTAAGTCGGCATTGTGCCTTTTGTATTAAATTCGGCTGCTATTTCCGTGTTTCATCGTCAATAAGAAGGTCCAAGGGATACAGTAGATCTGAAGTGAAGCATCGGAATCTAAAACTGGACTCACAGGAGAGGTTCAAATCATAGAATGTTAGAGTGTCGGTCCTCTTGTACTTAAGTCGGCATTGTGCCTTTTGTATTAAATTCGGATGCAATTTCTGTGTTTCATCGTCAATAAGAAGGTCCAAGGGATACAGTAAACCTGAAGTGAAGCATCGGAATCTAAATCTGGACTCACAGGAGAGATTCAAATCATAGAAAGTTAGAGTGTCAGTCCACTTGTACTTAAGTCGGCATAGTGCCTTTTAAATTTAATTTCGATGAAATATCTGTGCTTCATCGTCACCAAGAAGGTCCAAGGGATACACTAAACCTGAAGTGAAGCATCGGAATCTAATACTGGACTCACAGGAGAGATTCAAACCATTGAAAGTTAGAGTGTCAGTCCTCTTGTACTGAAGTCGGCATTGTGCCTTTAGAATTTAATTCCGATGCAATTTCTGTGTTTCATCGTCAATAAGAAGGTCCAAGGGATACAGTAAACCTGAAGTGAAGCATCGGAATCTAAAACTGGACTCACAGGAGCGGTTCAAATAATAGAAAGTTGGGGTGTCAGTGCACTTGTACTTAAGTCGGCATTGTGCCTTATGAATTTAATTCCGATGCAATTTCTGTGCTTCTTCGTCAATAAGAAGGTAAAAGGGATTCAGTAAACCTGAAGTGATACATCGCAATCTAAAACTGGACTCACAGGTGAGGTTCAAATCATAGAAAGATAGAGTGTCAGTCCTCTTGTACTTAAGTCGGCATTGTGCTTTTTGAATTTAATTCCGATGAAATATCTGTGCTTCATCGTCACCAAAAAGGTCGAAGGGATACACTAAACCTGAAGTGAAGCATCGGAATCTAATACTGGACTCACAGGAGAGGTTCAAACCATTGAAAGTTAGAGTGTCAGTCCTCTTGTACTTAAGTCAGCATTGTGCCTTTTGAATTTAATTCCGATGCACTTTCTGTGCTTCATCGTCAATAAGAAGGTCCAAGGGACACAGTAAACCTGAAGTGAAGCATCGAAATCTAAAACTGGACTTATAGGAGAGGTTCAGACCATAGAAAGTTAGAGTGTCAGTCCTCTTGTACTTAAGTCGGCATAGTGCCTTTTGTATTAAATTCGGATGCAATTTCTATGTTCTATCGTCAATAAGAAGGTCTAAGGTATACAGTATACCTGAAGTGAAGCATCGGAATCTAAAACTGGACTCACAGGAGAGGTTCAAATCATATAATTTTAGAGTGTCAGTCCTCTTGTACTTATGTCAGCATTGTGCCTTTTGAATTTAATTCCGATGCAATTTCAGTGCTTCATCGTCAATAAGGTCATAGGGATACAGTAAACCTGAAGTGAAGCATCAGAATCTAAAACTGGACTCACAGGAGCGGTTCAAATAATAGAAAGTTAGAGTGTCAGTCCACTTGTACTTAAGTCGGCATAGTGCCTTTTAAATTTAATTCCGATGCAATTTCTGTGCTCCATCGTCAATAAGAAGGTCATAGGGATACAATAAACCTGAAGTGAAGCATCGGAATCTAAAACTGGACTCACAGGAGAGGTTCAAATCATAGAAAGTTAGAGTGAAAGTCCTCTCGTACTTAAATCGGCATTGTCCCTTTTGAATTTATTTCCGATACAATATCTGTGCTTCATCGTCAATAAGAAGGTCCAAGGGATACACTAAACCTGAAGTGAAGCAACGGAATCTATAAGTGGACTCACAGGAGCGGTTCAAATCATAGAAAGTTAGAGTGTCAGTCCTCTTGTACTTAAGTCGGTATTGTGCCTTTTGTATTAAATTCGGATGCAATTTCTGTGTTTCATCGTCAATAAGAGGGTCGAAGGGATACAGTAAACCTGAAGAGAAGCATCGTAATCTAACACTGGACCCACAGGAGAGGTTCAAATCATAGAAAGTGAGAGTGTCAGTCCTCTTGTACTTAAGTCGGCATTGTGCCTTTTGAATTTAATTCCGAAGCACTTTCTGTGCTTCAACGTCGATAAGAAGGACCAAGGTACGCAGTAAACCTGAAGTGAAGCATCGGAATCTAAAACTGGACTCACAGGAGAGGTTCAGATCATAGGAAGTTAGAGTGTCAGTCCTCTTGTACTTAAGTCGGCATTGTGCATTTTGTATTAAGTTCGGATGCAATTTCTGTGTTTTATCGTCAATAAGAAGGTCCAAGGGATACAGTAAACCTGAAGTGAAGCATCGGAATCTAAATCTGGACTCACAGGAGAGATTCAAATCATAGAAAGTTAGAGGGTCAGTCCTCTTGTACTTAAGTCGGCATTGTGCTTTTTGTATTAAATTCGGATGCAATTTCTATGTTTCATCGTCAATAAGAAGGTCCAAGGTATACAGTAAACCTGAAGTGATGCATCGGAATCTAAAACTAAACTCACAGGAGAGGTTCAAATCACAGAAAGTTAGAGTATCAGTCCTCTTGTACTTAAGTCGGCATTGTGCTTTTTGAATTTAATTTCGATGAAATATCTGTGCTTCATCGTCACCAAGAAGGTCCAAGGGATACACTAAACCTGAAGTGAAGCATCGGAATCTAATACTGGACTCACAGGAGAGATTCAAACCATTGAAAGTTAGAGTGTCAGTCCTCTTGTACTGAAGTCGGCATTGTGCCTTTAGAATTTAATTCCGATGCAATTTCTGTGTTTCATCGTCAATAAGAAGGTCCAAGGGATACAGTAAACCTGAAGTGAAGCATCGGAATCTAAAACTGGACTCACAGGAGCGGTTCAAACAATAGAAAGTTGGGGTGTCAGTGCACTTGTACTTAAGTCGGCATTGTGCCTTATGAATTTAATTCCGATGCAATTTCTGTGCTTCTTCGTCAATAAGAAGGTAAAAGGGATTCAGTAAACCTGAAGTGATACATCGCAATCTAAAACTGGACTCACAGGTGAGGTTCAAATCATAGAAAGATAGAGTGTCAGTCCTCTTGTACTTAAGTCGGCATTGTGCTTTTTGAATTTAATTCCGATGAAATATCTGTGCTTCATCGTCACCAAAAAGGTCGAAGGGATACACTAAACCTGAAGTGAAGCATCGGAATCTAATACTGGACTCACAGGAGAGGTTCAAACCATTGAAAGTTAGAGTGTCAGTCCTCTTGTACTTAAGTCAGCATTGTGCCTTTTGAATTTAATTCCGATGCACTTTCTGTGCTTCATCGTCAATAAGAAGGTCCAAGGGACACAGTAAACCTGAAGTGAAGCATCGAAATCTAAAACTGGACTTATAGGAGAGGTTCAGACCATAGAAAGTTAGAGTGTCAGTCCTCTTGTACTTAAGTCGGCATAGTGCCTTTTGTATTAAATTCGGATGCAATTTCTATGTTCTATCGTCAATAAGAAGGTCTAAGGTATACAGTATACCTGAAGTGAAGCATCGGAATCTAAAACTGGACTCACAGGAGAGGTTCAAATCATATAATTTTAGAGTGTCAGTCCTCTTGTACTTATGTCAGCATTGTGCCTTTTGAATTTAATTCCGATGCAATTTCAGTGCTTCATCGTCAATAAGGTCATAGGGATACAGTAAACCTGAAGTGAAGCATCAGAATCTAAAACTGGACTCACAGGAGCGGTTCAAATAATAGAAAGTTAGAGTGTCAGTCCACTTGTACTTAAGTCGGCATAGTGCCTTTTAAATTTAATTCCGATGCAATTTCTGTGCTCCATCGTCAATAAGAAGGTCATAGGGATACAATAAACCTGAAGTGAAGCATCGGAATCTAAAACTGGACTCACAGGAGAGGTTCAAATCATAGAAAGTTAGAGTGAAAGTCCTCTCGTACTTAAATCGGCATTGTCCCTTTTGAATTTATTTCCGATACAATATCTGTGCTTCATCGTCAATAAGAAGGTCCAAGGGATACACTAAACCTGAAGTGAAGCAACGGAATCTATAAGTGGACTCACAGGAGCGGTTCAAATCATAGAAAGTTAGAGTGTCAGTCCTCTTGTACTTAAGTCGGTATTGTGCCTTTTGTATTAAATTCGGATGCAATTTCTGTGTTTCATCGTCAATAAGAGGGTCGAAGGGATACAGTAAACCTGAAGAGAAGCATCGTAATCTAACACTGGACCCACAGGAGAGGTTCAAATCATAGAAAGTGAGAGTGTCAGTCCTCTTGTACTTAAGTCGGCATTGTGCCTTTTGAATTTAATTCCGAAGCACTTTCTGTGCTTCAACGTCGATAAGAAGGACCAAGGTACGCAGTAAACCCGAAGTGAAGCATCGGAATCTAAAACTGGACTCACAGGAGAGGTTCAGATCATAGGAAGTTAGAGTGTCAGTCCTCTTGTACTTAAGTCGGCATTGTGCATTTTGTATTAAGTTCGGATGCAATTTCTGTGTTTTATCGTCAATAAGGAGGTCCAAGGTACACAGTAAACCTGAAGTGAAGCATCGGAATCTAAAAGTGGACTCACAGGAGCGGTTCAAATCATAGAAAGTTAGAGTGTCAGTCCTCTTGTACTTAAGTCGGTATTGTGCCTTTTGTATTAAATTCGGATGCAATTTCTGTGTTTCATCGTCAATAAGAGGGTCGAAGGGATACAGTAAACCTGAAGAGAAGCATCGTAATCTAACACTGGACCCACAGGAGAGGTTCAAATCATAGAAAGTGAGAGTGTCAGTCCTCTTGTACCTAAGTCGGCATTGTGCCTTTTGTATTAAATTGGGATACAATTTCTGTGTTTCATCGTCAATAAGAAGGTCCAAGGGATACTGTAAACCCGAAGTGAAGCATCGGAATCTAAAACTGGACTCACAGGAGAGGTTCAAATCATAGAAAGTTAGAGTGTCAGTCCTCTTTCACTTAAGTCGGCATTGTGCCTTTTGAATTTAATTCCGATGGAATTTCTGCGCTTCCTCCTCAAAAAGAAGGTCCAAGGTATACAGTAAACCTGAAGTGAAACATTGGAATTTAAACTGGACTCACAGGAGAGGTTCAAATCATAGAAAGTTAGAGTGTCAGTCCTCTTGTACTTAAGTCGGCATTGTGCCTTTTGAATTTAATTCCGATGCAATTTCTGTGCTTCATCGTCAATAAGAAGATCCAAGGGATACAGCAAACCTGAAGTGAAGCATCGGAATCTGAAACTGGACGCACAGGAGTGGTTGAAATCATAGAAATTTAGAGTGTCAGTCCTCTTGTACTTAAGTCGGCGTTGGGCCTTTTGTATTAAATTCGGATGCAATTTCTGTTTTTCACCGTCGATAAGAAGGTCCAAGGGATACAGTAAACCTGAAGTGAAACATCGGAATCTAAAACTGAACTCACAGGATTGGTTCAAATCATAGAAAGTTAGAGCGTCAGTCCTCTTGTACTTAAGTCGGCATTGTGCCTTTTGAATTTAATTCCGATGCAATTTCTGTGCTTCATCGTCAATAAGAAGGTCATAGGGATACAGTAAACCTGAAGTGAAACATCGGAATCTAAAACTGGACTCACAGGAGAGGTTCAAATCATAGAAAGTTAGAGTGTCAGTCCACCTGTACTTAAGTCGGTATTGTGCATTTTGAATTTAATTCCGATGCTATTTCTGTGTTTCATCGTCAATAAGAAGGTCCAAGGGATACTGTAAACCTGAAGTGAAGCATCGGAATCTAAAACTGGACTCACAGGAGAGGTTCAAATCATAGAAAGTTAGAGTGTCAGTCCTCTTGTACTTAAGTCGGCATTGTGCCTTTAGAATTACATTCCGATGCAATTTCTGTGCTTCATCGTCAATAAGAAGGTCCCAGGGATACAGTATACCTGAAGTGAAGCATCGGAATCTATAACTGGACTCACAGGAGAGGTTAAATCATAGAAAGTGAGAGTGTCAGTCCTCTTGAATTTAAGTCGGAATTGTGCCTTTTGTATTAAATTCGGATGCAATTTCTGTCTTTCATCGTCAATAAGAAGGTCCAAGGGATACAGTAAACCTGAAGTAAAGCATGGGAATATAAAACTGGACACACAGGAGAGGTTCAAATCATAGGAAGTTATAGTGTCAGTCTTCTTCCACTTAAGTCGGCTATGTGCCTTTTGAATTTAATTCCGATGCAATTTCTGTGCTTCATCGTCAATAAGAAGATCCAAGGGATACAGTAAACCTGAAGTGAAGCATCGGAATCTAAAACTGGAGTCACAGGAGAGGTTGAAATCATAGAAATTCAGGGTTTCAGTCCTCTTGTACTAAAGTTGGCGTTGGGCCTTTTGTATTACATTCGGATGCAATTTCTGTTTTTCACCGTCAATAAGAAGGTCCAAGGGATACAGTAAACCTGAAGTGAAGGATCGGAATCTAAAACTGGACTCACAGTAGATGTTCAAATCATAGAAAGTTAGAGCGTCAGTCCTCTTGTACTTAAGTCGGCATTGTGCCTTTTATATTTAATTCCGATGCAATTTCTGTGCATCATCGTCAATAAGAAGGTCATAGGGATACAGTAAACCTGAAGGGAAGCATCAGAATCTAAAACTGGACTCACAGGAGAGGTCCAAATCATAGAAAGTTAGAGTGTCAGTCCTCCTGTACTTAAGTCGGCATTGTGCCTTTTGAATTTAATTCCGATGCTATTTCTGTGTTTCATCGTCAATAAGAAGGTCCAAGGGATACTGTAAACCTGAAGTGAAGCATTGGAATCTAAAACCGGACTCACAGGAGAGGTTCAAATCATGGAAAGTTAAAGTGTCAGTCCTCTTGTACTTAAGTCGGCATTGTGCCTTTAGAATTACATTCCGATGCAATTTCTGTGCTTCTTCGTCAATAAGAAGGTAAAAGGGATTCAGTAAACCTGAATGTGAAGCATCGCAATCTAAAACTGGACTCACAGGAGAGGTTCAAATAATAGAAAGTTATAGTGTCAGACCTCCTGTACATAAGTCGGCATTGTGCCTTTTGAATTTAATTCCGATGCAATTTCTGTGTTTCATCGTCAGTAAGAAGGTACAAGGGATACAGTAAACCTGAAGTGAAGCATCGGAATCTAAAACTGGACTCACAGGAGCGGTTCAAATTATAGAAAGTTAGTGTGTCAGTGCACTTGTACTTAATTCGGCATTGTGCCTTTTTAATTTAATTCCGATGAAATTTCTGTGCTTCTTCGTCAATAAGAAGGTAAAAGGGATTCAGTACACCTGAAGTGAAGCATCACAATCTAAACTGGACTCACAGGAGGGGTTCAAATCACAGAAAGTTAGAGTGTCAGACAACTTGTACTTAAGTCGGCATTGTGCCTTTTGCATTTAATTCCGATGCAATGTCTGTGCTTCATCGTCAACAAGAAGGTCCAAGGGATACACTAAACCTGAAGTGAAGCATCGGAATCTAATATTGGACTCGCAGGAGAGGTTCAAACCATTGAAAGTTAGAGTGTCAGTCCTCTTGTACTTAAGTCGGCATTGAGCCTTTTGAATTAAATTCGGATGCAATTTCTATGTTTCATCGTCAATAAGAAGGTCCAAGGTATACAGTAAACCTGAAGTGAAGCATCGGAATCTAAAACTGGACTTACAGGAGAGGGTCAAATCATAGAAAGTTAGAGTGTCGGTCCTCTTGTACTTAAGTCGGCATTGTGCCTTTTTTATTAAATTCGGATGCCATTTCTGTGTTTCATCGTCAATAAGAACGTCTAAGGTATACAGTAAACCTGAAGTGAAGCATCGCAATCTAAAACTGGACTCACAGGAGAGGTTCAAAGCATAGAAAGTTAGAGTGTCAGTCCTCTTGTACTTAAGTCGGCATTGTGCCTTTTGTACTAAATTCGGATTCAATTTCTATGTTTCATCGTCAATAAGGAGGTCCAAGGTATACAGTAAACCTGAAGTGAAGCATCGTAATCTAAAACTGGACTCACAGGAGAGGTTAAGATCATAGAAAGTTAGTGTGTCAGTCCTCTTGTACTTAAGTCGGCATTGTGCCTTTTGTATTAAATTCGGATGCACTTTCTGTGTTTCATCGTCAATAAGAAGGTCCAAGGGATACAGTAAACCTGAAGTGAAGCGTCAGAATCTAAAACTGGACTCACAGGAGAGGTTCAAATCATAGAAAGTTAGAGTGTCAGTCCTCTTGTACTTAAGTCGGCATTGTGCCTTTTGTATCAAATTCGGATGCAATTTCTGTGCTTCATCGTCATTAAGAAGGTCCAAGGGATACAGTAAACCTGAAGTGATGCATCGGAATCTAAAACTGGACTCACAGGAGAGGTTCATTTCACAGAAAGTTAGAGTGTCAGTCCTCTTTTACTTAAGTCGGCATTGTGCCTTTTAAATTCAATTCCGATGCAATTCCTGTGTTTCATCGTCAATAAGAAGGTCCAAGGTATACAGTAAACCTAAAGTGAAGCATCGGAATCTAAAACTGGACTCACAGGAGAGGTACAAATCATAGAAAGTGAGAGTGTCAGTCCTCTTGTACTTAAGTCGGGATTGTGACTTTTGTGTAAATTCGTAAGCAATTTCTGTGTTTCATCGTCAATAAAAAGGTCCAAGGGATACAGTAAACCTGAAGTGAAGCATCGGAATCTAAAACTGGACTCACAGGAGAGGTTCAAATCATAGAAAGTTAGAGTGGCAGTCCTCTTGAATTTAAGTCGGCATTGTGCCTTTTGTAGTAAATTCGGATGCAATTTTTGTGTTTCATCGTCAATAAGAAATTCCAAGGGATACAGTAAACCTGAAGTGAAACATCGGAATCTAAAACTGGACTCACAGGAGAGGTTCAAATCATAGAAGGTTAGAGTGTCTGTCCTCTTGTACTTAAGACGGCATTGTTCCCTTTGTATTTAATTCGGATGCAATTTCTGTGTTTCATCGTCAATAAGGAGGTCCAAGGTATACAGTAAACCTGAAGTGAAGCATCGGAATCTAAAACTGGACTCACAGGAGCGGTTCAAATCATAGAAAGTTAGAGTGTCCGTCCTCTTGTACTTAAGTCATCATTGTGCATTTTGAATATAATTCCGATGCAATTTCTTTGTTTCATCGTCACTAAGAAGGTCCAAGGGATACAGTAAACCTGAAGTGAAGCATCAGAATCTAAAACTGGACTCACAGGAGAGGTTCAAATCATAGAAAGTTAGAGTGTCAGTCCTCTTGTACTTAAGTCGGCATTGTGACTTTTGTATTGAATTCGGAACCAATTTCTAGGTTTCATCGTCAATAAGAAGGTCCAAGGGATACAGTAAACCTGAAGTGAAGCATCGGAATCCAAAACTGGACTCACAGGAGAGGTTCAAATCATAGAAAGTGAGAGTTTCAGTGCTCTTGTACTTAGGTCGGCATTGTGCCTTTTGTGTTAAATTCGGATGCAAATTTCTGTGTTTCATCGTCAATAAGAATGTCCAAGGTATACAGTAAACCTGAAATGAAGCATTGGAATCTAAAACTGGGCTCACAGGAGAGGTTCAAATCATAGAGAGTTAGGGTGTCAGTCCTCTTGTACTTAAGTCGGCATTGTGCCTGTTGTATTAAATTCGGATACAATTTCTGTGTTCATCGTCAATAAGAAATTCCAAGGGATACAGTAAACCTGAAGTGAAGCATCGGAATCTAAAACTGGACTCACAGGAGAGGTTCAAATCATAGAAAGTTAGTTTGTCAGTCCTCATGTACGTAAATCGGCACTGTGCCTTTTGTATTAAATTCGGATGCAATTTCTGTGTTTCATCGTCTACAAGATGGTCCAAAGGATACAGTAAACCTGAAGTGAAGCATCGGAATCTAAAACTGAGCTCACAGGAGAGGTTCAAATCATAGAAAGTTAGATTGTCAGTCCTCTTGTACTTAGGTCGGCATTGTGCCTTTTGTTTTAAATTCGGATGCAATTTCTGTGCTTCATCGTCAATAAGAAGGTCCAAGGGATACAGTAAATCTGAAGTGAAGCATCGGAATCTAATACTGGACTCACAGGAGAGGTTCAAATCATAAAAAGTGAGAGTGTCAGTGCTCTTGTACTTAAGTCGGCATTGTGCCTTTTGTACTAAATTCGGATGCAATTTCTACGTTTCATCGTCAATAAGAAAGTCCAAGGTATACAGTAAACCTGAAGTGAAGCATCGGAATCTAAAACTGGACTCGCATGAGAGGTTCAAATCATAGAAAGTTAGAGCGTCAGTCTTCTTGTACTTAAGTCGGCATTGTGCCTTTTGTATTACATTCGGATGCAATTTCTGTGTTTCATCGTCATTAAGAAGGTCTAAGGTATACAATAAACCAGAAGTGAAGCATCGTAATCTAAAACTGGACTCACAGGAGAGGTTAAGATCATAGAAAGTTAGAGTGTCAGTCCTCTTGTACTTAAGTCGGCATTGTGCCTTTTGTATTAAATTCGGATGCAATTTCTGTGTTTCATCGTCAATAAGAAGGTCCAAGGGATACAGTAAACCTGAAGTGAAGCATCGGAATCTAAAACTGGACTCACAGGAGAGGTACAAATCATAGAAAGTTAGAGTGTCAGTCCTCTTCTACATAAGTCGAGATTGTGACTTTTGTGTTAAATTCGGAAGCAATATCTGTGTTTCATCGTCAATAAAAAAGTCCAAGGGATACAGTAAACCTGAAGTGAAGCATCGGAATCTAAAACTGGACTCACAGGAGAGGTTCAAATCATAAAAAGTGAGAGTGACTGTGCTCTTGTACTTAAGTCGGCATTGTGCCTTTTGTATTAAATTCGGATGCAATTTCTGTGATTCATCGTCAATAAGAACGTCCAAGGAATACAGCAAACCTGAAGTGAAGCATTGGAATCTAAAACTGGGCTCACATGAGAGGTTCAAATCATAGAAAGTTAGAGTGGCAGTCCTCTTGTACTTAAGTCGGCATTGTGCTTTTTGTATTAAATTCGGATGCAATTTCTGTGTTTCATCGTCATTAAGAAATTCCAAGGGATACAGTGAACCTGAAGTGAAGCATCGGAATCTAAAACTGGACTCACATTAGAGGTTCAAATCATAGAAAATTAGAGTGTCAGTCCTCTTGTACTTAAGTCGTCATTGTGCATTTTGAATTTAATTCCGATGCAATTTCTGTGTTTCATCGTCACTAAGAAGGTCCAAGGGATACAGTAAACCTGAAGTGAAGCATCAGAATCTAAAACTGGTCTCGCAGGAGGGGCTCAAATCATAGAAAGTTAGAGTGTCAGTCCTCTTGTACTAAGGTCGACATTGTGCCTTTTGTATTAAATTCTGAGGCATTTTCTGTGTTTCATCGGCAATAAGAAGGTCCAAGGTATACAGTAAACCTGAAGTGAAGCATCGGAATCTAAAACTGGACTAACAGGAGAGATTCAAATCTTAGAAAGTTAGAGTGTCAGTCCACTTGTACTTAAGTCGGCATTGTGCCTTTTGAATTTAATTCCGATGCTATTTCTGTGTTTCATCGTCACTAAGAAGGTACAAGGGATACAGTAAACCTGAAGTGAAGCATCAGAATCTAAAACTGGACTCACAGGAGAGGTTCAAATCATTGAGAGTTAGTGTCAGTCCTCTTGTACTTAAGTCAGCATTGTGCCTTTTGTATTAAATTCGGATGCAATTCCTGTGTTTCATCGACAACAAGAAGGTCCAAGGTATACAGTAAACCTGAAGTAAAGCATCGGAATCTAAAATTGGACTCACAGGAGAGGTTCAAATATTAGAAAATTAGAGTATCAGTCCTCTTGTACTTCAGTTGGCTTTGTGCATTTTGTATTAAATTTGTATGCAATTTCTGTGTTTCATCGGCAATTAAAAGGTCCAAGGGATACAGTAAACCTGAAGTGAAGCATCGGAATCTATTACTGGACTCACAGGAGAGGTTCAAATCATAGAATGTTAGAGTGTCAGTCCTCTTGTACTTAAGTCGGCATTGTGACTTTTGTATTGATTTCGGAAGCAATTTCTATGTTTTATCGTCAATGAGAAGGTCCAAGGGATACAGTAAACCTGAAGTGAAGCATCGGAATCCAAAACTGGACTCACAGGAGAGGTTCAAATCATAGAAAGTGAGAGATTCAGTGCTCCTGTACTTAGGTCGGCATTGTGCCTGTTGTATTAGATTCGGATGCAATTTCTGTGTTTCATCGTCAATAAGAATGTCCAAGGTATACGGTATACCTGAAGTGAAGCATTGGAATCTAAAACTGGGCTCACAGGAGAGGTTCAAATCATAGAGAGTTAGGGTGTCAGTCCTCTTGTACTTAAGTCGGCATTGTGCATGTTGTAATAAATTCGGATGCAATTTCTGTGTTTCATCGTCAATAAGAAATTCCAAGGGATACAGTAAACCTGACGTGAAGCATCGCAATTTAAAACTGGACTCACAGGAGAGGTTCATATCATAGAAAGTTAGATTGTCAGTCCTCTTGTACTTAAGTCGGCACTGTGCCTCTTGTATTAAATTCGGATGCAATTTCTGTGTTTCATCGTCTACAAAATGGTCCAAGGGATACAGTAAACCTGAACTGAAGCATCGGAAACTAAAACTGGACTCACAGGAGAGGTTCAAATCATAGAAAGTTAGATTGTCAGTCCTCATGTACTTAAGTCGGCACTGTGCCTTTTGTATTAAATTCGGATGCAATTTCTGTGTTTCATCGTCTACAAGATGGTCCAAGGGATACAGTAAACCTGAAGTGAAGCATCGGAATCTAAAACTGGACTCACAGGAGAGGTTCAAATCATAGAAAGTTAGAGTGTCAGTCTTCTTGTACTTAAGTCGGCATTGTGCCTTTTGTATTAAATTCGGATGCAATTTCTGTGTTTCATCGTCATTAAGAAGGTCTAAGGTATACAATAAACCTGAAGTGAAGCATCGTAATCTAAAACTGGACTCACAGGAGAGGTTAAGATCATAGAAAGTTAGAGTGTCAGTCCTCTTGTACTTAAGTCGGCATTGTGCCTTTTGTATTAAATTCGGATGCAATTTCTGTGTTTCATCGTCAATAAGAAGGTCCAAGGGATACAGTAAACCTGAAGTGAAGCATCGGAATCTAAAACTGGACTCACAGGAGAGGTACAAATCATAGAAAGTGAGAGTGTCAGTCCTCTTGTACTTAAGTCGGGATTGTGACTTTTGTGTTAAATTCGGAAGCAATTTCTGTGTTTCATCGTCAATAAAAAGGTCCAAGGGATACAGTAAACCTGAAGTGAAGCATCGGAATCTAAAACTGGACTCACAGGAGAGGTTCAAATCATAAAAAGTGAGAGTGACAGTGCTCTTGTACTTAAGTCGGCATTGTGCCTTTTGTATTAAATTCGGAAGCAATTTCTATGTTTTATCGTCATTGAGAAGGTCCAAGGGATACAGTAAACCTGAAGTGAAGCATCGGAATCCAAAACTGGACTCGCAGGAGAGGTTCAAATCATAGAAAGTGAGAGTTTCAGTGCTCCTGTACTTAGGTCGCCATTGTGCCTGTTGTATTAGATTCGGATGCAATTTCTGTGTTTCATCGTCAATAAGAATGTCCAAGGTATACGGTGAACCTGAAGTGAAGCATTGGAATCTAAAACTGGGCTCACAGGAGAGGTTCAAATCATAGAGAGTTAATGTGTCAGTCCTCTTGTACTTAAGTCGGCATTGTGCCTGTTGTAATAATTTCGGATGCAATTTCTGTGTTTCATCGTCAATATAAAATTCCAAGGGATACAGTAAACCTGACGTGAAGCATCGCAATCTAAAACTGGACTCACAGGAGAGGTTCAAATCATAGAAAGTTAGATAGTCAGTCCTCTTGTACTTAAGTCGGCACTGTGCCTCTTGTATTAAATTCGGATGCAATTTCTGTGTTTCATCGTCTACAAGATGGTCCAAGGGATACAGTAAACCTGAAGTGAAGCATCGGAATCTAAAACTGGACTCAGAGGAGAGGTTCAAATCATAGAAAGTTAGATTGTCAGTCCTCTTGTACTTAAGTCGGCATTGTGCCTTTTGTTTTAAATTCGGATGCAATTTCTGTGCTTCATCGTCAATAAGAAGGTCCAAGGGATACAGTAAACCTGAAGTGAAGCATCGGAATCTAAAACTGGACTCACAGGAGAGGTTCAAATCATAAAAAGTGAGAGTGTCAGTGCTCTTGTACTTAAGTCGGCATTGTGCCTTTTGTACTAAATTCGGATGCAATTTCTATGTTTCATCGTCAATAAGAAAGTCCAAGGTATACAGTAAACCTGAAGTGAAGCATCGGAATCTAAAACTGGACTCACATGAGAGGTTCAAATCATAGAAAGTTAGAGTGTCAGTCTTCTTGTACTTAAGTCGGCATTGTGCCTTTTGTATTAATTTCGGATGCAATTTCTGTGCTTCATCGTCAATAAGAAGGTCCAAGGGATACAGTAAACCTGAAGTGAAGCATCGTAATCTAATACTGGACTCACAGGAGAGGTTCAAATCATAAGAAGTTAGAGTGTCTGTCCTCTTTTACTTAAGTCGGCATTGTGGCTTTTAAATTTAATTCCGATGCAGTTCCTGTGTTTCATCGTCAATAAGAAGTTCCAAGGTATACAGTAAACCAGAAGTGAAGCATCGGAATCTAAAACTGGACTCACAGGAGAGGTTCAAATCATAGAAAGTGAGAGTGTCAGTCCCCTTGTACTTAAGTCGGGATTGTGACTTTTGTATAAAATTCGGAAGCAATTTCTGTGTTTCATCGTCAATAAAAAGGTCCAAGGGATACAGTAAACCTGAAGTGAAGCATCGGAATCTAAAACTGGACTCACAGGAGAGGTTCAAATCATAAAAAGTGAGAGTGACTGTGCTCTTGTACTTAAGTCGGCATTGTGCCTTTTGTATTAAATTCGGATGCAATTTCTGTGATTCATCGTCAATAAGAAGGTCCAAGGTATACAGCAAACCTGAAGTGAAGCATTGGAATCTAAAACTGGGCTCACATGAGAGGTTCAAATCATAGAAAGTTAGAGTGGCAGTCCTCTTGTACTTAAGTCGGCATTGTGCTTTTTGTATTAAATTCGGATGCAATTTCTGTGTTTCATCGTCATTAAGAAATTCCAAGGGATACAGTGAACCTGAAGTGAAGCATCGGAATCTAAAACTGGACTCACATTAGAGGTTCAAATCATAGAAAATTAGAGTGTCAGTCCTCTTGTACTTAAGTCGTCATTGTGCATTTTGAATTTAATTCCGATGCAATTTCTGCGTTTCATCGTCACTAAGAAGGTCCAAGGGATACAGTAAACCTGAAGTGAAGCATCAGAATCTAAAACTGGTCTCGCAGGAGGGGCTCAAATCATAGAAAGTTAGAGTGTCAGTCCTCTTGTACTAAGGTCGACATTGTGCCTTTTGTATTAAATTCTGAGGCATTTTCTGTGTTTCATCGGCAATAAGAAGGTCCAAGGTATACAGTAAACCTGAAGTGAAGCATCGGAATCTAAAACTGGACTAACAGGAGAGATTCAAATCTTAGAAAGTTAGAGTGTCAGTCCACTTGTACTTAAGTCGGCATTGTGCCTTTTGAATTTAATTCCGATGCTATTTCTGTGTTTCATCGTCACTAAGAAGGTACAAGGGATACAGTAAACCTGAAGTGAAGCATCAGAATCTAAAACTGGACTCACAGGAGAGGTTCAAATCATTGAGAGTTAGTGTCAGTCCTCTTGTACTTAAGTCAGCATTGTGCCTTTTGTATTAAATTCGGATGCAATTCCTGTGTTTCATCGACAACAAGAAGGTCCAAGGTATACAGTAAACCTGAAGTAAAGCATCGGAATCTAAAATTGGACTCACAGGAGAGGTTCAAATATTAGAAAATTAGAGTATCAGTCCTCTTGTACTTCAGTTGGCTTTGTGCATTTTGTATTAAATTTGTATGCAATTTCTGTGTTTCATCGGCAATTAAAAGGTCCAAGGGATACAGTAAACCTGAAGCGAAGCATCGGAATCTATTACTGGACTCACAGGAGAGGTTCAAATCATAGAAAGTTAGAGTGTCAGTCCTCTTGTACTTAAGTCGGCATTGTGACTTTTGTATTGATTTCGGAAGCAATTTCTATGTTTTATCGTCAATGAGAAGGTCCAAGGGATACAGTAAACCTGAAGTGAAGCATCGGAATCCAAAACTGGACTCACAGGAGAGGTTCAAATCATAGAAAGTGAGAGATTCAGTGCTCCTGTACTTAGGTCGGCATTGTGCCTGTTGTATTAGATTCGGATGCAATTTCTGTGTTTCATCGTCAATAAGAATGTCCAAGGTATACGGTATACCTGAAGTGAAGCATTGGAATCTAAAACTGGGCTCACAGGAGAGGTTCAAATCATAGAGAGTTAGGGTGTCAGTCCTCTTGTACTTAAGTCGGCATTGTGCATGTTGTAATAAATTCGGATGCAATTTCTGTGTTTCATCGTCAATAAGAAATTCCAAGGGATACAGTAAACCTGACGTGAAGCATCGCAATTTAAAACTGGACTCACAGGAGAGGTTCATATCATAGAAAGTTAGATTGTCAGTCCTCTTGTACTTAAGTCGGCACTGTGCCTCTTGTATTAAATTCGGATGCAATTTCTGTGTTTCATCGTCTAGCAAATGGTCCAAGGGATACAGTAAACCTGAACTGAAGCATCGGAAACTAAGACTGGACTCACAGGAGAGGTTCAAATCATAGAAAGTTAGATTGTCAGTCCTCATGTACTTAAGTCGGCACTGTGCCTTTTGTATTAAATTCGGATGCAATTTCTGTGTTTCATCGTCTACAAGATGGTCCAAGGGATACAGTAAACCTGAAGTGAAGCATCGGAATCTAAAACTGGACTCACAGGAGAGGTTCAAATCATAGAAAGTTAGAGTGTCAGTCTTCTTGTACTTAAGTCGGCATTGTGCCTTTTGTATTAAATTCGGATGCAATTTCTGTGTTTCATCGTCATTAAGAAGGTCTAAGGTATACAATAAACCTGAAGTGAAGCATCGTAATCTAAAACTGGACTCACAGGAGAGGTTAAGATCATAGAAAGTTAGAGTGTCAGTCCTCTTGTACTTAAGTCGGCATTGTGCCTTTTGTATTAAATTCGGATGCAATTTCTGTGTTTCATCGTCAATAAGAAGGTCCAAGGGATACAGTAAACCTGAAGTGAAGCATCGGAATCTAAAACTGGACTCACAGGAGAGGTACAAATCATAGAAAGTGAGAGTGTCAGTCCTCTTGTACTTAAGTCGGGATTGTGACTTTTGTGTTAAATTCGGAAGCAATTTCTGTGTTTCATCGTCAATAAAAAGGTCCAAGGGATACAGTAAACCTGAAGTGAAGCATCGGAATCTAAAACTGGACTCACAGGAGAGGTTCAAATCATAAAAAGTGAGAGTGACAGTGCTCTTGTACTTAAGTCGGCATTGTGCCTTTTGTATTAAATTCGGAAGCAATTTCTATGTTTTATCGTCATTGAGAAGGTCCAAGGGATACAGTAAACCTGAAGTGAAGCATCGGAATCCAAAACTCGACTCGCAGGAGAGGTTCAAATCATAGAAAGTGAGAGTTTCAGTGCTCCTGTACTTAGGTCGCCATTGTGCCTGTTGTATTAGATTCGGATGCAATTTCTGTGTTTCATCGTCAATAAGAATGTCCAAGGTATACGGTGAACCTGAAGTGAAGCATTGGAATCTAAAACTGGGCTCACAGGAGAGGTTCAAATCATAGAGAGTTAATGTGTCAGTCCTCTTGTACTTAAGTCGGCATTGTGCCTGTTGTAATAATTTCGGATGCAATTTCTGTGTTTCATCGTCAATATAAAATTCCAAGGGATACAGTAAACCTGACGTGAAGCATCGCAATCTAAAACTGGACTCACAGGAGAGGTTCAAATCATAGAAAGTTAGATAGTCAGTCCTCTTGTACTTAAGTCGGCACTGTGCCTCTTGTATTAAATTCGGATGCAATTTCTGTGTTTCATCGTCTACAAGATGGTCCAAGGGATACAGTAAACCTGAAGTGAAGCATCGGAATCTAAAACTGGACTCAGAGGAGAGGTTCAAATCATAGAAAGTTAGATTGTCAGTCCTCTTGTACTTAAGTCGGCATTGTGCCTTTTGTTTTAAATTCGGATGCAATTTCTGTGCTTCATCGTCAATAAGAAGGTCCAAGGGATACAGTAAACCTGAAGTGAAGCATCGGAATCTAAAACTGGACTCACAGGAGAGGTTCAAATCATAAAAAGTGAGAGTGTCAGTGCTCTTGTACTTAAGTCGGCATTGTGCCTTTTGTACTAAATTCGGATGCAATTTCTATGTTTCATCGTCAATAAGAAAGTCCAAGGTATACAGTAAACCTGAAGTGAAGCATCGGAATCTAAAACTGGACTCACATGAGAGGTTCAAATCATAGAAAGTTAGAGTGTCAGTCTTCTTGTACTTAAGTCGGCATTGTGCCTTTTGTATTAAATTCGGATGCAATTTCTGTGCTTCATCGTCAATAAGAAGGTCCAAGGGATACAGTAAACCTGAAGTGAAGCATCGTAATCTAATACTGGACTCACAGGAGAGGTTCAAATCATAAGAAGTTAGAGTGTCTGTCCTCTTTTACTTAAGTCGGCATTGTGGCTTTTAAATTTAATTCCGATGCAGTTCCTGTGTTTCATCGTCAATAAGAAGTTCCAAGGTATACAGTAAACCAGAAGTGAAGCATCGGAATCTAAAACTGGACTCACAGGAGAGGTTCAAATCATAGAAAGTGAGAGTGTCAGTCCCCTTGTACTTAAGTCGGGATTGTGACTTTTGTATAAAATTCGGAAGCAATTTCTGTGTTTCATCGTCAATAAAAAGGTCCAAGGGATACAGTAAACCTGAAGTGAAGCATCGGAATCTAAAACTGGACTCACAGGAGAGGTTCAAATCATAAAAAGTGAGAGTGACTGTGCTCTTGTACTTAAGTCGGCATTGTGCCTTTTGTATTAAATTCGGATGCAATTTGTGTGTTTCATCGTCATTAAGAAATTCCAAGGGATACAGTAAACCTGAAGTGAAGCATCGGAATCTAAAACTGCACTCACAGGAAAGTGTCAAATCATAGAAAATTAGAGTGTCAGTCCTCTTGTACTTAAGTCGTCATTGTGCATTTTGAATTTAATTCCGATGCAATTTCTGTGTGTCATCGTCACTAAGAAGGTCCAAGGGATACAGTAAACCTGAAGTGAAGCATCAGAATCTAAAACTGGTCTCGCAGGAGAGGCTCAAATCATAGAAAGTTAGAGTGTCAGTCCTCTTGTACTAAGGTCGACATTGTGCCTTTTGTATTAAATTCTGAGGCATTTTCTGTGTTTCATCGGCAATAAGAAGGTCCAAGGTATACAGTAAACCTGAAGTGAAGCATCGGAATCTAAAACTGGACTAACAGGAGAGATTCAAATCTTAGAAAGTTAGAGTGTCAGTCCACTTGTACTTAAGTCGGCATTGTGCCTTTTGAATTTAATTCCGATGCTATTTCTGTGTTTCATCGTCACTAAGAAGGTACAAGGGATACAGTAAACCTGAAGTGAAGCATCAGAATCTAAAACTGGACTCACAGGAGAGGTTCAAATCATTGAGAGTTAGTGTCAGTCCTCTTGTACTTAAGTCAGCATTGTGCATTTTGTATTAAATTCGGATGCAATTCCTGTGTTTCATCGACAACAAGAAGGTCCAAGGTATACAGTAAACCTGAAGTAAAGCATCGGAATCTAAAATTGGACTCACAGGAGAGGTTCAAATATTAGAAAATTAGAGTATCAGTCCTCTTGTACTTAAGTTGGCTTTGTGCATTTTGTATTAAATTTGTATGCAATTTCTGTGTTTCATCGGCAATTAAAAGGTCCAAGGGATACAGTAAACCTGAAGTGAAGCATCGGAATCTATTACTGGACTCACAGGAGAGGTTCAAATCATAGAAAGTTAGAGTGTCAGTCCTCTTGTACTTAAGTCGGCATTGTGACTTTTGTATTGATTTCGGAAGCAATTTCTATGTTTTATCGTCAATGAGAAGGTCCAAGGGATACAGTAAACCTGAAGTGAAGCGTCGGAATCCAAAACTGGACTCACAGGAGAGGTTCAAATCATAGAAAGTGAGAGATTCAGTGCTCCTGTACTTAGGTCGGCATTGTGCCTGTTGTATTAGATTCGGATGCAATTTCTGTGTTTCATCGTCAATAAGAATGTCCAAGGTATACGGTATACCTGAAGTGAAGCATTGGAATCTAAAACTGGGCTCACAGGAGAGGTTCAAATCATAGAGAGTTAGGGTGTCAGTCCTCTTGTACTTAAGTCGGCATTGTGCCTGTTGTAATAAATTCGGATGCAATTTCTGTGTTTCATCGTCAATAAGAAATTCCAAGGGATACAGTAAACCTGACGTGAAGCATCGCAATTTAAAACTGGACTCACAGGAGAGGTTCATATCATAGAAAGTTAGATTGTCAGTCCTCTTGTACTTAAGTCGGCACTGTGCCTCTTGTATTAAATTCGGATGCAATTTCTGTGTTTCATCGTCTACAAAATGGTCCAAGGGATACAGTAAACCTGAACTGAAGCATCGGAAACTAAAACTGGACTCACAGGAGAGGTTCAAATCATAGAAAGTTAGATTGTCAGTCCTCATGTACTTAAGTCGGCACTGTGCCTTTTGTATTAAATTCGGATGCAATTTCTGTGTTTCATCGTCTACAAGATGGTCCAAGGGATACAGTAAACCTGAAGTGAAGCATCGGAATCTAAAACTGGACTCACAGGAGAGGTTCAAATCATAGAAAGTTAGAGTGTCAGTCTTCTTGTACTTAAGTCGGCATTGTGCCTTTTGTATTAAATTCGGATGCAATTTCTGTGTTTCATCGTCATTAAGAAGGTCTAAGGTATACAATAAACCTGAAGTGAAGCATCGTAATCTAAAACTGGACTCACAGGAGAGGTTAAGATCATAGAAAGTTAGAGTGTCAGTCCTCTTGTACTTAAGTCGGCATTGTGCCTTTTGTATTAAATTCGGATGCAATTTCTGTGTTTCATCGTCAATAAGAAGGTCCAAGGGATACAGTAAACCTGAAGTGAAGCATCGGAATCTAAAACTGGACTCACAGGAGAGGTACAAATCATAGAAAGTGAGAGTGTCAGTCCTCTTGTACTTAAGTCGGGATTGTGACTTTTGTGTTAAATTCGGAAGCAATTTCTGTGTTTCATCGTCAATAAAAAGGTCCAAGGGATACAGTAAACCTGAAGTGAAGCATCGGAATCTAAAACTAGACTCACAGGAGAGGTTCAAATCATAAAAAGTGAGAGTGACAGTGCTCTTGTACTTAAGTCGGCATTGTGCCTTTTGTATTAAATTCGGAAGCAATTTCTATGTTTTATCGTCATTGAGAAGGTCCAAGGGATACAGTAAACCTGAAGTGAAGCATCGGAATCCAAAACTGGACTCGCAGGAGAGGTTCAAATCATAGAAAGTGAGAGTTTCAGTGCTCCTGTACTTAGGTCGCCATTGTGCCTGTTGTATTAGATTCGGATGCAATTTCTGTGTTTCATCGTCAGTAAGAATGTCCAAGGTATACGGTGAACCTGAAGTGAAGCATTGGAATCTAAAACTGGGCTCACAGGAGAGGTTCAAATCATAGAGAGTTAATGTGTCAGTCCTCTTGTACTTAAGTCGGCATTGTGCCTGTTGTAATAAATTCGAATGCAATTTCTGTGTTTCATCGTCAATATAAAATTCCAAGGGATACAGTAAACCTGACGTGAAGCATCGCAATCTAAAACTGGACTCACAGGAGAGGTTCAAATCATAGAAAGTTAGATAGTCAGTCCTCTTGTACTTAAGTCGGCATTGTGCCTTTTGTTTTAAATTCGGATGCAATTTCTGTGCTTCATCGTCAATAAGAAGGTCCAAGGGATACAGTAAACCTGAAGTAAAGCATCGGAATCTAAAACTGGACTCAGAGGAGAGGTTCAAATCATAGAAAGTTAGAGTGGCAGTCCTCTTGTACTTAAGTCGGCATTGTGCTTTTTGTATTAAATTCGGATGCAATTTGTGTGTTTCATCGTCATTAAGAAATTCCAAGGGATACAGTAAACCTGAAGTGAAGCATCGGAATCTAAAACTGGACTCACAGGAAAGGTTCAAATCATAGAAAATTAGAGTGTCAGTCCTCTTGTACTTAAGTCGTCATTGTGCATTTTGAATTTAATTCCGATGCAATTTCTGTGTGTCATCGTCACTAAGAAGGTCCAAGGGATACAGTAAACCTGAAGTGAAGCATCAGAATCTAAAACTGGTCTCGCAGGAGAGGCTCAAATCATAGAAAGTTAGAGTGTCAGTCCTCTTGTACTAAGGTCGACATTGTGCCTTTTGTATTAAATTCTGAGGCATTTTCTGTGTTTCATCGGCAATAAGAAGGTCCAAGGTATACAGTAAACCTGAAGTGAAGCATCGGAATCTAAAACTGGACTAACAGGAGAGGTTCAAATCTTAGAAAGTTAGAGTGTCAGTCCACTTGTACTTAAGTCGGCATTGTTCCTTTTGAATTTAATTCCGATGCTATTTCTGTGTTTCATCGTCACTAAGAAGGTACAAGGGATACAGTAAACCTGAAGTGAAGCATCAGAATCTAAAACTGGACTCACAGGAGAGGTTCAAATCATTGAGAGTTAGAGTGTCAGTCCTCTTGTACTTAAGTCAGCATTGTGCCTTTTGTATTAAATTCGGATGCAATTCCTGTGTTTCATCGACAACAAGAAGGTCCAAGGTATACAGTAAACCTGAAGTAAAGCATCGGAATCTAAAATTGGACTCACAGGAGAGGTTCAAATAATAGAAAATTAGAGTATCAGTCCTCTTGTACTTAAGTTGGCTTTGTGCCTTTTGTATTAAATTTGTATGCAATTTCTGTGTTTCATCGTCAATAAGAAATTCCAAGGGATACAGTAAACCTGAGGTGAAGCATCGCGATCTAAAACTGGACTCACAGGAGAGGTTCAAATCATAGAAAGTTAGATTGTCAGTCCTCTTGTACTTAAGTCGGCACTGTGCCTCTTGTATTAAATTCGGATGCAATTTCTGTGTTTCATCGTCTACAAGATGGTCCAAGGGATACAGTAAACCTGAAGTGAAGCATCGGAATCTAAAACTGGACTCACAGGAGAGGTTCAAAGCATAGAAAGTTAGATTTTCAGTCCTCATGTACTTAAGTCGGCACTGTGCCTTTTGTATTAAATTCGGATGCAGTTTCTGTGTTTCATCGTCTACAAGATGGTCCAAGGGATACAGTAAACCTGAAGTGAAGCATCGGAATCTAAAACTGAACTCACAGGAGAGGTTCAAATCATAGAAAGTTAGATTGTCAGTCCTCCTGTACTTAAGTCGGCATTGTGCCTTTTGTTTTAAATTCGGATGCAATTTCTGTGCTTCATCGTCAATAAGAAGGTCCAAGGGATACAGTAAACCTGAGGTGAAGCATCGGAATCTAAAACAGGACTCACAGGAGAGGTTCAAATCATAAAAAGTGAGAGTGTCAGTGCTCTTGTACTTAAGTCGGCATTGTGCCTTTTGTACTAAATTCGGATGCAATTTCTATGTTTCATCGTCAATAAGAAAGTCCAAGGTATACAGTAAACCTGAAGTGAAGCATCGGAATCTAAAACTGGACTCACATGAGAGGTTCAAATCATAGAAAATTAGAGTGTCAGTCTTCTTGTACTTAAGTCGGCATTGTGCCTTTTGTATTAAATTCGGATGCAATTTCTGTGTTTCATCGTCATTAAGAAGGTCTAAGGTATACAATAAACCTGAAGTGAAGCATCGTAATCTAAAACTGGACTCACAGGAGAGGTTAAGATCATAGAAAGTTAGTGTGTCAGTCCTCTTGTACTTAAGTCGGCATTGTGCCTTTTGTATTAAATTCGGATGCAAATTCTGTGTTTCATCGTCAATAAGAAGGTCCAAGGGATACAGTAAACCTGAAGTGAAGCATCGGAATCTAAAACTGGACTCACAGGAGAGGTACAAATCATAGAAAGTGAGAGTGTCAGTCCTCTTGTACTTAAGTCGGGATTGTGACTTTTGTGTTAAATTCGGAAGCAATTTCTGTGTTTCATCGTCAATAAAAAGGTCCAAGGGATACAGTAAACCTGAAGTGAAGCATCGGAATCAAAAACTGGACTCACAGGAGAGGTTCAAATCATAAAAAGTGAGAGTGACAGTGCTCTTGTACTTAAGTCGTCATTGTGCCTTTTGTATTAAATTCGGAAGCAATTTCTATGTTTTATCGTCAATCAGAAGGTCCAAGGGATACAGTAAACCTGAAGTGAAGCATCGGAATCCAAAACTGGACTCAGAGGAGAGGTTCAAATCATAGAAAGTGAGAGTTTCAGTGCTCCTGTACTTAGGTCGGCATTGTGCCTGTTGTATTAGATTCGGATGCAATTTCTGTGTTTCATCGTCAATAAGAATGTCCAAGGTATACGGTAAACCTGAAGTGAAGCATTGGAATCTAAAACTGGGCTCACAGGAGAGGTTTATATCATAGAGAGTTAGGGTGTCAGTCCTCTTTTACTTAAGTCGGCATTGTGCCTGTTGTAATAAATTCGGATGCAAATTCTGTGTTTCATCGTCTACAAGATGGTCCAAGGGATACAGTAAACCTGAAGTGAAGCATCAGAATCTAAAACTGGACTCACAGGAGAGGTTCAAATCATAAAAAGTGAGAGTGACTGTGCTCTTGTACTTAAGTCTGCATTGTGCCTTTTGTATTAAATTCGGATGCAATTTCTGTGATTCATCGTCAATAAGAAGGTCCAAGGTATACAGCAAACCTGAAGTGAAGCATTGGAATCTAAAACTGGGCTCACATGAGAGGTTCAAATCATAGAAAGTTAGAGTGGCAGTCCTCTTGTACTTAAGTCGGCATTGTGCTTTTTGTATTAAATTCGGATGCAATTTGTGTGTTTCATCGTCATTAAGAAATTCCAAGGGATACAGTAAACCTGAAGTGAAGCATCGGAATCTAAAACTGGACTCACAGGAAAGGTTCAAATCATAGAAAATTAGAGTGTCAGTCCTCTTGTACTTAAGTCGTCATTGTGCATTTTGAATTTAATTCCGATGCAATTTCTGTGTGTCATCGTCACTAAGAAGGTCCAAGGGATACAGTAAACCTGAAGTGAAGCATCAGAATCTAAAACTGGTCTCGCAGGAGAGGCTCAAATCATAGAAAGTTAGAGTGTCAGTCCTCTTGTACTAAGGTCGACATTGTGCCTTTTGTATTAAATTCTGAGGCATTTTCTGTGTTTCATCGGCAATAAGAAGGTCCAAGGTATACAGTAAACCTGAAGTGAAGCATCGGAATCTAAAACTGGACTAACAGGAGAGGTTCAAATCTTAGAAAGTTAGAGTGTCAGTCCACTTGTACTTAAGTCGGCATTGTTCCTTTTGAATTTAATTCCGATGCTATTTCTGTGTTTCATCGTCACTAAGAAGGTACAAGGGATACAGTAAACCTGAAGTGAAGCATCAGAATCTAAAACTGGACTCACAGGAGAGGTTCAAATCATTGAGAGTTAGAGTGTCAGTCCTCTTGTACTTAAGTCAGCATTGTGCCTTTTGTATTAAATTCGGATGCAATTCCTGTGTTTCATCGACAACAAGAAGGTCCAAGGTATACAGTAAACCTGAAGTAAAGCATCGGAATCTAAAATTGGACTCACAGGAGAGGTTCAAATAATAGAAAATTAGAGTATCAGTCCTCTTGTACTTAAGTTGGCTTTGTGCCTTTTGTATTAAATTTGTATGCAATTTCTGTGTTTCATCGTCAATAAGAAATTCCAAGGGATACAGTAAACCTGAGGTGAAGCATCGCGATCTAAAACTGGACTCACAGGAGAGGTTCAAATCATAGAAAGTTAGATTGTCAGTCCTCTTGTACTTAAGTCGGCATTGTGCCTTTTGTTTTAAATTCGGATGCAATTTCTGTGCTTCATCGTCAATAAGAAGGTCCAAGGGATACAGTAAACCTGAAGTGAAGCATCGGAATCTAAAACAGGACTCACAGGAGAGGTTCAAATCATAAAAAGTGAGAGTGTCAGTGCTCTTGTACTTAAGTCGGCATTGTGCCTTTTGTACTAAATTCGGATGCAATTTCTATGTTTCATCGTCAATAAGAAAGTCCAAGGTATACAGTAAACCTGAAGTGAAGCATCGGAATCTAAAACTGGACTCACATGAGAGGTTCAAATCATAGAAAATTAGAGTGTCAGTCTTCTTGTACTTAAGTCGGCATTGTGCCTTTTGTATTAAATTCGGATGCAATTTCTGTGTTTCATCGTCATTAAGAAGGTCTAAGGTATACAATAAACCTGAAGTGAAGCATCGTAATCTAAAACTGGACTCACAGGAGAGGTTAAGATCATAGAAAGTTAGAGTGTCAGTCCTCTTGTACTTAAGTCGGCATTGTGCCTTTTGTATTAAATTCGGATGCAAATTCTGTGTTTCATCGTCAATAAGAAGGTCCAAGGGATACAGTAAACCTGAAGTGAAGCATCGGAATCTAAAACTGGACTCACAGGAGAGGTACAAATCATAGAAAGTGAGAGTGTCAGTCCTCTTGTACTTAAGTCGGGATTGTGACTTTTGTGTTAAATTCGGAAGCAATTTCTGTGTTTCATCGTCAATAAAAAGGTCCAAGGGATACAGTAAACCTGAAGTGAAGCATCGGAATCAAAAACTGGACTCACAGGAGAGGTTCAAATCATAAAAAGTGAGAGTGACAGTGCTCTTGTACTTAAGTCGTCATTGTGCCTTTTGTATTAAATTCGGAAGCAATTTCTATGTTTTATCGTCAATCAGAAGGTCCAAGGGATACAGTAAACCTGAAGTGAAGCATCGGAATCCAAAACTGGACTCAGAGGAGAGGTTCAAATCATAGAAAGTGAGAGTTTCAGTGCTCCTGTACTTAGGTCGGCATTGTGCCTGTTGTATTAGATTCGGATGCAATTTCTGTGTTTCATCGACAATAAGAATGTCCAAGGTATGCGGTAAACCTGAAGTGAAGCATTGGAATCTAAAACTGGGCTCACAGGAGAGGTTTATATCATAGAGAGTTAGGGTGTCAGTCCTCTTTTACTTAAGTCGGCATTGTGCCTGTTGTAATAAATTCGGATGCAAATTCTGTGTTTCATCGTCTACAAGATGGTCCAAGGGATACAGTAAACCTGAAGTGAAGCATCGGAATCAAAAACTGGACTCACAGGAGAGGTTCAAATCATAGAATGTTAGATTGTCAGTGCTCTTGTACTTAAGTCGGCATTGTGCCTTTTGTTTTAAATTCGGATGCAATTTCTGTGCTTCATCGTCAATAAGAAGGTCCAAGGGATACAGTAAACCTGAAGTGAAGCATCGGAATCTAAAACTGGACTCACAGGAGAGGTTCAAATCATAAAAAGTGAGAGTGTCAGTGCTCTTGTACTTAAGTCGGCATTGTGCCTTTTGTACTAAATTCGGATGCAATTTCTATGTTTCATCGTCAATAAGAAAGTCAAAGGTATACAGTAAACCTGAAGTGAAGCATCGGAATCTAAAACTGGACTCACATGAGAGGTTAAGATCATAGAAAGTTAGAGTGTCAGTCCTCTTGTACTTAAGTCGGCATTGTGCCTTTTGTATTAAATTCGGATGCAATTTCTGTGTCTCATCGTCAATAAGAATGTCCAAGGGATACAGTAAACCTGGAGTGAAGCATCGGAATCTAAAACTGGACTCACAGGTGAGGTACAAATCATAGAAAGTGAGAGTGTCAGTCCTCTTGTACTTAAGTCGGGATTGTGACTTTTGTGTTAAATTCGGAAGCAATTTCTGTGTTTCATCGTCAATAAAAAGGTCCAAGGGATACAGTAAACCTGAAGTGAAGCATCGGAATCTAAAACTGGACTCACAGGAGAGGTTCAAATCATAAAAAGTGAGATTGACAGTGCTCTTGTACTTAAGTCGGCATTGTGCCTTTTGTATTAAATTCGGATGCAAATTCTGTGATTCATCGTCAATAAGAAGGTCCAAGGTATACAGCAAACTTGAAGTGAAGCATTGGAATCTAAAACTGGGCTCACAGAAGAGGTTCAAATCATAGAAAGTTAGAGTGGCAGTCCTCTTGAATTTAAGTCGGCATTGTGCCTTTTGTAGTAAATTCGGATGCAATTTCTGTGTTTCATCGTCAATAAGAAATTCCAAGGGATACAGTAAACCTGAAGTGAAGCATCGGAATCTAAAACTGGACTCACAGGAGAGGTTCAAATCATAGAAAGTTAGAGTGTCAGTCCTCTTGTACTTAAGACGGCATTGTTCCTTTTGTATTTAATTCGGATGCAATTTCTGTGTTTCATCGTCAATAAGAAGGTCCAAGGTATACAGTAAACATGAAGTGAAGCATCGGAATCTAAAACTGAACTCACAGGAGCGGTTCAAATCATAGAAAGTTAGAGTGTCAGTCCTCTTGTACTTAAGTCGTCATTGTGCATTTTGAATTTAATTCCGATGCAATTTCTTTGTTTCATCGTCACTAAGAAGGTCCAAGGGATACAGTAAACCTGAAGTGAAGCATCAGAATCTAAAACTGGACTCACAGGAGAGGTTCAAATCATAGAAAGTTAGAGTGTCAGTCCTCTTGTACTTAAGTCGGCATTGTGTCTTTTGTATTGAATTCGGAAGCAATTTCTAGGTTTCATCGTCAATAAGCAGGTCCAAGGGATACAGTAAACCTGAAGTGACGCATCGGAATCCAAAACTGGACTCACAGGAGAGGTTCAAATCATAGAAAGTGAGAGTTTCCGTGCTCTTGTACTTAGGTCGGCATTGTGCCTTTTGTGTTAAATTCGGATGCAAATCTCTGTGTTTCATCGACAATAAGAATGTCCAAGGTATACAGTAAACCTGAAGTGAAGCATTGGAATCTAAAACTGCGCTCACAGGGGAGGTTCAAATCATAGAGAGTTAGGGTGTCAGTCCTATTGTACTTAAGTCGGCATTGTGCCTGTTGTATTAAATTCGGATACAATTTCTGTGTTCATCGTCAATAAGAAATTCCAAGGGATACAGTAAACCTGAAGTGAAGCATCGGAATCTAAAACAGGACTCACAGGAGAGGTTCAAATCATAGAAAGTTAGATTGTCAGTCCTCTTGTACTTAAGTCGGCATTGTGCCTTTTGTTTTAAATTCGGATGCAAGTTCTGTGCTTCATCGTCAATAAGAAGGTCCAAGGGATACAGTAAACCTGAAGTGAAGCATCGTAATCTAATACTGGACTCACAGGAGAGGTTCAAATCATTAGAAGTTAGAGTGTCTGTCCTCTTTTACTTAAGTCGGCATTGTGGCTTTTAAATTTAATTCCGATGCAATTCCTGTGTTTCATCGTCAATAAGAAGTTCCAAGGTATACAGTAAACCAGGAGTGAAGCATCGGAATATAGAACTGGACTCACAGGAGAGGTTCAAATCATAGAAAGTGAGAGTGTCAGTCCCCTTGTACTTAAGTCGGGATTGTGACTTTTGTATTAAATTCTGAGGCATTTTCTGTGTTTCATCGGCAATACGAAGGTCCAAGGTATACAGTAAACCTGAAGTGAAGCATCGGAATCTAAAACTGGACTAACAGGAGAGGTTCAAATCTTAGAAAGTTAGATTGTAAGTCCTCTTGTACTTAAGTCGGCATTGTGCCTTTTGAATTTAATTCCGATGCTATTTCTGTGTTTCATCGTCACTAAGAAGGTACAAGGTATACAGTAATCCTGAAGTGAAGCATCAGAATCTAAAACTGGACACACTGGAGAGGTTCAAATCATTGAAAGTTAGAGTGTCAGTCCTCTTGTACTTAAGTCAGCATTGTGCCTTTTGTATTAAATTCGGATGCAATTCCTGTGTTTCATCGACAATAAGAAGGACCAAGGTATACAGTAAACCTGAAGTAAAGCATCGGAATCTAAAATTGGACTCACAGGAGAGGTTCAAATAATAGAAAATTAGAGTATCAGTCCTCTTGTACTTAAGTTGGCTTTGTGCCTTTTGTATTAAATTTGTATGCAATTTCTGTGTTTCATCGTCAATTAAAATGTCCAAGGGATACAGTAAACCTGAAGTGAAGCATCGGATTCTATTACTGGACTCACAGGAGAGTTTCAAATCATAGAAAGTTAGAGTGTCAGTCCTCTTGTACTTAAGTCGGCATTGTGACTTTTGTATTGAATTCGGAAGCAATTTCTATGTTTTATCGTCAAGTAGTAGGTCCAAGGGATACAGTAAACCTGAAGTGAAGCATCGCAATCCAAAACTGGACTCACAGGAGAGGTTCAAATCATAGAAAGTTAGATTGTCAGTCTTCTTGTACTTAAGTCGGCATTGTGCCTTTTGTTTTAAATTCGGATGCAATTTCTGTGCTTCATCGTCAATAAGAAGGTCCAAGGGATATAGTAGACCTAAAGTGAGGCATCGGAATCTAAAACTGGACTCACAGGAGAGGTTCAAATCATAGGAAGTTAGAGTGTCAGTCCTCTTGTACTTAAATCGGCACTGTGCCGTTTGTATTAAATTCGGATCCAATTTCTGTGTTTCATCGCCATTAAGAAGGTCTAAGGTATACAATAAACCTGAAGTGAAGCATCGTAATCTAAAACGGGACTCACAGGAGAGGTTAAAATCATAGAAAGTTAGAGTGTCAGTCCTCTTGTACATAAGTCGGCATTGTGCCTTTTGTATTAAATTCGGATGCAATTTCTGTGTTTCATCTTCAATAAGAAGGTCCATGGGATACGGTAAACCTGAAGTGAAGCATCAGAATCTAAAACTGGACTCACAGGAGAGGTTCAAATCAGAGAAAGTTAGAGTGTCAGTCCTCTTGTACTAAGGTCGACATTGTGCCCTTTGTATTAAATTCTGATGCATTTTCTGTGTTTCATCGTCAATAAGATGGTCCAAGGTATACAGTAAACCTGAAGTGAAGCATCGGAATCTAAAACTGGACTAACAGGAGAGGTTCAAATCATAGTAAGTTAGAGTGTCAGTACTCTTATACTTAAGTCGGCATTGTGCCTTTTGAATTTAATTCCGATGCATTTTCTGTGTTTCATTGTCACTAAGAAGGTACAAGGGATACAGTTAAACTGAAGTGAAGCATCGGAATCTAAAACTGGACTCACAGGAGAGGTTCAAATAATAGAAAGTTAGAGTGTCAGTCCTCTTGTACTTAAGTTGGCTTTGTGCCTTTTGTATTAAATTTGGATGCAATTTCTGTGTTTCATCGACAATTAAAAGGTCCAAGGGATACAGTAAATCTGAAGTGAAGCATCGGAATCTAATACTGGACTCACAGGAGAGGATCAAATCATAGAAAGTTAGAGTGTCAGTCCTCTTGTACTTAAGACGGCATTCTGACTTTTGTATTGAATTCGGAAGCAATTACTGTGTTTCATCGTCAATAAGAAGGTCCAAGGGATACAGTAAACCTGAAGTGAAGCATCGGAATCCAAAACTGGACTCACAGGAGAGGTTCAAATCATTGAAAGTGAGAGTTTCAGTGCCCTTGTACTTAGGTCGGCATTGTGCCTTTTGTATTAAATTCGGATGCAATTTCTGTGTTTCATCGTCATTAAGAGTGTCCAAGGTATACAATAAAAAATGAAGTGAAGCATCGCAATCTAAAACTGGACTCACAGGAGTGGTTCAAATCATAGAAAGTTAGAGTGTCAGTCCTCTTGTACTTAAGTGGGCATTGTGCGTTTTGTATCAAATTTGGATGCAATTTCTGTGTTTCATCGTCAATAAGAAGGTCCAAGGGATACAGTAAACCTGAAGTGATGCATCGGAATCTAAAACTGGACTCACAGGAGAGGTTCATTTCATAGAAAGTTAGAGTGTCAGTCCTCTATTACTTAAGTCGGCATTGTGCCTTTTAAATTTAATTCCGATGCAATTCCTGTGTTTCATCGTCAATAAGAAGTTCCAAGGTATACAGTAAACCTGAAGTAAAGCATTGGAATCTAAAACTGGACTCACAGGAGAGGTACAAATCATAGAAAGTGAGAGTGTCAGTCCTCTTGTACTTAAGTCGGGATTGTGACTTTTGTGTCAAATTCTGAAGCAATTTCTGTGTTTCATCGTCAATAAAAAGGTCCAACGGATACAGTAAACCTGAAGTGAAGCATCGGAATCTAATACTGGACTCACAGGAGAGGTCAAATCATAAAAAGTGAGAGTGACAGTGCTCCTGTACTCAAGTCGGCATTGTGCCTTTTGTATTAAATTCGGATGCAATTTCTGTGATTCATCGTCAATAAGAAGGTCCAAGGTATACAGCAAACCTGAAGTGAAGCATTGGAATCTAAAACTGGGCTCACAGGAGAGGTTCAAATCATAGAAAGTTAGAGTGGCAGTCCTCTTGAATTTAAGTCGGCATTGTGCCTTTTGTAGTAAATTCGGATGCAATTTCTGTGTTTCATCGTCAATAAGAAATTCCAAGGGAAACAGTAAACCTGAAGTGAAGCATCGGAATCTAAAACTGGACTCACAGGAGAGGTTCAAATCATAGAAAGTTAGAGTGTCAGTCCTCTTGTACTTAATACGGCATTGTTCCTTTTGTATTAAATTCGGATACAATTTCTGTGTTCATCGTCAATAAGAAATTCCAAGGGATACAGTAAACCTGAAGTGAAGCATCGGAATCTAAAACTGGACTCAAAGGAGAGGTTCAAATCATAGAAAGTTAGATTGTCAGTCCTCATGTACTTAAGTCGGCACTGTGCCTTTTGTATTAAATTCGGATGCAATTTCTGTGTTTCATCGTCTACAAGATGGTCCAAGGGATACAGAAAACCTAAAGTGAAGCATCGCAATCTAAAACTGAACTCACAGGAGAGGTTCAAATCATAGAAAGTTAGATTGTCAGTCCTCTTGTACTTAAGTCGGCATTGTGCCTTTTGTTTTAAATTCGGATGCAATTTCTGTGCTTCATCGTCAATAAGAAGGTCCAAGGGATACAGTAAACCTGAAGTGAAGCATCGTAATCTAATACTGGACTCACAGGAGAGGTTCAAATCATAAGAAGTTAGAGTGTCTGTCCTCTTTTACTTAAGTCGGCATTGTGGCTTTTAAATTTAATTCCGATGCAATTCCTGAGTTTCATCGTCAATAAGAAGTTCCAAGGTATACAGTAAACCAGAAGTAAAGCATCGGAATCTAAAACTGGATTCACAGGAGAGGTTCAAATCATAGACAGTGAGAGTGTCAGTCCCCTTGTACTTAAGTCGGGATTGTGACTTTTGTATAATATTCGGAAGCAATTTCTGTGTTTTATCGTCAATAAAAAGATCCAAGGGATACAGTAAACCTGAAGTGAAGCATCGGAATCTAAAACTGGACTCACAGGAGAGGTTCAAATCATAAAAAGTGAGAGTGACAGTGCTCTTGTACTTAAGTCGGCATTGTGCCTTTTGTATTAAATTCGGATGCAATTTCTGTGTTTCATCGTCATTAAGAAATTCCAAGGGATACAGTAAACCTGACGTGAAGCATCGGAATCTAAAACTGGACTCACAGTAGAGGTTCAAATCATAGAAAATTAGAGTGTCAGTCCTCTTGTACTTAAGTCGTCATTGTGCATTTTGAATTTAATTCCGATGCAATTTCTGTGTTTCATCGTCACTAAGAAGGTCCAAGGGATACAGTAAACCTGAAGTGAAGCATCAGAATCTAAAACTGGACTCACAGGAGAGGTTCAAATCATAGAAAGTTAGAGTGTCAGTCCTATTGTACTAAGGTCGACATTGTGCCCTTTGTATTAAATTCTGATGCATTTTCTGTGTTTCATCGTCAATAAGATGGTCCAAGGTATACAGTAAACCTGAAGTGAAGCATCGGAATCAAAAACTGGACTAACAGGAGAGGTTCAAATCATAGAAAGTTAGAGTGTCAGTACTCTTATACTTAAGTCGGCATTGTGCCTTTTGAATTTAATTCCGATGCATTTTCTGTGTTTCATCGTCACTAAGAAGGTACAAGGGATACAGTAAAACTGAAGTGAAGCATCGGAATCTAAAACTGGACTCACAGGAGGGGTTCAAATAATAGAAAGTTAGAGTGTCAGTCCTCTTGTACTTAAGTTGGCTTTGTGCCTTTTGTATTAAATTTGGATGCAATTTCTGTGTTTCACCGTCAATTAAAAGGTCCAAGGGATACAGTAAACCTGAAGTGAAGCATCGGAATCTAATACTGGACTCACAGGAGAGGTTCAAAGCATAGAAAAATTTTAGAGTGTCAGTCCTCTTGTACTTAAGACGGCAGTCTGACTTTTGTATTGAATTCGGAAGCAATTACTATGTTTCATCGTCAATAAGAAGGTCCAAGGTATACAGTAAACCTGAAGTGAAGCATCGGAATCCAAAACAGGACTCACAGGAGAGGTTCAAATCATTGAAAGTGAGAGTTTCAGTGCTCTTGTACTTAGGTCGGCATTGTGCCTTTTGTATTAAATTCGGATGCAATTTCTGTGTTTCATCGTCATTAAGAGTGTCCAAGGTATACAATAAACCTGAAGTGAAGCATCGCAATCTAAAACTGGACTCACAGGAGTGGTTCAAATCATAGAAAGTTAGAGTGTCAGTCCTCTTGTACTTAAGTCGGAATTGTGCCTTTTGTATCAAATTCCGATGCAATTTCTGTGTTTCATCGTCAATAAGAAGGTCCAAGGTATACAGTAAACCTGAAGTGATGCATCGGAATCTAAAACTGGACTCACAGGAGAGGTTCATTTCATAGAAAGTTAGAGTGTCAGTCCTCTTTTACTTAGGTCGGCATTGTGCCTTTTAAATTTAATTCCGATGCAATTCCTGTGTTTCATCGTCAATAAGAAGTTCCAAGGTATACAGTAAACCTGAAGTGAAGCATCGGAATCTAAAAGTGGACTCACAGGAGAGGTTCAAATCATAAAAAGTGAGAGTGACAGTGCTCTTGTACTTAAGTCGGCATTGTGCCTTTTGTATTAAATTCGGATGCAATTACTGTGATTCATCGTCAATAAGATGGTCCAAGGTATACAGCAAACCTGAAGTGAAGCATTGGAATCTAAAACTGGGCTCACAGGAGAGGTTCAAATCATAGAAAGTTAGAGTGGCAGTCCTCTTGAATTTAAGTCGGCATTGTGCCTTTTGTAGTAAATTCGGATGCAATTTCTGTGTTTCATCGTCAATACGAAATTCCAAGGGATACAGTAAACCTGAAGTGATGCATCGGAATCTAAAACTGGACTCACAGGAGAGATTCAAATCATAGAAAGTTAGAGTGTCAGTCCTCTTGTACTTAAGTCGTCATTGTGCATTTTGAATTTAATTCCGATGCTATTTCTGTGTTTCATCGACACTAAGAAGGTACAAGGGATACAGTAAACCTGAAGTGAAGCATCGGAATCTAAAACTGAACTCACAGGAGAGGTTCAAATTATAGAACGTTAGATTGTCAGTCCTCTTGTACTTAAGTCGGCATTGTGCCTATTGTTTTAAATTCGGATGCAATTTCTGTGCTTCATCGTCAATAAGAAGGTCCAAGGGATACAGTAAACCTGAAGTGAAGCATCGTAATCTAATACTGGACTCACAGGAGAGGTTCAAATCATAAGAAGTTAGAGTGTCTGTCCTCTTTTACTTAAGTCGGCATTGTGGCTTTTAAATTTAATTCCGATGCAATTCCTTGGTTTCATCGTCAATTAGAAGTTCCAAGGTATACAGTAAACCAGAAGTGAAGCATCGGAATCTAAAATCGGACACACAGGAGAGGTTCAAATCATAGACCGTGAGAGTGTCAGTCCCCTTGTACTTAAGTCGGGAGTGTGACTTTTGTATAAAATTCGGAAGCAATTTCTGTGTTTCATCGTCAATAAAAAGATCCAGGGGATACAGTAAACCTGAAGTGAAGCATCGGAATCTAAAACTGGACTCACAGGAGAGGTTCAAATCATAAAAAGTGAGAGTGACAGTGCTCTTGTACTTAAGTCGGCATTGTGCCTTTTGTATTAAATTCGGATGCAATTTCAGTGTTTCATCGTCATTAAGAAATTCCAAGGGATACAGTAAACCTGAAGTGAAGCATCGGAATCTAAAACTGGACTCACAGGAGAGGTTCAAATCATAGAAAGTTAGAGTGTCAGTCCTCTTGTACTTAAGTCGTCATTGTGCATTTTGAATTTAATTCCGATGCTATTTCTGTGTTTCATCGTCACTAAGAAGGTACAAGGGATACAGTAAACCTGAAGTGAAGCATCAGAATCTAAAACTGGTCTCGCAGGAGAGGTTCAAATCATAGAAAGTTAGAGTGTCAGTCCTCTTGTACTAAGGTCGACATTGTGCCTTTTGTATTAAATTCTGAGGCATTTTCTGTGTTTCATCGGCAATAAGAAGGTCCAAGGTATACAGTAAACCTGAAGTGAAGCATCGGAATGTAAAACTGGACTAACAGGAGAGGTTCAAATCTTAGAAAGTTAGAGTGTCAGTCCTCTTGTACTTAAGTCGGCATTGTGCCCTTTGAATTTAATTCCGATGCTATTTCTGTGTTTCATCGTCACTAAGAAGGTGCAAGGGATACAGTAAACCTGAAGTGAAGCATCAGAATCTAAAACTGGACTCACAGGAGAGGTTCAAATCATTGAAAGTTAGAGTGTCAGTCCTCTTGTACTTAAGTCAGCATTGTGCCTTTTGTATTAAATTCGGATGCAATTCCTGTGTTTCATCGACAACAGGAAGGTCCAAGGTATACAGTAAACCTGAAGTAAAGCATCGGAATCTAAAAGTGGACTCACAGCAGAGGTTCAAATCATAGAAAGTGAGAGTTTCAGTGCTCCTGTACTTAGGTCGGCATTGTGCCTGTTGTATTAGATTCGGATGCAATTTCTGTGTTTCATCGTCAATAAGAAATTCCAAGGGATACAGTAAACCTGACGTGAAATATCGCAATCTAAAACTGGACTCACAGGAGAGGTTCAAATCATAGAAAGTTAGATTGTCAGTCCTCTTGTACTTAAGTCGGCACTGTGCCTTTTGCATTAAATTTGGATGCAATTTCTGTGTTTCATCGCCTACAAGATGGTCCAAGGGATACAGTAAACCTGAAGTGAAGCATCGGAATGTAAAACTGAGCTCACAGGAAAGGTTCAAATCATAGAAAGTTAGATTGTCAGTCCACTTGTACTTAAATCGCATTGTGCCTTTTGTTTTAAATTCGGATGCAATTTATGTGCTTCATCGTCAATAAGAAGGTCCAAGGGATATAGTAAACCTAAAGTGAGGCATCGGAATCTAAAACTGGACTCACAGGTGAGGTTCAAATCATAGGATATTAGAGTGTCAGTCCTCTTGTACTTAAGTTAGCATTGCGCCTTTTGTATCAAATTCGGATGCAATTTCTGTACTTCATCGTCAATACGAAGGTCCAAGGTATACAGTAAACCTGAAGTGAAGCATCGAAATCTAAAACTGGACTCACAGGAGAGGTTCAAATCATAGAAAATTAGAGTGTCAGTCCTCATGTACTTAAGTCGGCATTGTGCCTTTTAAATTTAATTCCGATGCAATTTCTGTGTTTCATCGTCTACAAGATGGTCCAAGGGATACAGTAAACCTGAAGTGAAGCATCGGAATCTAAAACTGAACTCACAGGAGAGGTTCAAATCATAGAAAGTTAGATTGTCAGTCCTCTTGTACTTAAGTCGGCATTGTGCCTTTTGTTTTAAGTTCGCATGCAATTTCTGTGCCTCATCGTCAATAAGAAGGTCCAAGGGATACAGTAAACCTAAAGTGAGGCATCGGAATCTAAAACTGGACTCACAGGAGAGGTTCAAATCATAGGAAGTTAGAGTGTCAGTCCTCTTGTACTGAAGTCGGGATTGTGACTTTTGTATTGAATTCGGAAGCAATTTATATGTTTCATCGTCAATGAGAGGGTCCAACGGATACAGTAAACCTGAAGTGAAGCATCGGAATCCAAACCTGGACTAACAGGAGCGGTTCAAATCATAGAAAGTGAGACTTTCAGTGCCCTTGTACTTAGGTCGGCATTGTGCCTTTTGTATTAAATTCGGATGCAATTTCTGTGTTTCATCGTCAATAAGAATGTCCAAGGTATACAGTAAACCTGAAGTGAAGCATTGGAATCTAAAACTGGGATCACAGGAGAGGTTCAAATCATAGAGAGTTAGGGTGTCAGTCCTCTTGTACTTAAGTCGGCATTGTGCCTGTTGTAATAAATTCGGATGCAATTTCTGTGTTTCATTGTCAATAAGAAAACCCAAGGGAGACAGTAAACCTGAGGTGAAGCATCGGAATCTAAAACTGGACTCACAGGAGAGGTTCAAATCATAGAAAGTTAGATTGTCAGTCCTCTTGTACATAAGTCGGCACTGTGCCTTTTGTATTAAATTCGGATGCAATTTCTGTGTTTCATCGTCTACAAGATGGTCCAAGGGATACAGTAAACGTGAAGTGAAGCATCGGAGTCTAAAACTAAACTCACAGGAGAGGTTCAAATCATAGAAAGTTAGATTGTCAGTCCTCTTGTACTTAAGTCGGCATTGTGCCTTTTGTTTTAAATTCGGACGCAATTTCAGTGCTTCATCGTCAATAAGAATGTCCAAGGGATACAGTAAATCTAAAGTGAGGCATCGGAATCTAAAACCGGACTCACAGAAGAGGTTCAAATCATAAAAAGTTTGAGTGTCAGTCCTCTTGTATTAAATCGGCACTGTGCCTTTTGTATTTAATTCGGATGCAATTTCTGTGTTTCATCGGCAATAAGAAGGTCCAAGGGATACAGTAAACCTGAAGTGAAGCATCGGAGTCTAAAACTGGACTCGCAGGGGAAGTTCAAATCACAGAAATTGAAAGTGTCAGTCCTGTTGTACTTAAGTCGGGATTGTGACTTTTGTATTAAATTCGGAAGCAATTTCTGTGTTTCATTGTCAATAAAAAGGTCCAAGGGATACAGTAAACCTGAAGTGAAGCATCAGAATCTAAAACTGGACTCACAGGAGAGGTTCAAATCATAAAAAGTGAGAGTGTCAGTGCTCTTGTACTTAAGTCGGCATTGTGCTTTAGTATTAAATTCGGATGCAATTTCTGTGATTCATCGTCAATAAGAAGGTCCAAGGTGTACAGCAAACCTGAAGTGAAGCATTGGAATCTAAAACTGGGCTCACAGGAGAGGTTCAAATCATAGAAAGTTAGAGTGGCAGTCCTCTTGTACTTAAGTCGGCAATGTGCTTTTTGTATTAAATTCGGATGCAATTTCTGTGTTTCATCGTCAATAAGAAATTCTAAGGGATACAGTAAACCTAAAGTGAAGCATCGGAATCTAAAACTGGACTCACAGGAGAGGTTCAAATCATAGAAAGTTAGAGTGCCAGTCCTCTTGTACTTAAGTCGGCATTGTGCCTTTTGTGTTAAATTCGGATGCAATTTCTGTGTTTCATCGTCAATAAGAGGGTCCAAGGTATACAGTAAACCTGAAGTGAATCATGGGAATCTAAAACTAGACTCACAGGAGAGGTTCAAATCATAGAAGGTTAGAGTGTCAGTCCTCTTGTACTTAAGTCGGCATTGTGCCTTTTGAATTCAATTCCGATGCAATTTCTGTGTTTCATCGTCACTAAGAAGGTACAAGGGATACAGTAAACCTGAAGTGAAGCATCGGAATCTAAAACTGGACTCACAGGAGAGGTTCAAATCATTGAAAGTTAGAGTGTCAGTCCTCTTGTACTTAAGTCAGCATTGTGCCTTTTGCATTAAATTCGGATGCAATTCCTGTGTTTCATCGACAACAAGAAGGTCCAAGGTATACAGTAAACCTGAAGTGAAGCATCGGAATCTAAAACTGGACTCACAGGAGAGGTTCAAATAATAGAAAGTTAGAGTGTCAGTCCTCTTGCACTTAAGTTAGCTTTGTGCCTTTTGTATTAAATTCGGATGCAATTTCTGTGTTTCATCGTCAATAAGAATTTCCAAGGGATACAGTAACCTGAAGGGAAGCATCGGAATCTAAAACTAGACTCACAGGAGAGGTTTAAATCATAGATATTTAGAGTGTCAGTACTATTGTACTTAAGTCGGCATTGTGCCTTTTGAATTTAAATCCGATGCAATATCTGTGTTTCATCGTCAATAAGAAGTTCCAAGGTATACAGTAATCCTGAAGTGAAGCATCGGAATCGAAAACTGGACTCACAGGAGAGGTTCAAATCATAGAAAGTTAGAGTGTCAGTCCTCATGTACTTAAGTCGGGATTGTGCCTTTTGAATTTAATTTCGATGCAATTTCTGTGTTTAATCGTCAATAAGAAGTTCCAAGGTATACAGTAAACCTGAAGTGAAGCATCGGAATCTAAAACTGGACTCACAGGAGAGGACCAAATCATATAAAGTTAGAGTGTCACTCCTCTTATACTTAAGTCGGCATTGTGCCTTTTGTATTAAATTCGGATGCAATTTCTGTGTTTCATCGTCAATAAGAAGGTCCAAGGGATACAGTAAACCTGTAGTGAAGCATCGGAATCTAAAACTGTAGTCACAGGAGAGGTTCAAATCATAGAAAGTGAGAGTGTTAGTCCTCTTGTACTTAAGTCGGCATTGTGCATTTTGTATTAAATTCGGATGCAATTTCTGTGTTTCATCGTCAATAAGAAAGTCCAAGGGATACAGTAAACCTGAAGTGAAGCATCGGAATCTAAAACTGGACTCACAGGAGAGGTTCAAATCATAGAAAGTTTATAGTGTCAGTCCTCTTGTACTTAAGTCGGCATTGTGCCTTTTGTATTAAATTCGGATGCAATTTCTGTGTCTCATCGTCAATAAGAAGGTCCAAGGGATACAGTAAACCTGAAGTGAAGCATCGGAATCTAAAACTGGACTCACAGGAGAGGTTCAAATCGTAGAAATTTAGAGTGTCGGTCCTCTTGTACTTAAGTCGGCATTGTGCCTTTTGAATTTAATTCCGATGCAATTTCTGTGTTTTATCGTCAATAAGAAGTTCCAAGGTATACAGTAAATTTGAAGTAAAGCATCGGAATCTAAAACTGGACTCACAGGAGAGTTTCAAATCATAGAAAGTTAGAGTGTCAGTATTCTTGTACTTAAGTCCGCATTGTGCCTTTTGAATGTAATTCCGATGCAATTTCTGTGTTTCATCGTCAATAAGAAGTTCCACGATATACAGTTAACCTGAAGTGAGGCATCGGAATCTAAAACTGGACTCACAGGACAGGTTCAAATCATAGAATGTGTGAGTGTCATTCCTCTTGTACTAAAATCGGCATTGTGAATTTTGTATTAAATTCGGATGCAATTTCTGTGTTTCATAGTCAATAAGAAGGTCCAAGGGATACAGTAAACCTTTAGTGAAGCATCGGAATCTAAAACTGGAGTCACAGGAGAGGTTCAAATCATAGAAAGTGAGAGTGTTAGTCCTCTTGTACTTAAGTCGGCATTGTGCATTTTGTATTAAATTCGGATGCAATTTCTGTGTTTCATCGTCAATAAGAAGGTCCAAGGGATTCAGGAAACCTGAATTGAAGCATCGGATTCTAAAACTGGACTCACGGGAGAGGTTCAAATCATAGAAAGTTTATAGTGTCAGTCCTCTTGTACTTAACTCGGCACTGTGCCTTTTATATTAAATTCGGATGCAAGTTCTGTGTTTTATCGTCAATAAGAAGGTCCAAGGGATACAGTAAACCTGAAGTGAAGCATCGGAATCTAAAACTGGACTCACAGGAGAGGTTCAAATCATAGAAAGTTTGAGTGTCAGTCCTCTTGTACTTAAGTCGGCATTGTGCCTTTTGAATTTAATTCCGATGCAATTTCTGTGTTTCATCGTCAATAAGAAGTTCCAAGGTATACAGGAAACCTGAAGTGAAGCATCGATATCTAAACCTGGACTCACAGGAGAGGTTCAAATCATAGAAAGTTAGAGTGTCTGTCCTCTTGTTCTTAAGTCGGCATTGTGCTTTTGTATTAATTTCGGATGCGATTACTGTGTTTCATCGTCAACAAGAAGGTCCAAGGGATACAGTAAACCTGAAGTGAAGCATCGGAATCTAAAAGTGGACACTCAGGAGAGGTTGAAATCATAGAAAGTTTGAGAGTCAGTCCTCTTGTACTTAAGTTGGCATTGTGCGTTTTGTATTATATTCGGATGCTATTTCTGTGTTTCATCGTGAATAAGAAGGTCCAAGGGATACAGTAAACCTGAAGTGAAGCATCGGAATCTAAAACTGCACTCACAGGAGAGGTTCAAACCATAGAAAGTTAGAGTGTCAGTCCACTTGTACTTAAGTCGGCTTTGTGCCTTTTGAATATAATTCCGATGCAATTTGTGTGTTTCATCGTCAATAAGAAGTTCCAAGGTATACAGTAAACCCGAAGTGAAGCATCGGAATCTAAAGCTGGACTCACAGGTGAGGTTCAAATCATAGAGAGTTAGAGTGTCATTCCTCTTGTACTTAAGTCGGCATTGTGCATTTAGTATTAAATTCGGATGCAATTTCTGTGTTTCATCGTCAATAAGAAGGTCCAAGGGATACAGTAAGCCTGAAGTGAAGCATTGTAATCTAAAACTGGACTCACAGGAGAGGTTCAAATCATAGAAAGTTAGAGTGTCAGTCCTCTTGTACTTAAGTCGGCTTTGTGCCTTTTGAATATAATTCCGATGCAGTTTCTGTGTTTCATCGTCAATAAGAAGGTCCGAGGGATACAGTTAACGTGTAGTGAAGCATCGGAATCTAAAACTGGACTCAAAGGAGAGGTTCAAATCGTAGAAAGTGAGTGTGTCAGTCCTCTGTACTTAAGTCGGCATTTTGCCTTTTGAATTTAATTCCAATGCAATTTCTGTGCTTCATCGTCAATAAGTAGGTCCCAGGGATACAGTAAACCTGAAGTGAAGCATCGGAATCTAAAGCTGGACTCACAGGAGAGGTTCATATCATAGAAAGTTAGAGAGTCAGTCCTCTTGTACTTAAGTCGGCATTGTGCCTTGTGTATTAAATTCGGATGCAATTTCTGGGCTTCATCGTCAATGAGAAGGTCCAATGTATACAGTAAACCTGATGTGAAGCATCGGAATCTAAAGCAGGATTCACAGGAGAGGTTCAAATCATAGAAAGTTGGAATGTCAGTCCTCTTGTATTTAAGTCGGCATTGTGCCTTTAGAATTTAATTCCGATGCAATTTCTGTGTTTCATCGTCAATAAGAAGGTCCAAGGGAAACATTAAACCTAAAGTGAAGACTCGGAATCTAAAACTGGACTCACAGGAGTCGTTGCAATCATAGAAAGTTAGAGTGTCAGTCCTCTTGTACTTAAGTCGGCATTATGCCTTTTGAGATTAATTTCGATGCAGTTTCTGTGTTTCATCGTCAATAAGAAGGTCCAAGGGATACAGTAAACCTAAAGTGAAGCATCGGAATTTAAAACGGGACTCACAAGAGATGTCCAAATCATAGAAAGTTAGAGAGTCAGTCCTCTTGTACTTAAGTCGGCATTGTGCCTTTTGAATTTAATTCCAATGCAATTTCTGTGCTTCACCGTCGATAAGAAGGTCCAAGGGATACAGTAAACGTGAAGTGATGCATAGGAATCTAAAACTGGACTCACAGGAGAGGTTCAAATCATAGAAATTTAGAGTATCAGTCCTCTTGTACTTGTGTCGGCATTGTGCCTTTTGAATTTAATTCCAATGCAATTTCTGTGCTTCACCGTCGATACGAAGGTCCAAGGGAAACAGTAAACGTGAAGTGAAGCATAGGAATCTAAAAGTGGACTCACAGGAGAGGTTCAAATCGTAGAAAGTAAGAGTGTCAGTCCTCTTCTACTTAAGTCGGCATTGTGCCTTTTGAATTTAATTCCGTTGCAATTTCCGTGTTTCATCGTGAATAAGAAGGTCCAAGGGATACAGTAAACCTGAAGTGAAGCATCGGAATGTAAAACTGGACTCACAGGAGCGGTTTACATCATAGAAATTTAGAGGGTAAATCCTCTTGTACTTAAGTCGGCATTGTGCCTTTTGTATAAAATTCGAATGCAATTTCTGTGCTTCATCGCCAATAAGAAGGTCCTAGGTATACAGTAAACCTGAAGTGAAGCATCGGAATCCAAAACTGGACTCACGGGAGAGGTTCAACTCATAGAAATTTAGAGTATCAGTCCTCTTGTACTTAGGTCGGCATTGTGCCTTTTATATTCATTTCGGAAGCAATTTCTGTGTTTCATCGTCAATAAGAAGGTTCAAGGGATACAGTAAACCTGAAGTGAAGCATCGGAATCTAAAACTGTACCCACAGGAGAGGTTCAAATCATGGTAAGTTAGAGTGTCAGTCCTCTTGTACTTAAGTCGGTATTGTGCCTTTTGTATTAAATTCGGATGCAATTTCTGTGTTTCATCGTCGATAAGAAGGTCCAAGGGATACAGTAAACCTGAAGTGAAGCATCGGAATCTAAAACTGGACTCAAAGGAGAGGTTCAAATCATAGAAAGATAGAGTGTCAGTCAGGTTTGTACTTAAGTCGGCATTGTGCCTTTTGAATGGAATTCCGATGCAGTTTCTGTGTTTCATCGTCAATAAGAAGGTCCAAGGGATAGAGTAAACCTGAAGTGAAGCATCGGAATCTAAAACTGGACTCACAGGAAAGGTTCAAATCTTAGAAAGTTAGAGTGTCAGTCCTCTGGTACTTAAGTCGGCATTTTGCCTTTTGAATTTAATTCCAATGCAATTTCTGTGCTTCATCGTCAGTAAGAAGGTCCAAGGGGTACAGTAAACCTGAAGTGAAGCATCATTATCTATAACTGGACTCACAGGAGAGGTTCAAATCATAGAAAGTTAGAGTGTCAGTCAGTTTTGTACTTAAGTCGGCATTGTGCCTCTTGAATGTAATTCCGATGCAATTTCTGTGCTTCATCGTCAATAAGAAGGTCCCAGGGATACAGTAAACCTGAAGTGAAGCATCGGAATCTAAAGCTGGACTCACAGGAGAGGTTCAAATCATAGAAAGTTAGAGTGTCAGTCAGTTTTGTACTTAAGTCGGCATTGTGCCTTTTGAATGGAATTCCGATACAGTTTCTATGTTTCATCGTCAAGAAGAAGGTCCAAGGGATACAATAAACCTGAAGTGAAGCATCGGAATCTAAAACTGGTCTCACAGGAGAGGTTCAAATCGTAGAAAGTTAGAGTGTCTGTCCCCTGGTACTTAAGTCGGCATTTTGCCTTTTGAATTTAATTCCAATGCAATTTCTGTGCTTCATCGTCAATAAGAAGGTCCAAGGGGTACAGTAGACCTCAAGTGAAGCATCAGAATCTAAAAGTGGACTCACAGGAGAGGTTCAAATCATAGAAAGTTAGAGTGTCAGTCAGTTTTGTACTTAAGTCGGCATTGTGCCTTTTGAATTTCATTCCGATGCAATTTCAGTGTTTCATCGTCAATAAGAAGGTCCAAGGGATACAGTAAACCTAAAGTGAAGCATCGGAATCTAAAACTGGACTCACAGGAGAGGTTCAAATCATAGAAAGTTAGAATGTCAATCCTCTTGTACTTAAGTCGGCATTGTTCCTTTTGTATTAAATTCGAATGCAATTTCTGTGCTTCATCGCCTATAAGAAGGTCCAAGGTATACAGTAAACCTGAAGTGAAGCATCGGAATCTAAAACTGGACTCACGGGAGAGGTTCAAATCATAGAAATTTAGAGTATCAGTCCTCTTGTACTTAAGTCGGCATTGTGCATTTTGTATTTAATTCGTATGCAATTTCCGTGTTTCATCGTCAATAAGAAGGTTCAAGGGATACAGTAACCCTGAAGTGTAGCATCGGAATCTAAAACTGTACCCAGAGGAGAGGTTCAAATCAAGGAAAGTTAGAGTGTCAGTCCTCTTGTACTTAAGTCGGTATTGTGCTTTTGTATTAAATTCGGATGCAATTTCTGTGTTTCATCGACAATAAGAAGGTCCAAGGGATACAGTAAACCTGAAGTGAAGCATCGGAATCTAAAACTGGACTCAAAGGAGAGGTTCAAATCATAGAAAGTTAGAGTGGCAGTCCTCTTGTACTTAAGCTGGTATTGTGCCTTTTGTATTAAACTCGGATGCAATTTCTGTGTTTCATCATCAATAAGAGGGTCCAAGGGAAACATTAAACCTAAAGTGAAGACTCGGAATCTAAAACTGGTCTCACAGGAGAGGTTGCAATCATAGAAAGTTAGAGTGTCAGTCCTCTCGTACTTAAGTCGGCATTATGCCTTTTGAGTTTAATTTCGATGCAGTTTCTGTGTTTCATCGCCAATAAGAAGGTGCAAGGGATGCAGTAAACCTAAAGTGAAGCATCGGAATCTAAAACTGGACTCACAGGAGAGGTTCAAATCATAGAAATTTAGAGTGTCAGTCCTCTTGTACTTAAGTCGGCATTGTGCCTTTTGTATTAAATTCGAATGCAATTTTTGTGCTTCATCGCCAATAAGAAGGTCCACGGTATACAGTAAACCTGAAGTGAAGCGTCGGAATCTAAAACTGGACTCACAGGAGAGGTTCAAATCATAGAAAGTAAGAGTGTCAGTCCTCTTCTACTTAAGTCGCATTGTGCCTTTTGAATTTAATTCCGTTGCAATATCTGTGTTTCATCGTGAATAAGAAGGTCCAAGGGATACAGTAAAGCTGAAGTGAAGCATCGGAATGTAAAACTGGACTCACAGGAGCGGTTTACATCATAGAAAGTTAGAACGTCAGTCCCCTTGTACTGAAGTCGGCGTTGTGCCTTTTGTATTAAATTCGAATGCAATTTCTGTGCTTCATCGCCAATAAGAAGGTCCAAGGTATACAGTAAACCTGAAGTGAAGCATCAGAATCTAAAACTGGACTCACGGGAGAGGTTCAAATCATAGAAATTTAGAGTATCAGTCCTCTCGTACTTAAGTCGGCATTGTGCCTTTTGTATTTAGTTCGGATGCAATTTCTGTGTTACATCTTCAATAAGAAGGTTCATGGGATACAGTAAACCTCAAGTGAAGCATCGGAATCTAAAACTGTACCCAGAGGAGAGGTTAAAATCAAGGAAAGTTAGAGAGTCAGTCCTCTTGTACTTAAGTCGGTATTGTGCCTTTTGTATTACATTCGGATGCAATTTCTGTGTTTCATCGTCAATAAGAAGGTCCAAGGGATACAGTAAACCTGAAGTGAAGCATCGGAATCTAAAACTGGACTCAAAAGAGAGGTTCAAGTCATAGGAAGTTAGAGTGGCAGTCCTCTTGTACTTAAGCTGGTATTGTGCCTTTTGTATTAAACTCGGATGCAATTTCTGTGTTTCATCATCAATAAGAAGGTCCAAGGGAAGCATTAAACCTAAAGTGCAGTCTCGGAATCTAAAACTGGACTCACAGGAGAGGTTACAATCATAGAAAGTTAGAGTGTCAGTCCTCTTGTACTTAAGTCGGCATTATGCCTTTTGAGTTTAATTTCGATGCAGTTTCTGTGGTTCTTCGTCAATACGAAGGTCCAAGGGATACAGTAAACCTAAAGTGAAGCATCGGAATCTAAAACTGGACTCACAAGAGAGGTTCAAATCATAGAAAGTTAGAGAGTCAGTCCTCTTGTACTTAAGTCGGCATTGTGCCTTTTGAATTTAATTCCAATGCAATATCTGTGCTTCACCGTCGATAAGAAAGTCCAAGGGATACAGTAAACGTGAAGTGAAGCATAGGAATCTAAAACTGGACTCACAGGAGATGTTCAAATCATAGAAAGTTAGAGTGTCAGTCCTCTTGTACTTAAGTCGGCATTGTGCCTTTTGAATTTAATTCCTTTGCAATTTCAGTGTTTCATCGTGAATAAGAAGGTCCAGGGGATACTGTAAACCTGAAGTGAAGCTTCGGAACGTAAAACAGGACTCACAGGAGCGGTTTACATCATAGAAAGTTAGAGTGTCAATCCTCTTTTACTTAAGTCGGCATTGTGCCTTTTGTATTAAATTCGAATGCAATTTCTGTGCTTCATCGCCAATAAGAAGGTCCTAGGTATACAGTAAACCGGAAGTGAAGCATCGGAATCTAAAACTGGACTCACGGGAGAGGTTCAAATCATAGAAATTTAGAGAATCAGTCCTCTTGTACTTAGGTCGGCATTGTGCCTTTTGTATTCAATTCGGATGCAATTTCTGTGTTTCATCGTCAATAAGAAGGTTCAAGGGATACAGTAAACCTGAAGTGAAGCATCGTAATCTAAAACTGTACCCAGAGGAGAGGTTCAAATCAAGGAAAGTTAGAGTGTAGTTCCTCTTGTACTTAAGTCGGTATTATGCCTTTTGTATTAAATTCGGATGCAATTTCTGTGTGTCATCGTCAATAAGAAGGTCCAAGGGATACAGTAAACCTGAAGTGAAGCATCGGAATCTAAAACTGGACTCAAAGGAGAGGTTCAAATTATACAAAGTTAGAGTGTCAGTCCTCTTTTACTTAAGCTGGTATTGTGCCTATTGTATTAAATTCAGATGCTATTTCTGTGTTTCATCATCAATAAGAAGGTCCAACGGATACAGTAAACCGGAAGTGAAGCATCGGAATCTAAAACTGGAGTCACAGGAGAGGTTCAAATCATAGAAAGTTGGAATGTCAGTCCTCTTGTATTTAAGTCGGCATTGTGCCTTTAGAATTTAATTCCAATGCAATTTCTGTGTTTCATCGTCAATAAGAAGGTCCAAGGGAAACAATAAACCTGAAGTGAAGACTCGGAATCTAAAACTGGACTCACAGGTGAGGTTGAAATCATAGAAAGTTAGAGTGTCAGTCCTCTTGTACTTAAGTCGGCATTATACCTTTTGAATTTAATTTCGATGCAGTTTCTGTGTTTCATCGTCAATAAGAAGGTCCAAGGGATACAGTAAACCTCAAGTGAAGCATTGGAATCCAAAACTGGACTCACAGGAGTGGTTCAAATCATAGAAAGTTAGAGTGTCAGTCCTCTTGTACTTAAGTCGGCATTGTGCCTTAAGAATTTAATTCCAATGCAATTTCTGTGCTTCACCGTCGATAAGAAGGTCCAATGGATACAGTAAACGTGAAGTGAAGCATAGGAATCTAAAACTGGACTCACAGGAGTGGTTCAAATCATAGAAAGTAAGAGTGTCAGTCCTCTTGTACTTAAGTCGGCACTGTGCCTTTTGAATTTAATTCCGTTGCAATTTCTGTGTTTTATCGAGAATAAGAAGGTCCAAGGGATACAGTAAAGCTGAAGTGAAGCATCGGAATGTAAAACTGGACTCACAGGAGCGGTTTACATCATAGAAAGTTAGAATGTCAATCCTCTTGTACTTAAGTCGGCATTGTTCCTTTTGTATTAAATTCGAATGCAATTTCTGTGCTTCATCGCCTATAAGAAGGTCCAAGGTATACAGTAAACCTGAAGTGAAGCATCGGAATCTAAAACTGGACTCACGGGAGAGGTTCAAATCATAGAAATTTAGAGTATCAGTCCTCTTGTACTTAAGTCGGCATTGTGCATTTTGTATTTAATTCGGATGCAATTTCCGTGTTTCATCGTCAATAAGAAGGTTCAAGGGATACAGTAACCCTGAAGTGAAGCATCGGAATCTAAAACTGTACGCAGAGGAGAGGTTCAAATCAAGGAAAGTTAGAGTGTCAGTCCTCTTGTACTTAAGTCGGTATTGTGCCTTTTGTATTAAATTCGGATGCAATTTCTGTGTTTCATCGACAATAAGAAGGTCCAAGGGATACAGTAAACCTGAAGTGAAGCATCGGAATCTAAAACTGGACTCAAAGGAGAGGTTCAAATCATAGAAAGTTAGAGTGGCAGTCCTCTTGTACTTAAGCTGGTATTGTGCCTTTTGTATTAAACTCGGATGCAATTTCTGTGTTTCATCATCAATAAGAGGGTCCAAGGGAAACATTAAACCTAAAGTGAAGACTCGGAATCTAAAACTGGTCTCACAGGAGAGGTTGCAATCATAGAAAGTTAGAGTGTCAGTCCTCTTGTACTTAAGTCGGCATTATGCCTTTTGAGTTTAATTTCGATGCAGTTTCTGTGTTTCATCGCCAATAAGAAGGTGCAAGGGATGCAGTAAACCTAAAGTGAAGCATCGGAATCTAAAACTGGACTCACAGGAGAGGTTCAAATCATAGAAATTTAGAGTGTCAGTCCTCTTGTACTTAAGTCGGCATTGTGCCTTTTGTATTAAATTCGAATGCAATTTTTGTGCTTCATCGCCAATAAGAAGGTCCACGGTATACAGTAAACCTGAAGTGAAGCGTCGGAATCTAAAACTGGACTCACAGGAGAGGTTCAAATCATAGAAAGTAAGAGTGTCAGTCCTCTTCTACTTAAGTCGCATTGTGCCTTTTGAATTTAATTCCGTTGCAATATCTGTGTTTCATCGTGAATAAGAAGGTCCAAGGGATACAGTAAAGCTGAAGTGAAGCATCGGAATGTAAAACTGGACTCACAGGAGCGGTTTACATCATAGAAAGTTAGAACGTCAGTCCCCTTGTACTTAAGTCGGCGTTGTGCCTTTTGTATTAAATTCGAATGCAATTTCTGTGCTTCATCGCCAATAAGAAGGTCCAAGGTATACAGTAAACCTGAAGTGAAGCATCAGAATCTAAAACTGGACTCACGGGAGAGGTTCAAATCATAGAAATTTAGAGTATCAGTCCTCTTGTACTTAAGTCGGCATTGTGCCTTTTGTATTTAATTCGGATGCAATTTCTGTGTTACATCTTCAATAAGAAGGTTCATGGGATACAGTAAACCTCAAGTGAAGCATCGGAATCTAAAACTGTACCCAGAGGAGAGGTTAAAATCAAGGAAAGTTAGAGTGTCAGTCCTCTTGTACTTAAGTCGGTATTGTGCCTTTTGTATTAAATTCGGATGCAATTTCTGTGTTTCATCGTCAATAAGAAGGTCCAAGGGATACAGTAAACCTGAAGTGAAGCATCGGAATCTAAAACTGGACTCAAAAGAGAGGTTCAAGTCATAGAAAGTTAGAGTGGCAGTCCTCTTGTACTTAAGCTGGTATTGTGCCTTTTGTAATAAACTCGGATGCAATTTCTGTGTTTCATCATCAATAAGAAGGCCCAAGGGAAACATTAAACCTAAAGTGCAGTCTCGGAATCTAAAACTGGACTCACAGGAGAGGTTACAATCATAGAAAGTTAGAGTGTCAGTCCTCTTGTACTTAAGTCGGCATTATGCCTTTTGAGTTTAATTTCGATGCAGTTTCTGTGGTTCATCGTCAATACGAAGGTCCAAGGGATACAGTAAACCTAAAGTGAAGCATCGGAATCTAAAACTGGACTCACAAGAGAGGTTCAAATCATAGAAAGTTAGAGAGTCAGTCCTCTTGTACTTAAGTCGGCATTGTGCCTTTTGAATTTAATTCCAATGCAATATCTGTGCTTCACCGTCGATAAGAAAGTCCAAGGGATACAGTAAACGTGAAGTGAAGCATAGGAATCTAAAACTGGACTCACAGGAGATGTTCAAATCATAGAAAGTTAGAGTGTCAGTCCTCTTGTACTTAAGTCGGCATTGTGCCTTTTGAATTTAATTCCTTTGCAATTTCAGTGTTTCATCGTGAATAAGAAGGTCCAGGGGATACTGTAAACCTGAAGTGAAGCTTCGGAACGTAAAACAGGACTCACAGGAGCGGTTTACATCATAGAAAGTTAGAGTGTCAATCCTCTTTTACTTAAGTCGGCATTGTGCCTTTTGTATTAAATTCGAATGCAATTTCTGTGCTTCATCGCCAATAAGAAGGTCCTAGGTATACAGTAAACCGGAAGTGAAGCATCGGAATCTAAAACTGGACTCACGGGAGAGGTTCAAATCATAGAAATTTAGAGAATCAGTCCTCTTGTACTTAGGTCGGCATTGTGCCTTTTGTATTCAATTCGGATGCAATTTCTGTGTTTCATCGTCAATAAGAAGGTTCAAGGGATACAGTAAACCTGAAGTGAAGCATCGTAATCTAAAACTGTACCCAGAGGAGAGGTTCAAATCAAGGAAAGTTAGAGTGTAGTTCCTCTTGTACTTAAGTCGGTATTATGCCTTTTGTATTAAATTCGGATGCAATTTCTGTGTGTCATCGTCAATAAGAAGGTCCAAGGGATACAGTAAACCTGAAGTGAAGCATCGGAATCTAAAACTGGACTCAAAGGAGAGGTTCAAATTATACAAAGTTAGAGTGTCAGTCCTCTTTTACTTAAGCTGGTATTGTGCCTATTGTATTAAATTCAGATGCTATTTCTGTGTTTCATCATCAATAAGAAGGTCCAACGGATACAGTAAACCGGAAGTGAAGCATCGGAATCTAAAACTGGAGTCACAGGAGAGGTTCAAATCATAGAAAGTTAGAGTGTCAGTCCTCTTGTACTTAAGTCGGCATTGTGCCTTTTGAATTTAATTCCGATGCAATTTCTGTGTTTCATCGTCAATGAGAAAGTCCAAGGGATTCAGTAAACCTAAAGTGAAGCATCGGAATCTAAAACTGGCCTCACAGGAGAGGTTCAAATCATAGAAAGTTAGAGTGTCAGTCAGTTTTGTACTTAAGTCGGCATTGTGCCTTTTGAATGGAATTCCGATGCAGTTTCTATGTTTCATCGTCAAGAAGAAGGTCCAAGGGATACAATAAACCTGAAGTGAAGCATCGGAATCTAAAGCTGGTCTCACAGGAGAGGTTCAAATCGTAGAAAGTTAGAGTGTCTGTCCCCTGGTACTTAAGTCGGCATTTTGCCTTTTGAATTTAATTCCAATGCAATTTCTGTGCTTCATCGTCAATAAGAAGGTCCAAGGGGTACAGTAGACCTGAAGTGAAGCATCAGAATCTAAAACTGGACTCACAGGAGAGGTTCAAATCATAGAAAGTTAGAGTGTCAGTCAGTTTTGTACTTAAGTCGGCATTGTGCCTTTTGAATGTAATTCCGATGCAATTTCTGTGCTTCATCGTCAATAAGAAGGTCCCAGGGATACAGTAAACCTGAAGTGAAGCATCGGAACCTAAAGCTGGACTCACAGGAGAGGTTCAAATCATAGAAAGTTGGAATGTCAGTCCTCTTGTACTTAAGTCGGCATTGTGCCTTTAGAATTTAATTCCGATGCGATTTCTGTGTTTCAGCGTCAATAAGAAGGTCCAAGACAAACATTAAACCTGAAGTGAAGACTCGGAATCTAAAACTGGACTCACAGGAGAGGTTCAAATCATAGAAAGTTAGAGTGTCAGTCCGCTTTGTACTTAAGTCGGCATTGTGCCTTTTGAATTTCATTCCGATGCAATTTCAGTGTTTCATCGTCTATAACTAGGTCCAAGGGATACAGTAAACCTAAAGTGAAACATCGGAATCTAAAACTAGACTCACAGGAGAGGTTCAAATCATAGAAAGTTGGAGTGTCAGTCCTCTTGCACTTAAGTCGGCATTATGCCTTTTGTATTAAATTCGAATGCAATTTTTGTGATTCATCGCCAATAAGAAGGTCCACCGTATACAGTAAACCAGAAGTGAAGCGTCGGAATCTAAAACTGGACTCACAGGAGAGGTTCAAATCATAGATATTAAGAGTGTCAGTCCTCTTGTACTTAAGTCGGCATTGTGCCTCTTGAATTTAATTCCGTTACAATTTCTGTGTTTCATCGTGAATAAGAAGGCCCAAGGGATACAGTACACCTGAAGTGAAGCATCGGAATCTAAAACTGGACTCACAGGAGAGGTTCAAATCATAGAAAGTTAGAGTGTCAGTCCACTTGTACTTAAGTCGGCATTGTGCCTTTTGCATTTAATTCGGATGCAGTTTCTGTGTTTCATCGTCAATAAGAAGGTCCAAGGGATTCAGTAAACCTAAAGTGAAGCATCGGAATCTAAAACTAGCCTCACGGGAGAGGTTCAAATCATTGAGAGTTAGAGTGTCAGTCCTCTTGTACTTAAGTCGGCATTGTGCCTTTTGAATTTAATTCCAATGCAATTTCTGTGCTTCATCGTCAATACGACGGTCCAAGGTGTACAGTAAACCTAAAGTGAAGCATCCGAATCTAAAACTAGACTCACAGGAGAGGTTCAAATCATAGAAAGTTAGAGTGTCAGTCCTCTTGTACTTAAGTCGGCATTGTGCCTTTAGAATTTAATTCCGATGCAATTTCTGTGTTTCATCGTCAATAAGAAGGTCCAAGGTATACAGTAAACCTGAAGTGAAGCATCGGAATCTAAAACTGGACTCACGGGAGAGGTTCAAATCATAGAAATTTAGAGTATCAGTCCTCTTGTACTTAGGTCGGCATTGTGCATTTTGTATTTAATTCGGATGCAATTTCTGTGTGTCATCGTCAATAAGAAAGTCCCAGGGATACAGTAAACCTGAAGTGAAGCATCGGAATCTAAAGCTGGACTCACAGGAGAGGTTCGAATCATAGAAAGTTAGAGAATCGGTCCTCTTGTACTTAAGTCGGTATTGTGCCTTTTGTATTAAGTTCGAATGCAATATCTGTGCTTCATCGCCAATAAGAAGGTCCAAGGTATACAGTAAACCTGAAGTGAAGCATCGGAATCTAAAACTGGACTCACGGGAGAGGTTCAAATCATAGAAATTTAGAGTATCAGTCCTCTTGTACTTAGGTCGGCATTGTGCATTTTGTATTTAATTCGGATGCAATTTCTGTGTGTCATCGTCAATAAGAAGGTTCAAGGGATACAGTAAACCTGAAGTGAAGCATCGGAATCTAAAACTGTACCCAGAGGAGAGGTTCAAATCAAGGAAAGTTAGAGTGTCAGTCCTCTTGTACTTAAGTCGGTATTGTGCCTTTTGTATTGAATTTGGATGCAATTTCTGCGTTTCATCGTCAATAAGAAGGTCCAAGGGATACAGTAAACCTGAAGTGAAGCATCTTAATCTACAACTGGACTCAAAGGAGAGGTTCAGATCATAGAAATTTAGAGTGTCAGTCCTCTTGTACTTAAGCTGGTATTGTGCCTTTTGTATTAAACTCGGATGCAATTTCTGTGTTTCATCATCAATAAGAAGGTCCAAGGGATACAGTACACCTGAAGTGAAGCATCGGAATCTAAAACTGGACTCACAGGAGAGGTTCAAATCATAGAAAGTTAGAGTGTCAGTCCACTTGTACTTAAGTCGGCATTGTGCCTTTTGCATTTAATTCGGATGCAGTTTCTGTGTTTCATCGTCAATAAGAAGGTCCAAGGGATTCAGTAAACCTAAAGTGAAGCATCGGAATCTAAAACTAGCCTCACGGGAGAGGTTCAAATCATTGAGAGTTAGAGTGTCAGTCCTCTTGTACTTAAGTCGGCATTGTGCCTTTTGAATTTAATTCCAATGCAATTTCTGTGCTTCATCGTCAATACGACAGTCCAAGGTGTACAGTAAACCTAAAGTGAAGCATCCGAATCTAAAACTAGACTCACAGGAGAGGTTCAAATCATAGAAAGTTAGAGTGTCAGTCCTCTTGTACTTAAGTCGGCATTGTGCCTTTAGAATTTTATTCCGATGCAATTTCTGTGTTTCATCGTCAATAAGAGGGTCCAAGGTATACAGTAAACCTGACGTGAAGCATCGGAATCTAAAACTGGAATCAAAAGAGAGGTTCAAGTCATAGAAAGTTAGAGTGGCAGACCTCTTGTACTTAAGCTGGTATTGTAACTTTTGTATTAAACTCGGATGCAATTTCTGTCTTTCATCATCAATAAGAAGGTCCAAGGGAAACATTAAACCTAAAGTGCAGTCTCGGAATCTAAAACTGGACTCACAGGAGAGGTTACAATCATAGAAAGTTAGAGTGTCAGTCCTCTTGTACTTAAGTCGGCATTATGCCTTTTGAGTTTAATTTCGATGCAGTTTCTGTGGTTCATCGTCAATAAGAAGGTCCAAGGGATACAGTAAACCTAAAGTGAAGCATCGGAATCTAAAACTGGACTCACAAGAGAGGTTCAAATCATAGAAAGTTAGAGAGTCAGTCCACTTGTACTTAAGTCGGCATTGTGCCTTTTGAATTTAATTCCAATGCAATATCTGTGCTTCACCGTCGATAAGAAAGTCCAAGGGATACAGTAAACGTGAAGTGAAGCATAGGAATCTAAAACTGGACTCACAGGAGATGTTCAAATCATAGAAAGTTAGAGTGTCAGTCCTCTTGTACTTAAGTCAGCATTGTGCCTTTTGAATTTAATTCCTTTGCAATTTCAGTGTTTCATCGTGAATAAGAAGGTCCAAGGGATACTGTAAACCTGAAGTGAAGCTTCGGAACGTAAAACAGGACTCACAGGAGCGGTTTACATCATAGAAAGTTAGAGTGTCAATCCTCTTTTACTTAAGTCGGCATTGTGCCTTTTGTATTAAATTCGGATGCAATTTCTGTGCTTCATCGCCAATAAGAAGGTCCTAGGTATACAGTAAACCGGAAGTGAAGCATCGGAATCTAAAACTGGACTCACGGGAGAGGTTCAAATCATAGAAATTTAGAGAATCAGTCCTCTTGTACTTAGGTCGGCATTGTGCCTTTTGTATTCAATTCGGATGCAATTTCTGTGTTTCATCGTCAATAAGAAGGTTCAAGGGATACAGTAAACCTGAAGTGAAGCATCGTAATCTAAATCTGTACCCAGAGGAGAGTTTCAAATCAAGGAAAGTTAGAGTGTAGTTCCTCTTGTACTTAAGTCGGTATTATGTCTTTTGTATTAAATTCGGATGCAATTTCTGTGTGTCATCGTCAATAAGAAGGTCCAAGGGATACAGTAAACCTGAAGTGAAGCATCGGAATCTAAAACTGGACTCAAAGGAGAGGTTCAAATTATACAAAGTTAGAGTGTCAGTCCTCTTTTACTTAAGCTGGTATTGTGCCTATTGTATTAAATTCAGATGCTGTTTCTGTGTTTCATCATCAATAAGAAGGTCCAACGGATACAGTAAACCGGAAGTGAAGCATCGGAATCTAAAACTGGAGTCACAGGAGAGGTTCAAATCATAGAAAGTTAGAGTGTCAGTCCTCTTGTACTTAAGTCGGCATTGTGCCTTTTGAATTTAATTCCGATGCAATTTCTGTGTTTCATCGTCAATGAGAAGGTCCAAGGGATTCAGTAAACCTAAAGTGAAGCATCGGAATCTAAAACTGGCCTCACAGGAGAGGTTCAAATCATAGAAAGTTAGAGTGTCAGTCAGTTTTGTACTTAAGTCGGCATTGTGCCTTTTGAATGGAATTCCGATGCAGTTTCTATGTTTCATCGTCAAGAAGAAGGTCCAAGGGATACAATAAACCTGAAGTGAAGCATCGGAATCTAAAACTGGTCTCACAGGAGAGGTTCAAATCGTAGAAAGTTAGAGTGTCTGTCCCCTGGTACTTAAGTCGGCATTTTGCCTTTTGAATTTAATTCCAATGCAATTTCTGTGCTTCATCGTCAATAAGAAGGTCCAAGGGGTACAGGAGACCTGAAGTGAAGCATCAGAATCTAAAACTGGACTCACAGGAGAGGTTCAAATCATAGAAAGTCAGAGTGTCAGTCAGTTTTGTACTTAAGTCGGCATTGTGCCTTTTGAATGTAATTCCGATGCAATTTCTGTGCTTCATCGTCAATAAGAAGGTCCCAGGGATACAGTAAACCTGAAGTGAAGCATCGGAATCTAAAGCTGGACTCACAGGAGAGGTTCAAATCATAGAAAGTTGGAATGTCAGTCCTCTTGTACTTAAGTCGGCATTGTGCCTTTAGAATTTAATTCCGATGCGATTTCTGTGTTTCAGCGTCAATAAGAAGGTCCAAGACAAACATTAAACCTGAAGTGAAGACTCGGAATCTAAAACTGGACTCACAGGAGAGGTTGAAATCATAGAAAGTTAGAGTGTCAGTCCTCTTGTACTTAAGTCGGCTTAATGCCTTTTGATTTTAATTTCGATGCAGTTTCTGTGTTTCATCGCCAATAAGAAGGTCCAAGGGATACAGTAAATCTAAAGTGAAGCATCGGAATCTAAAACTGGACTCACAGGAGAGGTTCAAATCATAGAAAGTTAGAGTGTAAGTCCTCTTGTACTTAAGTCGGCATTGTGCCTTTTGAATTTAATTCCAATGCAATTTCTGTGCTTCACCGTCAATAAGAAGGTCCAAGGGATACAGTAAACGTGAAGTGAAGCACAGGAATCTAAAACTGGACTCACAGGAGAGGTTCAAATCATAGAAAGTTGGAGTGTCAGTCCTCTTGCACTTATGTCGGCATTATGCCTTTTGTATTAAATTCGAATGCAATTTTTGTGATTCATCGCCAATAAGAAGGTCCACCGTATACAGTAAACCAGAAGTGAAGCGTCGGAATCTAAAACTGGACTCACAGGAGAGGTTCAAATCATAGATATTAAGAGTGTCAGTCCTCTTGTACTTAAGTCGGCATTGTGCCTCTTGAATTTAATTCCGTTACAATTTCTGTGTTTCATCGTGAATAAGAAGGCCCAAGGGATACAGTACACCTGAAGTGAAGCATCGGAATCTAAAACTGGACTCACAGGAGAGGTTCAAATCATAGAAAGTTAGAGTGTCAGTCCACTTGTACTTAAGTCGGCATTGTGCCTTTTGCATTTAATTCGGATGCAGTTTCTGTGTTTCATCGTCAATAAGAAGGTCCAAGGGATTCAGTAAACCTAAAGTGAAGCATCGGAATCTAAAACTAGCCTCACGGGAGAGGTTCAAGTCATTGAGAGTTAGAGTGTCAGTCCTCTTGTACTTAAGTCGGCATTGTGCCTTTTGAATTTAATTCCAATGCAATTTCTGTGCTTCATCGTCAATACGACGGTCCAAGGTGTACAGTAAACCTAAAGTGAAGCATCCGAATCTAAAACTAGACTCACAGGAGAGGTTCAAATCATAGAAAGTTAGAGTGTCAGTCCTCTTGTACTTAAGTCGGCATTGTGCCTTTAGAATTTAATTCCGATGCAATTTCTGTGTTTCATCGTCAATAAGAAGGTCCAAGGTATACAGTAAACCTGAAGTGAAGCATCGGAATCTAAAACTGGACTCACGGGAGAGGTTCAAATCATAGAAATTTAGAGTATCAGTCCTCTTGTACTTAGGTCGGCATTGTGCATTTTGTATTTAATTCGGATGCAATTTCTGTGTGTCATCGTCAATAAGAAAGTCCCAGGGATACAGTAAACCTGAAGTGAAGCATCGGAATCTAAAGCTGGACTCAGAGGAGAGGTTCGAATCATAGAAAGTTAGAGAGTCGGTCCTCTTGTACTTAAGTCGGCATTGTGCCTTTTGTATTAAGTTCGAATGCAATTTCTGTGCTTCATCGCCAATAAGAAGGTCCAAGGTATACAGTAAACCTGAAGTGAAGCATCGGAATCTAAAACTGGACTCACGGGAGAGGTTCAAATCATAGAAATTTAGAGTATCAGTCCTCTTGTACTTAGGTCGGCATTGTGCCTTTTGCATTTAATTCGGATGCAGTTTCTGTGTTTCATCGTCAATAAGAAGGTCCAAGGGATTCAGTAAACCTAAAGTGAAGCATCGGAATCTAAAACTAGCCTCACGGGAGAGGTTCAAATCATTGAGAGTTAGAGTGTCAGTCCTCTTGTACTTAAGCTGGTATTGTGCCTTTTGTATTAAACTCGGATGCAATTTCTGTGTTTCATCATCAATAAGAAGGTCCAAGGGATACAGTACACCTGAAGTGAAGCATCGGAATCTAAAACTGGACTCACAGGAGAGGTTCAAATCATAGAAAGTTAGAGTGTCAGTCCACTTGTACTTAAGTCGGCATTGTGCCTTTTGCATTTAATTCGGATGCAGTTTCTGTGTTTCATCGTCAATAAGAAGGTCCAAGGGATTCAGTAAACCTAAAGTGAAGCATCGGAATCTAAAACTAGCCTCACGGGAGAGGTTCAAGTCATTGAGAGTTAGAGTGTCAGTCCTCTTGTACTTAAGTCGGCATTGTGCCTTTTGAATTTAATTCCAATGCAATTTCTGTGCTTCATCGTCAATACGACGGTCCAAGGTGTACAGTAAACCTAAAGTGAAGCATCCGAATCTAAAACTAGACTCACAGGAGAGGTTCAAATCATAGAAAGTTAGAGTGTCAGTCCTCTTGTACTTAAGTCGGCATTGTGCCTTTAGAATTTAATTCCGATGCAATTTCTGTGTTTCATCGTCAATAAGAAGGTCCAAGGTATACAGTAAACCTGAAGTGAAGCATCGGAATCTAAAACTGGACTCACGGGAGAGGTTCAAATCATAGAAATTTAGAGTATCAGTCCTCTTGTACTTAGGTCGGCATTGTGCATTTTGTATTTAATTCGGATGCAATTTCTGTGTGTCATCGTCAATAAGAAAGTCCCAGGGATACAGTAAACCTGAAGTGAAGCATCGGAATCTAAAGCTGGACTCAGAGGAGAGGTTCGAATCATAGAAAGTTAGAGAGTCGGTCCTCTTGTACTTAAGTCGGCATTGTGCCTTTTGTATTAAGTTCGAATGCAATTTCTGTGCTTCATCGCCAATAAGAAGGTCCAAGGTATACAGTAAACCTGAAGTGAAGCATCGGAATCTAAAACTGGACTCACAGGAGAGGTTCAAATCATAGAAATTTAGAGTATCAGTCCTCTTGTACTTAGGTCGGCATTGTGCCTTTTGCATTTAATTCGGATGCAGTTTCTGTGTTTGATCGTCAATAAGAAGGTCCGAGGGATTCAGTAAACCTAAAGTGAAGCATCGGAATCTAAAACTAGCCTCACGGGAGAGGTTCAAATCATTGAGAGTTAGAGTGTCAGTCCTCTTGTACTTAAGCTGGTATTGTGCCTTTTGTATTAAACTCGGATGCAATTTCTGTGTTTCATCATCAATAAGAAGGTCCAAGGGATACAGTACACCTGAAGTGAAGCATCGGAATCTAAAACTGGACTCACAGGAGAGGTTCAAATCATAGAAAGTTAGAGTGTCAGTCCACTTGTACTTAAGTCGGCATTGTGCCTTTTGCATTTAATTCGGATGCAGTTTCTGTGTTTCATCGTCAATAAGAAGGTCCAAGGGATTCAGTAAACCTAAAGTGAAGCATCGGAATCTAAAACTAGCCTCACGGGAGAGGTTCAAATCATTGAGAGTTAGAGTGTCAGTCCTCTTGTACTTAAGTCGGCATTGTGCCTTTTGAATTTAATTCCAATGCAATTTCTGTGCTTCATCGTCAATACGACAGTCCAAGGTGTACAGTAAACCTAAAGTGAAGCATCCGAATCTAAAACTAGACTCACAGGAGAGGTTCAAATCATAGAAAGTTAGAGTGTCAGTCCTCTTGTACTTAAGTCGGCATTGTGCCTTTAGAATTTAATTCCGATGCAATTTCTGTGTTTCATCGTCAATAAGAGGGTCCAAGGTATACAGTAAACCTGAAGTGAAGCATCAGAATCTAAAACTGGACTCACGGGAGAGGTTCAAATCATAGAAATTTAGAGTATCAGTCCTCTTGTACTTAAGTCGGCATTGTGCCTTTTGTATTTAATGCGGATGCAATTTCTGTGTTTCATCTTCAATAAGAAGGTTCATGGGATACAGTAAACCTCAAGTGAAGCATCGGAATCTAAAACTGTACCCAGAGGAGAGGTTAAAATCAAGGAAAGTTAGAGTGTCAGTCCTCTTGTACTTAAGTCGGTATTGTGCCTTTTGTATTAAATTCGGATGCAATTTCTGTGTTTCATCGTCAATAAGAAGGTCCAAGGGATACAGTAAACCTGAAGTGAAGCATCGGAATCTAAAACTGGACTCAAAAGAGAGGTTCAAGTCATAGAAAGTTAGAGTGGCAGTCCTCTTGTACTTAAGCTGGTGTTGTGCCTTTTGTATTAAACTCGGATGCAATTTCTGTGTTTCATCATCAATAAGAAGGTCCAAGGGAAACATTAAACCTAAAGTGCAGTCTCGGAATCTAAAACTGGACTCACAGGAGAGGTTACAATCATAGAAAGTTAGAGTGTCAGTCCTCTTGTACTTAAGTCGGCATTATGCCTTTTGAGTTTAATTTCGATGCAGTTTCTGTGGTTCATCGTCAATAAGAAGGTCCAAGGGATACAGTAAACCTAAAGTGAAGCATCGGAATCTAAAACTGGACTCACAAGAGAGGTTCAAATCATAGAAAGTTAGAGAGTCAGTCCTCTTGTACTTAAGTCGGCATTGTGCCTTTTGAATTTAATTCCAATGCAATATCTGTGCTTCACCGTCGATAAGAAAGTCCAAGGGATACAGTAAACGTGAAGTGAAGCATAGGAATCTAAAACTGGACTCACAGGAGATGTTCAAATCATAGAAAGTTAGAGTGTCAGTCCTCTTGTACTTAAGTCAGCATTGTGCCTTTTGAATTTAATTCCTTTGCAATTTCAGTGTTTCATCGTGAATAAGAAGGTCCAAGGGATACTGTAAACCTGAAGTGAAGCTTCGGAACGTAAAACAGGACTCACAGGAGCGGTTTACATCATAGAAAGTTAGAGTGTCAATCCTCTTTTACTTAAATCGGCATTGTGCCTTTTGTATTAAATTCGAATGCAATTTCTGTGCTTCATCGCCAATAAGAAGGTCCTAGGTATACAGTAAACCGGAAGTGAAGCATCGGAATCTAAAACTGGACTCACGGGAGAGGTTCAAATCATAGAAATTTAGAGAATCAGTCCTCTTGTACTTAGGTCGGCATTGTGCCTTTTGTATTCAATTCGGATGCAATTTCTGTGTTTCATCGTCAATAAGAAGGTTCAAGGGATACAGTAAACCTGAAGTGAAGCATCGTAATCTAAATCTGTACCCAGAGGAGAGGTTCAAATCAAGGAAAGTTAGAGTGTAGTTCCTCTTGTACTTAAGTCGGTATTATGCCTTTTGTATTAAATTCGGATGCAATTTCTGTGTGTCATCGTCAATAAGAAGGTCCAAGGGATACAGTAAACCTGAAGTGAAGCATCGGAATCTAAAACTGGACTCAAAGGAGAGGTTCAAATTATACAAAGTTAGAGTGTCAGTCCTCTTTTACTTAAGCTGGTATTGTGCCTATTGTATTAAATTCAGATGCTATTTCTGTGTTTCATCATCAATAAGAAGGTCCAACGGATACAGTAAACCGGAAGTGAAGCATCGGAATCTAAAACTGGAGTCACAGGAGAGGTTCAAATCATAGAAAGTTAGAGTGTCAGTCCTCTTGTACTTAAGTCGGCATTGTGCCTTTTGAATTTAATTCCGATGCAATTTCTGTGTTTCATCGTCAATGAGAAGGTCCAAGGGATTCAGTAAACCTAAAGTGAAGCATCGGAATCTAAAACTGGCCTCACAGGAGAGGTTCAAATCATAGAAAGTTAGAGTGTCAGTCAGTTTTGTACTTAAGTCGGCATTGTGCCTTTTGAATGGAATTCCGATACAGTTTCTATGTTTCATCGTCAAGAAGAAGGTCCAAGGGATACAATAAACCTGAAGTGAAGCATCGGAATCTAAAACTGGTCTCACAGGAGAGGTTCAAATCGTAGAAAGTTAGAGTGTCTGTCCCCTGGTACTTAAGTCGGCATTTTGCCTTTTGAATTTAATTCCAATGCAATTTCTGTGCTTCATCGTCAATAAGAAGGTCCAAGGGGTACAGTAGACCTCAAGTGAAGCATCAGAATCTAAAACTGGACTCACAGGAGAGGTTCAAATCATAGAAAGTTAGAGTGTCAGTCAGTTTTGTACTTAAGTCGGCATTGTGCCTTTTGAATGTAATTCCGATGCAATTTCTGTGCTTCATCGTCAATAAGAAGGTCCCAGGGATACAGTAAACCTGAAGTGAAGCATCGGAATCTAAAGCTGGACTCACAGGAGAGGTTCAAATCATAGAAAGTTGGAATGTCAGTCCTCTTGTACTTAAGTCGGCATTGTGCCTTTAGAATTTAATTCCGATGCGATTTCTGTGTTTCAGCGTCAATGAGAAGGTATAAGACAAACATTAAACCTGAAGTGAAGACTCGGAATCTAAAACTGGACTCACAGGAGAGGTTGAAATCATAGAAAGTTAGAGTGTCAGTCCTCTTGTATTTAAGTCGGCTTTATGCCTTTTGATTTTAATTTCGATGCAGTTTCTGTGTTTCATCGCCAATAAGAAGGTCCAAGGGATACAGTAAATCTAAAGTGAAGCATCGGAATCTAAAACTGGACTCACAGGAGAGGTTCAAATCATAGAAAGTTAGAGTGTAAGTCCTCTTGTACTTAAGTCGGCATTGTGCCTTTTGAATTTCATTCCGATGCAATTTCAGTGTTTCATCGTCTATAACTAGGTCCAAGGGATACAGTAAACCTAAAGTGAAACATCGGAATCTAAAACTGGACTCACAGGAGAGGTTCAAATCATAGAAAGTTGGAGTGTCAGTCCTCTTGCACTTAAGTCGGCATTATGCCTTTTGTATTAAATTCGAATGCAATTTTTGTGATTCATCGCCAATAAGAAGGTCCACCGTATACAGTAAACCAGAAGTGAAGCGTCGGAATCTAAAACTGGACTCACAGGAGAGGTTCAAATCACAGATATTAAGAGTGTCAGTCCTCTTGTACTTAAGTCGGCATTGTGCCTCTTGAATTTAATTCCGTTACAATTTCTGTGTTTCATCGTGAATAAGAAGGCCCAAGGGATACAGTACACCTGAAGTGAAGCATAGGAATCTAAAACTGGACTCACAGGAGAGGTTCAAATCATAGAAAGTTAGAGTGTCAGTCCACTTGTACTTAAGTCGGCATTGTGCCTTTTGCATTTAATTCGGATGCAGTTTCTGTGTTTCATCGTCAATAAGAAGGTCCAAGGGATTCAGTAAACCTAAAGTGAAGCATCGGAATCTAAAACTAGCCTCACGGGAGAGGTTCAAATCATTGAGAGTTAGAGTGTCAGTCCTCTTGTACTTAAGTCGGCATTGTGCCTTTTGAATTTAATTCCAATGCAATTTCTGTGCTTCATCGTCAATACGACGGTCCAAGGTGTACAGTAAACCTAAAGTGAAGCATCCGAATCTAAAACTAGACTCACAGGAGAGGTTCAAATCATAGAAAGTTAGAGTGTCAGTCCTCTTGTACTTAAGTCGGCATTGTGCCTTTAGAATTTAATTCCGATGCAATTTCTGTGTTTCATCGTCGATAAGAAGGTCCAAGGTATACAGTAAACCTGAAGTGAAGCATCGGAATCTAAAACTGGACTCACGGGAGAGGTTCAAATCATAGAAATTTAGAGTATCAGTCCTCTTGTACTTAGGTCGGCATTGTGCATTTTGTATTTAATTCGGATGCAATTTCTGTGTGTCATCGTCAATAAGAAAGTCCCAGGGATACAGTAAACCTGAAGTGAAGCATCGGAATCTAAAGCTGGACTCACAGGAGAGGTTCGAATCATAGAAAGTTAGAGAGTCGGTCCTCTTGTACTTAAGTCGGCATTGTGCCTTTTGTATTAAGTTCGAATGCAATTTCTGTGCTTCATCGCCAATGAGAAGGTCCAAGGTATACAGTAAACCTGAAGTGAAGCATCGGAATCTAAAACTGGACTCACGGGAGAGGATCAAATCATAGAGATTTAGAGTATCAGTCCTCTTGTACTTAGGTCGGCATTGTGCATTTTGTATTTAATTCGGATGCAATTTCTGTGCGTCATCGTCAATAAGAAGGTTCAAGGGATACAGTAAACCTGAAGTGAAGCATCGGAATCTAAAACTGTACCCAGAGGAGAGGTTCAAATCAAGGAAAGTTAGAGTGTCAGTCCTCTTGTACTTAAGTCGGTATTGTGCCTTTTGTATTAAATTTGGATGCAATTTCTGCGTTTCATCGTCAATAAGAAGGTCCAAGGGATACAGTAAACCTGAAGTGAAGCATCTTAATCTACAACTGGACTCAAAGGAGAGGTTCAGATCATAGAAATTTAGAGTGTCAGTCCTCTTGTACTTAAGCTGGTATTGTGCCTGTTGTATTAAACTCGGATGCAATTTCTGTGTTTCATCATCAATAAGAAGGTCCAAGGGATACAGCAAATCTAAAGTGAAGCATCGGAATCTAAAACTGGACTCACAGGAGAGGTTCAAATCATAGAAAGTTAGAGTGTAAGTCCTCTTGTACTTAAGTCGGCATTGTGCCTTTTGAATTTAATTCCAATGCAATTTCTGTGCTTCACCGTCAATAAGAAGGTCCAAGGGATACAGTAAACGTGAAGTGAAGCACAGGAATCTAAAACTGGACTCACAGGAGAGGTTCAAATCATAGAAAGTTGGAGTGTCAGTCCTCTTGCACTTAAGTCGGCATTATGCCTTTTGTATTAAATTCGAATGCAATTTTTGTGATTCATCGCCAATAAGAAGGTCCACCGTATACAGTAAACCAGAAGTGAAGCGTCGGAATCTAAAACTGGACTCACAGGAGAGGTTCAAATCATAGATATTAAGAGTGTCAGTCCTCTTGTACTTAAGTCGGCATTGTGCCTCTTGAATTTAATTCCGTTACAATTTCTGTGTTTCATCGTGAATAAGAAGGCCCAAGGGATACAGTACACCTGAAGTGAAGCATCGGAATCTAAAACTGGACTCACAGGAGAGGTTCAAATCATTGAGAGTTAGAGTGTCAGTCCTCTTGTACTTAAGTCGGCATTGTGCCTTTTGAATTTAATTCCAATGCAATTTCTGTGCTTCATCGTCAATACGACGGTCCAAGGTGTACAGTAAACCTAAAGTGAAGCATCCGAATCTAAAACTAGACTCACAGGAGAGGTTCAAATCATAGAAAGTTAGAGTGTCAGTCCTCTTGTACTTAAGTCGGCATTGTGCCTTTAGAATTTAATTCCGATGCAATTTCTGTGTTTCATCGTCAATAAGAAGGTCCAAGGTATACAGTAAACCTGAAGTGAAGCATCGGAATCTAAAACTGGACTCACGGGAGAGGTTCAAATCATAGAAATTTAGAGTATCAGTCCTCTTGTACTTAGGTCGGCATTGTGCATTTTGTATTTAATTCGGATGCAATTTCTGTGTGTCATCGTCAATAAGAAAGTCCCAGGGATACAGTAAACCTGAAGTGAAGCATCGGAATCTAATGCTGGACTCAGAGGAGAGGTTCGAATCATAGAAAGTTAGAGAGTCGGTCCTCTTGTACTTAAGTCGGCATTGTGCCTTTTGTATTAAGTTCGAATGCAATTTCTGTGCTTCATCGCCAATAAGAAGGTCCAAGGTATACAGTAAACCTGAAGTGAAGCATCGGAATCTAAAACTGGACTCACGGGAGAGGTTCAAATCATAGAAATTTAGAGTATCAGTCCTCTTGTACTTAGGTCGGCATTGTGCCTTTTGCATTTAATTCGGATGCAGTTTCTGTGTTTCATCGTCAATAAGAAGGTCCAAGGGATTCAGTAAACCTAAAGTGAAGCATCGGAATCTAAAACTAGCCTCACGGGAGAGGTTCAAATCATTGAGAGTTAGAGTGTCAGTCCTCTTGTACTTAAGCTGGTATTGTGCCTTTTGTATTAAACTCGGATGCAATTTCTGTGTTTCATCATCAATAAGAAGGTCCAAGGGATACAGTACACCTGAAGTGAAGCATCGGAATCTAAAACTGGACTCACAGGAGAGGTTCATATCATAGAAAGTTAGAGTGTCAGTCCACTTGTACTTAAGTCGGCATTGTGCCTTTTGCATTTAATTCGGATGCAGTTTCTGTGTTTCATCGTCAATAAGAAGGTCCAAGGGATTCAGTAAACCTAAAGTGAAGCATCGGAATCTAAAACTAGCCTCACGGGAGAGGTTCAAATCATTGAGAGTTAGAGTGTCAGTCCTCTTGTACTTAAGTCGGCATTGTGCCTTTTGAATTTAATTCCAATGCAATTTCTGTGCTTCATCGTCAATACGACAGTCCAAGGTGTACAGTAAACCTAAAGTGAAGCATCCGAATCTAAAACTAGACTCACAGGAGAGGTTCAAATCATAGAAAGTTAGAGTGTCAGTCCTCTTGTACTTAAGTCGGCATTGTGCCTTTAGAATTTAATTCCGATGCAATTTCTGTGTTTCATCGTCAATAAGAGGGTCCAAGGTATACAGTAAACCTGAAGTGAAGCATCAGAATCTAAAACTGGACTCACGGGAGAGGTTCAAATCATAGAAATTTAGAGTATCAGTCCTCTTGTACTTAAGTCGGCATTGTGCCTTTTGTATTTAATGCGGATGCAATTTCTGTGTTTCATCTTCAATAAGAAGGTTCATGGGATACAGTAAACCTCAAGTGAAGCATCGGAATCTAAAACTGTACCCAGAGGAGAGGTTAAAAATCAAGGAAAGTTAGAGTGTCAGTCCTCTTGTACTTAAGTCGGTATTGTGCCTTTTGTATTAAATTCGGATGCAATTTCTGTGTTTCATCGTCAATAAGAAGGTCCAAGGGATACAGTAAACCTGAAGTGAAGCATCGGAATCTAAAACTGGACTCAAAAGAGAGGTTCAAGTCATAGAAAGTTAGAGTGGCAGTCCTCTTGTACTTAAGCTGGTATTGTGCCTTTTGTATTAAACTCGGATGCAATTTCTGTGTTTCATCATCAATAAGAAGGTCCAAGGGAAACATTAAACCTAAAGTGCAGTCTCGGAATCTAAAACTGGACTCACAGGAGAGGTTACAATCATAGAAAGTTAGAGTGTCAGTCCTCTTGTACTTAAGTCGGCATTATGCCTTTTGAGTTTAATTTCGATGCAGTTTCTGTGGTTCATCGTCAATAAGAAGGTCCAAGGGATACAGTAAACCTAAAGTGAAGCATCGGAATCTAAAACTGGGACTCACAAGAGAGGTTCAAATCATAGAAAGTTAGAGAGTCAGTCCTCTTGTACTTAAGTCGGCATTGTGCCTTTTGAATTTAATTCCAATGCAATATCTGTGCTTCACCGTCGATAAGAAAGTCCAAGGGATACAGTAAACGTGAAGTGAAGCATAGGAATCTAAAACTGGACTCACAGGAGATGTTCAAATCATAGAAAGTTAGAGTGTCAGTCCTCTTGTACTTAAGTCAGCATTGTGCCTTTTGAATTTAATTCCTTTGCAATTTCAGTGTTTCATCGTGAATAAGAAGGTCCAAGGGATACTGTAAACCTGAAGTGAAGCTTCGGAACGTAAAACAGGACTCACAGGAGCGGTTTACATCATAGAAAGTTAGAGTGTCAATCCTCTTTTACTTAAATCGGCATTGTGCCTTTTGTATTAAATTCGAATGCAATTTCTGTGCTTCATCGCCAATAAGAAGGTCCTAGGTATACAGTAAACCGGAAGTGAAGCATCGGAATCTAAAACTGGACTCACGGGAGAGGTTCAAATCATAGAAATTTAGAGAATCAGTCCTCTTGTACTTAGGTCGGCATTGTGCCTTTTGTATTCAATTCGAGCAATTTCTGTGTTTCATCGTCAATAAGAAGGTTCAAGGCATACAGTAAACCTGAAGTGAAGCATCGTAATCTAAATCTGTACCCAGAGGAGAGGTTCAAATCAAGGAAAGTTAGAGTGTAGTTCCTCTTGTACTTAAGTCGGTATTATGCCTTTTGTATTAAATTCGGATGCAATTTCTGTGTGTCATCGTCAATAAGAAGGTCCAAGGGATACAGTAAACCTGAAGTGAAGCATCGGAATCTAAAACTGGACTCAAAGGAGAGGTTCAAATTATACAAAGTTAGAGTGTCAGTCCTCTTTTACTTAAGCTGGTATTGTGCCTATTGTATTAAATTCAGATGCTATTTCTGTGTTTCATCATCAATAAGAAGGTCCAACGGATACAGTAAACCGGAAGTGAGCATCGGAATCTAAAACTGGAGTCACAGGAGAGGTTCAAATCATAGAAAGTTAGAGTGTCAGTCCTCTTGTACTTAAGTCGGCATTGTGCCTTTTGAATTTAATTCCGATGCAATTTCTGTGTTTCATCGTCAATGAGAAGGTCCAAGGGATTCAGTAAACCTAAAGTGAAGCATCGGAATCTAAAACTGGCCTCACAGGAGAGGTTCAAATCATAGAAAGTTAGAGTGTCAGTCAGTTTTGTACTTAAGTCGGCATTGTGCCTTTTGAATGGAATTCCGATACAGTTTCTATGTTTCATCGTCAAGAAGAAGGTCCAAGGGATACAATAAACCTGAAGTGAAGCATCGGAATCTAAAACTGGTCTCACAGGAGAGGTTCAAATCGTAGAAAGTTAGAGTGTCTGTCCCCTGGTACTTAAGTCGGCATTTTGCCTTTTGAATTTAATTCCAATGCAATTTCTGTGCTTCATCGTCAATAAGAAGGTCCAAGGGGTACAGTAGACCTCAAGTGAAGCATCAGAATCTAAAACTGGACTCACAGGAGAGGTTCAAATCATAGAAAGTTAGAGTGTCAGTCAGTTTTGTACTTAAGTCGGCATTGTGCCTTTTGAATGTAATTCCGATGCAATTTCTGTGCTTCATCGTCAATAAGAAGGTCCCAGGGATACAGTAAACCTGAAGTGAAGCATCGGAATCTAAAGCTGGACTCACAGGAGAGGTTCAAATCATAGAAAGTTGGAATGTCAGTCCTCTTGTACTTAAGTCGGCATTGTGCCTTTAGAATTTAATTCCGATGCGATTTCTGTGTTTCAGCGTCAATGAGAAGGTCCAAGACAAACATTAAACCTGAAGTGAAGACTCGGAATCTAAAACTGGACTCACAGGAGAGGTTGAAATCATAGAAAGTTAGAGTGTCAGTCCTCTTGTATTTAAGTCGGCTTTATGCCTTTTGATTTTAATTTCGATGCAGTTTCTGTGTTTCATCGCCAATAAGAAGGTCCAAGGGATACAGTAAATCTAAAGTGAAGCATCGGAATCTAAAACTGGACTCACAGGAGAGGTTCAAATCATAGAAAGTTAGAGTGTAAGTCCTCTTGTACTTAAGTCGGCATTGTGCCTTTTGAATTTAATTCCAATGCAATTTCTGTGCTTCACCGTCAATAAGAAGGTCCAAGGGATACAGTAAACGTGAAGTGAAGCACAGGAATCTAAAACTGGACCCACAGGAGAGGTTCAAATCATAGAAAGTTAGAGTGTCAGTCCGCTTTGTACTTAAGTCGGCATTGTGCCTTTTGAATTTCATTCCGATGCAATTTCAGTGTTTCATCGTCTATAACTAGGTCCAAGGGATACAGTAAACCTAAAGTGAAACATCGGAATCTAAAACTGGACTCACAGGAGAGGTTCAAATCATAGAAAGTTGGAGTGTCAGTCCTCTTGCACTTAAGTCGGCATTATGCCTTTTGTATTAAATTCGAATGCAATTTTTGTGATTCATCGCCAATGAGAAGGTCCACCGTATACAGTAAACCAGAAGTGAAGCGTCGGAATCTAAAACTGGACTCACAGGAGAGGTTCAAATCATAGATATTAAGAGTGTCAGTCCTCTTGTACTTAAGTCGGCATTGTGCCTCTTGAATTTAATTCCGTTACAATTTCTGTGTTTCATCGTGAATAAGAAGGCCCAAGGGATACAGTACACCTGAAGTGAAGCATAGGAATCTAAAACTGGACTCACAGGAGAGGTTCAAATCATAGAAAGTTAGAGTGTCAGTCCACTTGTACTTAAGTCGGCATTGTGCCTTTTGCATTTAATTCGGATGCAGTTTCTGTGTTTCATCGTCAATAAGAAGGTCCAAGGGATTCAGTAAACCTAAAGTGAAGCATCGGAATCTAAAACTAGCATCACGGGAGAGGTTCAAATCATTGAGAGTTAGAGTGTCAGTCCTCTTGTACTTAAGTCGGCATTGTGCCTTTTGAATTTAATTCCAATGCAATTTCTGTGCTTCATCGTCAATACGACGGTCCAAGGTGTACAGTAAACCTAAAGTGAAGCATCCGAATCTAAAACTAGACTCACAGGAGAGGTTCAAATCATAGAAAGTTAGAGTGTCAGTCCTCTTGTACTTAAGTCGGCATTGTGCCTTTAGAATTTAATTCCGATGCAATTTCTGTGTTTCATCGTCGATAAGAAGGTCCAAGGTATACAGTAAACCTGAAGTGAAGCATCGGAATCTAAAACTGGACTCACGGGAGATTTTCAAATCATAGAAATTTAGAGTATCAGTCCTCTTGTACTTAGGTCGGCATTGTGCATTTTGTATTTAATTCGGATGCAATTTCTGTGTGTCATCGTCAATAAGAAAGTCCCAGGGATACAGTAAACCTGAAGTGAAGCATCGGAATCTAAAGCTGGACTCACAGGAGAGGTTCGAATCATAGAAAGTTAGAGAGTCGGTCCTCTTGTACTTAAGTCGGCATTGTGCCTTTTGTATTAAGTTCGAATGCAATTTCTGTGCTTCATCGCCAATGAGAAGGTCCAAGGTATACAGTAAACCTGAAGTGAAGCATCGGAATCTAAAACTGGACTCACGGGAGAGGATCAAATCATAGAAATTTAGAGTATCAGTCCTCTTGTACTTAGGTCGGCATTGTGCATTTTGTATTTAATTCGGATGCAATTTCTGTGTGTCATCGTCAATAAGAAGGTTCAAGGGATACAGTAAACCTGAAGTGAAGCATCGGAATCTAAAACTGTACCCAGAGGAGAGGTTCAAATCAAGGAAAGTTAGAGTGTCAGTCCTCTTGTACTTAAGTCGGTATTGTGCCTTTTGTATTAAATTTGGATGCAATTTCTGCGTTTCATCGTCAATAAGAAGGTCCAAGGGATACAGTAAACCTGAAGTGAAGCATCTTAATCTACAACTGGACTCAAAGGAGAGGTTCAGATCATAGAAATTTAGAGTGTCAGTCCTCTTGTACTTAAGCTGGTATTGTGCCTTTTGTATTAAACTCGGATGCAATTTCTGTGTTTCATCATCAATAAGAAGGTCCAAGGGATACAGTACACCTGAAGTGAAGCATCGGAATCTAAAACTGGACTCACAGGAGAGGTTCAAATCATAGAAAGTTAGAGTGTCAGTCCACTTGTACTTAAGTCGGCATTGTGCCTTTTGCATTTAATTCGGATGCAGTTTCTGTGTTTCATCGTCAATATGAAGGTCCAAGGGATTCAGTAAACCTAAAGTGAAGCATCGGAATCTAAAACTAGCCTCACGGGAGAGGTTCAAATCATTGAGAGTTAGAGTGTCAGTCCTCTTGTACTTAAGTCGGCATTGTGCCTTTTGAATTTAATTCCAATGCAATTTCTGTGCTTCATCGTCAATACGACAGTCCAAGGTGTACAGTAAACCTAAAGTGAAGCATCCGAATCTAAAACTAGACTCACAGGAGAGGTTCAAATCATAGAAAGTTAGAGTGTCAGTCCTCTTGTACTTAAGTCGGCATTGTGCCTTTAGAATTTAATTCCGATGCAATTTCTGTGTTTCATCGTCAATAAGAGGGTCCAAGGGATACAGTAAACCTGAAGTGAAGCATCGGAATCTAAAACTGGACTCACAGGAGAGGTTCAAATCGTAAAAATTTAGAGTGTCAGTCCTCTGGTACTTAAGTCGGCATTGTGCCTTATGAATTTAAATCCGATGCAATTTCTGTGCTTCATCGTCAATAAGAAAGTCCCAGGGATACAGTAAACCTGAAGTGAAGCATCGGAATCTAAAGCTGGACTCACAGGATAGGTTCGTATCATAGAAAGTTAGAGAGTCGGTCCTCTTGTACTTAAGTCGGCATTGTGCCTTTTGTATTAAGTTCGAATGCAATTTCTGTGCTTCATCGCCAATAAGAAGGTCCAAGGTATACAGTAAACCTCAAATGAAGCATCGGAATCTAAAACTGGACTCACAGGACAGGTTCAAATCATAGAAAGTTAGAGTGTCAGTCCTCTTGTACTTAAGTCGGCATTGTGCCTTTTCAATTTAATTCCGATGCAGTTTCTGCGTTTCATCGTCAATAAGAAGGTCCAAGAGATTCAGTAAACCTAAAGTGAAGCATCGGAAACTAAAACTGGCCTCACAGGAGAGGTTCAAATCATTGAAAGTTACAGTGTCAGTCCTCTTGTACTTAAGTCGGCATTGTGCCTTTTGAATTTAATTCCAATGCAATTTCTGTGCTTCATCGTCAATGAGAAGGTCCAAGGGATACAGTAAACCTAAGGTGAAGCATCGGAATCTAAAACTGGACTCCCAGGAGAGGTTCAAATCATAGAAAGTTAGAGTGTCAGTCCTCTTGTACTTAAGTCGGCATTGTGCCTTTTGAATTTAATTCCAATGCAATTTCTGTGCTTCACCGTCAATAAGAAAGTCCAAGGGATACAGTAAACGTGAAGTGAAGCATAGGAATCTAAAACTGGACTCACAGGAGGGGTTCAAATCATAGAAAGTTAGAGTGTCAGTCCGTTTTGTACTTAAGTCGGCATTTTGCCTTTTGAATTTAATTCCGATGCAATTTCAGTGTTTCATCGTCAATACGAAGGTCCAAGGAATACAGTAAACCTAAAGTGAAGCATCGGAATCTAAAACTGGACTCACAGGAGAGGTTCAAATCATAGAAAGTTGGAGTGTCAGTCCTCTTGTACTTAAGTCGGCATTGTGCCTTTTGTATTAAATTCGGATGCAATTTTTGTGCTGTATCGCCAATAAGAAGGTCCACGGTATACAGTAAGCCTGAAGTGAAGCGTCGGTATCTAAAAGTGGACTCACAGGAGAGGTTCAAATCATAGAAAGTAAGAGTGCCAGTCCTCTTGTACTTAGGTCGGCATTGTGCTTTTTGAATTTTATTCCGTTGCAATTTCTGTGTTTTATCGTGAATAAGAAGGTCCAAGGGATACAGTAAAGCTGAAGTGAAGCATCGGAATGTAAAACTGGACTCACAGGAGCGGTTTACATCATAGTAAGTTAGAGTGTCAATCCTCTTGTACTTAAGTCGGCATTGTGCCTTTTGTATTAAATTAGAATGCTATTTCTGGGCTTCATCGCCAATAAAAAGGTCTAAGGTATACAGTAGACCTAAAGTGAAGCATCGGAATCTAAAACTGGACTCACGGGAGAGGTTCAAATCATAGAAATTTAGAGTATCAGTCCTCTTGTACTTAAGTCGGCATTGTGCCTTTTGTATTTAATTCGGATGCAATTTTTGTGTTTCATCGTCAACAAGTAGGTCCAAGGGATACAGTAAACCTGAAGTGAAGCATCGGAATCTAAAACTGGACCCAGCGGTGAGGTTCAAATCAAGGAAAGTTAGAGTGTCAGTCCTCTTGTACTTAAGTCGGCATTGTGCCTTTAGAATTTAATTCCGATGCAATTTCTGTGTTTCATCGTCGATAAGAAGGTCCAAGGTATACAGTAAACCTGAAGTGAAGCATCGGAATCTAAAACTGGACTCACGGGAGAGGTTCAAATCATAGAAATTTAGAGTATCAGTCCTCTTGTACTTAGGTCGGCATTGTGCATTTTGTATTTAATTCGGATGCAATTTCTGTGTGTCATCGTCAATAAGAAAGTCCCAGGGATACAGTAAACCTGAAGTGAAGCATCGGAATCTAAAGCTGGACTCACAGGAGAGGTTCGAATCATAGAAAGTTAGAGAGTCGGTCCTCTTGTACTTAAGTCAGCATTGTGCCTTTTGTATTAAGTTCGAATGCAATATCTGTGCTTCATCGCCAATGAGAAGGTCCAAGGTATACAGTAAACCTGAAGTGAAGCATCGGAATCTAAAACTGGACTCACGGGAGAGGTTCAAATCATAGAAATTTAGAGTATCAGTCCTCTTGTACTTAGGTCGGCATTGTGCATTTTGTATTTCATTCGGATGCAATTTCTGTGTGTCATCGTCAATAAGAAGGTTCAAGGGATACAGTAAACCTGAAGTGAAGCATCGGAATCTAAAACTGTACCCAGAGGAGAGGTTCAAATCAAGGAAAGTTAGAGTGTCAGTCCTCTTGTACTTAAGTCGGTATTGTGCCTTTTGTATTAAATTTGGATGCAATTTCTGCGTTTCATCGTCAATAAGAAGGTCCAAGGGATACAGTAAACCTGAAGTGAAGCATCTTAATCTACAACTGGACTCAAAGGAGAGGTTCAGATCATAGAAATTTAGAGTGTCAGTCCTCTTGTACTTAAGCTGGTATTGTGCCTTTTGTATTAAACTCGGATGCAATTTCTGTGTTTCATCATCAATAAGAAGGTCCAAGGGATACAGTACACCTGAAGTGAAGCATCGGAATCTAAAACTGGACTCACAGGAGAGGTTCAAATCATAGAAAGTTAGAGTGTCAGTCCACTTGTACTTAAGTCGGCATTGTGCCTTTTGCATTTAATTCGGATGCAGTTTCTGTGTTTCATCGTCAATAAGAAGGTCCAAGGGATTCAGTAAACCTAAAGTGAAGCATCGGAATCTAAAACTAGCCTCACGGGAGAGGTTCAAATCATTGAGAGTTAGAGTGTCAGTCCTCTTGTACTTAAGTCGGCATTGTGCCTTTTGAATTTAATTCCAATGCAATTTCTGTGCTTCATCGTCAATACGACAGTCCAAGGTGTACAGTAAACCTAAAGTGAAGCATCCGAATCTAAAACTAGACTCACAGGAGAGGTTCAAATCATAGAAAGTTAGAGTGTCAGTCCTCTTGTACTTAAGTCGGCATTGTGCCTTTAGAATTTAATTCCGATGCAATTTCTGTGTTTCATCGTCAATAAGAGGGTCCAAGGGATACAGTAAACCTGAAGTGAAGCATCGGAATCTAAAACTGGACTCACAGGAGAGGTTCAAATCGTAAAAATTTAGAGTGTCAGTCCTCTGGTACTTAAGTCGGCATTGTGCCTTATGAATTTAAATCCGATGCAATTTCTGTGCTTCATCGTCAATAAGAAAGTCCCAGGGATACAGTAAACCTGAAGTGAAGCATCGGAATCTAAAGCTGGACTCACAGGATAGGTTCGAATCATAGAAAGTTAGAGAGTCGGTCCTCTTGTACTTAAGTCGGCATTGTGCCTTTTGTATTAAGTTCGAATGCAATTTCTGTGCTTCATCGCCAATAAGAAGGTCCAAGGTATACAGTAAACCTCAAATGAAGCATCGGAATCTAAAACTGGACTCACAGGACAGGTTCAAATCATAGAAAGTTAGAGTGTCAGTCCTCTTGTACTTAAGTCGGCATTGTGCCTTTTCAATTTAATTCCGATGCAGTTTCTGCGTTTCATCGTCAATAAGAAGGTCCAAGGGATTCAGTAAACCTAAAGTGAAGCATCGGAAACTAAAACTGGCCTCACAGGAGAGGTTCAAATCATTGAAAGTTACAGTGTCAGTCCTCTTGTACTTAAGTCGGCATTGTGCCTTTTGAATTTAATTCCAATGCAATTTCTGTGCTTCATCGTCAATGAGAAGGTCCAAGGGATACAGTAAACCTAAGGTGAAGCATCGGAATCTAAAACTGGACTCCCAGGAGAGGTTCAAATCATAGAAAGTTAGAGTGTCAGTCCTCTTGTACTTAAGTCGGCATTGTGCCTTTTGAATTTAATTCCAATGCAATTTCTGTGCTTCACCGTCAATAAGAAGGTCCAAGGGATACAGTAAACGTGAAGTGAAGCATAGGAATCTAAAACTGGACTCACAGGAGGGGTTCAAATCATAGAAAGTTAGAGTGTCAGTCCGTTTTGTACTTAAGTCGGCATTGTGCCTTTTGAATTTAATTCCGATGCAATTTCAGTGTTTCATCGTCAATACGAAGGTCCAAGGAATACAGTAAACCTAAAGTGAAGCATCGGAATCTAAAACTGGACTCACAGGAGAAGTTCAAATCATAGAAAGTTGGAGTGTCAGTCCTCTTGTACTTAAGTCGGCATTGTGCCTTTTGTATTAAATTCGGATGCAATTTTTGTGCTTTATCGCCAATAAGAAGGTCCACGGTATACAGTAAGCCTGAAGTGAAGCGTCGGTATCTAAAAGTGGACTCACAGGAGAGGTTCAAAACATAGAAAGTAAGAGTGCGAGTCCTCTTGTACTTAGGTCGGCATTGTGCCTTTTGAATTTTATTCCGTTGCAATTTCTGTGTTTTATCGTGAATAAGAAGGTCCAAGGGATACAGTAAAGCTGAAGTGAAGCATCGGAATGTAAAACTGGACTCACAGGAGCGGTTTACATCATAGTAAGTTAGAGTGTCAATCCTCTTGTACTTAAGTCGGCATTGTGCCTTTTGTATTTAATTCGGATGCAATTTTTGTGTTTCATCGTCAACAAGTAGGTCCAAGGGATACAGTAAACCTGAAGTGAAGCATCGGAATCTAAAACTGGACCCAGCGGTGAGGTTCAAATCAAGGAAAGTTAGAGTGTCAGTCCTCTTGTACTTAAGTCGGTATTGTGCCTTTTGTATTAAATTCGGATGCAATTTCTGTGTTTCATCATCAATAAGAAGGTCCAAGGGATACAGTAAACCTGAAATGAAGCATTGGAATCTAAAACTGGACTCACAGGAGAGGTTCAAATCATAGAAAGTTAGAGTGTCAGTCCTCTTGCACTTAAGTCGGCATTGTTCCTTTTGAATTTAATTCCGATGCAATTTCTGTGTTTCATCGTCAATAAGAAGGTCCAAGGGATTCAGTAAACCTAAAGTGAAGCATCGGAATCTAAAACTGGCCGCACAGGAGAGGTTCAAATCATAGAAAATTAGAGTGTCAGTCCTCTTGTACTTAAGTCGGCATTGTGCCTTTTGAATTTTATTCCGTTGCAATTTCTGTGTTTCATCGTGAATAACAAGGTCCAAGGGATACAGTAAAGCTGAAGTGAAGCATCGGAATGTAAAACTGGACTCACAGGAGCGGTTTACATCATAGAAAGTTAGAGTGTCAATCCACATGTACTTAAGTCGGCATTGTGCCTTTTGTATTAAATTCGAATGCAATTTCTGTGCTTCATCGCCAATAAGAAGGTCTAAGGTATACAGTAAACCTTAAGTGAAGCATCGGAATCTAAAACTGGACTCACGGGAGAGATTCAAATGATAGAAATTTAGAGTATCAGTCCTCTTGTACTTATGTCGGCATTGTGCTTTTTGTATTAAATTCGAATGCAATTTCTGGGCTTCATCGTCAATAAGAAGGTCCAATGTATACAGAAAACCTGATGTGAAGCGTCGGAATCTAAAGCTGGACTCACAGGAGAGGTTCAAAACATAGAAAGTTGGAATGTCAGTATTCATGTACTTAAGTCGGCATTGTGCCATTAGAATTTAATTCCGATGCAATTTCTGTGTTTCATCGTTAATAAGAAGGTCCAAGGGAAACATTAAACCTGAAGTGAAGACTCGGAATCTAAAACTGGACTAACAGGCGAGGTTGAAATCATAGGAAGTTTGAGTGTCAGTCCTTTTGTACTTAAGTCGGCATTATGCCTTTTGAATTTAATTTCGATGCAGTTTCTGTGTTTCATCGTCAATAAGAAGGTCCAAGGGATACAGTAAACCTAAAGTGAAGCATCGGAATCTAAAACTGGACTCAGAGGAGAGGTTCAAATCATAGAAAGTTAGAGTGTCAGTCCTCTTGTACTTAAGTCTGCATTGTGTCATTTGAATTTAATTCCAATGCATTTTATGCGCTTCACCGTCAATAAGAAGGTCCAAGGGATACAGTAAACGTGAAGTGAAGCATAGGAATCTAAAACTGGACTCACAGGAGAGGTTTAAATCATAGAAAGTTAGAGTGTCAGTCCTCTTGTACTTAAGTCGGCATTGTGCCTTTTGAATTTAATTACGATGCAATTTCTGTGTTTCATGGTGAAAAAGAAGGTCCAAGGGATACAGTAAACCTGAAGTGAAGCATCGGAATGTAATACTGGACTCACAGGAGCGGTTTACATCATAGAAAGTTAGAGTGTCAATCCTCTTGTACTTAAGTCGGCATTGTGCCTTTTGTATTAAATTCGAATGCAATTTCTGTGCTTCATCGCCAATAAGAAGGTCCAAGGTATGCAGTAAACCTGATGTGAAGCATCGGAATCTAAAACTGGACTCACAGGAGAGGTTCAAATCACAGAAATTTATAGTATCAGTCCTCTTGTACATAAGTCGGCATTGTGCCTTTTGTATTTAATTCGGATGCAATTTCTGTGTTTCGTCGTCCATAAGAAGGTCCAAAGGATACAGTAAACCTGAATTGAAGCATCGGAATCTAAAACTGGACCCAGAGGAGAGGTTCAAATCAAGGAAAGTTAGAGTGACAGTCCTCTTGTACTTAAGTCGGTATTGTGCCTTTTGTATTAAATTCGGATGCAATTTCTGTGTTTCATCGTCAATAAGAAGGTCCAAGGGATACAGTAAACCTGAAGTGAAGCATCGGAATCTAAAACTGGACTCAAAGGAGAGGTTCAAATCATAGAAAGTTAGAGTGTCATTCCTCTTGTACTTAAGCTGGTATTGTGCCTTTTGTATTACATTCGGATGCAATTTCTGTGTTTCATCATCAATACGAAGGTCCAAGGGATACAGTAAACCGGAAGTGAAGCAACTGAATCTAAACCTGGACTCACAGGAGAGGTTCAAATCATAGAAAGTCAGAGTGTCAGTCCGTTTTGTATTTGTGTTGGCATTGTGCCTTTTGAATTAAATTCCGATGCAGTTTCTGTGTTTCATCGTCAATATGAAAGTCTAAGGTATTCAGTAAACCTAAAGTGAAGCATCGGAATCTAAAACTGGCCTCACAGGAGAGGTTCAAATCATAGATAGTTAGAGTGTCAGTCCTCTTGTACTTAAGTAAGCATTATGCCTTTTGAATTTCATTCCAATGGAATTACTGTGCTTCATCGTCAATAAGAAGGTCCAAGGGTACAGTAAACCTGAAGTGAAGCATCGAAATCTAATACTGGACTCACAGGAGAGGTTCAAATTATAGAAAGTTAGAGTGTCAGTCCTCTTGTACTTAAGTCGGCATTGTGCCTTTTGAATTTTATTCCGTTGCAAATTCTGTGTTTCATCCTGAATAAGAAGGTCCAAGGGATACAGTAAAGCTGAAGTGAAGCATCGGAATGTAAAACTGGACTCACAGGAGCGGTTTACATCATAGAAAGTTAGAGTGTCAATCCTCTTGTACTTAAGTCGGCATTGTGCCTTTTGTATTAAATTCGAATGCAATTTCTATGCTTCATCGCCAATAAGAAGGTCTAAGGTATACAGTAAACCTAAAGTGAAGCATCGGAATCTAAAACTGGACTCATCGGAGAGGTTCAAATCATAGAAATTTAGAGTATCAGTCCTCTTGTACTTAAGTCGGCATTGTGCTTTTGTATTAAATTCGGATGCAATTTCTGTGTTTCATCGTCAATAAGTTGGTCCAAGGGATACAGTAAACCTGAAGTGAAGCATCGGAATCTAAAACAGGACCCACAGGAGAGGTTCAAATCAAAGAAAGTTAGAGTGTCAGTCCGCTTGTACTTAAGTCGGCATTGTGCCTATTGTATTAAATTCGGATGCAATTTCTGTGTTTCTCGTCAATAAGAAGGTCCAAGGGATACAGTAAACCTGTAGTGAAGCATCGGAATCTAAAACTGGACTCAAAGGAGAGGTTCAAATCTTTAAATGTTAGAGTGTCAGTCCTCTTGTACTTAAGCCGGTATTGTGCCTTTTGTATTAAATTCGGATGCAATTTCTGTGTTTTATTATCAATAAGAAGGTCCAAGGGATACAGTAAACCTGAAGTGAAGCATCGAAATCTAAAACTGGACTCACAGGGGAGGTTCAAATCATAGAAAGTTAGAGTGTCAGTCCTCTTGTACTTAAGTCGGAATTGTGCCTTTTGAATTTAATTCCGATGCAGTCTCTGTGTTTCATCGTCATTAAGAAGGTCCAAGGGATACAGTAAACCTGAAGTGAAGCATGGGAATCTAAAACTGGACCCAGAGGAGAGGTTCAAATCAAGGGAAGTTAGAGTGTCAGTCCTTTTGTACTTAGGTCGGTATTGTGCCTTTTGTATTAAATTCGGATGCAATTTCTGTGTTTCATCGTCAATAACAAGGTCCAAGGGATACAGTAAACCTGAAGTGAAGCATCGGAATCTAAAACTGGACTCAAAGGAGAGGTTTAAATCATAGAAAGTTAGAGTGTCAGTCCTCTCGTACTTAAGCTGGTATTGTGCCTTTTGTATTAAATTCCGATGCAATTTCTGTGTTTCATCATCAATAAGAAGGTGTAAAGGATACAGTAAACGTGAAGTGAAGCATCGGTATCTAAAACTGGACTCACAGGAGAGGTTCAAATCATAGAAAGTTAGAGTGTCATTCCTCTTGTACTTAAGCTGGTATTGTGCCTTTTGTATTACATTCGGATGCAATTTCTGTGTTTCATCTTCAATACGAAGGTCCAAGGGATACAGTAAACCGGAAGTGAAGCAACTGAATCTAAAACTGGACTCACAGGAGAGGTTCAAATCATAGAAAGTTAGAGTGTCAGTCCGTTTTGTATTTTTGTCGGCATTGTGCCTTTTGAATTTAATTCCGATGTAGTTTCTGTGTTTTATCGTCAATAAGAAAGTCTAAGGTATTCAGTAAACCTAAAGTGAAGCATCGGAATCTAAAACTGGCCTCTCAGGAGAGGTTCAAATCATAGATAGTTAGAGTGTCAGTCCTCTTAAACTGAAATCGGCATTATGCCTTTTGAATTTAATTTCGATGCAGTTTCTGTGTTTCATCGTCAATAAGAAGGTCCAAGGGATACAGAAAACCTAAAGTGAAGCATCGGAATCTAAAACTGGACTCACAGGAGAGGTTCAAATCATAGAAAGTTAGAGTGTCAGTCCTCTTGTACTTAAGTCGGCATTGTGCCTTTTGAATTTCATTCCAATGCAATTACTGTGATTCATCGTCAATAAGAAGGTCCAAGGGTACAGTAAACCTGAAGTGAAGCATCGGAATCTAATACTGGACTCCCAGGAGAGGTTCAAATTATAGAAAGTTAGATTGTCAGTCCTCTTGTACTTAAGTCGGCATTGTGCTTTTGAAATTTATTCCGTTGCAATTTCTGTGTTTCATCGTGAATAAGAAGGTCCAACGGATACAGTAAAGCTGAAGTGAAACATGGGAATCTAAAACTGGACCCAGAGGAGAGGTTCAAATCAAGGGAAGTTAGAGTGTCAGTCCTTTTGTACTTAGGTCGGTATTGTGCCTTTTGTATTAAATTCGGATGCAATTTCTGTGTTTCATCGTCAATAACAAGGTCCAAGGGATACAGTAAACCTGTAGTGAAGCATCGGAATCTAAAACTGGACTCAAAGGAGAGGTTCAAATCTTTGAATGTTAGAGTGTCAGTCCTCTTGTACTTAAGCCGGTATTTTGCCTTTTGTATTAAATTCGGATGCAATTTCTGTGTTTTATTATCAATAAGAAGGTCCAAGGGATACAGTAAACCTGAAGTGAAGCATCGAAATCTAAAACTGGACTCACAGGGGAGGTTCAAATCATAGAAAGTTAGAGTGTCAGTCCTCTTGTACTTAAGTCGGAATTGTGCCTTTTGAATTTAATTCCGATGCAGTTTCTGTGTTTCATCGTCAATAAGAAGGTCCAAGGGATACAGTAAACCTGAAGTGAAGCATGGGAATCTAAAACTGGACCCAGAGGAGAGGTTCAAATCAAGGGAAGTTAGAGTGTCAGTCCTTTTGTACTTAGGTCGGTATTGTGCCTTTTGTATTAAATTCGGATGCAATTTCTGTGTTTCATCGTCAATAACAAGGTCCAAGGGATACAGTAAACCTGAAGTGAAGCATCGGAATCTAATACTGGACTCACAGGTGAGGTTCAAATCATTGAAAGTTAGAGTGTCAGTCCTCTCGTACTTAAGCTGGTATTGTGCCTTTTGTATTAAATTCCGATGCAATTTCTGTGTTTCATCATCAATAAGAAGGTGCAAAGGATACAGTAAACGTGAAGTGAAGCATCGGTATCTAAAACTGGACTCACAGGAGAGGTTCAAATCATAGAAAGTTAGAGTGTCAGTCCTCTTGTACTTAAGTCAGCATTGTGCCTTTTGAATTTAATTCCGATGCAGTTTCTGTGTTTCATCGTCAATAAGTAGGTCCAAGGTATTCAGTAAACCTAAAGTAAAGCATCGGAATCTAAAACTGGCCTCACAGGAGGGGTTTAAATCATAGAAAGTTAGAGTGTCAGTCCACTTGTACTTAAGTCGGCATTGTGCCTTTTGAATTTTTTTCCAATGCAATTTCTGTGCTCCATCGTCAATAAGAAGGTCCAAGGGATACATTAAACCTGAAGTGAAGCATCGGAATCTAATACTGGACTCACAGGAGAGGTTCAAATCATTGAAAGTTAGAGTGTCAGTCCGTTTTGTACTTAAGTCGGCATTGTGCCTTTTGAATTTAATTCCGCTGCAATATCAGTGTTTCATCGTCAATAAGAAGGTCCAAGGGTTACAGTAAACCTGAAGTGAAGCATCGGAATCTAGAACTGGACTCACAGGAGAGGTTCAAATCATAGAAATTTAGAGTGTCAGTCCTCTTGTACTTAAGTCGGCATTGTGCTTTTCTATTAAATTCGGATGCAATTTCTGTGTTTCATCGTCAATAAGTTGGTCCAAGGGATACAGTAAACCTGAAGTGAAGCATCGGAATCTAAAACAGGACCCACAGGAGAGGTTCAAATCAAAAAAAGTTAGAGTGTCAGTCCTCTTGTACTTAAGTCGGCATTGTGCCTTTTGTATTAAATTCGGATGCAATTTCTGTGTTTCATTATCAATACGAAGGTCCAAGGGATACAGTAAACCTGAAGTGAAGCATCGAAATCTAAAACTGGACTCATAAGAGAGGTTCAAATCAAAGAAAGTTAGAGTGTCAATCCTCTTGAACTTAAGTCGGCATTGTGACTTTTGAATTTAATTCGGATGCAGTTTCTGTGTTTCATCGTCAATATGAAGGTCCAAGGGATACAGTAAACCTGAAGTGAAGCATCGGAATCTAAAACTGGACTCACAAGAGGGGTTCAAATCATAGAAAATTAGTGTGTCAGTCCTCTTGTACTTAAGTCGGCATTGTGCCTTTTGAATTTAATTCCGATGCAGTTTCTGTGTTTCATCGTCAATAGGAAGGTCCAAGGGATGCAGTAAACCTGAAGTGAAGCACCGGAATCTAATACTGGACTCACAGGAGAGGTTCAAATCATAGAATGTTAGAGTGTCACTCTTCTTGTACTTAAGTCGGCATTGTGCCTTTTGAATTTAATTCCGATGCAATTTCTGTGCTTCATCGTCAATAAGAAGGTCCAAGGGATACAGTAAACCTGAAGTGAAGCATCGGAATCTAAAACTGGACTCACAGGAGAGGTTCAAATCATAGAATGTTAGAGTGTCAGTCCTCTTGTACTTAAGTCGGCATTGTGCTTTTTGAATTTAATTCCGATGCAGTTTCTGTGTTTCATCGTCAATAAGAAGGTCCAAGGGATACAGTAAACCTGAAGTGAAGCATGGGAATCTAAAACTGGACCCAGAGAAGGGGTTCAATACAAGGGAAGTTAGAGTGTCAGTCCTTTTGTACTTAGGTCGGTATTGTGCCTTTTGAATTTAATTCCGCTGCAATTTCTGTGTTTCATCGTCAATAAGAAGGTCCAAGGGTTACAGTAAACCTGAAGTGGAACGTCGGAATCTAAAACTGGACTCACAGGAGAGGTTCAAATCATAGAAAGTTAGAGTGTCGGTCCTCTTGTACTTAAGTCGGCATTGGGCCTTTTGAATTTAATTCCGATGGAATTTCTATGTTTCATCGTCAATATGAAGGCCCATGGGATACAGTAAACCTGAAATGAAGCATCGGAATCTAAAACTGGACTCACAGGAGCGGTATAAATCATAGAAAGTTAGAGTGTCAATCCTCTAGTACTTAAGTCGGCATTGTGCCTTTTGTATTAAATTCGGATGCAATTTCTGTGCCTCATCGCCAATAAGAAGGTCCAAGGTATACAGTTAACCTGAAGTGAAGCATCGGAATCTAAAACTGGACTCACAGGAGAGGTTCAAATCATAGAAATTTAGAGTGTCAGTCCTCTTGTACTTAAGTCGGCATTGTGCTTTTCTATTAAATTCGGATGCAATTTCTGTTTTTCATCGTCAATAAGTTGGTCCAAGGGATACAGTAAACCTGAAGTGAAGCATCGGAATCTAAAACTGGACTCACAGGAGGGGTTCAAATCATAGAAAATTAGAGTGTCAGTCCTCTTGTACTTAAGTCGGCATTGTGCCTTTTGAATTTATTTCCGATGCAGTTTCTGTGTTTCATCGTCAATAGGAAGGTCCAAGGGATACAGTAAACCTGAAGTGAAGCATCGGAATCTAATACTGGGCTCACAGGAGAAGTTCAAATCATAGAATGTTAGAGTGTCACTCTTCTTGTACTTAAGTCGGCATTGTGCCTTTTGAATTTAATTCCGATGCAATTTCTGTGCTTCATCGTCAATAAGAAGGTCCAAGGGATACAGTAAACCTGAAGTGAAGCATCGGAATCTAAAACTGGACTCACAGGAGAGGTTCAAATCATAGAATGTTAGAGTGTCAGTCCTCTTGTACTTAAGTCGGCATTGTGCCTTTTGAATTTAATTCCGATGCAGTTTCTGTGTTTCATCGTCAATAAGAAGGTCCAAGGGATACAGTAAACCTGAAGTGAAGCATGGGAATCTAAAACTGGACTCACAGGAGAGGTTCAAATCATAGAAATTTAGAGTGTCAGTCCTCTTGTACTTAAGTCGGCATTGTGCTTTTCTATTAAATTCGGATGCAATTTCTGTGTTTCATCGTCAATAAGTTGGTCCAAGGGATACAGTAAACCTGAAGTGAAGCATCGGAATCTAAAACAGGACCCACACGAGAGGTTCAAATCAAAGAAAGTTAGAGTGTCAGTCCTCTTGTACTTAAGTCGGCATTGTGCCTTTTGTATTAAATTCGGATGCAATATCTGTGTATCTCGTAAATAAGAAGGTCCAAGGGATACAGTAAACCTGAAGTGAAGCATCGGAATCTAAAACTGGACTCAAAGGAGAGGTTCAAATCATAGAAAGTTAGAGTGTCAGTCCTCTTGTACTTAAGCCGGTATTGTGCCTTTTGTATTAAATTCGGATGCAATTTCTGTGTTTCATTATCAATAAGAAGGTCCAAGGGATACAGTAAACCTGAAGTGAAGCATCGAAATCTAAAACTGGACTCACAAGAGAGGTTCAAATCATTGAAAGTTGGAGTGAAAGTCCTCTTGAACTTAAGTCGGCATTGTGCTTTTTGAATTTAATTCCGATGCAGTTTCTGTGTTTCATCGTCAATACGAAGGTCCAAGGGATACAGTAAACCTGAGGTGAACCATCAGAATCTAAAACTGGACTCACAGGATAGGTTCAAATCATAGAAAGTTAGAGTGTCAGTCCGCTTGTACTTAAGCCGGCATTGTGCCTTTTGTATTAAATTCGGATGCAGTTCCTGTGTTTCTTCGTCAATATGAAGGTGCAAGGGATACAGTAAACCTGAAGTGAAGCATCGGAATCTAAAACTGGACTCACAGGAGAGGTTCAAATCATAGAAAGTTAGAGTGTCAGTCCTCTTGTACTTAGGTCGGCATTTTGCCTTTTGAATTTAATTCCGATGCAGTTTCTGTGTTTCATCGTCAATAGGAAGGTCCAAGGGATACAGTAAACCTGAAGTGAAGCATCGGAATCTAATACTGGACTCTCAGGAGAGGTTCAAATCATAGAATGTTAGAGTGTCACTCTTCTTGTACTTAAGTCGGCATTGTGCCTTTTGAATTTAATTCCGATGCAATTTCTGTGCTTCATCATCAATAAGAAGGTCCAAGGGGTACAGTAAACCTGAAGTGAAGCATCGGAATCTAAAACTGGACTCACAGGAGAGGTTCAAATCATAGAAAGTTAGAGTGTCAGTCCTCTTGTACTTACGTCGGCATTGTGCCTTTTGAATTTAATTCCGATGCAATTTCTGTGTTTCATCATCAATAAGAAGGTCCAAGGGATACAGTAAACCAAGAGCGAAGCATCAGAATCTAAAACTGGCCTCACAGGAGCGGTTTAAATCATAGAAAGATAGAGTGTCAGTCCTCTTTTACTTAAGTCGGCATTGTGCCTTTTGTATTAAATTCGGATGCTATATCTGTGCTTCATCGCCAAAAAGAAGGTCCAAGCTATACAGTAAACCAGAAGTGAAGCATCGGAAACTAAAACTGGACTCACAGGAGGTGTTGAAATCATAGATATTTAGAGTGTCAGTCCTCTTGTACTTAAGTCGCCATTGTGCCTTTTGAATTTAATTCCGCTGTAATTTCTGTGCTCCATCGTCAATAAGAAGGTCCCAGGGATACAGTAAACCTGAAGTGTAGCATCGGAATCTAAGCTGGTCTCTCAGGAGAGGCTCAATTCATAGAATGTTAGTGTGTCAGTCCTCTTGTACTTATGTCGGCATTGCGCCTTCTGAATTCAATTCCGATGCAATTTCTGTGTTTCATCGCCAATAAGAAGGTCCAAGGTATACAGTAAACCTGAAGTGAAGCATCGGAATCAAAAACTGGACTCACAGGAGAGGTTCAAATCATAGAAAGTTAGAGTGTCAGTCCTCTTGTACTTAAGTCGGCATTGTGCATTTTGAATTTAATTCCGATGCAATTTCTGTGTTTCATCATCAATAAGAAGGTCCAAGGGATACAGTAAACCAAGAGCGAAGCATCAGAATCTAAAACTGGCCTCACAGGAGCGGTTTAAATCATAGAAAGTTAGAGTGTCAGTCCTCTTTTACTTAAGTCGGCATTGTGCCTTTTGTATTAAATTCGGATGCTATTTCTGTGCTTCATCGCCAAAAAGAAGGTCCAAGGTATACAGTAAACCAGAAGTGAAGCATCGGAAACTAAAACTGGACTCACAGGAGGTGTTGAAATCATAGATATTTAGAGTGTCAGTCCTCTTGTACTTAAGTCGGCATTGTGCCTTTTGTATTACATTCGGATGAAAATTCTATGTTTCTTCGTAGAATAAGAAGGTCCAAGGGATACAGTAAACCAAGAGCGAAGCATCAGAATCTAAAACTGGCCTCACAGGAGCGGTTTAAATCATAGAAAATTAGAGTGTCAGTCCTCTTTTACTTAAGTCGGCATTGAGCCTTTTGAATTTAATTCCGATGCAATTTCTGTGTTTCATCGTCAATACGAAGGTCCAAGGGATAAAGTAAACCTGACGTGAAGCATCGGAATCAAAAACTGGACTCACAGGAGTGGTTCAAATCGTAGAAAGTTAGAGTGTCAGTCCTCTTGTACTTAAGTCGGCATTGTGCCTTTTGAATTTAATTCCGTTGCATTTTCTGTGCTTCATCGTCAATAAGAAGGTCCCAGGGATATAGTAATCCTGAAGTGAAGCATCGAAATCTAAAACTGGATTCAAAGGAGAGGTTCAAATAATAGAAAGTTTGAATGTCAGTCCTGTTGTACTTAAGTCGGCATTGTGCTTTTTGAATTTAATTCAGATGCAATTTCTGTGTTTCATCGTCAATAAGAATGCCCAAGGGAAACAGTAAACCTGAAGTGAAGCATCGGAATGTAAAATTTGGCACACAGGAGAGTTTCAAATTATAGAAAGTTAGAGTGTCAGTCCTCTTGTACTTAAGTCGGCATTGTGCCTTTTGTATTAAATTCGGATGCAATTTCTGTGTTTCATCGTCAATAAGAAGGTCCAAGGGATACACTAAACCTGAAGTGAAGCATCGGAATCTAAAACTGGACTCACAGGAGAAGTTCAAATCATAGAGAGTTAGAGTGTCAGTCCGCTTGCACTTAAGTCAGCAGTGTGCCTTTTGTATTAAATTCGGATGCAATTTCTATGCTTCATCGCCAATAAGAAGGTCCAAGGTATACAGTAAACCTGAGGTGAAGCATCGGAATCTAAAACTGGACTCACAGGAGAGGTTCAAATCATAGAAGGTTAGAGTGTCGGTCCTCTTGTAATTAAGTCGGCATGGCGCCTTTTGAATTTAATTCCGATGCAGTTTATGTGTTTCATCGTCAATAAGAAGGTCCAAGAGATTCGGTAAACCTAAAGTGACGCATCGGAATCTAAAACTGGCCACACAGGAGAGGTTCAAAGCATAGAGAGTTAGAATGTCAGTCCTTTTGTACTTAATTCGGCATTGTGACTTTTGAATTTAATTCCAATGCAATTTCTGTGCTTCATCGTCAATAAGAGGGTCCAAGGGATACAGTAAACCTGAAGTGAAGCATCGGAATCTAATACTGGACTCACAGGAGAGGTTCAAATCCTAGAAATTTAGAGTGTCAGTCCGTTTTGCACTTAAGTCGGCAATGTGCTTTTGAATTTAATTCCGATGCAATTTCTGTGTTTCATCGTCAATAACAAGGTCCAAGGGATACAGTAAACCTGAAGTGAAGCGTCGGAATCTAAAACTGGACCCACAGGAGATGTTCAAATCAAAGAAAGTTAGAGTGTCAGTCCTCTTGTACTTAAGTCGGCATTGTGCCTTTTGTATTAAATTCGGATGCAATTTCTGTGTTTCATCGTCAAAACGAAGGACCAAGGGATACAGTAAACCTGAGGTGAAGCATCGGAATCTGAAACTGGATTCACAGGAGAGGTTCAAATCATAGAAAGTTAGAGAGCCAGTCCTCTTGTACTTAAGCCGGCATTGTGCCTTTTGTATTAAATTCGGATGCAATTTCTGTGTTTCATCGTCAATAAGAAGGTCCAAGGGATACAGTAAACCTGAAGTGAAACTTCGGAATCTAAAACTGGACTCACAGGAGAGGTTCAAATCATAGAAAGTTAGAGTATCATTCTACTTGTACATAAGTCGGCATTGTGGCTTTTGAATTTAATTCCGATGCAATTTCTGTGCTTCATCGTCAATACGAATGTCCCTGGGATACAGTAAACCTGAAGTGAAGCATCGGAATCTAAAACTGGACTCACAGGAGAGATTCAAATCATAGAAACTTAGAGTGTCAGTCCTCTTGTACTTAAGTCGGCATTGTGCTTTTTGAGTTTAATTCCGATGCAATTTGTGTGTTTCATCGTCAATAAGAAGGTCCAAGGTATACAGTAATTCTGAAGTGAAGCATCGGAATCTAAAACTGGACTCACAGGAGAGGTTCAAAACATAGAAAGTTAAAGTGTCAGTCCTCTTGTACTTAAGTCGACATTATGCCTTTTGAATTTAATTCCGATGCAATTTCTGTGCTTCATTGTCAATAAGAAGGTCCCAGGTGTACAGTAATCCTGAAGTGAAGCATCGAAATCTAAAACTGGATTCACAGGAGAGGTTCAAATCATAGAAAGTTTGAGTGACAGTCCTCTTGTACTTAAGTCGGCATTGTGCTTTTTGAATTTTATTCCGATGCAATTTCTGAGTTTCATCGTCAATAAGAAGGTCCAAGGGAAACAGTAAACCTGAAGTGAGGCATCGGAATCTAAAACTGGACTCACAGGAGAGGTTCAAATCGGTGAAAGTTAGAGTGTCAGTCCTCTTGTACTTAAGTCGGCATTGTGCCTTTTGAATTTAATTCCGCTGCAATTTCTGTGCTTTATCGTCAATAAGAAGGTCCCAGGGATACAGTAAACCTGAAGTGAAGCATCGGAATCGAAGCTGGTCTCTCAGGAGAGGCTCAATTCATAGAACGTTAGTGTGTCAGTCCTCTTGTACTTATGACGGCATTGCGCCTTTTGAATTCAATTCCGATGCAATTTCTGTGTTTCATCGCCAATAAGAAGGTCCAAGGGAAACAGTAAACCAGAAGTGATGATTCGGAATCGAAAACTGGACTAACAGGAGAGGTTCAAATCATAGAAAGTTACAGTGTCAGTCCTCTTGTACTTAAGTTGGCATTGTGCCTTTTGTATTAAATTCGGATGTAATTTCTGGGCTTCATCGCCAAAAAGAAGGTCCAAGGTATACAGTTAACCAGAGGTGAAGCATCGGAAACTAAAACTGGACTCACTGGAGGTGTTGAAACCATAGATATTTAGAGTGTCAGTCCTCTTGTACTTAAGTCGGCATTGCGCCTTTTGTATTAAATTCGGATGCAATTTCTGTGTTTTATCGTCAAAACGAAGGACCAACGGATACAGTAAACCTGAGGTGAAGCATCGGAATCTAAAACTGGATTCATAGGAGAGGTTCAAATCATAGAAAGTTAGAGAGCCAGTCCTCTTGTACTTAAGCCGGCATTGTGACTTTTGTATTAAATTCGGATGCAATTTCTGTGTTTCATCGTCAATAAGAAGGTCCAAGGGATACAGTAAACCTGAAGTGAAACATCGGAATCTAAAACTGGACTCACAGGAGAGGTTCAAATCATAGAAAGTTAGAGTATCACTCTTCTTGTACTTAAGTCGGCATTGTGGCTTTTGAATTTAATTCCGATGCAATTTCTGCGCATCATCGTCAATACGAATGTCCCAGGGATACAGTAAACCTGAAGTGAAGCATCGGAATCTAAAACTGGACTCACAAGGGAGGTTCAAATAATAGAAGGTTCGAGTGTCGGTCCTCTTGCAATTAAGTCGGCATGGCGCATTTTGAATTTAATTCCGATGCAGTTTATGTGTTTCATCGTCAATAAGAAGGTCCAAGGGATTCAGTAAACCTAAAGTGAAGCATCGGAATCTAAAACTGGCCTCACAGAAGAGGTTCAAAGCATAGAGAGTTAGAATGTCAGTCCTTTTGTACTTAATTCGGCATTGTGCCTTTTGAATTTAATTCCAATGCAATATCTGTGCTTCATCGTCAATAACAGGGTCCAAGGGATACAGCAAACCTGAAGTGAAGCATCGGAATCTAATACTGGACTCACAGGAGAGGTTCAAATCCTAGAAATTTAGAGTGTCAGTCCGTTTTGTACTTAAGTCGGCATTGTGCTTTTGAATTTAATTCCGATGCAATTTCTGTGTTTCATCGTCAATAACAAGGCCCAAGGGATACAGTAAACCTGAAGTGAAGCGTCGGAGTCTAAAACTGGACCCACAGGAGATGTTCAAATCAAAGAAAGTTAGAGTATCATTCTTCTTGTACTTAAGTCGGCATTGCGGCTTTTGAATTTAATTCCGATGCAATTTCTGTGCTTCATCGTCAATAAGAAGGTCCAAGGGATACAGTAACCCTGAAGTGAAGCATCGAAATCTAAAACTGGATTCACAGGAGAGGTTCAAATCATAGAAAGTTTGAGTGACAGTCCTCTTGTACTTACGTCGGCATTGTGCCTTTTGAATTTTATTCCGATGCAATTTCTGTGCTTTATCGTCAATAAGAAGGTCCCAGGGATACAGTAAACCTGAAGTGAAGCATCGGAATCTAAGCTGGTCTCTCAGGAGAGGCTCAATTCATAGAACGTTAGTGTGTCAGTCCTCTTGTACTTATGACGGCATTGCGCCTTTTGAATTCAATTCCGATGCAATTTCTGTGTTTCATCGCCAATAAGAAGGTCCAAGCGAAACAGTAAACCAGAGGTGATGATTCGGAATCGAAAACTGGACTAACAGGAGAGGTTCAAATCATAGAAAGTTACAGTGTCAGTCCTCTTGTACTTAAGTTGGCATTGTGCCTTTTGTATTAAATTCGGATGCAATTTCTGGGCTTCATCGCCAATAAGAAGTCCAAGGTATACAGTAAACCTGAAGTGAAGCATCGGAATCTAAAACTGGACTCACAGGAGCGGTTTAAATCATAGAAAGTTAGAGTGTCAGTCCTCTTTTACTTAAGTCGGCATTGTGCCTTTTGTATTAAATTCGGATGCTATTTCTGTGCTTCATCGCCAAAAAGAAGGTCCAAGGTATACAGTTAACCAGAGGTGAAGCATCGGAAACTAAAACTGGACTCACTGGAGGTGTTGAAATCATAGATATTTAGAGTGTCAGTCCTCTTGTACTTAAGTCGGCATTGCGCCTTTTGTATTAAATTCGGATGCAATTTCTGTGTTTCATCGTCAAAACGAAGGACCAAGGGATACAGTAAACCTGCGGTGAAGCATCGGAATCTAAAACTGGATTCATAGGAGAGGTTCAAATCATAGAAAGTTAGAGAGCCAGTCCTCTTGTACTTAAGCCGGCATTGTGACTTTTGTATTAAATTCGGATGCAATTTCTGTGTTTCATCGTCAATAAGAAGGTCCAAGGGATACAGTAAACCTGAAGTGAAACATCGGAATCTAAAACTGGACTCACAGGAGAGGTTCAAATCATAGAAAGTTAGAGTATCACTCTTCTTGTACTTAAGTCGGCATTGTGGCTTTTGAATTTAATTCCGATGCAATTTCTGCGCATCATCGTCAATACGAATGTCCCAGGGATACAGTAAACCTGAAGTGAAGCATCGGAATCTAAAACTGGACTCACAAGGGAGGTTCAAATAATAGAAGGTTCGAGTGTCGGTCCTCTTGCAATTAAGTCGGCATGGCGCATTTTGAATTTAATTCCGATGCAGTTTATGTGTTTCATCGTCAATAAGAAGGTCGAAGGGATTCAGTAAACCTAAAGTGAAGCATCGGAATCTAAAACTGGCCTCACAGAAGAGGTTCAAAGCATAGAGAGTTAGAATGTCAGTCCTTTTGTACTTAATTCGGCATTGTGCCTTTTGAATTTAATTCCAATGCAATATCTGTGCTTCATCGTCAATAAGAGGGTCCAAGGGATACAGCAAACCTGAAGTGAAGCATCGGAATCTAATACTGGACTCACAGGAGAGGTTCAAATCCTAGAAATTTAGAGTGTCAGTCCGTTTTGTACTTAAGTCGGCATTGTGCTTTTGAATTTAATTCCGATGCAATTTCTGTGTTTCATCGTCAATAACAAGGCCCAAGGGATACAGTAAACCTGAAGTGAAGCGTCGGAGTCTAAAACTGGACCCACAGGAGATGTTCAAATCAAAGAAAGTTAGAATATCACTCTTCTTGTACTTAAGTCGGCATTGCGGCTTTTGAATTTAATTCCGATGCAATTTCTGTGCTTCATCGTCAATAAGAAGGTCCAAGGGATACAGTAACCCTGAAGTGAAGCATCGAAATCTAAAACTGGATTCACAGGAGAGGTTCAAATCATAGAAAGTTTGAGTGTCAGTCCTCTTGTACTTAAGTCGGCATTGTGCCTTTTGAATTTAATTCCGATGCAATTTCTGTGTTTCATCATCAATAAGAAGGTCCAAGGGATACAGTAAACCAAGAGCGAAGCATCAGAATCTAAAACTGGCCTCACAGGAGCGGTTTAAATCATAGAAAGTTAGAGTGTCAGTCCTCTTTTACTTAAGTCGGCATTGTGCCTTTTGTATTAAATTCGGATGCTATTTCTGTGCTTCATCGCCAAAAAGAAGGTCCAAGGGATACAGTAAACCAGAGGTGAAGCATCGGAAACTAAAACTGGACTCACTGGTGGTGTTGATATCATAGATATTTAGAGTGTCAGTCCTCTTGTACTTAAGTCGGCATTGCGCCTTTTGTATTACATTCGAATGCAAATTCTGTGTTTCTTCGTCAATAGGAAGGTCCAAGGGATACAGTAAACCAAGAGCGAAGCATCTGAATCTAAAACTGGCCTCACAGGAGCGGTTTAAATCATAGAAAGTTTGAGTGTCAGTCCTCTTTTACTTAAGTCGGCATTGAGCCTTTTGAATTTAGTTCCGATGCAATTTCTGTGTTTCATCGTCAATACGAAGGTCCAAGGGATAAAGTAAACCTGAAGTGAAGCATCGGAATCTAAAACTGGACTCACAAGGGAGGATCAAATAATAGAAGGTTCGAGTGTCGGTCCTCTTGCAATTAAGTCGGCATGGCGCATTTTGAATTTAATTCCGATGCAGTTTATGTGTTTCATCGTCAATAAGAAGGTCCAAGGGATTCCGTAAACCTAAAGTGAAGCATCGGAATCTAAAACTGGCCTCACAGAAGAGGTTCAAAGCATAGAGAGTTAGAATGTCAGTCCTTTTGTACTTAATTCGGTATTGTGCCTTTTGAATTTAATTCCAATGCAATATCTGTGCTTCATCGTCAATAAGAGGGTCCAAGGGATACAGTAAACCTGAAGTGAAGCATCGGAATCTAATACTGGACTCACAGGAGAGGTTCAAATCCTAGAAATTTAGAGTGTCAGTCCGTTTTGTACTTAAGTCGGCATTGTGATTTTGAATTTAATTCCGATGCAATTTCTGTGTTTCATCGTCAATAACAAGGTCCAAGGGATACCGTAAACCTGAAGTGAAGCGTCGGAGTCTAAAACTGGACCCACAGGAGATGTTCAAATCAAAGAAAGTTAGAGTATCACTCTTCTTGTACTTAAGTCGGCATTGTGGCTTTTGAATTTAATTCCGATGCAATTTCTGTGCTTCATCGTCAATAAGAAGGTCCAAGGGATACAGTAACCCTGAAGTGAAGCATCGGAATCTAAAACTGGACTCACAGGAGCGGTTCAAATCGTAGAAAGTTAGAGTGTCAGTCCGCTTGTACTTAAGTCGGCATTGTGCTTTTTGAATTTAATTCCGATGCAATTTGTGTGTTTTATCGTCAATAAGAAGGTCCATGGTATACTGTAAACCTGAAGTGGAGCATCGGAATCTAAAACTGGACTCACAGGAGAGGTTCAAATCGCAGATAGTTAGAGTGTCAGTCCTCTTGTACTTAAGTCGACATTGTGCCTTTTGAATTTATCTCCGTTGCAATTTCTGTGCTTCATCGTCAATATGAAGGTCCCAGGTATACAGTAATCCTGAAGTGAAGCATCGAAATCTAAAACTGGATTCACAGGAGAGGTTCAAATCATAGAAAGTTTGAGTGTCAGTCCTCTTGTACTTAAGTCGGCATTGTGCCTTTAGAATTTAATTCCGATGCAATTTCTGTGTTTCATCATCAATGAGAAGGTCCAAGGGATACAGTAAACCAAGAGCGAAGCATCAGAATCTAAAACTGGCCTCACAGGAGCGGTTTAAATCATAGAAAGTTAGAGTGTCAGTCCTCTTTTACTTAAGTCGGCATTGTGCCTTTTGTATTAAATTCGGATGCTATTTCGGTGCTTCATCGCCAAAAAGAAGGTCCAAGGTATACAGTAAACCAGAGGTGAAGCATCGGAAACTAAAACTGGACTCACTGGAGGTGTTGAAATCATAGATATTTAGAGTGTCAGTCCTCTTGTACTTAAGTCGGCATTGCGCCTTTTGTATTACATTCGAATGCAAATTCTGTGTTTCTTCGTCAATAGGAAGGTCCAAGGGATACAGTAAACCAAGAGCGAAGCATCTGAATCTAAAACTGGCCTCACAGGAGCGGTTTAAATCATAGAAAGTTTGAGTGTCAGTCCTCTTTTACTTGAGTCGGCATTGAGCCTTTTGAATTTAATTCCGATGCAATTTCTGTGTTTCATCGTCAATACGAAGGTCCAAGGGATAAAGTAAACCTGAAGTGAAGCATCGGAATCTAAAACTGGACTCACAAGGGAGGTTCAAATAATAGAAGGTTCGAGTGTCGGTCCTCTTGCAATTAAGTCGGCATGGCGCATTTTGAATTTAATTCCGATGCAGTTTATGTGTTTCATCGTCAGTAAGAAGATCCAAGGGATTCAGTAAACCTAAAGTGAAGCATCGGAATCTAAAACTGGAATCACAGAAGACGTTCAAAGCATAGAGAGTTAGAATGTCAGTCCTTTTGTACTTAATTCGGCATTGTGCCTTTTGAATTTAATTCCAATGCAATATCTGTGCTTCATCGTCAATAAGAGGGTCCAAGGGATACAGTAAACCTGAAGTAAAGCATCGGAGTCTAAAACTGGACCCACAGGAGATGTTCAAATCAAAGAAAGTTAGAGTATCACTCTTCTTGTACTTAAGTCGGCATTGTGGCTTTTGAATTTAATTCCGATGCAATTTCTGTGCTTCATCGTCAATAAGAAAGTCCAAGGGATACAGTAACCCTGAAGTGAAGCATCGGAATCTAAAACTGGTCTCACAGGAGCGGTTCAAATCGTAGAAAGTTAGAGTGTCAGTCCTCTTGCACTTAAGTCGGCATTGTGCTTTTTGAATTTAATTCCGATGCAATCTGTGTGTTTTATCGTCAATAAGAAGGTCCAAGGTATACAGTAAACCTGAAGTGAAGCATCGGAATCTAAAACTGGACTCACAGGAGAGGTTCAAATCGCAGATAGTTAGAGTGTCAGTCCTCTTGTACTTAAGTCGACATTGTGCCTTTTGAATTTATCTCCGATGCAATTTCTGTGCTTCATCGTCAATAAGAAGGTCCCAGGTATACAGTAATCCTGAAGTGAAGCATCGAAATCTAAAACTGGATTCACAGGAGAGGTTCAAATCATAGAAAGTTTGAGTATCACTCTTCTTGTACTTAAGTCGGCATTGCGGCTTTTGAATTTAATTCCGATGCAATTTCTGTGCTTCATCGTCAATAAGAAGGTCCAAGGGATACAGTAACCCTGAAGTGAAGCATCGGAATCTAAAACTGGACTCACAGGAGCGGTTCAAATCGTAGAAAGTTAGAGTGTCAGCCCTCTTGTACTTAAGTCGGCATTGTGCCTTTTGAATTTAATTCCGATGCAATTTCTGTGTTTCATCGTCAATAAGAAGGTCCACGGTATACGGTAAACCTGAAGTGAAGCGTCGGAATCTAAAACTGGACTCACAGGAGAGGTTCAAATCATAGAAAGTTAGAGTGTCAGTCCTCTTGTACTTAAGTCGGCATTGTTCTTTTGTACTAAATTCGGAAGCAATTTCTGTGTTTCATCGTCAGTAAGGAAGTACAAGGGATACAGTAAACCTGAAGTGAAGCATCGGAATCTAAAACTGGACTCACAGAAGAAGGTTCAAATCATAGAAAAATAGAGTATCAGTACTCTTGTACTTAAGTCGGTATTGTGCCATTTGTATCAAATTCGAATGCAATTTCTGTGTTTCATCATCAATAAGAAGGTCCAAGGGATACAGTAAACCTGAAGTGAAGCATCGGAATCTAAAACTGGACTCACAGGAGAGGTTCAAATCATGGAAAGTTAGAGTTTCAGTCCTCTTGTACCTAAATCGGTATTGTGCCTATTACATTTAATTCCGATGCAGTTTCTGTGTTTCATCGTCAATAAGAAAGTCCAAGGGATTCAGTAAACCTAAAGTGAAGCATCGGAATCTAAAACTGGACTCACAGGAGAGATTCAAATCATAGAAAGTTAGAGTGTCATTCCTCTTGTACTTAAGTCGGCATTGTGCCTTTTGAATTTAATTCCAATGCAATTTCTGTGCTTCATCGTCAATAAGGAGGTCCAAGGGAAACTGTAAACCTGAAGTGAAGGATCGGAATCTAAAACTGGTCTCACAGGAGAGGTTCAAATCAAGGAGGGTTAGAGTGTCAGTCCGTTTTGTACTTAAGTCGGCATTGTGCCTTTTCAATTTAATTCCGATGCAATTTCTGTGTTTCATCGTCAATAAGAAGGTCCAAGGGATACAGTAAACCTGAAGTGAAGCATCGGAATCAAAACTGGACTCACAGGAGAGGTTCAAATCTTAGGAAGTTAGAGTGTCAGTCCTCTGGTACTTAAGTCGCCATTGTGCCTTTTGAATTTAATTCCGATGTAATTTCTGTGTTTCATCGTCTATAAGAAGGTCCCAGGGATACAGTAAACCTGAGGTGAAGCATCTGAATCTAAAACTGGATTCACAGGAGAGGTTCAAATCATAGAAAGTTAGAGTGCCAGTCCTCTTGTACTTAAGCCGGCATTGTGCCTTTTGTATTAAATTCGGATGCAATTTCTGTGTTTCATCGTCAACAAGAAGGTCCAAGGGATACAGTAAACCTGAAGGGAAACATCGGAATCTAAAACTGGACTCACAGGAGAGGTTCAAATCATAGAAACTTAGAGTGTCAGTCCTTCTGTACTTAAGTCGGCATTGTACTTTTTGAATTTAATTCTGATGTAATTTCTGTGTTTCATCGTCAATAAGAAGGTCCTTGGGATACAGTAAACCTGAAGTGAAGCATCGGAATCTAAAACTGGACTCACAGGAGAGGTTCAAATCGCAGAAAGTTAGAGTGTCAGTCCTCTTGTACTTAAGTCGACATTGTGCCTTTTGAATTTAATTCCGATGCAATTTCTGTGCTTCATCGTCAATAAGAAGGTCCAAGGGAAACAGTAAACCTGAAGTGAAGCATCGGAATCTAAAACTGGACTCACAGGAGAGGTTCAAATCGTAGAAAGTTAGAGTGTCAGTCCTCTTGTACTTAAGTCGGCATTGTGCCTTTTGAATTTAATTCCGATGCAATTTCTGTGTTTCATCGTCAATAAGAAGGTCCAAGGGAAACAGTAAACCAGAAGTGAAGCATCGGAATCTAAAACCGAACCCAAAGGAGAGGTTCTAATCATAGAAAGTTAGAGTGTCAGACCTCTTGTACTTAAGTCGGCATTGTGCCTTTTGTATTAAATTCGGATGCAATTTTTGTGCTTCATTGCCAATAAGAAGGTCCACGGTATACGGTAAACCTGAAGTGAAGCGTCGGAATCTAAAACTGGACTCACAGGAGAGGTTCAAATCATAGAAAGTTAGAGTGTCAGTCCACTTGTACTTAAGTCGGCATTGTTCTTTTGTACTAAATTCAGATGATATTTCTGTGTTTCATCGTCAATAAGGAGGTACAAGGGATAAAGTAAACCTGAAGTGAAGCATCGGAATCTATAACTGGACTCACAGGATAGGTTCAAATCATAGAAAGTTAGAGTGGCAGTCCTCTTGTACTTAAGTCGGCATTGTGCGTTTTGAATTTAATTCCGATGCTTTTTCCTTGTTTCATCGTCAATAAGAAGGTCCAAGGGATACAGTAAACCTGAAGTGAAGCATCGGAATCTAAAACTGGACTCACAGGAGAGGTTCAAATCATAGTAACTTAGAGTGTCAGTCCTCTTGTACTAAAGTCGGCATTGTGCCTTTTGTATTACATTTGGATTCAATTTCTGTGCTTCATCGTCAATAAGAAGGTCCAAGGGATAAAGTAAACCTGAAGTGAAACATCGGAATCTAAAACTGGACTCACAGGAGAGGTTCAAATCATAGAAAAATAGAGTGTCAGTCCTCTTGTACTTAAGTCGGTATTGTGCCATTTGTATCAAATTCGAATGCAATTTCTGTGTTTCATCATCTATAAGAAGGTACAAGGGATACAGTAAACCTGAAGTGAAGCATCGGAATCTAAAACTGGACTCACAGGAGAGGTTCAAATCATGGAAAGTTACAGTTTCAGTCCTCTTGTACCTAAGTCGGTATTGTGCCTATTAAATTTAATTCCGATGCAGTTTCTGTGTTTCATCGTCAATAAGAAAGTCCAAGGGATTCAGTAAACCTAAAGTGAAGCATCGGAATATGAAACTGGACTCACAGGAGATGTTCAAATCATAGAAAGTTTAAGTGTCATTCCTCTTGTACTTAAGTCGGCATTGAGCCTTTTGAATTTAATTCCAATGCAATTTCTGTGCTTCATCGTCAATAAGGAGGTCCAAGGGAATCTGTAAACCTGAAGTGAAGCATCGGAATCTAAAACTGGTCTCACAGGAGAGGTTCAAATCAAGGAGAGTTTGAGTGTCAGTCCGTTTTGTACTTAAGTCGGCATTGTGCCTTTTGAACTTAATTCCGATGCAATTTCTGTGTTTCATCGTCAATAAGAAGGTCCAAAGGATACAGTAAACCTGAAGTGAAGCATCGGAATCAAAACTGGACTCACAGGAGAGGTTCAAATCGTAGAAAGGTTGAGTGTCAGTCCTCTTGTACTTAAGTCGGCATTGTGCTTTTTGAATTTAATTCTGATGTAATTTCTGTGTTTCATCGTCAATAAGAAGGTCCAAGGGATACAGTAAACCTGAAGTGAAGCATCGGAATCTAAAACTGGACTCACAGGAGAGGTTCAAATCGCAGAAAGTTAGAGTGTCAGTCCTCTTGTACTTAAGTCGACATTGTGCCTTTTAAATTTAATTCCGATGCAATTTCTGTGCTTCATCGTCAATAAGAAGGTCCCAGGTATACAGTAATCCTGAAGTGAAGCATCGAAATCTAAAACTGGATTCACAGGGGAGGTTCAAATCATAGAAAGTTTGAGTGTCAGTCCTCTTGTACTCAAGTCGGCATTGTGCCTTTTGAATTTAATTCCGATGCAATTTCTGTGTTTCATCGTCAATAAGAAGGTCCAAGGAAAACAGTAAACCTGAAGTGAAGCATCGGAATCTAAAACTGGACTCACAGGAGAGGTTCAAATCGTAGAAAGTTAGGGTGTCAGTCCTCTTGTACTTAAGTCGGCATTGTGCCTTTTGAATTTAATTCCAATGCAAGTTCTGTGCATCATCGTCAATAAGGAGGTCCAAGGGAAACTGTAAACCTGAAGTGAAGCATCGGAATCTAAAACTGGACTCACAGGAGAATTTCAAATCAAGGAGAGTTAGAGTGTCAGTCCGTTTTGTACTTAAGTCGGCATTGTGCCTTTTGAATTTAATTCCGATGCAATTTCTGTGTTTCATCGCCAATACAAAGGTCCAATGGAAACAGTAATCCTGAACTGAAGAATCGGAATCTAAAACTGGACTCAAAGGAGAGGTTCAAATCATAGAAAGTAAGAGTGTCAGTCCTCTTGCACTTAAGTCGGCATTGTGCCTTTTGTATTAAATTCGGATGCAATTTCTGTGTTTCATCGTCAGTAAGAATGTCCAAGGGATAAAGTGAACCTGAAATGAAGCATCGGAATCTAAAACTAAACTCACAGGAGAGGTACTAGTCATAGAAATTTAGAGTGTCAGACCTCTTGTACTTAAGTCGGCATTGTGCCTTTTGTATTAAATTCGGATGCAATTTTTGTGCTTCATCGCCAATTAGAAGGTCCACGGTATACGGTAAACCTGAAGTTAAGCGTCGGAATCTAAAACTGGACTCACAGGAGAGGTTCAAATCATAGAACGTTAGAGTGTCAGTCCTCTTGTACTTAAGTCGGCATTGTGCCTTTTGAATTTAATTCGGATGCAATTTCTGTGCTTCAACGTCAATAAGAAGGTCCAAGGGAAACAGTAAACCTGAAGTGAAGCATCGGAATCTAAAACTGGACTCACAGGAGAGGTTCAAATCGTAGAAAGTTAGAGTGTCAGTCCTCTTGTACTTAAGTCGGCATTGTGCCTTTTGAATTTAATTCCAATGCAATTTCTGTGCTTCATCGTCAATAAGGAGGTCCAAGGGAAACTGTAAACCTGAAGTGAAGGATCGGAATCTAAAACTGGTCTCACAGGAGAGGTACAAATCAAGGGGAGTTAGAGTGTCAGTCCGTTTTGTACTTAAGTCGGCATTGTGCCTTTTCAATTTAATTCCGATGCAATTTCTGTGTTTCATCGTCAATAAGAAGGTCCAAGGGATACAGTAAACCTGAAGTGAAGCATCGGAATCAAAACTGGACTCACAGGAGAGGTTCAAATCGTAGAAAATTAGAGTGTCAGTCCTCTGGTACTTAAGTCGCCATTGTGCCTTTTGAATTTAATTCCGATGTAATTTCTGTGTTTCATCGTCTATAGGAAGGTCCCAGGGATACAGTAAACCTGAGGTGAAGCATCTGAATCTAAAACTGGATTCACAGGAGAGGTTCAAATCATAGAATGTTAGAGTGCCAGTCCTCTTGTACTTAAGCCGGCATTGTGCCTTTTGTATTAAATTCGGATGCAATTTCTGTGTTTCATCGTGAACAAGAAGGTCCAAGGGATACAGTAAACCTGAAGGGAAACATCGGAATCTAAAACTGGACTCACAGGAGCGGTTCAAATCATCGAAAGTTAGAGTGTGAGTCCTCTTGTACTTAAGTCGGCATTGTGCCTTTTGAATTTAATTCCGATGCAATTTCTGTGCTTCATCGTCAATACGAATGTCCCAGGGATACAGTAAACCTGAAGTGAAGCATCGGAATCTAAAACTGGACTCACAGGAGAGGTTCAAATCATAGAAACTTAGAGTGTCAGTCCTCTTGTACTTAAGTCGGCATTGTGCTTTTTGAATTTAATTCTGATGTAATTTCTGTGTTTCATCGTCAATAAGAAGGTCCTTGGGATACAGTAAACCTGAAGTGAAGCATCGGAATTTAAAACTGGACTCACAGGAGAGGTTCAAATCGCAGAAAGTTAGAGTGTCAGTCCTCTTGTACTTAAGTCGACATTGTGCCTTTTGAATTTAATTCCGATGCAATTTCTGTGCTTCATCGTCAATAAGAAGGTCCAAGGGAAACAGTAAACCTGAAGTGAAGCATCGGAATCTAAAACTGGACTCAGAGGAGAGGTTCAAATCGTAGAAAGTTAGAGTGTCAGTCCTCTTGTACTTAAGTCGGCATTGTGCCTTTTGAATTTAATTCCGATGCAATTTCTGTGTTTCATCGTCAATAAGAAGGTCCAAGGGAAACAGTAAACCAGAAGTGAAGCATCGGAATCTAAAACTGGACCCAAAGGAGAGGTTCTAATCATAGAAAGTTAGAGTGTCAGACCTCTTGTACTTAAGTCGGCATTGTGCCTTTTGTATTAAATTCGGATGCAATTTTTGTGCTTCATTGCCAATAAGAAGGTCCACGGTATACGGTAAACCTGAAGTGAAGCGTCGGAATCTAAAACTGGACTCACAGGAGAGGTTCAAATCATAGAAAGTTAGAGTGTCAGTCCTCTTGTACTTAAGTCGGCATTGTTCTTTTGTACTAAATTCGGATGCAATTTCTGTGTTTCATCGTCAATAAGGAGGTACAAGGGATACAGTAAACCTGAAGTGAAGCATCGGAATCTATAACTGGACTCACAGGATAGGTTCAAATCATAGAAAGTTAGAGTGGCAGTCCTCTTGTACTTAAGTCGGCATTGTGCCTTTTGAATTTAATTCCAATGCAATTTCTGTGCTTCATCGTCAATAAGGAGGTCCAAGGGAATCTGTAAACCTGAAGTGAAGCATCGGAATCTAAAACTGGTCTCACAGGAGAGGTTCAAATCAAGGAGAGTTAGAGTGTCAGTCCGTTTTGTATTTAAGTCGGCATTGTGCCTTTTGAACTTAATTCCGATGCAATTTCTGTGTTTCATCGTCAATAAGAAGGTCCCAGGTATACAGTAATCCTGAAGTGAAGCATCGAAATCTAAAACTGGATTCACAGGAGAGGTTCAAATCATAGAAAAATAGAGTGTCAGTCCTCTTGTACTTAAGTCGGTATTGTGCCATTTGTATCAAATTCGAATGCAATTTCTGTGTTTCATCATCTATAAGAAGGTACAAGGGATACAGTAAACCTGAAGGGAAGCATCGGAATCTAAAACTGGACTCACAGGAGAGGTTCAAATCATGGAAAGTTAGAGTTTCAGTCCTCTTGTACCTAAGTCGGTATTGTGCCTATTAAATTTAATTCCGATGCAGTTTCTGTGTTTCATCGTCATACGAAAGTCCAAGGGATTCAGTAAACCTAAAGTGAAGCATCGGAATCTGAAACTGGACTCACAGGAGATGTTCAAATCATAGAAAGTTAGAGTGTCATTCCTCTTGTACTTAAGTCGGCATTGTGCCTTTTGAATTTAATTCCAATGCAATTTCTGTGCTTCATCGTCAATAAGGAGGTCCAAGGGAATCTGTAAACCTGAAGTGAAGCATCGGAATCTAAAACTGGTCTCACAGGAGAGGTTCAAATCAAGGAGAGTTAGAGTGTCAGTCCGTTTTGTATTTAAGTCGGCATTGTGCCTTTTGAACTTAATTCCGATGCAATTTCTGTGTTTCATCGTCAATAAGAAGGTCCCAGGTATACAGTAATCCTGAAGTGAAGCATCGAAATCTAAAACTGGATTCACAGGAGAGGTTCAAATCATAGAAAGATTGAGTGTCAGTCCTCTTGTACTTAAGTTGGCATTGTGCCTTTTGAATTTAATTCCGATGCAATTTCTGTGTTTCATCGTCAATAAGAAGGTCCAAGGAAAACAGTAAACCTGAAGTGAAGCATCGGAATCTAAAACTGGACTCACGGGAGAGGTTCAAATCGTAGAAAGTTAGGGTGTCAGTCCTCTTGTACTTAAGTCGGCATTGTGCCTTTTGAATTTAATTCCAATGCAATTTCTGTGCATCATCGTCAATAAGGAGGTCCAAGGGAAACTGTAAACCTGAAGTGAAGCATCGGAATCTAAAACTGGACTCACAGGAGAGGTTCAAATCAAGGAGAGTTAGAGTGTCAGTCCGCTTTGTACTTAAGTCGGCATTGTGCCTTTTGAATTTAATTCCGATGCAATTTCTGTGTTTCATCGTCAATAAGAAGGTCCAAGGGATACAGTAAGCCTGAAGTGAAGCATCGGAATCTAAAACTGGACTCACAGGAGAGGTTCAAATCGTAGAAAGTTAGAGTGTCAGTCCTCTGGTACTTAAGTCGCCATTGTGCCTTTTGAATTTAATTCCGATGTAATTCCTGTGTTTCATCGTCTATAAGAAGGTCCCAGGGATACAGTAAACCTGAAGTGAAGCATCGGAATCTAAAGCCGGACTCACAGGAGAGGTTCACATCATAGAAAGTTAGATTGTCAGTCCTCTTGTACTTATGTCGGCATTGTGCCTTTTGATTTCAATTCCGATGCAATTTATGTGTTTCATCGCCAATACAAAGGTCCAATGGAAACAGTAATCCTGAACTGAAGAATCGGAATCTAAAACTGAACTCAAAGGAGAGGTTCAAATCATAGAAAGTAAGAGTGTCAGTCCTCTTGCACTTAAGTCGGCATTGTGCCTTTTGTATTAAATTCGGATGCAATTTCTGTGTTTCATCGTCAGTAAGAATGTCCAAGGGATAAAGTGAACCTGAAATGAAGCATCGGAATCTAAAACTAAACTCACAGGAGAGGTACTAATCATAGAAATTTAGAGTGTCAGACCTCTTGTACTTAAGTCGGCATTGTGCCTTTTGTATTAAATTCGGATGCAATTTTTGTGCTTCATCGCCAATAAGAAGGTCCACGGTATACGGTAAACCTGAAGTTAAGCGTCGGAATCTAAAACTGGACTCACAGGAGAGGTTCAAATCATAGAACGTTAGAGTGTCAGTCCTCTTGTACTTAAGTCGGCATTGTGCCTTTTGAATTTAATTCGGATGCAATTTCTGTGCTTCATCGTCAATAAGAAGGTCCAAGGGAAACAGTAAACCTGAAGTGAAGCATCGGAACCTAAAACTGGACTCACAGGAGAGGTTCAAATCGTAGAAAGTTAGAGTGTCAGTCCTCTTGTACTTAAGTCGGTATTGTGCCTTTTGAATTTAATTCTGATGCAATTTCTGTGTTTCATCGTCAATAAGAAGGTCCAAGGGAAACAGTAAACCAGAAGTGAAGCATCGGAATCTAAAACTGGACCCAAAGGAGAGGTTCTAATCATAGAAAGTTAGAGTGTCAGACCTCTTGTACTTAAGTCGGCATTGTGCCTTTTGTATTAAATTCGGATGCAATTTTTGTGCTTCATTGCCAATAAGAAGGTCCACAGTATACTTTAAACCTGAAGTGAAGCGTCGGAATCTAAAACTGGACTCACAGGAGAGGTTCAAATCATAGAAAGTTAGAGTGTCAGTCCTCTTGTACTTAAGTCGGCATTGTTCTTTTGTACTAAATTCGGAAGCAATTTCTGTGTTTCATCGTCAATAAGGAGGTACAAGGGATACAGTAAACCCGAAGTGAAGCATCGGAATCTATAACTGGACCCACAGGATAGGTTCAAATCATAGCAAGTTAGGGTGTCAGTCCTCTTGTACTTAAGTCTGCATTGTGCACTTTGAATTTAATTCCAATGCAATTTCTGTGCTTCATCGTCAATAAGGAGGTCCAAGGGATAAAGTAAACCTGAAGTGAAGCATCGGAATCTAAAACTGGACTCACAGGAGAGGTTCAAATCATAGAAATGTAGAGTGTCAGTCCGTTTTGTACTTAAGTCTGCATTGTGCACTTTGAATTTAATTCCAATGCAATTTCTGTGCTTCATCGTCAATAAGGAGGTCCAAGGGATACAGTAAACCTGAAGTGAAGCATCGGAATCTAAAACTGAACTCACAGGAGAGGTCCTAATCATAGTAACTTAGAGTGTCAGTCCTCTTGTACTAATGTCGGCATTGTGCTTTTGTATTACATTTGGATTCAATTTCTGTGCTTCATCGTCAATAAGAAGGTCCAAGGAATAAAGTAAACCTGAAGTGAAGCATCGGAATCTAAAACTGGACTCACAGGAGAGGTTCAAATCATAGAAATGTAGAGTGTCAGTCCGTTTTGTACTTAAGTCGGCATTGTGCCTTTTGAACTTAATTCCGATGCAATTTCTGTGTTTCATCGTCAATAAGAAGGTCCAAGGGATACAGTAAACCTGAAGTGAAGCATCGTAATCAAAACTGGACTCACAGGAGAGGTTCAAATCGTAGAAAGTTAGAGTGTCAGTCCTCTGGTACTTAAGTCGCCATTGTGCACTTTGAATTTAATTCCAATGCAATTTCTGTGCTTCATCGTCAATAAGGAGGTCCAAGGGAAACTGTAAACCTGAAGTGAAGCATTGGAATCTAAAACTGGACTCACAGGAGAGGTTCAAATCAAGGAGAGTTAGAGTGTCAGTCCGTTTTGTACTTAAGTCGGCATTGTGCCTTTTGAATTTAATTCCGATGCAATTTCTGTGTTTCATCGTCCATAAGAAGGTCCCAGGGATACAGTAAACCTGAGGTGAAGCATCTGAATCTAAAACTGGATTCACAGGAGAGGTTCAAATCATAGAAAGTTAGAGTGCCAGTCCTCTTGTACGTAAGCCGGCATTGTGGCTTTTGTATTAAATTCGGATGCAATTTCTGTGTTTCATCGTCAACAAGAAGGTCCAAGGGATACAGTAAATCTGAAGGGAAACATCGGAATCTAAAACTGGACTCACAGAAGCGGTTCATATCATAGAAAGTTAGAGTGTGAGTCCTCTTGTACTTAAGTCGGCATTGTGCCTTTTGAATTTAATTCCGATGCAATTTCTGTGCTTCATCGTCAATACGAATGTCCCAGGGATACAGTAAACCTGAAGTGAAGCATCGAAATCTGAAACTGGATTCACAGGAGTGGTTCAAATCATAGAAAGTTTGAGTGTAAGTCCTCTTGTACTTAAATCGGCATTGTGCCTTTTGAATTTAATTCCGATGCAATTTCTGTGTTTCATCGTCAATAAGAAGGTCCAAGGGAAACAGTAAACCTGAAGTGAAGCATCGGAATCCAAAACTGGACTCACAGGAGAGGTTCAAATCGTAGAAAGTTAGGGTGTCAGTCCTCTTGTACTTAAGTCTGCATTGTGCACTTTGAATTTAATTCCAATGCAATTTCTGTGCTTCATCGTCAATAAGGAGGTCCAAGGGAAACTGTAAACCTGAAGTGAAGCATTGGAATCTAAAACTGGACTCACAGGAGAGGTTCAAATCAAGGAGAGTTAGAGTGTCAGTCCGTTTTGTACTTAAGTCGGCATTGTGCCTTTTGAATTTAATTCCGATGCAATTTCTGTGTTTCATCGTCAATAAGAAGGTCCAAGGGATACAGTAAACCTGAAGTGAAGCATCGTAATCTAAAACTGGACTCACAGGAGAGGTTCAAATCGTAGAAAGTTAGAGTGTCAGTCCTCTGGTACTTAAGTCGCCATTGTGCCTTTTGAATTTAATTCCGATGTAATTTCTGTGTTTCATCGTCTATAAGAAGGTCCCAGGGATACAGTAAACCTGAAGTGAAGCATCGGAATCTAATGCCGGACTCACAGGAGAATTTCACATCATAGAAAGTTAGATTGTCAGTCCTCTTGTACTTATGTCGGCATTGTGCCTTTTGATTTCAATTCCGATGCAATTTCTGTGTTTCATCGCCAATACGAAGGTCCAATGGAAACAGTAATCCTGAAGTGAAGAATCGGAATCTAAAACTGGACTCAAAGGTGAGGTTCAAATCATAGAAAGTTAGAGTGTCAGTCCTGTTGTACTGAAGTCGGCAATGTGCCTTTTGTATTAAATTCGGATGCAATTTCTGTGCTTCATCGCCAATAAGAAGGTCCAAGGCATACAGTAAACCTGAAGTGAAGCATCGGAATCTAAAACTGGACTCACAGGAGAGGTTCAAATCATAGAAAGTGAGAGTGTCAGTCCTCTTGTACTTAAGTCGGCATTGTGCCTTTTGTATTAAGTTCGGATGCAATTTCTGTGTTTCATCGTCAGTAAAAATGTCCAAGGGATAAAGTGAACCTGAAATGAAGCATCGGAATCTAAAACTAAACTCACAGGAGAGGTACTAATCATAGAAATTTAGAGTGTCAGACCTCTTGTACTTAAGTCGGCATTGTGCCTTTTGTATTAAATTCGGATGCAATTTTTGTGCTTCATCGCCAATAAGAAGGTCCACGGTATACGGTAAACATGAAGTTAAGCGTCGGAATCTAAAACTGGACTCACAGGAGAGGTTCAAATCATAGAACGTTAGAGTGTCAGTCCTCTTGTACTTAAGTCGGCATTGTGCCTTTTGAATTTCATTCCGATGCAATTTCTGTGTTTCATCGTCAATAAGAAGGTCCAAGGGATACAGTAAACCTGAAGCAAAGCATCGGAATCTAAAACTGGACTCACAGGAGCGGTTTAAATAATAGAAAGTTAGAGTGTCAGTCCTCTTATACTTAAGTCGGTATTGTGCCATTTGTATCAATTCGAATGCAATTTCTGTGTTTCATCATCAATAAGAAGGTCCAAGGGATACAGTAAACCTGAAGTGAAGCATCTGAATCTAAAACTGGACTCACAGGAGAGGTTCAAATCATGGAAAGTTAGAGTTTCAGTCCTCTTGTACCTAAGTCGGTATTGTGCCTATTAAATTTAACTCCGATGCAGTTTCTGTGTTTCATCGTCAATAAGAAAGTCCAAGGGATTCAGTAAACCTAAAGTGAAGCATCGGAATCTAAAACTGGACTCACAGGAGAGGTTCAAATCATAGAAAGTTAGAGTGTCATTCCTCTTGTACTTAAGTCGGCATTGTGCCTTTAGAATTTAATTCCAATGCAATTTCTGTGCTTCATCGTCAATAAGGAGGTCCAAGGGAAACAGTAAACCTGAAGTGAAGCATCGGAATCTAAAACTGGACTCAGAGGAGAGGTTCAAATCGTAGAAAGTTAGAGTGTCAGTCCTCTTGTACTTAAGTCGGCATTGTGCCTTTTGAATTTAATTCCGATGCAATTTCTGTGTTTCATCGTCAATAAGAAGGTCCAAGGGAAACAGTAAACCAGAAGTGAAGCATCGGAATCTAAAACTGGACCCAAAGGAGAGGTTCTAATCATAGAAAGTTAGAGTGTCAGACCTCTTGTACTTAAGTCGGCATTGTGCCTTTTGTATTAAATTCGGATGCAATTTTTGTGCTTCATTGCCAATAAGAAGGTCCACGGTATACGGTAAACCTGAAGTGAAGCGTCGGAATCTAAAACTGGACTCACAGGAGAGGTTCAAATCATAGAAAGTTAGAGTGTCAGTCCTCTTGTACTTAAGTCGGCATTGTTCTTTTGTACTAAATTCGGATGCAATTTCTGTGTTTCATCGTCAATAAGGAGGTCCAAGGGATACAGTAAACCTGAAGTGAAGCATCGGAATCTATAACTGGACTCACAGGATAGGTTCAAATCATAGAAAGTTAGAGTGGCAGTCCTCTTGTACTTAAGTCGGCATTGTGCGTTTTGAATTTAATTCCGATGCTTTTTCCTTGTTTCATCGTCAATAAGAAGGTCCAAGGGATACAGTAAACCTGAAGTGAAGCGTCGGAATCTAAAACTGGACTCACAGGAGAGGTTCAAATCATAGTAACTTAGAGTGTCAGTCCTCTTGTACTAAAGTCGGCATTGTGCCTTTTGTATTACATTTGGATTCAATTTCTGTGCTTCATCGTCAATAAGAAGGTCCAAGGGATAAAGTAAACCTGAAGTGAAGCATCGGAATCTAAAACTGGACTCACAGGAGAGGTTCAAATCATAGAAAAATAGAGTGTCAGTCCTCTTGTACTTAAGTCGGTATTGTGCCATTTGTATCAAATTCGAATGCAATTTCTGTGTTTCATCATCTATAAGAAGGTACAAGGGATACAGTAAACCTGAAGGGAAGCATCGGAATCTAAAACTGGACTCACAGGAGAGGTTCAAATCATGGAAAGTTAGAGTTTCAGTCCTCTTGTACCTAAGTCGGTATTGTGCCTATTAAATTTAATTCCGATGCAGTTTCTGTGTTTCATCGTCATAAGAAAGTCCAAGGGATTCAGTAAACCTAAAGTGAAGCATCGGAATCTGAAACTGGACTCACAGGAGATGTTCAAATCATAGAAAGTTAGAGTGTCATTCCTCTTGTACTTAAGTCGGCATTGTGCATTTTGAATTTAATTCCAATGCAATTTCTGTGCTTCATCGTCAATAAGGAGGTCCAAGGGAATCTGTAAACCTGAAGTGAAGCATCGGAAGCTAAAACTGGTCTCACAGGAGAGGTTCAAATCAAGGAGAGTTAGAGTGTCAGTCCGTTTTGTACTTAAGTCGGCATTGTGCCTTTTGAACTTAATTCCGATGCAATTTCTGTGTTTCATCGTCAATAAGAAGGTCCCAGGTATACAGTAATCCTGAAGTGAAGCATCGAAATCTAAAACTGGATTCACAGGAGAGGTTCAAATCATAGAAAGATTGAGTGTCAGTCCTCTTGTACTTAAGTCGGCATTGTGCCTTTTGAATTTAATTCCGATGCAATTTCTGTGTTTCATCGTCAATAAGAAGGTCCAAGGAAAACAGTAAACCTGAAGTGAAGCATCGGAATCTAAAACTGGACTCACGGGAGAGGTTCAAATCGTAGAAAGTTAGGGTGTCAGTCCTCTTGTACTTAAGTCGGCATTGTGCCTTTTGAATTTAATTCCAATGCAATTTCTGTGCATCATCGTCAATAAGGAGGTCCAAGGGAAACTGTAAACCTGAAGTGAAGCATCGGAATCTAAAACTGGACTCACAGGAGAGGTTCAAATCAAGGAGAGTTAGAGTGTCAGTCCGCTTTGTACTTAAGTCGGCATTGTGCCTTTTGAATTTAATTCCGATGCAATTTCTGTGTTTCATCGTCAATAAGAAGGTCCAAGGGATACAGTAAGCCTGAAGTGAAGCATCGGAATCTAAAACTGGACTCACAGGAGAGGTTCAAATCGTAGAAAGTTAGAGTGTCAGTCCTCTGGTACTTAAGTCGCCATTGTGCCTTTTGAATTTAATTCCGATGTAATTCCTGTGTTTCATCGTCTATAAGAAGGTCCCAGGGATACAGTAAACCTGAAGTGAAGCATCGGAATCTACATCCGGACTCACAGGAGAGGTTCACATCATAGAAAGTTAGATTGTCAGTCCTCTTGTACTTATGTCGACATTGTGCCTTTTGATTTCAATTCCGATGCAATTTCTGTGTTTCATCGCCAATACAAAGGTCCAATGGAAACAGTAATCCTGAACTGAAGAATCGGAATCTAAAACTGAACTCAAAGGAGAGGTTCAAATCATAGAAAGTAAGAGTGTCAGTCCTCTTGCACTTAAGTCGGCATTGTGCCTTTTGTATTAAATTCGGATGCAATTTCTGTGTTTCATCGTCAGTAAGAATGTCCAAGGGATAAAGTGAACCTGAAATGAAGCATCGGAATCTAAAACTAAACTCACAGGAGAGGTACTAATCATAGAAATTTAGAGTGTCAGACCTCTTGTACTTAAGTCGGCATTGTGCCTTTTGTATTAAATTCGGATGCAATTTTTGTGCTTCATCGCCAATAAGAAGGTCCACGGTATACGGTAAACCTGAAGTTAAGCGTCGGAATCTAAAACTGGACTCACAGGAGAGGTTCAAATCATAGAACGTTAGAGTGTCAGTCCTCTTGTACTTAAGTCGGCATTGTGCCTTTTGAATTTAATTCGGATGCAATTTCTGTGCTACATCGTCAATAAGAAGGTCCAAGGGAAACAGTAAACCTGAAGTGAAGCATCGGAATCTAAAACTGGACTCACAGGAGAGGTTCAAATCGTAGAAAGTTAGAGTGTCAGTCCTCTTGTACTTAAGTCGGTATTGTGCTTTTTGAATTTAATTCCGATGCAATTTCTGTGTTTCATCGTCAATAAGAAGGTCCAAGGGAAACAGTAAACCAGAAGTGAAGCATCGGAATCTAAAACTGGACCCAAAGGAGAGGTTCTAATCATAGAAAGTTAGAGTGTCAGACCTCTTGTACTTAAGTCGGCATTGTGCCTTTTGTATTAAATTCGGATGCAATTTTTGTGCTTCATTGCCAATAAGAAGGTCCACGGTATACGGTAAACCTGAAGTGAAGCGTCGGAATCTAAAACTGGACTCACAGGAGAGGTTCAAATCATAGAAAATTAGAGTGTCAGTCCTCTTGTACTTAAGTCGGCATTGTTCTTTTGTACTAAATTCGGAAGCAATTTCTGTGTTTCATCGTCAATAAGGAGGTACAAGGGATACAGTAAACCCGAAGTGAAGCATCGGAATCTATAACTGGACCCACAGGATAGGTTCAAATCATAGAAAGTTAGAGTGGCAGTCCTCTTGTACTTAAGTCGGCATTGTGCGTTTTGAATTTAATTCCGATGCTTTTTCCGTGTTTCATCGTCAATAAGAAGGTCCAAGGGATACAGTAAACCTGAAGTGAAGCATCGGAATCTAAAACTGAACTCACAGGAGAGGTCCTAATCATAGTAACTTAGAGTGTCAGTCCGCTTGTACTAAAGTCGGCATTGTGCTTTTGTATTACATTTGGATTCAATTTCTGTGCTTCATCGTCAATAAGAAGGTCCAAGGGATAAAGTAAACCTGAAGTGAAGCATCGGAATCTAAAACTGGACTCACAGGAGAGGTTCAAATCATAGAAATGTAGAGTGTCAGTCCGTTCTGTACTTAAGTCGGCATTGTGCCTTTTGAACTTAATTCCGATGCAATTTCTGTGTTTCATCGTCAATAAGAAGGTCCAAGGGATACAGTAAACCTGAAGTGAAGCATCAGAATCAAAACTGGACTCACAGGAGAGGTTCAAATCGTAGAAAGTTAGAGTGTCAGTCCTCTGGTACTTAAGTCGCCATTGTGCCTTTTGAATTTAATTCCGATGTAATTTCTGTGTTTCATCGTCCATAAGAAGGTCCCAGGGATACAGTAAACCTGAGGTGAAGCATCTGAATCTAAAACTGGATTCACAGGAGAGGTTCAAATCATAGAAAGTTAGAGTGCCAGTCCTCTTGTACGTAAGCCGGCATTGTGGCTTTTGTATTAAATTCGGATGCAATTTCTGTGTTTCATCGTCATTAAGAAGGTCCAAGGGATACAGTAAACCTGAAGTGAAGCATCGGAATCTAAAACTGGACTCTGTGGAGAGGTTCAAATCGCAGAAAATTAGAGTGTCAGTCCTCTTGTACTTAAGTCGACATTGTGCCTTTTGAATTTAATTCCGATTCAATTTCTGTGCTTCATCGTCAATAACAAGGTCCCAGGTATACAGTAATCCTGAAGTGAAGCATCGAAATCTAAAACTGGATTCACAGGAGTGGTTCAAATCATAGAAAGTTTGAGTGTCAGTCCTCTTGTACTTAAATCGGCATTGTGCCTTTTGAATTTAATTCCGATGCAATTTCTGTGTTTCATCGTCAATAAGAAGGTCCAAGGGAAACAGTAAACCTGAAGTGAAGCATCGGAATCCAAAACTGGACTCACAGGAGAGGTTCAAATCGTAGAAAGTTAGGGTGTCAGTCCTCTTGTACTTAAGTCTGCATTGTGCACTTTGAATTTAATTCCAATGCAATTTCTGTGCTTCATCGTCAATAAGGAGGTCCAAGGGAAACTGTAAACCTGAAGTGAAGCATTGGAATCTAAAACTGGACTCACAGGAGAGGTTCAAATCAAGGAGAGTTAGAGTGTCAGTCCGTTTTGTACTTAAGTCGGCATTGTGCCTTCTGAATTTAATTCCGATGCAATTTCTGTGTTTCATCGTCAATAAGAAGGTCCAAGGGATACAGTAAACCTGAAGTTAAGCATCGTAATCTAAAACTGGACTCACAGGAGAGGTTCAAATCGTAGAAAGTTAGAGTGTCAGTCCTCTGGTACTTAAGTCGCCATTGTGCCTTTTGAATTTAATTCCGATGTAATTTCTGTGTTTCATCGTCTATAAGAAGGTCCCAGGGATACAGTAAACCTGAAGTGAAGCATCGGAATCTAAAGCCGGACTCACAGGAGAATTTCACATCATAGAAAGTTAGATTGTCAGTCCTCTTGTACTTATGTCGGCATTGTGCCTTTTGATTTCAATTCCGATGCAATTTCTGTGTTTCATCGCCAATACGAAGGTCCAATGGAAACAGTAATCCTGAAGTGAAGAATCGGAATCTAAAACTGGACTCAAAGGTGAGGTTCAAATCATAGAAAGTTAGAGTGTCAGTCCTGTTGTACTGAAGTCGGCAATGTGCCTTTTGTATTAAATTCGGATGCAATTTCTGTGCTTCATCGCCAATAAGAAGGTCCAAGGCATACAGTAAACCTGAAGTGAAGCATCGGAATCTAAAACTGGACTCACAGGAGAGGTTCAAATCATAGAAAGTGAGAGTGTCAGTCCTCTTGTACTTAAGTCGGCATTGTGCCTTTTGTATTAAGTTCGGATGCAATTTCTGTGTTTCATCGTCAGTAAAAATGTCCAAGGGATAAAGTGAACCTGAAATGAAGCATCGGAATCTAAAACTAAACTCACAGGAGAGGTACTAATCATAGAAATTTAGAGTGTCAGACCTCTTGTACTTAAGTCGGCATTGTGCCTTTTGTATTAAATTCGGATGCAATTTTTGTGCTTCATCGCCAATAAGAAGGTCCACGGTATACGGTAAACATGAAGTTAAGCGTCGGAATCTAAAACTGGACTCACAGGAGAGGTTCAAATCATAGAACGTTAGAGTGTCAGTCCTCTTGTACTTAAGTCGGCATTGTGCCTTTTGAATTTCATTCCGATGCAATTTCTGTGTTTCATCGTCAATAAGAAGGTCCAAGGGATACAGTAAACCTGAAGCAAAGCATCGGAATCTAAAACTGGACTCACAGGAGCGGTTTAAATAATAGAAAGTTAGAGTGTCAGTCCTCTTATACTTAAGTCGGTATTGTGCCATTTGTATCAAATTCGAATGCAATTTCTGTGTTTCATCATCAATAAGAAGGTCCAAGGGATACAGTAAACCTGAAGTGAAGCATCTGAATCTAAAACTGGACTCACAGGAGAGGTTCAAATCATGGAAAGTTAGAGTTTCAGTCCTCTTGTACCTAAGTCGGTATTGTGCCTATTAAATTTAACTCCGATGCAGTTTCTGTGTTTCATCGTCAATAAGAAAGTCCAAGGGATTCAGTAAACCTAAAGTGAAGCATCGGAATCTAAAACTGGACTCACAGGAGAGGTTCAAATCATAGAAAGTTAGAGTGTCATTCCTCTTGTACTTAAGTCGGCATTGTGCCTTTAGAATTTAATTCCAATGCAATTTCTGTGCTTCATCGTCAATAAGGAGGTCCAAGGGAAACTGTAAACCTGAAGTGAAGCATCGGAATCTAAAACTGGTCTCACAGGAGAGGTTCAAATCAAGGAGAGTTAGAGTGTCAGTCCGTTTTGTACTTAAGTCGGCATTGTGCCTTTTGAACTTAATTCCGATGCAATTTCTGTGTTTCATCGTCAATAAGAAGGTCCAAGGGATACCGTAACCCTGAAGTGAAGCATCGGAATCAAAACTGGACTCACAGGAGAGGTTCGAATCGTAGAAAGTTAGAGTGTCAGTCCTCTGGTACTTAAGTCGCCATTGTGCCTTTTGAATTTAATTCCGATGTAATTTCTGTGTTTCATCGTCCATAAGAAGGTCCCAGGGATACAGTAAACCTGAGGTGAAGCATCTGAATCTAAAACTGGATTCACAGGAGAAGTTCAAATCATAGAAAGTTAGAGTGCCAGTCCTCTTGTACGTAAGCCGGCATTGTGCCTTTTGTATTAAATTCGGATGCAATTTCTGTGTTTCATCGTCAACAAGAAGGTCCAAGGGTTACAGTAAATCTGAAGGGAAACATCGGAATCTAAAACTGGACTCACAGGAGCGGTTCAAATCATAGAAAGTTAGAGTGTGAGTCCTCTTGTACTTAAGTCGGCAATGTGCCTTCTGAATTTAATTCCGATGCAATTTCTGTGCTTCATCGTCAATACGAATGTCCCAGGGATACAGTAAACCTGAAGTGAAGCATCGGAATCTAAAACTGGACTCACAGGAGACGTTCAAATCATAGAAACTTAGAGTGTCAGTCCTGTTGTACTTAAGTCGGCATTGTGCTTTTTGAATTTAATTCTGATGTAATTTCTGTGTTTCATCGTCAATAAGAAGGTCCAAGGGATACAGTAAACCTGAAGTGAAGCATCGGAATCTAAAACTGGACTCTGTGGAGAGGTTCAAATCGCAGAAAGTTAGAGTGTCAGTCCTCTTGTACTTAAGTCGACATTGTGCCTTTTGAATTTAATTCCGATTCAATTTCTGTGCTTCATCGTCAATAACAAGGTCCCAGGTATACAGTAATCCTGAAGTGAAGCATCGAAATCTAAAACTGGATTCACAGGAGAGGTTCAAATCATAGAAAGTTTGAGTGTCAGTCCTCTTGTACTTAAGTCGGCATTGTGCCTTTTGAATTTAATTCCGATGCAATTTCTGTGTTTCATCGTCAATAAGAAGGTCCAAGGGAAACAGTAAACCTGAAGTGAAGCATCGGAATCCAAAACTGGACTCACAGGAGAGGTTCAAATCGTAGAAAGTTAGGGTGTCAGTCCTCTTGTACTTAAGTCGGCATTGTGCCCTTTGAATTTAATTCCAATGCAATTTCTGTGCTTCATCGTCAATAAGGAGGTCCAAGGGAAACTGTAAACCTGAAGTGAAGCATCGGAATCTAAAACTGGACTCACAGGAGAGGTTCAAATCAAGGAGAGTTAGAGTGTCAGTCCGTTTTGTACTTAAGTCGGCATTGTGCCTTTTGAATTTAATTCCGATGCAATTTCTGTGTTTCATCGTCAGTAAGAAGGTCCAAGGGATACAGTAAACCTGAAGTGAAGCATCGGAATCTAAAACTGGACTCACAGGAGAGGTTCAAATCGTAGAAAGTTAGAGTGTCAGTCCTCTGGTACTTAAGTCGCCATTGTGCCTTTTGAATTTAATTCCGATGTAATTTCTGTGTTTCATAGTCTATAAGAAGGTCCCAGGGATACAGTAAACCTGAAGTGAAGCATCGGAATCTAAAACTGGACTCACAGGAGAGGTTCAAATCATAGAAAGTGAGAGTGTCAGTCCTCTTGTACTTAAATCGGCATTGTGCCTTTTGTATTAAATTCGGATGCAATTTCTGTGTTTCATCGTCAGTAAGAATGTCCAAGGGATAAAGTGAACCTGAAATGAAGCATCGGAATCTAAAACTGGACTCACAGGAGAGGTTCAAATCATAGAAAGTGAGAGTGTCAGTCCTCTTGTACTTAAGTCGGCATTGTGCCTTTTGTATTAAATTCGGATGCAATTTCTGTGTTTCATCGTCAGTAAGAATGTCCAAGGGATAAAGTGCACCTGAAATGAAGCATCGGAATCTAAAACTAAACTCACAGGAGAATTTCACATCATAGAAAGTTAGATTGTCAGTCCTCTTGTACTTATGTCGGCATTGTGCCTTTTGATTTCAATTCCGATGCAATTTCTGTGTTTCATCGTCAATACGAAGGTCCAATGGAAACAGTAATCCTGAAGTGAAGAATCGGAATCTAAAACTGGACTCAAAGGAGAGGTTCAAATCATAGAAAGTTAGAGTGTCAGTCCTGTTGTACTGAAGTCGGCAATGTGCCTTTTGTATTAAATTCGGATGCAATTTCTGTGCTTCATCGCCAATAAGAAGGTCCAAGGCATACAGTAAACCTGAAGTGAAGCATCGGAATCTAAAACTGGACTCACAGGAGAGGTTCAAATCATAGAAAGTGAGAGTGTCAGTCCTCTTGTACTTAAGTCGGCATTGTGCCTTTTGTATTAAATTCGGATGCAATTTCTGTGTTTCATCGTCAGTAAGAATGTCCAAGGGATAAAGTGAACCTGAAATGAAGCATCGGAATCTAAAACTAAACTCACAGGAGAGGTACTAATCATAGAAATTTAGAGTGTCAGACCTCTTGTACTTAAGTCGGCATTGTGCCTGTTGTATTAAATTCGGATGCAATTTTTGTGCTTCATCGCCAATAAAAAGGTCCACGGTATATGGTAAACCTGAAGTTAAGCGTCGGAATCTAAAACTGGACTCACAGGAGAGGTTCAAATCATAGAACGTTAGAGTGTCAGTCCTCTTGTACTTAAGTCGGCATTGTGCCTTTTGAATTTCATTCCGATGCAATTTCTGTGTTTCATCGTCAATAAGAAGGTCCAAGGGATACAGTAAACCTGAAGCAAAGCATCGGACTCTAAAACTGGACTCACAGGAGCGGTTTAAATAATAGAAAGTTAGAGTGTCAGTCCTCTTGTACTTAAGTCGCCATTGTGCCTTTTGTATTAAATTCGGATGCAATTTCTGTGCTTCATCACCAATAAGAAGGGCCAAGGTATACAGTAAACCTGAAGTGAAGCATCGGAATCTAAAACTGGACTCACAGGATAGGTTCAAATGATAGAAATTTAGAGTGTCAGTCCTCTTGTACTTCAGTCGGCATTGTGCCTTTTGCATTAAATTCGGATGCAATTTCTTTGTTTCATCGTCAATAAGAAGGTCCAAGGGATACAGTAAACCTGAAGTGAAGCATCGGATTCTAAAACTGGACCCACAGGAGAGGTTCAAATCAAAGAAAGTTAGAGTGTCAGTCCTCTTGTACTTCAGTCGGCATTGTGCCTTTTGTATTAAATTCGGATGCAATTTCTGTGTTTCATCGTCAATAAGAAAGTCCAAGGGATACAGTAACCCTGAAGTGAAGAATCTGAATCTAAAACTGGACTCAAAGGAGAGGTTCAAATCATAGAAAGTTAGAGTGTCAGTCCTCTTGTACTTAAGCCCGTATTGTGGTTTTAGTATTAAATTCGGATGCAATTTCTGTGTTTCATCATCAATAAGAAGGTCCAAGGGATACAGTAAACCTGAGGTGAAGTATCGGAATCTAAAACTGGACTCACAGGAGAGGTTCAAATCATAGGAAGTTAGAGTGTCAGTCCTCTTGTACTGAAGTCGGGATTGTGCCTTTTGCAATAAATTCGGATGCAATTTCTGTGTTTCTTCGTCAAAAGACGGTCCAAGGGATACAGTAAACCTGAAGTGAAGCATCGGAATCAAAAACTGGACTCACAGGGGAGGTTCAAATCGTAGAAAATTAGAGTGTCAGTCCTCTTGTACTTAAGTCGGCATTCTGCCTTTTGAATTTAATTCCGATGCAATTTCTGCGCTTCATCGTCAATGAGAGGGACCCAGTGATACAGTAAACCTGAAGTGAAGCATCGAAATCTAAAACTAGACTCACAAGACAGGTTCAAATCATAGAAAGTTAAAGTGTCAGTCCTCTATTACTTAAGTCGGCATTGTGCCTTTTGTTTCAAATTCGGATGCAATTTCTGTGCTTCATCGCCAATAAGAAGATCCAAGGTACACAGTAAACCTGAAGTGAAGCATCGGAATCTAAAACTGGACTCAGAGGAGAGATTCAAACCATAGAAAGTTGGAGTGTCAGTCCTCTTGTACTTAAGTCGGCATTGTGCCTTTTGTATTAAATTTGGATGCAATTTCTGTGTTCCATCGTCAATAAGAAGGTCCAAGGGATAAAGTAAACCTGAAGTGAAGCATCGGTATCTAAAACTGGACTCACAGGAGCGGTTTAAATCATAGAAAATTAGAGTGTCAGTCCTCTTGTACTTAAGTCAGCATTGTTCCTATTGAATTAAATTCGGATGCAATTTCTGTGTTTCATCGCCAATAAGAACGTCCAAGGGATATAGTAAACCTTAAGTGAAGCATCGGAATCTAAAGCTGGACTCACAGGAGAGGTTCAAATCATAGAAAGTTAGAGTGTCAGTCCTCATGTACTTAAGACGGCATTGTGCCTTTTGAATTTAATTCCGATGCAATTTGTGTCTTTCAACGTCAATAAGAAGGTAAAAGGATTACAGTAAACCTGAAGTGAATCATCGGAGGTGAGAGTGTCAGTCCTCCTGTACTTAAGTCGGCATTGTGCCTTTTGTATTAAATTCGGATGCAACTTCTGTGTTTCATCGTCAATAAGAAGGTCCAAGGTATATAGGAAACCTGAAGAGAATCATCATAATCTAAAACTGGACTCACAGGAGAAGTTCAAATCATAGAAAGTGAGAGTGTCATTCCTCTTGCACTTAAGGTTGCATTGTGCCTTTTGTATTAAATTCGAATGCAAATTCTGTGTTTCATTGTCAATAAGAAGGTCCAAGGTATACACGAAACCTGAAGTCAAGCATCGGAATCTAAAACTGGACTCAGAGGAGACGTTCAAATCATAGAAAGTTAGAGTGTCAGTCCTCTTGTACTTAAGTCGGCATTGTGCCTTTTGTATTACATTCGGATGGAATTTCTGTGTTTCATCGTCAATAAGAAGGTCCAAGGTGTACAGGAAACATGAAGTGAAGCACCGGAATCTAAGACTGGACTCACAGGAGAGGTTCAAATCATAGAATCATAGAAAGTGAGAGTGTCAGTCCTCTTGTACTTAAGTCGCCATTGTGCCTCTTGTATTACATTCGGATGGAATTTCTGTGTTTCATCGTCAATAAGGAGGTCCAAGGGATACAGTAAACCTGAAGTGAAGGATCGGATTCAAAAACTGGACTCACAGGAGAGGTTGAAATCATAGAAAATTAGAGTGATAGTCATCTTGTACTTAAGTCGGCATTGTGCCTTTTGAATTTCATTCCGATGCAATTTCTGTGCTTCATCGTCAATAAGAAGATCCTTGGTATACAGTAAACCTGACGTGTAGCATCGGAATCTAAAACTGGACTCACAGGAGAGGTTCAAATCATAGAAAAATAGAGTGTTCGTCCTCTTGTACATAAGACGGCATTGTGCCTTTTGAATTTAATTCCGATGCAATTTCTGTGTTTCATCGTCAATAAGAAGGTCCAAGGTATACAGGAAACCTGAAGTGAAGCATCGGATCTAAAACTGTACTCACAGAAGAGTTTCAAATCATAGAAAGTGGGAGTGTCAGTCCTCTTGTACTTAAGTAGGCATTGTGCGTTTTGTATTAAATTCGGATGCAATTTCTGTGTTTCATCGCCTGTAAGAAGGTCCATGGTATACAGTAAAACTGAAGGGAAGCATTGGAATCAAAAACTGGACTCACAGGAGAGGTTCAAATCATAGAAAGTGAGAGTGTCAGTCCTCTTGTTCTTAAGTCGGCATTGTGCCTTTTGTATTCAACTCGGATGCAATTTCTGTGTTTCATCGTCAGTAAGAAGGTCGAAAATATACAGTAAACCTGAAGGGATGCATCAGAATCTAAAACTGGACTCACAGGAGAGATGTAATTCATTGAAAGTTAGAGTGTCAGTCCTCTTGTAGTTAAGTCGGCATTGTGCTTTTGAATTTAAATCCGATGCAATATCTGTGATTCATCGTCAGTAAGAAGGTCCAAGGTATACAGTTAACCTGAAGTGAAGCATCGGAATCTAAATCTGGACTCACAGGAGTGGTTCAAATTGTAGAAAGGTAGAGTGTCAGTCCTCCTGTACTTAAGTCGGCATTGTGCCTTTTGAATTTCATTCCGATGCAATTTCTGTGCTTCACCGTTAAAAAGAAACTCCAAGGGATACCCTAACCTGAAGTGAAAAATCGGAATCCAAAACTGGACTCACAGGAGAGGTTCTAATCATTGAAAGTTAGAGTGTCAGTCCTCTTGTACTTAAGTCGGCATTGTGCCTTTTGTATTAAATTCGGATGCAATTTCTGTGTTTCATCGTCAATACGAAGGTCCTAGGGATACAGTGAACCTGAAGTGAAGCATCGGAATCTAAAACTGGACTCACAGGAAAGGTTCAAACCGTAGAAGTTAGAGTGTCAGTACTCTTGTACATAAGTCGGTATTGTGCCTTCTGAATTTTTATTCCAATGCAATAACTGTGTTTCTTCGTCAGTAAGAAGTTAAAAGGTATACAGTAAACCTGTAGTGAAGCATCGGAATCTAAAACTGGACTCACAGGAGAGGTTCAAATCCTAGAAGGTTAGAGTGCCAGTCCTCTTGTACTTAAGTGGGCATTGTGCCTTTTGTATTAAATTCGGATGCAATTTCTGTGTTTCATCGTCAATAAGAATGTCCAAGGGATACAGTAAACCTCAAGGGAAGCGTCGGAATCAAAAACTGGACTCACAGGAGAGGTTCAATTCATAGAAAGTTAGAGTGTCAGTCCTCTTGTACTTAAGTCGGCATGTGCCTTTTGCATTAAATTCGTATCTAATTTCTGTGTTTCATCGTCAATATGAAAGTCCAAGGTATACAGTAAACCTGAAGTGAAGCATCGGAATATAAAACTGGACTCAAAGGAGAGGTTCAAATCATAGAAAGTTAGAGTGTCAGTCCTCTTGTACTTAGGTCGGCATTGAGCCTTTTGTATTAAATTCGGATGCAATTTCTAAGTTTCATCGTCAGTAAGAAGGTCCAAGGTATACAGTAAACCTGAAGTGAATCATCGGAATCTAAAACTGGACTCACAGGACAGGTTCAAATCATAGAAAGTGAGAATGTCAGTCCCTTTTGTACTTAAGTCGGCATTGTGCCTATTGTATTAAATTCGGATGCAATTTCTGTGTTTCTTCGTCATTAAGAATGTCCAAGGTATACAGGATACCTGAAGTGAAGCTTCGGAATCTAAAAGTGGACTCACAGGTGAGGTTCAAATTATAGAAAGTGAGAGTGTCCGTCCTCTTGAACTTAAGTCGGCATTGTGCCTTTTGTATTAAATTCGGATGCAACTTCTGTGTTTCTTCATCAATAAGAAGGTCCAAGGGATACAGTAAACCTGAAGTGAATCATAGGATACTAAAACTGGACTCACAGGAGTGGTTCAAAGCATAAAAATTTAGAGAGTCGGTCCTCTTGTCCTTAAGTCGGCTTTGTGCCTTTTCAATTTAATTCGGATGCAATATCTGTGTTTCATCGTCAATAAGAAGGTCCAAGGTATACAGGAAACCTGAAGTGAAGCATCGGAATCTAAAACTGGACTCACAGGAGAGGTTCAAATCATAGAAAGTGAGAGTGTCAGTCCTCTTGTACTTAAGTCGGCATTGTGCTTTTTGTATTAAATTTGGATGTAATTTCTGTGTTTCATCGACAATAAGAAGGTCCCAGGTATACAGTAAACCTGAAGGGAAGCATCGAAATCTAAATCTGGCCTCACAGGAGAGGTTAAAATCATAGAAAGTTCGAGTGTCAGTCCTCTTGCACTTAAGTTGGCATTGTGCCTTTTGTATTACGTTCGGATGCTATTTCTGTGTTTCATCGACAATGAGAAGGTCCAAGGGATACAGTAAACCTGAAGTGAAGCATCGGATTCTAAAACTGGACTCACAGGAGAGGTTCAAATCATAGAAAGTTAGAGTGTCAGTCCTCTTGTACTTAAGTCGGCATTGTGCATTTTGTATTAAATTCGGATGCAATTTTTGTGTTTCATCGTCAATAAGAAGGTCCAAGGTATACAGTAAACCTGAAGGGAAGCATGGGAATCTAAAACTGGAATCATAGGAGAGGTTCAAATCATAGAAAGTTAGAGTGTCAGTCCTCTTGTACTTAAGTCGGCATTGTGCCTTTTGTATTACATTCGAATGCAATTTCTGTGTTTCATCGTCAATAAGAAGGTCCAAGGGATACAGTAAACCTGAAGTGAATCATCGGAATCTAAAACTGGACTCACAGGAGAGGCTCAAATCATAGAAAGTTAGAGAGTCAGTCCCCTTGTACTTCAGCCGGCATTGTGCCTTTTGAATTTAAATTGGATGCAATTTCTGTTTTTCATCGTCAATAAGAAGGTCCAAGGTATACAGGAAACCTGAAGTGAAGCATCGGAATCTAAACCTGGACGCAGAGGATGGGTTTAAATCATCGAAAGTGAGAGTGTCATTCCTCTTGTACTTAAGTCGGCATTGTGCCTTTTGAATTAAATTCGAATGCAAATTCTGTGTTTCATCGTCAATAAGAAGGTCCAAGGGACACAGTAAACCTGAAGTGAAGCATCGGATTCTAAAACTGGACTCACAGGAGAGGTTCAAATCATAGAAAGTTAGAGTGTCCGTCATCTTGTACTTAAGCCGGCATTGTGCCTTTTGAAATTCACTTCGATGCAATTTCTGTGCTTCATCGTCAATAAGAAGGTCCATGGTATACAGTAAACCTGAAGTGTAGCATCGGAATCTAAAACTGGACTCACAGGAGAGGTTCAAATCATAGAAAGTTAGAGTGTCCGTCCGCTTGTACTTAAGTCGGCATTGCGCCTTCTGAATTTAATTCCGATGCAATTTCTGTGTTTCATCATCAATAAGATGGTCCAAGGGATACAGTAAACCTGAAGTGAATCATCGGAATCTAAAACTAGAGTCACAGGAGAGGTTCAAATCATAGAAAGTTAGAGAGTCAGTCCCCTTGTACTTCATTCGGCATTGTGCCTTTTGAATTTAATTCGGATGCAATTTCTGTGTTTCATCGCCAATAAGAAGGTCCAAGGTATACAGGAAACCTGAAGTGAAGCATCGGTATCTAAACCTGGACTCAGGGGAGGGGTTCAATTCATCGAAGGTGAGAGTGTCAGTCCTCCTGTACTTAAGTCGGCATTGTGCCTTTTGTATTAAATTCGGATGCAACTTCTGTGTTTCATCATCAATAAGAAGGTCCAAGGTATATAGGAAACCTGAAGAGAATCATCGGAATCTAAAACTGGACTCACAGGAGAAGTTCAAATCATAGAAAGTGAGAGTGTCATTCCTCTTGCACTTAAGGTTGCATTGTGCCTTTTGTATTAAATTCGAATGCAAATTCTGTGTTTCATTGTCAATAAGAAGGTCCAAGGTATACACGAAACCTGAAGTCAAGCATCGGAATCTAAAACTGGACTCAGAGGAGGCGTTCAAATCATAGAAAGTTAGAGTGTCAGTCCTCTTGTACTTAAGTCGGCATTGTGCCTTTTGTATTACATTCGGATGGAATTTCTGTGTTTCATCGTCAATAAGAAGGTCCAAGGTGTACAGGAAACATGAAGTGAAGCACCGGAATCTAAGACTGGACTCACAGGAGAGGTTCAAATCATAGAATCATAGAAAGTGAGAGTGTCAGTCCTCTTGTACTTAAGTCGCCATTGTGCCTCTTGTATTACATTCGGATGGAATTTCTGTGTTTCATCGTCAATAAGGAGGTCCAAGGGATACAGTAAACCTGAAGTGAAGGATCGGATTCAAAAACTGGACTCACAGGAGAGGTTGAAATCATAGAAAATTAGAGTGATAGTCATCTTGTACTTAAGTCGGCATTGTGCCTTTTGAATTTCATTCCGATGCAATTTCTGTGCTTCATCGTCAATAAGAAGATCCATGTTATACAGTAAACCTGAAGTGTAGCATCGGAATCTAAAACTGGACTCACAGGAGAGGTTCAAATCATAGAAAAATAGAGTGTTCGTCCTCTTGTACATAAGACGGCATTGTGCCTTTTGAATTTAATTCCGATGCAATTTCTGTGTTTCATCGTCAATAAGAAGGTCCAAGGTATACAGGAAACCTGAAGTGAAGCATCGGATCTAAAACTGTACTCACAGAAGAGTTTCAAATCATAGAATGTGGGAGTGTCAGGCCTCTTGTACTTAAGTAGGCATTGTGCGTTTTGTATTAAATTCGGATGCAATTTCTGTGTTTCATCGCCTGTAAGAAGGTCCATGGTATACAGTAAAACTGAAGGGAAGCATTGGAATCAAAAACTGGACTCACAGGAGAGGTTCAAATCATAGAAAGTGAGAGTGTCAGTCCTCTTGTTCTTAAGTCGGCATTGTGCCTTTTGTATTCAACTCGGATGCAATTTCTGTGTTTCATCGTCAGTACGAAGGTCGAAAATATACAGTAAACCTGAAGGGATGCATCAGAATCTAAAACTGGACTCACAGGAGAGATGTAATTCATTGAAAGTTAGAGTGTCAGTCCTCTTGTAGTTAAGTCGGCATTGTGCTTTTGAATTTAAATCCGATGCAATATCTGTGATTCATCGTCAATAAGAAGGTCCAAATTATACAGTAAACCTGAAGTGAAGCATCGGAATCTAAAACTGGACTCACAGGAGTGGTTCAAATTGTAGAAAGGTAGAGTGTCAGTCCTCTTGTACTTAAGTCGGCATTGTGCCTTTTGAATTCCATTCCGATGCAATTGCTGTGCTTCACCGTTAAAAAGAAATTGCAAGGGATACAGTAAACCTGAAGTGAAAAATCGGAATCCAAAACTGGACTCACAGGAGAGGTTCTAATCATTGAAAGTTAGAGTGTCAGTCCTCTTGTACTTAAGTCGGCATTGTGCCTTTTGTATTAAATTCGGATGCAATTTCTGTGTTTCATCGTCAATACGAAGGTCCTAGGGATACAGTAAACCTGAAGTGAACCATCGGAATCTAAAACTGGACTCACAGGAAAGGTTTAAATCGTAGAAGGTAGAGTGTCAGTACTCTTGTACTTAAGTCGGTATTGTGCCTTCTGAATTTTTATTCCGATGCAATAACTGTGTTTCTTCGTCAGTAAGAAGTTCCAAGGTATACAGTAAACCTGTAGTGAAGCATCGGAATCTAAAACTGGACTCACAGGAGAGGTTCAAATCCTAAAAGGTTAGAGTGTCAGTCCTCTTGTAGTTAAGTAGGCATTGTGCCTTTCGTATTAAATTCGGATGCAATTTCTGTGTTTCATCGTCAATAGGAATGTCCAAGGGATACAGTAAACCTCAAGTGAAGCGTCGGAATCTAAAACTGGACTCACAGGAGAGGTTCAATTCATAGAAAGTTAGAGTGTCATTCCTCTTGTACTTAAGTCGGCATTGTGCCTTTTGCATTAAATTCGGATCCAATTTCTGTGTTTCATCGTCAATAAGAAGGTCCAAGGTATACAGTAAACCTGAAGTGACGCATCGGAATATAAAACTGGACTCTAAGGAGAGGTTCAAATCATAGAAAGTTAGAGTGTCAGTCCTCTTGTACTTAAGTCGGCATTGAGCCTTTTGTACTAAATTCGGATGCAATTTCTGTGTTTCATCGTCAGTAAGAAGGTCCAAGGTATACAAAAAAACCCGAAGGGAACCATCGGAATCTAAAACTGGACTCACAGGACAGGTTCAAATCATAGAAAGTGAGAATGTCAGTCCCTTTTGTACTTAAGTCGGCATTGTGCCTTTTGTATTAAATTCGGATGCAATTTCTGTGTTTCTTCGTCATTAAGAATGTTCAGGGTATACAGGGAACATGAAGTGAAGCATCGGAATCTAAAAGTGGACTCACAGGTGAGGTTCAAATTATAGAAAGTGAGAGTGTCTGTCCTCTTGTACTTAAGTCGGCATTGTGCCTTTTGTATTAAATTCGGATGCAATTTCTGTGTTTCTTCATCAATAAGAAGGTCCAAGGGATACAGTAAACCTGAAGTGAATCATAGGATACTAAAACTGGACTCACAGGAGTGGTTCAAATCATAAAAAGTTAAAGAGTCAGTCCTCTTGTACTTAAGTCGGCTTTGTGTCTTTTCAATTTAATTCGGATGCTATATCTGTGTTTCATCGTCAATTAGAAGGTCCAAGGTATACAGGAAACCCGAAGTGAAGCATCGGAATCTAAAACTGGACTCACGGGAGAGTTTCAAATCATAGAAAGTGAGAGTGTCAGTCCTCTTGTACTTAAGTCGGCATTGTGCTTTTTGTATTAAATTTGGATGCAATTTCTGTGTTTCATCGTCAATAAGAAGGTCCCAGGTATTCAGTTAACCTGAAGGGAAGCATCGAAATCTAAAACTGGACTCACAGGAGAGGTTCAAATCATAGGAAGTTCGAGTGTCAGTCCTCTTGTACTTAAGTTGGCATTGTGCCTTTTGTATTACATTCGGATGCTATTTCTGTGTTTCATCGTCAATAAGAAGGTCCATGGTATACAGTAAACCTGAAGTGTAGCATCGGAATCTAAAACTGGACTCACAGGAGAGGTTCAAATCATAGAAAGTTAGAGTGTCCGTCCTCATGTACGTAAGTCGGCATTGCGCCTTCTGAATTTATTTCCGATGCAATTTCTGTGTTTCATCGTCAATAAGAAGGTCCAAGGTATACAGGAAACCCGAAGTGAAGCATCGGAAACTAAAACTGGACCCACAGGAGAGGTTCACATCATAGAAAGTGAGAGTGTCAGTCCTCTTGTACTTAAGTCGACATTGTGCATTTTGCATTAATTTCGGATCCAATTTCTGTGTTTCATCGTCAGTAAGAAGGTCCAAGGTATACAGTAAACCTGAAGGGAAGCATTGGAATCCAAAACTGGACTCACAGGAGAGGTTCAAATCATAGAAAGTTAGAGTGTCGGTCCTCTTGTACTTAAGTCGGCATTGTGCCTTTTGTATTTAATTCGGATGCAATTTTTGTGTTTCATCGTCAATAAGAAGGTCCAAGGTATACAGTAAACCTGAAGGGAAGATTGGGAATCTAAAACTGGGATCACAGGAGAGGTTCAAATCATAGAAAGTTAGAGTGTCAGTCCTCTTGTACTTAAGTCGGCATTGTGCCTTTTGTATTACATTCGGATGCAATTTCTGTGTTTCATCATCAATAAGAAGGTCCAAGGGATACAGTAAACCTCAAGGGAAGCGTCGGAATCAAAAACTGGACTCACAGGAGAGGTTCAATTCATAGAAAGTTAGAGTGTCAGTCCTCTTGTACTTAAGTCGGCATGTGCGTTTTGCATTAAATTCGTATCTAATTTCTGTGTTTCATCGTCAATATGAAAGTCCAAGGTATACAGTAAACCTGAAGTGAAGCATCGGAATATAAAACTGGACTCAAAGGAGAGGTTCAAATCATAGAAAGTTAGAGTGTCAGTCCTCTTGTACTTAGGTCGGCATTGAGCCTTTTGTATTAAATTCGGATGCAATTTCTAAGTTTCATCGTCAGTAAGAAGGTCCAAGGTATACAGTAAACCTGAAGTGAATCATCGGAATCTAAAACTGGACTCACAGGACAGGTTCAAATCATAGAAAGTGAGAATGTCAGTCCCTTTTGTACTTAAGTCGGCATTGTGCCTATTGTATTAAATTCGGATGCAATTTCTGTGTTTCTTCGTCATTAAGAATGTCCAAGGTATACAGGATACCTGAAGTGAAGCATCGGAATCTAAAAGTGGACTCACAGGTGAGGTTCAAATTATAGAAAGTGAGAATGTCCGTCCTCTTGAACTTAAGTCGGCATTGTGCCTTTTGTATTAAATTCGGATGCAATTTCTGTGTTTCTTCATCAATAAGAAGGTCCAAGGGATACAGTAAACCTGAAGTGAATCATAGGATACTAAAACTGGACTCACAGGAGTGGTTCAAATCATAAAAAGTTAAAGAGTCAGTCCTCTTGTACTTAAGTCGGCTTTGTGTCTTTTCAATTTAATTCGGATGCTATATCTGTGTTTCATCGTCAATTAGAAGGTCCAAGGTATACAGGAAACCCGAAGTGAAGCATCGGAATCTAAAACTGGACTCACGGGAGAGTTTCAAATCATAGAAAGTGAGAGTGTCAGTCCTCTTGTACTTAAGTCGGCATTGTGCTTTTTGTATTAAATTTGGATGCAATTTCTGTGTTTCATCGTCAATAAGAAGGTCCCAGGTATTCAGTTAACCTGAAGGGAAGCATCGAAATCTAAAACTGGACTCACAGGAGAGGTTCAAATCATAGGAAGTTCGAGTGTCAGTCCTCTTGTACTTAAGTTGGCATTGTGCCTTTTGTATTACATTCGGATGCTATTTCTGTGTTTCATCGTCAATAAGAAGGTCCATGGTATACAGTAAACCTGAAGTGTAGCATCGGAATCTAAAACTGGACTCACAGGAGAGGTTCAAATCATAGAAAGTTAGAGTGTCCGTCCTCATGTACGTAAGTCGGCATTGCGCCTTCTGAATTTATTTCCGATGCAATTTCTGTGTTTCATCGTCAATAAGAAGGTCCAAGGTATACAGGAAACCCGAAGTGAAGCATCGGAAACTAAAACTGGACCCACAGGAGAGGTTCACATCATAGAAAGTGAGAGTGTCAGTCCTCTTGTACTTAAGTCGACATTGTGCATTTTGCATTAATTTCGGATCCAATTTCTGTGTTTCATCGTCAGTAAGAAGGTCCAAGGTATACAGTAAACCTGAAGGGAAGCATTGGAATCCAAAACTGGACTCACAGGAGAGGTTCAAATCATAGAAAGTTAGAGTGTCGGTCCTCTTGTACTTAAGTCGGCATTGTGCCTTTTGTATTTAATTCGGATGCAATTTTTGTGTTTCATCGTCAATAAGAAGGTCCAAGGTATACAGTAAACCTGAAGGGAAGATTGGGAATCTAAAACTGGGATCACAGGAGAGGTTCAAATCATAGAAAGTTAGAGTGTCAGTCCTCTTGTACTTAAGTCGGCATTGTGCCTTTTGTATTACATTCGGATGCAATTTCTGTGTTTCATCATCAATAAGAAGGTCCAAGGGATACAGTAAACCTCAAGGGAAGCGTCGGAATCAAAAACTGGACTCACAGGAGAGGTTCAATTCATAGAAAGTTAGAGTGTCAGTCCTCTTGTACTTAAGTCGGCATGTGCGTTTTGCATTAAATTCGTATCTAATTTCTGTGTTTCATCGTCAATATGAAAGTCCAAGGTATACAGTAAACCTGAAGTGAAGCATCGGAATATAAAACTGGACTCAAAGGAGAGGTTCAAATCATAGAAAGTTAGAGTGTCAGTCCTCTTGTACTTAGGTCGGCATTGAGCCTTTTGTATTAAATTCGGATGCAATTTCTAAGTTTCATCGTCAGTAAGAAGGTCCAAGGTATACAGTAAACCTGAAGTGAATCATCGGAATCTAAAACTGGACTCACAGGACAGGTTCAAATCATAGAAAGTGAGAATGTCAGTCCCTTTTGTACTTAAGTCGGCATTGTGCCTATTGTATTAAATTCGGATGCAATTTCTGTGTTTCTTCGTCATTAAGAATGTCCAAGGTATACAGGATACCTGAAGTGAAGCATCGGAATCTAAAAGTGGACTCACAGGTGAGGTTCAAATTATAGAAAGTGAGAATGTCCGTCCTCTTGAACTTAAGTCGGCATTGTGCCTTTTGTATTAAATTCGGATGCAACTTCTGTGTTTCTTCATCAATAAGAAGGTCCAAGGGATACAGTAAACCTGAAGTGAATTATAGGATACTAAAACTGGACTCACAGGAGTGGTTCAAAGCATAAAAATTTAGAGAGTCGGTCCTCTTGTCCTTAAGTCGGCTTTGTGCCTTTTCAATTTAATTCGGATGCAATATCTGTGTTTCATCGTCAATAAGAAGGTCCAAGGTATACAGGAAACCTGAAGTGAAGCATCGGAATCTAAAACTGGACTCACAGGAGAGGTTCAAATCATAGAAAGTGAGAGTGTCAGTCCTCTTGTACTTAAGTCGGCATTGTGCTTTTTGTATTAAATTTGGATGTAATTTCTGTGTTTCATCGACAATAAGAAGGTCCCAGGTATACAGTAAACCTGAAGGGAAGCATCGAAATCTAAATCTGGCCTCACAGGAGAGGTTAAAATCATAGAAAGTTCGAGTGTCAGTCCTCTTGCACTTAAGTTGGCATTGTGCCTTTTGTATTACGTTCGGATGCTATTTCTGTGTTTCATCGACAATGAGAAGGTCCAAGGGATACAGTAAACCTGAAGTGAAGCATCGGATTCTAAAACTGGACTCACAGGAGAGGTTCAAATCATAGCAAGTTAGAGTGTCAGTCCTCTTGTACTTAAGTCGGCATTGTGCCTTTTGTATTAAATTCGGATGCAATTTTTGTGTTTCATCGTCAATAAGAAGGTCCAAGGTATACAGTAAACCTGAAGGGAAGCATGGGAATCTAAAACTGGAATCATAGGAGAGGTTCAAATCATAGAAAGTTAGAGTGTCAGTCCTCTTGTACTTAAGTCGGCATTGTGCCTTTTGTATTACATTCGGATGCAATTTCTGTGTTTCATCATCAATAAGATGGTCCAAGGGATACAGTAAACCTGAAGTGAATCATCGGAATCTAAAACTAGAGTCACAGGAGTGGTTCAAATCATAGAAAGTTAGAGAGTCAGTCCCCTTGTACTTCATTCTGCATTGTGCCTTTTGAATTTAATTCGGATGCAATTTCTGTGTTTCATCGCCAATAAGAAGGTCCAAGGTATACAGGAAACCTGAAGTGAAGCATCGGTATCTAAACCTGGACTCAGGGGAGGGGTTCAATTCATCGAAGGTGAGAGTGTCAGTCCTCCTGTACTTAAGTCGGCATTGTGCCTTTTGTATTAAATTCGGATGCAACTTCTGTGTTTCATCGTCAATAAGAAGGTCCAAGGTATATAGGAAACCTGAAGAGAATCATCGGAATCTAAAACTGGACTCACAGGAGAAGTTCAAATCATAGAAAGTGAGAGTGTCATTCCTCTTGCACTTAAGGTTGCATTGTGCCTTTTGTATTAAATTCGAATGCAAATTCTGTGTTTCATTGTCAATAAGAAGGTCCAAGGTATACACGAAACCTGAAGTCAAGCATCGGAATCTAAAACTGGACTCAGAGGAGACGTTCAAATCATAGAAAGTTAGAGTGTCAGTCCTCTTGTACTTAAGTCGGCATTGTGCCTTTTGTATTACATTCGGATGGAATTTCTGTGTTTCATCGTCAATAAGAAGGTCCAAGGTGTACAGGAAACATGAAGTGAAGCACCGGAATCTAAGACTGGACTCACAGGAGAGGTTCAAATCATAGAATCATAGAAAGTGAGAGTGTCAGTCCTCTTGTACTTAAGTCGCCATTGTGCCTCTTGTATTACATTCGGATGGAATTTCTGTGTTTCATCGTCAATAAGGAGGTCCAAGGGATACAGTAAACCTGAAGTGAAGGATCGGATTCAAAAACTGGACTCACAGGAGAGGTTGAAATCATAGAAAATTAGAGTGATAGTCATCTTGTACTTAAGTCGGCATTGTGCCTTTTGAATTTCATTCCGATGCAATTTCTGTGCTTCATCGTCAATAAGAAGATCCATGTTATACAGTAAACCTGAAGTGTAGCATCGGAATCTAAAACTGGACTCACAGGAGAGGTTCAAATCATAGAAAAATAGAGTGTTCGTCCTCTTGTACATAAGACGGCATTGTGCCTTTTGAATTTAATTCCGATGCAATTTCTGTGTTTCATCGTCAATAAGAAGGTCCAAGGTATACAGGAAACCTGAAGTGAAGCATCGGATCTAAAACTGTACTCACAGAAGAGTTTCAAATCATAGAAAGTGGGAGTGTCAGTCCTCTTGTACTTAAGTAGGCATTGTGCGTTTTGTATTAAATTCGGATGCAATTTCTGTGTTTCATCGCCTGTAAGAAGGTCCATGGTATACAGTAAAACTGAAGGGAAGCATTGGAATCAAAAACTGGACTCACAGGAGAGGTTCAAATCATAGAAAGTGAGAGTGTCAGTCCTCTAGTTCTTAAGTCGGCATTGTGCCTTTTGTATTCAACTCGGATGCAATTTCTGTGTTTCATCGTCAGTACGAAGGTCGAAAATATACAGTAAACCTGAAGGGATGCATCAGAATCTAAAACTGGACTCACAGGAGAGATGTAATTCATTGAAAGTTAGAGTGTCAGTCCTCTTGTAGTTAAGTCGGCATTGTGCTTTTGAATTTAAATCCGATGCAATATCTGTGATTCATCGTCAATAAGAAGGTCCAAATTATACAGTAAACCTGAAGTGAAGCATCGGAATCTAAAACTGGACTCACAGGAGTGGTTCAAATTGTAGAAAGGTAGAGTGTCAGTCCTCTTGTACTTAAGTCGGCATTGTGCCTTTTGAACTCCATTCCGATGCAATTGCTGTGCTTCACCGTTAAAAAGAAATTGCAAGGGATACAGTAAACCTGAAGTGAAAAATCGGAATCCAAAACTGGACTCACAGGAGAGGTTCTAATCATTGAAAGTTAGAGTGTCAGTCCTCTTGTACTTAAGTCGGCATTGTGCCTTTTGTATTAAATTCGGATGCAATTTCTGTGTTTCATCGTCAATACGAAGGTCCTAGGGATACAGTAAACCTGAAGTGAACCATCGGAATCTAAAACTGGACTCACAGGAAAGGTTTAAATCGTAGAAGGTAGAGTGTCAGTACTCTTGTACTTAAGTCGGTATTGTGCCTTCTGAATTTTTATTCCGATGCAATAACTGTGTTTCTTCGTCAGTAAGAAGTTCCAAGGTATACAGTAAACCTGTAGTGAAGCATCGGAATCTAAAACTGGACTCACAGGAGAGGTTCAAATCCTAAAAGGTTAGAGTGTCAGTCCTCTTGTACTTAAGTAGGCATTGTGCCTTTCGTATTAAATTCGGATGCAATTTCTGTGTTTCATCGTCAATAGGAATGTCCAAGGGATACAGTAAACCTCAAGTGAAGCGTCGGAATCTAAAACTGGACTCACAGGAGAGGTTCAATTCATAGAAAGTTAGAGTGTCATTCCTCTTGTACTTAAGTCGGCATTGTGCCTTTTGCATTAAATTCGGATCCAATTTCTGTGTTTCATCGTCAATAAGAAGGTCCAAGGTATACAGTAAACCTGAAGTGAAGCATCGGAATATAAAACTGGACTCTAAGGAGAGGTTCAAATCATAGAAAGTTAGAGTGTCAGTCCTCTTGTACTTAAGTCGGCATTGAGCCTTTTGTACTAAATTCGGATGCAATTTCTGTGTTTCATCGTCAGTAAGAAGGTCCAAGGTATACAAAAAAACCCGAAGGGAACCATCGGAATCTAAAACTGGACTCACAGGACAGGTTCAAATCATAGGAAGTGAGAATGTCAGTCCCTTTTGTACTTAAGTCGGCATTGTGCCTTTTGTATTAAATTCGGATGCAATTTCTGTGTTTCTTCGTCATTAAGAATGTTCAGGGTATACAGGGAACATGAAGTGAAGCATCGGAATCTAAAAGTGGACTCACAGGTGAGGTTCAAATTATAGAAAGTGAGAGTGTCTGTCCTCTTGTACTTAAGTCGGCATTGTGCCTTTTGTATTAAATTCGGATGCAATTTCTGTGTTTCTTCATCAATAAGAAGGTCCAAGGGATACAGTAAACCTGAAGTGAATCATAGGATACTAAAACTGGACTCACAGGAGTGGTTCAAATCATAAAAAGTTAAAGAGTTAGTCCTCTTGTACTTAAGTCGGCTTTGTGTCTTTTCAATTTAATTCGGATGCTATATCTGTGTTTCATCGTCAATTAGAAGGTCCAAGGTATACAGGAAACCGGAAGTGAAGCATCGGAATCTAAAACTGGACTCACAGGAGAGTTTCAAATCATAGAAAGTGAGAGTGTCAGTCCTCTTGTACTTAAGTCGGCATTGTGCTTTTTGTATTAAATTTGGATGCAATTTCTGTGTTTCATCGTCAATAAGAAGGTCCCAGGTATTCAGTTAACCTGAAGGGAAGCATCGAAATCTAAAACTGGACTCACAGGAGAGGTTCAAATCATAGGAAGTTCGAGTGTCAGTCCTCTTGTACTTAAGTTGGCATTGTGCCTTTTGTATTACATTCGGATGCTATTTCTGTGTTTCATCGTCAATAAGAAGGTCCATGGTATACAGTAAACCTGAAGTGTAGCATCGGAATCTAAAACTGGACTCACAGGAGAGGTTCAAATCATAGAAAGTTAGAGTGTCCGTCCTCATGTACGTAAGTCGGCATTGCGCCTTCTGAATTTATTTCCGATGCAATTTCTGTGTTTCATCGTCAATAAGAAGGTCCAAGGTATACAGGAAACCCGAAGTGAAGCATCGGAAACTAAAACTGGACCCACAGGAGAGGTTCACATCATAGAAAGTGAGAGTGTCAGTCCTCTTGTACTTAAGTCGACATTGTGCATTTTGCATTAATTTCGGATCCAATTTCTGTGTTTCATCGTCAGTAAGAAGGTCCAAGGTATACAGTAAACCTGAAGGGAAGCATTGGAATCCAAAACTGGACTCACAGGAGAGGTTCAAATCATAGAAAGTTAGAGTGTCGGTCCTCTTGTACTTAAGTCGGCATTGTGCCTTTTGTATTTAATTCGGATGCAATTTTTGTGTTTCATCGTCAATAAGAAGGTCCAAGGTATACAGTAAACCTGAAGGGAAGATTGGGAATCTAAAACTGGGATCACAGGAGAGGTTCAAATCATAGAAAGTTAGAGTGTCAGTCCTCTTGTACTTAAGTCGGCATTGTGCCTTTTGTATTACATTCGGATGCAATTTCTGTGTTTCATCGTCAATAAGAAGGTCCAAGGGATACAGTAAACCTGAAGTGAAGCGTCGGATTCTAAAAGTGGACTCACAGGAGAGGTTCAAATCATAGAAAATTAGAGTGTTAGTCATCTTGTACTTAAGTCAGCATTGTGCCTTTTGAATTTCATTCCGATGCAATTTCTGTGCTTCATCGTCAATAAGAAGGTCCATGGTATACAATAAACCTGAAGTGTAGCATCGGAATCTAAAACTGGACTCACAGGAGAGGTTCAAATCATAGAAAGTGAGAGTGGATGTCCTCTTGAACTTAGGTCGGCATTGTGCCTTTTGTATTAAATTCGGATGCAATTTCTGTGTTTCATCATCAATAAGAAGGTCCAAGGGATACAGCAAACCTGAAGTGAAAAATCGGAATCCAAAACTGGACTCACACGAGAGGTTCTAATCATTGAAAGTTAGAGTGTCAGTCCTCTTGTACTTAAGTCGGCATTGTGCCTTTTATATTAAATTCGGATGCAATTGCTGTGTTTCATCGTCAATACGAAGGTCCTAGGAATACAGTAAACCTGAAGTGAAGCATCAGAATCTAAAACTGGACTCACAGGAAAGGTTCAAATCGTTGAAGGTAGAGTGTCAGTACTCTTGTACTTAAGTCGGTATTGTGCCTTCTGAATTTTTATTCCGATGCAATAACTGTGTTTCTTCGTCAGTAGGAAGTTCCAAGGTATACAGTAAACCTGTAATGAAGCATCGGAATCTAAAACTGGACTCACAGGAGAGGTTCAAATCCTAAAAGGTTAGAGTGTCAGTCCACTTGTACTTAAGTGCGCATTGTGCCCTTCGTATTAAATTCGGATGCAATTTCTGTGTTTCATCGTCAATAGGAATGTCCAAGGGATACAGTAAACCTCAAGTGAAGCGTCGGAATCTAAAACTGGACTCACAGGAGAGGTTCAATTCATAGAAAGTTAGAGTGTCATTCCTCTTGTACTTAAGTCGGCATTGTGCCTTTTGCATTAAATTCGGATCCAATTTCTGTGTTTCATCGTCAATAAGAAGGTCCAAGGTATACAGTAAACCTGAAGTGAAGCATCGGAATATAAAACTGGACTCAAAGGAGAGGTTCAAATCACAGAAAGTTAGAGTGTCAGTCCTCTTGTACTTAAGTCGGCATTGAGCCCTTTGTACTAAATTCGGATGCAATTTCTGTGTTTCATCGTCAGTAAGAAGGTCCAAGGTATACAGTAAACCTGAGGGGAACCATCGGAATCTAAAACTGGACTCACAGGACAGGTTCAAATCATAGAAAGTGAGAATGTCAGTCCCTTTTGTACTTAAGTCGGCATTGTGCCTTTTGTATTAAATTCGGATGCAATTTCTGTGTTTCTTCGTCATTATGAATGTTCAAGGTATACAGTAAACATGAAGTGAAGCATCGGAATCTAAAAGTGGACTCACAGGTGAGGTTCAAATTATAGAAAGTGAGAGCGTCTGTCCTCTTGTACTTAAGTCGGCATTGTGCCTTTTGTATTATATTCGGATGCAATTTCTGTGTTTCTTCATCAATAAGAAGGTCCAAGGGATACAGTAAACCTGAAGTGAATCATAGGATACTAAAACTGGACTCACAGGAGTGGTTCAAATCATAAAAAGTTAGAGAGTCAGTCCTCTTGTACTTAAGTCGGCTTTGTGCCTTTTCAACTTAATTCGGATGCAATATCTGTGTTTCACCGTCAATACGAAGGTCCAAGGTATACAGGAAACCTGAAGTGAAGCATCGGAATCTAAAACTGGACTCACAGGAGACGTTCAAATCATAGAAAGTGAGAGTGTCAGTCCTCTTGTATTTAAGTCGGCATTGTGCTTTTTGTATTAAATTTGGATGCAATTTCTGTGTTTCATCGTCAATAAGAAGGTCCCAGGTATACAGTTAACCTGAAGGGAAGCATCTAAATCTAAAACTAGACTCATAGGCGAGGTTCAAATCATAGAAAGTTCGAGTGTCAGTCCTCTTGTACTTAAGTTGGCATTGTGCCTTTTGTATTAGATTCGGATGCTATTTCTGTGTTTCATCGGCAATAAGACGGTCCAAGGGATACAGTAAACCTGAAGTGAAGCATCGGATTCTAAAACTGGACTCACAGGAGAGGTTCAAATCATAGAAAGTCAGAGTGTCAGTCATCTTGTACTTAAGTCGGCATTGTGCCTTTTGAATTTCACTTCGATGCAATTTCTGTGCTTCATCGTCAATAAGAAGGTCTATGGTATACAGTAAACCTGAAGTGTAGCATCGGAATCTAAAACTGGACTCACAGGAGAGGTTCAAATCATAGAAAGTTAGAGTGTCCGTCCTCATGTACGTAAGTCGGCATAGCGACTTCTGAATTTAATTCCGATGCAATTTCTGTGTTTCATCGTCAATAAGAAGGTCCAAGGTATACAAGAAACCTGAAGTGAAGCATCGGAAACTAAAACTGAACCCACAGGAGAGGTTCAAATCATAGAAAGTGAGAGTGTCAGTCCTCTTGTACTTAAGTCGGCATTGTGCATTTTGCATTACATTGGGATCCAATTTCTGTGTTTCATCGTCAGTAAGAAGGTCCAAGGTATACAGTGAACCTGAAGGGAAGCATGGGAATCTAAAACTGGAATCATAGGAGAGGTTCAAATCATAGAAAGTTAGAGTGTCAGTCGTCCTGTACTTAAGTCAGCATTGTGCCTTTTGAATTTCATTCCGATGCAATTTCTGTGCTTCATCGTCAATAAGAAGGTCCATGGTATACAATAAACCTGAAGTGTAGCAATGGAATCTAAAACTGGACTCACAGGAGAGGTTCAAATCATAGAAAGTGAGAGTGGATGTCCTCTTGTACTTAGGTCGGCATTGTGCCTTTTGTATTATATTCGGATGCAATTTCTGTGTTTCATCAACAATAAGAAGGTCCAAGGGATACAGTAAACCTGAAGTGAATCATCGGAATCTACAACTGGACTCACAGGAGAGGTTCAAATCATAGAAAGGTAGAGAGTCAGTCCCCTTGTACTTCAGTCGGCATTGTGCCTTTTGAATTTAATTCGGATGCAATTTCTGTGTTTCATCGTCAATAAGAAGGTCCAAGGTATACAGGAAACCTGAAGTGAAGCATCGGAATCTAGATCTGGACGCGGAGGATAGGTTCAAATCATCGAAAGTGAGAGTGTCAGTCCTCCTGTACTTAAGTCGGCATTGTGCCTTTTGTATTAAATTCGGATGCAATTTCTGTGTTTCATCGTCAATGAGAAGGTCAAAGGTTTATAGGAAACCTGAAGTGAATAATCGGAATCCAAAACTGGACTCACAGGACAGGTTCAAATCATAGAAAGTGAGAGTGTCATTCCTCTTGTACTTAAGTCGGCATTGTGCCTTTTGTATTAAATTCGAATGCAAATTCTGTGTTTCATCGTCAGTAAGAAGGTCCAAGGGATACAGCAAACCTGAAGTGAAGCATCGGATTCTAAAACTGGACTCACAGGAGAGGTTCAAATCATAGAAAGTTAGAGTGTCCGTCATCTTGTACTTAAGTCGGCATTGTGCCTTTTGAATTTCACTTCGATGCAATTTCTGTGTTTCATTGTCAATAAGAAGGTCCAAGGTATACAGGAAACCTGAAGTGAAGCATCGAAACCTAAAAACTGGACTCACAGGAGATGTTCAAATCATAGAAAGTGAGAGTGTCAGTCCTCTTGTACTTAAGTCGGCATTGTGCCTTTTGTATTAAAATCGGATGCAATTTCTGTGTTTCATCGTCAATAAGAAGGTCCAAGGTATACAGGAAACATGCAGTGAAGCACCGGAATCTAAAACTGGACCAACAGGAGAGGTTCAATCATAGAAAGTGAGAGTGTCAGTCCACTTGTACTTAAGTCGGTATTGTGTCCTTTGTATTAAATTCGGATGCAATTTCTGTGTTTCATCGTCAATAGGAATGTCCAAGGGATACAGTAAACCTCAAGTGAAGCATCGGAATCTAAAACTGGACTCACAGGAGAGGTTCAATTCATAGAAAGTTAGAGTGTCATTCCTCTTGTACTTAAGTCGGCATTGTGCCTTTTGCATTAAATTCACAGGTGAGGTTCAAATTATAGAAAGTGAGAGTGTCTGTCCTCTTGTACTTAAGTCGGCATTGTGCTTTTTGTATTAAATTTGGATGCAATTTCTGTGTTTCATCGTCAATAAGAAGGTCCCAGGTATTCAGTTAACCTGAAGGGAAGCATCGAAATCTAAAACTGGACTCACAGGAGAGGTTCAAATCATAGAAAGTTCGAGTGTCAGTCCTCTTGTACTTAAGTTGGCATTGTGCCTTTTGTATTACATTCGGATGCTATTTCTGTGTTTCATCGTCAATAAGAAGGTCCATGGTATACAGTAAACCTGAAGTGTAGCATCGGAATCTAAAACTGGACTCACAGGAGAGGTTCAAATCATAGAAAGTTAGAGTGTCCGTCCTCATGTACGTAAGTCGGCATTGCGCCTTCTGAATTTATTTCCGATGCAATTTCTGTGTTTCATCGTCAATAAGAAGGTCCAAGGTATACAGGAAACCCGAAGTGAAGCATCGGAAACTAAAACTGGACCCACACTAGAGGTTCACATCATAGAAAGTGAGAGTGTCAGTCCTCTTGTACTTAAGTCAGCACTGTGCCTTTTGAATTACATTCCGATGCAATTTCTGTGCTTCATCGTCAATAAGAAGGTCCATGGTATACAATAAACCTGAAGTGTAGCATCGGAATCTAAAACTGGACTCACAGGAGAGGTTCAAATCATAGAAAGTGAGAGTGGATGTCCTCTTGTACTTAGGTCGGCATTGTGCCTTTTGTATTAAATTCGGATGCTATTTCTGTGTTTCATCATCAATAAGAAGGTCCAAGGGATACAGCAAACCTGAAGTGAAGAATCGGAATCCAAAACTGGACTCACACGAGAGGTTCTAATCATTGAAAGTTAGAGTGTCAGTCCTCTTGTACTTAAGTCGGCATTGTGCCTTTTATATTAAATTCGGATGCAATTGCTGTGTTTCATCGTCAATACGAAGGTCCTAGGAATACAGTAAACCTGAAGTGAAGCATCGGAATCTAAAAGTGGACTCACAGGAAAGGTTCAAATCGTTGAAGGTAGAGTGTCAGTACTCTTGTACTTAAGTCGGTATTGTGCCTTCTGAATTTTTATTCCGATGCAATAACTGTGTTTCTTCGTCAGTAAGAAGTTCCAAGGTATACAGTAAACCTGTAATGAAGCATCGGAATCTAAAACTGGACTCACAGGAGAGGTTCAAATCCTAAAAGGTTAGAGTGTCAGTCCTCTTGTACTTAAGTGCGCATTGTGCCCTTCGTATTAAATTCGGATGCAATTTCTGTGTTTCATCGTCAATAGGAATGTCCAAGGGATACAGTAAACCTCAAGTGAAGCGTCGGAATCTAAAACTGGACTCACAGGAGAGGTTCAATTCATAGAAAGTTAGAGTGTCATTCCTCTTGTTCTTAAGTCGGCATTGTGCCTTTTGCATTAAATTCGGATCCAATTTCTGTGTTTCATCGTCAATAAGAAGGTCCAAGGTATACAGTAAACCTGAAGTGAAGCATCGGAATATAAAACTGGACTCAAAGGAGAGGTTCAAATCACAGAAAGTTAGAGTGTCAGTCCTCTTGTACTTAAGTCGGCATTGAGCCCTTTGTACTAAATTCGGATGCAATTTCTGTGTTTCATCGTCAGTAAGAAGGTCCAAGGTATACAGTAAACCTGAGGGGAACCATCGGAATCTAAAACTGGACTCACAGGACAGGTTCAAATCATAGAAAGTGAGAATGTCAGTCCCTTTTGTACTTAAGTCGGCATTGTGCCTTTTGTATTAAATTCGGATGCAATTTCTGTGTTTCTTCGTCATTAAGAATGTTCAAGGTATACAGTAAACATGAAGTGAAGCATCGGAATCTAAAAGTGGACTCACAGGTGTGGTTCAAATTATAGAAAGTGAGAGCGTCTGTCCTCTTGTACTTAAGTCGGCATTGTGCCTTTTGTATTATATTCGGATGCAATTTCTGTGTTTCTTCATCAATAAGAAGGTCCAAGGGATACAGTAAACCTGAAGTGAATCATAGGATACTAAAACTGGACTCACAGGAGTGGTTCAAATCATAAAAAGTTAGAGAGTCAGTCCTCTTGTACTTAAGTCGGCTTTGTGCCTTTTCAACTTAATTCGGATGCAATATCTGTGTTTCTCCGTCAATACGAAGGTCCAAGGTATACAGGAAACCTGAAGTGAAGCATCGGAATCTAAAACTGGACTCACAGGAGAGGTTCAAATCATAGAAAGTGAGAGTGTCAGTCCTCTTGTATTTAAGTCGGCATTGTGCTTTTTGTATTAAATTTGGATGCAATTTCTGTGTTTCATCGTCAATAAGAAGGTCCCAGGTATACAGTTAACCTGATGGGAAGCATCTAAATCTAAAACTAGACTCATAGGAGAGGTTCAAATCATAGAAAGTTCGAGTGTCAGTCCTCTTGTACTTAAGTTGGCATTGTGCCTTTTGTATTAGATTCGGATGCTATTTCTGTGTTTCATCGGCAATAAGACGGTCCAAGGGATACAGTAAACCTGAAGTGAAGCATCGGATTCTAAAACTGGACTCACAGGAGAGGTTCAAATCATAGAAAGTCAGAGTGTCAGTCATCTTGTACTTAAGTCGGCATTGTGCCTTTTGAATTTCACTTCGATGCAATTTCTGTGCTTCATCGTCAATAAGAAGGTCTATGGTATACAGTAAACCTGAAGTGTAGCATCGGAATCTAAAACTGGACTCACAGGAGAGGTTCAAATCATAGAAAGTTAGAGTGTCCGTCCTCATGTACGTAAGTCGGCATAGCGACTTCTGAATTTAATTCCGATGCAATTTCTGTGTTTCATCGTCAATAAGAAGGTCCAAGGTATACAAGAAACCTGAAGTGAAGCATCGGAAACTAAAACTGAACCCACAGGAGAGGTTCAAATCATAGAAAGTGAGAGTGTCAGTCCTCTTGTACTTAAGTTGGCATTGTGCATTTTGCATTACATTGGGATCCAATTTCTGTGTTTCAGCGTCAGTAAGAAGGTCCAAGGTATACAGTGAACCTGAAGGGAAGCATGGGAATCTAAAACTGGAATCATAGGAGAGGTTCAAATCATAGAAAGTTAGAGTGTCAGTCGTCCTGTACTTAAGTCAGCATTGTGCCTTTTGAATTTCATTCCGATGCAATTTCTGTGCTTCATCGTCAATAAGAAGGTCCATGGTATACAATAAACCTGAAGTGTAGCAATGGAATCTAAAACTGGACTCACAGGAGAGGTTCAAATCATAGAAAGTGAGAGTGGATGTCCTCTTGTACTTAGGTCGGCATTGTGCCTTTTGTATTATATTCGGATGCAATTTCTGTGTTTCATCATCAATAAGAAGGTCCAAGGGATACAGTAAACCTGAAGTGAATCATCGGAATCTACAACTGGACTCACAGGAGAGGTTCAAATCATAGAAAGGTAGAGAGTCAGTCCCCTTGTACTTCAGTCGGCATTGTGCCTTTTGAATTTAATTCGGATGCAATTTCTGTGTTTCATCGTCAATAAGAATGTCCAAGGTATACAGGAAACCTGAAGTGAAGCATCGGAATCTAGATCTGGACGCGGAGGATAGGTTCAAATCATCGAAAGTGAGAGTGTCAGTCCTCCTGTACTTAAGTCGGCATTGTGCCTTTTGTATTAAATTCGGATGCAATTTCTGTGTTTCATCGTCAATGAGAAGGTCAAAGGTTTATAGGAAACCTGAAGTGAATAATCGGAATCCAAAACTGGACTCACAGGACAGGTTCAAATCATAGAAAGTGAGAGTGTCAGTCCTCTTGTACTTAAGTCGGCATTGTGCCTTTTGTATTAAATTCGAATGCAAATTCTGTGTTTCATCGTCAGTACGAAGGTCCAAGGGATACAGCAAACCTGAAGTGAAGCATCGGATTCTAAAGCTGGACTCACAGGAGAGGTTCAAATCATAGAAAGTTAGAGTGTCCGTCATCTTGTACTTAAGTCGGCATTGTGCCTTTTGAATTTCACTTCGATGCAATTTCTGTGTTTCATTGTCAATAAGAAGGTCCAAGGTATACAGGAAACCTGAAGTGAAGCATCGAAACCTAAAAACTGGACTCACAGGAGATGTTCAAATCATAGAAAGTGAGAGTGTCAGTCCTCTTGTACTTAAGTCGGCATTGTGCCTTTTGTATTAAAATCGGATGCAATTTCTGTGTTTCATCGTCAATAAGAAGGTCCAAGGTATACAGGAAACATGCAGTGAAGCACCGGAATCTAAAACTGGACCAACAGGAGAGGTTCAATCATAGAAAGTGAGAGTGTCAGTCCACTTGTACTTAAGTCGGTATTGTGTCCTTTGTATTAAATTCGGATGCAATTTCTGTGTTTCATCGTCAATAGGAATGTCCAAGGGATACAGTAAACCTCAAGTGAAGCGTCGGAATCTAAAACTGGACTCACAGGAGAGGTTCAATTCATAGAAAGTTAGAGTGTCATTCCTCTTGTACTTAAGTCGGCATTGTGCCTTTTGCATTAAATTCACAGGTGAGGTTCAAATTATAGAAAGTGAGAGTGTCTGTCCTCTTGTACTTAAGTCGGCATTGTGCTTTTTGTATTAAATTTGGATGCAATTTCTGTGTTTCATCGTCAATAAGAAGGTCCCAGGTATTCAGTTAACCTGAAGGGAAGCATCGAAATCTAAAACTGGACTCACAGGAGAGGTTCAAATCATAGAAAGTTCGAGTGTCAGTCCTCTTGTACTTAAGTTGGCATTGTGCCTTTTGTATTACATTCGGATGCTATTTCTGTGTTTCATCGTCAATAAGAAGGTCCATGGTATACAGTAAACCTGAAGTGTAGCATCGGAATCTAAAACTGGACTCACAGGAGAGGTTCAAATCATAGAAAGTTAGAGTGTCCGTCCTCATGTACGTAAGTCGGCATTGCGCCTTCTGAATTTATTTCCGATGCAATTTCTGTGTTTCATCGTCAATAAGAAGGTCCAAGGTATACAGGAAACCCGAAGTGAAGCATCGGAAACTAAAACTGGACCCACACTAGAGGTTCACATCATAGAAAGTGAGAGTGTCAGTCCTCTTGTACTTAAGTCGACATTGTGCATTTTGCATTAATTTCGGATCCAATTTCTGTGTTTCATCGTCAGTAAGAAGGTCCAAGGGATACAGTAAACCTGAAGTGAAGCGTCGGATTCTAAAAGTGGACTCACAGGAGAGGTTCAAATCATAGAAAATTAGAGTGTTAGTCATCTTGTACTTAAGTCAGCATTGTGCCTTTTGAATTACATTCCGATGCAATTTCTGTGCTTCATCGTCAATAAGAAGGTCCATGGTATACAATAAACCTGAAGTGTAGCATCGGAATCTAAAACTGGACTCACAGGAGAGGTTCAAATCATAGAAAGTGAGAGTGGATGTCCTCTTGTACTTAGGTCGGCATTGTGCCTTTTGTATTAAATTCGGATGCAATTTCTGTGTTTCATCATCAATAAGAAGGTCCAAGGGATACAGCAAACCTGAAGTGAAGAATCGGAATCCAAAACTGGACTCACACGAGAGGTTCTAATCATTGAAAGTTAGAGTGTCAGTCCTCTTGTACTTAAGTCGGCATTGTGCCTTTTATATTAAATTCGGATGCAATTGCTGTGTTTCATCGTCAATACGAAGGTCCTAGGAATACAGTAAACCTGAAGTGAAGCATCGGAATCTAAAAGTGGACTCACAGGAAAGGTTCAAATCGTTGAAGGTAGAGTGTCAGTACTCTTGTACTTAAGTCGGTATTGTGCCTTCTGAATTTTTATTCCGATGCAATAACTGTGTTTCTTCGTCAGTAAGAAGTTCCAAGGTATACAGTAAACCTGTAATGAAGCATCGGAATCTAAAACTGGACTCACAGTGGAGGTTAAAATCATAGAAATTTAGAGTGTCAGTCCTCTGCTACTTAAGTCGGCATTGTGCCTTTTGAATTTAATTCCGAAGCAATTTCTGTGCTTCATCGTTAATAAGAAGTTCCAAGGTATGCAGTAAACCTGAAGTGAAGCATCCGAATCTAAATCTGGACTCACAGGAGAGGTTCATATCATAGAAAGTTAGAGTGTCAGTCCTCTTGTAGTTAAGTCAGCTTTGTGCCTTTTGTATTAAATTCAAATCCAACTACTGTGCTTTATCGTCAATAAGAAGGTTCATGGGATGCAGTAGACCTGAAGTGAAGCATCGGATCCTAAAACTGGACTCACAGGAGAGGTTCAAATCATAGAAAGTGAGAGTGTCAGTCCCCTTGTACTTAAGTCGGCATTGTGCCTTTTGTATTAAATTCGGATGCAATTTCTGTGTTTCATCGTCAATAAGAATGTCCAAGGGATACAGTAAACCTGAAGTGAAGCATCGGAATCTAAAACTGCGCTCACAGGAGAGGTTCAAATCATAGAAAGTGAGGGTTTCAGTCCACTTGTACTTATGTCGGCATTGTGCCTTTTGTATTAATTTCGGATGCAATATCTGTGTTTCATCGTCAATAAGAAGTTCCAAGGTATACAGTAAACCTGAAGTGAAGCATCCGAATATAAATCTGGACTCACAGGAGAGGTTCATATCATAGAAAGTTAGAGTGTCAGTCCTCTTGTAGTTAAGTCAGCTTTGTGCCTTTTGTATTAAATTCAAATCCAACTACTGTGCTTTATCGTCAATAAGAAGGTTCATGGGATGCAGTAGACCTGAAGTGAAGCATCGGAATCTAAAACTGGACTCACAGGAGAGTTTCAAATCGTAGAAAGTGAGAGTGTCAGTCCCCTTGTACCTAAGTCGGCTTTGTGCCTTTTGTATTAAATTCAAATCCAACTACTGTGCTTTATCGTCAATAAGAAGGTTCATGGGATGCAGTAGACCTGAAGTGAAGCATCGGAATCTTAAACTGTACTCACAGGTAAGGCTCAAATCATAGAAAGTGAGAGTGTCATTCCTCTTGTACTTAAGTCGGCATTGTGCATTTTGTATTAAATTCGGATGTAATTTCTGTGTCTCACCATCAATAAGAATGTCCATGGCATACAGTAAACCTGAAGTGAATCATTGGAATCTAAAACTGGACTCACAGGAGAGGTTCAAATCATAGAATGTTAGAGAGTCAGTCCTCTTGTACTTAAGTCGGCATTGTGCCTTTTGAAATTAATTCGGATGCAATTTCTGTGTTTCATCGTCAATAAGAAGGTCCAAGGTATACAGGAAACCTGAAGTGAAGCATCGGAATCTAAAACTGGACTCACAGGAGAGGTTGAATTCATAGAAAGTGAGAGTGTCCGTCCTCTTGTACTTATGTCGGCATTGTGCCTTTTGAATTTAATTCCGATGCAATTTCTGTGTTTCATCGTCAATAAGAAGGTCCAAGGTATACAGTGAACCTGAAGTGAAGCATCGGAATCTAAAACTGGACTCACAGGGGAGGTTCAAATCATAGAAAGTGAGAGTGTCAGTCCTCTTGTACTTAAGTCAGCATTGTGCCTTTTGTATTAAATTCGGATGCAATTTCTGTGTTTCATCATCAATAAGAAGGTCCAAGGGATACAGTAAACCTAAAGTGAATCATCGGAATCTAAAACTGGACTCACTGGAGAGGTTCTAATCATAGAAAGTTAGAGAGTTAGTCCTCTTGTACTTAAGTCGGCATTGTGCCTTTTGAATTTAATTCGGATGCAATTTCTGTGTTTCATTGTCAATAAGAGGGTCCAAGGTATACAGGAAACCTGAAGTGAAGCATCGAAACCTAAAACTGGACTCACAGGAGATGTTCAAATCATAGAAAGTGAGAGTGTCAGTCCTCTTGTACTTAAGTCGGCATTGTGCCTTTTGTATTAAAATCGGATGCAATTTCTGTGTTTCATCGTCAATAAGAAGGTCCAAGGTATACAGGAAACATGCAGTGAAGCACCGGAATCTAAAACTGGACCAACAGGAGAGGTTCAATCATAGAAATTTAGAGTGTCAGTCCTCTGCTACTTAAGTCGGCATTGTGCCTTTTGAATTTAATTCCGAAGCAATTTCTGTGCTTCATCGTCAATAAGAAGTTCCAAGGTATACAGTAAACCTGAAGTGAAGCATCCGAATCTAAATCTGGACTCACAGGAGAGGTTCATATCATAGAAAGTTAGAGTGTCAGTCCTCTTGTAGTTAAGTCAGCTTTGTGCCTTTTGTAATAATTCAAATCCAACTACTGTGCTTTATCGTCAATAAGAAGGTTCATGGGATGCAGTAGACCTGAAGTGAAGCATCGGAATCTAAAACTGGACTCACAGGAGAGGTTCAAATCATAGAAAGTGAGAGTGTCAGTCCCCTTGTACTTAAGTCGGCATTGTGCCTTTTGTATTAAATTCGGATGTAATTTCTGTGTTTCATCGTCAATAAGAATGTCCAAGGGATACAGTAAACCTGAAGTGAAGCATCGGAATCTAAAACTGCGCTCACAGGAGAGGTTCAAATCATAGAAAGTGAGGGTTTCAGTCCACTTGTACTTATGTCGGCATTGTGCCTTTTGTATTAATTTCGGATGCAATATCTGTGTTTCATCGTCAATAAGAAGTTCCAAGGTATACAGTAAACCTGAAGTGAAGCATCCGAATCTAAATCTGGACTCACAGGAGAGGTTCATATCATAGAAAGTTAGAGTGTCAGTCCTCTTGTAGTTAAGTCAGCTTTGTGTCTTTTGTATTAAATTCAAATCCAACTACTGTGCTTTATCGTCAATAAGAAGGTTCATGGGATGCAGTAGACCTGAAGTGAAGCATCGGAATCTAAAACTGGACTCACAGGAGAGTTTCAAATCATAGAAAGTGAGAGTGTCAGTCCCCTTGTACTTAAGTCAGCTTTGTGCCTTTTGTATTAAGTTCAAATCCAAGTACTGTGCTTTATCGTCAATAAGAAGGTTCATGGGATGCAGTAGATCTGAAGTGAAGCATCGGAATCTTAAACTGTACTCACAGGTAAGGCTCAAATCATAGAAAGTGAGAGTGTCATTCCTCTTGTACTTAAGTCGGCATTGTGCATTTTGTATTAAATTCGGATGTAATTTCTGTGTCTCACCATCAATAAGAATGTCCATGGCATACAGTAAACCTGAAGTGAATCATTGGAATCTAAAACTGGACTCACAGGAGAGGTTCAAATCATAGAATGTTAGAGAGTCAGTCCTCTTGTACTTAAGTCGGCATTGTGCCTTTTGAAATTAATTCGGATGCAATTTCTGTGTTTCATCGTCAATAAGAAGGTCCAAGGTATACAGGAAACCTGAAGTGAAGCATCGGAATCTAAAACTGGACTCACAGGAGAGGTTGAATTCATAGAAAGTGAGAGTGTCCGTCCTCTTGTACTTAAGTCGGCATTGTGCCTTTTGTATTAAATTCGGATGCAAGTTCTGTGTTTCATCATCAATAAGAAGGTCCAAGGGATACAGTAAACCTGAAGTGAAGCATCGGAATCTAAGACTGCGCTCACAGGAGAGGTTCAAATCATAGAAAGTGAGGGTTTCAGTCCACTTGTACTTATGTCGGCATTGTGCCTTTTGTATTAATTTCGGATGCAATATCTGTGTTTCATCGTCAATTAGAATTTCCAAGGTATACAGGAAACCGGAAGTGAAGCATCGGAATCTAAAACTGGACTCACAGGAGAGGTTTAAATCATAGAATGTGAGAGTGATAGTCCTCTTGTGCTTGAGTCGGCATTGTGCTTTTTGTGTTAAATTCGGATGCAATTTCTGTGTTTCATCGTCAACATGAAGGTCCAACGTATATACGAAACCTGAAGTGAACCATCGGAATCTAAAACTGGACTCACAGTGGAGGTTCAAATCATAGAAATTGAGAGAGTCAGTCCTCTTGTACTTAAGTCGGCATTGTGCCTTTTGAATTTAATTCCAATGCAATTTCTGTGCTTCATCGTCAATAAGAAGGTCCAAGGGATACACTAAACCTGAAGTGAAGCATCGGAATCTAAAACTGGACTCACAGGAGAGGTTAAAATCATAGAAAGTTAGAGTGTCAGTCCTTTTGTACTTAAGTCGTCATTGTGCCTTTTGTATTAAATTCGGATGCAATATCTGTGTTTCATCGTCAATAAGAAGGTCCAAGGAATACAGTAAACCTGAAGTGAAGCATCGGAATCTAAAACTGGACTCACAGTGGAGGTTCAAATCATAGAAAGTTAGAGTGTCAGTCCTCTACTACTTAAGTCGGCATTGGGCCTTTTGAATTTAATTCCGATGCAATTTCTGTGTTTCATCGTCAATAAGAAGGTCCAAGGTATACAGGGAACCTGAAGTGAAGCATCGGAATCTAAAACTGGACTCACAGGGGAGGTTCAAATCACAGAGAGTTAGAGTGTCTGTCCTTTTATACTTTAGTCGTCATTGTGCCTTTAGTATTAAATTCGGATGCAATTTCTATGTTTCATCGTCAATAAGAAGTTCCAAGGGATACACTAAACCTGAAGTGAAGCATCGGAAACCTAAACTTGACTCACAGGAGAGGTTCAAATCATAGAAAGTTAGAGTGTCAGTCCTCTTGTACTTGAGTTGGCATTGTGCCTTTTGAATTTAATTCCGAAGCAATTTCTGTGTTCATCGTCAACAAGAAGGTCCAAGGTATACAGTAAATCAGAAGTGAAGCATCCGAATCTAAAACTGGACTCACAGGAGAGGTACAAATCATAGAAAGTTAGAGTGTCAGTCCTCTTCTACTTAAGTCGGCATTGTGCCTTTTGAATTTAATTCCGATGCAATTTCTGTGTTTCATCGTCAATAAGAAGGTCCAAGGTATACAGTGAACCTGAAGTGAAGCATCGGAATCTAAAACTGGACTCACAGGGGAGGTTCAAATCATAGAAAGTGAGAGTGTCAGCCCTCTTGTACTTAAGTCAGCATTGTGCCTTTTGTATTAAATTCGGATGCAATTTCTGTGTTTCATCATCAATAAGAAGGTCCAAGGGATACAGTAAACCTAAAGCGAATCATCGGAATCTAAAACTGGACTCACAGGAGAGGTTCTAATCATAGAAAGTTAGAGAGTCAGTCCTCTTGTACTTAAGTCGGCATTGTGCCTTTTGAATATAATTCGGATGCAATTTCTGTGTTTCATTGTCAATAAGAAGGTCCAAGGTATACAGGAAACCTGAAGTGAACCATCGAAACCTAAAACTGGACTCACAGGAGATGTTCAAATCATAGAAAGTGAGAGTGTCAGTCCCCTTGTACTTAAGTCGGCATTGTGCCTTTTGTATTAAAATCGGATGCAATTTCTGTGTTTCATCGTCAGTAAGAAGGTCCAAGGTATACAGGAAACATGCAGTGAAGCATCGGAATCTAAAATTGGACCAACAGGAGAGTTTCAATTATAGAAAGTGAGAGTGTCAGTCCACTTGTACTTAAGTCGGTATTGTGTCCTTTGTATTAAATTCGGATGCAATTTCTGTGTTTCATCGTCAAAAAGAAGGTCCAAGGGATACAGTAAACCTGAAGTGAAGCATCGGAATCTAAAACTTGACTCACAGTGGAAGTTAAAATCATAGAAATTTAGAGTGTCAGTCCTCTGCTACCTAAGTCGGCATTGTGTCTTTTGAATTTAATTCCGAAGCAATTTCTGTGCTTCATCGTCAATAAGAAGTTCCAAGGTATACAGTAAAAATAAAGTGAAGCATCCGAATTTTAAACTGGACTCACAGGAGAGGGTCATATCATAGAAAGTTAGAGTGTCAGTCCTCTTGTAGTTAAGTCAGCTTTGTGCCTTTTGTATTAAATTCGGATCCAAATACTGTGCTTTATCGTCAATAAGAAGGTTCATGGGATGCAGTAGACCTGAAGTGAAGCATCGGAATCTAAAACTGGACTCACAGGAGAGGTTCAAATCATAGAAAGTGAGAGTGTCAGTCCTCTTGTACTTAAGTCGGCATTGTGCCTTTTGTATTAAATTCGGATGCAATTTCTGCGTTTCATCGTCAATAAGAATGTCCAAGGTGTACAGGAAACCTGATATGAAGCATCGGAATCTTAAACTGTACTCACAGGTAAGGCTCAAATCATAGAAAGTGAGAGTGTCATTCCTCTTGTACTTAAGTTGGCATTGTGCATTTTGTATTAAATTCGGATGCAATTTCTGTGTTTCACCATCAATAAGAATGTCCATGGCATACAGTAAACCTGAAGTGAATCATTGGAATCTAAAACTGGACTCACAGGAGAGGTTCAAATCATAGAAAGTTAGAGAGTCAGTCCTCTTGCACTTAAGTCGGCATTGTGCCTTTTGAAATTAATTCGGATGCAATTTCTGTGTTTCATCGCAATAAGAAGGTCCAAGGGTTACAGTAAACCTGAAGTGAAGCATCGGAATCTAAAACTGCGCTCACAGGAGAGGTTCAAATCACAGAAAGTGAGGGTGACAGTCCTCTTGTACTTACGTCGGCATTGTGCCTTTTGTATTAATTTAGGATGCAATATCTGTGTTTCATCGTCAATTAGAATTTCCAAGGTATACAGGAAACCGGAAGTGAAGCATCGGAATCTAAAACTGGACTCACAGGAGAGGTTTAAATCATAGAATGTGAGAGTGATAGTCCTCTTGTGCTTGAGTCGGCATTGTGCTTTTTGTGTTAAATTCGGATGCAACTTCTGTGTTTCATCGTCAACAGGAAGGTCCAACGTATATACGAAAACTGAAGTGAAGCATCGGAATCCAAAACTGGACTCACAGGAGAGGCTCAAATCATTGAAAGTTAGAGTGTCAGTCCTCTTGTAGTTAAGTCGGCATTGTGCATTTTGAATTTAATTCCGATGCAATTTCTGTGTTTCATCGTCAATTAGAATGTCAAGGGATACAGTAAACCTGAAGTGAAGCATCGGAATCTAAAACTGGACTCACAGGAGAGGTTCAAATCATAGAAAGTTAGAGACTCAGTCCTCTGGTACTTAAGTCGGCATTGTTCCTTTTGAATTTAATTCCGATGCAAATTCTGTGTTTCAGTGTCAATAAGAAGGTCCAAGGGATACAGTAAACCTGAAGTGAGGCATGTTCACCTAAAACTGGACTCACAGGAGAGGTTCAAATCATAGAAAGTGAGAGTGTCACTCCTCTTGTACTTTAGTCGGCATTGTGCCTTTTGTATTAAATTCGGTTGCATGTTCTGTGTTTCATCGTCAATATGAATGTCCAGGGTATACAGGAAACCTGATATGAAGCATCGGAATCTTAAACTGGACTCACAGGTAAGGCTCAAATCATAGAAAGTGAGAGTGTCATTCCTCTTGTACTTAGGTCGGCATTGTGCCTTTTGTATTAAATTCGGATGCAATTTCTGTGTTTCATCATCAATAAGAATGTCCATGGGATACAGTAAACCTGAAGTGAATCATTGGAATCTAAAACTGGACTCACAGGAGAGGTTCATATCATAGAAAGTTAGAGAGTCAGTCCTCTTGTACTTATGTCGGCATTGTGCCTTTTGAAATTAATTCGGATGCAATTTCTGTGTTTCATCGTCAATAAGAAGGTCCAAGGTATACAGGAAACCTGAAGTGAAGCATCGGAATCAAAAACTGGACTCACAGGAGAGGTTGAATTCATAGAAAGTGAGAGTGTCAGTCCTCTTGTACTTAAGTCGGCATTGTGCCTTTTGTATCAAATTCGGATGCAAGTTATGTGTTTCATCATCAATAAGAAGGTCCAAGGGATACAGTAAACCTGAAGTAAAGCATCGGAATCTAAAACTGGGCTCACAAGAGAGGTTCAAATCATAGAAAGTGAGAGTGTCAGTCTTCTTGTACTTATGTCGGCATTGTGCCTTTTGTATTAATTTCGGATGCAATATCTGTGTTTCATCGGCAATTAGAATTTCCAAGGTATACAGGAAACCGGAAGTGAAGCATCGGAACCTAAAACTGGACTCACAGGAGAGGTTCAAATCATAGAAAGTTAGAGTGTCAGTCCTCTTGTACTTAAGTCGGCATTGTGCCTTTTGAATTTAATTCCGATGCAATTTCTGTGCTTCATGGTCAATAAGAAAGTCCAAGCTATACAGTAAACCTGAAGTGAAGCATCCGAATCTAAAACTGGACTCACAGGAGAGGTACAAATCATAGAAAGTTAAAGTGACAGTCCTCTTGTACTTAAGTCGGCATTGTTTCTTTTAAATTTAATTCCGATGCAATTTCATTGTTTCATCGTCAATAAGAAGGTCCAAGGTATACAGTGAACCTGAAGTGAAGCATCGGAATCTAAAACTGGACTCAGAGGAGAGGTTCAAATCATAGAAAGTGAGAGTGTCAGTCCTCTTGTACTTGAGTCGGCATTGTGCCTTTTGTATTAAATTCGGATGCAATTTCTGTGTTTCATCATCAATAAGAAGATCCAAGGGATACAGTAAACCTAAAGTGAATCGTCGGAATCTAAAACAGGACTCACAGGAGAGGTTCAAATCATAAAAAGTTAGAGAGTCAGTCCTCTTGTACTTAAGTCGGCATTGTGCCTTTTGAATTTAATTTGGATGCAATTTCTGTGTTTCTTCGTCAATAAGAAGGTCCAAGGTATACAGGAAACATGAAGTGTAGCATCGGAATCTAAAACTGGACCCACAGGAGAGGTTCAAATCATAGAAAGTGAGAGTGTCAGTCCACTTGTACTTAAGTCGGCATTGTGCCCTTTGTATTAAATTCGGATGCAATTTCTGTGTTTCACCATCAATAAGAAGGTCCAAGGTATACAGTAAACCTGAAGTGAAGCATCCGAATCTAAAACTGGACTAACAGGAGAGTTTCATAACATAGAAAGTTAGAGTGTCAGTCCTTTTGTACTTAAGTCAGCTTTGTGCCTTTAGTATTAAATTCGGATCCAACATCTGTGCTTCATCGTCAATAAGAAGGGTCAAGGGATACAGTAGACCTGAAGTGAAGCATCGGAATCTAAAACTGGACACACAGGAGATGTTCAAATCATAGAAAGTTAGAGAGTCAGTCCTCTTGTACTTAAGTCGGCATTGTGCCTTTTGAATTTAATTCCGATGCTATTTCTGTCTTTCATCGTCAATAAGAAGGTTCAAGGGATACAGTAGACCTGAAGTGAAGCATCGGAATCTAAAACTGGACTCACAGGAGAGGTTCAAATCATAGAAAGTGAGGGTGTCACTCCTCTTGTACTTTAGTCGGCATTGTGCCTTTTGTATTAAATTCGGATGCATGTTCTGTGTTTCATCGTCCATAAGAATGTCCAGGGTATACAAGAAACCTGATATGAAGCATCGGAATCTTAAACTGGACTCACAGGTAAGACTCAAATCATAGAAAGTGAGAGTGTCATTCCTCTTGTACTTAAGTCGGCATTGTGCCTTTTGTATTAAACTCGGATGCAATTTCTGTGTTTCATCATCAATAAGAATGTCCATGGGATACAGTAAACCTGAAGTGAATCATTGGAATCTAAAACTGGACTCAGAGGAGAGGTTCATATCATAGAAAGTTAGAGAGTCAGTCCTCTTGTACTTAAGTCGGCATTGTGCCTTTTGAAATTAATTCGGATGCAATTTCTGTGTTTCATCGTCAATAAGAAGGTCCAAGGTATACAGGAAACCTGAAGTGAAGCATCGGAATCAAAAACTGGACTCACAGGAGAGGTTGAATTCATAGAAAGTGAGAGTGTCAGACCTCTTGCACTTAAGTCGGCATTGTGCCTTTTGTATCAAATTCGGATGCAAGTTATGTGTTTCATCATCAATAAGAAGGTCCAACGGATACAGTAAACCTGAAGTAAACCATCGGAATCTAAAACTGGTCTCACAGGAGAGGTTCAAATCATAGAAAGTGAGAGTGTCAGTCTTCTTGTACTTATGTCGGCATTGTGCGTTTTGTATTAATTTCGGATGCAATATCTGTGTTTCATCGGCAATTAGAATTTCCAAGGTATACAGGAAACCGGAAGTGAAGCATCGGAACCTAAAACTGGACTCACAGGAGAGGTTCAAATCATAGAAAGTGAGAGTGTCAGTCCTCTTGTACTTGAGTCGGCATTGTGCCTTTTGTATTAAATTCGGATGCAATTTCTGTGTTTCATCATCAATAAGAAGGTCCAAGGGATACAGTAAACCTAAAGTGAATCATCGGAATCTAAAACAGGACTCACAGGAGAGGTTCAAATCATAAAAAGTTAGAGAGTCAGTCCTCTTGTACTTAAGTCGGCATTGTGCCTTTTGAATTTAATTTGGATGCAATTTCTGTGTTTCTTCGTCAATAAGAAGGTCCAAGGTATACAGGAAACATGAAGTGAAGCATCGGAATCTAAAACTGGACCCACAGGAGAGGTTCAAATCATAGAAAGTGAGAGTGTCAGTCCACTTGTACTTAAGTCGGCATTGTGCCCTTTGTATTAAATTCGGATGCAATTTCTGTGTTTCACCGTCAATAAGAAGGTCCAAGGTATACAGTAAACCTGAAGTGAAGCATCCGAATCTAAAACTGGACTAACAGGAGAGTTTCATAACATAGAAAGTTAGAGTGTCAGTCCTTTTGTACTTAAGTCAGCTTTGTGCCTTTAGTATTAAATTCGGATCCAACATCTGTGCTTCATCGACAATAAGAAGGGTCAAGGGATACAGTAGACCTGAAGTGAAGCATCGGAATCTAAAACTGGACACACAGGAGATGTTCAAATCATAGAAAGTTAGAGTGTCAGTCCTCTTGTACTTAAGTCGGCATTGTGCCTTTTGAATTTAATTCCGATGCAATTTCTGTCTTTCATCGTCAATAAGAAGGTTCAAGGGATACAGTAGACCTGAAGTGAAGCATCGGAATCTAAAACTGGACACACAGGAGAGGTTCAAATCATAGAAAGTGAGAGTGTCAGTCCTCTTGTACTTAAGTCGGCATTGTGCCTTTTGAATTTAAGTCCGATGCAATTTCTGTGTTTCATCGTCAATAAGAAGGTCCAAGGGATACAGTAAACCTAATGTGAATCATCAGAATCTAAAACAAGACTCACAGGAGAGGTTCAAATCATAGAAAGTTAGAGAGTCAGTCCTCTTGTACTTAAGTCGGCATTGTGCCTTTTGAATTTAATTTGGATGCAATTTCTGTGTTTCTTCGTCAATAAGAAGGTCCAAAGTATACAGAAAACATGAAGTGAAGCTTCGGAATCTAAGACTGGACCCACAGGAGAGGTTCAAATCATAGAAAGTGAGAGTGTCAGTCCACTTGTACTTAAGTCGGCATTGTGCCCTTGTATTAAATTCGGATGCAATTTCTGTGTTCCACCGTCATTAAGAAGGTCCAAGGTATACAGTAAACCTGACGTGAAGCATCGGAATCTAAAACTGGACTCACAGTGGAGGTTCGAATCATAGAAAATTAGAGTGTCAGTCCTCTGCTACTTATGTCGGCATTGTGCCTTTTGAATTTAATTCCGAAGCATTTTCTGTGCTTCATCGTCAATAAGAAGTTCCAAGGTATACAGTAAAGCTGAAGTGAAGCATCCGAATCTAAAACTGGACTCACAGGAGAGGTTCATATCATAGAAAGTTCGAGTGTCAGTCCTCTTGTACTTAAGTCGGCATTGTGCCTTTTGAATTTATTTCCGATGCAATATCTGTGTTTCATCGTCAATGAGAAGGTCAAAGATATACAGTGAACCTGAAGCGAATCATCGGAATCTTAAACGGGACTCACAGGAGAGGTTCAAATCATAGAAAGTTAGAGTGTCTGTCCTCTTGTACTTAAGTCAGCTTTGTGCCTTTTGTATTAAATTCGGATGCAATTTCTGTGTTTCATCATCAATAAGAAGGTCCAAGGGATACAGGAAACATGAAGTGAAGCATCGGAATCTAAAACTGGACCCACAGGAGAGGTTCAAATCATAGAAAGTGAGAGTGTCAGTCCACTAGTACTTAAGTCGGCATTGTGCCCTTTGTATTAAACTCGGATGCAATTTCTGTGTTTCACTGTCAGTAAGAAGGTCCAAGGTATACAGTAAACCTGAAGTGAAGCATCCGAATCTAAAACTGGCCTAACAGGAGAGTTTCATAACATAGAAAGTTAGAGTGTCAGTCCTTTTGTACTTAAGTCAGCTTTGTGCCTTTAGTATTAAATTCGGATCCAACGTCTGTGCTTCATCGTCAATAAGAAGGGTCAAGGGATACAGTAGACCTGAAGTGAAGCATCGGAATCTAAAACTGGACACACAGGAGATGTTCAAATCATAGAAAGTTAGAGAGTCAGTCCTCTTGTACTTAAGTCGGCATTGTGCCTTTTGAATTTAATTCCGATGCAATTTCTGTGTTTCATCGTCAATAAGAAGGTTCAAGGGATACAGTAGACCTGAAGTGAAGCATCGGAATCTAAAACTGGACTCACAGGAGAGGTTCAAATCATAGAAAGTTAGAGAGTCAGTCCTCTTGTACTTAAGTCGGCATTGTGCCTTTTGAAATTAATTCGGTTGCAATTTCAATGCCTCATCGTCAATAAGAAGGTCCAAGGTATACAGGAAACTTGAAGTGAAGCATCGGAATCTAAAACTAGGCTCACAGGAGTGGTTCAAATCATAGAAAGTGAGAGTGTCAGTCCTCTTGTACTTAAGTCAGCATTGTGCCTTTTTTATTAAATTTGGATGCAATTTCTCTGTTTCACCGTCAATAAGAAGGTCGAGGGGATACAGTAGACCTAAAGTGAAGCATCGGAATCTAAAACTGGACTCTCAGGAGAGGTTCAAATCATAGAAAGTAAGAGTGTCAGTCCTCTTGTACTTGAGTCGGCATTGTGCCTTTTGTATTGAATTCGGATGCAATTTCTGTGTTTCATCGTCAATAAGAATGTCCAAGGCATACAGTTAACCTGAGGTGAAGCATCGGAATCTAAAACTGGACTCACGGGAGAGGTTCAAATCATAGAAAGATAGAGTGTCACTCCACTTGTACTTAAGTCGGCATTGTGCCTTTTGAATTTAATTCCGAGGTAAATTCTGTGTTTCATCGTCAATAAGAAAGTCCAAGGTATACAGTAAACTTGAAGTGAAGCATCGGAATCTAAAACTGGACTCACAGGAGAGATTCAAATCATAGAACGTTAGAGTGTCAGTCGTTTTGTACTTAACTCGTCATTGTGCCTCTTGTATTAAATTCGGATGCAATTTCTGTGTTTCATCGTCAATAAGAAGGTCCAAGGGAAACAGTAAACCTGAAGTGAAGCATCGGAATCTAAAACTGGACTCACAGGAGAGGTTCAAATCATAGAAAGTTAGAGTGTCAGTAATCTGCTACTTAAGTCGGCATTGTGCCTTTTGAATTTAATTCCGAAGCAATTTCTATGCTTCATCGACAATAAGAAGGTCCAAGGTATACAGTGAACCTGAAGTGAAGCATCCGATACTAAAACTGGACTCACAAGAGAGGTTCAAGTCATAGAAAGTAGAGTGTCAGTCCGCTTGTACTTGAGTCGGCTTTGTGCCTTTTGAATTTAATTCCGATGCAATTTCTGTGTTTTATCGTCAATAAGAAGGTCCAAGGTATACAGTGAACCTGAAGTGAAGCATCGGAATCTAAAACTGGTCTCACAGGAGAGTTTCATATCACAGAAAATTAGAGTGTCAGTCCTTTTGTACTTAAGTCGCCATTGTGCCTTTTGTATTAAATTCGGATGCAATTTCTGTGTTTCATCGTCAATAATAAGATCCAAGGGTTACAGTAAACCTGAAGTGAAGCATCGGAATCTAAAACTGGACTCACAGGAGAGGTTCAAATCATTGAAAGTTGGAGTGTCAGTCCTCGTGTACTTATGTCGGCATTGTTCCTTTTGAATTCTATTCCGAAGCAATTTCTGTGCTTCATCGTCAATAAGAAGGTCCAAGGTATACAGTAAACCTGAAGTGAAGCATCCGAATCTAAACCTGTATTCACAGGAGAGGTTCAAATCATAGAAAGTTGGAGTGTCAGTCCTCTTCTACTTAAGTCGGCATTGTGCCTTCTGAATTTAATTCGGATGAAATTTCTGTGTTTCATCGTCAATAAGAACGTCCAAGGTTTACAGGAAACCTGAAGTGAAGCATCGTAATCTAAAACTGGACTCACATGAGACGTTCAAATCATAGAAAGTGAGAGTGTCTGTCCTCTTGTACTTAAGTCGGCATTGTGCCTTTTAATTACATTCGGATGCAATTTCTGTGTTTCATCGTCAATAAGAAGGTCCAAGGGATACAGTAAGCCTGAAGTGAGGCATCGGAATCTAAAACTGGACCCACAGTGGAGGTTCAAATCATAGAAAGTTAGAGTGTCTGTCCTCGACTACTTAGGTCGGCATTGGGCCTTTTCAATTTAATTCCGATGCAAGTTCTGTGTTTCATCGTCAATTAGAAGTTCCAAGGTATACAGTGAATCTGAAGTGAAGCATCGGAATCTAAAACTGGACTCACAGGAGAGGTTCAAATCATAGAAAGTGAGAGTGTCAGTCCTCTTGTACTTAAGTCGGCATTGTGCCTTTTGTATTAAATTCGGATACAATTTCTGTGTTTCTTTCGTCAATAAGAAGGTCCAAGGTATACAGGAAACATGAAGTGAAGCATCGGAATCTAAAACTGGAATCACATTAGAGGTTCAAATCATATTAAGTGAGAGTGTCAGTCCGCTTGTACTTAAGTCGGCATTGTGCCCTTTGTATTAAATTCGGATGCAATTTCTGTGTTTCATCGTCAATAAGACGGTCCAAGAAATACAGTAAACCTAAAGTGAAGCATCGGAATCTAAAACTGGACTCATTGTGGAGGTTGAAATCATAGAAAGTTAGAGTGTCAGTCCTCTGCTACTTAAGTCGGCATTGTGCCTTTTGAATTTAATTCCGAAGCAATATCTGGGCTTCATCGTCAATAAGAAGTTCCAAGGTATACAGTAAACATGAAGTGAAGCATCCGAATCTAAAACTGGACTCACAGGAGAGGTTCATATCATAGAAAGTTAGAGTGTCAGTCCTCTTGTACTTAAGTCGGCATTGTGCATTTTGAATTTAATTCCGATGCAATTTCTGTGTTTCATCGTCAATAAGTTGTCCAAGGTATACAGTGAACCTGAAGCGAAGCATCGGATTCTAAATCTGGACTCACAGGAGAGGTTCAAATCATAGAAAGTTAGAGTGTCTGTCCTCTTGTACTTAAGTCAGCTTTGTGCCTTTTGTATTAAATTGGGATCCAACTTCTGTGCTTCATCGTCAATAAGAAGGTTCAAGGGATACAGTAGACCTGAAGTGAAGCATCGGAATCTAAAACTGGACTCACAGGAGAGGTTCTTATCATAGAAAGTTAGAGTGTCTGTCCACTTGTACTTAAGTCGGCATTGTGCCTTTTGAAATTGATTCAGATGCAATTTCTGTGTTCCATCGTCAATAAGAAGGTCCAAGGTATACAGGAAACCTGAAGTAAAGCATCGGAATCTGAAACTGGACTCACACTAGAGGTTGAATTCATAGAAAGTGAGAGTGTCAGTCCTCTTGTACTTAAGTCGTCATTGTGCCTTTTGTATTAAATTCGGATGCAAGTTCTGTGTTTCATCATCAATAAGAAGGTCCAAGGGATACAGTAAAGCTGAAGTGAAGCATCGGAATCTGAAACTGGGCCCACAGGAGGGGTTCAAATCATAGAAACTTAGAGTGTCAGTCCTCTTGTACTTAAGTCGGCATTGTGCCTTTTGAATTTAATTCGGATGAAATTTCTGTGTTTCATCGTCAATAAGAAGGTCCAAGGTATACAGGAAGCCTGAAGTGAAGCATCGGAATCTAACACTGGACTCACAGGAGAGGTTCAAATCATAGAAAGTGAGAGTGTCAGTCCTCTTGTACTGATGTCGGCATTGTGCCTTTTGTATTAAATTCGAATGCAAATTCTGTGTTTCATCGTCAAATAGAATTACCAAGGTATACAGGAAACCGGAAGTGGGGCATCGGAATCTAAAACTGGACTCACAGGAGAGGTTCAAATCATAGAAAGTGAGAGTGACAGTCCTCTTGTACTTAAGTCGGCATTGTGCCTTTTGTATTAAATTCGGATGCAATTTCTATGTTTCATCGTCAATAAGAAGGTCCAACGTATATTCGAAACCTGAAGTGAAGCATCGGAATCTAAAACTGGACTCACAGGAGAGGTTCAAATCATAGAAAGTGAGAGTGTCAGTCCTCTTGTACTTAAGTCGGCATTGTGCCTTTTATATTAAATTCGGATGCAATTTATGTGATTCACCGTCAATAAGAAAGTCCAAGGGATACAGTAGACCTAAAGTGAAGCATCGGAATCTAAAACTGGACTCTCAGGAGAGGTTCAAATCATACAAAGTAAGAGTGTCAGTCCTCTTGTACTTGAGTCGGCATTGTGCCTTTTGTATTGAATTCGGATGCAATTTCTGTGTTTCATCGTCAATAAGAATGTCCAAGGCATACAGTTAACCCAAGGTGAAGCATCGGAATCTAAAACTGGACTCACGGGAGAGGTTCAAATCATAGAAAGATAGAGTGTCACTCCACTTGTACTTAAGTCGGCATTGTGCCTTTTGAATTTAATTCCGAGGTAAATTCTGTGTTTCATCGTCAATAAGAAAGTCCAAGGTATACAGTAAACTTGAAGTGAAGCATCGGAATCTAAAACAGGACTCACAGGAGAGATTCAAACCATAGAACGTTAGAGTGTCAGTCGTTTTGTACTTAACTCGTCATTGTGCCTCTTGTAATAAATTCGGATGCAATTTCTGTGTTTCATCGTCAATAAGAAGGTCCAAGGGAAACAGTAAACCTGAAGTGAAGCATCGGAATCTAAAACTGGACTCACAGGAGAGGTTCAAATCATAGAAAGTTAGAGTGTCAGTAATCTGCAACTTAAGTCGGCATTGTGCCTTTTGAATTTAATTCCGAAGCAATTTCTATGCTTCATCGTCAATAAGAAGGTCCAAGGTATACAGTGATCCTGAAGTGAAGCATCCGAATCTGAAACTGGACTCACAAGAGAGGTTGAAGTCATAGAAAGTAGAGTGTCAGTCCGCTTGTTCTTGAGTCAGCTTAGTGCCTTTTGAATTTAATTACGATGCAATTTCTGTGTTTTATCGTCAATAAGAAGGTCCAAGGTATACAGTGAACCTGAAGTGAAGCATTGGAATCTAAAACTGGTCTCACAGGAGAGTTTCATATCACAGAAAATTAGAGTGTCAGTCCTTTTATACTTAAGTCGTCATTGTGCCTTTTGTACTAAATTCGGATGCAATTTCTGTGTTTCATCGTCAATAATAAGATCCAAGGGTCACAGTAAACCTGAAGTGAAGCATCGGAATCTAAAACTGGACTCACAGGAGAGGTTCAAATCATTGAAAGTTGGAGTGTCAGTCCTCGTGTACTTATGTCGGCATTGTTCCTTTTGAATTTTATTCCGAAGCAATTTCTGTGCTTCATCGTCAATAAGAAGGTCCAAGGTATACAGTAAACCTGAAGTGAAGCATCCGAATCTAAACCTGTATTCACTGGATAGGTTCAAATCATAGAAAGTTAGAGTGTCAGTCCTCTTCTACTTAAGTCGGCATTGTGCCTTCTGAATTTAATTCGGATGAAATTTCTGTGTTTCATCGTCAATAAGAACGTCCAAGGTTTACAGGAAACCTGAAGTGAATCATCGTAATCTAAAACTGGACTCACATGAGACGTTCAAATCATGGAAAGTGAGAGTGTCTGTCCTCTTGTACTTAAGTCTGCATTGTGCCTTTTAATTACATTCGGATGCAATTTCTGTGTTTCATCGTCAATAAGAAGGTCCAAGGGATACAGTGAACCTGAAGTGAGGCATCGGAATCTAAAACTGGACTCACAGTGGAGGTTCAAATCATAGAAAGTTAGAGTGTCTGTCCTCGACTACTTAGATCGGCATTGGGCCTTTTCAATTTAATTCCGATGCAAGTTCTGTGTTTCATCGTCAATTAGAAGGTCCAAGGTATACAGTGAACCTGAAGTGAAGCATCGGAATCTAAAACTGGACTCACAGGAGAGGTTCAAATCATAGAAAGTGAGAGTGTCAGTCCTCTTGTACTTAAGTCGGCATTGTGCCCTTTGTATTAAATTCGGATGCAATTTCTGTGTTTCATCGTCAATAAGACGGTCCAAGAAATACAGTAAACCTAAAGTGAAGCATCGGAATCTAAAACTGGACTCATTGTGGAGGTTCAAATGATAGAAAGTTAGAGTGTCAGTCCTCTGCTACTTAAGTCGGCATTGTGCCTTTTGAATATAATTCCGAAGCAATATCTGGGCTTCATCGTCAATAAGAAGTTCCAAGGTATACAGTAAACATGAAGTGAAGCATCCGAATCTAAAACTGGACTCACAGGAGAGGTTCATATCATAGAAAGTTAGAGTGTCAGTCCTCTTGTACTTAAGTCGGCATTGTGCATTTTGAATTTAATTCCGATGCAATTTCTGTGTATCATCGTCAATAAGTTGTCCAAGGTATACAGTGAACCTGAAGCGAAGCATCGGATTCTAAAACTGGACTCACAGGAGAGGTTCAAATCATAGAAAGTTAGAGTGTCTGTCCTCTTGTACTTAAGTCAGCTTTGTGCCTTTTGTATTAAATTGGGATCCAACTTCTGTGCTTCATCGTCAATAAGAAGGTTCAAGGGATACAGTAGACCTGAAGTGAAGCATCGGAATCTAAAACTGGATTCACAGGAGAGGTTCTTATCACAGAAAGTTAGAGTGTCTGTCCTCTTGTACTTAAGTCGGCATTGTGCCTTTTGAAATTAATTCGGATGCAATTTCTGTGTTCCATCGTCAATAAGAAGGTCCAAGGTATACAGGAAACCTGAAGTGAAGCATCAGAATCTAAAACTGGACTCACAGGACAGGTTGAATTCATAGAAAGTGAGAGTGTCAGTCCTCTTGTACTTAAGTCGTCATTGTGCCTTTTGTATTAAATTCGGATGCAAGTTCTGTGTTTCATCATCAATAAGAAGGTCCAAGGGATACAGTAAAGCTGAAGTGAAGCATCGGAATCTGAAACTGGGCCCACAGGAGGGGTTCAAATCATAGAAAGTTAGAGTGTCAATCCTCTTGTACTTAAGTCGGCATTTGGCCTTTTGAATTTAATTCGGATGAAATTTCTGTGTTTCATCGTCACTAAGAAGGTCCAAGGTATACAGGAAGCCTGAAGTGAAGCATCGGAATCTAACACTGGACTCACAGGAGAGGTTCAAATCATAGAAAGTGAGAGTGTCAGTCCTCTTGTACTGATGTCGGCGTTGTGCCTTTTGTATTAAATTCGGATGCAAATTCTGTGTTTCATCGTCAATTAGAATTACCAAGGTATACAGGAAACCGGAAGTGGGGCATCGGAATCTAAAACTGGACTCACAGGAGAGGTTCAAATCATAGAAAGTGAGAGTGACAGTCCTCTTGTACTTAAGTCGGCATTGTGCCTTTTGTATTAAATTCGGATGCAATTTCTGTGTTTCATCGTCAATAAGAAGGTCCAACGTATATTCGAAACCTGAAGTGAAGCATCGGAATCTAAAACTGGACTCACAGGAGAGGTTCAAATCATAGAAAGTGAGAGTGTCAGTCCTCTTGTACTTAAGTCGGCATTGTGCCTTTTGTATTAAATTCGGATGCAATTTATGTGATTCACCGTCAATAAGAAAGTCCAAGGGATACAGTAGACCTAAAGTGAAGCATCGGAATCTAAAACTGGACTCACAGGAGAGGTTCGAATCATAGAAAGTAAGAGTGTCAGTCCTCTTGTACTTAAGTCGGCATTGTGCCTTTTGTATTGAATTCGGATGCAATTTCTGTGTTTCATCGTCAATAAGAAGGTCCAAGGCATACACTAATCCAGAAGTGAAGCATCGGAATCTAAAACTGGACTCACAGGAGAGGTTCAAATCATAGAAAGTTAGAGTATCACTCCACTTGTACTTACATCGGCATTGTGCCTTTTGATTTTAATTCCGAATGATATTCTGTGTTTCATCGTCAATAAGAAGGTCCAAGGTATACACTAAACTTGAAGTGTAGCATCGGAATCTAATAGTGGACTCACAGGAGGGATTCAAATCATAGAAAGTTAGAGTGTCAGTCCTTTTGTACTTAAGTCGTCATTGTGCCTTTTGTAATAAATTCGGATGCAATATCTGTGTTTCATCGTCAATAAGAAGGTCCAAGAGAAACATTAAACCTGAAGTGAAGCATCGGAATCTAAAACTGGACTCACAGGAGAGGTTGAAATCATAGAAAGTTAGAGTGTCAGTCCTCTGCTACTTAACTCGGCATTGTGCCATTTGAATTTAATTCCGAAACAATTTCTGTGATTCATCGTCAATAAGAAGGTCCAAGGTATACAGTGAACCTGAAGTGAAGCATCCGAATCTAAAACTGGACTCACAAGGGAGGTTCAAATCATAGAAAGTTAGAGTGTCAGTCCGCTAGTACTTGAGTCGGAATTGTGCCTTTTGAATTTAATTCCGATGCAATTTCTGTGTTTCATCGTCAATACGAAGGTCCAAGGTATACAGTGAACCTGAAGGGAGGCATCGGAATCCAAAACTGGACTCACAGGAGAGGTTCAAATCACAGAAAATTAGAGTGTCAGTCCTTTTGTACTTAAGTCGTCATTGTGCCTTTTGTATTAAATTCGGATGCAATATCTGTGTTTCATCGTCAATAAGAAGGTCCAAGGGATACAGTACACCTGAAGGGAAGCATCGGAATCTAAAACTGGACTCACAGGAGAGGTTCAAATCATTGAAAGTTAGAGTGTCAGTCCTCTTGTACTTAAGTCGGCATTGTATCTTTTGATTTTAATTCCGTAGCAATTTCTGTGTTTCATCGTCAATAAGAAGGTCCAAGGTATTCGGTAAACCTGAAGTGAAGCATCCGAATCTAAAACTGGACTCACAGGAGAGGTTCAAATCATAGAAAGTTAGAGAGGCACTCCTCTTGAACTTAAGTCGGCATTGTGGCTTTTGAATTTAATTCCGATGCAATTTCTGTGTTTCATCGTCAATAAGAGAGTTCAAGGTATACAGTGAACCTGAAGTGAAGCATCGAAATCTAAAACTGGGCTCACAGGAGAGGTTCAAATCACAGAATGTTAGAGTGTCAGTCTGCTTGTACTTATGTCGGCTTTGTGCCTTTTGAATTTAATTCGGATGAAATTTCTGTGTTTCATCGTCAATAAGATGGTCCAAGGGATACAGTATACCTGAAGTGAAGCATCGGAATCTAAACCTGGACTCACAGTGAGGTTCAAATCATAGGAAGTTAGAGTGTCAGTTCTCTGCTACTTCAGTCGGCATTGTGCCTTTTGAATTTAATTCCGAAGCAATTTCTGTGCTTCATCGTCAATAAGAAGGTCCAAGGTGTACAGTTAACCTGAAGCGAAGCATCCGAATCTAAAACTAGACTCACAGGAGAGGTTCAAATCATAGAAAGTTTGAGTGTCAGTCCTCTTGTACTTAAGTCGGCATTGTGCCTTTTGAATTTAATTCCGATGCAATTTCTGTGTTTCATCGACAATAAGAAGGTCCAAGGTATACAGTGAACCTGAAGTGAAGCATCAGAATCTGAAACTGGACTCACAGGAGAGGTTCAAAACACAGAAAGTTTGCGTGTCAGTCCCTTTGTACTTAAGTCGTCATTGTGCATTTTGTATTAAATTCGGATGCAATTTCTGTGTTTCATCGCCAATAAGACGTTCCAAGGGATACAGTAAACCTCAAGTGAAGCATCGGAATCTAAAACTGGACTCACAGGAGAGGTTCAAATCAAAGCAAGTTAGAGTGTCGGTCCTCTTTGACTTAAGTCGTCATTGTGCGTTTTGAATTTAATTCCGAAGCAATTTCTGTGTTTCATCGTCAACATGAACGTCCAAGGTATACACGAAACCTGAAGGCAAGCATCGGAATCTAAAACTGGACTCACAGGAGAGGTTCAAATCATAGAAAGTTAGAGTGTCAGTTCTCTGCTACTTAAGTCGGCATCGTGCGTTTTGAATTTAATTCCGAAGCAATTTCTGTGCTTCATCGTCAATAAGAAGGTCCAAGGTATTCAGTGAACCTGAAGTGAAGCATCGGAATCTAAAACTAGACTCACAGGAGAGGTTCAATTCATAGAAAGTTAGAGTGTCAGTCCCTTTGTACTTATGTCGTCATTGTGCCTTTTGTATTAAATTCGGATGCAATGTCTGTGTTTCATCGTCAATAAGAAGTTCCAAGGCATACAGTAAACCTGAAGTGAAGCATCGGAATCTAAAACTGGACTCACAGGAGAGGTTAAAATCAAAGAAAGTTAGAGTGTCGGTCCTCTTGTACTTAAGTCAGCATTGTACCTTTTGAATTTCATTCCGAAGCAATTACTGTGCTTCTCCGTCAATAAGAAGGTCCACGGTATACAGCGAACCCGAAGTGAAGCAATATAAACTAAAACTGGGCTCAAAGGAGAGGTACAAATTATAGAAAGTTAGTGTGTTAGTCCTCTTGTACTTAAGTCGGCATTGTGCCTTTTGAACTTAAATCCGATGCAATTTATGTGTTTCATCGTCAATAAGCAGGTCCAAGGTGTACAGTAAACCTTAAGTGAAGCATCGGAATTTAAAACTGAACTCACAGGAGAGGTTCAAATCATTGAAAGTTAGAGTGTCTGTCCTCTTGTACTTCAGTCAGCATTGTGCCTTTTGTATTAAATTCGGATGCAATTTCTGTGTTTCAACGTCAATAAGAAGGTCCAAGGCATACAGTAAACCTGAACTGAAGCATCGGAATCTAAACTGGACTCACAGGAGAGGTTCAAATCATAGAAAGTTATAGTGTCAGTCCTCTTGTACTTAAGTCGGCATTGTGCTTTTGTATTAAATTCGGATGCAATTTCTGTGTTTCATCGTCTATAAGAAAGTCCAAGGGATACAGTAGACCTAAAGTGAAGCATCGGAATCTAAAGCTGGACTCTCAGGAGAGGTTCAAATCATAGAAAGTAAGAGTGTCAGTCCTCTTGTACTTGAGTCGGCATTGTGCCTTTTGTATTGAATTCGGATGCAATTTCTGTGTTTCATCGTCAATAAGAATGTCCAAGGCATACAGTTAACCCGAGGTGAAGCATCGGAATCTAAAACTGGACTCACGGGAGAGGTTCAAATCATAGAAAGATAGAGTGTCACTCCACTTGTACTTAAGTCGGCATTGTGCCTTTTGAATTTAATTCCGAGGTAAATTCTGTGTTTCATCGTCAATAAGAACGTCCAAGGTATACAGTAAACTTGAAGTGAAGCATCGGAATCTAAAACAGGACTCACAGGAGAGATTCAAATCATAGAACGTTAGAGTGTCAGTCGTTTTGTACTTAACTCGTCATTGTGCCTCTTGTAATAAATTCGGATGCAATTTCTGTGTTTCATCGTCAATAAGAAGGTCCAAGGGAAACAGCAAACCTGAAGTGAAGCATCGGAATCTAAAACTGGACTCACAGGAGAGGTTCAAATCATAGAAAGTTAGAGTGTCAGTAATCTGCTACTTAAGTCGGCATTGTGCTTTTTGAATTTAATTCCGAAGCAATTTCTATGCTTCATCGTCAATAAGAAGGTCCAAGGTATACAGTGAACCTGAAGTGAAGCATCCGATTCTAAAACTGGACTCACAAGAGAGGTTGAAGTCATAGAAAGTAGAGTGTCAGTCCGCTTGTTCTTGAGTCGGCTTTGTGCCTTTTGAATTTAATTCCGATGCAATTTCTGTGTTTTATCGTCAATAAGAAGGTCCAAGGTATACAGTGAACCTGAAGTGAAGCATCGGAATCTAAAACTGGTCTCACAGGAGAGTTTCATATCACAGAAAATTAGAGTGTCAGTCCTTTTGTACTTAAGTCGTCATTGTGCCTTTTGTATTAAATTCGGATGCAATTTCTGTGTTTCATCGTCAATAATAAGATCCAAGGGTCACAGTAAACCTGAAGTGAAGCATCCGAATCTAAACCTGTATTCACAGGAGAGGTTCAAATCATAGAAAGTTAGAGTGTCAGTCCTCTTCTACTTAAGTCGGCATTATGCCTTCTGAATTTAATTCGGATGAAATTTCTGTGTTTCATCGTCAATAAGAACGTCCAAGGTTTACAGGAAACCTGAAGTGAATCATCGTATCTAAAACTGGACTCACATGAGACGTTCAAATCATAGAAAGTGAGAGTGTCTGTCCTCTTGTACTTAAGTCGGCATTGTGCCTTTTAATTACATTCGGATGCAATTTCTGTGTTTCATCGTCAATAAGAAGGTCCAAGGGATACAGTGAACCTGAAGTGAGGCATCGGAATCTAAAACTGGACTCACAGTGGAGGTTCAAATCATAGAAAGTTAGAGTGTCTGTCCTCGACTACTTAGGTCGGCATTGGGCCTTTTCAATTTAATTCCGATGCAAGTTCTGTGTTTCATCGTCAATTAGAAGGTCCAAGGTATACAGTGAACCTGAAGTGAAGCATCGGAATCTAAAACTGGACTCACAGGAGAGGTTCAAATCATAGAAAGTGAGAGTGTCAGTCCTCTTGTACTTAAGTCGGCATTGTGCCTTTTGTATTAAATTCGGATACAATTTCTGTGTTTCTTTCGTCAATAAGAAGGTCCAAGGTATACAGGAAACATAAAGTGAAGCATCGGAATCTAAAACTGGACACACATTAGAGGTTGAAATCATAGTAAGTGAGAGTGTCAGTCCACTTGTACTTAAGTCGGCATTGTGCCCTTTGTATTAAATTCGGATGCAATTTCTGTGTTTCATCGTCAATAAGACGGTCCAAGAAATACAGTAAACCTAAAGTGAAGCATCGGAATCTAAAACTGGACTCATTGTGGAGGTTCAAATGATAGAAAGTTAGAGTGTCAGTCCTCTGCTACTTAAGTCTGCATTTTGCCTTTTGAATTTAATTCCGAAGCAATATCTGGGCTTCATCGTCAATAAGAAGTTCCAAGGTATACAGTAAACATGAAGTGAAGCATCCGAATCTAAAACTGGACTCACAGGAGAGGTTCATATCATAGAAAGTTAGAGTGTCAGTCCTCTTGTACTTAAGTCGGCATTGTGCATTTTGAATTTATTTCCGATGCAATTTCTGTGTATCATCGTCAATAAGTTGTCCAAGGTATACAGTGAACCTGAAGCGAAGCATCGGATTCTAAAACTGGACTCACAGGAGAGGTTCAAATCATAGAACGTTAGAGTGTCTGTCTTCTTGTACTTAAGTCAGCTTTGTGCCTTTTGTATTAAATTGGGATCCAACTTCTGTGCTTCATCGTCAATAAGAAGGTTCAAGGGATACAGTAGACCTGAAGTGAAGCATCGGAATCTAAAACTGGATTCACAGGAGAGGTTCTTATCATAGAAAGTTAGAGTGTCTGTCCTCTTGTACTTAAGTCGGCATTGTGCCTTTTGAAATTAATTCGGATGCAAGTTCTGTGTTTCATCATCAATAAGAAGGTATAAGGGATACAGTAAAGCTGAAGTGAAGCATCAGAATCTGAAACTGGGCCCACAGGAGGGGTTCAAATCATAGAAAGTTAGAGTGTCAGTCCTCTTGTACTTAAGTCGGCATTTGGCCTTTTGAATTTAATTCGCATGAAATTTCTGTGTTTCATCGTCAATAAGAAGGTCCAAGGAATACAGGAAGCCTGAAGTGAAGCATCGGAATCTAACACTGGACTCACAGGAGAGGTTCAAATCATAGAAAGTGAGAGTGTCAGTCCTCTTGTACTGATGTCGGCATTGTGCCTTTTGTATTAAATTCGGATGCAAATTCTGTGTTTCATCGTCAATTAGAATTACCAAGGTATACAGGAAACCGGAAGTGGGGCATCGGAATCTAAAACGGGACTCACAGGAGAGGTTCAAATCATAGAAAGTGAGAGTGACAGTCCTCCTGTACTTAAGTCGGCATTGTGCCTTTTGTATTAAATTCGGATGCAATTTCTGTGTTTCATCGTCAATAAAAGGTCCAACGTATATTCGAAACCTGAAGTGAAGCATCGGAATCTAAAACTGGACTCACAGGAGAGGTTCAAATCATAGAAAGTGAGAGTGTCAGTCCTCTTGTACTTAAGTCGGCATTGTGCCTTTTGTATTAAATTCGGATGCAATTTATGTGATTCACCGTCAATAAGAAAGTCCAAGGGATACAGTAGACCTAAAGTGAAGCATCGGAATCTAAAACTGGACTCACAGGAGAGGTTCGAATCATAGAAAGTAAGAGTGTCAGTCCTCTTGTACTTAAGTCGGCATTGTGCCTTTTGTATTGAATTCGGGTGCAATTTCTGTGTTTCATAGTCAATAAGAAGGTCCAAGGCATACACTAATCCAGAAGTGAAGCATCGGAATCTAAAACTGGACTCACAGGAGAGGTTCAAATCATAGAAAGTTAGAGTATCACTCCACTTGTACTTAAGTCGGCATCGTGCCTTTCGAATTTAATTCCGAATCATATTCTGTGTTTCATCGTCAATAAGAAGGTCCAAGGTATACACTAAACTTGAAGTGTAGCATCGGAATCTAATAGTGGACTCACAGGAGGGATTCAAATCATAGAAAGTTAGAGTGTCAGTCCTTTTGTACTTAAGTCGTCATTGTGCCTTTTGTAATTAATTCGGATGCAATATCTGTGTCTCATCGTCAATAAGAAGGTCCAAGGGAAACATTAAACCTGAAGTGAAGCATCGGAATCTAAAACTGGACTCACAGGAGAGGTTCAAATCATAGAAAGTTAGAGTGTCAGTCCTCTGCTACTTAACTCGGCATTGTGCCATTTGAATTTAATTCCGAAACAATTTCTGTGCTTCATCGTCAATAAGAAGGTCCAAGGTATACAGTGAACCTGAAGGGAGGCATCGGAATCCAAAACTGGACTCACAGGAGAGGTTCAAATCACAGAAAATTAGAGTGTCAGTCCTTTTGTACTTAAGTCGTCATTGTGCCTTTTGTATTAAATTCGGATACAATATCTGTGTTTCATCGTCAATAAGAAGGTCCAAGGGATACAGTACACCTGAAAGGAAGCATCGGAATCTAAAACTGGACTCACAGGAGAGGTTCAAATCATTGAAAGTTAGAGTGTCAGTCCTCTTGTACCTAAGTCGGCATTGTATCTTTTGATTTTAATTCCGTAGCAATTTCTGTGTTTCATCGTCATTAAGAAGGTCCAAGGTATTCAGTAAACCTGAAGTGAAGCATCCGAATCTAAAACTGGACTCACAGGAGAGGTTCAAATCATAGAAAGTTAGAGTGGCACTCCTCTTGAACTTAAGTCGGCATTGTGGCTTTTGAATTTAATTCCGATGCAATTTCTCTGTTTCATCGTCAATAAGAGAGTCCAAGGTATACAGTGAACCTGAAGTGAAGCATCGGAATCTAAAACTGGACTCACAGGAGAGGTTCAAATCACAGAATGTTAGAGTGTCAGTCCGCTTGTACTTATGTCGGCTTTGTGCCTTTTGAATTTAATTCGGATGAAATTTCTGTGTTTCATCGTCAATAAGATGGTCCAAGGGATACAGTATACCTGAAGTGAAGCATCGGAATCTAAACCTGGACTCACAGTGAGGTTCAAATCATAGAAAGTTAGAGTGTCAGTTCTCTGCTACTTAAGTCGGCATTGTGCCTTTTGAATTTAATTCCGAAGCAATTTCTGTGCTTCATCGTCAATAAGAAGGTCCAAGGTGTACAGTTAACCTGAAGTGAAGCATCCGAATCTAAAACTAGACTCACAGGAGAGGTTCAAATCATAGAAAGTTTGAGTGTCAGTCCTCTTGTACTTAATTCGGCATTGTGCCTTTTGAATTTAATTCCGATGCAATTTCTGTGTTTCATCGACAATAAGAAGGTCCAAGGTATACAGTGAACCTGAAGTGAAGCATCAGAATCTGAAACTGGACTCACAGGAGAGGTTCAAAGCACAGAAAGTTTGCGTGTCAGTCCCTTTGTACTTAAGTCGACATTGTGCATTTTGTATTAAATTCGGATGCAATTTCTGTGTTTCATCGCCAATAAGACGTTCCAAGGGATACAGTAAACCTCAAGTGAAGCATCGGAATCTATAACTGGACTCACAGGGGAGGTTCAAATCAAAGCAAGTTAGAGTGTCGGTCCTCTTTGACTTAAGTCGTCATTGTGCGTTTTGAATTTAATTCCGAAGCAATTTCTGTGTTTCATCGTCAACATGAACGTCCAAGGTATACACGAAACCTGAAGGCAAGCATCGGAATCTAGAACTGGACTCACAGGAGAGGTTCAAATCATAGAAAGTTAGAGTGTCAGTTCTTTGCTACTTAAGTCGGCATTGTGCCTTTTGAATTTAATTCCGAAGCAATTTCTGTGCTTCATCGTCAATAAGAAGGTCCAAGGTGTACAGTTAACCTGAAGTGAAGCATCCGAATCTAAAACTAGACTCACAGGAGAGGTTCAAATCATAGAAAGTTTGAGTGTCAGTCCTCTTGTACTTAAGTCGGCATTGTGCCTTTTGAATTTAATTCTGATGCAATTTCTGTGTTTCATCGTCAATAAGAAGGTCCAAGGTATACAATGAACCTGAAGTGAAGCATCGGAATCTAAAACTGGACACACAGTGGAGGTTCAAATCATGGAAAGTTAGAGTGTCAGTTCTCTACTACTTAAACGGCATTGTGCCTTTTGAATATAATTCCGAAACAATTACTGTGTTTCATCGTCAATAAGAAGGTCCAGGGTATACAGGAAACCTGAAGTGATGCATCGGATTCTAAAACTGGACTCACAGTGGAGGTTCAAATCATAGAAAGTTAGAGTGTCAGTTCTCTGCTACTTAAGTCGGCATCGTGCGTTTTGAATTTAATTCCGAAGCAATTTCTGTCCTTCATCGTCAATAAGAAGGTCCAAGGTATTCAGTGAACCTGAAGTGAAGCATCGGAATCTAAAACGAGACTCACAGGAGAGGTTCAATTCATAGAAAGTTAGAGTGTCAGTCCCTTTGTACTTATGTCGTCATTGTGCCTTTTGTATTAAATTCGGATGCAATTTCTGTGTTTCATCGTCAATAAGAAGTTCCAAGGCATACAGTAAACCTGACGTGAAGCATCGGAATCTAAAACTGGACTCACAGGAGAGGTTAAAATCAAAGAAAGTTAGAGTGTCGGTCCTCTTGTACTTAAGTCAGCATTGTACCTTTTGAATTTCATTCCGAAGCAATTACTGTGCTTCTCCGTCAATAAGAAGGTCCACGGTATACAGTGAACCCGAAGTGAAGCAATATAAACTAAAACTGGGCTCAAAGGAGAGGTACAAATTATAGAAAGTTAGTGTGTTAGTCCTCTTGTACTTAAGTCGGCATTGTGCCTTTTGAACTTAAATCCGATGCAATTTATGTGTTTCATCGTCAATAAGCAGGTCCAAGGTGTACAGTAAACCTTAAGTGAAGCATCGGAATTTAAAACTGAACTCACAGGAGAGGTTCAAATCATTGAAAGTTAGAGTGTCTGTCCTCTTGTACTTAAGTCAGCATTGTGCCTTTTGTATTAATTTCGGATGCAATTACTGTGTTTCGACGTCTACAAGAAGGTCCAACGTATACAGGAAACCTGAAGTGAAGCATCGGAATCTAAAACTGGTCTCACAGGAGATGTTCAAATCATAGAAAGTCCTCTTGTACGTAAGTCGGCACTGTGCCTTTTGTATTAAATTCGGTTGCAATTTCTGTGTTTCATCGTCAATAAGGAGGTCCAAAGTGTACAGTGAACCTGAAGGGAAGCATCGGAATCTAAAACTGGACTAACAGGAGAGGTTCAAATCATAGAAAGTTAGAGAGTCAGCCCCTTGTACTTAAGTCGGCATTGTGCCTTTTCAATTTTATTCGGATGCAATTTCCGTGTTTCATCGTCAATAAGAAGGTCCAAGGTATACAGGAAACCTGAAGTGAAGCATCGGAATCTAAAGCTGGACTCACTGGAGAGGTTGAATTCATAGAAAGTGAGAGTGTCAGTCCTCTTGTACTTATGTCGGCATTGTGCCTTTTGTATTAAATTTGGATGCAAGTTCTGTGTTTCATCATCAATAAGAAGGTCCAAGGGATACAGTGAACCTGAAGTGAAGCATCGGAATCTAAAACTGGGCTCACAGGAGAGGTTCAAATCACAGAAAGTTACAGTGTCAGTCCTCTTGTACTTATGTCGGCATTGTGCCATTTGAATTTAATTCGGATGAAATTTCTGTGTTTCATCGTCAATAAGATGGTCCAAGGGATACAGTAAACCTGAAGTGAAGCATCGGAATCTAAACCTGGAGTCACAGTGAGGTTCAAATCATAGAAAGTTAGAGTGTCCGTTCTCAGCTACTTAAGTCGGCATTGTGGCTTTTGAATTTAATTCCGAAGCAATTTCTGTGCTTCATCGTCAATAAGAAGGTCCAAGGTGTACAGCAAACCTGAAGTGAAGCATCCGAATCTAAAACTAGACTCACAGGAGAGGTTCAAATCATAGAAAGTTTGAGTGTCAGTCCTCTTGTACTTAAGTCGGCATTGTGCCTTTTGAATTTAATTCCGATGCAATTTCTGTGTTTCATCGTCAATAAGAAGGTCCAAGGTATACAGTGAACCTGAAGTGAAGCATCAGAATCTGAAACTGGACTCACAGGAGAGGTTCAAAACACAGAAAGTTTGCGTGTCACTCCCTTTGTACTTAAGTCGTCATTGTGCCTTTTGTATTAAATTCGGATGCAATTTCTGTGTTTCATCGTCAATAAGAAGTTCCAAGGGATACAGTAAACCTCAAGTGAAGCATCGGAATCTAAAACTGGACTCACAGGAGAGGTTCAAATCAAAGAAAGTTAGAGTGTCGGTCCTCTTGTACTTAAGTCAGCATTGTGCCTTTTGAATTTAATTCCGAAGCAATATCTGCGCTTCTTCGTCAATAAAAAGGTCCAAGGAATACAGTAAACCTGAAGTGAAGCATCCGAATCTAAAACTGGGCTCTCAAAAGAGGTACAAATCATTGAAAGTTAGAGAGTCAGTCCTCTAGTACTTAAGTCGGCATTGTGCCTTTGGAATTTAATTCCGATGCAATTTCTGTGTTTCAGCGTCAATAAGTAGGTCCAAGGTATACAGGAAATCGGAAGTGAAGCACCGGAATCTAAAACTGGACTCCCTGGAGAGGTTACAATCACAGAAAGTGAGAGTGTGAGTCCTCTTTTACTTAAGTCGGCATTGTGCTTTTTGAATTTAATTCCGATGCAATTTCTGTGTTTCATCGTCAATAAGAAGGTCCAAGGTATACAGTGAACCTGAAGTGAAGCATCAGAATCTGAAACTGGACTCACAGGAGAGGTTCAAAACACAGAAAGTTTGCGTGTCAGTCCCTTTGTACTTAAGTCGTCATTGTGCTTTTTTGTATTAAATTCGGATGCATTTTCTGTGGTTCATCGTCAATAAGAAACTCCAAGGGATACAGTAAACCTGAAGTGAATCATCGGAAGCTAAAACTGGACTCACAGAAGAGGTTCAAATTATAGAAAGTTAGAGTGTCAGTACTCTTGTACATAAGTCGGCATAGTGCCTTTTGAATTTAATTCCATTGCAATTTCTGTGTTTCATCGTCAATAAGAAGGTCCTAGGTATACAGGAAACCTGAACTGAAGCATCGGAATCTAAAACTGAACTCACAGGAGTGGTTAAAATCATAGAAAGTGAGAGTATCAGTCCTCTTTTACTTAAGTCGGCATTGTGCCTTTTGAATTTAATTCCGATGCAATTTCTCTGTTTCATCATCAATAAGAAGGTCCAAGGTATACAATGAACCTGAAGTGAAGCATCGGAATCTAAAACTGGACACACAGTGGAGGTTCAAATCATAGAGAGTTAGAGTGTCAGTTCTCTACTACTTAAACGGCATTGTGCCTTTTGAATTTAAATCCAAAGCAATTTCTGTGTTTCATCGTCAATAAGAAGGTCCAAGGTGTACAGTAAACCTGAAGTGAAGCATACGAATCTAAAACTAAACTCACAGGAGAGGTTAATAACATAGAATGTGAGAGTGTCAGTCCTCTTCTACTTAAGGCGGCATTGTGCCTTTTGAAATTAATTATGATGCAATTTCCGTGTTTCATCGTCAATAAGAAGGTCCAAGGTATACAGTGAACCTGAGGTGAAGCATTGGAATCTAAAACTGGACCCACAGGAGAAGTTCAAATCACAGAAAGTTAGAGTGTCAGTCCCTTTGTACTTATGTCGTTATTGTGCCTTTTGTATTAAATTCGGATGCAATTTCGGTGTTTCATCGTCAATAAGAAGTTCCAAGGGATACAGTAAACCTGAAGTGGAGCATCGGATCCTCAAACTGGACTCACAGGAGAGGTTAAAATCAAAGAAATTTAGAGTGTCGGTCCTCTTGTACCTAAGTCGGTATTGTGCCTTTTGAATTTAATTCCGAAGCAATTTCTGTGCTTCTTCGTCAATAAGATGAACCAAACTATACAGTAAACCTAAAGTGAAGCATCCGAATCTAAAACTGGGCTCACAAAAGAGGTACAAATCATACAAAGTTAGAGAGTCGGTCTTCTAGTACTTAAGTCGGCATTGTGCCTTTTGAATTCAATTCCGATGCAATTTCTGTGTTTCATCGTCAATAAGAAGGTCCAAGGTATACAGGAAACCTGAAGTGAAGCATCGGAATCTAAAACTGGACTCACAGGAGAGGTTAAAATCATAGAAAGTGAGAGTGTCAGTCCTCTTTTACTTAAGTCGGCATTGTGCCTTTTGAATGTAATTCCGATGCAATTTCTGTGTTTCATCATCAATAAGAAGGTGCAAGTGATATAGTAGACCTGAAGTGAAGCATCGGAATCTAAAAGTGGACTAACAGGTGAGGTTAAAATCAAAGAAAGTTAGAGTGTCGGTCCTCTTGTACTTAAGTCGGCATTGTGCCTTTTGAATTTAAGTCTGAAGCAATTACTGTGCTTCTCCGTCAATAAGAAGGTCCACGGTATACAGTAAACCCGAAGTGAAGCATCCTAAACTAAAACTGGGCTCAAAGGAGAGGTACAAATTATAGAAAGTTAGAGTGTTAGTCCTCTTGTACTTAAGTCGGCATTGTGCCTTTTGAATTTAAATCCGATGCAATTTCAGTGTTTCATCATCAATAAGCAGGTCCAAGGTGTACAGCAAACCTGAAGTGAAGCATCCGAATCTAAAACTAGACTCACAGGAGAGGTTCAAATCATAGAAAGTTTGAGTGTCAGTCCTCTTGTACTTAAGTCGGCATTGTGCCTTTTGAATTTAATTCCGATGCAATTTCTGTGTTTCATCGTCAATAAGAAGGTCCAAGGTATACAGTGAACCTGAAGTGAAGCATCAGAATCTGAAACTGGACTCACAGGAGAGGTTCAAAGCACAGAAAGTTTGCGTGTCACTCCCTTTGTACTTAAGTCGTCATTGTGCCTTTTGTATTAAATTCGGATGCAATTTCTGTGTTTCATCGTCAATAAGAAGTTCCTAGGGATACAGTAAACCTCAAGTGAAGCATCGGAATCTAAAACTGGACTCACAGGAGAGGTTCAAATCAAAGAAAGTTAGAGTGTCGGTCCTCTTGTACTTAAGTCAGCATTGTGCCTTTTGAATTTAATTCCGAAGCAATATCTGCGCTTCTTCGTCAATAAAAAGGTCCAAGGAATACAGTAAACCTGAAGTGAAGCATCCGAATCTAAAACTGGGCTCTCAAAAGAGGTACAAATCATTGAAAGTTAGAGAGTCAGTCCTCTAGTACTTAAGTCGGCATTGTGCCTTTGGAATTTAATTCCGATGCAATTTCTGTGTTTCAGCGTCAATAAGTAGGTCCAAGGTATACAGGAAATCGGAAGTGAAGCATCGGAATCTAAAACTGGACTCCCTGGAGAGGTTACAATCACAGAAAGTGAGAGTGTGAGTCCTCTTTTACTTAAGTCGGCATTGTGCTTTTTGAATTTAATTCCGATGCAATTTCTGTGTTTCATCGTCAATAAGAAGGTCCAAGGTATACAGTGAACCTGAAGTGAAGCATCAGAATCTGAAACTGGACTCACAGGAGAGGTTCAAAACACAGAAAGTTTGCGTGTCAGTCCCTTTGTACTTAAGTCGTCATTGTGCTTTTTTGTATTAAATTCGGATGCATTTTCTGTGGTTCATCGTCAATAAGAAACTCCAAGGGATACAGTAAACCTGAAGTGAATCATCGGAAGCTAAAACTGGACTCACAGAAGAGGTTCAAATTATAGAAAGTTAGAGTGTCAGTACTCTTGTACATAAGTCGGCATAGTGCCTTTTGAATTTAATTCCATTGCAATTTCTGTGTTTCATCGTCAATAAGAAGGTCCTAGGTATACAGGAAACCTGAACTGAAGCATCGGAATCTAAAACTGAACTCACAGGGGTGGTTAAAATCATAGAAAGTGAGAGTATCAGTCCTCTTTTACTTAAGTCGGCATTGTGCCTTTTGAATTTAATTCCGATGCAATTTCTCTGTTTCATCATCAATAAGAAGGTCCAAGGTATACAATGAACCTGAAGTGAAGCATCGGAATCTAAAACTGGACACACAGTGGAGGTTCAAATCATAGAGAGTTAGAGTGTCAGTTCTCTACTACTTAAACGGCATTGTGCCTTTTGAATTTAAATCCAAAGCAATTTCTGTGTTTCATCGTCAATAAGAAGGTCCAAGGTGTACAGTAAACCTGAAGTGAAGCATACGAATCTAAAACTATACTCACAGGAGAGGTTAATAACATAGAATGTGAGAGTGTCAGTCCTCTTCTACTTAAGGCGGCATTGTGCCTTTTGAAATTAATTATGATGCAATTTCCGTGTTTCATCGTCAATAAGAAGGTCCAAGGTATACAGTGAACCTGAGGTGAAGCATTGGAATCTAAAACTGGACCCACAGGAGAAGTTCAAATCACAGAAAGTTAGAGTGTCAGTCCCTTTGTACTTATGTCGTTATTGTGCCTTTTGTATTAAATTCGGATGCAATTTCGGTGTTTCATCGTCAATAAGAAGTTCCAAGGGATACAGTAAACCTGAAGTGGAGCATCGGATCCTCAAACTGGACTCACAGGAGAGGTTAAAATCAAAGAAATTTAGAGTGTCGGTCCTCTTGTACCTAAGTCGGTATTGTGCCTTTTGAATTTAATTCCGAAGCAATTTCTGTGCTTCTTCGTCAATAAGATGAACCAAACTATACAGTAAACCTAAAGTGAAGCATCCGAATCTAAAACTGGGCTCACAAAAGAGGTACAAATCATATAAAGTTAGAGAGTCGGTCTTCTAGTACTTAAGTCGGCATTGTGCCTTTTGAATTCAATTCCGATGCAATTTCTGTGTTTCATCGTCAATAAGAAGGTCCAAGGTATACAGGAAACCTGAAGTGAAGCATCGGAATCTAAAACTGGACTCACAGGAGAGGTTAAAATCATAGAAAGTGAGAGTGTCAGTCCTCTTTTACTTAAGTCGGCATTGTGCCTTTTGAATGTAATTCCGATGCAATTTCTGTGTTTCATCATCAATAAGAAGGTGCAAGTGATATAGTAGACCTGAAGTGAAGCATCGGAATCTAAAAGTGGACTAACAGGTGAGGTTAAAATCAAAGAAAGTTAGTGTGTCGGTCCTCTTGTACTTAAGTCGGCATTGTGCCTTTTGAATTTAAGTCTGAAGCAATTACTGTGCTTCTCCGTCAATAAGAAGGTCCACGGTATACAGTAAACCCGAAGTGAAGCATCCTAAACTAAAACTGGGCTCAAAGGAGAGGTACAAATTATAGAAAGTTAGAGTGTTAGTCCTCTTGTACTTAAGTCGGCATTGTGCCTTTTGAATTTAAATCCGATGCAATTTCAGTGTTTCATCATCAATAAGCAGGTCCAAGGTGTACAGTAAACCTGAAGTGAAGCATCGGAATCTAAAACTGAACTCACAGGAGAGGTTCAAATCATTGAAAGTTAAAGTGTCTGTCCTCTTGTACTTAAGTCAGCATTGTGCCTTTTGTATTAATTTCGGATGCAATTTCCGTGCTTAATCGTCAATAAGAAGGTGCAAGTGATATAGTAGACCTGAAGTGAAGCATCGGAATCTACAACTTGACTCACAGGAGACGTTCAAATCATAGAAAGTGAGAGTGTCAGTCCTCTTTTACTTAAGTCGGCATTGTGCCTTTTGTATTAAATTCGGATGCAATTTCTGTGTTTCGTCGTCAATAAGAAGGTCCAACGTATTCAGGAAACCTGAAGTGAAGCATCGGAATCTAAAACTGGTCTCACAGGAGATGTTCAAATCACAGAAAGTCCTCTTGTACTTAAGTCGGCAATGTGCCTTTTGTATGAAATTCGGTTGCAATTTCTGTGTTTCATCGTCAATAAGGAGGTCCAAAGTATACAGTGAACCTGAAGTGAAGCGTCGGAATCTAAAACTGGACTCACAGGAGAGGTTAAAATCAAAGAAAGTTAGAGTGTTGGTCCTCTTGTACTTAAGTCGGCATTGTGCCTTTTGAATTTAATTCCGAAGCAATTTCTGTGTTTCATCGTCAATAACAAGGTTTAAGGTATTCAGTAAACCTGAAGTGAAGCATCCGAATCTAAAACTGGACTCACAGGAGAGGTTCAAATCATAGAAAGTTAGAGTGTCAGTCCTCTTGAACTTAAGTCGGCATTGTGACTTTTGAATTTAACTCCGATGCAATTCCTGTGTTTCATCGTCAATAAGAAGGTCCAAGGGATACAGTGAACCTGAAGTGAAGCATCGGAATCTAAAACTGGGCTCACAGGTGAGGTTCAAATCACAGATAGTTAGAGTGTCAGTCCTCTTGTACTTAAGTCGGCATTGTGCCTTTTGAATTTAATTCCGATGCAATTTCTGTGTTTCATTGTCAATAAGAAGGTCCAAGGTATACAGGAAACCTGCAGTGATGCATCGGAATCTAAAACTGGACTCACAGTGGAGGTTCAAATCATAGAAAGTTAGAGTGTTAGTTCTCTGCTACTTAAGTCGGCATTGTGCGTTTTGATTTTAATTCCGAAGCAATTTCTGTGCTTCATCGTCAATAAGAAGGTCCAAGGTCTACAGTAAACCTGAAGTGAAGCATCCGAGTCTAAAACTAGACTCACAGGAGAGTTTCAAATCATAGAAAGTTAGAGTGTCAGTCCTCTTGTACTTAAGTCGGCATTGTGCCTTTTGAATTTAGTTCCGATGCAATTTCTGTGTTTCATCGTCAATAAGAAGGTCCAAGGTATACAGTGAACCTGAAGTGAAGCATCGGAATCTAAAACTGGACTCACAGGAGAGGATAAAATAATAGAAAGTGAGAGTGTCAGTCCTCTTTTACTTAAGTCGGCATTGTGCCTTTTGAATTTAATTCCGATGCAATTTCTGTGTTTCATCGTCAATAAGAAGGTCCAAGGTATACAGTGAACCTGAAGTGCAGCATCGAAATCTAAAACTAGACTCACTGGAGAGGTTCAAATCATAGAAAGTTAGAGTGTCAGTCCTCTTGTACTTAAGTCAACATTGTGCATTTTGTATTAAATTAGGATGCAATTTCTGTGTTTCATCATCAATAAGAAGGTCCAAGGGATACAGTAAACCTGAAGTGAAGCATCGAAATCTAAAACTGGACTCACAGTGGAGGTTCAAATCATAGAAAGTTAGAGTGTCAGTTCTCTGCTACTTAAACGGCATTGTGCCTTTTGTATTCAATTCCGAAGCTATATCTGTGCTTCATGGTCAATACAAAGGTCCAAGGTGTACAGTAAACCTGAAGTGAAGCATCCGAATCTAAAACTACACTCACAGGAGAGGTTCAAATCATAGAAAGTTAGAGTGTCAGTCCTCTTGTACTTAAGTCGGCATTGTGCCTTTTGAATTTAATTCCGATGCAATTTCTGTGTTTCATCGCCAATAAGAAGGTCCAAGGTATACAGTGAACCTGAAGTGAAGCATCGGAAATTTAAAACTGGACCCACAGGAGAAGTTCAAATCACAGAAAGTTAGAGTGTCAGTCCCTTTGTACTTATGTTGTCATTGTGCCTTTTGTATTAAATTCGGATGCAATTTCTGTGTTTCATCGTCAATAAGAAGTTCCAAGGGATACAGTAAACCTGAAGTGAAGCATCGGAATCTAAAACTGGACTCACAGGAGAGGTTAAAATCAAAGAAAGTTAGAGTGTCGGTCCTCTTGTACTTAAGTCGGCATTGTGCCTTTTGAATTTAATTCCGAAGCAATTACTGTGCTTCTCCGTCAATAAGAAGGTCCACGGTATACAGTAAACCCGAAGTGAAGCATCCTAAACTAAAACTGGGCTCAAAGGAGAGGTACAAATTATAGAAAGTTAGAGTGTTAGTCCTCTTGTACTTAAGTCGGCATTGTGCCTTTTGAATTTAGATCCGATGCAATTTCTGTGTTTCATCGTAAATAAGCAGGTCCAAGGTGTACAGTAAACCTGAAGTGAAGCATCGGAATCTAAAACTGAACTCACAGGAGAGGTTCAAATCACTGAAAGTTAGAGTGTCTGTCCTCTTGTACTTAAGTCGGCATTGTGCCTTTTGTATTAAATTCGGATGCAATTTCTGTGTTTCATCGTCTATAAGAACGTCCAAGGTATTCACGAAACCTGAAGTCAAGCATCGGAATCTAAAACTGGACTCACAGGAGAGGTTAAAATCATAGAAAGTGAGAGTGTCAGTCCTCTTTTACTTAAGTCGGCATTGTGCCTTTTGTATTAAATTCGGATGCAATTTCTGCGTTTCGTCGTCAATAAGAAGGTCCAACGTATACAGGAAACCTGAAGTGAAGCATCGGAATCTAAAACTGGTCTCACAGGAGATGTTCAAATCACAGAAAGTCCTCTTGTACTTAAGTCGGCATTGTGCCTTTTGTATTAAATTCGGTTGCAATTTCTGTGTTTCATCGTCAATAAGGAGGTCCAAAGTATACAGTGAACCTGAAGTGAAGCATCGGAATCTAAAACTGGACTCACGGGAGGGGTTAAAATCAAAGAAAGTTAGAGTGTTGGTCCTCTTGTACTTAAGTCGGCATTGTGCCTTTTGTATTAAATTCGGATGCAATTTCTGTGTTTCATCGTCAACATGAACGTCCAAGGTATACACGAAACCTGAAGGCAAGCATCGGAATCTAAAACTGTACTCACAGGAGAGGTTCAAATCATAGATAGTGAGAGTGTCAGTCCTCTTTTACTAAAGTCGGCATTGTGCGTTTTGAATTTAATTCCGATGCAATTTCTGTGTGTCATCGTCAATAAGAAGGTCCAAGGTATACAGGAAACCTGAAGTGATGCATCGGAATCTAAAACTGGACTCACAGTGGAGGTTCAAATCATAGAAAGTTAGAGTGTCAGTTCTCTGCTACTTAAGTCGGCATTGTGCGTTTTGAATTTAATTCCGAAGCAATTTCTGTGCTTCATCGTCAATAAGAAGGTCCAAGGTGTACAGTAAACCTGAAGTGAAGCATCCGAATCTAAAACTAGAGTCACAGGAGAGGTTCAAATCATAGAAAGTTAAAGTGTCAGTCCTCTTGTACTTAAGTCGGCATTGTGCCTTTTAAATTTAATTCCGATGCAATTTCTGTCTTTCATGGTCAATAAGAAGGTCCAAGGTATACAGGAAACCTGAAGTGAAGCATCGGAATCTAAAACTGGACTCACAGGAGAGGTTAAAATCATAGAAAGTGAGAGTGTCAGTCCTCTTTTACTTAAGTCGGCATTGTGCCTTTTGTATTAGATTCGGATGCAATTTCTGTGTTTCGTCGTCAATAACAACGTCCAACGTATACAGGAAACCTGAAGTGAAGCATCGGAATCTAAAACTGCTCTCACAGGAGAGGTTCAAATCATAGAAAGTGAGAGTGTCAGTCCTCTTGTACTTAAGTCGGCATTGTGCCTCTTGTATTAAATTCGGTTGCAATTTCTGTGTTTCATCGTCAATAAGGAGGTCCAAAGTATACAGTGAACCTGAAGTGAAGCATCGGAATCTAAAACTGGACTCACAGGAGAGGATAAAATCAAAGAAAGTTAGAGTGTTGGTCCTCTTTTACTTAAGTCAGCATTGTGCCTTTTGAATTTAATTCCGAAGCAATTTCTGTGCTTCTTCGTTAATAAGAAGGTCCAAGGTATACAGGAAACCTGAAGTGATGCATCGGAATCTAAAACTGGACTCACAGTGGAGGTTCAAATCATAGAAAGTTAGAGTGTCAGTTCTCTGCTACTTAAGTCGGCATTGTGCGTTTTGAATTTAATTCCGAAGCAATTTCTGTGCTTCATCGTCAATAAGAAGGTCCAAGGTGTACAGTAAACCTGAAGTGAAGCATCCGAATCTAAAACTAGAGTCACAGGAGAGGTTCAAATCATAGAAAGTTAAAGTGTCAGTCCTCTTGTACTTAAGTCGGCATTGTGCCTTTTAAATTTAATTCCGATGCAATTTCTGTCTTTCATGGTCAATAAGAAGGTCCAAGGTATACAGGAAACCTGAAGTGAAGCATCGGAATCTAAAACTGGACTCACAGGAGAGGTTAAAATCATAGAAATTGAGAGGGTCAGTCCTCTTTTACTTAAGTCGGCATTGTGCCTTTTGTATTAAATTCGGATGCAATTTCTGTGCTTCATCGTCAATAAGAAGGTGCAAGTGATATAGAAGACCTGAAGTGAAGCATCGGAATCTAAGACTGGGCTCACAGGAGAGGTTCAAATCATAGAAAGTTAGTGTGTCAGTCCTCTTGTACTTAAGTCGGCATTGTGCCTTTTGAATTTAACTCGGATGAAATTTCTATGTTTCATCGTCAATAATAAGGTCCAAGGCATACAGTAAACCTGAAGTGAAGCATCGGAATCTAATACTGGACTCACAGGAGATGTTCAAATCATAGAAAGTGAGAGTGTCAGTCCTCTTGTACTTAAGTCGGCATTGTGCCCTTTGTATTAAATTCGGATGCAATTTCTGTGTTTCATCATCAATAGGAATGTCCAAGGGATACTGTAAACCTGATATGAATCATCGGAATCTAAAACTGGACTAAAAGGAGAGGTTCAAATCATAGAAAGTTAGAGAGTCAGTCCACTTGTACTTAAGTCGGCATTGTGCCTTTTGAATTTAATTCGGATGCAATTTCCGTGTTTCATCGTCAATAAGAAGGTCCAAGGTATCCAGGAAACCTGAAGTGAAGCATCGGAATCTAGAACTGGACTCACAGGAGAGGTTGAATTCATAGAAAGTCAGAGTGTCAGTCCTCTTGTACTTAAGTCGGCATTGTGCCTTTTGTATTAAATTCGGATGCAAGTTCTGTGTTTCATCATCAGTAAGAAGGTCCAAGGGATACAGTGAACCTGAAGTGAATCATCGGAATCTAAAACTGGGCTCACAGGAGAGGTTCAAATCATTGAAAGTTAGGGTGTCAGTCCTCTTGTACTTAAGTCGGCATTGTGCTTTTTGAATTTAATTCGGATGATATTTCTGTGTTCCATCGTCAATAAGAAGGTCCAAGGGAAACCGTAAAGCTGAAGTGAAGCATCGGAATCTAAAACTGGACTCACAGTGGAGGTTCAAATCATAGAAAGTTAGAGCGTCAGTCCTCTAGTACTTAAGTCGGCATTGTGCCTTTTGAATTTAATTCCGAAGCAATTTCTGTGCTTCATCGTCAGTAAGAAGGTCTAAGGTATACAGTGAACCTGAGGTGAAGCATCGGAATCAAAAACTTAACTCACAGGAGAGGTTCAAATCATAGAAAGTTAGAGTGTCTGTCCTCTTGTACTTAAGTCAGCACTGTGCCTTTTGTATTAAATTCGGAAGCAATTTCTGTGCTTCATCGTCAATAAGAAGGTACAAGTGATATAGAAGACCTGAAGTGAAGAATCGGAATCTAAAACTTGACTCACGGGAGATGTTCAAATAATAGAAAGTGAGAGTGTCAGTCCTCTTGTACTTAAGTCGGCTTTGTGCCTTTTGTATTAAATTCGGATGCATTTTCTGTGTTTCATCATCAATAAGAATGTCCAAGGGATACTGTAAACCTGAAATGAATCATTGGAATCTAAAACTGGACTATCACGAGAGGTTCAAATCATAGAAAGTTAGAGAGTCAGTCCTCTTGTACTTAAGTCGGCATTGTGCCTTCTTAATTTAATTCGGATGCAATTTCTGTGTTTCATCGTCAATAAGAAGGTCCAAGGGATACACTGAACCTGAAGTGAAGCATCGGAATCTAATACCGGACTCACGGGAGAGGCTCAAATCACAGAAAGTTAGCGTGTGCAGCCCCTTTGTACTTAAGTCGTCATTGTGCATTTTGTATTAAATTCGGATGCAATTTTTTGTTTCATCATCAATAAGAAGTTCCAAGGGATACAGTAAACCTGAAGTGAAGCATCGGAAACTAAAACTGGACTCACAGGAGAAGTTAAAATCAAAGAAAGTTAGAGTGTCGGTTCTCTTGTACTTAAGTCGGCATTTGTGCCTTTTGAATTTAATTCCGAAGCAATTACTGTGCTTCTCCGTCAATAAGAAGGTCCACGGTATACAGTAAACCCGAAGTGAAGCATCCGAAACTAAAACTGGGCTCAATGGAGAGGTACAAATTATAGAAAGTTACAGTGTTAGTCCTCTTGTACTTAAGTCGGCATTGTGCCTTTTGTATTAAATTCGGATGCATGTTCTGTGTTTCATCATCAATAAGAAGGTCCAAGGGATACAGTGAACCTGAAGTGAAGCATCGGACTCTAAAAGTGAACTCACAGGAGAGGTTCAAATCATAGAAAGTGAGTGTGTCAGTCCCCTTGTACTTAAGTTGGCATTGTGCCTTTTGTATTAAATTCGGATGCAATTTCTGTGTTTCATCGTCTATAAGAACGTCCAAGGTATACACGAAACCTGAAGTCAAGCATCGGAATCTAAAACTGGACTCACATTAGAGGTTCAAATCGTAGAAAGTGAGAGTGTCAGTCCTCTTGTTCTTAAGTCGGCATTGTGCTTTTGTATTAAATTCGGATGCAATTTCTGTGTTTCGTCGTCAATAAGAAGGTCCAACGTATACAGGAAACCTGACGTGAAGCATCGGAATCTAAAACTGGTCTCACAGGAGAGGTTCAAATCACAGAAAGTGAGAGTTTCAGTCCTCTTGTACTTAAGTCGGCATTGTGCCTTTTGTATTAAATTCGGTTGCAATTTCTGTGTTTCATCGTCAATAAGGAGGTCCAAAGTATACAGTGAACCTGAAGTGAAGCATCGGAATCTAAAACTGGACTCACAGGAGAGGATAAAATCAAAGAAAGTTAGAGTGTTGGTCCTCTTGTACTTAAGTCGGCTTTGTGCCTTTTGAATTTAATTCCGAAGCAATTTCTGTGTTTCATCGTTAATAAGAAGGTCCAAGGTATACAGTAAACCTGAAGTGAAGCATCCGAATCTAAAACTGGGTTCACAGGAGAGGTACAAATCATAGAATGTTAGAGTGTTAGTCCTCTTGTACTTAAGTCGGCATTGTGCCTTTTGAATTTAATTCCGATGCAATTTCTGTGTTTCATCGTCAATATGAAGGTGTAAGGTATACAGTGAACCTGAAGTGAAGCATCGGAATATAAAACTGAACTCACAGGGGAGGTTCAAATCATAGAAAGTTAGAGTGTCTGTCCTCTTGTACTTAAGACAGCACTGTGCCTTTTGTATTAAATTCGGATGCAATTTCTGTGCTTCATCGTCAATAAGAAGGTGCAAGTGATATAGAAGACCTGAAGTGAAGCATCGGAATCTAAGACTGGGCTCACAGGAGAGGTTCAAATCATAGAAAGTTAGTGTGTCAGTCCTGTTGTACTTAAGTCGGCATTGTGCCTTTTGAATTTAACTCGGATGAAATTTCTATGTTTCATCGTCAATAATAAGGTCCAAGGCATACAGTAAACCTGAAGTGAAGCATCGGAATCTAATACTGGACTCACAGGAGATGTTCAAATCATAGAAAGTGAGAGTGTCAGTCCTCTTGTACTTAAGTCGGCATTGTGCCCTTTGTATTAAATTCGGATGCAATTTCTGTGTTTCATCATCAATAAGAATGTCCAAGGGATACTGTAAACCTGATATGAATCATCGGAATCTAAAACTGGACTAAAAGGAGAGGTTCAAATCATAGAAAGTTAGAGAGTCATTCCTCTTGTACTTAAGTCGGCATTGTGCCTTTTGAATTTAATTCGGATGCAATTTCCGTGTTTCATCGTCAATAAGAAGGTCCAATCCAGGAAACCTGAAATGAAGCATCGGAATCTAAAACTGGACTCACAGGAGAGGTTGAATTTATAGAAAGTGAGAGTGTCAGTCCTCTTGTACTTAAGTCGGCATTGTGCCTTTTGTATTAAATTCGGATGCAAGTTCTGTGTTTCATCATCAATAAGAAGGTCCAAGGGATGCAGTGAACCTGAAGTGAATTACCGGAATCTAAAACTGGGCTCACAGGAGAGGTTCAAATCATTGAAAGTTAGGGTGTCAGTCCTCTTGTACTTAAGTCGGCATTGTGCTTTTTGAATTTAATTCGGATGAAATTTCTGTGTTTCATCGTCAATAAGAAGGTCCAAGGGAAACCGTAAGGCTGAAGTGAAGCATCGGAATCTAATACTTGACTCACGGGAGGGGCTCAAATCACAGAAAGTTAGCGTGTCAGTCCCTTTGTACTTAAGTCGTCATTGTGCATTTTATATCAAAATCGGATGCAATTTTTGTGTTTCATCGTCAATAAGAGAGTCCAAGGAATACAGTATACGTGAAGTGAAGCATCCGAATCTAAAACTGAACTCACAGGAGAGGTTCAAATCATAGAAAGTTAGAGTGTCTGTCCTCTTGTACTTAAGTCAGCACTGTGCCTTTTGTATTAAATTCGGATGCAATTTCTGTGCTTCATCGTCAATAAGAAGGTACAAGTGATATAGAAGACCTGAAGTGAAGAATCGGAATCTAAAACTTGACTCACAGGAGATGTTCAAATCATAGAAAGTGAGAGTGTCAGTCCTCTTGTAATTAAGTAGGCTTTGTGCCTTTTGTATTAAATTCGGATGCAATTTCTGTGTTTCATCATCAATAAGAATGTCCAAGGGATACTGTAAACCTGAAATGAATCATTGGAATCTATAACTGGACTATCAGGAGAGGTTCAAATCATAGAAAGTTAGAGAGTCGGTCCTCTTGTACTTAAGTCGGCATTGTGCCTTTTTAATTTCATTCGGATGCAATTTCTGTGTTTCATCGTCAATAAGAAGGTCCAAGGTATACAGGAAACCTGAAGTGAAGCATCGGAATCTAAAACTGGACTCACAGGAGAGGTTGAATTCATAGAAAGTGAGAGTGGCAGTCCTCTTGTACTTAAGTCGGCATTGTGCCTTTTGTATTAAATTCGGATGCATGTTCTGTGTTTCATCATCAATACGAAGGTCCAAGGGATACAGTGAACCTGAAGTGATGCATCGGAATCTAAAACTGGGCTCACAGGAGAGGTTCAAATCATAGAATGTTAGAGTGTCAGTCCTCTTGTACTTCAGTCGGCATTGTGCCTTTTGAATTTAACTCGGATGAAATTGCTGTGTTTCATCGTCAAAAAGAAGGTCCAAGGGATACAGAAAACCTGAAGTGAAGCATCGGAATCTAAAACTGGACTCACAGTGGAGGTTCAAATCATAGAAAGTTAGAGCGTCAGTTCTCTTGTACTTAAGTCGGCATTGTGCCTTTTGAATTTAATTCCGATGCAATTTCTGTGTTTCATCGTCAATAAGAAGGTGCAGTCCCTTTGTACTTAAGTCGTCATTGTGCATTTTGTATTACATTCGGATGCAATTTTTGTGTATCATCGTCAATAAGAGAGTCCAAGGAATACAGTAAACCTGAAGTGAAGCATCCGAATCTAAAACTGGGCTCACAGGAGAGGTACAAATCATAGAATGTTAGAGTGTTAGTCCTCTTGTACTTAAGTCGGCATTGTGCCTTTTGAATTTAATTCCGATGCAATTTCTGTGTTTCATCGTCAATATGAAGGTGTAAGGTATACAGTGAACCTGAAGTGAAGCATCGGAATCTAAAACTGAACTCACAGGGGAGGTTCAAATCATAGAAAGTTAGAGTGTCTGTCCTCTTGTACTTAAGACAGCACTGTGCCTTTTGTATTAAATTCGGATGCAATTTCTGTGCTTCATCGTCAATAAGAAGGTACAAGTGATATAGTAGACCTGAAGTGAAGAATCGGAATCTAAAACTTGACTCACAGGAGATGTTCAAATCATAGAAAGTGAGAGTGTCACTCCTCTTGTACTTAAGTAGGCTTTGTGCCTTTTTAATTTAATTCGGATGCAATTTCTGTGTTTCATCGTCAATAAGAAGGTCCAAGGTATACAGGAAACCTGAAGTGAAGCATCGGAAACTAAAACTGGACTCACAGGAGAGGTTGAATTCATAGAAAGTGAGAGTGTCCTCTTGTACTTAAGTCGGCATTGTGCCTTTTGTATTACATTCGGATGCAATTTATGTGTTTCCTCGTCAATATGAGAGTCCAAGGAATACAGTAAACCTGAAGTGAAGCATCCGAATCTAAAACTGGGCTCACAGGAGTGGTACAAATCATAGAAAGTTCGAGAGTCAGTCCTCTAGTACTTAAGTCAGCATTGTGCCTTTTGAATTTAATTCCGATGCAATTTCTGTGTTTCATCGTCAATAAGAAGGTCCAAGGTATACACTGAACCTGAAGTGAGGCATCGGAATCTAATACTGGACTCACGGGAGAGGCTCAAATCACAGAAATTTAGCGTGTCAGTCCCTTTGTACTTAAGTCGTCATTGTGCCTTTTGTATTAAATTCGGATGCAATTTCTGTGTTTCATCGTCAATATGAGAGTCCATGGAATACAGTAAACCTGAAGTGAAGCATCCGAATCTAAAACTGGGCTCACAGGAGAGGTACAAATCATAGAAAGTTAGAGTGTCAGTCCTCTAGTACTTAAGTCTGCATTGTGCCTTTTGAATTTAATTCCGATGCAATTTCTGTGTTTCATCGTCAATAAGAAGGTCCAAGGTATACAGTGAACCTGAAGTGAAGCATCGGAATCTAAAATTGAACTCACAGGAGAGGTTCAAATCATAGAAAGTTAGAGTGTCTATCCTCTTGTACTTAAGTCAGCACTGTGCCTTTTGTACTAACTTCGGATGCAATTTCTGTGCTTCATCGTCAATAAGAAGGTGCAAGTGATATGGAAGACCTGAAGTGAAGAATCGGAATCTAAAACTTGACTCACAGGAGTTGTTCAAATCATAGAAAATGAGTGTGTCAGTCCTCTTGTACTTCAGTCGGCAATGTGCTTTTTGTATTAAATTCGGATGCAATTTCTGTGTTTCATTATCAATAAGAATGTCCAAGGGATACAGTGAACCTGAAGTGAAGCATCGGAATCTAAAACTGGGCTCACAGGAGAGGTTCAAATCATAGAAAGTTAGAGAGTCAGTCCTCTTGTACTTAAGTCGGCATTGTGCATTTAGAATTTAATTCGGATGCAATTTCCGTGTTTCATCGTCAATAAGAAGGTCCAAGGTATACAGGAAACCTGAAGTGAAGCATCGGAATCTAAAACTGGACTCTCAGGAGAAGTTATAATCATAGAAAGTGAGAGTGTCAGTCCTCTTGTACTTTAGGCGCCATTGTGCCTTTTGTATAAAATTCGAATGCAATTTCTGTGTTTCATCGTCAATAAGAAGTTCCAAGGTATACAGTGAACCTGAAGTGAAGCATCGGAATCTAAAACTTCAGTCACTGGAGAGGTTCAAATCATAGAAAGTTAGAGTGTCGGTCCTTTTGTAATTAAGTCGGCATTGTGCCTTTTGAATTAAATTCCGAAGCAATATCTGTGCTTCTTCGTCAATAAGAAGGTCCAAGGTATACAGTAAACCTGAAGTGAAGCATCCGAATCTAAAACTGGGCTCACAGGAGAGGTACAAATCATAGAAAGTTAGATTGTCAGTCCTCTTGTACTTAAGTCGGCATTGTGCCTTTTGTATTAAATTCGGATGCAATTTCTGTGTTTCGTCGTCAATAAGAACGTCCAAGGTATACAGGAAACCTGAAGTGAAGCATCGGAATCTAAAACTGGACTCACAGGAGAGGTTCAAATCATAGAAAGTGAGAGTGTCAGTCCTTTTGTACTTAAGTCGGCATTGTGCCTTTTGTATTACATTCGGATGCCATTTCTGTGTTTCATCGTCAATAAGACGGTCCAAGGGATACAGTGGACCTGAAGTGAAGCATCGGAATCTAAAACTGGACTCACAGGAGAGGTTCAAATCATAGAATGTTAGAGTGTCAGTCCTCTTGTACTTAAGTCGGCATTGTGCCTTTTGAATTTGATTCCGATGCAATTTCTGTGTTTCATTGTCATTAAGAAGGTCCAAGGTATACAGTAAACCTGAAGTGAAGCATTCGAATCTAAAACTGGGCTCACAGGAGGGGTACAAATCATAGAAATTTGGAGTGTCAGTCCTCTTGTACTTAAGTCGGCATTGTGCCTTTTGAATTTAATTCCGATGCAATTTCTGTGTTTCATCGTCATTAAGAAGGTCCAAGGTATACAGTGAACCTGAAGTGAAGCATCGGAATCTAAAACTGGACTCACAGGAGAGGTTCAAATCATAGATAGTTAGATTGTCTGCCCTCTTGTACTTAAGTCAGCATTGTGCCTTTTGTATTAAATTCGGATGCAATTTCTGTGCTTCATCGTCAATAAGAACGTAAAACGTATACACGAAACCTGAAGTCAAGCATCGGAATCTAAAACTGGACTCACAGGAGAGCTTCAAATCATAGAAAGTGAGAGTGTCAGCCCTCTTGTACTTAAGTCGGCCTTGTGCCTTTTGTATTATATTCGAATGCAATTTCTGTGTTTCATCGACAATAAGAAAGTCCAAGGTATACAGTAAACCTGAAGTGAATCATCGGAATCTAAAACTGGACTCACATAAGAGGTACAAATCATAGAAAGTTAGAGAGTCAGTCCTCTTGTACTTATGTCGGCATTGTGCCTTTTGAATTTAATTCGGATACAATTTCTTTGTATCATCGTCAACAAGAAGGTGCAAGGTATACATGAAACCTGAAGTGAAGCATCGGAATCTAAAACTGGACTCACAGGAGAGGTTTAAATCATAGAAAGTGAGAGTGTCAGTCCTCTTTTCCTTATGTCGGCATTGTGCTGTTTGTATTAAATTCGGATGCAATTTCTGTGTTTCGTCGTCAATAAGAACGTCCAAGGCATACAGGAAACCTGAAGTGAAGCATCGGAATCTAACACTGGACTCACAGGAGAGGTTCAAATCATAGAAAGTGAGAGTGTCAGTCCTCTTGTACTTAAGTCGGCATTGTGCCTTTTGTATTGAATTCGGTTGCAATTTCTGTGTTTCATCATCAATAAGACGGTCCAAGGGATACAGTAGACCTGAAGTGAAGCATCGGAATCTAAAACTGGACTCACAGGAGAGGTTCAAATCATAGAAAGTGAGAGTGTCAGTCCTCTTGTACTTATGTCAGCATTGTGCCTTTTGAATTTAATTCCGAAGCAATATCTGTGCTTCTTCGTCAATAAGAAGGTCCAAGGTATACAGTAAACCTGAAGTGAACCATTCGAATCTAAAACTGGGCTCACAGGAGAGGTACAAATCATAGAAAGTTAGAGTGTCAGTCCTCATGTACTTAAGTGGGCATTGTGCCTTTTGAATTTAATTCCGATGCAATTTCTGTGTTTAATCGTCAATAAGAAGGTCCAAGGTATACAGTGAACCTGAAGTGAAGCATCGGAATCTAATACTGGACTTACAGGAGAGATTCAAATCATAGAAAGTTAGAGTGTCTGCCATCTTGTAATTAAGTCAGCATTGTGCCTTTTGTATTAAACTCGGAAGCAATTTCTGTGTTTCATCGTCAATAACAACGTAAAACGTATACACGAAACCTGAAGTCTAGCATCGGAATCTAAAACTGGACTCACAGGAGAGCTTCAAATCATAGAAAGTGAGAGTGTCAGTCCTCTTGTACTTAAGTCGGCCTTTTGCCTTTTGTATAAAATTCGAATGCAATTTCTGTGTTTCATCTTCAATAAGAAGATCCAAGGTATACAGTAGACCTGAAGTGAAGCATCGGAGTCTAAAACTTGTCTCACAGGAGTTGTTCAAATCATAGAAAGTGAGAGTGTCAGTCCTTTTGTACTTAAGTCGTCATTGTGCCTTTTGTATTAAATTCGGATGCAACTTCTGTGTTTCATCGTCAATAAGAAGTTCCAAGGGATACAGTAAACCTGAAGTGAAGCATCGGAATCTAAAACTGTACTCACAGGAGAGGTTCAAATCATAGAAAGTTAGAGTGTCGGTCTTCTTGTACTTATGTCGGCATTGTGCCTTTTGAATTTAATTCCGAAGCAATATCTGTGCTTCTTCGTCAATAAGAAGGTCCAAGGTATACAGTACCCCTGAAGTGAACCATTCGAATCTAAAACTGGGCTCACAGGAGAGGTACAAATCATTGAAAGTTAGAGTGTCAGTCCTCATATATTTAAGTCGGCATTGTGCCTTTTGAATTTAATTCCGATGCAATTTCTGTGTTTCATCGTCATTAAGAAGGTCCAAGGTATACAGTGAACCTGAAGTGAAGCATCGGAATCTAAAACTGGACTTACAGGAGAGGTTCATATCATAGAAAGTTAGAGTGCCTGCCCTCTTGTACTTAAGTCAGCATTGTGCCTTTCGTATTAAATTCGGATGCAATTTCTGTGCTTCATCGTCAATAAGAAGGTGCAAGTGATACAGTAGACCTGAAGTTAAGCATCGGAATCAAATACTTGACTCACAGGAGTTGTTCAAATCATAGAAACTGAGAGATTCAGTTCTCTTGTACTTAAGTCAGCATTGTGGTTTTTTTATTAAACTCGGATGCAATTTCTGTGTTTCATCGTCAATAAAAACGTCCAAGGTATACACGAAACCTGACGTCAAGCATCGGAATCTACAAATGGACTCACAGGAGAGGTTCAAATCATAGAAAGTGAGAGTGTCAGTCATCTTGTGCTTAAGTCGGCCTTGTGCGTTTTGTATTAACTTCGGATGCAATTTCTGTGTTTCATCGACAATAAGAAAGTCCAACGGATACAGTGAACCTGAAGTGAAGCATCGGAATCTAAAACTGGACTCACAGGAGAGGTTCAAATCATAGAAAGTTAGAGAGTCAGTCCTCTTGTACTTAAGTCGGCATTGTGCCTTTCGTATTAAATTCGGATGCATTTTCTGTGTTTCATCGTCAATAAGAAGGTGCAAGGTATACAGGAAACCTGAAGTGAAGCATCGGATTCTAAAACTGGAATCACAGGAGAGGTTCAAATCATAGAAAGTGAGAGTGTCAGTCCTCTTGTACTTAAGTCGGCGTTGTGCCTTATGTATTAAATTCGGATGCAATTTCTGTGTTTCATCGTCAATAAGAAGGTCCAAAGTATACACGAAACCTGAAGTCAAGCATCGGAAAATTAAAACTGGACTCACAGGAGAGGTTCAAATCATTGAAAGTGAGAGTGTCAGTCCTCCTGAACTTAAGTCGGCATTGTGTCTTTTGTATTAAATTCGGATGCAATATCCGTGTTTCATCGTCAATAAGAAGGTCCAAAGTATACACGAAACCTGAAGTCAAGCATCGGAAACTAAAACTGGACTCACAGGAGAGGTTCAAATCATTGGAAGTTAGAGTGTCAGTCCTCTTGAACTTAAGTCGGCATTGTGCCTTTTGTATTAAAATTCGGATGCAATTTCTGTGTTTCATCGTCAATTAGATGGTCCAAGGTATACAGTAAACCTGAACTGAAGCATCGGAATCTGAAACTGGACTCACAGGGGAGGTTCAATTCATAGAAAGTTAAAGTGTCAGTCCTCTTGTACTTAAGTCGGCATTGTGCCTTTTGTACTAAATTCGGATGCAATTGCTGTGTTTCATCGTCAATAATAAAGTCCAAGGTATACAGTAAACCTGAAGTGGATCATCGGAATCTAAAACTGGACTCACAGAAGAGGTTCAAATCATAGAAAATTAGAGAGTCAGTCCTTTTGTACTTATTTCGGCATTGTGCTTTTGAAATTAATTCGGATGCCATATCTGTGTTTCATCGTCAATAAGAAGGTCCAATGTATGCGGGAAACCTGAAGTGAAGCATCGGAATCTAAAACTGGACTCACAGGACAGGTTCAAATCATAGCAAGTGAGAGTGTCAGTCCTCTTTTCCATAAGTCGGCATTGTGCCTTTTGTATTAATATCGGATGCAATATCTGTGTTTCATCGTCAATAAGAAGGTCCAAGGGATACAGTAGACCTGACGTGAAGCATCGGAATCTAAAACTAGACTCATAGGAGAAGTTCAAATCATAGAAAGTGAGAGTGTCAGTTCTCTTGTACTTAAGTCGGCATTGTGCCTTTTGAATTTAATTCCGAAGCAATATCTGTGCTTCTGCGTCAATAAGAAGGTCCAAGGTATGCAGTGAGCCCGAAGTGAAGCATTCGAATCTAAAACTGGGCTCACAGGAGAGGTACAAATCATAGAAAGTTAGAGTGTCAGTCCTCTTGTACTTGAGTCGGCATTGTGCCTTTTGTATTAAACTCGCATGTAATTTCTGTGTTTCATCGTCAATAAGAACGGTCAAGGTATACACGAAACCTAAAGTCAAGCATCGGAATCTAAACCTGGACTCACAGGAGCGGTTCAAATCATAGAAAATGAGAGTGTCAGTCCTCTTGTGCTTAAGTCGGCCTTGTGCGTTTTGTATTAAAATCGGATGCAATTCCTGTGTTTCATCGACAATAAGAAAGTCCTACGGATACAGTGAACCTGAAGTGAATCATCGGAATCTAAAACTGGACTCACAGAAGAGGTTCAAATCATAGAAAGTGAGAGTGTCAGTCCTCTTGTACTTAAGTCGGCATTGTGCATTTTGTATTAAATTCGGATGCCATTTCTGTGTTTCATCGTCAATAAAATGGTCCAAGGTATACAGTAAACCTGAAGTGAATCATCGGAATCTGAAACTGGACTCACAGGTTAGGTTCAATTCATAGAAAGTGAAAGTGTCAGTCCTCTTGTACTTAAGTCGGCATTGTGCCTTTTGTATGAAATTCGGATGCAATTGCTGTGTTTCATCGTCAATATGAAGGTCCAAGGCATACAGTAAACCTGAAGTGAAGCATCGGAGACTAAAACTGGACTCACAGGAGAGGTTCAAATCATAGAAAGTGAGAGTGTCAGTCCTCTTGTACTTAAGTCGGCATTGTGCCTGTTGTATTAAATTCGGATGCAATTTCTGTGTTTCATCGTTAATAAGAAGGTCCAAGGTATACAGTAAACCTGAAGTGAAGCATCGGAATCTAAAACTGGACCCACAGAGGGGGTTCAATTCATAGAAAGTGAAAGTGTCAGTCCTCTCGTACTTAAGTCGGCATTGTGCCTTTTGTATTAAATTCGGATGCAATTGCTGTGTTTCATCGTCAATAAGAATGTCCAAGGTATACAGTAAACCTGAAGTGACGCATTGGAAACTAAAACTGGAGTCACGGGAGAGGTTCAAATCATAGAAAGGTAGAGTGTCAGTCCTCTTGTACTTAAGTCGGCATTGTGCCTTTTAAATTTAATTCCGATGCAATTTCTGAGCTTCATCGTCCGAAAGAAAGTCCAACGGATACAGTAAACCTGAAGTGAAAAATCGGAAACTAAAACTGGACTCACAGGAGAGGTTCAAATCATAGAAAGTGAGATTGTCAGTCCTTTTGTACTGAAGTCGGCATTAAGCCTTTTGTATTACATTCGGATGCAATTTCTGTGGTTCATCGTCAATAAGAAGGTGCAAGTGTTACAGTACATCTGAAGTGAAGCATCGGAATCTAAAACTTGACTCACAGGGGTTGTTCAAATCATAGAAATTGAGAGTGTCAGTCCTCTTGTACTTAAGTCAGCATTGGTCCTTTTTATTAAACTCGGATGCAATTTCTGTGTCTCATCGTCAATAAGAACGTCCAAGGTATACACGAAACCTGAAGTCAAGCATCGGAATCTAAAACGTGACTCACAGGAGAGGTTCAAATCATAGAAAATTAGAGAGTCAGTCCTTTTGTACTTATGTCGGCATTGTGCTTTTGAAATTAATTCGGATGCCATATCTGTGTTTCATCGTCAATAAGAAGGTCCAATGTATGCGGGAAACCTGAAGTGAAGCATCGGAATCTAAAACTGGACTCACAGGACAGGTTCAAATCATAGCAAGTGAGAGTGTCAGTCCTCTTTTCCATAAGTCGGCATTGTGCCTTTTGTATTAATATCGGATGCAATATCTGTGTTTCATCGTCAATAAGAAGGTCCAAGGGATACAGTAGACCTGACGTGAAGCATCGGAATCTAAAACTAGACTCATAGGAGAAGTTCAAATCATAGAAAGTGAGAGTGTCAGTTCTCTTGTACTTAAGTCGGCATTGTGCCTTTTGAATTTAATTCCGAAGCAATATCTGTGCTTCTGCGTCAATAAGAAGGTCCAAGGTATGCAGTGAGCCCGAAGTGAAGCATTCGAATCTAAAACTGGGCTCACAGGAGAGGTACAAATCATAGAAAGTTAGAGTGTCAGTCCTCTTGTACTTGAGTCGGCATTGTGCCTTTTGTATTAAACTCGCATGTAATTTCTGTGTTTCATCGTCAATAAGAACGGTCAAGGTATACACGAAACCTAAAGTCAAGCATCGGAATCTAAACCTGGACTCACAGGAGCGGTTCAAATCATAGAAAATGAGAGTGTCAGTCCTCTTGTGCTTATGTCGGCCTTGTGCGTTTTGTATTAAAATCGGATGCAATTTCTGTGTTTCATCGACAATAAGAAAGTCCTACGGATACAGTGAACCTGGAGTGAATCATCGGAATCTAAAACTGGACTCACAGAAGAGGTTCAAATCATAGAAAGTTAGAGTGTCTGTCCTATTGTACTTATGTCGGCATTGTGCCTTTTGAATTTAATTCGGATACAATTTCTGTGTTTCATCGTCAATAAGAAGGTGCAAGGTATACAGGAAACCTGAAGTGAAGCATCGGAATCTAAAACTGGACTCACAGGAGAGGTTCAAATCATAGAAAGTGAGAGTGTCAGTCCTCTTTTCCTTAAGTCGGCATTGTGCCTTTTGAATTAAATTCGGATGCAATTTCTGTGTTTCATCGACAATAAGAGGGTCCAAAGTATACACGAAACCTGAAGTCAAGCATCGGAAACAAAAACTGGACTCACAGGAGAGGTTGAAATCATTGAAAGTGAGAGTGTCAGTCCTCTTGAACTTAAGTCGGCATTGTGCCTTTTGTATTAAATTCGGATGCATATTCCGTGTTTCATCGTCAATAAGAAGGTCCAAGGGATACAGTAAACCTGAAGTGAAGCATCAGAATCTAAAACTGGACTCACAGGAGAGGTTCAAATCATAGAAAGTGAGAGTGTCAGTCCTCTTGTACTTAAGTCGGCATTGTGCATTTTGTATTAAATTCGGATGCCATTTCTGTGTTTCATCGTCAATAAAATGGTCCAAGGTAAACAGTAAACCTGAAGTGAATCATCGGAATCTGAAACTGGACTCACAGGTTAGGTTCAATTCATAGAAAGTGAAAGTGTCAGTCCTCTTGTACTTAAGTCGGCATTGTGCATTTTGTATGAAATTCGGATGCAATTGCTGTGTTTCATCGTCAATATGAAGGTCCAAGGGATACAGTAAACCTGAAGTGAAGCATCGGAGACTAAAACTGGACTCACAGGAGAGGTTCAAATCATAGAAAGTGAGAGTGTCAGTCCTCTTGTACTTAAGTCGGCATTGTGCCTGTTGTATTAAATTCGGATGCAATTTCTGTGTTTCATCGTTAATAAGAAGGTCCAAGGTATACAGTAAACCTGAAGTGAAGCATCGGAATCTAAAACTGGACTCACAGGGGAGGTTCAATTCATAGAAAGTGAAAGTGTCAGTCCTCTCGTACTTAAGTCGGCATTGTGCCTTTTCTATTAAATTCGGATGCAATTGCTGTGTTTCATCGTCAATAAGAATGTCCAAGGTATACAGTAAACCTGAAGTGACGCATTGGAAACTAAAACTGGAGTCACGGGTGAGGTTCAAATCATAGAAAGGTAGAGTGTCAGCCCTCTTGTACTTAAGTCGGCATTGTGCCTTTTCAATTTAATTCCGATGCAATTTCTGAGCTTCATCGTCAGAAAGAAAGTCCAACGGATACAGTAAACCTGAAGTGAAAAATCGGAAACTAAAACTGGACTCACAGGAGAGGTTCAAATCATAGAAAGTGAGATTGTCAGTCCTTTTGTACTGAAGTCGGCATTAAGCCTTTTGTATTACATTCGGATGCAATTTCTGTGGTTCATCGTCAATAAGAAGGTGCAAGTGTTACAGTACATCTGAAGTGAAGCATCGGAATCTAAAACTTGACTCACAGGGGTTGTTCAAATCATAGAAATTGAGAGTGTCAGTCCTCTTGTACTTAAGTCAGCATTGTGCCTTTTGTATTAAACTCGGATGCAATTTCTGTGTTTCATCGTCAATAAGAACGTCCAAGGTATACACGAAACCTGAAGTCAAGCATCGGAATCTAAAACTGCACTCACAGGAGGGGTTCAAATCATAGAAAGTGAGAGTGTCAGTCCTCTTGTACTTAAGTCGGCCTTGTGCCTTTTGTATTAAATTCGGATGCAATTTCTGTGTTTCATCGACAATAAGAAAGTCCAACGGAAACAGTAAACCTGAAGTGAAGCATCGGAATCTAAAATTGGACTCACAGACAGGTTCAAATCATAGAAAGTGAGAGTGTCAGTCCTCTTGTACTTAAGTCGGCATTGTGCCTTTTGTATTAAATTCGGATGCAATTTCTGTGTTTCATTGTCAATAAGATGGTCCAAGGTATACAGTAAACCTGAAGTGAAGCATCGGAATCTAAAACTGGACGCACAGGGGAGGTTCAATTCATAGAAAGTGAAAGTGTCAGTCCTCTTGTACTTATGTCGGCATTGTGCCTTTTGTATTAAATTCGCACGCAATTGCTGTGTTTCATCGTCAATAAGAATGTCCAAGGTATACAGAGAAACCAGACGTGAAGCATAGGAATCTAAAACTGGGCTCACAGGAGAGGTTCAGATCACAGAAAGTGAGAGTGTCTATCCTTTCGTACTTAAGTCGGCATTATGCCTTTTGTATTAAATTCGGATGCGATTTCTGTGTTTCATCGTCAATAAGAGGGTCCAAGGGATAGAGTAAACCTGAAGTGAAGCATCGGAAACTAAAACTGGACTCACAGGAGAGGTTCAAATCATAGAAAGATAGAGTGTCAGTCCTCTTGTACTTAAGTCGGCATTGTGCCTTTTGAATTTATCTCCGATGCAATTTCTGAGCTTCATCGTCATTAAGAAGGTCCAACGGATACAGTAAACCTGAAGTGAAAAATCGGAAACTAAAACTGGACTCACAGAAGAGGTTCAAATCACAGAATGTTAGAGAGTCAGGCCTCTTGTACTTATGTCGGCATTGTGACATTTGAATTTAATTCGGATACAATTTCTGTGTTTCATCGTCAATAAGAAGGTGCAAAGTATACAGGAAACCTGAAGTGAACCATCGGAATCTAAAACTGGACTCACAGGAGAGGTTCAAATCATAGAAAGTGAGAGTGTCAGTCCTCTTGTACTTAAGTCGGCGTTGTGCCTTTTGTGTTAAATTCGGATGCAATTTCTGTGTTTCATTGTCAATAAGAAGGTCCAAGGGATACAGTAGACCTTAAGTGAAGCATCGGAATCTAAAACTGGACTCACAGGAGAGGTTCAAATCATAGAAAGTGAGAGTGTCAGTCCACTTGTACTTAAGTCGGCATTGTGCCTTTTGTATTGAATTCGGATACAATTTCTGTGATTCATCGTCAATAAGATGGTCCAAGGGATACAGTAAACCTGAAGTGAAGCATCGGAATCTAAACTTGGACTCACAATAGAGGTTCAAATCATAGAAAGTGAGAGTGTCAGTCCTCTTGTACTTAAGTCGGCATTGTGCCTTTTGTATTAAATTCGGATGCAATTTCTGTGTTCCATCGTCAATAAGATGGTCCAAGGTATACAGTAAACCTGAAGTGAAGCATCGGAATCTAAAACTGGACTCACAGGCGAGGTTTAATTCATAGAAAAATAGAGTGTCAGTCCTCTCGTACTTAAGTCGGCATTGTGCCTTTTGAATTTAATTAAGATGAATTTTTGAGCTTCATCGTCAAAAAGAAGGTCCAACGGATACAGTAAACCTGAAGTGAAAAATCGGAAGCTAAAACTGACCTCACAGGAGAGGTTCAAATCATAGAAAGTGAGATTGTCAGTCCTCATGTACTTAAGTCGGCATTATGCCTTTGGTATTACATTCGGATGCAATTTCTGTGGTTCATCGACAATAAGAAGGTGCAAATGATACAGTAGAACTGAAGTGAAGCATCGGAATCTAAAACTTGACTCACAGGAGTTGTTCAAATCATAGAAATTGAGAGTGTCAGTCCTCTTGTACTTAAGTCAGCATTGTGCCTTTTGTATTAGACTCGGATGCAATTTCTGTGTTTCATCGTCAATAAGAACGTCCAAGGTATACACAAAACCTGAAGTCAAGCAACGGAATCTAAAACTGCACTCACAGGAGAGGTTCAAATCATAGAAAGTGAGAGTGTCAATCCTCTTGTACTTAAGTCGGCGATGTGCCTTTTGTATTAAATTCAGATGCAATTTCTGTGTTTCATCGTCAATAAGAAGGTCCAAGGTATACAGTAAACCTGAAGTGAAGCATCGGAATCTAAAACTGGATTCACAGGAGAGGTTCAAATCAAAGAAAGTGAGAGTGTCAGTCCTCTTTTCCTTAAGTCGGCATTGTGCCTTTTGTATTAAATTCGGATGCAATTTCTGTGTTTCTGCGACAATAAGATAGTCCAAGGGATACGGTAAACCTGAAGTGAATCATCGGAATCTAATACTGGACTCACAGGAGAGGTTCAAATCAAAGAAAGTGAGAGTGTCAGTCCTCTTTTCCTTAAGTCGGCATTGTGCCTTTTGTATTAAATTCGGATGCAATTTCTGTGTTTCATCGTCAATAAGAAGGTCCAAGGTATACAGGAAACCTGAAGTGTCGCATCGGAATCTAAAACTAGACTCACAGGAGAGGTTCAAATCATAGAAAGTTTGAGTGTCAGTCCTCTTGTACTTAAGTCGGCATTGTGCCTTTTGTATTAAATTCGTATACAATTTCTGTGTTTCATCGTCAATAAGAAGGTCCAAGGTATACAGTAAACCTGAAGTGAAGCATCGGAATCTAAAACTGGATTCACAGGAGAGGTTCAAATCATAGAAAGAGAGAGTGTCAGTCCTCTTGTACTTAAGTCGGCATTGTGCCGTTTGTATTAAATTCGGATGCAATTTCTGTGTTTCATCGTCAATAAGAAGGTCCAAGGTATACAGTAAACCTGAAGTGAAGCATCGGAATCCAAAACTGGACTCACAGGAGAGGTTCAAATCATAGAAAGTGAAAGTGTCAGTCCTCTTGTACTTAAGTCGGCATTGTGCCTTTTGTATTAAATTCGGTTGCAATTGCTGTGTTTCATCGTCAATAAGAAAGTTCAAGGGATACAGTAAACCTGAAATGAATCATCGGAAACTAAAACAGGACTCACAGAAGAAGTTTAAATCATAGAAAGTGAAAGTGTCAGTCCTCTTGTACTTAAGTCGGCATTGTGCCTTTTGAATTAAATTCGGATGCAATTGCTGTGTTTAAACGTCAGTAAGAAGGTCCAAGGGATACAGTAAACCTGAAGTGAAGCATCGGAATCTAAAACTGGACACACATGAGAGGTTCAAATCATAGAAATGTAGAGTGTCAGTCCTCTTGTACTTAAGTCGGTATTGTGCCTTGGGAATTTAATTCCGATGCAATTTCTGAGCTTCATCGTCAAAAAGTAGGTCCATCGGATACAGTAAACCTGAAGTAAAAAATCGGAATCTAAAACTGGACTCACAGGAGAGGTTCAAATCATAGAAAGTGAGAGTGTACTTAAGTCGGCATTATGCCTTTTGTATTAAATTCGGATGCAATTTCTGTGTTTCATCATCATTAAGAAGGTCCAAGGTATACAGTAAACCTGAAGTGAAGCATCGGAATCTAAAACTGGACTCACAGCGGAGTGTCAATTCATAGAAAGTGAAAGTGTCAGTCCTCTTGTACTTAAGTCAGCATTGTGCTTTTTGTATTAAATTCGGATGCAATTGCTGATTTTCATCGTCAATAAGAAGGTCCATGGTATACAGGAAACATGAAGTGAAGCATCGGAATCTAAAACTGGGCTCACAGGAGAGGTTCAAATCATAGAAAGTGAGAGTGTCTATCCTCTCGTACTTAAGTCGGCATTATGCCTTTTGTATTAAATTGGGATGCGATTTCTGTGTTTCATCGCCAATTAGTGGGTACAAGGGATACAGTAAACCTGAAGTGAAGCATCGGAATCTAAATCTGGACTCACAGGAGACGTTCAAATCATAGAAAGGTTGAGTGTCAGTCCTCTTGTACTTAAGTCGGCATTGTGCCTTTTCAATTTAATTCCGATGCAATTTCTGTGTTTCATCGTCAATAAGAACGTCCAAGGTATACACGAAACCTGAAGTCAAGCATCGGAATCTGAAACTGGACTCACAGGAGGTGTTCAAATCATAGAAAGTTAGAGAGTCAGTCCTCTTGTACTTATGTCGGCATTGTGCCTTTCGAATTTAATTCTGATGCAATTTCTGTGTTTCATCGTCAATAAGAAGGTCCAAGGTATACAGGAAACCTGAAGTGAAGCATCGGAATCTAAAACTGGACTCACAGGAGAGGTTCAAATCATAGAAAGTGAGAGTTTCAGTCCTCTTTTCCTTAAGTCGGCATTGTGCCTTTTGTATTAAATTCGGATGTAATTTCTGTGTTTCATCGTCAATAAGAAGGTCCAAGGGATACAGTAGACCTGAAGTGAAGCATCAGAATCTAATACTGGACTCACAGGAGAGGTTCAAATCATAGAATGTGAGAGTGTCAGTCCTCTTGTACTTAAGTCGGCTTTGTGAATTTTGTATTAAATTCGGATACAATTTCTGTTTTTCATCGTCAATAAGAAGGTCCAAGGTATACAGTAAACCTGAAGTGAAGCATCGGAATCTAAAACTGGACTCACATTAGAGGTTCAAATCATAGAAAGTGAGAGTGTCAGTCCTCTTGTACTTAGGTCGGCATTGTGCCTTTTGTATTAAATTCGGATGCAATTTCTGTGTTTCATCGTCAATAAGAAAGTCCAAGGGATACAGTAAACCTAAAGTGAATCATCGGAATCTAAAACTGGACTCACAGAAGAGGTTCAAATCATAGAAAGTTAGAGAGTCAGTCCTCATGTACTTATGTCGGCATTGTGCCTTTTGAATTTAATTCGGATGCAATTTTTGTGTTTCATCGTCAATAAGAAGGTCCAAGGTATACAGTAAACCTGGAGTGAGGCATCGGAATCTAAAACTGGACTCACAGGAGAGGTTCAAATCATAGAAAGAGAGAGTGTCAGTCCTCTTGTACTTAAGTCGGCATTGTTCCGTTTGTATTAAATTCGGATGCAATTTCTGTGTTTCATCGTCAATAAGAAGGTCCAAGGTATACAGTAAACCTGAAGTGAAGCATCGGAATCCAAAACTGGACTCACAGGGGAGGTTCAATTCATAGAAAGTGAAAGTGTCAGTCCTCTTGTACTTAAGTCGGCATTGTGCCTTTTGTATTAAATTCGGATGCAATTGCTGTGTTTCATCGTCAATAAGAAAGTCCAAGGGATACAGTAAACCTGAAATGAATCATCGGAAACTAAAACAGGACTCACAGAAGAAGTTCAAATCATAGAAAGTTAGAGAGTCAGTCCTCTTGTACTTATGTCGGCATTGTGCCTTTCGGATTTAAATCGGATGCAATTTCTGTGTTTCATCGTCTTTAAGAAGGTCCAAGGTATACAGGAAACCTGAAGTGAAGCATCGGAATCTAAAACTGGACTCACAGGAGAGGTTCAAATCATAGAAAGGTAGAGTGTCAGTCCTCTTGTACTTAAGTCTTCATTGTGCCTTTTGTATTAAATGCGGATGCAATTTCTGTGTTTCATCGTCAATAAGAAGGTCCAGGGGATACAGTAGACCTGAAGTAAAGCATCAGAATCTAAAACTGGACTCACAGGAGAGGATCAAATCATAGAAAGTGAGAGTGTCAGTCCTCTTGTACTTAAGTCGGCATTGTGCCTTTTCTATTAAATTCGGATGCAATTTCTGTGTTTCATCGTCAATAAGAAGGTCCAAGGTATACAGTAAACCTGAATTGAAGCATCGGAATCTAAAACTGGACTCACAGGGGAGGTTCAATTCATAGAAAGTGAAAGTGTCAGTCCTCTTGTACTTAAGTCGGCATTGTGCCTTTTGTATTAAATTCGGATGCAATTTCTGTGTTTCATCGTCAATAAGAAGGTCCAAGGTATACAGTAAACCTGAAGTGAAGTATCGGAATCTAAAACTGGACTCACAGGGGAGGTTCAATTCATAGAAAGTGAAAGTTTCAGTCCTCTTGTACTTATGTCGGCATTGTTCATTTTGTATTAAATTCGGATGCAATTGCTGTGTTTCATCGTCAATAAGAAGGTCCAAGGTATACAGGAAACCAGAAGTGAAGCATCGGAATCCAAAACTGTGCTCACAGGAGAGGTTCAAATCATAGAAAGTGAGAGTGGCTATCCTCACGTATTTATGTCGGCATTATGCCTTTTGTATTAAATTCGGGTGTGATTTCTGTGTTTCATCGTCAATATGAGGGTCCAAGGGATACAGTAAACCTGAAGTGAAGCGTCGGGATCTAAAACTGGAGTCACAGGAGTGGTTGAAATCATAGAAAGTGTGTGTGTCACTCCTCTTGAATTTAAGTCGGCATTGTGCCTTTTGTATGAAATTCCGATACAATTTCTGTGTTTCATCGTCAATAAGAAGGTCCAAGGGATACAGTAAACCTGAAGTGAAGCATCGGAATCTAAAACTGGACTCACAGGAGAGGTTCAAATCATATAAAGTGAGAGTGTCAGTCCTCTTGTACTTAAGTTGGCATTGTGCCGTTTGTATTAAATTCGGATGCAATTTCTGTGTTTCATCGGCAATAAGGAGGTCCAAGGTATACAGTAAACCTGAAGTGAAGCATCGGAATCTAAAACTGGACTCACAGGGGAGGTTCAATTCATAGAAAGTGAAAGTGGCAGTCATATTGTACTTAAGTCGGCATTGTGCCTTTTGTATTAAATTAGGATGCAATTGCTGTGTTTCATCGTCAATAAGAAAGTCCAAGGGATACAGTAAACGTGAAGTGAATCATCGGAAACTAAAACTGGACTCACAGAAGAGGTTCCAATCATAGAAAGTTAGAGAGTCAGTCCTCTTGTACCTATGTCGGCATTGTGCCTTTCGAATTTAATTCGGATGCAATTTCTGTGTTTCATCGTGAATAAGAAGGTCCAAGGTGTACAGGAAACCTGAAGTGAAGCATCGGAATCTAAAACTGGACTCACAGGAGAGGTTCAAATCATAGAAAGTGAGAGTTTCAGTCCTCTTTTCCTTAAGTCGGCATTGTGCCTTTTGTATTAAATTCGGATGCAATATCTGTGTTTCATCGTCAATAAGAAAGTCCAAGGGATACAGTAGACCTGAAGTGAAGCATCAGAATCTAATACTGGACTCACAGGAGAGGTTCAAATCATAGAATGTGAGAGTGTCAGTCCTCTTGTACTTAAGTCGGCTTTGTGAATTTTGTATTAAATTCGGATACAATTTCTGTTTTTCATCGTCAATATGAAGGTCCAAGGTATACAGTAAACCTGAAGTGAAGCATCGGAATCTAAAACTGGACTCACATTAGATGTTCAAATCATAGAAAGTGAGAGTGTCAGTCCTCTTGTACTTAAGTCGGCATTGTGCCTTTTGTATTAAATTCGGATGCAATTTCTGTGTTTCATCGTCAATAAGAAAGTCCAGGGGATACAGTAAACCTAAAGTGAATCATCGGAATCTAAAACTGGACTCACAGAAGAGGTTCAAATCATAGAAAGTTAGAGAGTCAGTCCTCATGTACTTATGTCGGCATTGTGCCTTTTGAATTTAATTCGGATGCAATTTTTGTGTTTCATCGTCAATAAGAAGGTCCAAGGTATACAGTAAACCTGGAGTGAGGCATCGGAATCTAAAACTGGACTCACAGGAGAGGTTCAAATCATAGAAAGAGAGAGTGTCAGTCCTCTTGTACTTAAGTCGGCATTGTTCCGTTTGTATTAAATTCGGATGCAATTTCTGTGTTTCATCGTCAATAAGAAGGTCCAAGGTATACAGTAAACCTGAAGTGAAGCATCGGAATCCAAAACTGGACTCACAGGGGAGGTTCAATTCATAGAAAGTGAAAGTGTCAGTCCTCTTGTACTTAAGTCGGCATTGTGCCTTTTGTATTAAATTCGGATGCAATTGCTGTGTTTCATCGTCAATAAGAAAGTCCAAGGGATACAGTAAACCTGAAATGAATCATCGGAAACTAAAACAGGACTCACAGAAGAAGTTCAAATCATAGAAAGTTAGAGAGTCAGTCCTCTTGTACTTATGTCGGCATTGTGCCTTTCGAATTTAAATCGGATACAATTTCTGTGTTTCATCGTCTTTAAGAAGTTCCAAGGTATACAGGAAACCTGAAGTGAAGCATCGGAATCTAAAACTGGACTCACAGGGGAGGTTCAATTCATAGAAAGTGAAAGTGTCAGTCATATTGTACTTAAGTCGGCATTGTGCCTTTTGTATTAAATTCGGATGCAATTGCTGTGTTTCATCGTCAATAAGAAAGTCCAAGGGATACAGTAAACGTGAAGTGAATCATCGGAAACTAAAACTGGACTCACAGAAGAGGTTCCAATCATAGAAAGTTAGAGAGTCAGTCCTCTTGTACCTATGTCGGCATTGTGCCTTTCGAATTTAATTCGGATGCAATTTCTGTGTTTCATCGTGAATAAGAAGGTCCAAGGTGTATAGGAAACCTGAAGTGAAGCATCGGAATCTAAAACTGGACTCACAGGAGAGGTTCAAATCATAGAAAGTGAGAGTTTCTGTCCTCTTTTCCTTAAGTCGGCATTGTGCCTTTTGTATTAAATTCGGATGCAATTTCTGTGTTTCATCGTCAATAAGAAGGTCCAAGGGATACAGTAGACCTGAAGTGAAGCATCAGAATCTAAAACTGGACTCACAGGAGAGGTTCAAATCATAGAATGTGAGAGTGTCAGTCCTCTTGTACTTAAGTCGGCATTGTGAATTTTGTATTAAATTCGGATACAATTTCTGGTTTTCATCGTCAATAAGAAAGTGCAAGGGATACAGTAAACCTAAAGTGAATCATCGGAATCTAAAACTGGACTCACAGAAGAGGTTCAAATCATAGAAAGTTAGAGAGTCAGTCCTCTTGTACTTATGTCAGCATTGTGCCTTTTGAATTTAATTCGGATGCAATTTTTGTGTTTCATCGTCAATATAAGGTCCAAGGTATACAGTAAACCTGGAGTGAGGCATCGGAATCTAAAACTCGACTCACAGGAGAGGTTCAAATCATAGAAAGAGAGAGTGTCAGTCCTCTTGTACTTAGGTCGGCATTGTGCCGTTTGTATTAAATTCGGATGCAATTTCTGTGTTTCATCGTCAATAAGAAGGTCCAAAGTATACAGTAAACCTGAAGTGAAGCATCGGAATCCAAAACTGGACTCACAGGGGAGGTTTAATTCATAGAAAGTGAAAGTGTCAGTCCTCTTGTACTTAAGTCGGCATTGTGCCTTTTGTATTAAATTCGGATGCAATTGCTGTGTTTCATCGTCAATGAGAAAGTCTAAGGGATACAGTAAACCTGAAATGAATCATCGGAAACTAAAACAGGGCTCACAGAAGAAGTTCAAATCATAGAAAGTTAGAGAGTCAGTCCTCTTGTACTTATGTCGGCATTGTGCCTTTCGAATTTAATACGGATGCAATTTCTGTGTTTCATCCTCTTTAAGAAGGTCCAAGGTATACAGGAAACCTGAAGTGAAACATTGGAATCTAAAACTGGACTCACAGGAGAGGTTCAAATCATAGAAAGGTAGAGTGTCAGTCCTCTTGTGCTTAAGTCGGCATTGTGCCTTTTGTATTAAATTCGGATGCAATTTCTGTGTTTCATCGTCAATAAGAAGGTCCAAGGTATACAGGAAACCTGAAGTGAAGCATCGGAATCTAAAACTGGACTCACAGGAGAGGTTCAAATCATAGAAATGTAGAGTGTCAGTCCACTTGTGCTTAAGTCGGCATTGTGCCTTTTGTATTAAATTCGGATGCAATTTCTGTGTTTCATCGTCAATAAGAAGGTCCAAGGTATACAGGAAACCTGAAGTGAAGCATCGGAATCTAAAACTGGACTCACAGGGGAGGTTCAATTCATAGAAAGTGAAAGTGTCAGTCCTCTTGTACTTAAGTCGGCATTGTGCCTTTTGTATTAAATTCGGATGCAATTTCTGTGTTTCATCGTCAATAAGAAGGTCCAAGGTATACAGTAAACCTGAAGTGAAGCATCGGAATCTAAAACTGGACTCACAGGGAGGTTCAATTCATAGAAAGTGAAAGTGTCAGTCCTCTTGTACTTAAGTCGGCATTATGCCTTTTGTATTAAATTCGGATGCGATATCTGTGTTTCATCGTCAATAAGAGTGTCCAAGGGATACAGTAAACCTGAAGTGAAGCATTGGAATCTAAAACTGGACTCACAGGAGAGGTTCAAATCATAGAAAAGTAGAGTGTAAGTCCTCTTGTACTTAAGTCCGCATTGTGCCTTGGGAATTTAATTCCGATGCAATTTCTGAGCTTCATCGTCAAAAAGAAGGTGCAACGGATACAGTAAACCTGAGGTAAAAAATCGGAATGTAAAAGTGGACTCACAGGAGAGGTTCAAATCATAGAAAGGTAGAGTGTCAGTCCTCTTGTACTTAAGTCGGCATTGTGCCTTTTGAATTTAATTCCGATGCAATTTCTGTGTTTCATCGTCAATAAGAACGTGCAAGGTATACACGTAACCTAAAGTCAATCATCGGAATCTGAAACTGGACTCACAGGAGGTGTTCAAATCATAGAAAGTGATAGTGTCAGTCCTGTTGTACTCAAGTTGGCATTGTGCCTTGTGTATTAAATTCGGATGCAATTTCTGTGTTTCATCATCAATAAGAACGTCCAGGGTGTACGCGAAACCTGAAGTCAAGCATCGGAATCTAAAACTGGACTCACAGGAGAGGTTCAAATCATAGAAAGTGAGAGTGTCAGTCCTCTTGTACTTAAGTCGGCATTGTGCCTTTTGTATTAAATTCAGATGTAATTTCTGTGTTTCATCGTCAATAAGAAAGTCCAACGGATACAGTAAACCTAAATTGAATCATCGGAATCTAAAACTGGACTCACAGGAGAGGTTGAAATCATAGAAAGTGAGAGTGTCAGTCCTCTTGTACTTAAGTCGGCATTGTGAATTTTGTATTAAATTCGGATACAATTTCTGTGCATCATCGTCATTAAGAAGGTCCAAGGGATACAGTAAACCTGAAGTGAAGCATCAGAATCTAAAACTGGACTCACAGGAGAGGTTCAAATCATAGAAAGTGAGAGTGTCAGTCCTCTTCTACTTAAGTCGGCATTGTGCCTTTTGTATTAAATTCGGATGCAATTTCTTTGTTTCATCGTCAATAAGAAGGTCCAAGGTATACATTAAACCTGAAGTGAAGCATCGGAATCTAAAACTGGACTTACAGGGGAGGTTCAATTCATAGAAAGTGTAAGTGTCAGTCCTCTTGTACTTAAGTCGGCATTGTGCCTTTTGTATAAAATTCGGATGCAATTGCTGTCTTTCATCGTCAATAAGAAGGTCCAAGGTATACAGGAAACCAGAAGTGAAGCATCGGAATCTAAAACTGGGCTCACAGGAGAGGTTCAGATCATAGAAAGTGAGAGTGTCTATCCTCTCGTACTTATGTCGGCATTATGCCTTTTGTATTAAATTCGGGTGCGATTTCTGTGTTTCATCGTCAATATGAGGGTCCAAGGGATACAGTAAACCTGAAGTGAAGCATCGGGATCTAAAACTGGACTTACTGGAGAGGTTCAAATCATAGAAAGTGTGTGTGTCACTCCTCTTGTACTTAAGTCGGCATTGTTCATTTTGTATGAAATTCCGATACAATTTCTGTGTTTCATCGTCAATAAGAAGGTCCAAGGGATACAGTACACCTGAAGTGAAGCATCGGAATCTAAAACGGGACTCACAGGAGAGGTTCAAATCATAGAAAGTGAGACTGTCAGTCCTCTTGTACTTAAGTTGGCATTGTGCCGTTTGTATTAAATTCGGATGCAATTTCTGTGTTTCATCGTCAATAAGGAGGTCCAAGGTATACAGTAAACCTGAAGTGAAGCATCGGAATCCAAAACTGGACTCACAGGGGAGGTTCAATTCATAGAAAGTGAAAGTGTCAGTCCTCTTGTACTTAAGTCGGCATTGTGCATTTTGTATTAAATTCGGATGCAATTGCTGTGTTTCATCGTCAATAAGAAAGCCCAAGGTATACAGTAAACCTGAAGTGAAGCATCGGAATCCAAAACTGGACTCACAGGGGAGGTTCAATTCAAGAAAGTGAAAGTGTCAGTCCTCTTGTACTTAAGTCGGCATTGTGCCTTTTGTATTAAATTCGGATGCAATTGCTGTGTTTCATCGTTAATAAGAAAGTCCAAGGGATACAGTAAACCTGAAATGAATCATCGGAAACTAAAACAGGACTCACAGAAGAAGTTCAAATCATAGAAAGTTAGAGAGTCAGTCCTCTTGTACTTATGTCGGCATTGTGCCTTTCGAATTTAATTCGGATGCAATTTCTGTGTTTCATCGTCTTTAAGAAGGTCCAAGGTATACAGGAAACCTGAAGTGAAGCATCGGAATCTAAAACTGGACTCACAGGAGAGGTTCAAATCATAGAAAGGTAGAGTGTCAGTCCTCTTGTACTTAAGTCGGCATTGTGCCTTTTGTATTAAATTCGGATGCAATTTCTGTGTTTCATCGTCAATAAGAAGGTCCAGGGGGTACAGTAGACCTGAAGTGAAGCATCAGAATCTAAAACTGGACTTACAGGAGAGGATCAAATCATTGAAAGTGAGAGTGTCAGTCCTCTTGTACTTAAGTCGGCATTGTGCCTTTTGTATTAAATTCGGATGCAATTTCTGTGTTTCATCATCAATAAGAAGGTCCAAGGTATACAGTAAACCTGAAGTGAAGCATCGGAATCTAAAACTGGACTCACAGGGAGGTTCAATTCATAGAAAGTGAAAGTGTCAGTCCTCTTGTACTTAAGTCAGCATTGTGCCTTTTGTATTAAATTCGGATGCAATTGATGTGTTTCATCGTCAATAAGAAGGTCCAAGGTATACAGGAAACCAGAAGTGAAGCATCAGAATCTAAAACTGGGCTCACAGGAGAGGTTCAAATCATAGAAAGTGAGAATGTCTATCCTCTCGTACTTAAGTCGGCATTATGCCTTTTGTATTAAATTCGGATGCGATTTCTGTGTTTCATCGTCAATAAGAGGGTCCAAGGGATACAGTAAACCTGAAGTGAAGCATCGGAATCTAAAACTGGACTCACAGGAGAGGTTCAAATCATAGAAAAGTAGAGTGTAAGTCCTCTTGTACTTAAGTTCGCATTGTGCCTTGGGAATTTAATTCCGATGCAATTTCTGAGCTTCATCGTCAAAAAGAAGGTCCAACGGATACAGTAAACCTGAAGTAAAAAATCGGAATCTGAAACTGGACTCACAGGAGAGGTTCAAATCATAGAAAGGTATAGTGTCAGTCCTCTTGTACTAAAGTCGGCATTGTGCCTTTTGAATTTAATTCCGATGCAATTTCTGTGTTTCATCATCAATAAGAACGTCCAAGGTATACACGAAACCTGAAGTCAAACATCGGAATCTGAAACTGGACTCACAGGAGGTGTTCAAATCATAGAAAGTGATAGTGTCAGTCCTGTTGTACTCAAGTTGGCATTGTGCCTTGTGTATTAAATTCGGATGCAATTTCTGTGTTTCATCATCAATAAGAACGTCCAGGGTGTACACGAAACCTGAAGTCAAGCATCGGAATCTAAAACTGGACTCACAGGAGAGGTTCAAATCATAGAAAGTGAGAGTTTCAGTCCTCTTTACCTTAAGTCGGCATTGTGCCTTTTGTATTAAATTCTGATGCAATTTCTGTGTTTCATCGTCAATAAGAAGGTCCTAGGGATACAGTAGACCTGAAGTGAAGCATCGGAATCTAAAACTGGACTCACGGGAGAGGTTCAAATCATAGAATGTGAGAGTGTCAGTCCTCTTGTACTTAAGTCGGCATTGTGAATTTTGTATTAAATTCGGATACAATTTCTGTTTTTCATCGTCAATAAGAAAGTGCAAGGGATACAGTAAACCTAAAGTGAATCATCGGAATCTAAAACTGGACTCACAGAAGAGGTTCAAATCATAGAAAGTTAGAGAGTCAGTCCTCTTGTACTTATGTCGGCATTGTGTCTTTTGAATTTAATTCGGATGCAATATTTGTGTTTCATCGTCAATATAAGGTCCAAGGTATACAGTAAACCTGGAGTGAGGCATCGGAATCTAAAACTGGACTCACAGGAGAGGTTCAAATCATAGAAAGAGAGAGTGTCAGTCCTCTTGTACTTAGGTCGGCATTGTGCCGTTTGTATTAAATTCGGATGCAATTTCTGTATTTCATCGTCAATAAGAAGGTCCAAGGTATACAGTAAACCTGAAGTGAAGCATCGGAATCCAAAACTGGACTCACAGGGGAGATTTAATTCATAGAAAGTGAAAGTGTCAGTCCTCTTGTACTTAAGTCGGCATTGTGCCTTTTTTTTTAAATTCGGATGCAATTGCTGTGTTTCATCGTCAATAAGAAAGTCTAAGGGATACAGTAAACCTGAAATGAATCATCGGAAACTAAAACAGGACTCACAGAAGAAGTTCAAATCATAGAAAGTTAGAGAGTCAGTCCTCTTGTACTTATGTCGGCATTGTGCCTTTCGAATTTAATTCGGATACAATTTCTGTGTTTCATCGTCTTTAAGAAGGTCCAAGGTATACAGGAAACCTGAAGTGAAGCATCGGAATCTAAAACTGGAATCACAGGAGAGGTTCAAATCATAGAAAGGTAGAGTGTCAGTCCTCTTGTACTTAAGTCTGCATTGTGCCTTTTGTATTAAATTCGGATGCAATTTCTGTGTTTCATCGTCAATAAGAAGGTCCAAGGTATACAGGAAACCTGAAGTGAAGCATCGGAATCTAAAACTGGACTCACAGGGGAGGTTCAATTCAAAGAAAGTGAAAGTGTCAGTCCTCTTGTACTTAAGTCGGCATTGTGCCTTTTGTATTAAATTCGGATGCAATTTCTGTGTTTCATCGTCAATAAGAAGGTCCAAGGTATACAGTAAACCTGAAGTGAAGCATCGGAATCTAAAACTGGACTCACAGGGAGGTTCAATTCATAGAAAGTGAAAGTGTCAGTCCTCTTGTACTTTAGTCGGCATTGTGCCTTTTGTATTAAATTCGGATGCAATTGCTGTGTTTCATCGTCAATAAGAAGGTCCAAGGTATACAGGAAACCAGAAGTGAAGAATCAGAATCTAAAACTGTGCTCACAGTAGAGGTTCAAATCATAGAAAGTGAGAATGTCTATCCTCTCGTACTTAAGTCGGCATTATGCATTTTGTATTAAATTCGGATGCGATATCTGTGTTTCATCGTCAATAAGAGTGTCCAAGGGATACAGTAAACCTGAAGTGAAGCATCGGAATCCAAAACTGGACTCACAGGAGAGGTTCAAATCATAGAAAGGTAGAGTGTCAGTCCTCTTGTACTTAAGTCGGCATTGTGCCTTTTGAATTTAATTCCGATGCAATTTCTGTGTTTCATCGTCAATAAGAACGTCCAAGGTATACACGTAACCTGAAGTCAATCATCGGAATCTGAAACTGGACTCACAGGAGGTGTTCAAATCATAGAAAGTGATAGTGTCAGTCCTGTTGTACTCAAGTTGGCATTGTGCCTTGTGTATTAAATTCGGATGCAATTTCTGTGTTTCATCATCAATAAGAACGTCCAGGGTGTACGCGAAACCTGAAGTCAAGCATCGGAATCTAAAACTGGACTCACAGGAGAGGTTCAAATCATAGAAAGTGAGAGTGTCAGTCCACTTGTACTTATGTCGGCATTGTGCCTTTTGAATTTAATTCGGATGCAATTTCTGTGTTTCATCGTCAAAAAGAAAGTCCAACGGATACAGTAAACCTAAAGTGAATCATCGGAATCTAAAACTGGACTCACAGGAGAGGTTCAAATCATAGAAAGTGAGAGTGTCAGTCCTCTTGTACTTAAGTCGGCATTGTGAATTTTGTATTAAATTCGGATACAATTTCTGTGCATCATCGTCAATAAGAAGGTCCAAGGGATACAGTAAACCTGAAGTGAAGCATCGGAATCTAAAACTGGACTCACAGGAGAGGTTCAAATCATAGAAAGTGAGAGTGTCAGTCCTCTTCTACTTAAGTCGGCATTGTGCCTTTTGTATTAAATTCGGATGCAATTTCTTTGTTTCATCATTAATAAGAAAGTCCAAGGTATACATTAAACCTGAAGTGAAGCATCGGAATCTAAAACTGGACTTACAGGGGAGGTTCAATTCATAGAAAGTGTAAGTGTCAGTCCTCTTGTACTTAAGTCGGCATTGTGACTTTTGTATTAAATTCGGATGCAATTGCTGTGTTTCATCGTCAATAAGAAGGTCCAAGGTATACAGGAAACCAGAAGTGAAGCATCGGAATCTAAAACTGGGCTCACAGGAGAGGTTCAGATCATAGAAAGTGAAAGTGTCTATCCTCTCGTACTTATGTCGGCATTATGCCTTTTGTATTAAATTCGGGTGCGATTTCTGAGTTTCATCGTCAATATGAGGGTCCAAGGGATACAGTAAACCTGAAGTGAAGCATCGGGATCTAAAACTGGACTCACAGGGGAGGTTCAATTCATAGAAAGTGAAAGTGTCAGTCCTCTTGTACTTAAGTCGGCATTGTGCATTTTGTATTAAATTCGGATGCAATTGCTGTGTTTCATCGTCAATAAGAAAGCCCAAGGTATACAGTAAACCTGAAGTGAAGCATCGGAATCCAAAACTGGACTCACAGGGGAGGTTCAATTCAAGAAAGTGAAAGTGTCAGTCCTCTTGTACTTAAGTCGGCATTGTGCCTTTTGTATTAAATTCGGATGCAATTGCTGTGTTTCATCGTTAATAAGAAAGTTCAAGGGATACAGTAAACCTGAAATGAATCATCGGAAACTAAAACAGGACTCACAGAAGAAGTTCAAATCATAGAAAGTTAGAGAGTCAGTCCTCTTGTACTTATGTCGGCATTGTGCCTTTCGAATTTAATTCGGATGCAATTTCTGTGTTTCATCGTCTTTAAGAAGGTCCAAGGTATACAGGAAACCTGAAGTGAAGCATCGGAATCTAAAACTGGACTCACAGGAGAGGTTCAAATCATAGAAAGGTAGAGTGTCAGTCCTCTTGTACTTAAGTCGGCATTGTGCCTTTTGTATTAAATTCGGATGCAATTTCTGTGTTTCATCGTCAATAAGAAGGTCCAGGGGGTACAGTAGACCTGAAGTGAAGCATCAGAATCTAAAACTGGACTTACAGGAGAGGATCAAATCATAGAAAGTGAGAGTTCAGTGCTCTTGTACTTAAGTCGGCATTGTGCCTTTTGTATTAAATTCGGATGCAATTTCTGTGTTTCATCGTCAATAAGAAGGTCCAAGGTATACAGTAAACCTGAAGTGAAGCATCGGAATCTAAAACTGGACTCACAGGGAGGTTCAATTCATAGAAAGTGAAAGTGTCAGTTCTCTTGTACTTAAGTCAGCATTGTGCCTTTTGTATTAAATTCGGATGCAATTGCTGTGTTTCATCGTCAATAAGAAGGTCCAAGGTATACAGTAAACCTGAAGTGAAGCATCGGAATCTAAAACTGGACTCACAGGAGAGGTTCAAATCATAGAAAAGTAGAGTGTAAGTCCACTTGTACTTAAGTCCGCATTGTGCCTTGGGAATTTAATTCCGATGCAATTTCTGAGCTTCATCGTCAAAAAGAAGGTCCAACGGATACAGTAAACCTGAAGTGAAAAATCGGAAGCTAAAACTGACCTCACAGGAGAGGTTCAAATCATAGAAAGTGAGATTGTCAGTCCTCTTGTACTTAAGTCGGCATTATGCCTTTGGTATTACATTCGGATGCAATCTCTGTGGTTCATCGACAATAAGAAGGTGCAAGTGATACAGTAGACCTGAAGTGAAGCATCGGAATCTAAAACTTGACTCACAGGAGTTGTTCAAATCATAGAAATTGAGAGTGTCAGTCCTCTTGTACTTCAGTCAGCATTGTGCCTTTTGTATGAAACTCGGATGCAATTTCTGTGTTTCATCGTCAATAAGAACGTCCAAGGTATACACAAAACCTGAAGTCAAGCAACGGAATCTAAAACTGCACTCACAGGAGAGGTTCAAATCAAAGAAAGTGAGAGTGTCAATCCTCTTGTACTTAAGTCGGCCTTGTGCCTTTTGTATTAAATTCGGATGCAATATCTGTGTTTCATCGATAATAAGAAAGTCCAACGGATACAGTAAACCTGAAGTGAATCATCGGAATCTAAAACTGGACTCACAGAAGAGGTTCAAATCATAGAAAGTTAGAGAGTCAGTCCTCTTGTACTTATGTCGGCATTGTGCCTTTTGAATTTAATTCGGATACAATTTCTGTGTTTCATCGTCAATAAGTAGGTGCAAGGTATACAGGAAATTTGAAGTGAAGCATCGCAATCTAAAACTGGACTCACAGGAGAGGTTTAAATCATAGAAAGTGAGAGTGTCAGTCCTCTTATCCTTAAGTCGGCATTGTGCCTTTTGTATTAAATTCGGATGCAATTTCTGTGTTTCATCGTCAATAAGAAGGTCCGAGGTATACAGGAAACCTGACGTGAAGCATCGGAATCTAAAACTGGACTCACAGGAGAGGTTCAAATCATAGGAAGTGAGAGTGTCAGTCCTCTTGTACTTAAGTCGGCGATGTGCCTTTTGTATTAAATTCGGATGCAATTTCTGTGTTTCATCGTCAATAAGAAGGTGGAAAGTATACACGAAACCTGAAGTCAAGCATCGGAAACTAAAACTGGACTCACAGGAGGGGTTCAAATCATTGAAAGTTTGAGTGTCAGTCCTCTTGTACTTAAGTCGGCATTGTGCCTTTTGTATTAAATTCGTATACAATTTCTGTGTTTCATCGTCAATAAGAAGGTGCAAGGTATACAGTAAACCTGAAGTGAAGCATCGGAATCTAAAACTGGATTAACAGGAGAGGTTCAAATCATAGAAAGAGAGAGTGTCAGTCCTCTTGTACTTAAGTCGGCATTGTGCCGTTTGTATTAAATTCGGATGCGATTTCAGTGTTTCATCGTCAATAAGAGGGTCCAAGGGAGACAGTAAACTTGAAGTGAAGCATCGGAATCTAAAACTGGACACACAGGAGAGGTTCAAGTCATAGAAAGGTAGAGTGTCAGTCCTCTTGTACTTAAGTCGGCATTGTGCCTTGGGAATTTAATTCCGATGCAATATCTGAGCTTCATCGTCAAAAAGAAGGTCCAACGGATACAGTAAACCTGAAGTAAAAAATCGGAATCTAAAACTGGACTCACAGGAGAGGTTCAAATCATAGAAAGTGAGAGTGTCAGTCCTGTTGTACTTAAGTCGGCATTATGCCTTTTGTATTAAATTCGGATGCAATTTCTGTGTTTCATCGTCATTAAGAAGGTCCAAGGTATACAGTAAACCTGAAGTGAAGCATCGGAATCTAAAACTGGACTCACAGCGGAGTGTCAATTCATAGTAAGTGAAAGTGTCAGTCCTCTTGTACTTAAGTCAGCATTGTGCTTTTTGTATTAAATTCGGATGCAATTGCTGTGTTTCATCGTCAATAAGAAGGTCCATGGTATACAGGAAACAAGAAGTGAAGCATCGGAATCTAAAACTGGGCTCACAGGAGAGGTTCAAATCATAGAAAGTGAGAGTGTCTATCCTCTCGTACTTAAGTCAGCATTATGCCTTTTGTATTAAATTGGGATGCGATTTCTGTGTTTCATCGCCAATTAGTGGGTCCAAGGGATACAGTAAACCTGAAGTGAAGCATCGGAATCTAAAACTGCACTCACAGGAGACGTTCAAATCATAGAAATGTTGAGTGTCAGTCCTCTTGTACTTAAATCGGCATTGTGCCTTTTGAATTTAATTCCGATGCAATTTCTGTGTCTCATCATCAATAAGAACGTCCAAGGTACACACGAAACCTGAAGTCAAGCATCGGAATCTGAAACTGGACTCACAGGAGGTGTTCAAATCATAGAAAGTTAGAGAGTCAGTCCTCTTGTACTTATGTCGGCATTGTGCCTTTCGAATTTAATTCTGATCCAATTTCTGTGTTTCATCGTCAATAAGAAGGTCCAAGGTATACAGGAAACATGAAGTGAAGCATCGGAATCTAAAACTGGACTCACAGGAGAGGTTCAAATCATAGAAAGTGAGAGTTTCAGTCCTCTTTTCCTTAAGTCGGCATTGTGCCTTTTGTATTAAATTCGGATGCAATTTCTGTGTTTCATCGTCAATAAGAAGGTCCAAGGGATACAGTGGACCTGAAGTGAAGCATCAGAATCTAATATTGGACTCACAGGAGAGGTTCAAATCATAGAATGTGAGAGTGTCAGTCCTCTTGTACTTAAGTCGGCTTTGTGAATTTTGTATTAAATTCGGATACAATTTCTGTTTTTCATCGTCAATAAGAAGGTCCAAGGTATACAGTAAACCTGAAGTGAAGCATCGGAATCTAAATCTGGACTCACATTAGAGGTTCAAATCATAGAAAGTGAGAGTGTCAGTCCTCTTTTCCTTAAGTCGGCATTGTGCCTTTTGTATTAAATTCGGATGCAATTTCTGTGTTTCATCGTCAATAAGAAAGTCCAAGGGATACAGTAAACCTAAAGTGAATCATCGGAATCTAAAACTGGACTCACAGAAGAGGTTCATATCATAGAAAGTTAGAGAGTCAGTCCTCATGTACTTATGTCGGCATTGTGCCTTTTGAATTTAATTCGGATGCAATTTTTGTGTTTCATCGTCAATAAGAAGGTCCAAGGTATACAGTAAACCTGGAGTGAGGCATCGGAATCTAACACTGGACTCACAGGAGAGGTTCAAATCATAGAAAGAGAGAGTGTCAGTCCTCTTGTACTTAAGTCGGCATTGTTCCGTTTGTATTAAATTCGGATGCAATTTCTGTGTTTCATCGTCAATAAGAAGGTCCAAGGTATACAGTAAACCTGAAGTGAAGCATCGGAATCCAAAACTGGACTCACAGGGGAGGTTCAACTCATAGAAAGTGAAAGTGTCAGTCCTCTTGTACTTAAGTCGGCATTGTGCCTTTTGTATTAAATTCGGATGCAATTGCTGTGTTTCATCGTCAATAAGAAAGTCCAAGGGATACAGTAAACCTGAAATGAAACATCGGAAACTAAAACAGGACTCACAGAAGAAGTTCAAATCATAGAAAGTTAGAGAGTCAGTCCTCTTGTACTTATGTCGGCATTGTGCCTTTCGAATTTAGTTCGGATGCAATTTCTGTGTTTCATCGTCTTTAAGAAGGTCCAAGGTATACAGGAAACCTGAAGTGAAGCATCGGAATCTAAAACTGGACTCATAGGAGAGGTTCAAATCATAGAAAGTTAGAGTGTCAGTCCTCTTGTACTTAAGTCGGCATTGTGCCTTTTGTATTAAATGCGGATGCAATTTCTGTGTTTCATCGTCAATAAGAAGGTCCAGGGGATACAGTAGACCTGAAGTAAAGCATCAGAATCTAAAACTGGACTCACAGGAGAGGATCAAATCATAGAAAGTGAGAGTGTCAGTCCTCTTGTACTTAAGTCGGAATTGTGCCTTTTGTATTATATTCGGATGCAATTTCTGTGTTTCATCGTCAATAAGAAGGTCCAAGGTATACAGTAAACCTGAAGTGAAGCATCGGAATCTAAAACTGGACTCACAGGGGAGGTTCAATTCATAGAAAGTGAAAGTGTCAGTCCTCTTGTACTTAAGTCGGCATTGTGCCTTTTGTATTAAATTCGGATGCAATTTCTGTGTTTCATCGTCAATAAGAAGGTCCAAGGTATACAGTAAACCTGAAGTGAAGTATCGGAATCTAAAACTGGACTCACAGGGGAGGTTCAATTCATAGAAAGTGAAACTTTCAGTCCTCTTGTACTTAAGTCGGCATTGTTCATTTTGTATTAAATTCGGATGCAATTGCTGTGTTTCATCGTCAATAAGAAGGTCCAAGGTATACAGGAAACCAGAAGTGAAGCATCGGAATCTAAAACTGGGCTCACAGGAGAGGTTCAAATCATAGAAAGAGAGAGTGGCTATCCTCTCGTATTTATGTCGGCATTATGCCTTTTGTATTAAATTCGGGTGCGATTTCTGTGTTTCATCGTCAATATGAGGGTCCAAGGGATACGGTAAACCTGAAGTGAAGCATCGGGATCTAAAACTGGACTCACAGGAGAGGTTCAAATCATAGAAAGTGTGTGTGTCACTCCTCTTGTAATTAAGTCTGCATTGTGCCTTTTGTATGAAATTCCGATACAATTTCTGTGTTTCATCGTCAATAAGAAGGTCCAAGGGATACAGTAAACCTGAAGTGAAGCATCGGAATCTAAAACTGGACTCACAGGAGAGGTTCAAATCATATAAAGTGAGAGTGTCAGTCCTCTTGTACTTAAGTTGGCATTGTGCCGTTTGTATTAAATTCGGATGCAATTTCTGTGTTTCATCGGCAATAAGGAGGTCCAAGGTATACAGTAAACCTGAAGTGAAGCATCGGAATCTAAAACTGGACTCACAGGGGAGGTTCAATTCATAGAAAGTGAAAGTGTCAGTCATCTTGTACTTAAGTCGGCATTGTGCCTTTTGTATTAAATTCGGATGCAATTGCTGTGTTTCATCGTCAATAAGAAAGTCCAAGGGATACAGTAAACCTGAAGTGAATCATCGGAAACTAAAACTGGACTCACAGAAGAGGTTCCAATCATAGAAAGTTAGAGAGTCAGTCCTCTTGTACCTATGTCGGCATTGTGCCTTTCGAATTTAATTCGGATGCAATTTCTGTGTTTCATCGTGAATAAGAAGGTCCAAGGTGTACAGGAAACCTGAAGTGAAGCATCGGAATCTAAAACTGGACTCACAGGAGAGGTTCAAATCATAGAAAGTGAGAGTTTCAGTCCTCTTTTCCTTAACTCGGCATTGTGCCTTTTGTATTAAATTCGGATGCAATTTCTGTGTTTCATCGTCAATAAGAAGGTCCAAGGGATACAGTAGACCTGAAGTGAAGCATCAGAATCTAAAACTGGACTCACAGGAGAGGTTCAAATCATAGAATGTGAGAGTGTCAGTCCTCTTTTCCTTAACTCGGCAATGTGCCTTTTGTATTAAATTCGGATGCAATATCTGTGTTTCATCGATAATAAGAAAGTCCAACGGATACAGTAAACCTGAAGTGAATCATCGGAATCTAAAACTGGACTCACAGAAGAGGTTCAAATCATAGAAAGTTAGAGAGTCAGTCCTCTTGTACTTATGTCGGCATTGTGCCTTTTGAATTTAATTCGGATACAATTTCTGTGTTTCATCGTCAATAAGTAGGTGCAAGGTATACAGGAAATTTGAAGTGAAGCAACGCAATCTAAAACTGGACTCACAGGAGAGGTTCAAATCATAGAAAGTGAGAGTGTCAGTCCTCTTATCCTTAAGTCGGCATTGTGCCTTTTGTATTAAATTCGGATGCAATTTCTGTGTTTCATCGTCAATAAGAAGGTCCGAGGTATACAGGAAACCTGACGTGAAGCATCGGAATCTAAAACTGGACCCACAGGACAGGTTCAAATCATAGGAAGTGAGAGTGTCAGTCCTCTTGTACTTAAGTCGGCGATGTGCCTTTTGTATTAAATTCGGATGCAATTTCTGTGTTTCATCGTCAATAAGAAGGTGGAAAGTATACACGAAACCTGAAGTCAAGCATCGGAAACTAAAACTGGACTCACAGGAGGGGTTCAAATCATTGAAAGTTTGAGTGTCAGTCCTCTTGTACTTAAGTCGGCATTGTGCCTTTGTATTAAATTCGTATACAATTTCTGTGTTTCATCGTCAATAAGAAGGTCCAAGGTATACAGTAAACCTGAAGTGAAGCATCGGAATCTAAAATTGGATTGACAGGAGAGGTTCAAATCATAGAAAGAGAGAGTGTCAGTCCTCTTGTACTTAAGTCGGCATTGTGCCGTTTGTATTAAATTCGGATGCAATTTCTGTGTTTCATCGTCAAAAAGAAGGTCCAAGGTATTTAGTAAACCTGAAGTGAAGCATCGGAATCCAAAACTGGACTCACAGGGGAGGTTCAATTCATAGAAAGTGAAAGTGTCAGTCCTCTTGTACTTAAGTCGGCATTGTGTCTTTTGTATTAAATTCGGATGCAGTTGCTGTGTTTCATCGTCAATAAGAAAGTTCAAGGGATACAGTAAACCTGAAATGAATCATCGGAAACTAAAACAGGACTCACAGAAGAAGTTCAAATCATAGAAAGTGAAAGTGTCAGTCCTCTTGTACTTAAGTCGGCATTGTGCCTTTTGAATTAAATTCGGATGCAATTGCTGTGTTTCATCGTCAGTAAGAAGGTCCAAGGTATACAGGAAACCAGAAGTGAAGCATCAGAATCTAAAACTGGGCTCACAGGACAGGTTCAAATCATAGAAAGTGAGAGTGTCTATCCTCTCGGACTTAAGTCGGCATTATGCCTTTTGTATTAAATTCGGATGCGATTTCTGTGTTTCATCGTCAATAAGAGGGTCCAAGGGAGACAGTAAACTTGAAGTGAAGCATCGGAATCTAAAACTGGACACACAGGAGAGGTTCAAATCATAGAAAGGTAGAGTGTCAGTCCTCTTGTACTTAAGTCGGCATTGTGCCTTGGGAATTTAATTCCGATGCAATATCTGAGCTTCATCGTCAAAAAGAAGGTCCAACGGATACAGTAAACCTGAAGTAAAAAATCGGAATCTAAAACTGGACTCACAGGAGAGGTTCAAATCATAGAAAGTGAGAGTGTCAGTCCTGTTGTACTTAAGTCGGCATTATGCCTTTTGTATTAAATTCGGATGCAATTTCTGTGTTTCATCGTCATTAAGAAGGTCCAAGGTATACAGTAAACCTGAAGTGAAGCATCGGAATCTAAAACTGGACTCACAGCGGAGTGTCAATTCATAGTAAGTGAAAGTGTCAGTCCTCTTGTACTTAAGTCAGCATTGTGCTTTTTGTATTAAATTCGGATGCAATTGCTGTGTTTCATCGTCAATAAGAAGGTCCATGGTATACAGGAAACAAGAAGTGAAGCATCGGAATCTAAAACTGGGCTCACAGGAGAGGTTCAAATCATAGAAAGTGAGAGTGTCTATCCTCTCGTACTTAAGTCGGCATTATGACTTTTGTATTAAATTGGGATGCGATTTCTGTGTTTCATCGCCAATTAGTGGGTCCAAGGGATACAGTAAACCTGAAGTGAAGCATCGGAATCTAAAACTGCACTCACAGGAGACGTTCAAATCATAGAAATGTTGAGTGTCAGTCCTCTTGTACTTAAGTCGGCATTGTGCCTTTTGAATTTAATTCCGATGCAATTTCTGTGTTTCATCGTCAATAAGAACGTCCAAGGTACACAAGAAACCTGAAGTCAAGCATCGGAATCTGAAACTGGACTCTCAGGAGGTGTTCAAATCATAGAAAGTTAGAGAGTCAGTCCTCTTGTACTTATGTCGGCATTGTGCCTTTTGAATTTAATTCTGATCCAATTTCTGTGTTTCATCGTCAATAAGAAGGTCCAAGGTATACAGGAAACCTGAAGTGAAGCATCGGAATCTAAAACTGGACTCACAGGAGAGGTTCAAATCATAGAAAGTGAGAGTTTCAGTCCTCTTTTCCTTAAGTCGGCATTGTGCCTTTTGTATTAAATTCGGATGCAATTTCTGTGTTTCATCGTCAATAAGAAGGTCCAAGGGATACAGTGGACCTGAAGTGAAGCATCAGAATCTAATACTGGACTCACAGGAGAGGTTCAAATCATAGAATGTGAGAGTGTCAGTCCTCTTGTACTTAAGTCGGCTTTGTGAATTTTGTATTAAATTCGGATACAATTTATGTTTTTCATCGTCAATAAGAAGGTCCAAGGTATACAGTAAACCTGAAGTGAAGCATCGGAATCTAAATCTGGACTCACATTAGAGGTTCAAATCATAGAAAGTGAGAGTGTCAGTCCTCTTTTCCTTAAGTCGGCATTGTGCCTTTTGTATTAAATTCGGATGCAATTTCTGTGTTTCATCGTCAATAAGAAAGTCCAAGGGATACAGTAAACCTAAAGTGAATCATCGGAATCTAAAACTGGACTCACAGAAGAGGTTCATATCATAGAAAGTTAGAGAGTCAGTCCTCATGTACTTATGTCGGCATTGTGCCTTTTGAATTTAATTCGGATGCAATTTTTGTGTTTCATCGTCAATAAGAAGGTCCAAGGTATACAGTAAACCTAGAGTGTGGCATCGGAATCTAAAACTGGACTCACAGGAGAGGTTCAAATCATAGAAAGAGAGAGTGTCAGTCCTCTTGTACTTAAGTCGGCATTGTTCCGTTTGTATTAAATTCGGATGCAATTTCTGCGTTTCATCGTCAATAAGAAGGTCCAAGGTATACAGTAAACCTGAAGTGAAGCATCGGAATCCAAAACTGGACTCACAGGGGAGGTTCAACTCATAGAAAGTGAAAGTGTCAGTCCTCTTGTACTTAAGTCGGCATTGTGCCTTTTGTATTAAATTCGGATGCAATTGCTGTGTTTCATCGTCAATAAGAAAGTCCAAGGGATACAGTAAACCTGAAATGAATCATCGGAAACTAAAACAGGACTCACAGAAGAAGTTCAAATCATAGAAAGTTAGAGAGTCAGTCCTCTTGTACTTATGTCGGCATTGTGCCTTTCGAATTTAGTTCGGATGCAATTTCTGTGTTTCATCGTCTTTAATAAGGTCCAAGGTATACAGGAAACCTGAAGTGAAGCATCGGAATCTAAAACTGGACTCATAGGAGAGGTTCAAATCATAGAAAGGTAGAGTGTCAGTCCTCTTGTACTTAAGTCGGCATTGTGCCTTTTGTATTAAATGCGGATGCAATTTCTGTGTTTCATCGTCAATAAGAAGGTCCAGGGGATACAGTAGACCTGAAGTAAAGCATCAGAATCTAAAACTGGACTCACAGGAGAGGATCAAATCATAGAAAGTGAGAGTGTCAGCCCTCTTGTACTTAAGTCGGCATTGTGCCTTTTGTATTAAATTCGGATGCAATTTCTGTGTTTCATCGTCAATAAGAAGGTCCAAGGTATACAGTAAACCTGAAGTGAAGCATCGGAATCTAAAACTGGACTCACAGGGGAGGTTCAATTCGTAGAAAGTGAAAGTGTCAGTCCTCTTGTACTTAAGTCGGCATTGTGCCTTTTGTATTAAATTCGGATGCAATTTCTGTGTTTCATCGTCAATAAGAAGGTCCAAGGTATACAGTAAACCTGAAGTGAAGTATCGGAATCTAAAACTGGACTCACAGGGGAGGTTCAATTCATAGAAAGTGAAAGTGTCTGTCCTCTTGTACTTAAGTCGGCATTGTTCATTTTGTATTAAATTCGGATGCAATTGCTGTGTTTCATCGTCAATAAGAAGGTCCAAGGTATACAGGAAACCAGAAGTGAAGCATCGGAATCTAAAACTGGGCTCACAGGAGACGTTCAAATCATAGAAAGAGAGACTGGCTATCCTCTCGTATTTATGTCGGCATTATGCCTTCTGTATTAAATTCGGGTGCGATTTCTGTGTTTCATCGTCTATATGAGGGTCCAAGGGATACGGTAAACCTGAAGTGAAGCATCGGGATCTAAAACTGGACTCACAGGAGAGGTTCAAATCATAGAAAGTGTGTGTGTCACTCCTCTTGTAATTAAGTCTGCATTGTGCCTTTTGTATGAAATTCCGATACAATTTCTGTGTTTCATCGTCAATAAGAAGGTCCAAGGTATACAGTAAACCTGAAGTGAAGCATCGGAATCTAAAACTGGATTCACAGGGAGGTTCAATTCATAGAAAGTGAAAGTGTCAGTCCTCTTATACTTAAGTCGGCATTGTGCCTTTTGTATTAAATTCGGATGCAATTGATGTGTTTCATCGTCAATAAGAAGGTATAAGGTATACAGGAAACCAGAAGTGAAGCATCAGAATCTAAAACTGGGCTCACAGGAGAGGTTCAAATCATAGAAAGTGAGAATGTCTATCCTCTCGTACTTAAGTCGGCATTATGCCTTTTGTATTAAATTCGGATGCGATTTCTGTGTTTCATCGAGAATAAGAGTGTCCAAGGGATACAGTAAACCTGAAGTGAAGCATCGGAAACTAAAACTGGACTCACAGGACAGGTTCAAATCATAGAAAGGTAGAGTGTCAGTCCACTTGTACTTAAGTCGGCATTGTGCCTTTTGTATTAAATTCGGATGCAATCTCTATGTTTCATCATCAATACGAATGTCCAAGGGATACTGTAAACCTGAAATGAATCATTGGAATCTAAAACTGGACTATCAGGAGAGGTTTAAATCATAGAAAGGTAGAGTGTCAGTCCTCTTGTACTTAAGTCGGCATTGTGCCTTTTGAATTTAATTCCGATGCAATTTCTGTGTTTCATCGTCAATAAGAACGTCCAAGGTATACACGTAACCTGAAGTCAATCATCGGAATCTGAAACTGGACTCACAGGAGGTGTTCAAATCATAGAAAGTGATAGTGTCAGTCCTGTTGTACTCAAGTTGGCATTGTGCCTTGTGTATTAAATTCGGATGCAATATCTGTGTTTCATCATCAATAAGAACGTCCAGTGTGTACACGAAACCTGAAGTCAAGCATCGGAATCTAAAACTGGACTCACAGGAGAGGTTCAAATCATAGAAAGTGAGAGTGTCAGTCCTCTTGTACTTAAGTCGGCATTGTGCCTTTTGTATTAAATTCGGATGCAATTGCTGTGTTTCATCGTCAATAAGAAAGCCCAAGGTATACAGTAAACCTGAAGTGAAGCATCTGAATCCAAAACTGGACTCACAGGGGAGGTTCAATTCATAGAAAGTGAAAGTGTCAGTCCTCTTGTACTTAAGTCGGCATTGTGCCTTTTGTATTAAATTCGGATGCAATTGCTGTGTTTCATCGTTAATAAGAAAGTCCAAGGGATACAGTAAACCTGAAATGAATCATCGGAAACTAAAACAGGACTCACAGAAGAAGTTCAAATCATATAAAGTTAGAGAGTCAGTCCTCTTTTCCTTAAGTCGGCATTGTGCCTTTTGTATTAAATTCGGACGCAATTTCTGTGTTTCATCGTCAATAAGAAGGTCCAAGGGATACAGTAGACCTGAAGTGAAGCATCAGAATCTAATACTGGGCTCACTGGAGAGGTTCAAATCATAGAATGTGAGAGTGTCAGTCCTCTTGTACTTAAGTCGGCTTTATGAATTTTGTATTAAATTCGGATACAATTTCTGTTTTTCATCGTCAATAAGAAGGTCCAAGGTATACAGTAAACCTGAAGTGAAGCATCGGAATCTAAATCTGGACTCACATTAGAGGTTCAAATCATAGAAAGTGAGAGTGTCAGTCCTCTTTTCCTTAAGTCGGCATTGTGCCTTTTGTATTAAATTCGGATGCAATTTCTGTGTTTCATCGTCAATAAGAAAGTCCAAGGGATACAGTAAACCTAAAGTGAATCATCGGAATCTAAAACTGGACTCACAGAAGAGGTTCATATCATAGAAAGTTAGAGAGTCAGTCCTCATGTACTTATGTCGGCATTGTGCCTTTTGAATTTAATTCGGATGCAATTTTTGTGTTTCATCGTCAATAAGAAGGTCCAAGGTATACAGTAAACCTGGAGTGAGGCATCGGAATCTAAAACTGAACTCACAGGAGAGGTTCAAATCATAGAAAGAGAGAGTGTCAGTCTTCTTGTACTTAAGTCGGCATTGTTCCGTTTGTATTAAATTCGGATGCAATTTCTGTGTTTCATCGTCAATAAGAAGGTCCAAGGTATACAGTAAACCTGAAGTGAAGCATCGGAATCCAAAACTGGACTCACAGGGGAGGTTCAACTCATAGAAAGTGAAAGTGTCAGTCCTCTTGTACTTAAGTCGGCATTGTGCCTTTTGTATTAAATTCGGATGCAATTGCTGTGTTTCATCGTCAATAAGAAAGTCCAAGGGATACAGTAAACCTGAAATGAATCATCGGAAACTAAAACAGGACTCACAGAAGAAGTTCAAATCATAGAAAGTTAGAGAGTCAGTCCTCTTGTACTTATGTCGGCATTGTGCCTTTCGAATTTAGTTCGGATGCAATTTCTGTGTTTCATCGTCTTTAAGAAGGTCCAAGGTATACAGGAAACCTGAAGTGAAGCATCGGAATCTAAAACTGGACTCATAGGAGAGGTTCAAATCATAGAAAGGTAGAGTGTCAGTCCTCTTGTACTTAAGTCGGCATTGTGCCTTTTGTATTAAATGCGGATGCAATTTCTGTGTTTCATCGTCAATAAGAAGGTCCAGGGGATACAGTAGACCTGAAGTAAAGCATCAGAATCTAAAACTGGACTCACAGGAGAGGATCAAATCATAGAAAGTGAGAGTGTCAGTCCTCTTGTACTTAAGTCGGCATTGTGCCTTTTGTATTAAATTCGGATGCAATTTCTGTGTTTCATCGTCAATAAGAAGGTCCAAGGTATACAGTAAACCTGAAGTGAAGCATCGGAATCTAAAACTGGACTCACAGGGGAGGTTCAATTCATAGAAAGTGAAAGTGTCAGTCCTCTTGTACTTAAGTCGGCATTGTGCCTTTTGTATTAAATTCGGATGCAATTTCTGTGTTTCATCGTCAATAAGAAGGTCCAAGGTATACAGTAAACCTGAAGTGAAGTATCGGAATCTAAAACTGGACTCACAGGGGAGGTTCAATTCATAGAAAGTGAAAGTTTCAGTCCTCTTGTACTTAAGTCGGCATTGTTCATTTTGTATTAAATTCGGATGTAATTGCTGTGTTTCATCGTCAATAAGAAGGTCCAAGGTATACAGGAAACCAGAAGTGAAGCATCGGAATCTAAAACTGGGCTCACAGGAGAGGTTCAAATCATAGAAAGAGAGAGTGGCTATCCTCTCGTATTTATGTCGGCATTATGCCTTTTGTATTAAATTCGGGTGCGATTTCTGTGTTTCATCGTCAATATGAGGGTCCAAGGGATACGGTAAACCTGAAGTGAAGCATCGGGATCTAAAACTGGACTCACAGGAGAGGTTCAAATCATAGAAAGTGTGTGTGTCACTCCTCTTGTAATTAAGTCTGCATTGTGCCTTTTGTATGAAATTCCGATACAATTTCTGTGTTTCATCGTCAATAAGAAGGTCCAAGGGATACAGTAAACCTGAAGTGAAGCATCGGAATCTAAAACTGGACTCACAGGAGAGGTTCAAATCATATAAAGTGAGAGTGTCAGTCCTCTTGTACTTAAGTTGGCATTGTGCCGTTTGTATTAAATTCGGATGCAATTTCTGTGTTTCATCGGCAATAAGGAGGTCCAAGGTATACAGTAAACCTGAAGTGCAGCATCGGAATCGAAAACTGGACTCACAGGGGAGGTTCAATTCATAGAAAGTGAAAGTGTCAGTCATCTTGTACTTAAGTCGGCATTGTGCCTTTTGTATTAAATTCGGATGCAATTGCTGTGTTTCATCGTCAATAAGAAAGTCCAAGGGATACAGTAAACCTGAAGTGAATCATCGGAAACTAAAACTGGACTCACAGGAGAGGTTCAAATCATAGAATGTGAGAGTGTCAGTCCTCTTGTACTTAAGTCGGCATTGTGAATTTTGTATTAAATTCGGATACAATTTCTGTTTTTCATCGTCAATAAGAAAGTGCAAGGGATACAGTAAACCTAAAGTGAATCATCGGAATCTAAAACTGGACTCACAGAAGAGGTTCAAGTCATAGAAAGTTAGAGAGTCAGTCCTCTTGTACTTATGTCGTCATTGTGCCTTTTGAATTTAATTCGGATGCAATTTTTGTGTTTCATCGTCAATATAAGGTCCAAGGTATACAGTAAACCTGGAGTGAGGCATCGGAATCTAAAACTGGACTCACAGGAGAGGTTCAAATGATAGAAAGAGAGAGTGTCAGTCCTCTTGTACTTAAGTCGGCATTGTGCCTTTTGTATTAAATTCGGATGCCATTTCTGTGTTTCATCGTCAATAAGAAGGTCCAAGGTATACAGGAAACCTGAAGTGAAGCATCGGAATCTAAAACTGGACTCACAGGGGAGGTTTAATTCATAGAAAGTTTGAGTGTCAGTCCTCTTGTACTTAAGTCGGCATTGTGCCTTTTGTATTAAATTCGGATGCCATTTCTGTGTTTCATCGTCAATAAGAAGGTCCAAGGTATACAGGAAACCTGAAGTGAAGCATCGGAATCTAAAACTGGACTCACAGGGGAGGTTCAATTCATAGAAAGTGAAAGTGTCAGTCCTCTTGTACTTAAGTCGGCATTGTCCCTTTTGTATTAAATTCGGATGCAATTTCTGTGTTTCATCGTCAATAAGAAGGTCCAAGGTATACAGTAAACCTGAAGTGAAGCATCGGAATCTAAAACTGGATTCACAGGGAGGTTCAATTCATAGAAAGTGAAAGTGTCAGTCCTCTTATACTTAAGTCGGCATTGTGCCTTTTGTATTAAATTCGGATGCAATTGCTGTGTTTCATCGTCAATAAGAAGGTATAAGGTATACAGGAAACCAGAAGTGAAGCATCAGAATCTAAAACTGGGCTCACAGGAGAGGTTCAAATAATAGAAAGTGAGAATGTCTATCCTCTCGTACTTAAGTCGGCATTATGCCTTTTGTATTAAATTCGGATGCGATTTCTGTGTTTCATCGTCAATAAGAGTGTCCAAGGGATACAGTAAACCTGAAGTGAAGCATCGGAAACTAAAACTGGACTCACAGGAGAGGTTCAAATCATAGAAAAGTAGAGTGTAAGTCCTCTTGTACTTAAGTCCGCATTGTGCCTTGGGAATTTAATTCCGATGCAATTTCTGAGCTTCATCGTCAAAAAGAAGGTCCAACGGATACAGCAAACCTGAAGTAAAAAATCGGAATCTAAAACTGGACTCACAGGAGAGGTTCAAATCATAGAAAGGTAGAGTGTCAGTCCTCTTGTACTTAAGTCGGCATTGTGCCTTTTGAATTTAATTCCGATGCAATTTCTGTGTTTCATCGTCAATAAGAACGTCCAAGGTATACACGTAACCTGAAGTCAATCATCGGAATCTGAAACTGGACTCACAGGAAGTGTTCAAATCATAGAAAGTGATAGTGTCAGTCCTGTTGCACTCAAGTTGGCATTGTGCCTTGTGTATTAAATTCGGATGCAATATCTGTGTTTCATCATCAATAAGAACGTCCAGGGTGTACACGAAACCTGAAGTCAAGCATCGGAATCTAAAACTGGACTCACAGGAGAGGTTCAAATCATAGAAAGTGAGAGTGTCAGTCCTCTTGTACTTAAGTCGGCATTGTGCCTTTTGTATTAAATTCGGATGCCATTTCTGTGTTTCATCGTCAATAAGAAGGTCCAAGGTATACAGTAAACCTGAAGTGAAGCATCGGAATCCAAAACTGGACTCACAGGGGAGGTTCAATTCATAGAAAGTGAAAGTGTCAGTCCTCTTGTACTTAAGTCGGCATTGTTCCTTTTGTATTAAATTCGGATGCAATTGCTGTGTTTCATCGTTAATAAGAAAGTCCAAGGGATACAGTAAACCTGAAATGAATCATCGGAAACTAAAACAGGACTCACAGAAGAAGTTCAAATCATATAAAGTTAGAGAGTCAGTCCTCTTGTACTTATGTCGGCATTGTGCCATTCGAATTTAATTCGGATGCAATTTCTGTGTTTCATCGTCTTTAAGAAGGTCCAAGGTATACAGGAAACCTGAAGTGAAGCATCGGAATCTAAAACTGGACTCACAGGAGAGGTTCAAATCACAGAAAGTGAAAGTTTCAGTCCTCTTGTACTTAAGTCGGCATTGTGCCTTTTGTATTAAATTCGGATGCAATTTCTGTGTTTCATCGTCAATAAGAAGGTCCAAGGTATACAGTAAACCTGAAGTGAAGCATCGGAATCTAAAACTGGACTCACAGGAGAGGTTCAAATCATAGAAAGGTATAGCGTCAGTCCTCTTGTACTTAAGTCGGAATTGTGCCTTTTGAATTTAATTCCGATGCAATTTCTGTGTTTCATCATCAATAAGAACGTACAAGGTATACACGAAACCTGAAGTCAATCATCGGAATCTGACACTGGACTCACAGGAGGTATTCAAATCATAGAAAGTGATAGTGTCAGTCCTCTTGTACTTAAGTCGGCATTGTGCCTTTTGTATTAAATTCGGATGCAATTTTGTGTTACATCGTCAATAAGAAGGTCCAGGGGATACAGTAGACCTGAAGTGAAGCATCAGAATCTAAAATTGGACTTACAGGAGAGGTTCAAATCATAGAAAGTGTGTGTGTCACTCCTCTTGTACTTAAGTCGGCATTGTGCCTTTTGTATGAAATTCCAATACAATTTCTGTGTTTCATCGTCAATAAGAAGGTCCAAGGGATACAGTAAACCTGAAGTGAAGCATCGGAATCTAAAACTGGACTCACAGGAGTGGTTCAAATCATAGAAAGTGAGACTGTCAGTCCTCTTGTACTTAAGTTGGCATTGTGCCGTTTGTATTAAATTCGGATGCAATTTCTGTGTTTCATCGTCAATAAGGAGGTCCAAGGTATACAGTAAACCTGAAGTGAAGCATCGGAATCTAAAACTGGACTCACAGGGGAGGTTCAATTCATAGAAATTGAAAGTGTCAGTCCTCTTGTACTTAAGTCGGCATTGTGCCTATTGTTTTAAATTCGGATGCAATTGCTGTGTTTCATCGTCAATAAGAATGTCCAAGGGATACAGTAAACGTGAAGTGAATCATCGGAAACTAAAACTGGACTCACAGAAGAGGTTCAAATCATAGAAAGTTAGAGAGTCAGTCCTCTTGTACTTATGTCGGCATTGTGCCTTTCGGATTTATTTCGGATGCAATATCTGTGTTACATCGTCTTTAAGAAGGTCCAAGGTATTCAGGAAACCTGAAGTGAAGCATCGGAATCTAAAACTGGACTCACAGGAGAGGTTCAAATCATAGAAAGTGAGAGTTTCAGTCCTCATTTCCTTAAGTCGGCATTGTGCCTTTTGTATTAAATTCGGATGCAATTACTGTGTTTCACCGTCAACAAGAAGGTCCAAGGGATACAGTAGACCTGAAGTTAAGCATCAGAATCTAAAACTGGACTCACAGGAGACGTTCAAATCATAGAATGTGAGAGTGTCAGTCCTCTTGTACTCAAGTCGGCATTGTGAATTTTGTATTAAATTCGGATACAATTTCTGTTTTTCATCGTCAATAAGAAGGTCCAAGGTATACAGTAAACCTGAAGTGAAGCATCGGAATCTAAAACTGGACTGAAAGGAGAGGTTCAAATCATAGAAAGTGAGAGTGTCAGTCCTCATGTACATAAGTCGGCATTGTGCCTTTTGTATTAAATTCGGATGCAATTTCTGTGTTCCATCGTCAATAAGAAGGTCGAAGGTATACAGTAAACCTGAAGTGAAGCATCGGAATCTAAAACTGGATTCACAGGGAGGTTCAATTCATAGAAAGTGAAAGTGTCAGTCCTCTTATACTTAAGTCGGCATTGTGCCTTTTGTATTAAATTCGGATGCAATTGCTGTGTTTCATCGTCAATAAGAAGGTATAAGGTATACAGGAAACCAGAAGTGAAGCATCAGAATCTAAAACTGGGCTCACAGGAGAGGTTCAAATCATAGAAAGTGAGAATGTCTCTCCTCTCGTACTTAAGTCGGCATTATGCCTTTTGTATTAAATTCGGATGCGATTTCTGTGTTTCATCGTCAATAAGAGTGTCCAAGGGATACAGTAAACCTGAAGTGAAGCATCGGAAACTAAAACTGGACTCACAGGAGAGGTTCAAATCATAGAAAAGTAGAGTGTAAGTCCTCTTGTACTTAAGTCCGCATTGTGCCTTGGGAATTTATTTCCAATGCAATTTCTGAGCTTCATCGTCAAAAAGAAGGTCCAACGGATACAGCAAACCTGAAGTAAAAAATCGGAATATAAAACTGGACTCACAGGAGAGGTTCAAATCATAGAAAGGTAGAGTGTCAGTCCTCTTGTACTTAAGTCGGCATTGTGCCTTTTGAATTTAATTCCGATGCAATTTCTGTGTTTCATCGTCAATAAGAACGTCCAAGGTATACACGTAACCTGAAGTCAATCATCGGAATCTGAAACTGGACTCACAGGAGGTGTTCAAATCATAGAAAGTGATAGTGTCAGTCCTGTTGTACTCAAGTTGGCATTGTGCCTTGTGTATTAAATTCGGATGCAATATCTGTGTTTCATCATCAATAAGAACGTCCAGGGTGTACACGAAACCTGAAGTCAAGCATCGGGATCTAAAACTGGACTCACAGGAGAGGTTCAAATCATAGAAAGTGAGAGTGTCAGTCCTCTTGTACTTAAGTCGGCATTGTGCCTTTTGTATTAAATTCGGATGCAATTGCTGTGTTTCATCGTCAATAAGAAAGCCCAAGGTATACAGTAAACCTGAAGTGAAGCATCGGAATCCAAAACTGGACTCACAGGGGAGGTTCAATTCATAGAAAGTGAAAGTGTCAGTCCTCTTGTACTTAAGTCGGCATTGTGCCTTTTGTATTAAATTGGGATGCAATTGCTGTGTTTCATCGTTAATAAGAAAGTCCAAGGGATACAGTAAACCTGAAATGAATCATCGGAAACTAAAACAGGACTCACAGAAGAAGTACAAATCGTATAAAGTTAGAGAGTCAGTCCTCTTGCACTTATGTCGGCATTGTGCCATTCCAATTTAATTCGCATGCAATTTCTGTGTTTCATCGTCTTTAAGAAGGTCCAAGGTATACAGGAAACCTGAAGTGAAGCATCGGAATCTAAAACTGGGCTCACAGGAGAGGTTCAGATCATAGAAAGTGAGAGTGTCTATCCTCTCGTACTAATGTCGCCATTATGCCTTTTGTATTAAATTCGGGTGCGGTTTCTGTGTTTCATCGTCAATATGAGGGTCCATGGGATACAGTAAACATGAAGTGAAGCATCGGGATCTAAAACTGGACTTACTGGAGAGGTTCAAATCATAGAAAGTGTGTGTGTCACTCCTCTTGTACTTAAGTCGGCATTGTGCCTTTTGTATGAAATTCCAATACAATTTCTGTGTTTCATCGTCAATAAGAAGGTCCAAGGGATACAGTAAACCTGAAGTGAAGCATCGGAATCTAAAACTGGACTCACAGGAGTGGTTCAAATCATAGAAAGTGAGACTGTCAGTCCTCTTGTACTTAAGTTGGCATTGTGCCGTTTGTATTAAATTCGGATGCAATTTCTGTGTTTCATCGTCAATAAGGAGGTCCAAGGTATACAGTAAACCTGAAGTGAAGCATCGGAATCTAAATCTGGACTCACAGGGGAGGTTCAATTCATAGAAATTGAAAGTGTCAGTCCTCTTGTACTTAAGTCGGCATTGTGCCTATTGTTTTAAATTCGGATGCAATTGCTGTGTTTCATCATCAATAAGAAAGTCCAAGGGACACAGTAAACGTGAAGTGAATCATCGGAAACTAAAACTGGACTCACAGAAGAGGTTCAAATCATAGAAAGTTAGAGAGTCAGTCCTCTTGTACTTATGTCGGCATTGTGCCTTTCGAATTTATTTCGGATGCAATTTCTGTGTTACATCGTCTTTAAGAAGGTCCAAGGTATTCAGGAAACCTGAAGTGAAGCATCGGAATCTAAAACTGGACTCACAGGAGAGGTTCAAATCATAGAAAGTGAGAGTTTCAGTCCTCTTTTCCTTAAGTCGGCATTGTGCCTTTTGTATTAAATTCGGATGCAATTACTGTGTTTCACCGTCAACAAGAAGGTCCAAGGGATACAGTAGACCTGAAGTTAAGCATCAGAATCTAAAACTGGACTCACAGGAGACGTTCAAATCATAGAATGTGAGAGTGTCAGTCCTCTTGTACTTAAGTCGGCATTGTGAATTTTGTATTAAATTCGGATACAATTTCTGTTTTTCATCGTCAATAAGAAGGTCCAAGGTATACAGTAAACCTGAAGTGAAGCATCGGAATCTAAAACTGGACTCACAGGGGAGGTTCAATTCATAGAAAGTGAAAGTGTCAGTCCTCTTGTACTTAAGTCGGCATTGTGCCTTTTGTATTAAATTCGGATGCAATTGCTGTGTTTCATCGTCATTAAGAAGGTCCAAGGTATACAGTAAACCTGAAGTGAAGCATCGGAATCTAAAACTGGACTCACAGGGGAGGTTCAATTCATAGAAAGTGAAAGTGTCAGTCCTCTTGTACTTAAGTCGGCATTGTGCCTTTTGTATTAAATTCGGATGCAATTGCTGTGTTTCATCGTCAATAAGAAGGTCCAAGGTATACAGGAAACCAGAAGTGAAGCATCGGAATCTAAAATTGGGCTCACAGGAGAGGTTCATATCGTAGAAAGTGAGAGTGTCAGTCCTCTTGTACTTAAGTCGGCATTGTGCTTTTTGTATTAAATTCGGATGCAATTTCTGTGTTTCACCGTCAATAAGAAAGACCAAGGGATACAGTAAACCTGAAGTGAATCATCGGAATCTAAAACTGGACTCACAGAAGAGGTTCAAATCATGGAAAGTTAGAGAGTCAGTCCTCTTGTACTTTTGTCGGCATTGTGCCCTTTGAATTTAATTCGGATGCAATTTCTGTGTTTCATTGTCAATAAGAAGGTCCAAGGTATACAGTAAACCTGAAGTGAGGCATCGGAATCTAAAACTGGACTCACAGGAAAGGTTCAAATCATAGAAAGTGAGAGTGTCAGTCCTCTTGTACTTAAGTCGGCGTTCTGAATTTTATATTAAATTCGGATACAATTTCTGTGTTTCATCGTCAATAAGAAGGTCGAAGGGATACAGTAAACCTGAAGTGAAGCTTCGGAATCTAAAACTGGACTCACAGGAGAGGTTCAAATCATAGAATGTGAGAGTGTCAGTCAACTTGTAGATAAGTCGGCATTGTGCCTTTTGAATAAAATTCGGATGCAATTTCTGTGTTTCATCGTCAATAAGAAGGTCCAAGGTATACAGTAAACCTGAAGTGAAGCATCGGAATCTAAAACTGGACTCACAGGGGAGGTTCAATTCATAGAAAGTGAAAGTGTCAGAACTCTTGTACTTAAGTCGGCATTGTGCCTTTTGTATTAAATTCAATTGCAATTGCTGTGTTTCATCGTCAATAAGAAGGTCCAAGGTATACAGGAAACCAGAAGTGAAGCATCGGAATCTAAAACTGGGCGCATAGGAGAGGTTCAAATGATAGAAAGTGAGAGTGTCTATCCTCTCGTACTTATGTCGGCATTATGCGTTTTGTATTAAATTCGGATGCGATTTCTGTGTTTCATCGTAAACATGAGGGTCCAAGGGATACAGTAAATCTGAAGTGAAGCATAGGAATCTAAAACTGGACTCACAAGAGAGGTTTAAATCATGGAAAGGAAGGGTGTCAGTCCTCTTGTACTTAAGTCGGCATTGTGCCTTTTGAATTTAATTCCGATGCAATTTCTGAGCTTCAACGTCAAAAAGAAGGTCCAACGGATACAGTAAACCTGAAGTGAAAAAACGGAATCTAAAACTGGACTCACAGGAGAGGTTCAAATCATAGAAAGTGAGAGTGTCAGTTCTCTTGTACTTAAGTCGGCATTGTGCATTTTGTATTAAATTCGGATGCAATTTCTGTGTTTCATCGTCATTAAGAAGGTCCAATGTATACAGTAAACCTGAAGTGAAGCATCGGAATCTAAAACTGGACTCACAGGGGCGGTTCAGTTCATAGAAAGTGAAAGTGTCAGTCCTCTTGTACTTAAGTCGGCATTGTGCCTTTTGTATTAAATTCGGATGCAATTGCTGTGTTTCATCGTCAATAAGATGGTCCAAGGTATACAGTTTTTTACGAATGGGTAGACTTCTTTTGTCTCTGTCTGGTCTTAGCCGCCATTAGACGATGCGTTACGAATTAATGTGAGTTGTATTGTTGTTTGATCTAAATATATTAGAGTTTATCAAAAGTGTGAATTATTTATGTAAATTAGCTTGCCCACGTCATCTATAAAATTTCTTTGAGAATTTTTCAGCATTTTTTAGCGGTGTTGCTGGGCTGTGCCGCGACCAACAATAGGCGGCACATTTAAAAAATTATCAAACCCGTAAATCGGGAACAGAAGCATAAAAATCAATAGTGAATTAAGAAATTGTTCTTCTTTTTCAGTGATCCTGTGGCTGATAAAATTTGAATTGATTATACGTTTGTGCATTCGTAGGCGGATAGTTAGTGTTAGTTAACATTGAAATTTAAACAGTTTGGTTCTTTCAAAATATCTTAAATGTGTAATGAAGTAGGTTTGATCAGTGATAAATGTCGGCTTGGCAATAATTAAAACATTTTCTGCTAATAGAGGTAATCTTGTGTTCTATGGCTAGTGCCGGGATAAAATTCAGTAAAAATATTTAACAAAAAAAAAACCCACTGCATCTGGAAAGTGTATGCCAAGGCCGAATGATTTAAAGGACTCAATTCTCAACCTAATATTCTTAACCAGTTCATATGAGTTCACGTAAATATTATTTTTTCCTTACATGTACGCAATTCTAAAAAAAGTAAAAATTTTTATTACCACACGAAAATAAGGGAGTGGTTCTACAACAAAGTTCGCACGAAAGAGAATTAACTTAAAAGCAAAGGATAAAATTTATTATTCTTCTTTAACGAAATTTCAAATCAATTCCAATCATTTCGACGATTTCGTTAAAACTCACAGGAGCGGTTCAAATCATAGAAAGTTAGAGTGTCAGTCCTCTTGTACTTGAGTCGGCATTGTGCCTTTTGAATTTATTTCGGATGTAATTTCTGTGATTCATCGTCAATAAGAAGTTCCAAGGTACACAGGAAACCTGAAGTGAAGCATTGGAATCTAAAACTGGACTCACAGAAGAGGTTCAAAACATAGAAAGTGAGAGTGTCAGTCCTCTTGTACTTAAGCCGGCATTGTGCCTTATGTATTAAAATCGGATGCAATTTCTGTGTTTCATCGTCAATAAGAAGGTCCAAGGTATACAGGAAACCGGAAGTGAAGCATCGGAATCTAAACCTGGACTCACAGGAGAGGTTCAAATCATAGAAAGTGAGAGTGTCAGTCCTCTTGTACTTAAGTCGGCATTGTGCCTTTTGTATTAAATTCGGATGCAATTTCTGTGTTTCATCGTCAATAAGAAGGTCCAAGGGATACAGTAAACCTGAAGTGAGGCATCGGAATCTAAAACTGGACTCACAGGATAGGTTCAAATCGTAGAAAGTTAGAGTGTCAGTCCTCTTGTACTTAAGTCGGCATTGTGCCTTTTGTATTAAATTCGGATGCAATTTCTGTGTTTCATCAACAATAAGAAGGTGCAAGGGATACAGTAAACCTGAGGTGAAGCATCGGAATCTAAAACTGTACTCACCGGAGAGGTTCAAATCATAGAAAGTTAGAGTGTCAGTCCTCTTGTACTTTAGTCGGCCTTGTGCCTTTTGAATTTAATTCCGATGCAATTTCTGTGTTTCATCGTCAGTAAGATGGTCCAAGGGGTACAGTAATTCTGAAGTGAGGCATCGGATTCTAAAACTGGACTTACAGGAGAGGTTCTAATCATAGAAAGTTAGAGTGTTAGTCCTCTCTTACTTAAGTCGGCACTTTGCCTTTTGCATTAAATTCGAATGCAATTTCTGTGTTTCATCGTCAACAAGAAGGTCCAAGGGATACAGTAAACCTGAAGTGAATCATCGGATTCTAAAAATGGACTCACAGGACAGGTTCAAATCATAGAAAATTAGAGCGTCAGTCTTCTTGTACTTAACTCGGCATTGTGCCTTTTCGATATCATTCCGATGCAATTTCTGTGCTACATCGTCAATAAGAAGGTCCATGGTGGACAGGAAACCGGAAGTGAAGCATCGGAATCTAAAACTGGACTCACAGGAGAGGTTCAAACCATAGAAAGTGAGAGTGTCAATCCTCTTGTACTTAAGTCGGCATTGCGACTTTTGTATTAAATTCGGATGCAATTTCTGTGTTTCCTCGTCAATATGAAGGTCCAAGGGATACAGTAAACCGGAAGTGAAGCATCGGAATCGAAAACTGGACTCACAGGAGAGGTTCAAATCATGGAAAGTTAGAGTGTCAGTCCACTTGTACTTAAGTCGGCATTGTGCCTTTTGAAATTTTATTCCGATGCAATTACTGTGTTTCATCATCATTAAGAGGTTCCAAGGTATACAGTAAACCTGTAGTGAAGCATTGGAAACTAAAACTGGACCCACAGGAGAGTTTCAAATCATAGAAAGTTAAAGTGACAGTCCTCTTGTACTTAAGTCGGCATTGTGCAATTTGTATTAAATTCCGATGCAATTTCTGTGTTTCATCGTCAATAAGAAGGTTCAAGGGATACAGTAAACCTGAAGTGAAGCATCGGAATCTAAACCTGGACCCACTGGAGAGGTTCAAATCATAGAAACTCAGAGTGTCAGTCCTCTAGTACTTAAGTCGGCATTGTGCCTTTTGAATTAAATTCGGATGCAATTTCTGTGCTTCATCGTCAATAAGAAGGTCCAAAGGATACAGTAATCCTGAAGTGACACATCGGAAACTAAAACTGGACTTACTGGAGAGGTTGAAATCATAGAAAGTTAGAGTGTCAGTCCTCTTGTACTTAAGTCGGCATTGTGCCTTCTGTATTAAATTCGGATGCAATTTCTGTGTATTATCGTCAATAAGAAGGTCCAAGGTATACAGGAAACCTGAAGTGAAGCATTGGAATCTGTAACTGGACTCACAGGAGTGCTTCAAATCATAGAAAGTGAAAGTGTCAGTCCTCTTGTACTTAAGTCGGCATTGTGCCTTTTGTATCAAATTCGGATGCAATATCTGTGTCTCAGGTTCAATAAGAAGGTCCAAGGGATACAGTAAACCTGACGTGAAGCATCGGAATCCAAAACTGGGCTCACTGGAGAGATTCAAATCATAGAAAGTTAGAGTGTCAGTCCTCTTGTACTTAAGTCGGCATTGTGACTTTTGAATTTATTTCGGATGCAATTTCTTTGTTTCATTAACAATAAGAAGGTCCAAGGTACACAGGAAACCTGAAGTGAAGCATCGGAATCTAAAACTGGACTCACAGGAGAGGTTCAAATCATAGAATGTAAGAGTGTCAGTCCTCTTGTACTTAAGTCGGCATTGTGCCTTTTGTATTAAAATCGGATGCAATTTCTGTGTTTCATCGTCATTAAGAAGGTCCAAGGTATACAGGAAACCGGAAGTGAAGCATCGGAATCTAAAACTGGACTCGCAGGAGAGGTTCAAATCATAGAAAATTAGAGTGTGAGTCTTCTTGTACTTAAGTCAGCATTGTGCCTTTTGTATTACATTCGGATGCAATTTCTGTGTTTCATCATCAATAAGAAGGTACAAGGGATGCAGTAAACCTGAAGTGAAGCATCGGAATCTAAAACTGGACTCACAGGAGAGGTTCAAATCATAGAAAGTTAGAGTGTCTGTCTTCTTGTACTGAAGTCGGCATTGTGCCTTTTGAATTTAATTCCGATGCAATTTCTGTGTTTCATCGTCAATAAGAAGGTCCAAGGTATACAGTAAACTTGAAGTGAAGCATCGGAATCCAAAACTGGTCTTACAGGAGAGATTGAAATCATAGAAAGTTAGAGTGTCAGTCCTATTGTACTTAAGTCGGCATTGTGCCTTTTGTATTAAATTCGGATGCAATATCTGTGTTTCATCATCAATAAGAAGGTCCTAGGCATACTGTAAACTTGAAGTGAAGCATCGTAATCTAAAACTGGACTCACAGGAGAGATTCAAATCATAGAAAGTTAGATTGTCAGTCCTCTAGTACTTAAGTCGCCATTGTGCCTTTTGTATTAAATTCGGATGCAATTTCTGTGTTTCATCATCAATAAGAAGGTCCAAGGGATACAGTAAACCTGACGTGAAGCATCGTAATCCAAAACTGGGCTCACAGGAGAGATTCAAATCATAGAAAGTTAGAGTGTCAGTCCTCTTGTACTTAAGTCGGCATTGTGCCTTTTGAAATTTTATTCCGATGCAATTACTGTGTTTCATCGTCAATAAGAAGTTCCAACGTATACAGCAAACCTGTGGTGAAGCATCGGAATCTAAAACTGGATTCACAGGAGAGATTCAAATCATAGAAAGGTAGAGTGTCAGTCCTCTTGTACTTAAGTCGGCATTGTGCCATTTGTATTAAATTCCGATGCAATTTCTGTGTTTCATCGTCAATAAGAAGGTTCAAGGGATACAGTAAACCTGAAGTAAAGCATCGGAATCTAAACCTGGACCCACAGGAGAGGTTCAAATCCTAGAAAGTGAGAGTGTCAGTCCTCTTGTACTTAAGTCGGCATTGTGCCTTTTGGATTAAATTCGGATGCAATTTCTGTGTTTCATCGTCAATAGGAAGGTCCAAGGGATACAGTAAACCTGAAGTGAAGCATCGGAATCTAAAACTGGACTCACAGGAGAGGTTCAAATCATAGAAAGTTAGAGTGTCAGTCCTCTTGAACTTAGGTCGGCATTGTGCATTTTGTTTTAAACTCGGATGCAATTTCTGTGTTTCATCGTCAATAAGAAGGTCCAAGGTATACAGGTAACCTGAAGTGAAGCATCGGAATCTGAAACTGGACTCACAGGAGAGGTTTTAATCATAGAAAGTGAGAGTGTCAGTCCTCTTCTACTTAAGTCGGCATTGTGCCTTTTGTATCAAATTCGGATGCAATTTCTGTGTTTCAGGTTCAATAAGAAGGTCCAAGGGATACAGTAAACCTGAAGTGAAGCATCGGAATCTAAAACTGGGCTCACAGGAGAGGTTCAAATCATAGAAAGTTAGAGTGTCAGTCCTCTTGTACTTAAGTCGGCATTGTGCCTTTTGAATTTATTTCGGATGTAATTTCTGTGTTTCATCGTCAATAAGAAGTTCCAAGGTACACAGGAAACCTGAAGTGAGGCATTGGAAACTAAAACTGGACTCACAGAAGAGGTTCAAATCATAGAAAGTGAGAGTGTCAGTCCTCTTGTACTTAAGCCGGCATTGTGCCTTTTGTAATAAAATCGGATGCAATTTCTGTGTTTCATCGTTAATAAGAAGGTCCAAGGTATACAGGAAACCGGAAGTGAAGCATCGGAATCTAAACCTGGACTCACAGGAGAGGTTCAAATCATAGAAAGTGAGAGTGTCAGTCCTCTTGTACTTAAGTCGGCATTGTGCCTTTTGTATTAAATTCGGACGCAATTTCTGTGTTTCATCGTCAATAAGAAGGTCCAAGGGATACAGTAAACCTGAAGTGAGGCATCGGAATCTAAAAATGGACTCACAGGAGAGGTTCAAATCGTAGAAAGTTAGAGTGTCAGTCCTCTTGTACTTTAGTCGGCCTTGTGCCTTTTGAATTTAATTCCGATGCAATTTCTGTGTTTCATCGTCAGTAAGATGGTCCAAGGGATACAGTAATCCTGAAGTGAGGCATCGGATTCTAAAACTGGACTTACAGGAGAGGTTCTAATCATAGAAAGTTAGAGTGTCAGTCCTCTTTTGCTTAAGTCGGCACATTGCCTTTTGTATTAAATTCGGATGCGATTTCTGTGTTTCATCGTCAATAAGAGGGTCCAAGGGATACATTAAACCTGAAGTGAAACATCGGAATCCAAAACTGGACTCACAGGAGAGGTTCAAATCATAGAAAGGTAGAGTGTCAGTCCTCTTGTACTTAAGTCGGCATTGTGCCTTTTGAATTTAATTCCGATGCAATTTCTGTATTTCATCGTCAATAAGAACATAAAAGGTATACACGACACCTGAAGTCAAGCATCCGAATCTGAAACTGGACTCACAGGAGGTGTTCAAATCATAGAAAGTGAGAGTGTCAGCCCTCTTGTACTTAAGTCGGCATTGTGCCGTTTGTATTAAATTCGGATGCAATTTCTGTGTTTCATCGTCAATAAGAACGTCCAAGGTGTACACGAAACGTAAAGTCAAACATCGGAATCTAAAACTGGACTCACAGGAGTGGTTCAAATCATAGAAAGTGCGAGTGTCAGTCCTCTTGTACTTAAGTCGGCATTGTGCCTTTTGTATTAAATTCGGATGCAATTTCTGTGTTTCATCGTCAATAAGAAAGTCCAAGGGATACAGTAAACCTGAAGTCAATCATCGGAATCTAAAACTGGACTCACAGAAGAGGTTCAAATCATAGAAAGTTAGAGAGTCAGTCCTCTTGTACTTATGTCGGCATTGTGCCTTTTGAATTTAATTTGGATGCAATTACTGTGTTTCATCATTAATAAGAAAGTCCAAGGGATACAGTAAACCTTAAGTGAAGCAACGGAATCTAAAACTGGATTCACAGGAGAGGTTCAAATCATAGAAAGTGGGGGTGTCAGTCCTCTTGTACTTAAGTTGGCTTTGTGCCTTTTGTATTAAATTCGGATGCAATTTCTGTGTTTCATCGATAACAAGAGGGTCCAAGGGATACAGTAAACCTGAAGTGAAGCATCGGAATCTAAAACTGGACTCACAGGAGAGGTTCAAAACATAGAAAGTGAGAGTGTCAGTCCTCTTGTACTTAAGTCGGCACTGTGCCTTTTGAATTTAATTCCGAAGCAATTTCTGTGCTTCATCGTCAAAAAGAAGGTCCAACGGATACAGTAAATCTGATGTGAAAAATCTGAATCTATGACTGGACTCACAGGAGAGGTTCAAACCACAGAAAGTGAGAGTGTCAGTCCTCTTGTACTTAAGTCGGCATTGTGACTTTTGTATTAAATTCGGATGCAATTTCTGTGTTTCATCGTCAATAAGAAGGTCCAAGGGATACAGTAATCCTGAAGTGAAGCATCGGAATCTAAACCTGGACCCACAGGAGAGGTTCAAATCATAGAAAGTCAGAGTGTCAATCCTCAAGTACTTAAGTCGGCATTGTGCCTTTTGAATTTATTTCGGATGTAATTTCTGTGTTTCATCGTCAATAAGAAGTTCCAAGGTACACAGGAAACCTGAAGTGAGGCATTGGAAACTAAAACTGGACTCACAGAAGAGGTTCAAATCATAGAAAGTGAGAGTGTCAGTCCTCTTGTACTTAAGCCGGCATTGTGCCTTTTGTAATAAAATCGGATGCAATTTCTGTGTTTCATCGTCAATAAGAAGGTCCAAGGTATACAGGAAACCGGAAGTGAAGCATCGGAATCTAAACCTGGACTCACAGGAGAGGTTCAAATCATAGAAAGTGAGAGTGTCAGTCCTCTTGTACTTAAGTCGGCATTGTGCCTTTGGTATTAAATTCGGACGCAATTTCTGTGTTTCATCGTCAATAAGAAGGTCCAAGGGATACAGTAAACCTGAAGTGAGGCATCGGAATCTAAAAATGGACTCACAGGAGAGGTTGAAATCGTAGAAAGTTAGAGTGTCAGTCCTCTTGTACTTTAGTCGGCCTTGTGCCTTTTGAATTTAATTCCGATGCAATTTCTGTGTTTCATCGTCAGTAAGATGGTCCAAGGGATACAGTAATCCTGAAGTGAGGCATCGGATTCTAAAACTGGACTTACAGGAGAGGTTCTAATCATAGAAAGTTAGAGTGTCAGTCCTCTTTTACTTAAGTCGGCACATTGCCTTTTGTATTAAATTCGGATGCGATTTCTGTGTTTCATCGTCAATAAGAGGGTCCAAGGGATACATTAAACCTGAAGTGAAACATCGGAATCCAAAACTGGACTCACAGGAGAGGTTCAAATCATAGAAAGGTAGAGTGTCAGTCCTCTTGTACTTAAGTCGGCATTGTGATTTTTGAATTTAATTCCGATGCAATTTCTGTGTTTCATCGTCAATAAGAACATCCAAGGTATACACGACACCTGAAGTCAAGCATCCGAATCTGAAACTGGACTCACAGGAGGTGTTCAAATCATAGAAAGTGAGAGTGTCAGCCCTCTTGTACTTAAGTCGGCATTGTGCCGTTTGTATTAAATTCGGATGCAATTTCTGTGTTTCATCGTCAATAAGAACGTCCAAGGTGTACACGAAACGTAAAGTCAAACATCGGAATCTACAACTGGACTCACAGGAGTGGTTCAAATCATAGAAAGTGCGAGTGTCAGTCCTCTTGTACTTAAGTCGGCATTGTGCCTTTTGTATTAAATTCGGATGCAATTTCTGTGTTTCATCGTTAATAAGAAAGTCCAAGGGATACAGTAAACCTGAAGTGAATCATCGGAATCTAAAACTGGACTCACAGAAGAGGTTCAAATCATAGGAAGTTAGAGAGTCAGTCCTCTTGTACTTATGTCGGCATTGTGCCTTTTGAATTTAATTCGGATGCAATTACTGTGTTTCATCATTAATAAGAAAGTCCAAGGGATACAGTAAACCTTAAGTGAAGCAACGGAATCTAAAACTGGATTCACAGGAGAGGTTCTAATCATAGAAAGTGGGGGTGTCAGTCCTCTTGTACTTAAGTTGGCTTTGTGCCTTTTGTATTAAATTCGGATGCAATTTCTGTGTTTCATCGATAACAAGAGGGTCCAAGGGATACAGTAAACCTGAAGTGAAGCATCGGAATCTAAAACTCGACTCACAGGAGAGGTTCAAAACATAGAAAGTGAGAGTGTCAGTCCTCTTGTACGTAAGTCGGCACTGTGCCTTTTGAATTTAATTCCGAAGCAATTTCTGTGCTTCATCGTCAAAAAGAAGGTCCAACGGATACAGTACATCTGATGTGAAAAATCTGAATCTATGACTGGACTCACAGGAGAGGTTCAAACCATAGAAAGTGAGAGTGTCAGTCCTCTTGTACTTAAGTCGGCATTGTGACTTTTGTATTAAATTCGGATGCAATTTCTGTGTTTCCTCGTCAGTATGAAGATCCAAGGGATACAGTAAACCGGAAGTGAAGCATCGGAATCGAAAACTGGACTCACAGGAGAGTTTCAAATCATTGAAAGTTAGAGTGTCAGTCCACTTGTACTTAAGTCGGCATTGTGCCTTTTGAATTTTTATTCCGATGCAATTACTGTGTTTCATCATCATTAAGAGGTTCCAAGGTATACAGTAAACCTGTAGTGAAGCATCGGAATCTAAAACTGGACCCACAGGAGAGTTTCAAATCATAGAAAGTTAAAGTGACAGTCCTCTTGTACTTAAGTCGGCATTGTGCATTTTGTATTAAATTCCGATGCAATATCTGTGTTTCATCGTCAATAAGAAGGTTCAAGGGATACAGTAAGCCTGAAGTGAAGCATCGGAATCTAAACCTGGACCCACAGGAGAGGTTCAAATCATAGAAAGTCAGAGTGTCAGTCCTCTAGTACTTAAGTCGGCATTGTGCCTTTCGAATTAAATTCGGATGCAATTTCTGTGCTTCATCGTCAATAAGAAGGTCCAAGGGATACAGTAATCCTGAAGTGAAGCATCGGAAACTAAAACTGGACTCACTGGAGAGGTTGAAATCATAGAAAGTTAGAGTGTCAGTCCTCTTGTACTTAAGTCGGCATTGTGCCTTTTGTATTAAATTCGGATGCAATTTCTGTGTATTATCGTCAATAAGAAGGTCCAAGGTATACAGGAAACCTGAAGTGAAGCATCGGAATCTGAAACTGGACTCACAGGAGAGGTTCAAATCATAGAAAGTTAGCGTGTCAGTCCTCTTGTACTTAAGTCGGCATTGTGACTTTTGAATTTATTTCGGATGCCATTTCTTTGTTTCATCGTCAATAAGAGGGTCCAAGGTACACAGGAAACCTGAAGAGAAGCATCAGAATCTAAAACTGGACTCACAGGAGAGATTCAAATCATAGAAAGTTAGAGTGTCAGTCCTCTAGTACTTAAGTCGCCATTGTGCCTTTTGTATTAAATTCGAATGCAATTTCTGTGTTTCATCATCAATAAGAAGGTCCAAGGGATACAGTAAACCTGACGTGAAGCATCGGAATCCAAAACTAGGCTCACAGGAGAGATTCAAATCATAGAAAGTTAGAGTGTCAGTCCTCTTGTACTTAAGTCGGCATTGTGCCTTTTGAAATTTTATTCCGATGCAATTACTGTGTTTCATCGTCAATAAGAAGTTCCAAGGTATACAGCAAACCTGTGGTGAAGCATCGGAATCTAAAACTGGACTCACAGAAGAGATTCAAATCATAGAAAGGTAGAGTGTCAGTCCTCTTGTACTTAAGTCGGCATTGTGCCTTTTGTATTAAATTCCGATGCAATTTCTGTGTTTCATCGTCAATAAGAAGGATCAAGGGATACAGTAAACCTGAAGTGAAGCATCGGAATCTAAACCTGGACCCACACTAGAGGTTCAAATCTTAGAAAGTGAGAGTGTCAGTCCTCTTGTACTTAAGTCGGCATTGTGCCTTTTGGATTAAATTCGGATGCAATTTCTGTGTTTCATCGTCAATAAGAAGGTGCAAGGGATACAGGAAACCTGAAGTGAAGCATCGGAATCTAAAACTGGACTCACAGGAGAGGTTCAAATCATAGAGAGTTAGAGTGTCAGTCCTCTTGAACTAAGGTCGGCATTGTGCATTTTGTATTAAACTCGGATGCAATTTCTGTGTTTCATCGTCAATAAGAAGGTCCAAGGTATACAGGAAACCTGAAGTGAAGCATCGGAATCTGAAACTGGACTCACAGGAGAGGTTCAAATCATAGAAAGTGAGAGTGTCAGTCCTCTTCTACTTAAGTCGGCAATGTGCCTTTTGTATCAAATTCGGATGCAATTTCTGTGTTTCAGGTTCAATAAGAAGGTCCAAGGGATACAGTAAACCTGAAGTGAAGCATCGGAATCTAAAACTGGGCTCACAGGAGCGGTTCAAATCATAGAAAGTTAGAGTGTCAGTCCTCTTGTACTTGAGTCGGCATTGTGCCTTTTGAATTTATTTCGGATGTAATTTCTGTGATTCATCGTCAATAAGAAGTTCCAAGGTACACAGGAAACCTGAAGTGAAGCATTGGAATCTAAAACTGGACTCACAGAAGAGGTTCAAAACATAGAAAGTGAGAGTGTCAGTCCTCTTGTACTTAAGCCGGCATTGTGCCTTATGTATTAAAATCGGATGCAATTTCTGTGTTTCATCGTCAATAAGAAGGTCCAAGGTATACAGGAAACCGGAAGTGAAGCATCGGAATCTAAACCTGGACTCACAGGAGAGGTTCAAATCATAGAAAGTGAGAGTGTCAGTCCTCTTGTACTTAAGTCGGCATTGTGCCTTTTGTATTAAATTCGGATGCAATTTCTGTGTTTCATCGTCAATAAGAAGGTCCAAGGGATACAGTAAACCTGAAGTGAGGCATCGGAATCTAAAACTGGACTCACAGGATAGGTTCAAATCGTAGAAAGTTAGAGTGTCAGTCCTCTTGTACTTATGTCGGCATTGTGCCTTTTGTATTAAATTCGGATGCAATTTCTGTGTTTCATCGTCAGTAAGATGGTCCAAGGGATACAGTAATTCTGAAGTGAGGCATCGGATTCTAAGACTGGACTTACAGGAGGGGTTCTAATCATAGAAAGTTAGAGTGTTAGTCCTCGCTTACTTAAGTCGGCACTTTGCCTTTTGTATTAAATTCGAATGCAATTTCTGTGTTTCATCGTCAACAAGAAGGTCCAAGGGATACAGTAAACCTGAAGTGAATCATCGGATTCTAAAAATGGACTCACAGGACAGGTTAAAATCATAGAAAATTAGAGCGTCAGTCTTCTTGTACTTAACTCGGCATTGTGCCTTTTCGATATCATTCCGATGCAATTTCTGTGCTTCATCGTCAATAAGAAGGTCCATGGTATACAGGAAACCGGAAGTGAAGCATCGGAATCTAAAACTGGACTCACAGGAGAGGTTCAAATTATAGATAGTGAGAGTGTCAGTCCTCTTGTACTTAAGTCGGCATTGTGCATTTTGTATTAAATTCCGGTGCAATTTCTATGTTTCATCGTCAATAAGAATGTCCAAGGGATACAGTAAACCTGAAGTGAGGCATCGGAATCTAAAACTGGACTCACAGGATAGGTTCAAATCGTAGAAAGTTAGAGTGTCAGTCCTCTTGTACTTATGTCGGCATTGTGCCTTTTGTATTAAATTCGGATGCAATTTCTGTGTTTCATCGTCAGTAAGATGGTCCAAGGGATACATTAATTCTGAAGTGAGGCATCGGATTCTAAGACTGGACTTACAGGAGAGGTTCTAATCATAGAAAGTTAGAGTGTTAGTCCTCGCTTACTTAAGTCGGCACTTAGCCTTTTGTATTAAATTCGGATGTAATTTCTGTGTTTCATCCTCAATAAGAAGGTCCAATTGATACAGTAAACCTGAAATGAATCATCGGATTCTAAAACTGGGCTCACAGGACCGGTTCAAATCATAGAAAATTAGAGCGTCAGTCATTTTGTACTTAAGTCGGCATTGTGCCTTTTCAGTTTCATACCGATGCAATTTATGTGCTTCATCGTCATTAAGAAGGTCCATGGTATACAGTAAACCTTAAGTGTAGCATCGGAATCTAAAACTGGAGTCAAAGGAGAGGTTCAAATCATAGAAATTTAGAAAGTCAGTCCTCTTGAACTGAAGTCGGAATTGTGCCTTTTGAATTTAATTCCGATGCTATGTCTGTGTTTCATCGTCAATAAGAAGGTCCAAGGTATACAGTAAACTTGAAGTGAAGCATCGGTATCTAAAACTGGACTCACAGGAGAGATTCAAATCTTAGAAAATTAGAGTGTCAGTCCTTTTGTACTTAAGTCGTCATTGTGTCTTTTGTATTAAATTCGGATGAAATTTCTGTGTTTCATCGTCAATAAGAAGGTCCAAGGAATACAGTGAACCTGAAGTGAAGCATCGGAATCTAAAACTAAACTCACAGGAGAGGTTCAAATCCTAGAAAGTTAGAGTGTCAGTCCTCTTCTACTTAAGTCGGCATTGTGCCTTTGGAATTGAATTCTGATGCAATTTCTGTGTTTCGTCGCAAATAAGAAGGTCCAAGGTATACAGTGAACCTGAAGTGAAGCATCGGAATCTAAAACTAAACTCACAGGAGAGGTTCAAATCCTAGAAAGTGAGAGTGTCAGTCCTCTTGTACTTAAGTCGGCATTGTGACTTTTGTATTAAATTCGGATGCAATTTCTGAGTTTCATCATCAATAAGAAGGGCCAAGGTATACAGTAAACCTGAAGTGAAGCATCGGAATCTAAAACTGGGCTAACAGGATCGGTTCAAATCATAGAAAGTTAGAGTGTCAGTCCTCTTGTACTTAAGTCGGCATTGTGCCCTTTGTATTAATTTCGGATGCAATATCTGTGATTGATCGTCAATAAGAAGGTCCAAGGGATACAGTAAACCTGAAGTGAAGCATCGGAATCCGAAACTGACTCACAGGAGAGGTTCAAATCATAGAAAGTTAGGGTGTCAGTCCTCTTGTACTTAAGTCGTCATTGTGCCGTTTGTATTAAATTCGGATGCAATTTCTGAGTTTCATCATCAATAAGAAGGTCCAAGGGATACAGTAAACCTGAAGTGAAGCATCGGAATCTAAAACTGGGCTAACAGGAGAGGTTCAAATCATAGAAAGTTAGAGTGTCAGTCCTCTTGTACTTAAGTCGGCATTGTGCCTTTTGTATTAAATTCGAATGCAATTTCTGTGTTTCATCGTCAATAAGAAGGTTTAAGGGATACAGCAAACTGAGGTGAAGCATCGGAATCTAAACCTGGACCCACAGGAGAAGTTCTAATCATAGAAAGTGAGAGTGTCAGTCCTCTTGTACTTAAGCCCGCATTGTGCCTTTTGTATTAAATTCGGATGCAATTTCTGTGTTTCATCGTCAATAAGAAGGTCCAAGGGATACAGTAAACCGGAAGTGAAGCATCGGAATCTAAAACTGGACTCACAGGAGAGGTTCAAATCATAGAAAGTTAGGGTGTCAGTCCTCTTGTACTTAAGTCGGCATTGAGCCGTTTGTATTAAATGGGATCCAATATCTGCGTTCCGTCATCAATAAGAAGGTCCAAGGGATACAGTAAACCTGAAGTGAAGCATCGGAATCTAAAACTGGGCTAACTGGAGAGGTTCAAATCATAGAAATTTAGAGTGTCAGTCCTCTTGTACTTAAGTCGGCATTGTGCCTTTTGTATTATATTCGGATGCAGTTTCTTTGTTTCATTGCCAATAAAAAGGTCCAAGGTAAATAGGAAACCGGAAGTGAAGGATCGGAATCTAAAACTGGACTCACAGGAGAGGTGCAAATCATAGAAAGTGAGAGTGTCTGTCCTCTTGTACTTAAGTCGGCATTGTGCCTTTTGTATTTAATTCGGATGCAATTTCTGTGTTTCATCGTCAATATGAAGGTCCAAGGGATACAGTAAACCTGAAGTGAGGCATCGGAATCTATAACTGGACTCACAGGAGAGGTTCAAATCATTGAAAGATAGAGTGTCAGTCTTCTTGTACTTAAGTCGGCATTGTGCCCTTTGTATTAAATTCGCATGCAATTTCTGTGTTTCATCATCAATACGAAGGTACAAAGGATACAGTAAACCTGAAGTGAAGCGTCGGAATCTAAAACTGGACTCACTGGAGAGGTTCAAATCATAGGAAGTTAGAGTGTCAGTCCTCTTGTACTTTAGTCGGCCTTGTGCCTTTTGAATTTAATTGCGATGCAATTTCAGTGTTTCATCGTCAATAAGATGGTCCAAGGGATACAGTGAACCTGAAGTGAAGCATCGGAATCTAAAACTAAACTCACAAGAGAGGTTCAAATCGTAGAAAGTTAGAGCGTCAGTCCTCTTCTACTTAAGTCGGCATTGTGCCTTTTGAATTGAATTCCGATGCAATTTCTGTGTTTCGTCGCAAATAAGAAGGTCCAAGGTATACAGTGAACCTGAAGTGAAGCATCGGAATCTAAAACTAGACTCACAGGAGAGGTTCAAATCATAGAAAGTTAGAGTGTCAGTCCTCTTGTACTTAAGTCGGCATTGTGACTTTTGTATTATATTCGGATGCAGTTTCTTTGTTTCATTGTTAATAAAAAGGTCCAATGTATACAGGTAACCGGAGGTGAAGCATCGGAATCTAAAACTGGACACACAGGAGAGGTTCAAATCATAGAAAGTGAGAGTATCTGTCCTCTTGTACTTAAGTCGGCATTGTGCCTTTTGTATTTAATTCGGATGCAATTTCTGTGTTTCATCGTCAACATGAAGGTCCAAGGGATACAGTAAACCTGAAGTGAGGCATCGGAATCTAAAACTGGACTCACAGGAGAGGTTCAAATCATAGAAAGATAGAGTGTCAGTCTTCTTGTACTTAAGTCGGCATTGTGCCCTTTGTATTAAATTCGCATGCAATTTCTGTGTTTCATCATCAATAAGAAGGTCCAAGGGATACAGTAAACCTGAAGTGAAGCATCGGATTCTAAAACTGGACTTACAGGAGAGGTTGAAATCATAGAAAATTAGAGTGTCAGTCCTCTTGTACTTAAGTCGGCATTGTACCTTTTGTATAAAATTCGGATGTAATTTCTGTGTTTCATCGTCAGTAAGAAGGTCCAAGGGATACAGTAATTCTGAAGTGAGGCATCGGATTCTAAGACTGGACTTACAGGAGGGGTTCTAATCATAGAAAGTTAGAGTGTTAGTCCTCGCTTACTTAAGTCGGCACTTTGCCTTTTGTATTAAATTCGAATGCAATTTCTGTGTTTCATCGTCAACAAGAAGGTCCAAGGGATACAGTAAACCTGAAGTGAATCATCGGATTCTAAAAATGGACTCACAGGACAGGTTAAAATCATAGAAAATTAGAGCGTCAGTCTTCTTGTACTTAACTCGGCATTGTGCCTTTTCGATATCATTCCGATGCAATTTCTGTGCTTCATCGTCAATAAGAAGGTCCATGGTATACAGGAAACCGGAAGTGAAGCATCGGAATCTAAAACTGGACTCACAGGAGAGGTTCAAATTATAGATAGTGAGAGTGTCAGTCCTCTTGTACTTAAGTCGGCATTGTGCATTTTGTATTAAATTCCGGTGCAATTTCTATGTTTCATCGTCAATAAGAATGTCCAAGGGATACAGTAAACCTGAAGTGAGGCATCGGAATCTAAAACTGGACTCACAGGATAGGTTCAAATCGTAGAAAGTTAGAGTGTCAGTCCTCTTGTACTTATGTCGGCATTGTGCCTTTTGTATTAAATTCGGATGCAATTTCTGTGTTTCATCGTCAGTAAGATGGTCCAAGGGATACATTAATTCTGAAGTGAGGCATCGGATTCTAAGACTGGACTTACAGGAGAGGTTCTAATCATAGAAAGTTAGAGTGTTAGTCCTCGCTTACTTAAGTCGGCACTTAGCCTTTTGTATTAAATTCGGATGTAATTTCTGTGTTTCATCCTCAATAAGAAGGTCCAATTGATACAGTAAACCTGAAATGAATCATCGGATTCTAAAACTGGGCTCACAGGACCGGTTCAAATCATAGAAAATTAGAGCGTCAGTCATTTTGTACTTAAGTCGGCATTGTGCCTTTTCAGTTTCATACCGATGCAATTTATGTGCTTCATCGTCATTAAGAAGGTCCATGGTATACAGTAAACCTTAAGTGTAGCATCGGAATCTAAAACTGGAGTCAAAGGAGAGGTTCAAATCATAGAAATTTAGAAAGTCAGTCCTCTTGAACTGAAGTCGGAATTGTGCCTTTTGAATTTAATTCCGATGCTATGTCTGTGTTTCATCGTCAATAAGAAGGTCCAAGGTATACAGTAAACTTGAAGTGAAGCATCGGTATCTAAAACTGGACTCACAGGAGAGATTCAAATCTTAGAAAATTAGAGTGTCAGTCCTTTTGTACTTAAGTCGTCATTGTGTCTTTTGTATTAAATTCGGATGAAATTTCTGTGTTTCATCGTCAATAAGAAGGTCCAAGGAATACAGTGAACCTGAAGTGAAGCATCGGAATCTAAAACTAAACTCACAGGAGAGGTTCAAATCCTAGAAAGTTAGAGTGTCAGTCCTCTTCTACTTAAGTCGGCATTGTGCCTTTGGAATTGAATTCTGATGCAATTTCTGTGTTTCGTCGCAAATAAGAAGGTCCAAGGTATACAGTGAACCTGAAGTGAAGCATCGGAATCTAAAACGAGACTCACAGGAGAGGTTCAAATCATAGAAAGTTAGAGTGTCAGTCCTCTTGTACTTAAGTCGGCATTGTGCCTTTTGTATTATATTCGGATGCAGTTTCTTTGTTTCATTGTCAATAAAAAGGTCCAATGTATACAGGAAACCGGAGGTGAAGCATCGGAATCTAAAACTGGACTCACAGGAAAGGTTCAAATCATAGAAAGTGAGAGTGTCAGTCCTCTTGTACTTAAGTCGGCATTGTGCCTTTTGTATTAAATTCCGATTCAATTTCTGTGCATCATCGTCAATAAGAAGGTCCAAGCGATACAGTAAACCTGAAGTGAATCATCGGATTCTAAAACTGGACTCACAGGACAAGTTCAAATCATAGACAATTACAGCGTCAGTCCTCTTGTACTTAAGTCGACATTGTGCCATTTGAATTGAATTCCGATGCAATTTCTGTGTTTCATCGGCAATACGAAGGTCCAAAGTATACAGTGAACCTGAAGTGAAGCATCGGAATCTAAAACTAGACTCACAGGAGAGGTTCAAATCATAGGAAGTTAGAGTGACAGTCCTCCTGTACTTAAGTCGGCATTGTGCCTTTTGTATTAAATTCGAATGCAATTTCTGTGTTTCATCGTCAATAAGAAGGTTTAAGGGATACAGCAAACTGAGGTGAAGCATCGGAATCTAAACCTGGACCCACAGGAGAAGTTCTAATCATAGAAAGTGAGAGTGTCAGTCCTCTTGTACTTAAGCCCGCATTGTGCCTTTTGTATTAAATTCGGATGCAATTTCTGTGTTTCATCGTCAATAAGAAGGTCCAAGGGATACAGTAAACCGGAAGTGAAGCATCGGAATCTAAAACTGGACTCACAGGAGAGGTTCAAATCATAGAAAGTTAGGGTGTCAGTCCTCTTGTACTTAAGTCGGCATTGAGCCGTTTGTATTAAATGGGATCCAATATCTGCGTTCCGTCATCAATAAGAAGGTCCAAGGGATACAGTAAACCTGAAGTGAAGCATCGGAATCTAAAACTGGGCTAACTGGAGAGGTTCAAATCATAGAAATTTAGAGTGTCAGTCCTCTTGTACTTAAGTCGGCATTGTGCCTTTTGTATTATATTCGGATGCAGTTTCTTTGTTTCATTGCCAATAAAAAGGTCCAAGGTAAATAGGAAACCGGAAGTGAAGGATCGGAATCTAAAACTGGACTCACAGGAGAGGTGCAAATCATAGAAAGTGAGAGTGTCTGTCCTCTTGTACTTAAGTCGGCATTGTGCCTTTTGTATTTAATTCGGATGCAATTTCTGTGTTTCATCGTCAATATGAAGGTCCAAGGGATACAGTAAACCTGAAGTGAGGCATCGGAATCTATAACTGGACTCACAGGAGAGGTTCAAATCATTGAAAGATAGAGTGTCAGTCTTCTTGTACTTAAGTCGGCATTGTGCCCTTTGTATTAAATTCGCATGCAATTTCTGTGTTTCATCATCAATACGAAGGTACAAAGGATACAGTAAACCTGAAGTGAAGCGTCGGAATCTAAAACTGGACTCACTGGAGAGGTTCAAATCATAGGAAGTTAGAGTGTCAGTCCTCTTGTACTTTAGTCGGCCTTGTGCCTTTTGAATTTAATTGCGATGCAATTTCAGTGTTTCATCGTCAATAAGATGGTCCAAGGGATACAGTGAACCTGAAGTGAAGCATCGGAATCTAAAACTAAACTCACAAGAGAGGTTCAAATCGTAGAAAGTTAGAGCGTCAGTCCTCTTCTACTTAAGTCGGCATTGTGCCTTTTGAATTGAATTCCGATGCAATTTCTGTGTTTCGTCGCAAATAAGAAGGTCCAAGGTATACAGTGAACCTGAAGTGAAGCATCGGAATCTAAAACTAGACTCACAGGAGAGGTTCAAATCATAGAAAGTTAGAGTGTCAGTCCTCTTGTACTTAAGTCGGCATTGTGACTTTTGTATTATATTCGGATGCAGTTTCTTTGTTTCATTGTTAATAAAAAGGTCCAATGTATACAGGTAACCGGAGGTGAAGCATCGGAATCTAAAACTGGACACACAGGAGAGGTTCAAATCATAGAAAGTGAGAGTATCTGTCCTCTTGTACTTAAGTCGGCATTGTGCCTTTTGTATTTAATTCGGATGCAATTTCTGTGTTTCATCGTCAACATGAAGGTCCAAGGGATACAGTAAACCTGAAGTGAGGCATCGGAATCTAAAACTGGACTCACAGGAGAGGTTCAAATCATAGAAAGATAGAGTGTCAGTCTTCTTGTACTTAAGTCGGCATTGTGCCCTTTGTATTAAATTCGCATGCAATTTCTGTGTTTCATCATCAATAAGAAGGTCCAAGGGATACAGTAAACCTGAAGTGAAGCATCGGATTCTAAAACTGGACTTACAGGAGAGGTTGAAATCATAGAAAATTAGAGTGTCAGTCCTCTTGTACTTAAGTCGGCATTGTACCTTTTGTATAAAATTCGGATGTAATTTCTGTGTTTCATCGTCAGTAAGAAGGTCCAAGGGATACAGTAAACCTGAAGTGAATCATCGGATTCTAAAACTGGACTCACAGGACAGGTTCAAATCATAGAAAATTAGAGCGTCAGTCATCTTGTACTTTAGTCGGCATTGTGGCTTTTCAATTTCATTCCGATGTAATTTATGCGCTTCATCGTCATTAAGAAGGTCCATGGTATACAGTAAACCTGAAGTGTGGCATCGGAATCTAAAACTGGACTCAAAGGAGAGGTTCAAATCATAGAAATTTAGAAAGTCAGTCCTCTTGAACTGAAGTCGGAATTGTGCCTTTTGAAGTTAATTCCGATGCTATTTCTGTGTTTCATCGTCAATAAGAAGGTCCAAGGTATACAGTAAACTTGAAGTGAAGCATCGGTATCTAAAACTGGACTCACAGGAGAGATTCAAGTCATAGAAAGTTAGAGTGTCAGTCCTTTTGTACTTAAGTCGTCATTGTGTCTTTTGTATTAAATTCGGATGAAATTTCTGTGTTGCATCGTCAATAAGAAGCTCCAAGGGATACAGTGAACCTGAAGTGAAGCATCGGAATCTAAAACTAAACTCACATAAGAGGTTCAAATCCTAGAAAGTTAGAGTGTCAGTCCTCTTCTACTTAAGTCGGCATTGTGCCTTTTGAATTGAATTCCGATGCAATTTCTGTGTTTCGTCGCAATATGAAGGTCCAAGGTATACAGTGAACCTGAAGTGAAGCATCTGAATCTAAAACTAGACTCACAGGAGAGGTTCAAATCATAGAAAGTTAGAGTGTCAGTCCTCTTGTACTTAAGTCGGCATTGTGACATTTGTATTAAATTCGAATGCAATTTCTGTGGTTCTTCGTCAATAAGAAGGTCCAAGGGATACAGTAAACCTGAAGTGAAGCATCGGAATCTAAAACTGGACTCACCGGAGAGGTTCAAATAATAGAAATGTAGGGTGTCAGTCCTCTTGTACTTAAGTCAGCATTGTGCCGTTTGTATTAAATTCGGATGCAATTTCTGTGTTTCATCATCATTAAGAAGGTCCAAGGGATACAGTAAACCTGAAGTGAAGCATCGGAATCTAAAACTGGACTCACAGGAGAGGTTCAAATCAAGGAAAGTTAGGGTGTCAGTCCTCTTCTACTTAAGTCGGCATAGTGCCGTTTGTATTAAATTCGGATGCAATATCTGTGTTTCATCATCAATAAGACGGTCCAAGGGATACAGTAAACCTGAAGTGAAGCATCGGAATCTAAAACTGGGCTAACTGGAGAGGTTCAAATAATAGAAATTTAGAGTGTCAGTCCTCTTGTACTTAAGTCGGCTTTGTGCCTTTGAATTTAATTCGGATGCAATTTCTGTGTTTCATCGTCAACATGAAGGTCCAAGGGATACAGTAAACCTGAAGTGAGGCATCGGAATCTAAAACTAAACTCACAGGAGAGGTTCAAATCCTAGAAAGTTAGAGTGTCAGTCCTCTTCTACTTAAGTCGGCATTGTGCCTTTTGAATTAAATTCCGATGCAATTTCTGTGTTTCGTCGCAAATAAGAAGGTCCAAGGTATACAGTGAACATGAAGTGAAGCATCGGAATATAAAACTAGACTCACAGGAGAGGTTCAAATCATAGAAAGTTAGAGTGTCAGTCCTCTTGTACTTAAGTCGGCATTGTGCATTTTGTATTATATTCGGATGCAGTTTCTTTGTTTCATTGTTAATGAAAAGGTCCAATGTATACAGGAAACCGGAGGTGAAGCATCGGAATCTAAAACTGGACACACAGGAGAGGTTCAAATCATAGAAAGTGAGAGTATCTGTCCTCTTGTACTTAAGCTGGCATTGTGCCTTTTGTATTTAATTCGGATGCAATTTCTGTGTTTCATCGTCAACATGAAGGTCCAAGGGATACAGTAAACCTGAAGTGAGGCATCGGAATCTAAAACTGGACTCACAGGAGAGGTTCAAATCATAGAAAGATAGAGTGTCAGTCTTCTTGTACTTAAGTCGGCATTGTGCCCTTTGTATTAAATTCGCATGCAATTTCTGTGTTTCATCATCAATAAGAAGGTCCAAGGGATACAGTAAACCTGAAGTGAAGCATCGGATTCTAAAACTGGACTTACCGGAGAGGTTGAAATCATAGAAAATTAGAGTGTCAGTCTTCTTGTACTTAAGTCGGCATTGTACCTTTTGTATTAAATTCGGATGTAATTTCTGTGTTTCATCGTCAATAAGAAGGTCCAAGGGATACAGTAAACCTGAAGTGAATCATCGGATTCTAAAACTGGACTCACAGGACAGGTTCAAATCATAGAAAATTAGAGCGTCAGTCATCTTGTACTTAAGTCGGCATTGTGCCTTTTCAATTTCATTCCGATGCAAATTCTGTGTTTCGTCGCAATAAGAAGGTCCAAGGTATACAGTGAACCTGAAGTGAAGCATCGGAATCTAAAACTAGACTCACAGGAGAGGTTCAAATCATAGAAAATTTGAGTGTCAGTCCTCTTGTACTTAAGTCGGCATTGTGCATTTTGTATTATATTCGTATGCAGTTTCTTTGTTTCATTGTTAATAAAAAGGTCCAATGTATACTGGAAACCGGAGGTGTAGCATCGGAATCTAAAACTGGACACACAGGAGAGGTTCAAATCATAGAAAGTGAGAGTATCTGTCCTCTTGTACTTAAGTCGGCATTGTGCCTGTTGTATTTAATTCGGATGCCATTTCTGTGTTTCATCGTCAACATGAAGGTCCAAGGGATACAGTAAACCTGAAGTGAGGCATCGGAATCTAAAACTGGACTCACAGGAGAGGTTCAAATCATAGAAAGATAGAGTGTCAGTCTTCTTGTACTTAAGTCGGCATTGTGCCCTTTGTATTAAATTCACATGCAATTTCTGTGTTTCATCATCAATAAGAAGGTCCAAGGGATACAGTAAACCTGAAGTGAAGCATCGGATTCTAAAACTGGACTTACAGGAGAGGTTGAAATCATAGAAAATTAGAGTGTCAGTCCTCTTGTACTTAAGTCGGCATTGTACCTTTTGTATTAAATTCGGATGTAATTTCTGTGTTTCATCGTCAATAAGAAGGTCCAAGGGATACAGTAAACCTGAAGTGAATCATCGGATTCTAAAACTGGACTCACAGGACAGGTTCAAATCATAGAAAATTAGAGCGTCAGTCATCTTGTACTTTAGTCGGCATTGTGCCTTTTCAATTTCATTCCGATGCAATTTATGTGCTTCATCGTCATTAACAAGGTCCATGGTATACAGTAAACCTGAAGTGTGGCATCGGAATCTAAAACTGGACTCAAAGGAGAGGTTCAAATCATAGAAATTTAGAAAGTCAGTCCTCTTGAACTGAAGTCGGAATTGTGCCTTTTGAAGTTAATTCCGATGCTATTTCTGTGTTTCATCGTCAATAAGAAGGTCCAAGGGATACAGTAAACCTGAAGTGAAGCATCGGAATCTAAAACTGGACTCACCGGAGAGGTTCAAATCATAGAAATGTTGGGTATCAGTCCTCTTGTACTTAAGTCAGCATTGTGCCGTTTGTATTAAATTCGGATGCAATTTCTGTGTTTCATCATCATTAAGAAGGTCCAAGGGATACAGTAAACCTGAAGTGAAGCATCGGAATCTAAAACTGGACTCACAGGAGAGGTTCAAATCATAGAAAGTTAGGGTGTCAGTTCTCTTGTACTTAAGTCGGCATAGTGCCGTTTGTATTAAATTCGGATGCAATATCTGTGTTTCATCATCAATAAGAAGGTCCAAGGGATACAGTAAACCTGAAGTGAAGCATCGGAATCTAAAACTGGGCTAACTGGAGAGGTTCAAATAATAGAAATTTAGAGTGTCAGTCCTGTTGTACTTAAGTCGGCATTGTGCCTTTGAATTTAATTCGGATGCAATTTCTGTGTTTCATCGTCAACATGAAGGTCCAAGGGATACAGTAAACCTGAAGTGAGGCATCGGAATCTAAAACTAAACTCACAGGAGAGGTTCAAATCCTAGAAAGTTAGAGTGTCAGTCCTCTTCTACTTAAGTCGGCATTGTGCCTTTTGAATTGAATTCCGATGCAATTTCTGTGTTTCGTCGCAAATAAGAAGGTCCAAGGTATACAGTGAACCTGAAGTGAAGCATCGGAATCTAAAACTAGACTCACAGGAGAGGTTCAAATCATAGAAAGTTAGAGTGTCAGTCCTCTTGTACTTAAGTCGGCATTGTGCCTTTTGTATTATATTCGGATGCAGTTTCTTTGTTTCATTGTTAATAAAAAGGTCCAATGTATACAGGAAACCGGAGGTGAAGCATCGGAATCTAAAACTGGACACACAGGAGAGGTTCAAATCATAGAAAGTGAGAGTATCTGTCCTCTTGTACTTAAGTCGGCATTGTGCCTTTTGTATTTAATTCGGATGCAATTTCTGTGTTTCATCGTCAACATGAAGGTCCAAGGGATACAGTAAACCTGAAGTGAGGCATCGGAATCTAAAACTGGACTCACAGGAGAGGTTCAAATCATACAAAGATAGAGTGTCAGTCTTCTTGTACTTAAGTCGGCATTGTGCCCTTTGTATTAAATTCGCATGCAATTTCTGTGTTTCATCATCAATAAGAAGGTCCAAGGGATACAGTAAACCTGAAGTGAAGCATCGGATTCTAAAACTGGACTTACAGGAGAGGTTGAAATTATAGAAAATTAGAGTGTCAGTCCTCTTGTACTTAAGTCGGCATTGTACCTTTTGTATTAAATTCGGATGTAATTTCTGTGTTTCATCGTCAATAAGAAGGTCCAAGGGATACAGTAAACCTGAAGTGAATCATCGGTTTCTAAAACTGGACTCACAGGACAGGTTCAAATCATAGAAAATTAGAGCGTCAGTCATCTTGTACTTAAGTCGGCATTGTGCCTTTCCAATTTCATTCCGATGCAATTTATGTGCTTCATCGTCATTAAGAAAGTCCATGGTATACAGTAAACCTGAAGTGTGGCATCGGAATCTAAAACTGGACTCAAAGGAGAGGTTCAAATCATAGAAATTTAGAAAGTCAGTCCTCTTGAACTGAAGTCGGAATTGTGCCTTTTGAATTTAATACCGATGCTATTTCTGTGTTTCATCGTCAATAAGAAGGTCCAAGGTATACAGTAAACTTGAAGTGAAGCATCAGTATCTAAAACTGGACTCACAGGAGAGATTCAAGTCATAGAAAGTTAGAGTGTCAGTCCTTTTGTACTTAAGTCGTCATTGTGTCTTTTGTATTAAATTCGGATGAATTTTCTGTGTTTCATCGTCAATAAGAAGCTCCAAGGGATACAGTGAACCTGATGTGAAGCATCGGAATCTAAAACTAAACTCACATAAGAGGTTCAAATCATAGAAAGTTAGAGTGTCAGTCCTCTTCTACTTAAGTCGGCATTGTGCCTTTTGAATTGAATTCCGATGCAATTTCTGTGTTTCGTCGCAATAAGAAGGTCCAAGGTATACAGTGAACCTGAAGTGAAGCATCGGAATCTAAAACTAGACTCACAGGAGAGGTTCAAATCATAGAAAGTTAGAGTGTCAGTCCTCTTGTACTTAAGGCGGCATAGTGCCGTTTGTATTAAATTCGGATGCAATATCTGTGTTTCATCATCAATAAGAAAGTCCAAGGGATACAGTAAACCTGAAGTGAAGCATCGGATTCTAAAACTGGGCTAACTGGAGAGGTTCAAATCATAGAAATTTAGAGTGTCAGTCCTCTTGTACTTAAGTCGGCATTGTGCCTTTTGAATTTAATTCGGATGCAATTTCTGTGTCTCATCGTCAATAAGAAGGTCCAAGGTATACAGGAAACCTGAAGTGAAGCATCAGAATCGAAAACTGGACTCACAAAGAGGTTCAAATCAAAGAAAGTGAGAGTGTCAGTCCTCTTGTACTTCAGTCGGCATTGTGCCTTTTGTATTATATTCGGATGCAGTTTCTTTGTTTCATTGTCAATAAAAAGGTCCAACGTATACAGCAAACCGGAAGTGAAGCATCGGAATCTAAAACTGGACTCACAGGAGAGGTTCAAATCACAGAAAGTGAGAGTGTCTGTCCTCTTGTACTTAAGTCGGCATTGTGCCTTTTGTGTTTAATTCGGATGCGATTTCTGTGTTTCATCGTCAATATGAAGGTCCAAGGGATACAGTAAACCTGAAGTGAGGCATCGGAATCTAAAACTGGACTCACAGGAGAGGTTAAAATCATAGAAAGATAGAGTGTCAGTCTTCTTGTACTTAAGTCGGAATTGTGCCCTTTGTATTAAATTTGCATGCAATTTGTGTGTTTCATCATCAATAAGAAGGTACAAGGGATACAGTAAACCTGAAGTGAAGCGTCGGAATCTAAAACTGGACTTACCGAAGAGGTTCAAATAATAGAAATTTAGGGTGTCAGTCCTCTTGTACTTAAGTCGGCATTGTGCCGTTTCTATTAAATTCGGATGCAATTTCTGTGTTTCATCGTCAATAAGAAGGTCCAAGGGATACAGTAAACCTGAAGTGAAGCATCGGAATCTAAACCTGGACCCACAGGAGAGGTTCAAATCATAGAAAGTGAGAGCGTCAGTCCTCTTGTACTTAAGTCGGCATTGTGCCTTTTGTATTAAATTCGGATGCAATTTCTGTGTGTCATCGTCAATAAGAAGGTCCAAGGTATACAGGAAACCTGAAGTGAAGCATCGGAATCTAAAACTGGACGCACAGGAGAGGTTCAAATCATAGAAAGTGAGAGTGTCAGTCCTCTTGTACTTAAGTCGGCATTGTGCCTTTTGTATTGCATTCGGATGCAATTTCTGTGTTTCATCGTCAGTGTGAAGGTCCAAGGGATACAGTAAATCAGAAGTGAATCATCGGAATCTAAAACTGGACTCACAGGAGAGTTTCAAATCATAGAAAGTTAGAGTGTCAGTCTTCTTGTACTTAAGTCGGCATTGTGCCCTTTGTATTAAATTCGGATGTAATTTCTGTGTTTCATCATCAATAAGAAGGTACAAGGGATACAGTAAACCTGAACTGAAGCATCGGAATCTAAAACTGGACTCACAGGAGTGGTTCAAATCGTAGAAAGTTAGAGTGTCAGTCCTCTCGTACTTAAGTCGGCATTATGACTTTTGAATTGAATTCCGATGCAATTTCTGTGTTTCATCGGCAATACGAATGTCCAAGCCAAACAGCGAATCTGAAGTGAAGCATCGGAATCTAAAACTAGACTCACAGGAGTGGTTCAAATCATAGGAAGTTAGAGTGACAGTCCTCTTGTACTTTAGTCGGCATTGTGACTTCTGTATTAATTTCGGATCCAATTTCAGTGTTTCCTCGTCAATAAGAAGGTCCAAGAGATACAGTAAACCGGAAGTGAAGCGTCGGAAAAAAAAACTGGACTCACAGGAGAGGTTCAAATCATGGAAAGTTGCAGTGTCAGTCCTTATGTACTTAAGTCGGCATTGTGCATTTTGAACTTTTATTCCGATGCAATTACTGTGTTTCATTGTCAATTAGAAGTTCCAAGGTATACAGTAAACCTGTAGGGAAGCATCGGAATCTAAAACTGGACTCACAGGAGAGTTTCAAGTCATAGGAAGTTAGGGTGTCAGTCCTCTTGTACTAAAGTCGGCATTGTGCCTTTTGTATTAAATTCGGATGCAATTTCAGTGTTTCATCGTCAATAAGAAGGTTCAAGGGATACAGTAAACCTGAAGTGAAGCATCGGAATCTAAACCTGGACCCACAGGAGAGGTTCAAATCATAGAAAGTTAGGGTGTCAGTCCTCTTGTACTTAAGTCGTCATTGTGCCGTTTATATTAAATTCAGATGCAATTTCTGAGCTTCATCATCAATAAGAAGGTCCAAGGGATACAGTAAACCTGAAGTGAAGCATCGGAATCTAAAACTGGGCTAACAGGAGATATTCAAATCATAGAAAGTTAGAGTGTCAGTCCTCTTGTACTTAAGTCGGCATTGTGCCTTTTGAACTTAATTCGGATGCAATATCTGTGTTTCATCGTCAATAAGAAGGTCCTAGGTATACAGGAAACCTGAAGTGAAGCATCGGAATCTAAAACTGGACTCACAGGAGACATTCAAATCATAGAAAGTGAGAGTGTCAGTCCTCTTGTACTTAAGTCGGCATTGCGCCTTTTGTATTAAATTCGGATGCAATTTCTGTGTTTCATCGTCAGTATGAAGGTCCAAGGGATACAGTAAACCTGAAGTGAATTATCGGAATCTAAAACTGGACTCACAGGAGAGTTTCAAATCATAGAAAGTTAGGGTGTCAGTCTTCTTGTACTTAAGTCGTCATTGTGACGTTTGTATTAAATTCCGATGCAATTTCTGAGCTTCATCATCAATAAGAAGGTCCAAGGTATACAGGAAACCTGAACCGAAGCATCGGAATCTAAATCTGGACTCACCGGAGTCAGAAATTGCATCGGAATTAAATTTAAAAATCACAATGCCGACTTAAGTACAAGAGGACTGACACTCTAATTTTCTACGATTTTAACCTCTCCTGTGGGTCCAGTTTTAGATTCAGATGCTTCACTTCCGGTTTCCTGTATACCTTGGACCTTCTGATTGACGATGAAACACAGAAACTGCATCCGAATTTAATACAAAAGGCACAATGCCGACTTAAGTACAAGACGACTGACACTCTCACTTTCCATGATTTGAACCTCTCCTGTGAGCCCAGTTTTAGATTCTGATGCTTCACTTCAGGTTTCCTGTATACCTTGGACCTTCTTATTGACGATGAAACACAGAAATTGCATCCGAATTGAATTCAAAAGGCACAATACCGACTTAAGTACAAGAGGACTGACACTCTAACTTTCTATGATTTGAATCTCTCCTGTTAGCCCAGTTATAGATTCCAATGCTTCACTTCAGGTTTACGGTATCCCTTGGACCTTCTTAATGATGATGAAACTCAGAAATTGCATCCGAATTAATTACAAACGGCACAATGACGACTTAAGAACAAGAGGACTGACACCCTAACTTTCTATGATTTGAACCTCTCCTGTGAGTCCAGTTTTGGATTCCGATGCTTCACTTCAGGTTTACTGTATCCCTTGGACCTTCTTATTGACGATGAATCACAGATATTGCATCCGAAATTAATACAAAGGGCACAATGCCGACTTAAGTACAAGAGGACTGACACTCTCACTTTCTATGATTTGAACCTCTCCTGTGGGTCCAGGTTTAGATTCCGATGCTTCACTTCAGGTTTACTTTATCCCTTGAACCTTCTTATTGACGAGGAAACACAGAAATTGCATCCGAATTTAATACAAAAGGCACAACGCCGACTTAAGTACAAGAGGACTGACACTCTAACTTCCAATGATTTGAAACTCTCCGGTGAGTCCAGTTTTAGATTCTGATGTTACACTACAGGTTTACTGTATACCTTGGAACTCCTAATTGACAATGAAACACAGTAATTGCATCGGAATAAAAGTTCAAAATGCACAATGCCGACTTAAGTACATAAGGACTGACACTCTAACTTTCTATGATTTGAACCTCTCCTGTGAGTCAAGTTTTTGATTCCGACGCTTCACTTCCGGTTTACTGTATCCCTTGGACCATCTTATTGACGAGGAAACACAGAAATTGCATCCGAATTTAATACAAAAGTCACAATGCCGACTTAAGTACAAGAGGACTTACACTCTAACTTCCTATCATAGAAAGTGGGATTGTCAGTCCTCTTGTATTTAAGTCGGAATTGTGCCTTTTGAATTATTATTCCGATGCAATTACTGTGTTTCATCGTCAATAAGAAGTTCCAAGGTATACAGTAAACCCGCAGTGAAGCATCGGATTCTAAAACTGGACTGACAGGAGAGGTTCAAATCATAGAAAGTGAGAGCGTCAGTCCTCTTGTAGTTAAGTCGGCATTGTGCCTTTTGAATTAAATTCGGATGCTATTTCTGTGTTTCATCGTCAATAAGAAGGTCCAAGGGATACAGTAAACCTGATGTGAAGCATCGGAATTTAAAACTGGACTCACAGGAGAGGTTCAAATCGTAGAAGGTAGAGTGTCAGTCCTCTTGTACTTAAGTCGACATTGTGCCTTTTGTATTAAATTCGGATGCTATTTCTGTGTTTCATCGTCAATAAGAAGGTCCAAGGGATACAGTAAACCTGATGTGAAGCATCGGAATTTAAAACTGGACTCACAGGAGAGGTTCAAATCGTAGAAGGTAGAGTGTCAGTCCTCTTGTACTTAAGTCGACATTGTGCCTTTTGTATTAAATTCGGATGCAATTTCTGTGTTTCTTATCAATAAGAAGGTCCAAGGGATACATTAAACCTGAAGTGAAGCATCGGAATCTAAAACTGGACTCACAGGAGAGGTTCTAATCATAGAAAGTTAGAGTGTCAGTCCTCTTGTACTTAAGTCGGAATTGTGCCGTTTGAATTTTTATTCCGATGCCATTACTGTGTTTCATCGTCAATAAGAAGTTCCAAGGTATACAGTAAAATTGTGGTGAAGCATCGGAATCTAAAACTGGACTCACTGGAGAGTTTCAAATCATAGATAGTTAGAGGGTCAGTCCTCTTGTACTTAAGTCGGCATTGTGCCTTTTGAATTTAATTCGGATGCAATTTCTGTGTTCCATTGTCAATAAGAAGGTCCTAGGTATACAGGAAACATGAAGTGAAGCATCAGAATGTAAAACTGGACTCACAGGAGAGGTTCAAATCATATAAAGCGAGAGTGTCAGTCCTCTTGTACTTAAGTCGGCATTGTGCCTTTTGTATTAAATTCGGATGCAATTTCTGTGTTTCATCATCAATAAGAAGGTAAAAGGGATACAGTAAACCTGAAGTGAAGCATCGGAATCTAAAACTGGACTCACCTGAGAGGTTCAAATTATAGAAAGTTAGAGTGTCAGTCCTCAGCTACATAAGTCGGCATTGTGAATTTTGATTTTAATTTAGAAGCAATTTCTGTGCTTCATCGTCAATACGAAGGTCCAAGGTATACAGTATACCTGAAGTAAAGCATCGGAATCTGAAACTGGACTCACAGGAGAGGTTCAAATCATAGAAAATTAGAGTGTCAGTCGTCTTGTACCTAAGTCGGCATTGTGCCTTTTGTATTAAATTCGGATGCAATTTCTGTGTTTCATCGTCAATAAGAGGGTCCAAGGCATACAATAAACCTGAAGTGAAGCATCGGAATCTAAAACTGGACTCACAGGAGAGGTTCAAATCGTAGAAAGTTAGAGTGTCAGTCCTCTTGTACTTAAGTCGGCATTGTGACTTTTGAATTGAATTCCGATGCAATTTCTGTGTTTCATCGTCAATAAGAAGGTCCATGGGATACAGTAAACCTGAAGTGAAGAATCGGAATCTAAAACTGGACTCACAGGAGAGGTTCAAATCATAGAAAGTTAGAGTGTCAGTCCTCTTGTAGTTAAGTCGGCATCGTGGCTTTTTAAATTAATTCCGATGCAATTTCTGTGTTTCATTGTCAATAAGAAGGTCCAAGGGATACAGTAAACCTGAAGTGATGCATCGGAATCTAAAACTTGACTCAGAGGAGAGGTTCAAATCATAGAAAGTTAGAGTGTCAGTCCTCCTGTACTTAAGTTGGCATTGTGCCTTTTGTACTTAATTCCGATGCAATTTTGTGTTTCATCGTCAATAAAAATGTCCAAGGGATACAGTAAAACTGAAGTGAAGCATCGGAATCTAAAACTGGACTCACAGGAGAGGTTCAAATCATAGAAAGTGAGAGTGTCAGTCCTCTTCTACTTAAGTCGGCATTGTGCCTTTTGTATTAAATTCGGATGCTATTTCTGTGTTTCATCGTCAATAAGAAGGTCCAAGGGAAACAGTAAACCTGAAGTGAAGCATCGGAATCTAAAACTGGACTCACAGGAGAGATTCAAATCATAGAAAGTGAGAGTGTCAGTCCACTTGTACTTAAGTCGGCATTGCGCCTTTTGTATTAAATTCGGATGCAATTTCTGTGTTTCATCATCAATAAGAAGGTCCAAGGGATACAGTAACCCTGAAGTGAAGCATCGGAATCTAAAACAGGACTCACAGGAGAGGTTCAAATCATAGAAAGTAAGAGTGTCAGTCCTCTTGTACTTAAGTCGGCATTGTGCCTTTTGTATTAAATTCGGATGCAATGTCGGTGTTTCATCGTCAATAAGAAGGTCCAAGGGATACAGTAAACCAGAAGTGAAGCATTGGAATCTAAAACTGGACTCACAGGAGAGGTTCAAATCATAGAAAGTTAGAGTGTCAGTCCTCTCGTACTTAAGTCGGAATTGTGCCTTTTGAATTATTATTCCGATGCAATTACTGTGTTTCATCGTCAATAAGAAGGTCCTAGATATACAGGAAACCTGAAGTGAAGCATCGGAATCCAAAACTGGGCTCACAAGAGAGGTTCAAATCATATAAAGTGAAAGAGTCAGTCCTCTTGTACTTAAGTCGGCATTGTGACGTTTGTATTAAATTCGGATGCAATTTCTGTGTTTTCTCGTCAATAAGAAGGTCCAAGTGTTACAGTAAACCAGAAGTGAAGCATCGGAATCTAAAAGTGGACTCATAGGAGAGGTTCAAATCATTGAAAGTTAGAGTGTCAGTCCTCTTGTACTTAAGTCGGCATTGTGCCTTATCTATTAAATTCGGATGCTATTTCTGTGTTCCATCGTCAATAAGAAGGTCGAAGATATACAGTAAACCTGAAGTGAGTTATCGGATTCTAAAACTGGACTCACAGGAGAGGTTGAATTCATAGAAAATGAGTGTGTCAGTCCTCTTGTACTTAAGTCGTCATTGTGCTTTTTGTATTAAATTCGGATGCAAGTTCTGTGTTTCAACATCAATAAGAAGGTCCAAGGGATACAGGAAACCTGAAGTGAAGCATCGGAATCTAAAACTGGACTCACAGGAGAGGTTGAATTCATAGAAAGTGAGAGTGTCAGTCCTCTTGTACTTAAGTCGTCATTGTGCCTTTTGTATTAATTTCGGATGCAAGTTCTGTGTTTCATCATCAAAAAGAAGGTCCAAGGGATACAGTAAAGCTGAAGTGAAACATCGGAATCTAAAACTGGGCTCACAGGAGAGGTTCAAATCATAGAAAGTTAGAGTGTCAGTCCTCTTGTACTTAAGTCGGCATTGTGCCTTTTGAATTTGATTCGGATGAAATTTCTGTGTTTCGTCGTCAATAAGAAGGTCCAAGGTATACAGGAAACCTGAAGTGAAGCAACGGAATCTGTCACTGGACTCACAGGAGAGGTTCAAATCATAGAAAGTAAGAGTGTCAGTCCTCTTGTACAGATGTCGGCATTGTGCCTTTTGAATTAAATTCGGATGCAATTTCTGTGTTTCATCGTCAATTAGAATTTCCAAGGTATACAGGAAACCGGAAGTGAGGCATCGGAATCTAAAACTGGACTCACAGGAGAGGTTCAAATCATAGAAAGTGAGAGTGACAGTCCTCTTGTACTTAAGTCGGCATTGTGCCTGTTGTATTAAATTCGGATGCAATTTCTGTGTTTCATCGTCAATAAGAAAGTCCAAAGGAAACATTAAACCTGAATTGAAGCATCGCAATCTAAAACTAGACTCACAGGAGAGGTTCAAATCATAGGAAGTTAGAGTGTCAGTCCTCTGCTACTTCAATCGGCATTGTGCCTTTTGAATTTAATTCCGAAACAATTTCTGTGCTTCATCGTCAATGACAAGGTCCAAGGTATACAGTGAACCTGAAGTGAAGCATCCGAATCTAAAACTGGACTCACAAGAGAGGTTCAAATCATAGAATGTTTGAGTGTCAGTCCGCTGGTACTTGAGTCGGCATTGTGCCTTTTGAATTTAATTCCGATGCAATTTCTGTGTTCCATCGTCAATAAGAAGGTCCAAGGTATACAGTGAACCTGAAGGGAGGCATCAGAATCCAAAACTGGACTCACAGGAGAGGTTCAAATCACAGAAAATTAGAGTGTCAGTCCTTTTGTACTTAAGTCGTCATTGTGCCTTTTGCATTAAATTCGGATGCAATATCTGTGTTTCATCGTCAATTAGAAGGTCCAAGGGATACAGTAAACCTGAAGTGAAGCATCGGAATCTAAAACTGGACTCGCAGGAGAGGTTCAAATCATAGAAAGTGAGAGTGTCAGTCCTCTTGTACTTAAGTCGGCATTGTGCCTTTTGTATTAAATTCGGATGCTATTTCTGTGTTTCATCGTCAATAAGAAAGTCCAAGGGATACAGTAAACCTGAAGTGAAGCATCGGAATCTAAAACTGGACTCACAGGAGAGGTTCAAATCATAGAAAGTGAGAGTGTCAGTCCTCTTGTACATAAGTCGGCATTGTGCCTTTTGTATTAAATTCGGATGCAATTTCTGTGTTTCATCGTCAATAAGAAGGTCCAAGGGATACAGTAAACCTGAAGTGAAGCTTCGGAATCTAAAACAGGACTCACAGGAGAGGTTCAAATCATAGAAAGTAAGAGTGTCAGTCCTCTTGCACTTAAGTCGGCATTGTGCCTTTTGTATTAAATTCGGATTCAATGTCGGTGTTTCATCGTCAATAAGAAGGTCCAAGGGATACAGTAAACCAGATGTGAAGCATCGGAATCTAAAACTGGACTCACAGGAGAGGTTCAAATCATTGAACGTTAGAGTGTCGGTCCTCTCGTACTTAAGTCGGAATTGTGCCTTTTGAATTATTATTCCGATGCAATTACTGTGTTTCATCGTCAGTAAGATGTTCCAAGGTATACAGTAAACCTGTAGTGCAGCATCGGAATCGAAAACTGGACTCACAGGAGAGTTTCAAATCATAGATAGTTAGAGTGTCAGTCCTCTTGTACTTAAGTCGGCATTGTGCCTTTTGTATTAAATTCGAATGCAATTTCTGTGTTTCATGATCAATAAGAAGGTCCAAGGGATACTGTAAACCTGAAGTGAAGCATCGGAATCTAAAACTGGTCTCACAGGAGAGGTTCAAATTATAGAAACTTGGAGTGTCAGTCCTCTTGCACTTAAGTCGGCATTGTGCCTTTTGAATTTACTTCGGATGCAATTTCTGTGTTTCATCGACAATATGAAGGTCCTAGATATACAGGAAACCTGAAGTGAAGCATCGGAATCTAAAACTGGGCTCACAAGAGACGTTCAAATCATAGAAAGTGAGAGTGTCAGTCCTCTTGTACTTAAGTCGGCATTGTGACTTTTGTATTAAATTCGGATGCAATTTCTGTGTTTTCTCGTCAATAAGAAGGTCCTAGGGTTACAGTAAACCAGAAGTGAAGCATCGGAATCTAAAACTGGACTCACAGGAGAGTTTCAAATCATAGATAGTTAGAGTGTCAGTCCTCTAGTACTTAAGTCGGCATTTTGCCTTTTGAATTTAATTCGGATGCAATTTCTGTGTTTCATTGTCAATAAGAAGGTCCTAGGTATACAGGAAACCTGAAGTGAAGCATCAGAATCTAAAACTGGACTCACAGGAGAGGTTCAAATCATATAAAGCGAGAGTGTCAGTCCTCTTGTACTTAAGTCGGCATTGTGCCTTTGTTATTAAATTCGAATGCAATTTCTGTGTTTCATCATCAATAAGAAGGTACAAGGGATACAGTAAACCTGAAGTGAAGCATCGGAATCTAAAACTGGACTCACCGGAGAGGTTCGAATCATAGAAAGTTAGAGTGTCAGTCCTCTTGTACTTAAGTCGGCATTGTGCCTTTTGTATTTAATTCGGATGCACGTTCTGTGTTTCATCATCAATAAGAAGCTCCAAGGGATACAGGAAACCTGAAGTAAAGCATCGGATTCTAAAACTGGACTCACAGGAGAGGTTGAATTCATAGAAAGTGAGAGTGTCAGTCCTCTTGTACTTAAGTCGTCATTGTTCCTTTTGTATTAAATTCGGATGCAAGTTCTGTGTTTCATCATCAATAAGAAGGTCCAAGGGATACAGTAAAGCTGAAGTGAAGCATCGGAATCTAAAACTGGGCTCACAGGAGAGGTTCAAATCATAGAAAGTTAGAGTGTCAGTCCTCTTGTACTTAAGTCGGCATTGTGCCTTTTGTATTAAATTCGGATGCAAATTCTGTGTTTCATCGTCAATAAGACAGTCCAAGGGAAGCATTAAACCTGAATTGAAGCATCGCAATCTAAAACTGGACTCACAGGAGAGGTTCTAATCATAGAAAGTTAGAGTGTCAGTCCTCTGCTACTTCAATCGGCATTGTGCCTTTTGAATTTAATTCCGAAACAATTTCTGTGCTTCTTCGTCAATGACAAGGTCCAAGGTATACAGTGAACCTGAAGTGAAGCATCCGAATCTAAAACTGGACTCACAAGAGGGGTTCAAATCTTAGAATGTTTGAGTGTTAGTCCGCTTGTACTTGAGTCGGCATTGTGCCTTTTGAATTTAATTCCGATGCAATTTCTGTGTTTCATCGTCAATAAGAAGGTCCAAGGTATACAGTGAACCTGATGGGAGGCATCGGAATCCAAAACTGGACTCACTGGAGAGGTTCAAATCACAGAAAGATAGAGTGTCAGTCCTTTTGTACTTAAGTCGTCATTGTGCCTTTTGCATTAAATTCGGAAGCAATATCTGTGTTTCATCGTCAATAAGAAGGTCCAAGGGATACAGTAAACCAGAAGTGAAGCATCGGAATCTAAAACTGGACTCACAGGAGAGTTTCAAATCATAGAAAGTGAGAGCGTCAGTCCTCTTGTAGTTAAGTCGGCATTGTGCCTTTTGTATTAAACTCGGATGCTATTTCTGTGTTTCATCGTCAATAAGAGGGTCCAAGGAATACAGTAAACCTGAAGTGAGTTATCGGATTCTAAAACTGGACTCACAGGAGAGGTTGAATTCATAGAAAATGAGTGTGTCAGTCCTCTTGTACTTAAGTCGTCATTGTGCTTTTTGTATTAAATTCGGATGCAAGTTCTGTGTTTCAACATCAATAAGAAGGTCCAAGGGATACAGGAAACCTGAAGTGAAGCATCGGAATCTAAAACTGGACTCACAGGAGAGGTTGAATTCATAGAAAGTGAGAGTGTCAGTCCTCTTGTACTTAAGTCGTCATTGTGCCTTTTGTATTAATTTCGGATGCAAGTTCTGTGTTTCATCATCAAAAAGAAGGTCCAAGGGATACAGTAAAGCTGAAGTGAAACATCGGAATCTAAAACTGGGCTCACAGGAGAGGTTCAAATCATAGAAAGTTAGAGTGTCAGTCCTCTTGTACTTAAGTCGGCATTGTGCCTTTTGAATTTGATTCGGATGAAATTTCTGTGTTTCGTCGTCAATAAGAAGGTCCAAGGTATACAGGAAACCTGAAGTGAAGCAACGGAATCTGTCACTGGACTCACAGGAGAGGTTCAAATCATAGAAAGTAAGAGTGTCAGTCCTCTTGTACACATTTCGGCATTGTGCCTTTTGAATTAAATTCGGATGCAATTTCTGTGTTTCGTCGTTAATTAGAATTTCCAAGGAATACAAGAAACCGGAAGTGAGGCATCGGAATCTAAAACCGGACTCACAGGAGAGGTTCAAATCATAGAAAGTGAGAGTGACAGTATTCTTGTACTTAAGTCGGCATTGTGCCTGTTGTATTAAATTCGGATGCAATTTCTGTGTTTCATCGTCAATAAGAAAGTCCAAGGGAAACATTAAACCTGAATTGAAGCATCGCAATCTAAAACTAGACTCACAGGAGAGGTTCAAATCATAGGAAGTTAGAGTGTCAGTCTTCTGCTACTTCAATCGGCATTGTGCCTTTTGAATTTAATTCCGAAACAATTTCTGTGCTTCATCGTCAATGATAAGGTCCAAGGTATACAGTGAACCTGAAGTGAAGCATCCGAATCTAAAACTGGACTCACAAGAGAGGTTCAAATCATAGAATGTTTGAGTGTCAGTCCGCTTGTACTTGAGTCGGCATTGTGCCTTTTGAATTTAATTCCGATGCAATTTCTGTGTTTCATCGTCAATAAGAAGGTCCAAGGTATACAGTGAACCTGAAGGGAGGCATCAGAATCCAAAACTGGACTCACAGGAGAGGTTCAAATCACAGAAAATTAGAGTGTCAGTCCTCTTGTACTTACGTCGTCATTGTGCCTTTTGCATTATATTCGGATGCAATATCTGTGTTACATCGTCAATTAGAAGGTCCAAGGGATACAGTAAACCTGAAGTGAAGCATCGGAATCTAAAACTGGACTCACAGGAGAGGTTCAAATCATAGAAAGTGAGAGTGTCAGTCCTCTTGTACTTAAGTCGGCATTGTGCCTTTTGTATTAAATTCGGATGCTATTTCTGTGTTTCATCGTCAATAAGAAAGTCCAAGGGATACAGTAAACCTGAAGTGAAGCATCGGAATCTAAAACTGGACTCACAGGAGAGGTTCAAATCATAGAAAGTGAGAGTGTCAGTCCTCTTGTACATAAGTCGGCATTGTGCCTTTTGTATTAAATTCGGATGCAATTTCTGTGTTTCATCGTCAATAAGAAGGTCCAAGGGATACAGTAAACCTGAAGTGAAGCTTCGGAATCTAAAACAGGACTCACAGGAGAGGTTCAAATCATAGAAAGTAAGAGTGTCAGTCCTCTTGTACTTAAGTCGGCATTGTGCCTTTTGTATTAAATTCGGATTCAATGTCGGTGTTTCATCGTCAATAAGAAGGTCCAAGGGATACAGTAAACCAGAAGTGAAGCATCGGAATCTAAAACTGGACTCACAGGAGAGGTTCAAATCATAGAAAGTTAGAGTGTCAGTCCTCTCGTACTTAAGTCGGAATTGTGCCTTTTGAATTATTATTCCGATGCAATTACTGTGTTTCATCGTCAATAAGATGTTCCAAGGTATACAGTAAACCTGTAGTAAAGCATCGGAATCTAAAACTGGACTCACAGGAGAGTTTCAAATCATAGATAGTTGAAGTGTCGGTCCTCTTGTACTTAAGACGGCATTGTGCCTTTTGTATTAAATTCGAATGCAATTTCTGTGTTTCATGATCAATAAGAAGGTCCAAGGGATACTGTAAACCTGAAGTGAAGCATCGGAATCTAAAACTGGTCTCACAGGAGAGGTTCAAATCATAGAAACTTGGAGTGTCAGTCCTCTTGCACTTAAGTCGGCATTGTGCTTTTTGAATTTACTTCGGATGCAATTTCTGTGTTTTCTCGTCAATAAGAAGGTCCAAGGGTTACAGTAAACCAGAAGTGAAGCATCGGAATCTAAAACTGGACTCACAGGAGAGTTTCAAATCATAGATAGTTAGAGTGTCAGTCCTCTAGTACTTAAGTCGGCATTTTGCCTTTTGAATTTAATTCGGATGCAATTTCTGTGTTTCATTGTCAATAAGAAGGTCCTAGGTATACAGGAAACCTGAAGTGAAGCATCAGAATCTAAAACTGGACTCACAGGAGAGGTTCAAATCATATAAAGCGAGAGTGTCAGTCCTCTTGTACTTAAGTCGGCATTGTGCCTTTCTTATTAAATTCGAATGCAATTTCTGTGTTTCATCATCAATAAGAAGGTACAAGGGATACAGTAAACCTGAAGTGAAGCATCGGAATCTAAAACTGGACTCACCGGAGAGGTTCAAATCATAGAAAGTTAGAGTGTCAGTCCTCTTGTACTTAAGTCGGCATTGTGCCTTTTGTATTCAATTCGGATGCACGTTCTGTGCTTCATCATCAATAAGAAGGTCCAAGGGATGCAGGAAACCTGAAGTAAAGCATCGGATTCTAAAACTGGACTCACAGGAGAGGTTGAATTCATAGAAAGTGAGAGTGTCAGTCCTCTTGTACTTAAGTCGTCATTGTTCCTTTTGTATTAATGTCGGATGCAAGTTCTGTGTTTCATCATCAATAAGAAGGTCCAAGGGATACAGTAAAGCTGAAGTTAAGCATCGGAATCTAAAACTGGGCTCACAGGAGAGTTTCAAATCATAGAAAGTTAGAGTGTCAGTCCTCTTGTACTCAAGTCGGCATTGTGCCTTTTGTATTAAATTCGGATGCAAATTCTGTGTTTCATCGTCAATAAGAAAGTCCAAGGGAAGCATTAAACCTGAATTGAAGCATCGCAATCTAAAACTGGACTCACAGGAGAGATTCTAATCATTGAAAGTTAGAGTGTCAGTCCTCTGCTACTTCAATCGGCATTGTGCCTTTTGAATTTAATTCCGAAACAATTTCTGTGCTTCTTCGTCAATGTCAAGGTCCAAGGTATACAGTGAACCTGAAGTGAAGCATCCGAATCTAAAACTGGACTCACAAGAGGGGTTCAAATCTTAGAATGTTTGAGTGTTAGTCCGCTTGTACTTGAGTCGGCATTGTGCCTTTTGAATTTAATTCCGATGCAATTTCTGTGTTTCATCGTCAATAAGAAGGTCCAAGGTATACAGTGAAACTGATGGGAGGCATCGGAATCCAAAACTGGACTCACTGGAGAGGTTCAAATCACAGAAAAATAGAGTGTCAGTCCTTTTGTACTTAAGTCGTCATTGTGCCTTTTGCATTAAATTCGGAAGCAATATCTGTGTTTCATCGTCAATAAGAAGGTCCAAGGGATACAGTAAACCTGAAGTGAAGCATCGGAATCTAAAACTGGACTCACAGGAGAGGTTCAAATCATAGAAAGTGAGAGCGTCAGTCCTCTTGTAGTTAAGTCGGCATTGTGCCTTTTGTATTAAATTCGGATGCTATTTCTGTGTTTCATCGTCAATAAGAAGGTCCAAGGGATACAGTAAACCTGAAGTGAAGCATCGGAATCTAAAACTGGACTCACAGGAGAGGTTCAAATCATAGAAAGTGAGAGTGTCAGTCCTCTTGTACTTAAGTCGGCATTGTGCCTTTTGTATTAAACTCGGATGCAATTTCTGTGTTTCATCGTCAATAAGAAGGTCCAAGGGATACAGTAAACCTGAATTGAAGCATCGGAATCTAAAACAGGACTTACAGGAGAGGTTCAAATCATAGAAAATAAGAGTGTCAGTCCTCTTGTACTTAAGTCGGCATTGTGCCATTTGTATTAAATTCGGATGCAATGTCGGTGTTTCATCGTCAATAAGAAGGTCCAAGGGATACAGTAAACCAGAAGTGAAGCATCGGAATCTAAAACTGGACTCACAGGAGAGGTTCAAATCATAGAAAGTTAGAGTGTCAGTCCTCTCGAACTTAAGTCGGAATTGTGCCTTGTGAATTATTATTCCGATGCAATTACTGTGTTTCATCGTCAATAAGAAGTTCCAAGGTATACAGTATACCTGTAGTGAAGCATCGGAATCTAAAACTGGACTCACAGGAGAGTTTCAAATCATAGATAGTTAGAGTGTCAGTCCTCTTGTACTTAAGTCGGCATTGTGCCTTTTGTATTAAATTCGGATGCAATTTCTGTGTTTCATGATCAATAAGAAGGTCCAAGGGATACAGTAAACCTGAAGTGAAGCATCGGAATCTAAAACTGGACTCACAGGAGAGTTTCAAATCATAGAAAGTTGGAGTGTCAGTCCTCTTGCACTTAAGTCGGCATTGTGCCTTTTGAATTTACTTCGGATGCAATTTCTGTGTTTCATCGTCAATATGAAGGTCCTAGATATACAGGAAACCTGAAGTGAAGCATCGGAATCTAAAACTGGACCCACAGGAGAGGTTCAAATCATAGAAAGTTAGGGTGTCAGTCCTCTTGTACTTAAGTCGGAATTGTGCCTTTTGAATTTTTATTCCGATGCAATTACTGTGTTTCATCGTCAATAAGAAGGTCCAAGGGAAACATTAAACCTGAAGTGAAGCATCGCAATCTAAAACTGGACTCACAGGAGAGGTTCAAATCATACAAAGTTAAAGTGTCAGTCCTCTGCTACTTAAGACGGCATTGTGCCTTTTGAATTTAATTCCGAAACAATTTCTGTGCTTCATCGTCAATGAGAAGGTCCAAGGTATACAGTGAACCTGAAGTGAAGCATCTGAATCTAAAACAGGACTCACAAGAGAGGTTCAAATCATAGAAAGTTAGAGTGTCAGTCCTCTTGAACTTGAGTCGGCATTGTGGTTTTTGAATTTAATTCCGATGCAATTTCTGTGTTTCATCGTCAATAAGAATGTCCAAGGGATACAGTAGACCTGAAGTGAAGCATCGTAATCTAAGACTGGACTCACAGGAGAGGTTAAAATCATAGAAAGTGAGGGTGTCAGTCCTCTCGTACTTATGTCGGCATTGTGCCTTTTGTATTACATTCGGATGCAATTTCTGTGTATCATCGTCAATAAGAAGGTCCAAGGTATACAGGAAACCTGATATGAAGCATCGGAATCTAAAACTGGACTCACAGGCTAGGTTCAAATCATAGAAAGTTAGAGTGTCAGTCCTCTTGTACTTATGTCGGCATTGTGCCTTTTGAATTTGATTCGGATGAAATTTCTGTGTTTCATCGTCAATAAGATGGTCCAAGGGATACAGTAAACCTGAAGTGAAGCATCGGAATCTAAACCTGGTCTCACAGTGGAGGTTCAAATCATAGAAAGTTAGAGTGTCAGTTCTCTGCTACTTAAGTCGGCATTGTGCCTTTTGAATTTAATTCCGAAGCAATTCCTGTGCTTCATCGTCAATAAGAATCTCCAAGGTGTACAGTAAACCTGAAGTGAAGCATCCGAATCTAAAAGTAGACTCACAGGAGAGGTTCAAAACATAGAAAGTTTGCGTGTGAGTCCTCTGGTACTTAAGTCGGCATTGTGCCTTTTGAATTTAATTACGAAGCAATATCTGTGCTTCTTCGTCAATAAGAAGGTCCAAGGAATACAGTAAACCTGAAGTGAAGCATCCGAATCTAAAACTGGGCTCACAAAAGAGGTACAAATCATAGAAAGTTAGAGAGTCAGTCCTCTAGTACTTAAGTCGGCATTGTGCCTTTTGAATTTAATTCCGATGCAATTTGTGTTTCATCGTCAATAAGAATGTCCAAGTTATACAGGAACCTGAAGTGAAGCATCGGAATCTAAAACTGGACTCACAGGAGAGGTTCAAATCATAGAAAGTGAGAGTGTCAGTCCTCCTTTACTTAAGTCGGCATTGTGCCTTTTGAATTTAATTCCGATGCAAATTCTGTGTTTCATCGTCAATAAGAAGGTGCAAGTGATATAGTAGAGCTGAAGAGAAGCATCGGAATCTAAAACTTGACTCACAGGAGATGTTCAAATCATAGAAAGTGAGAGTGTCAGTCCTCTTCTACTTAAGTCGACATTGTGCTTTTGTATTAAATTCAGATGCAATTTCTGTGTATCATCGTCAATAAGAAAGTCCAAGGGGTACAGTAAACCTGAAGTGAATCATCGGAATCCAAAACTGTACTCACAGAAGAGGTTCAAATCATACAAAGTTAGAGAGTCAGTCCTCTTGTACTTAAGTCGGCATTGTGCCTTTTGAATTTAATTCCATTGCAATTTCTGTGTTTCATCGCCACGAGAAGGTCCTACGTATACAGGAAACCTGAAGTGAAGCATCGGAATCTAAAACTGGACTCACAGGAGAGGTTAAAATCATAGAAAGTGAGAGTGTCAGTCCTCTTTTACTTATGTCGGCATTGTGCCTTTTGAATTTAATTCCGATGCAATTTCTGTGTTTCATCGTCAATAAGAAGGTCCAAGGTATACAGTGAACCTGAAGTGAAGCATCGGAATCTAAAACTGGACTCACAGTGGAGGTTCAAATCATAGAAAGTTAGAGTGTCAGTTCTCTGCTACTTAAACGGCATTGTGCCTTTTGAATTTAATTCCGAAGCAATTTCTGTGTTTCGTCGTCAATAAGAAAGTCCAAGGGATACAGTAATCCTGAAGTGAAGCATCCGAATCTAAAACTAGACTCACAGGAGAGGTTCAAATCATAGAAAGTTAGAGTGTCAGTCCTCTTCTACTTAAGTCGGCATTGTTACTTTTGAATTTAATTATGATGCAATTTCTGTGTTTCATCGTCAATAAGAAGGTCCAAGGTATACAGTGAACCTGAGGAAAAGCATCGATATCTAAAACTGGACTCACAGGAGAGGTTCAAATCATAGAAAGTGAGAGTGTCAGTCCTCCTTTACTTAAGTCGGCATTGTGCCTTTTGAATTTAATTCCGATGCAAATTCTGTGTTTCATCGTCAATAAGAAGGTGCAAGTGATATAGTAGAGCTGAAGTGAAGCATCGGAATCTAAAACTTGACTCACAGGAGATGTTCAAATCATAGAAAGTGAGAGTGTCAGTCCCTTTGTACTTAAGCCGTCATTTTGCTTTTTGTATTAAATTCGGATGCAATTTCGGTGTTTCATCGTCAATAAGAAGTTCCAAGGGATACAGTAAACCTGAAGTGAAGCATCGGAATCTAAAACTGGACTCACAGGAGAGGTTAAAATCAAAGAAATTTAGAGTGTCAGTCCTCTTGTACCTAAGTCGGTATTGTGCCTATTGAATTTAATTCCGAAGCAATTTCTGTGCTTCTTCGTCAATATGAAGGTCCAAGGTATACAGTAAACCTGAAGTGAAGCATCCGAATCTAAAACTGGGCTCATAAAAGAGGTACAAATCATAGAAAGTTAGAGAGTCATTGTGCCTTTTGAATTTAATTCCGATGCAATTTCTGTGTTTCATCGTCAATAAGAAGGTCCAAGGTATACAGGAAACCTGAAGTGAAGCATCGGAATCTAAAACTGGACTCACAGGAGAGGTTAAAATCATAGAAAGTGAGAGTGTCAGTCCTCTTTTACTTAAGTCAGCATTGTGCCTTTTGAATGTAATTCCGATGCAATTTCTGTGTTTCATAGTCAATAAGAAGGTGCAAGTGATATAGTAGACCTGAAGTGAGGCATCGGAATCTAAAACTTGACTCACAGGAGATGTTCAAATCATAGAAAGTGAGAGTGTCCGTTCTCTTGTACTTAAGTCGGCATTGTGCCTTTAGTATTAAATTCGGATGCAATTCCTGTGTTTCATTGTCAATATGAACGTCCAAGGAATACACGAAACCTGAAGTCAAGAATCGGAATCTAAAACTGGACTCACAGGAGAGGTTCAACTCATAGAAAGTTAGAGGGTCAGTCCTCTTGTACTTAAGTCTACATTGTGCTTTTGTATTAAATTCGGACGCAATTTCTGTGTTTCATCGTCAATAAGAAAGTCCATGGGATACAGTAAACCTGAAGTGAATCATCGGAATCTAAAACTGGACTCACAGAAGAGGTTCAAATCATAGAAAGTTAGAGAGTCAGTCCTCTTGTACTTAAGTCGGCATTGTGCCTTTTGAATTTAATTCCGATGCAATTTCTGTGTTTCATTGTCAATAAGAAGGTCCTAGGTATGCAGGAAACCTGAAGTGAAGCATCGGAATCTAAAACTGGACTCACAGGAGAGGTTAAAATCATTGAAAGTGAGAGTGTAAGTCCTCTTTTACTTAAGTCGGCATTGTGCCTTTTGAATTTAATTCCGAAGCAATTTCTGTGCTTCTTCGTCAATATGAAGGTCCAAGGTATTCAGTGAACCTGAAGTGAAGCATCGGAATCTAAAACTAGACTCACAGGGGAGGTACAAATAATTGAAAGTTAGAGAGTCAGTCCTCTAGTACTTAAGTCGGCATTGTGCCTTTTGAATTTAATTCCGTTGCTATTCCTGTGTTTCATCGTCAATAAGAAGGTCCAAGGTATACAGGAAACCTGAAGTGCAGCATCGGAATCTAAAACTGGACTCACAGTGGAGGATCATATCATAGAATGTTAGAGTGTCAGTTCTCTGCTACTTAAGTCGGCATTGTGCGTTTTGAATTTAATTCCGAAGCAATTTCTGTGCTTCATCGTCAATAAGAAGGTCCAAGGTGTACATTAAACCTGAAGTGAAGCATCCGAATCTAAAACTGGGCTCACAAAAGAGGTACAAATCATAGAAAGTTAGAGAGTCAGTCCTCTAGTACTTAAGTCGGCATTGTGCCTTTTGAATTTAATTCCGGTGCAATTTGTGTTTCATCGTCAATAAGAATGTCCAAGTTATACAGGAACCTGAAGTGAAGCATCGGAATCTAAAACTGGACTCACAGGAGAGGTTCAAATCATAGAAAGTGAGAGTGTCAGTCCTCCTTTACTTAAGTCGGCATTGTGCCTTTTGAATTTAATTCCGATGCAAATTCTGTGTTTCATCGTCAATAAGAAGGTGCAAGTGATATAGTAGAGCTGAAGAGAAGCATCGGAATCTAAAACTTGACTCACAGGAGATGTTCAAATCATAGAAAGTGAGAGTGTCAGTCCTCTTCTACTTAAGTCGACATTGTGCTTTTGTATTAAATTCAGATGCAATTTCTGTGTATCATCGTCAATAAGAAAGTCCAAGGGGTACAGTAAACCTGAAGTGAATCATCGGAATCCAAAACTGTACTCACAGAAGAGGTTCAAATCATACAAAGTTAGAGAGTCAGTCCTCTTGTACTTAAGTCGGCATTGTGCCTTTTGAATTTAATTCCATTGCAATTTCTGTGTTTCATCGCCACGAGAAGGTCCTACGTATACAGGAAACCTGAAGTGAAGCATCGGAATCTAAAACTGGACTCACAGGAGAGGTTAAAATCATAGAAAGTGAGAGTGTCAGTCCTCTTTTACTTATGTCGGCATTGTGCCTTTTGAATTTAATTCCGATGCAATTTCTGTGTTTCATCGTCAATAAGAAGGTCCAAGGTATACAGTGAACCTGAAGTGAAGCATCGGAATCTAAAACTGGACTCACAGTGGAGGTTCAAATCATAGAAAGTTAGAGTGTCAGTTCTCTGCTACTTAAACGGCATTGTGCCTTTTGAATTTAATTCCGAAGCAATTTCTGTGTTTCGTCGTCAATAAGAAAGTCCAAGGGATACAGTAAACCTGAAGTGAAGCATCCGAATCTAAAACTAGACTCACAGGAGAGGTTCAAATCATAGAAAGTTAGAGTGTCAGTCCTCTTCTACTTAAGTCGGCATTGTTACTTTTGAATTTAATTATGATGCAATTTCTGTGTTTCATCGTCAATAAGAAGGTCCAAGGTATACAGTGAACCTGAGGAAAAGCATCGATATCTAAAACTGGACTCACAGGAGAGGTTCAAATCATAGAAAGTGAGAGTGTCAGTCCTCCTTTACTTAAGTCGGCATTGTGCCTTTTGAATTTAATTCCGATGCAAATTCTGTGTTTCATCGTCAATAAGAAGGTGCAAGTGATATAGTAGAGCTGAAGTGAAGCATCGGAATCTAAAACTTGACTCACAGGAGATGTTCAAATCATAGAAAGTGAGAGTGTCAGTCCCTTTGTACTTAAGCCGTCATTTTGCTTTTTGTATTAAATTCGGATGCAATTTCGGTGTTTCATCGTCAATAAGAAGTTCCAAGGGATACAGTAAACCTGAAGTGAAGCATCGGAATCTAAAACTGGACTCACAGGAGAGGTTAAAATCAAAGAAATTTAGAGTGTCAGTCCTCTTGTACCTAAGTCGGTATTGTGCCTATTGAATTTAATTCCGAAGCAATTTCTGTGCTTCTTCGTCAATATGAAGGTCCAAGGTATACAGTAAACCTGAAGTGAAGCATCCGAATCTAAAACTGGGCTCATAAAAGAGGTACAAATCATAGAAAGTTAGAGAGTCATTGTGCCTTTTGAATTTAATTCCGATGCAATTTCTGTGTTTCATCGTCAATAAGAAGGTCCAAGGTATACAGGAAACCTGAAGTGAAGCATCGGAATCTAAAACTGGACTCACAGGAGAGGTTAAAATCATAGAAAGTGAGAGTGTCAGTCCTCTTTTACTTAAGTCAGCATTGTGCCTTTTGAATGTAATTCCGATGCAATTTCTGTGTTTCATAGTCAATAAGAAGGTGCAAGTGATATAGTAGACCTGAAGTGAGGCATCGGAATCTAAAACTTGACTCACAGGAGATGTTCAAATCATAGAAAGTGAGAGTGTCCGTTCTCTTGTACTTAAGTCGGCATTGTGCCTTTAGTATTAAATTCGGATGCAATTCCTGTGTTTCATTGTCAATATGAACGTCCAAGGAATACACGAAACCTGAAGTCAAGAATCGGAATCTAAAACTGGACTCACAGGAGAGGTTCAACTCATAGAAAGTTAGAGGGTCAGTCCTCTTGTACTTAAGTCTACATTGTGCTTTTGTATTAAATTCGGACGCAATTTCTGTGTTTCATCGTCAATAAGAAAGTCCATGGGATACAGTAAACCTGAAGTGAATCATCGGAATCTAAAACTGGACTCACAGAAGAGGTTCAAATCATAGAAAGTTAGAGAGTCAGTCCTCTTGTACTTAAGTCGGCATTGTGCCTTTTGAATTTAATTCCGATGCAATTTCTGCGTTTCATTGTCAATAAGAAGGTCCTAGGTATGCAGGAAACCTGAAGTGAAGCATCGGAATCTAAAACTGGACTCACAGGAGAGGTTAAAATCATTGAAAGTGAGAGTGTAAGTCCTCTTTTACTTAAGTCGGCATTGTGCCTTTTGAATTTAATTCCGAAGCAATTTCTGTGCTTCTTCGTCAATATGAAGGTCCAAGGTATTCAGTGAACCTGAAGTGAAGCATCGGAATCTAAAACTAGACTCACAGGGGAGGTACAAATCATTGAAAGTTAGAGAGTCAGTCCTCTAGTACTTAAGTCGGCATTGTGCCTTTTGAATTTAATTCCGTTGCTATTCCTGTGTTTCATCGTCAATAAGAAGGTCCAAGGTATACAGGAAACCTGAAGTGCAGCATCGGAATCTAAAACTGGACTCACAGTGGAGGATCATATCATAGAATGTTAGAGTGTCAGTTCTCTGCTACTTAAGTCGGCATTGTGCGTTTTGAATTTAATTCCGAAGCAATTTCTGTGCTTCATCGTCAATAAGAAGGTCCAAGGTGTACATTAAACCTGAAGTGAAGCATCCGAATCTAAAACTTGACTCACAGGAGAGGTTCAAATCACAGAAAGTTAGCGTGTCAGTCCCTTAGTACTTAAGTCGTCATTGTGCCTTTTGTATTAAATTCGGATGCAATTTCTGTGTTTCATCGTCAATAAGAAAATCCAAGGAATACAGTAAACCTGAAGCGAAGCATCCGAGTCTAAATCTGATCTCACAGGAGAGGTACAAATCATGGAAAGTTAGAGAGTCAGTCCTCTAGTACTTAAGTCGGCATTGTGTCTTTTGAATTTAATTCCGATGCAATTTCTGTGGTTCATCGTCAATAAGAAGGTGCAATTGATATAGTAGATCTGAAGTGAAGCGTCGGAATCTAAAACTTGACTCACAGGAGATGTTCAAATCATACAAAGTGAGAGTGTCAGTCCTCTTGTACTTAAGTCGGCATTGTGCCCTTTGTATTAAATTCGGATGCAATTTCTGTGTTTCATCGTCAATAAGAACGTCCAAGGTATACACAAAACCAGAAGTCCAGAATCGGAATCTAAAACTGGACTCACATGAGAGGTTCAAATCATAGAAAGCGAGAGTCTCAGTCCTCTTGTACTTAAGTCGGCATTGTGCTTTTGTATTAAATTCGGATGCAATTTCTGTGTTTCATCGTCAATATGAAAGTCCAAGGGATACAGTAAACCTGTAGTGAATCATCGGAATCTAAAACTGGACGCACAGAAGCGGTTAAAATCATAGAAAGTTAGAGAGTCAGTCCCTTTCTACTTAAGTCGGCATTGTGCGTTTTGAATCTAATTCCGAAGCAATTTCTGTGCTTCATCGTCAATAAGAAGGTCCAAGTTGTACAATAAACCTGAAGTGAAGCATCCGAATCTAAAACTGGACTCATAGGAGATGTTCAAATCATATAAAGCGAGAGTGTCAGTCCTCTTGTACTTAAGTCGGCATTGTGCCTTTTGTATTAAATTCGAATGCAATTTCTGTGTTTCATCATCAATAAGAAGGTACAAGGGATACAGTAAACCTGAAGTGAAGCATCGGAATCTAAAACTGGACTCACAGGAGAGGTTCAAATCATAGAAAGTTAGAGTGTCAGTCCTCTTGTACTTAAGTCGGAATTGTGGCCTTTGAATTTTTATTCCGATGCAATTACTGTGTTTCATCGTCAGTAAGAAGTTCCAAGGTATACAGTAAAACTGTAGTGAAGCATCAGAATCTAAAACTGGACTCATAGGAGAGTTTCAAATCATAGATAGTTAGAGTGTCAGTCCTCTAGTACTTAAGTCGGCATTGTGCCTTTTGAATTTAATTCGGATGCAATTTCTGTGTTTCATTGTCAATAAGAAGGTCCTAGGTATACAGGAAACCTGAAGTGAAGCATCAGAATCTAAAACTGGACTCACAGGAGAGGTTCAAATCATATAAAGCGAGAGTGTCAGTCCTCTTGTACTTAAGTCGGCATTGTGCCTTTTGTATTAAATTCGAATGCAATTTCTGTGTTTCATCATCAATAAGAAGGTACAAGGGATACAGTAAACCTGAAGTGAAGCATCGGAATCTAAAACTGGACTCACCGGAGAGGTTCAAATCATAGAAAGTTAGAGTGTCAGTCCTCTTGTACTTAAGTCGGCATTGTGCCCTTTGTATTTAATTCGGATGCAAGTTCTGTGTTTCATCATCAATAAGAAGGTCCAAGGGATACAGGAAACCTGAAGTAAAGCATCGGAATCTAAAACTGGACTCACAGGAGAGGTTGAATTCATAGAAAGTGAGAGTGTCAGTCCTCTTGTACTTAAGTCGTCATTGTGCCTTTTGTATTAAATTCGGATGCAAGTTCTGTGTTTCATCATCAATAAGAAGGTCCAAGGGATACAGTAAAGCTGAAGTGAAGCATCGGAATCTAAAACTGGGCTCACAGGAGAGGTTCAAATCATAGAAAGTTAGAGTGTCAGTCCTCTTGTACAAAAGTCGGCATTGTGCCTCTTGAATTTGATTCGGATGAAATTTCTGTGTTTCGTCGTCAATAAGAAGGTCCAAGGTATACAGGAAACCTAAAGTGAAGCATCGGAATCTAACACTGGACTCACAGGAGAGGTTCAAATCATCGAAAGTGAGAGTGTCAGTCCTCTTGTACTGATTTCGGCATTGTGCCTTTTGAATAAAATTCGGATGCAATTTCTGTGTTTCATCGTCAATTAGAATTTCCAAGGTATACAGGTAACCGGAAGTGAGGCATCGGCATCTAAAACTGGACTCACAGGAGAGGTTCAAATCATAGAAAGTGAGAGTGACAGTCCTCTTGTACTTAAGTCGGCATTGTGCCTTTTGTATTAAATTCGGATGCAATTTCTGTGTTTCATCGTCAATAAGAAGGTCCGACCTATTTTCGAAACCTGAAGTGAAGCATCGGAATCTAAAACTGGACTCACAGGAGAGGTTCAAATCATAGAAAAAGAGAGTGTCAGTCCTCTTGTACTTAAGTCGGCATTGTGCCTTTTGTATTAAATTCGGATGCAATTTATGTGTTTCACCGTCAATAAGAAAGTCCAAGGGATACAGTAGACCTAAAGTGAAGCATCGGAATCTAAAACTGGACTCACAGGAGAGATTCGATCCATAGAAAGTAAGAGTGTCAGACCTCTTGTACTTAAGTCGGCATTGTGCATTTTGTATTGAATTTGGATGCAATTTCTGTGTTTCATCGTCAATAAGAAGGTCCAAGGCGTACAGTAATCCCGAAGTGAAGCATCGGAATCTAAAACTGGACTCACAGGAGAGGTTCAAATCATAGAAAGTTAGAGTATCACTCCACTTGTACTTACGTCGGCATTGTGCCTTTTGAATTTAATTCCGAGGCAAATTCTGTGTTTCATCGTCAATAAGAAGGTCCAAGGTATACAGTAAACTAGAAGTGAAGCATCGGAATCTAAAAGTGGACTCACAGGAGAGATTCAAATCATAGAAAGTTAGAGTGTCAGTCCTTTTGTACTTAAGTCGTCATTGTGCCTTTTGTAATAAATTCAGATGCAATTTCTGTGTTTCATCGTCAAAAAGAAGGTCCAAGGGAAGCATTAAACCTGAAGTGAAGCATCGCAATCTAAAACTGGACTCACAGGAGAGGTTCAAATCATACAAATTTAGAGTGTCAGTACTCTGCTACTTAAGTCGGCATTGTGCCTTTTGAATTTAATTCCGAAACAATTTCTGTGCTTCATCGTCAATCAGAAGGTCCAAGGTATACAGTGAACCTGAAGTGAAGCATCCGAATCTAAAACTGGACTCACAAGAGATGTTCAAATCACAGAAAGTTAGAGTGTCAGATCGCTTGTACTTGAGTCGGCATTGTGCCTTTTGAATTTAATTCCGATGCAATTTCTGTGTTTCATCGTCTATAAGAAGGTCCAAGGTATACACTGAACGTGAAGGGAGGCATCGGAATCCAAAACTGGTTTCACAGGAGAGGTTCAAATCACAGAAAATTAGAGTGTCAGTCCTTTTGTACTTAAGTCGTCATTGTGCCTTTTGCATTAAATTCGGATGCAATATCTGTGTTTCACCGTCAATAAGAAGGTCCAAGGAATACAGTAAACCTGAAGTGAAGCATCCGAATCTAAAACTGGGCTCACAAAAGAGGTACAAATCATAGAAAGTTAGAGAGTCAGTCCTCTAGTACTTAAGTCGGCATTGTGCCTTTTGAATTTAATTCCGATGCAATTTGTGGTTCATCGTCAATAAGAAGGTCCAAGGTATACAGGAAACCTGAAGTGAAGCATAGGAATCTAAAACTGGACTCACAGGAGAGGTTCAAATCATAGAAAGTGAGAGTGTCAGTCCTCCTTTACTTAAGTCGGCATTGTGCCTTTTGAATTTAATTCCGATGCAATTTCTGTGTTTCATCGTCAATAAGAAGGTGCAAGTGATATAGTAGACCTGAAGTGAAGCATCGGAATCTAAAACTTGACTCACAGGAGATGTTCAAATCTTAGAAAGTGAGAGTGTCAGTCCTCTTGTACTTAAGTCGGCATTGTGCCTTTTGTATTAAATTCGGATGCAATTTCTGTGTTTCATCGTCAACATGATTGTCCAAGGTATACACGAAACCTGAAGGCAAGCATCAGAATCTAAAACTGGAGTCACAGGAGAGGTTCAAATCATAGAAAGTGAGAGTGTCAGTAGTCTTCTACTTATGTCGACATTGTGCTTTTGTATTAAATTCGGATGCAATTTCTGTGTATCATCGTCAATAAGAAAGTGCAAGGGATACAGTAAACCTGAAGTGAATCATCGGAATCCAAAACTGGACTCACAGAAGAGGTTCAAATCATACATAGTTAGAGAGTCAGTCCTCTTGTACTTAAGTCGGCATTGTGCCTTTTGAATTTAATTCCATTGCAATTTCTGTGTTTCATCGCCACTAGAAGGTCCTACGTATACAGGAAACCTGAAGTGAAGCATCGGAATCTAAAACTGGACTCACAGGAGAGGTTAAAATCATAGAAAGTGAGAGTGTCAGTCCTCTTGTACTTATGTCGGCATTGTGCCTTTTGAATTTAATTCCGATGCAATTTCTGTGTTTCATCGTCAATAAGAAGGTCCAAGGTGTACAGTGAACCTGAAGTGAAGCATCGGAATCTAAAACTGGACTCACAGTGGAGGTTCAAATCATAGAAAGTTAGAGTGTCAGTTCTCTGCTACTTAAACGGCATTGTGCCTTTTGAATATAATTCCGAAGCAATTTCTGTGTTTCATCGTCAATACGAAAGTCCAAGGGATACAGTAAACCTGAAGTGAAGCATCCGAATCTAAAACTAGACTCACAGGAGAGGTTCAAATCATAGAAATTTAGAGTGTCAGTCCTCTTCTACTTAAGTCGGCATTGTGACTTTTGAATTTAATTATGATGCAATTTCTGTGTTTCATCGTCAATAAGAAGGTCCAAGGTATACAGTGAACCTGAGGTGAAGCATCGATATCTAAAACTGGACTCACAGCAGAAGTTCAAATCACAGAAAGATAGAGTGTCAGTCCCTTTGTACTTAAGTCGTCATTTTGCCTTTTGTGTTTAATTCGGATGCAATTTCGGTGTTTCATCGTCAATAAGAAGTTCCAATGGATACAGTAAACCTGAAGTGAAGCATCGGAATCTAAAACTGGACTCAAAGGAGAGGTTAAAATCAAAGAAATTTAGAGTGTCGGTCCTCTTCTACCTAAGTCGGTATTGTGCCTTTTGAATTTAATTCCGAAGCAATTTCTGTGCTTCTTCGTCAATATGAAGGTACAAGGTGTACAGTAAACCTGAAGTGAAGCATCCGAATCTAAAACTGGGCTCATAAAAGAGGTACAAATCATAGAAAGTTAGAGAGCCGGTCCTCTAGTACATAAGTCGGCATTGTGCCTTTTGAATTTAATTCCGAAGCAATTTCTGTGCTTCTTCGTCAATATGAAGGTCCAAGGTATTCAGTGAACCTGAAGTGAAGCATCGGAATCTAAAACTAGACTCACAGGGGAGGTACAAATCATTGAAAGTTAGAGAGTCAGTCCTCTAGTACTTAAGTCGGCATTGTGCCTTTTGAATTTAATTCCGATGCTATTCCTGTGTTTCATCGTCAATAAGAAGGTCCAAGGTATACAGGAAACCTGAAGTGAAGCATCGGAATCTAAAACTGGACTCACAGTGGAGGATCATATCATAGAATGTTAGAGTGTCAGTTCTCTGCTACTTAAGTCGGCATTGTGCGTTTTGAATTTAATTCCGAAGCAATTTCTGTGCTTCATCGTCAATAAGAAGGTCCAAGGTGTACATTAAACCTGAAGTGAACCATCCGAGTCTAAAACTTGACTCACAGGAGAGGTTCAAATCACAGAAAGTTAGCGTGTCAGTCCCTTAGTACTTAAGTCGTCATTGTGCCTTTTGTATTAAATTCGGATGCAATATCTGTGTTTCATCGTCAATAAGAAAATCCAAGGAATACAGTAAACCTGAAGTGAAGCATCCTAGTCTAAATCTGGGCTCACAGGAGAGGTACAAATCATAGAAAGTTAGAGTGTCAGTCCTCTAGTACTTAAGTCGGCATTGTGTCTTTTGAACTTAATTCCGATGCAATTTCTGTGTTTCATTGTCAATAAGAAGGTGTAATTGATATAGTAGATCTGAAGTGAAGCATCGGAATCTAAAACTAGACTCACAGGAGAGGTTCAAATCATAGAAAGTTAGAGTGTCAGTCCTCTTGTACTTAAGTCAACATTATGCATTTTGTATTAAATTCGGATGCAATTTCTGTATTTCATCGTCAATAAGAAGGTCCAAGGGATACAGTAAACCTGAAGTGAAGCATCGGAATCTAAAACTGGACTCACAGAGGAGGTTAAAAACATAGAAAGTTAGAGTGTCAGTTCTCTGCTACTTAAACGGCATTGTGCCTTTTGAATTTAATTCCGAAGCAATATCCGTGCTTCATCGTCAATACGACGGTCCAAGGTGTCCAGTAAACCTGAAGTGAAGCATCCGAATCTAAAACTAGACTCACAGGAGAGGTTCAAATCATAGAAAGTTAGAGTGTCAGTCCTGTTGTACTTAAGTCGGCATTGTGCCTTTTGAATTTAATTCCGATGCAATTTCTGTATTTCATCGTCAATAAGAAGGTCCAAGGTATACAGTAAACCTGAAGTGAAGCATCGGAATCTAAGACTGAACTCACAGGAGAGGTTCAAATCATTGAAACTTAGAGTGTCTGTCCTCTTGTACTTATGTCAGCATTGTGCCTTTTGTAATAAATTCGGATGCAATATCTGTGCTTCATCGTCAATAAGAAGGTGCAAGTGATATAGTAGGCCTGAAATGAAGCATCGGAATCTAAAACTGGACTCACAGTAGATGTTCAAATCATAGAAAGTGAGAGTGTCAGTCCTCTTGTACTTAAGTCGGCATTGTGCCTTTTGTATTAAATTCGGATGCAATTTCTGTGTTTCATCGTCTGTAAGAACGTCCAAGGTAAACACGAAACCTGAAGTCAAGCATCGGAATCTAAAACTGGACTCACAGGGGAGGTTCAAATCATAGAAAGTGAGAGTGTCAGTCCTCTTGTGCTTAAGTCGGCATTGTGCTTTTGTATTAAATTCGGAAGCAATTTCTGTGTTTCATCGTCAATAAGAGAGTCCACGAGATACAGTAAACCTGAAGTGAATCATCGGAATCTAAAACTGGACTCACAGAAGAGGTTCAAATCATAGAAAGTTATAGAGTCAGTCCTCTTGTACTTAAGTCGGCATTGTGCCTTTTGAATTTAATTCCGATGCAATTTCTGTGTTTCATCGTCAATAAGAAGGTCCAAGGTGTACAGGAAACTTGAAGTGAAGCATCGGAATCTAAAACTGGACTCACAGGAGAGGTTAAAATCATAGAAAGTGAGTGTGTCAGTCGTCTTTTACTTAAGTCGGCATTGTGACTTTTGTATTAAATTCGGTTGCAATTTCTGTGTTTCATCGTCAATAAGGAGGTCCAAAGTATACAGTGAATCTGAAGTGAAGCGTCCGAATCTAAGACTGGACTCACAGGAGAGGTTAAAATCAAAGAAAGTTAGAGTGTTGGTCCTCTTGTACTTAAGTCGGCATTGTGCCTTTTGAATTTAATTCCGAAGAAATTTCTGTGCTTCATCGTCAATACGAAGGTCCAAGGTGTGCAGTAAACCTGAGGTGAAGCATCCGAATCTAAAACTAGACTCACAGGAGAGGTTCAAATCATAGAAAGTTAGAGTGTTAGTCCCTTTGTACTTAAGTCGTCATTCTGCCATTTGTATTAAATTCGGATGCAATTTCTGTGTTTCATCGTCAATAAGAAAGTCCAAGGAATGCAGTAAACCTGAAGTGAATCATCGGAATCTAAAACTGGACTCACAGAAGAGGTTCAAATCATAGAAAGTTAGAGAGTCAGTCCTCTAGTACTTAAGTCGGCATTGTGCCTTTTGAATTTAATTCAGATGCAATTTCTGTGTTTCATCGTCAATAAGAAGGTTCAACGTATACAGTGAACCTGAAGTGAAGCATCGGAATCTAAAACTGAACTCACAGGAGAGGTTCAAATCGTTGAAAGTTAGAGTGTCTGTCCTTTTGTACTTATGTCAGCACTGTGCCTTTTGTATTAAATTCGGATGCAATTTCTGTGCTTCATCGTCAATAAGAAGGTGCAAGTGATATAGAAGACCTGCAGTGAAGAATCGGAATCTAAAACTTGTCTCACAGTAGATGTTCAAATCGTAGAAAGTGAGAGTGTCAGTCCTCTTGTATTTAAGTCGGCATTGTGCCTTTAGTACTAAATTCGGATGCAATTTCTGTGTTTCATCATCAATAAGAATGTCCAAAGGAAACTGTAAACCTGATATGAATGATCGGAATCTAAAACTGGACTAACAGGAGAGGTTCAAATCATAGAAAGTCAGAGAGTCAGTCCTCTTGTACTTAAGTCGGCATTGTGCCTTTTGAATGTAATTCCGATGCAATTTCTGTGTTTCATCGTCAATAAGAAGGTCCAAGGTATACAGGAAACCTGAAGTGAAGCATCGGAATTTAAAACTGGACTCACAGGAGAGGTTAAAATCATAGAAATTGAGAGTATCAGTCCTCTTTTACTTAAGTCGGCATTGTGCCTTTTGAATTTAATTCCGATGCAATTTCTGTGTTTAATCGACAATAAGAAGGTGCAAGTGATATAGTAGACCTGAAGTGAAGCATCGGAATCTAAAACTTGACTCACAGGGGATGTTCAAATCATAGAAAGTGAGAGTGTCAGTCCTCTTGTACTTAAGTCGGCATTGTGCCTTTTGTATTAAATTCGGATGCAATTTCTGTGTTTCATCGTCAATAAGAAGGTCCAAAGTGTACAGGAAACCTGAAGTGAAGCATCGGAATCTAAAACTGGACTCACAGCAGAGGATCAAATCATAGAAAGTGAGAGTGTCAGTCCTCTTGTACTTAAGTCGGCATTGTGCCTTTTGTATTAAATTCGGTTGCAATTTCTGAGTTTCATCGTCAATAAGGAGGTATATGGTATACAGGAAACCTGAAGTGAAACATCGGAATCTAAAACTGGACTCACAGGAGAGGATCAAATCATAGATAGTGAGAGTGTCAGTCCTCTTGTACTTAAGTCGCCATTGTGCCTTTTGTATAAAATTCGAATGCAATTTCTGTGTTTCATCGTCAATAAGAAGGTCCAAGTGATACAGTAGACCTGAAGTGAAGCATCGGAACCTAAAACTGGACCCATAGGAGTGGTTAAAATCATAGATAGTGAGAGTGTCAGTCCTTTTGTACTTAAGTCAGCATTGTGCCTTTTTATTAAACTCGGATGCACTTTCTGTGTTTCATCGTCAATAAGAACGTCCAAGGTATACACGAAACCTGAAGTCAAGCATCGGAATGTAAAACTGGACTCACAGGAGAGGTTCAAATCATAGAAAGTGAGAGTGTCTGTCCTCTTGTACTGAAGTCGGCCTTGTGCGTTTTGTATTAAATTGGGATGCAATTTCTGTGTTTCATCGACAATAAGAAAGTCCAACGGATACAGTAAACCTGAAGTGATTCATCGGAATCCAAAACTGGACTCACAGAAGAGGTTCAAATCATTGAAAGTTAGAGAGTCAGTCCTGTTGTACTTATGTCATCATTGTGCCTTTTGAAATTAATTCGGATACAATTTCTGCGTTTCATCGTCAATAAAGAGGTGCAAGGTATACAGGAAACCTGAAGTGAAGCATTGGAATCTAAAACTGGACTCACAGGAGAGGTTCAAATCATAGAAAGTGAGAGTGTCAGTCCTCTTGTACTTAAGTCGGCGTTGTGCCTTTTGTATTAAATTCGGATGCAATTGCTGTGTTTCATCGTCAATAAGAAAGTCCAAGGGATACAGTAAACCTGAAGTAAATCATCGGAATCTAAAACTGGACTCACAGAAGAGGTTCAAATCATAGAAAGGTAGAGAGTCAGTCCTCTTGTACTTATGTCGGCATTGTGCCTTTAGTATAAAAATTCGGATGCAATTTCTGTGTTTCATCGTCAATAAGAAGGTCCAAGTGATACAGTAGACCTGAAGTGAAGCATCGGAACCTAAAACTGGACCCATAGGAGAGGTTAAAATCATAGAAAGTGAGAGTGTCAGTCCTTTTGTACTTAAGTCGGCATTGTGCCTTTTGTATTAAATTCGGAAACAATTTCTGTGTCTCATCGTCAATAAGAAGGTCCAAGGGATACAGTAAACCTGAAGTGAAGCATCGGAATCTAAAACTGGACTCACAGGAGAGGTTCAAATCATAGAAAGTGAGAGTGTCCGTCCTCTTGTACTTAAGTCGGCATTGTGCCTTTTGTATTAAATTCGGATGCAATTTCTGTGTTTCATCGTCAATAAGAAGGTCCAAGGTATACAGTAAACCTGAAGTGAAGCATCGGAATCTAAAACTGGACTCACAGGGGAGGTTCATTTCATAGAAAGTGAAAGTGTCAGTCCTCTTGTACTTAAGTCGGCATTGTGCCTTTTGTATTAAATTCGGACGCAATTGCTGTGGTTCATCGTCAATAAGAATGTCCAAGGTATACAGGAAACCAGAAGTGAAGCATCGGAATCTAAAACTGGGCTCACAGGAGAGGTTCAAATCATAGAAAGTGAGAGTGTCTATCCTTTCGTACTTAAGTCGGCATTATGCCTTTTGTATTAAATTCGGATGCGATTCCTGTGTTTCATCGTCAATAAGAGGGTCCAAGGGATACAGTAAACCTGAAGTGAAGCATCGGAAACTAAAACTGGACTCACAGGAGAGGTTCAAATCATAGAAAGATAGAGTGTCAGTCCTCTTGTACTTAAGTCGGCATTGTGCCTTTTGAATTTAATTCCGATGCAATTTCTGAGCTTCATCGTCAAAAAGAAGGTCCTACGGATACAGTAGACCTGAAGTGAAAAATCGGAAACTATAGCTGCACTCACAGGAGAGGTTCAAATCATAGAAAGTGAGATTGTCAGTCCTCTTGTACTTAAGTCGGCATTATGCCTTTTGTATTACATTCGGATGCAATTTCTGTGGTTCATCGTCAATAAGAAGGTGCAAGTGATACAGTAGACCTGAAGTGAAGCATCGGAATCTAAAACTTGATTCACAATAGTTGTTCAAATCATAGAAATTGAGAGTGTCAGTCCTCTTGTACTTCAGTCAGCATTGTGCCTTTTTATTAAACTCGGATGCAATTTCTGTGTCTCATCGTCAATAAGAACGTCCAAGGTATACACGAAACCTGAAGTCAAGCATCGGAATCTAAAACTGGACTCACAGGAGAGGTTCAAATCATAGAAAGTGAGAGTGTTATTCCTCTTGTACTTAAGACGGCCTTGTGCCTTTTGTATTAAATTCGGTTGCAATTTCTGTGTTTCATCGACAATAGGAAAATCCAAGGGATACAGTAAACCTGAAGTGAATCATCGGAATCTAAAACTGGACTCACAGGAGAGTTTCAAATCATAGAAAGTGAGAGTGTCAGTCCTTTTGTACTTAAGTCAGCATTGTGCCTTTTTATTAAACTCGGATGCACTTTCTGTGTCTCATCGTCAATAAGAGCGTCCAAGGTATACACGAAACCTGAAATCAAGCATCGGAATCTAGAACTGCACTCACAGGAGTGGTTCAAATCATAGAAAGTGAGAGTGTCAGTCCTCTTGTACTTAAGTCGGCCTTGTGCCTTTTGTATTAAATTCTAATGCAATTTCTGTGTTTCATCGGCAATAAGAAAGTCCAAAGGATACAGTGAACCTGAAGTGAATCATCGGAATCTAAAACTGGACTCACAGAAGAGGTTCAAATCATAGTAAGTTAGAGAGTCAGTCCTCTTGTACTTATGTCGGCATTGCGCCTTTTGAATTTAATTCGGCTCCAATTTCTGTGTTTCATCGTCAATAAGAATGTCCAAGGTATACAGGAAACCAGAAGTGAAGCATCGGAATCTAAAACTGGACTCACAGGAGAGTTTCAAATCATAGAAAGTGAGAGTGTCAGTCCTTTTGTACTTAAGTCAGCATTGTGCCTTTTTATTAAACTCGGATGCACTTTCTGTGTCTCATCGTCAATAAGAGCGTCCAAGGTATACACGAAACCTGAAGTCAAGCATCGGAATCTAAAACTGCACTCACAGGAGTGGTTCAAATCATAGAAAGTGAGAGTGTCAGTCCTCTTGTACTTATGTCGGCTTTGTGCCTTTTGTATTAAATTCGGATGCGATTTCTGTGTTTTATCGTCAATAAGAAGGTCCAAAGAATACACGAAACCTGAAGTCAAGCATCGGAAACTAAAACTAGACTCACAGGAGAGGTTCAAATCATTGAAATGAGAGTGTCAGTCCTCTTGAACTTAAGTCGGCATTGTGCCTTTTGTATTAAATTCGGATGCAATTTCTGTGTTTCATCGTCAATATGAAGGTCCAAGGGATACAGTAGACCTGAAGTGAAGCATCAGAATCTAAAACTGGACTCACAGGAGAGGTTCAAATCATTGAAATGAGAGTGTCAGTCCTCTTGTACTTAAGTCGGCATTGTGCCTTTTGTATTAAATTCGGATGCAATTTCTGTGTTTCATCGTCAATAAGATGGTCCAAGGTATACAGTAAACCTGAAGTGAAGCATCGGAATCTAAAACTGGACTCAATGGGGAGGTTCAATTCATAGAAAGTGAAGGTGTCAGTCCTCTTTTCCATAAGTCGGCATTGTGCCTTTTGTATTAAATTCGGATGCAATTTCTGTGTTTCATCGTCAATAAGAAGGTCCAAGGGATACAGTAGACCTGAAGTGAAGCATCGGAATCTAAAACTGGACTCATAGGAGAGGTTCAAATCATAGAAAGTGAGAGTGTCAGTCCTCTTGTACTTACGTCGGCATTGTGCCTTTTGCATTAAATTTGTATACAATTTCTGTGTTACGTCGTCAATAAGAAGGTCCATGGGATACAGTAAACCTGAAGTGAAGCATCGGAATCTAAAACTGGACTCACAGGAGAGGTTCAAATCATAGAAAGTGAGAGTGTCAGCCCTCTTGTACTTAAGTCGGCATTGTGACTTTTGTATTAAATTTGGTTGCAATTTCTGTGTTTCATCGTCAATAGGAAGGTCCAAGGCATACAGTAAATCTGAAGTGAAGCATCGGAATCTAAAACTGGACTCACAGGAGAGGTTCAAATCATAGAAAGGTAGAGTGTCACTCCTATTGTACTTAAGTCGGCATTGTGCCTTTTGAATTTAATTCAGATGCAATTTCTGAGCTTCATCGTCAAAAAGAAGGTCCAACGGTTGCAGTAAACCTGAAGTGAAAAATCGGAAACTAAAACTGTACTCACAGGAGAGGTTCATATCATAGAAAGTGGGATTGTCAGTCCTGTTGTACTTAAGTCGGCATTATGCCTTTTGTATTACATTCGGATGCAATTTCTGTGGTTCATCGTCAATAAGAAGGTGCAAGTGATACAGTAGACCTGAGGTGAAGCATCGGAATCTAAAACTTTCTCACAGGAGTTGTGCAATTCATAGAAATTGAGAGTGTCAGTCCTCTTGTACTTAAGACAGCATTGTGCCCTTTTATTAAACTCGGATGCAATTTCTGTATCTCATCGTCAATAAGAACGTTCAAGGTATACACGAAACCTGAAGTCTAGCATCGGAGTCTAAAACTGGACTCACAGGAGAGGTTCAAATCATAAAAAGTGAGAGTGTCAGTCCTGTTGTACTTAAGTCGGCCTTGTGCCTTTTGTATTAAACTCGGATGCAATTTCTGTGTTTTATCGTCAATAAGAAGGTCCAAGGTATACAGGAAACCTGAAGTGAATCATCGGAATCTAAAACTGGACTCACAGGAGAGGTTCAAATAATAGAAAGTGTGAGTGTCAGTCCTCTTGTACTTAAGTCGGCATTGTGCCTTTTGTATTAAATTCGTATACAATTTCTGTGTTCCATCGTCAATAAGAAGGTCCAAGGGATACAGTAAACCTGAAGTGAAGCATCGGAATCTAAAACTGGACTCACAGGAGAGGTTCAAATCATAGAGTGTGAGAGCGTCAGTCCTCTAGTACTTAAGTCGGCATTGTGCCGATTGTATTAAATTCGGATGCAATTTCTGTGTTTCATCGTCAATAAGAAGGTCCAAGGTATACAGTACACATGAAGTGAAGCATCGGAAACTAAAACTGGACTCACAGGGGTGGTTCAATTCATAGAAAGTGAAAGTGTCAGTCCTCTTGTACTTATGTCGGCATTGTGCCTTTTGTATTAAATTCGGATGCAATTGCTGTGTTTCATCGTCAATAAGAAGGTCCAAGGTATACAGGAAACCAGAAGTGAAGCATCAGAATCTAAAACTGGGCTCACAGGAGAGGTTCAAATCATAGAATGTGAGAGTGTCTATCCTCTCGTACTTAAGTCGACATTATGCCTTTTGTATTAAATTCGGATGCGATTTCCGTGTTTCATCGTCAATAAGAGGGTCCAAGGGATACAGTAAACCTGAAGTGAAGCATCGGAATCTAAAACTGGACTCACAGGAGAGGTTCAAATCATAGAAAGGTAGAGTGTCAGTCCTCTTGTACATAAGCCGGCATTGTGCCTTTTGAATTTAATTCCGATGCAATTTCTGAGCTTCATCGTCTAAAAGAAGGTCCAACGGATACAGTAAACCTGAAGTAAAAAATCGGAATCTAAAACTGGACTCACAGGAGAGGTTCAAATCATAGAAAGTGAGAGTGTCAGTCCTCTTGTACTTAAGTCGGCATTGTGCCTTTTGTATTAAATTCGGATGCAATTGCTGTGCTTCATCGTCAATAAGAAGGTCCATGGTATACAGGAAACCAGAAGTGAAGCATCGGAATCTAAAACTGGGCTCACAGGAGAGGTTCAAATCATAGAAAGTGAGAGTGTCTATCCTCTCGTACTTAAGTCGGCATTATGCCTTTTGTATTAAATTGGGATGCGATTTCTGTGTTTCATCGTCAATAAGAGGGTCCAAGGGATACAGTAAACCTGAAGTGAAGCATCGGAATCTAAAACTGGACTCACAGGAGACGTTCAAATCATAGAAAGGTAGAGTGTCAGTCCTCTTGTACTTAAGTCGGGATTGTGCCTTTTCAATTTTATTCCGATGCAATTTCTTTGTTTCATCGTCAATAAGAACGTCCAAGGTATACACGAAACCTGAAGTCAAGCATCGGAATCTGAAACTAAACTCACAGGAGGTGTTCAAATCATAGAAGGTGAGAGTGTCAGTCCTGTTGTACTTAAGTTTTCATTGTGCCTTTTGTATTAAATTCGGATGCAATTTCTGTGTTTCATCGTCAATAAGAAAGTCCAAGGGATACAGTAATCCTGAAGTGAAGCATCGGAATCTAAAACTGGACTCACAGGAGAGGTTCAAATCATAGAAAGTGAGAGTGTCCGTCCTCTTGTACTTAAGTCGGCATTGTGCCTTTTGTATTAAATTCGGATGCAATTTCTGTGTTTCATCGTCAATAAGAAGGTCCAAGGTATACAGTAAACCTGAAGTGAAGCATCGGAATCTAAAACTGGACTCACAGGGGAGGTTCATTTCATAGAAAGTGAAAGTGTCAGTCCTCTTGTACTTAAGTCGGCATTGTGCCTTTTGTATTAAATTCGGACGCAATTGCTGTGGTTCATCGTCAATAAGAATGTCCAAGGTATACAGGAAACCAGAAGTGAAGCATCGGAATCTAAAACTGGGCTCACAGGAGAGGTTCAAATCATAGAAAGTGAGAGTGTCTATCCTTTCGTACTTAAGTCGGCATTATGCCTTTTGTATTAAATTCGGATGCGATTCCTGTGTTTCATCGTCAATAAGAGGGTCCAAGGGATACAGTAAACCTGAAGTGAAGCATCGGAAACTAAAACTGGACTCACAGGAGAGGTTCAAATCATAGAAAGATAGAGTGTCAGTCCTCTTGTACTTAAGTCGGCATTGTGCCTTTTGAATTTAATTCCGATGCAATTTCTGAGCTTCATCGTCAAAAAGAAGGTCCTACGGATACAGTAGACCTGAAGTGAAAAATCGGAAACTATAGCTGCACTCACAGGAGAGGTTCAAATCATAGAAAGTGAGATTGTCAGTCCTCTTGTACTTAAGTCGGCATTATGCCTTTTGTATTACATTCGGATGCAATTTCTGTGGTTCATCGTCAATAAGAAGGTGCAAGTGATACAGTAGACCTGAAGTGAAGCATCGGAATCTAAAACTTGATTCACAATAGTTGTTCAAATCATAGAAATTGAGAGTGTCAGTCCTCTTGTACTTCAGTCAGCATTGTGCCTTTTTATTAAACTCGGATGCAATTTCTGTGTCTCATCGTCAATAAGAACGTCCAAGGTATACACGAAACCTGAAGTCAAGCATCGGAATCTAAAACTGGACTCACAGGAGAGGTTCAAATCATAGAAAGTGAGAGTGTTATTCCTCTTGTACTTAAGACGGCCTTGTGCCTTTTGTATTAAATTCGGTTGCAATTTCTGTGTTTCATCGACAATAGGAAAATCCAAGGGATACAGTAAACCTGAAGTGAATCATCGGAATCTAAAACTGGACTCACAGGAGAGTTTCAAATCATAGAAAGTGACAGTGTCAGTCCTTTTGTACTTAAGTCAGCATTGTGCCTTTTTATTAAACTCGGATGCACTTTCTGTGTCTCATCGTCAATAAGAGCGTCCAAGGTATACACGAAACCTGAAATCAAGCATCGGAATCTAGAACTGCACTCACAGGAGTGGTTCAAATCATAGAAAGTGAGAGTGTCAGTCCTCTTGTACTTAAGTCGGCCTTGTGCCTTTTGTATTAAATTCTAATGCAATTTCTGTGTTTCATCGGCAATAAGAAAGTCCAAAGGATACAGTGAACCTGAAGTGAATCATCGGAATCTAAAACTGGACTCACAGAAGAGGTTCAAATCATAGTAAGTTAGAGAGTCAGTCCTCTTGTACTTATGTCGGCATTGCGCCTTTTGAATTTAATTCGGCTACAATTTCTGTGTTTCATCGTCAATAAGAATGTCCAAGGTATACAGGAAACCAGAAGTGAAGCATCGGAATCTAAAACTGGACTCACAGGAGAGTTTCAAATCATAGAAAGTGAGAGTGTCAGTCCTTTTGTACTTAAGTCAGCATTGTGCCTTTTTATTAAACTCGGATGCACTTTCTGTGTCTCATCGTCAATAAGAGCGTCCAAGGTATACACGAAACCTGAAGTCAAGCATCGGAATCTAAAACTGCACTCACAGGAGTGGTTCAAATCATAGAAAGTGAGAGTGTCAGTCCTCTTGTACTTATGTCGGCTTTGTGCCTTTTGTATTAAATTCGGATGCGATTTCTGTGTTTTATCGTCAATAAGAAGGTCCAAAGAATACACGAAACCTGAAGTCAAGCATCGGAAACTAAAACTAGACTCACAGGAGAGGTTCAAATCATTGAAATGAGAGTGTCAGTCCTCTTGAACTTAAGTCGGCATTGTGCCTTTTGTATTAAATTCGGATGCAATTTCTGTGTTTCATCGTCAATATGAAGGTCCAAGGGATACAGTAGACCTGAAGTGAAGCATCAGAATCTAAAACTGGACTCACAGGAGAGGTTCAAATCATTGAAATGAGAGTGTCAGTCCTCTTGTACTTAAGTCGGCATTGTGCCTTTTGTATTAAATTCGGATGCAATTTCTGTGTTTCATCGTCAATAAGATGGTCCAAGGTATACAGTAAACCTGAAGTGAAGCATCGGAATCTAAAACTGGACTCAATGGGGAGGTTCAATTCATAGAAAGTGAAGGTGTCAGTCCTCTTTTCCATAAGTCGGCATTGTGCCTTTTGTATTAAATTCGGATGCAATTTCTGTGTTTCATCGTCAATAAGAAGGTCCAAGGGATACAGTAGACCTGAAGTGAAGCATCGGAATCTAAAACTGGACTCATAGGAGAGGTTCAAATCATAGAAAGTGAGAGTGTCAGTCCTCTTGTACTTACGTCGGCATTGTGCCTTTTGCATTAAATTTGTATACAATTTCTGTGTTACGTCGTCAATAAGAAGGTCCATGGGATACAGTAAACCTGAAGTGAAGCATCGGAATCTAAAACTGGACTCACAGGAGAGGTTCAAATCATAGAAAGTGAGAGTGTCAGCCCTCTTGTACTTAAGTCGGCATTGTGACTTTTGTATTAAATTTGGTTGCAATTTCTGTGTTTCATCGTCAATAGGAAGGTCCAAGGCATACAGTAAATCTGAAGTGAAGCATCGGAATCTAAAACTGGACTCACAGGAGAGGTTCAAATCATAGAAAGGTAGAGTGTCACTCCTATTGTACTTAAGTCGGCATTGTGCCTTTTGAATTTAATTCAGATGCAATTTCTGAGCTTCATCGTCAAAAAGAAGGTCCAACGGTTGCAGTAAACCTGAAGTGAAAAATCGGAAACTAAAACTGTACTCACAGGAGAGGTTCATATCATAGAAAGTGGGATTGTCAGTCCTGTTGTACTTAAGTCGGCATTATGCCTTTTGTATTACATTCGGATGCAATTTCTGTGGTTCATCGTCAATAAGAAGGTGCAAGTGATACAGTAGACCTGAGGTGAAGCATCGGAATCTAAAACTTTCTCACAGGAGTTGTGCAATTCATAGAAATTGAGAGTGTCAGTCCTCTTGTACTTAAGTCAGCATTGTGCCCTTTTATTAAACTCGGATGCAATTTCTGTATCTCATCGTCAATAAGAACGTTCAAGGTATACACGAAACCTGAAGTCTAGCATCGGAGTCTAAAACTGGACTCACAGGAGAGGTTCAAATCATAAAAAGTGAGAGTGTCAGTCCTGTTGTACTTAAGTCGGCCTTGTGCCTTTTGTATTAAACTCGGATGCAATTTCTGTGTTTTATCGTCAATAAGAAGGTCCAAGGTATACAGGAAACCTGAAGTGAATCATCGGAATCTAAAACTGGACTCACAGGAGAGGTTCAAATAATAGAAAGTGTGAGTGTCAGTCCTCTTGTACTTAAGTCGGCATTGTGCCTTTTGTATTAAATTCGTATACAATTTCTGTGTTCCATCGTCAATAAGAAGGTCCAAGGGATACAGTAAACCTGAAGTGAAGCATCGGAATCTAAAACTGGACTCACAGGAGAGGTTCAAATCATAGAGTGTGAGAGCGTCAGTCCTCTAGTACTTAAGTCGGCATTGTGCCGATTGTATTAAATTCGGATGCAACTTCTGTGTTTCATCGTCAATAAGAAGGTCCAAGGTATACAGTACACATGAAGTGAAGCATCGGAAACTAAAACTGGACTCACAGGGGTGGTTCAATTCATAGAAAGTGAAAGTGTCAGTCCTCTTGTACTTATGTCGGCATTGTGCCTTTTGTATTAAATTCGGATGCAATTGCTGTGTTTCATCGTCAATAAGAAGGTCCAAGGTATACAGGAAACCAGAAGTGAAGCATCAGAATCTAAAACTGGGCTCACAGGAGAGGTTCAAATCATAGAATGTGAGAGTGTCTATCCTCTCGTACTTAAGTCGACATTATGCCTTTTGTATTAAATTCGGATGCGATTTCCGTGTTTCATCGTCAATAAGAGGGTCCAAGGGATACAGTAAACCTGAAGTGAAGCATCGGAATCTAAAACTGGACTCACAGGAGAGGTTCAAATCATAGAAAGGTAGAGTGTCAGTCCTCTTGTACATAAGCCGGCATTGTGCCTTTTGAATTTAATTCCGATGCAATTTCTGAGCTTCATCGTCTAAAAGAAGGTCCAACGGATACAGTAAACCTGAAGTAAAAAATCGGAATCTAAAACTGGACTCACAGGAGAGGTTCAAATCATAGAAAGTGAGAGTGTCAGTCCTCTTGTACTTAAGTCGGCATTGTGCCTTTTGTATTAAATTCGGATGCAATTGCTGTGCTTCATCGTCAATAAGAAGGTCCATGGTATACAGGAAACCAGAAGTGAAGCATCGGAATCTAAAACTGGGCTCACAGGAGAGGTTCAAATCATAGAAAGTGAGAGTGTCTATCCTCTCGTACTTAAGTCGGCATTATGCCTTTTGTATTAAATTGGGATGCGATTTCTGTGTTTCATCGTCAATAAGAGGGTCCAAGGGATACAGTAAACCTGAAGTGAAGCATCGGAATCTAAAACTGGACTCACAGGAGACGTTCAAATCATAGAAAGGTAGAGTGTCAGTCCTCTTGTACTTAAGTCGGGATTGTGATTTTTCAATTTTATTCCGATGCAATTTCTTTGTTTCATCGTCAATAAGAACGTCCAAGGTATACACGAAACCTGAAGTCAAGCATCGGAATCTGAAACTAAACTCACAGGAGGTGTTCAAATCATAGAAGGTGAGAGTGTCAGTCCTGTTGTACTTAAGTTTTCATTGTGCCTTTTGTATTAAATTCGGATGCAATTTCTGTGTTTCATCGTCAATAAGAACGTCCATGGTGTACAGGAAACCTGAAGTCAAGCATCAGAAACAAAAACTGGACTCACAGGAGAAGTTCAAATCATAGAAAGTGAGAGTGTCAGTCCTCTTGTACTTAAGTCGGCATTGTGCCTTTTGTATTGAATTCGGATGCAATTTCTGTGTTTCATCGTCAATAAGAAAGTCCAAGGGATACAGTAAACCTGAAGTGAATCATCGGAATCTAAAACTGGTCTCACAGAAGAGGTTCAAATCATAGAAAGTTAGAGAGTCAGTCCTCTTGTACTTATGTCAAAAAGTGAGTTTTGAATTTAATTCGGATGCAATTTCTGTGTTTCATCGTCAATAAGAAGGTCCAAGGTATACAGTAACTCTGAAGTGAGGCATCGGAATCTAAAACTGGACTAACAGGAGAGGTTCAAATCATAGAAAGTAAAAGTGTCAGTCCTCTTGTACTTAAGTCGGCATTGGGAATTTTGTATTAGCATCAGATACAATTTCTGTGATTCATCGTCAATAAGAAGGTCCAAGGGATACAGTAATTCTGAAGTGAAGCATTGGAATCTAAAACTGGACTCACAGGAGAGGTTCAACTCATAGAAAGTGAGAGTGTCAGTCCTCTTGTTCGTAAGTCGGCATTGTGCCTTTTGTATTAAATTCGGATGCAATTTCTGTGTTTCATCGTCAATAAGAAGGTCCAAGGTATACAGTAAACCTGAAGTGAAGCATCGGAATCTAAAACTGGACTCACAGGAGAGGTTCAAATCATAGAAAGGTAGAGTGTCAGTCCTCTTGTACTTAAGCCGGCATTGTGCCTTTTGAATTTAATTCCGATGCAATTTCTGAGCTTCATCGTCAAAAGGAAGGTCCAACGGATACAGTAAACCTGAAGTAAAAAATCGGAATCTAAAACTGGACTCACAGGAGCGGTTCAAATCATAGAAAGTGAGAGTGTCAGTCCTCTTGTACTTAAGTCAGCATTATGCCTTTTGTATTAAATTCGGATGCAATTTCTGTGTTTCATCGTCATTAAGAAGGTCCAAGGTATACAGTAAACCTGAAGTGAAGCATCGGAATCTAAAAGTGGACTCACAGGGGAGGTTCAATTCATAGAAAGTGAAAGTGTCAGTCCCCTTGTACTTAAGTCGGCATTGTGCCTTTTGTATTAAATTCGGATGCAATTGCTGTGTTTCATCGTCAATATGAAGGTCCATGGTATACAGTAAACCTGAAGTGAAGCATCGGAATCTAAAACTGGACTCACAGGAGACGTTCAAATCATAGAAAGGTAGAGTGTCAGTCCTCTTGTTCTTAAGTCGGCATTGTGCATTTTGAATTTAATTCCGATGCAATTTCTCTGTTTCATCGTCAATAAGAACGTCCAAGGTATACACGAAACCTGAAGTCAAGCATCGGAATCTGAAACTGGACTCACAGGAGGTGTTCAAATCATAGAAAGTGAGAGTGTCATTCCTGTTGTACTTAAGTTGGCATTGTGCCTTTTGTATTAAATTCGGATGCTATTTCTGTGTTTCATCGTCAATAACAAGGTCCAAGGTATACAGTAAACCTGAAGTGAGGCATCGGAATCTAAAACTGGACTCACAGGAGAGGTTCAAATAATAGAAAGGGAGAGTGTCAGTCCTGTTGTACTTAAGTCGGCATTGTGAATTTTGTATTAAATTCGGATACAATTTCTGTGTTTCATCGTCAATAAGAAGGTCCAAGGGATACAGTAAACCTGAAGTGAAGCATCGGAATCTAAAACTGGACTCACAGGAGAGGTTCAAATCATAGAAAGTGAGAGTGTCAGTCCTCTTGTACTTAAGTCGGCATTGTGCCTTTTGTATTAAATTCGTATGCAATTTCTGTGTTTCATCGTCAATAAGAAGGTCCAAGGTATACAGTAAACCTGAAGTGAAGCATCGGAATCTATAACTGGACTCACAGGGGAGGTGCAATTCATAGAAAGTGAAAGTGTCAGTCCTCTTGTACGTAAGTCGGCATTGTGCCTTTTGTATTAAATTCGGATACAATTTCTGTGTTTCATCGTCAATAAGGAGGTCCAAGGTATACAGTAAACCTGAAGTGAAGCATCGGAATCTAAAGCTGGACTCACAGGGGAGGTTCAATTCATAGAAAGTGAAAGTGTCAGTCCTCTTGTACTTAAATCGGCATTGTGCCTTTTGTATTAAATTCTGATGCAATTGCTGTGTTTCATCGTCAACAAGAAAGTCCAATGGATACAGTAAACCTGAAGTGAATCATCGGAAACTAAAACTGGACTTAAAGAAGAGGTTCAAATCATAGAAAGTTAGAGAGTCAGTCCTCTTGTACTTATGTCGGCATTGTGCCTTTTGAATTTAATTCGGATGCAATTTCTGTGTTTCATCGTCAATAAGAAGGTCCAAAGTATACACGAAACCTAAAGTCAAGCATCGGAATCTACAACTGGACTCACAGGAGAGGTTCAAATCATAGAAAGTGAGAGTGTCAGTCCTCTTGTACTTAAGTCGGCGTTGTGCCTTTTGTATTAAATTCGGATGCAATTTCTGTGTTTCATCGTCAATAAGAAGGTCCAAAGTATACACGAAACCTAAAGTCAAGCATCGGAAACTAAAACTGGACTCACAGGAGAGGTTCAAATCATTGAAAGTGAGAGTGTCAGTCCTCTTGAAGTTCAGTCGGCATTGTGCCTTTTGTATTAAATTCGGATGCAATTTCTGTGTTTCATCGTCAATAAGAAGGTCCAAGGGATACAGTTAACCTGAAGTGAAGCATCGGAATCTAAAACTGGACTCACAGGAGAGGTTCAAATCATAGAAAGTGAGAGTGTCAGTCCTCTTGTACTTAAGTAGGCATTGTGCCTTTTGTATTAAATTCGGTTGCAAATGCTGTGTTTCATCGTCAATAAGAAAGTCCAAGGGGTACAGTAAACCTGACATGAATCATTGGAATCTAAAACTGGTCTCACAGAAGAGTTTCAAATCATAGAAAGTTAGAGAGTCAGTCCTCTTTTACTTATGTCGGCATTGTGCCTTTTGAATTTAATTCGGATGCAATTTCTGTGCTTCATCGTCAATCAGAAGGTCCAACGTATACAGGAAACCTGAAGTGAAGCATCGGAATCAAAAACTGGACTCACAGGAGAGGTTCAAATCGTAGAAAGTGAGAGTGTCAGTCCTCTTTCCCATAAGTCGGCATTGTGCCTTTTGTATTAAATTCGGATGCAATATCTGTGTTTCATCGTCAATAAGAAGGTCCAAGGGATACAGTAGACCTGAAGTGAAGCATCGGAATCTAAAACTGGACTCATAGGAGAGGTTCAAATCATAAAAAGTGAGAGTGTCAGTCCTCTTGTACTAGTTCGGCATTGTGCCTCTTGTATTAAATTCGGATACAATTTCTGTGTTTCATTGTCAATAAGAAGGTCCAAGGGATACAGTAAACCTGAAGTGAAGCATCGGAATCTAAAACTGGACTCACAGGAGAGGTTCAAATCATAGAAAGTGAGAGTGTCAGTCCTCTTGTACTTAAGTCGGCATTGTGCCTTTTGTATTAAATTCGGATGCAATTTCTGTGTTTCATCGTCAATAAGAAGGTCCAAGGCATACAGTAAACCTGAAGTGAAGCATTGGAATCTAAAACTGGACTCACAGATGAGGTTCAATTCATAGAAAGTGAAAGTGTCAGTACTCTTGTACTTAAGTCGGCATTGTGCCTTTTGTATTAAATTCGGTTGCAATTGCTGTGTTTCATCGTCAATAAGAATGTCCAAGGTATACAGGAAACCAGAAGTGAAGCATCGGAATCTAAAACTGGGCTCACAGGAGAGGTTCAAATCTTAGAAAGTGAGAGTGTCTATCCTTTCGTACTTACGTCGGCATTATGCCTTTTGTATTAAATTCGGATGCGATTTCTGTGTTTCATCGTCAATAAGAGGGTCCAATCGATACAGTAAACCTAAAGTGAAGCATCGGAAACTAAAACTGGACTCACAGGAGAGGTTCAAATCATAGAAATCTATAGTGTCAGTCCTCTTGTACTTAAGTCGCCATTGTGCCTTTTGAATTTAATTCCGATGCAATTTCTGAGCTTCATCGTCAATAAGAAGGTCGAAGGCATACAGTAAACTTGAAGTGAAAAATCGGAAACTAGAACTGGACTCACAGGAGAGGTTCAAATCATAGAAAGTGAGATTGTCAGTCCTCTTGTACTTATGTCGGCATTGTGCCTTTTGTATTAAACTCGGATGCAATTTCTGTGTTTCATCGTCAATAAGAACGTCCAAGGTATACACGAAACCTGAAGTCAAGCTTCGGAATCTAAGACTGCACTCACAGGAGAGGTTCAAATCATAGAAAGTGAGAGTGTCAGTCCCCTTGTACTTAAGTCGGCCTTGTGCCTTTTGTATTAAATTCGGATGCAATTTCTGTGTTTCATCGACAATAAGAAATTCCAAGGGGTACAGTAAACCTGAAGTGAATCATCGGAATCTAAAACTGGACTCACAGGAGAGGTTCAAATCATAGAAAGTGAGAGTGTCAGTCCTCTTGTACTTAAGTCAGCATTGTGCCTTTTGTATTAAACTCGGATGCAATTTCTGTGTTTCATCGTCAATAAGAACGTCCAAGGTATACACGAAACCTGAAGTCAAGCTTCGGAATCTAAAACTGCACTCACAGGAGAGGTTCAAATCATAGAAAGTGAGAGTGTCAGTCCTCTTGTACTTAAGTCGGCCTTGTGCCTTTTGTATTAAATTCGGATTCCATTTCTGTGTTTCATCGACAATAAGAAAGTCCAACGGACACAGTAAACCTGAAGTGAATCATCGGAATCTAAAACTGGACACACAGAAGAGGTTCAAATCATAGAAAGTTAGAGAGTCAGTCCTCTTGTACTTATGTCGGCAATGTGCCTTTTGAATTTAATTCGGATACAATTTCTGTGTTTCATCGTCAATAAGAAGGTGCAAGGTATACAGGAAACCTGAAGTGAAGCGTCGGAATCTAAAACTGGACTCACAGGAGAGGTTCAAATCATAGAAAGTGAGAGTGTCAGTCCTCTTGTACTTAAGTCGGCGTTCTGCCGTTTGTATTAAATTCGGATGCAATTTCTGTGTTTCATCGTCAATAAGAAGGTCCAAAGTATACACGAAACCTGAAGTCAAGCATCGGAAACTAAAACTGGACTCACAGGGGAGGTTCAAATCATTGAAAGTGAGAGTGTCAGTCCTCTTGAACTTAAGTCGGCATTGTGCAATTTGTATTAAATTCGGATGCAATTTCTGTGTTTCATCGTCAATAAGAAGGTTTAAGGGATACAGTAGACCTGAAGTGAAGCATCGGAATCTAAAACTGGACTCACAGGAGAGGTTCAAATCATAGAAAGTGAGAGCGTCAGTCCTCTTGTACTTAAGTCGGCATTGTGCCTTTTGTATTAAATTCGGATACAATTTCTGTGTTTCATCGTCAATAAGAAGGTCCAATGGATACAGTAAACCTGAAGTGAAGCATCGGAATCTAAAACTGGACTCACAGGAGAGGTTCAAATCATAGAAAGAGAGAGTGTCAGTCCTCTTGTACTTAAGTCGGCATTGTGCCTTTTGTATTAAATTCGGATGCAATTTCTGTGTTTCATCGTCAATAAGATGGTCCAAGGTATACAGTAAACCTGAAGTGAAGCATCGGAATCTAAAACTGGACTCACAGGGGAGGTTCAATTCATAGAAAGTGAAAGTGTCAGTCCTCTTGTACTTAAGTCGGCATTGTGCCTTTTGTATTAAATTCGGATGCAATTGCTGTGTTTCATCGTCAATAAGAAAGTCCAAGGGATACAGTAAACCTGAAGTGAATCATCGGAATCAAAACTGGACTCACAGAAGAGGTTCAAATCATAGAAAGTTAGAGAGTCAGTCCTCTTGTACTTATGTCGGCATTGTGCCTATTGAATTTAATTCCGATGCAATTTCTGAGCTTCATCGTCAAAAAGAAGGTCCAACGGATACAGTAAACCTGAAGTGAAGAATTGGAAACTAAAACTGGACTCACTGGAGAGGTTCAAATCATAGAAAGTGAGAGTGTCAGTCCTCTTGTTTTTAAGTCGGCATTGTGCATTTTGTATTAAATTCGGATGCAATTTCTGTGTTTCATCGTCAATAAGAAGGTTTAAGGGATACAGTGGACCTGAAGTGAAGCATCGGAATCTAAAACTGGACTCACAGGAGAGGTTCAAATCATAGAAAGTGAGAGCGTCAGTCCTCTTGTACTTAAGTCGGCATTGTGCCTTTTGTATTAAATTCGGATACAATTTCTGTGTTTCATCGTCAATAAGAAGGTCCAATGGATACAGTAAACCTGAAGTGAAGCATCGGAATCTAAAACTGGACTCACAGGAGAGGTTCAAATCATAGAAAGAGAGAGTGTCAGTCCTCTTGTACTTAAGTCGGCATTGTGCCTTTTGTATTAAATTCGGATGCAATTTCTGTGTTTCATCGTCAATAAGATGGTCCAAGGTATACAGTAAACCTGAAGTGAAGCATCCGATCTAAAACAGGACTCAAAGCGCAGGTTCAATTCATAGAAAGTGAAAGTGTCAGTCCTCTTGTACTTAAGTCGGCATCGTGCCTTTCGTATTAAATTCGGATGCAATTGCTGTGTTTCATCGTCAATAAGAAAGTCCAAGGGATACAGTAAACCTGAAGTGAAGCATCGGAATCTAAAACTGGACTCACAGGAGAGGTTCAAATCATAGAAAGGTAGGGTGTCAGTCCTCTTGTACTTAGGTCGGCATTGTGCCTTTTGAATTTAATTCCGATGCCATTTCTGAGCTTCAACGTCAAAACGAAGGTCCAACGAATACAGTAAACCTGAAGTAAAAAATCGGAATCTAAAACTGGACTCACTGGAGAGGTTCAAATCATAGAAAGTGAGAGTGTCAGTCCTCCTGTACTTAAGTCGGTATTATGCCTTTTGTATTAAATTCGGATGCAATTTCTGTGTTTCATCGTCATTAAGAGGGTCCAAGGTATGCAGTAAACCTGAAGTGAAGCATCGGAATCTAAAACTGTACTCACAGGGGAGGTTAAATTCATAGAAAGTGAAAGTGTCAGTCCTTTTGTACTTAAGTCGGCATTGTGCCTTTTGTATTAAATTCGGATGTAACTGCGGTGTTTCATCGTCAATAAGAAGGTCCATGGTATACAGGAAACCAGAAGTTAAGCATCGGAATCTAAAACTGGGCTCACAGGAGAGGTTCAAATCATAGAAAGTGAGAGTGTCTATCCTCTCGTACTTAAGTCGGCATTATGCCTTTTGTATTAAATTCGGATGCAATTTCTGTGTTTCATCGTCAACAAAAGGGTCCAAAAGGAACAGTAAACCTGAAGTGAAGCATCGGAATCTAAAACTGGACTCACAGGTGACGTTCATATCATAGAAAGGTAGAGTGTCAGTCCTCTTGTACTTAAGTCGGCATTGTGCCTTTTGAATTTAACTCCGATGCAATTTCTGTGTTCATCGTCAATAAGAACGTCCAAGGTATAGACGAAACCTGAAGTCAAGCATCGGAATCTGAAACTGGACTCACAGGAGGTGTTCAATTCATAGATAGTGTGAGTGTCAGTCCTGTTGTACTTAAGTTGGCATTGTGCCTTTTGTATTAAATTCGGATGCAATTTCTGTGTTTCATCGTCAATAAAACCGTCCAAGATGTTCACGAAACCTGAAGTCAAGCATCGGAATCTAAAACTGGAGTCACAGGAGAGGTTCAAATCATAGAAAGTGAGAGTGTCAGTCCTCTTGTACTTAAGTCGGCATTGTGCTTTTTGTATTAAATTCGGATGCAATTTCTGTGTTTCATCGTCAATAAGAAGGTCCAAGGGATACAGTAAACCTGAAGTGAATCATCGGAATCTAAAACTGGACTCACAGAAGAGGTTCAAATCATAGAAAGTTTGAGAGTCGGTCCTCTTGTACTTATGTCGGCACTGTGCCTTTTGAATTTAATTCGGATGCAATTTCGGTGTTTCATCGTCAATAAGAAGGTCCAAGGTATACAGTAGACCTGAAGTGAGGCATCGGAATCTAAAACTGGACTCACAGGAGGGGTTCAAATCATAGAAAGTGAGAGAGTCAGTCATCTTGTACTTAAGTCGGCATTGTGAAATTTGTATTAAATTCGGATACAATTTCTGTGTTTCATCGTCAATAAGAAGGTCCAAGGGATACAGTAAACCTGAAGTGAAGCATCGGAAACTAAAACTGGACTCACAGGAGAGGTTCAAGTCATAGAAAGTGAGAGTGTCAGTCCTCTTGTACTTAAGTCGGCATTGTGCCTTTTGTATTAAATTCGGATGCAATTTCTGTGTTTCATCGTCAATAAGAATTTCCAAGGTATACAGTAAACCTGAAGTAAAGCATCGGAATCTAAAATTGGACCCACAGGGGAGGTTCAATTCATAGAGCGTGAAAGTGTCAGTCCTCTTGTACTTAAGTCGGCATTGTGCCTTTTGTATTAAATTCGGATGCAATTGCTGTGTTTCATCGTCAATAAGAAGGTCCAAGGTATACGGGAAACCAGAAGTGAAGCATCGGAATCTAAAACTGGACTCACAGGAGAGGTTCAAATCATAGAATGTGTGAGTGTCACTCTTCTTGTACTTAAGTCGGCATTGTGCCTTTTGTATTAAATTCGGATACAATTTCTGTGTTTCATTTTCAACAAGAAGGTCCAAGGGATACAGTAAACCTGAAGTGAAGCATCGGAATCTAAAACTGGACTCACAGGAGAGGTTCAAATCATAGAAAGTGAGAGTGTCAGTCCTCTTGTACTTAAGTCGGCATTGTGCCGTTTGTATTAAATTCGAATGCAATTTCTGTGTTTCATCGTCAATAAGGAGGTCCAAGGTATACAGTAAACCTGAAGTGAAGCATCGGAATCTAAAGCTGGACTCACAGGGGAGGTTCAATTCTTAGGAAGTGAAAGTGTCAGTCCTCATGTACTTAAGTCGGCATTGTGCCTTTTGTATTAAATTCGGATGCAATTGCTGTGTTTCATCGTCAATAAGAAAGTCCAAGGGATACAGTGAACCTGAAGTGAATCATCGGAAACTAAATCAGGACTCACAGAAGAGGTTCAAATCAAAGAAAGTTAGAGAGTCAGTCCTCTTGTACTTATGTCGGCATTGTGCCTTTCGAATTTAATTCGGATGCAATTTCTGTGTTTCATCGTCAATAAGAAGGTCCAAGGGATACAGGAAACCTGAAGTGAAGCATCGGAATCTAAAACTGGACTCACAGGAGAGGTTCAAATCATAGAAAGTGAGAGTGTCAGTCCTCTTTTCCTTGAATCGGCATTGTGTCTTTAGTATTAAATTCGGCTGCAATGTCTGTGTTTCATGGTCAATAAGAAGATCCAAGGGATACAGTAGACCTGAAATGAAGCATCAGAATCTAAAACTGGACTCACAGGAGTGGTTCAAATCATAGAAAGTGAGAGTGTCAGTCCTCTTGTACTTAAGTCGGCATTGTGCCTTTTGTATTAAATTCGGATGCAATTTCTGTGTTTCATCGTCAATAAGAAGGTCCAAGGTATACAGTAAACCGGAAGTGAAGCATCGGAATCTAAAACTGGACTCACAGGAGAGGCTCAAATCATAGAAAGTAGGATTGTCAGTCCTCTTGTTTTTAAGTCGGCATTGTGCCTTTTGTATTAAATTCGGATGCATTTGCTGTGTTTCATCGTCAATAAGAAGGTCCAAGGTATACAGGAAACCAGAAGTGAAGCATCAGAATCTAAAACTGGGCTCACAGGAGAGGTTCAAAACATAGAAAGTGAGAGTGTCTATCCTCTCGTACTTAAGTCGGCATTATGCCTTTTGTATTAAATTCGGATGCGATTTCTGTGTTTCTTCGTCAATAAGAGGGTCCAAGGGATACAGTAAACCTGAAGTGAAGCATCGGAATCTAAAACTGGACTCACAGGAGAGGTTCAAATCATAGAAAGTTAGAGTGTCAGTACTCTTGTACTTAAGTCGGCATTGTGCCTTTTGAATTTAATTCCGATGCAATTTCTGAGCTTCATCGTCAAAAAGAAGGTCCAACGGATACAGTAAACCTGAAGTAAAAAATCGGAATCTAAAACTGGACTCACAGGAGAGGTTCAAATCATAGAAAGTGAGATTGTCAGTCCTCTTGTACTTAAGTCGGCATTGTGGCTTTTGTATTAAATTCGGATGCAATTTCTGTGTTTCATCGTCATTAAGAAGGTCCAAGGTATACAGTAAACCTGAAGTGAAGCATCGGAATCTAAAACTGGACTCACAGGGGAGGTTCAATTCATAGAAAGTGTAAGTGTCAGTCCTCTTGTACTTAAGTCGGCATTGTGCCTTTTGTATTAAATTCGGATGCAATTGCTGTGTTTCATAGTCAATACGAAGGTCCAAGGTATACAGGAAACCTAAAGTCAAGCATCGGAATCTAAAACTGGACTCACAGGAGAGGTTCAAATCATACAAAGAGAGAGTGTCAGTCCTCTTGTACTTAAGTCGGCATTGTGCCTTTTGTATTAAATTCGGATGCAATTTCTGTGTTTCATCGTCAATAAGAAGGTCCAAGGTATACAGTAAACCTGAAGTGAAGCATCGGAATCTAAAACTGGACTCACAGGAGAGGTTCAAATCATAGAAAGTTAGAGAGTCAGTCCTCTTGTACTTAAGTCGGCATTGTGCCTTTTGAATTTAATTCGGATGCAATTTCCGTGTTTCATCGTCAATAAGAAGGTCCAAGGTATACAGGAAACCAGAAGTGAGGCATCGGAATCTAAAACTGGGCTCACAGGAGAGGTTCAAATCATAGAAAGTGAGAGTGTCTATCCTCTCGTACTTAAGTCGGCATTATGCCTTTTGTATTAAATTCGAATGCGATTTCTGTGTTTCATCTTCAATATGAAGGTCCAAGGGATACAGTAAACCTGAAGTGAAGCATCGGAATCTAAAACTGGACTCACAGGAGAGGTTCAAATCATAGAAAGGTAGAGTATCAGTCCTTTTGTACTTAAGTTGGCATTGTGAGTTTTGTATTAAATTCGGATGCAATATCTGTGTTTCATCGATAACAAGAGGGTCCAAGGGATATAGTAAACCTGAAGTGAAGCATCGGAATCTAAATCTGCACACACAGGAGAGCTTCAAACCATAGAAAGTGAGAGTGTCAGTCCTCTGGTACTTAAGTCGGCATTGAGACTTTTGTATTAAATTCGGATGCAATTTCTGTGTTTCCTCGTCAATATGAAGGTCCAATTGATACAGTAAACCGGAAGTGAAGCATCGGAATCTAAAACTGGAGTCACAGGAGAGGTTCAAATCATAGAAAGTTAGAGTGTCAGTCCACTTGTACTTAAGTCGGCATTGTGCCTTTTGAATTTTTATTCCGATGCAATTACTGTGTTTCATCATCATTAAGAAGTTCCAAGGTATACAGTAAACCTGTAGTGAAGCATCGGAACCTAAAACTTGCCCCACAGGAGAGTTTCAAATCATAGAATGTTAGAGTGTCAGTCCTCTTGTACTTAAGTCGGCATTGTGCCTTTTGTTTTAAATTCCGATGCAATTTCTGTGTTTCATCGTCAATAAGAAGGTTCAAGGGATACAGAAAACCTGAAGTGAAGCATCGGAATGTAAACCTGGACCCACAGGAGAGGTTCAAATCATAGAAAGTGAGAGTGTCAGTCCTCTAGTACTTATGTCGGCATTGTGAATTTTGAATTAAATTCGAATGCAATTTCTGTGCTTCATCGTCAATAAGAAGGTCCAAGGGATACAGTAATCCTGAAGTGACGCATCGGAAACTGAAACTGGACTCACTGGAGAGGTTCAAATCATAGAAAGTTAGAGTGTCAGTCCTCTTGTACTTAAGTCGGCATTGTGCCTTTTGTATTAAATTCGGATGCAATTTCTGTGTTTTATCGTCAATAAGAAGGTCCAAGGTACACAGGAAACCTGAAGTGAAGCATCGGAATGTGAAACTAGACTCACAGGAGTGCTTCAAATCATAGAAAGTTAGAGTGTCAGTCCTCTTGTACTTAAGTCGGCATTGTGCGTTTTGTATTAAATTCGGATACAATTTCTGTGTTTCATCGTCAATAAGAAGGTCCAAGGGATACAGTAAACCTGAAGTGAAGCATCGGAATCTAAAACTGGACTCACAGGAGAGGTTCAAATCATAGAAAGAGAGAGTGTCAGTCCTCTTGTACTTAAGTCGGCATTGGGCCTTCTGTATTAAATTCGGATGCAATTTCTGTGTTTCATCGTCAATAAGATGGTCCAAGGTATACAGTAAACCTGAAGTGAAGCATCGGAATCTAAAACTGGACTCACAGGGGAGGTTCAATTCATAGAAAGTGAAAGTGTCAGTCCTCTTGTACTTAAGTCGGCATTGTGCCTTTTGTATTAAATTCGGATGCAATTGCTGTGTTTCATCGTCAATAAGAAAGTCCAAGGGATACAGTAAACCTGAAGTGAATCATCGGAATGAAAACTGGACTCACAGAAGAGGTTCAAATCATAGAAAGTTAGAGAGTCAGTCCTCCTGTACTTATGTCGGCATTGTGCCTTTTGAATTTAATTCGGATGCAATTTCTTGTTTTCATCGCCAATAAGAAGGTTCAATGTATACAGGAAACCTGAAGTGAAGCATCGGAATTTAAAACTGGACTCACAGGAGAGGTTCAAATCGTAGAAAGTGAGAGTGTCAGTCCTCTTGTACTTAAGTCAGCTTTGTGCCTTTTGTATTAAATTCGGATGCAATTGCTGTCTTTCATCGTCAATAAGAATGTCTAAGGTATACAGGAAACCAGAAGTGAAGCATCGGAATCTAAAACTGGGCTCACAGGAGAGGTTCAAATCATAGAAAGTGAGAGTGTCTATCCTTTCGTACTTAAGTCGGCATTATGTCTTTTGTGTTAAATTCGGATGCGATTTCTGTGTTTCATCGTCAATAAGAGGGTCCAAGGGATACAGTAAACCTGAAGTGAAGTATCGGAAATTAAAACTGGACCCACAGGAGCGGTTCAAATCATAGAAAGGTAAAGAGTCTGTCCTCTTGTACTTAAGTCGGCATTGTGCCTATTGAATTTAATTCCGATGCAATTTCTGAGCTTCATCGTCAAAAAGACGGTCCAACGGATACAGTAAACATGAAGTGAAGAATCGGAAACTAAAACTGGACTCACAGGAGAGGTTCAAATCATAGAAAGTGAGAGGGTCAGTCCTCTTGTTTTTAAGTCGGCATTGTGCATTTTGTATTAAATTCGGAAGCAATTTCTGTGTTTCATCGTCAATAAGAAGGTCCAAGGTATACAGGAAACCTGAAGTGAATCATCGGAATCTAAAACTGGACTCACAGGAGAGGTTCAAACCATAGAAAGTGTGAGTGTCAGTCCTCTTGTACTTAAGTCGGAATTGTGCCTTTTGTATTAAATTCGTATACAATTTCTGTGTTTCATCGTCAATAAGAAGGTCCAAGGGATACTTTAAACCTGAAGTGAAGCATCGGAATCTAAAACTGGACTCACAGGAGAGGTTCAAATCATAGAAAGTGAGAGTGTCAGTCCTCTTGTACTTAAGTCGGCATTGTGCCGTTTGTATTACATTCGGATGCAATTTCTGTGTTTCATCGTCAATAAGAAGGTCCAAGGTATACAGTAAACCTGAAGTGAAGCATCCGATCTAAAACAGGACTCAAAGCGCAGGTTCAATTCATAGAAAGTGAAAGTGTCAGTCCTCTTGTACTTAAGTCGGCATCGTGCCTTTCGTATTAAATTCGTATACAATTTCTGTGTTTCATTTTCAACAAGAAGGTCCAAGGGATACAGTAAACCTGAAGTGAAGCATCGGAATCTAAAACTGGACTCACAGGAGAGGTTCAAATCATAGAAAGTGAGAGTGTCAGTCCTCTTGTACTTAAGTCGGCATTGTGCCGTTTGTATTAAATTCGAATGCAATTTCTGTGTTTCATCGTCAATAAGGAGGTCCAAGGTATACAGTAAACCTGAAGTGAAGCATCGGAATCTAAAGCTGGACTCACAGGGGAGGTTCAATTCTTAGGAAGTGAAAGTGTCAGTCCTCATGTACTTAAGTCGGCATTGTGCCTTTTGTATTAAATTCGGATGCAATTGCTGTGTTTCATCGTCAATAAGAAAGTCCAAGGGATACAGTGAACCTGAAGTGAATCATCGGAAACTAAATCAGGACTCACAGAAGAGGTTCAAATCAAAGAAAGTTAGAGAGTCAGTCCTCTTGTACTTATGTCGGCATTGTGCCTTTCGAATTTAATTCGGATGCAATTTCTGTGTTTCATCGTCAATAAGAAGGTCCAAGGGATACAGGAAACCTGAAGTGAAGCATCGGAATCTAAAACTGGACTCACAGGAGAGGTTCAAATCATAGAAAGTGAGAGTGTCAGTCCTCTTTTCCTTGAATCGGCATTGTGTCTTTAGTATTAAATTCGGCTGCAATGTCTGTGTTTCATGGTCAATAAGAAGATCCAAGGGATACAGTAGACCTGAAATGAAGCATCAGAATCTAAAACTGGACTCACAGGAGTGGTTCAAATCATAGAAAGTGAGAGTGTCAGTCCTCTTGTACTTAAGTCGGCATTGTGCCTTTTGTATTAAATTCGGATGCAATTTCTGTGTTTCATCGTCAATAAGAAGGTCCAAGGTATACAGTAAACCGGAAGTGAAGCATCGGAATCTAAAACTGGACTCACAGGAGAGGCTCAAATCATAGAAAGTAGGATTGTCAGTCCTCTTGTTTTTAAGTCGGCATTGTGCCTTTTGTATTAAATTCGGATGCATTTGCTGTGTTTCATCGTCAATAAGAAGGTCCAAGGTATACAGGAAACCAGAAGTGAAGCATCAGAATCTAAAACTGGGCTCACAGGAGAGGTTCAAAACATAGAAAGTGAGAGTGTCTATCCTCTCGTACTTAAGTCGGCATTATGCCTTTTGTATTAAATTCGGATGCGATTTCTGTGTTTCTTCGTCAATAAGAGGGTCCAAGGGATACAGTAAACCTGAAGTGAAGCATCGGAATCTAAAACTGGACTCACAGGAGAGGTTCAAATCATAGAAAGTTAGAGTGTCAGTACTCTTGTACTTAAGTCGGCATTGTGCCTTTTGAATTTAATTCCGATGCAATTTCTGAGCTTCATCGTCAAAAAGAAGGTCCAACGGATACAGTAAACCTGAAGTAAAAAATCGGAATCTAAAACTGGACTCACAGGAGAGGTTCAAATCATAGAAAGTGAGATTGTCAGTCCTCTTGTACTTAAGTCGGCATTGTGGCTTTTGTATTAAATTCGGATGCAATTTCTGTGTTTCATCGTCATTAAGAAGGTCCAAGGTATACAGTAAACCTGAAGTGAAGCATCGGAATCTAAAACTGGACTCACAGGGGAGGTTCAATTCATAGAAAGTGTAAGTGTCAGTCCTCTTGTACTTAAGTCGGCATTGTGCCTTTTGTATTAAATTCGGATGCAATTGCTGTGTTTCATAGTCAATACGAAGGTCCAAGGTATACAGGAAACCTAAAGTCAAGCATCGGAATCTAAAACTGGACTCACAGGAGAGGTTCAAATCATACAAAGAGAGAGTGTCAGTCCTCTTGTACTTAAGTCGGCATTGTGCCTTTTGTATTAAATTCGGATGCAATTTCTGTGTTTCATCGTCAATAAGAAGGTCCAAGGTATACAGTAAACCTGAAGTGAAGCATCGGAATCTAAAACTGGACTCACAGGAGAGGTTCAAATCATAGAAAGTTAGAGAGTCAGTCCTCTTGTACTTAAGTCGGCATTGTGCCTTTTGAATTTAATTCGGATGCAATTTCCGTGTTTCATCGTCAATAAGAAGGTCCAAGGTATACAGGAAACCAGAAGTGAGGCATCGGAATCTAAAACTGGGCTCACAGGAGAGGTTCAAATCATAGAAAGTGAGAGTGTCTATCCTCTCGTACTTAAGTCGGCATTATGCCTTTTGTATTAAATTCGAATGCGATTTCTGTGTTTCATCTTCAATATGAAGGTCCAAGGGATACAGTAAACCTGAAGTGAAGCATCGGAATCTAAAACTGGACTCACAGGAGAGGTTCAAATCATAGAAAGGTAGAGTATCAGTCCTTTTGTACTTAAGTTGGCATTGTGAGTTTTGTATTAAATTCGGATGCAATATCTGTGTTTCATCGATAACAAGAGGGTCCAAGGGATATAGTAAACCTGAAGTGAAGCATCGGAATCTAAATCTGCACACACAGGAGAGCTTCAAACCATAGAAAGTGAGAGTGTCAGTCCTCTGGTACTTAAGTCGGCATTGAGACTTTTGTATTAAATTCGGATGCAATTTCTGTGTTTCCTCGTCAATATGAAGGTCCAATTGATACAGTAAACCGGAAGTGAAGCATCGGAATCTAAAACTGGAGTCACAGGAGAGGTTCAAATCATAGAAAGTTAGAGTGTCAGTCCACTTGTACTTAAGTCGGCATTGTGCCTTTTGAATTTTTATTCCGATGCAATTACTGTGTTTCATCATCATTAAGAAGTTCCAAGGTATACAGTAAACCTGTAGTGAAGCATCGGAACCTAAAACTTGCCCCACAGGAGAGTTTCAAATCATAGAATGTTAGAGTGTCAGTCCTCTTGTACTTAAGTCGGCATTGTGCCTTTTGTTTTAAATTCCGATGCAATTTCTGTGTTTCATCGTCAATAAGAAGGTTCAAGGGATACAGAAAACCTGAAGTGAAGCATCGGAATGTAAACCTGGACCCACAGGAGAGGTTCAAATCATAGAAAGTGAGAGTGTCAGTCCTCTAGTACTTATGTCGGCATTGTGAATTTTGAATTAAATTCGAATGCAATTTCTGTGCTTCATCGTCAATAAGAAGGTCCAACGGATACAGTAATCCTGAAGTGACGCATCGGAAACTGAAACTGGACTCACTGGAGAGGTTCAAATCATAGAAAGTTAGAGTGTCAGTCCTCTTGTACTTAAGTCGGCATTGTGCCTTTTGTATTAAATTCGGATGCAATTTCTGTGTTTTATCGTCAATAAGAAGGTCCAAGGTACACAGGAAACCTGAAGTGAAGCATCGGAATGTGAAACTAGACTCACAGGAGTGCTTCAAATCATAGAAAGTTAGAGTGTCAGTCCTCTTGTACTTAAGTCGGCATTGTGCGTTTTGTATTAAATTCGGATACAATTTCTGTGTTTCATCGTCAATAAGAAGGTCCAAGGGATACAGTAAACCTGAAGTGAAGCATCGGAATCTAAAACTGGACTCACAGGAGAGGTTCAAATCATAGAAAGAGAGAGTGTCAGTCCTCTTGTACTTAAGTCGGCATTGGGCCTTCTGTATTAAATTCGGATGCAATTTCTGTGTTTCATCGTCAATAAGATGGTCCAAGGTATACAGTAAACCTGAAGTGAAGCATCGGAATCTAAAACTGGACTCACAGGGGAGGTTCAATTCATAGAAAGTGAAAGTGTCAGTCCTCTTGTACTTAAGTCGGCATTGTGCCTTTTGTATTAAATTCGGATGCAATTGCTGTGTTTCATCGTCAATAAGAAAGTCCAAGGGATACAGTAAACCTGAAGTGAATCATCGGAATGAAAACTGGACTCACAGAAGAGGTTCAAATCATAGAAAGTTAGAGAGTCAGTCCTCCTGTACTTATGTCGGCATTGTGCCTTTTGAATTTAATTCGGATGCAATTTCTTGTTTTCATCGCCAATAAGAAGGTTCAATGTATACAGGAAACCTGAAGTGAAGCATCGGAATTTAAAACTGGACTCACAGGAGAGGTTCAAATCGTAGAAAGTGAGAGTGTCAGTCCTCTTGTACTTAAGTCAGCTTTGTGCCTTTTGTATTAAATTCGGATGCAATTGCTGTCTTTCATCGTCAATAAGAATGTCTAAGGTATACAGGAAACCAGAAGTGAAGCATCGGAATCTAAAACTGGGCTCACAGGAGAGGTTCAAATCATAGAAAGTGAGAGTGTCTATCCTTTCGTACTTAAGTCGGCATTATGTCTTTTGTGTTAAATTCGGATGCGATTTCTGTGTTTCATCGTCAATAAGAGGGTCCAAGGGATACAGTAAACCTGAAGTGAAGTATCGGAAATTAAAACTGGACCCACAGGAGCGGTTCAAATCATAGAAAGGTAAAGAGTCTGTCCTCTTGTACTTAAGTCGGCATTGTGCCTATTGAATTTAATTCCGATGCAATTTCTGAGCTTCATCGTCAAAAAGACGGTCCAACGGATACAGTAAACATGAAGTGAAGAATCGGAAACTAAAACTGGACTCACAGGAGAGGTTCAAATCATAGAAAGTGAGAGTGTCAGTCCTCTTGTTTTTAAGTCGGCATTGTGCATTTTGTATTAAATTCGGAAGCAATTTCTGTGTTTCATCGTCAATAAGAAGGTCCAAGGTATACAGGAAACCTGAAGTGAATCATCGGAATCTAAAACTGGACTCACAGGAGAGGTTCAAACCATAGAAAGTGTGAGTGTCAGTCCTCTTGTACTTAAGTCGGAATTGTGCCTTTTGTATTAAATTCGTATACAATTTCTGTGTTTCATCGTCAATAAGAAGGTCCAAGGGATACTTTAAACCTGAAGTGAAGCATCGGAATCTAAAACTGGACTCACAGGAGAGGTTCAAATCATAGAAAGTGAGAGTGTCAGTCCTCTTGTACTTAAGTCGGCATTGTGCCGTTTGTATTACATTCGGATGCAATTTCTGTGTTTCATCGTCAATAAGAAGGTCCAAGGTATACAGTAAACCTGAAGTGAAGCATCCGATCTAAAACAGGACTCAAAGCGCAGGTTCAATTCATACAAAGTGAAAGTGTCAGTCCTCTTGTACTTAAGTCGGCATCGTGCCTTTCGTATTAAATTCGGATGCAATTGCTGTGTTTCATCGTCAATAAGAATGTCCAAGGGATACAGTAAACCTGAAGTGAAGCATCGGAATCTAAAACTGGACTCACAGGAGAGGTTCAAATCATAGAAAGGTGGGGTGTCAGTACTCTTGTACTTAGGTCGGCATTGTGCCTTTTGAATTTAATTCCGATGCCATTTCTGAGCTTCAACGTCAAAAAGAAGGTCCAACAAATACAGTAAACCTGAAGTAAAAAATCGGAATCTAAAACTGGACTCACAGGAGAGGTTCAAATCATAGATAGTGAGAGTGTCAGTCCTCTTGTACTTAAGTCGGCATTATGCCTTTTGTATTAAATTCGGATGCAATTTCTGTGTTTCATCGTCATTAAGAGGGTCCAAGGTATACAGTAAACCTGAAGTGAAGCATCGGAATCTAAAACTGTACTCACAGGGGAGGTTCAATTCATAGAAAGTGAAAGTGTCAGTCCTCTTGTACTTAAGTCGGCATTATGCCTTTTGTATTAAATTCGGATGCAATTTCTGTGTTTCATCGTCATTAAGAGGGTCCAAGGGATACAGTAAACCTGAAGTGAAGCATCGGAATCTAAAACTGGACTCACAGGAGAGGTTCAAATCATAGAAAGGTAGAGTATCAGTCCTTTTGTACTTAAGTTGGCATTGTGCCTTTTGTATTAAATTCGGATGCAAAATCTGTGTTTCATCGATAACAAGAGGGTCCAAGGGATATAGTAAACCTGAAGTGAAGCATCGGAATCTAAATCTGCACACACAGGAGAGCTTCAAACCATAGAAAGTGAGAGTGTCAGTCCTCTGGTACTTAAGTTGGCATTGAGACTTTTGTATTAAATTCGGATGCAATTTCTGTGTTTCCTCGTCAATATGAAGGTCCAAGGGATACAGTAAACCGGAAGTGAAGCATCGGAATCTAAAACTGGAGTCACAGGAGAGGTTCAAATCATAGAAAGTTAGAGTGTCAGTCCACTTGTACTTAAGTCGGCATTGTGCCTTTTGAATTTTTATTCCGATGCAATTACTGTGTTTCATCATCATTAAGAAGTTCCAAGGTATACAGTAAACCTGTAGTGAAGCATCGGAACCTAAAACTTGCCCCACAGGAGAGTTTCAAATCATAGAATATTAGAGTGTCAGTCCCCTTGTACTTAAGTCGGCATTGTGCCTTTTGTTTTAAATTCCGATGCAATTTCTGTGTTTCATCGTCAATAAGAAGTTTCAAGGGATACAGAAAACCTGAAGTGAAGCATCGGAATGTAAACCTGGACCCACAGGAGAGGTTCAAATCATAGAAAGTGAGAGTGTCAGTCCTCTAGTACTTATGTCGGCATTGTGAATTTTGAATTAATTCGAATGCAATTTCTGTGCTTCATCGTCAATAAGAAGGTCCAAGGGATACAGTAATCCTGAAGTGACGCATCAGAAACTAAAACTGGACTCACTGGAGAGGTTCAAATCATAGAAAGTTAGAGTGTCAGTCCTCTTGTACTTAAGTCGGCATTGTGCGTTTTGTATTAAATTCGGATACAATTTCTGTGTTTCATCGTCAATAAGAAGGTCCAAGGGATACAGTAAACCTGAAGTGAAGCATCGGAATCTAAAACTGGACTCACAGGAGAGGTTCAAATCATAGAAAGAGAGAGTGTCAGTCCTCTTGTACTTAAGCCGGCATTGTGCCTTTTGTATTAAATTTGGATGCAATTTCTGTGTTTCATCGTCAATAAGATGGTCCAAGGTATACAGTAAACCTGAAGTGAAGCATCGGAATCTAAAACTGGACTCACAGGGGAGGTTCAATTCATAGAAAGTGAAAGTGTCAGTCCTCTTGTACTTAAGTCGACATTGTGCCTTTTGTATTAAATTCGGATGCAATTGCTGTGTTTCATCGTCAATAAGAAAGTCCAAGGGATACAGCAAACCTGAAGTGAATCATCGGAATGAAAACTGGACTCACAGAAGAGGTTCAAATCATAGAAAGTTAGAGAGTCAGTCCTCCTGTACTTATGTCGGCATTGTGCCTTTTGAATTTAATTCGGATGCAATTTCTTGTTTTCATCGCCAATAAGAAGGTCCAATGTATACAGGAAACCTGAAGTGAAGCAGCGGAATCTAAAACTGGACTCACAGGAGAGGTTCGAATCGTAGAAAGTGAGAGTGTCAGTCCTCTTGTACTTAAGTCAGCATTGTGCCTTTTGTATTAAATTCGGATGCAATTGCTGTCTTTCATCGTCAATAAGAATGTCTAAGGTATACAGGAAACCAGAAGTGAAGCATCGGAATCTAAAACTGGGCTCACAGGAGAGGTTCAAATCATAGAAAGTGAGAGTGTCTATCCTTTCGTACTTAGGTCGGCATTATGTCTTTTGTGTTAAATTCGGATGCGATTTCTGTGTTTCATCGTCAATAAGAAGGTCCAAGGGATACTTTAAACCTGAAGTGAAGCATCGGAATCTAAAACTGGACTCACAGGAGAGGTTCAAATCATAGAAAGTGAGAGTGTCAGTCCTCTTGTACTTAAGTCGGCATAGTGCCGTTTGTATTACATTCGGATGCAATTTCTGTGTTTCATCGTCAATAAGAAGGTCCAAGGTATACAGTAAACCTGAAGTGAAGCATCCGATCTAAAACAGGACTCAAAGCGCAGGTTCAATTCATAGAAAGTGAAAGTGTCAGTCCTCTTGTACTTAAGTCGGCATCGTGCCTTTCGTATTAAATTCGGATGCAATTGCTGTGTTTCATCGTCAATAAGAAAGTCCAAGGGATACAGTAAACCTGAAGTGAAGCATCGGAATCTAAAACTGGACTCACAGGAGAGGTTCAAATCATAGAAAGGTAGGGTGTCAGTCCTCTTGTACTTAGGTCGGCATTGTGCCTTTTGAATTTAATTCCGATGCCATTTCTGAGCTTCAACGTCAAAAAGAAGGTCCAACAAATACAGTAAACCTGAAGTAAAAAATCGGAATCTAAAACTGGACTCACAGGAGAGGTTCTATACATAGAAAGTGAGAGTGTCAGTCCTCTTGTACTTAAGTCGGCATTATGCCTTTTGTATTAAATTCGGATGCAATTTCTGTGTTTCTTCGTCATTAAGAGGGTCCTAGGTATACAGTAAACCTGAAGTGAAGCATCGGAATCTAAAACTGTACTCACAGGGGAGGTTCAATTCATAGAAAGTGAAAGTGTCAGTCCTCTTGTACTTAAGTCGGCATTGTGCCTTTTGTATTTAATTCGGATGCAACCGCGGTGTTTCATCGTCAATAAGAAGGTCCATGGTATACAGGAAACCAGAAGTTAAGCATCGGAATCTAAAACTGGGCTCACAGGAGAGGTTCAAATCATAGAAAGTGAGAGTGTCTATCCTCTCGTACTTAAGTCGGCATTATGCCTTTTGCATTAAATTCAGATGCGATTTCTGTGTTTCATCGTCAACAAGAGGGTCCAAAAGGTACAGTAAACCTGAAGTGAAGCATCGGAATCTGAAAGTGGACTCACAGGAGGTGTTCAAATCATAGATGGTGGGAGTGTCAGACCTGTTGTACTTAAGTTGGCATTGTGCCTTTTATATTAAATTCGGATGCAATTTCTGTGTTTCATCGTCGTTAAAAACGTCCAAGGTGTACACGAAACCTGAAGTCAAGCATCGGAATCTAGAACTGGACTCACAGGAGATGTTCAAATCATAGAAAGTGAGAGTGTCAGTCCTCTTGTACTTAAGTCGGCATTGTGGCTTTTGTATTAAATTCGGATGCAATTTCTGTGTTTCATCGTCAATAAGAAGGTCCAAGGGATACAGTAAACTTGAAGTGAATCATCGGAATCTAAAACTGGACTCACAGAAGAGGTTCAAATCATAGAAAGTTTGAAAGTGAGTCCTCTTCTACTTATGTCGGCATTGTGCCTTTTGTATTAAATTCGGATGCAATTTCTGTGTTTTATCGTCAATAAGAAGGTCCAAGGTACACAGGAAACCTGAAGTGAAGCATCGGAATGTGAAACTAGACTCACAGGAGTGCTTCAAATCATAGAAAGTTAGAGTGTCAGTCCTCTTGTACTTAAGTCGGCATTGTGCGTTTTGTATTAAATTCGGATACAATTTCTGTGTTTCATCGTCAATAAGAAGGTCCAAGGGATACAGTAAACCTGAAGTGAAGCATCGGAATCTAAAACTGGACTCACAGGAGAGGTTCAAATCATAGAAAGAGAGAGTGTCAGTCCTCTTGTACTTAAGTCGGCATTGGGCCTTCTGTATTAAATTCGGATGCAATTTCTGTGTTTCATCGTCAATAAGATGGTCCAAGGTATACAGTAAACCTGAAGTGAAGCATCGGAATCTAAAACTGGACTCACAGGGGTGGTTCAATTCATAGAAAGTCAAAGTGTCAGTCCTCTTGTACTTAAGTCGGCATTGTGCCTTTTGTATTAAATTCGGATGCAATTGCTGTGTTTCATCGTCAATAAGAAAGTCCAAGGGATACAGTAAACCTGAAGTGAATCATCGGAATGAAAACTGGACTCACAGAAGAGGTTCAAATCATAGAAAGTTAGAGAGTCAGTCCTCCTGTACTTATGTCGGCATTGTGCCTTTTGAATTTAATTCGGATGCAATTTCTTGTTTTCATCGCCAATAAGAAGGTCCAATGTATACAGGAAACCTGAAGTGAAGCATCGGAATTTAAAACTGGACTCACAGGAGAGGTTCAAATCGTAGAAAGTGAGAGTGTCAGTCCTCTTGTACTTAAGTCAGCATTGTGCCTTTTGTATTAAATTCGGATGCAATTGCTGTCTTTCATCGTCAATAAGAATGTCTAAGGTATACAGGAAACCAGAAGTGAAGCATCGGAATCTAAAACTGGGCTCACAGGAGAGGTTCAAATCATAGAAAGTGAGAGTGTCTATCCTTTCGTACTTAAGTCGGCATTATGTCTTTTGTGTTAAATTCGGATGCGATTTCTGTGTTTCATCGTCAATAAGAGGGTCCAAGGAATACAGTAAACCTGAAGTGAAGTATCGGAAATTAAAACTGGACCCACAGGAGCGGTTCAAATCATAGAAAGGTAGAGAGTCAGTCCTCTTGTACTTAAGTCGGCATTGTGCCTATTGAATTTAATTCCGATGCAATTTCTGAGCTTCATCGTCAAAAAGACGGTCCAACGGATACAGTAAACATGAAGTGAAGAATCGGAAACTAAAACTGGACTCACAGGAGAGGTTCAAATCATAGAAAGTGAGAGTGTCAGTCCTCTTGTTTTTAAGTCGGCATTGTGCATTTTGTATTAAATTCGGATGCAATTTCTGTGTTTCATCGTCAATAAGAAGGTCCAAGGTATACAGGAAACCTGAAGTGAATCATCGGAATCTAAAACTGGACTCACAGGAGAGGTTCAAACCATAGAAAGTGTGAGTGTCAGTCCTCTTGTACTTAAGTCGGAATTGTGCCTTTTGTATTAAATTCGTATACAATTTCTGTGTTTCATCGTCAATAAGAAGGTCCAAGGGATACTTTAAACCTGAAGTGAAGCATCGGAATCTAAAACTGGACTCACAGGAGAGGTTCAAATCATAGAAAGTGAGAGTGTCAGTCCTCTTGTACTTAAGTCGGCATTGTGCCGTTTGTATTACATTCGGATGCAATTTCTGTGTTTCATCGTCAATAAGAAGGTCCAAGGTATACAGTAAACCTGAAGTGAAGCATCCGATCTAAAACAGGACTCAAAGCGCAGGTTCAATTCATAGAAAGTGAAAGTGTCAGTCCTCTTGTACTTAAGTCGGCATCGTGCCTTTCGTATTAAATTCGGATGCAATTGCTGTGTTTCATCGTCAATAAGAAAGGCCAAGGGATACAGTAAACCTGAAGTGAAGCATCGGAATCTAAAACTGGACTCACAGGAGAGGTTCAAATAATAGAAAGGTAGGGTGTCAGTCCTCTTGTACTTAGGTCGGCATTGTGCCTTTTGAATTTAATTCCGATGCCATTTCTGAGCTTCAACGTCAAAAAGAAGGTCCAACAAATACAGTAAACCTGAAGTAAAAAATCGGAATCTAAAACTGGACTCACAGGAGAGGTTCAAATCATAGAAAGTGAGAGTGTCAGTCCTCTTGTACTTAAGTCGGCATTATGCCTTTTGTATTAAATTCGGATGCAATTTCTGTGTTTCATCGTCATTAAGAGGGTCCAAGGTATACAGTAAACCTGAAGTGAAGCATCGGAATCTAAAACTGTACTCACAGGGGAGGTTCAATTCATAGAAAGTGAAAGTGTCAGTCCTCTTGTACTTAAGTCGGCATTATGCCTTTTGTATTAAATTCGGATGCAATTTCTGTGTTTCATCGTCATTAAGAGGGTCCAAGGGATACAGTAAACCTGAAGTGAAGCATCGGAATCTAAAACTGGACTCACAGGAGAGGTTCAAATCATAGAAAGGTAAGGTATCAGTCCTTTTGTACTTAAGTTGGCATTGTGCCTTTTGTATTAAATTCGGATGCAAAATCTGTGTTTCATCGATAACAAGAGGGTCCAAGGGATATAGTAAACCTGAAGTGAAGCATCGGAATCTAAATCTGCACACACAGGAGAGCTTCAAACCATAGAAAGTGAGAGTGTCAGTCCTCTGGTACTTAAGTTGGCATTGAGACTTTTGTATTAAATTCGGATGCAATTTCTGTGTTTCCTCGTCAATATGAAGGTCCAAGGGATACAGTAAACCGGAAGTGAAGCATCGGAATCTAAAACTGGAGTCACAGGAGAGGTTCAAATCATAGAAAGTTAGAGTGTCAGTCCACTTGTACTTTAGTCGGCATTGTGCCTTTTGAATTTTTATTCCGATGCAATTACTGTGTTTCATCATCATTAAGAAGTTCCAAGGTATACAGTAAACCTGTAGTGAAGCATCGGAACCTAAAACTTGCCCCACAGGAGAGTTTCAAGTCATAGAATATTAGAGTGTCAGTCCCCTTGTACTTAAGTCGGCATTGTGCCTTTTGTTTTAAATTCCGATGCAATTTCTGTGTTTCATCGTCAATAAGAAGTTTCAAGGGATTCAGAAAACCTGAAGTGAAGCATCGGAATGTAAACCTGGACCCACAGGAGAGGTTCAAATCATAGAAAGTGAGAGTGTCAGTCCTCTAGTACTTATGTCGGCATTGTGAATTTTGAATTAATTCGAATGCAATTTCTGTGCTTCATCGTCAATAAGAAGGTCCAAGGGATACAGTAATCCTGAAGTGACGCATCGGAAACTAAAACTGGACTCACTGGAGAGGTTCAAATCATAGAAAGTTAGAGTGTCAGTCCTCTTGTACTTAAGTCGGCATTGTGCCTTTTGTATTAAATTCGGATGCAATTTCTGTGTTTTATCGTCAATAAGAAGGTCCAAGGTAGACAGGAAACCTGAAGTGAAGCATCGGAATGTGAAACTAGACTCACAGGATTGCTTCAAATCATAGAAAGTTAGAGTGTCAGTCCTCTTGTACTTAAGTCGGCATTGTGCGTTTTGTATTAAATTCGGATACAATTTCTGTGTTTTCATCGTCAATAAGAAGGTCCAAGGGATACAGTAAACCTGAAGTGAAGCATCGGAATCTAAAACTGGACTCACAGGAGAGGTTCAAATCATAGAAAGAGAGAGTGTCAGTCCTCTTGTACTTAAGCCGTCATTGTGCCTTTTGTATTAAATTCGGATGCAATTTCTGTGTTTCATCGTCAATAAGATGGTCCAAGGTATACAGTAAACCTGAAGTGAAGCATCGGAATCTAAAACTGGACTCACAGGGGAGGTTCAATTCATAGAAAGTGAAAGTGTCAGTCCTCTTGTACTTAAGTCGACATTGTGCCTTTTGTATTAAATTCGGATGCAATTGCTGTGTTTCATCGTCAATAAGAAGGTCCAAGGTATACAGTAAACCTGAAGTGAAGCATCCGATCTAAAACAGGACTCAAAGCGCAGGTTCAATTCGTAGAAAGTGAAAGTGTCAGTCCTCTTGTACTTAAGTCGGCATCGTGCCTTTCGTATTAAATTCGGATGCAATTGCTGTGTTTCATCGTCAATAAGAAAGTCCAAGGGATACAGTAAACCTGAAGTGAAGCATCGGAATCTAAAACTGGACTCACAGGAGAGGTTCAAATCATAGAAAGGTAGGGTGTCAGTCCTCTTGTACTTAGGTCGGCATTGTGCCTTTTGAATTTAATTCCGATGCCATTTCTGAGCTTCAACGTGAAAAAGAAGGTCCAACAAATACAGTAAACCTGAAGTAAAAAATCGGAATCTAAAACTGGACTCACAGGAGAGGTTCAAATCATAGAAAGTGAGAGTGTCAGTCCTCTTGTACTTAAGTCGGCATTATGCCTTTTGTATTAAATTCGGATGCAATTTCTGTGTTTCATCGTCATTAAGAGGGTCCAAGGTATACAGTAAACCTGAAGTGAAGCATCGGAATCTAAAACTGTACTCACAGGGGAGGTTCAATTCATAGAAAGTGAAAGTGTCAGTCCTCTTGTACTTAAGTCGGCATTGTGCCTTTTGTATTTAATTCGGATGCAACCGCGGTGTTTCATCGTCAATAAGAAGGTCCATGGTATACAGGAAACCAGAAGTTAATCATCGGAATCTAAAACTGGGCTCACAGGAGAGGTTCAAATCATAGAAAGTGAGAGTGTCTATCCTCTCGTACTTAAGTCGGCATTATGCCTTTTGCATTAAATTCAGATGCGATTTCTGTGTTTCATCGTCAACAAGAGGGTCCAAAAGGTACAGTAAACCTGAAGTGAAGCATCGGAATCTGAAAGTGGACTCACAGGAGGTGTTCAAATCATAGATGGTGGGAGTGTCAGTCCTGTTGTACTTAAGTTGGCATTGTGCCTTTTGTATTAAATTCGGATGCAATTTCTGTGTTTCATCGTCGTTAAAAACGTCCAAGGTGTACACGAAACCTGAAGTCAAGCATCGGAATCTAGAACTGGACTCACAGGAGATGTTCAAATCATAGAAAGTGAGAGTGTCAGTCCTCTTGTACTTAAGTCGGCATTGTGGCTTTTGTATTAAATTCGGATGCAATTTCTGTGTTTCATCGTCAATAAGAAGGTCCAAGGGATACAGTAAACTTGAAGTGAATCATCGGAATCTAAAACTGGACTCACAGAAGAGGTTCAAATCATAGAAAGTTTGAGAGTGAGTCCTCTTCTACTTATGTCGGCATTGTGCCTTTTGAATTTAATTCGGATGCAATTTCGGTGTTTCATCGTCAATAAGAAGGTCCAAGGTATATAGTAGACCTGAAGTGAGGCATCGGAATCTAAAACTGGACTCACAGGAGAGGTTCAAATCATAGAAAGTGAGAGTGTCAGTCAACTTGTACTTAAGTCGGCATTGTGAGTTTTGTATTAAATTCGGATACAATTTCTGTGTTTCATCGTCAATAAGAAGGTCCAAGGGATACAGTAAACCTGAAGTGAAGCATCGGAATCTAAAACTGGACTCACAGGGGAGGTTCAATTCATAGAAAGTGAAAGTGTCAGTCCTCTTGTACTTAAGTCGACATTGTGCCTTTTGTATTAAATTCGGATGCAATTGCTGTGTTTCATCGTCAATAAGAAAGTCCAAGGGATACAGCAAACCTGAAGTGAATCATCGGAATGAAAACTGGACTCACAGAAGAGGTTCAAATCATAGAAAGTTAGAGTGTCTATCCTTTCGTACTTAGGTCGGCATTATGTCTTTTGTGTTAAATTCGGATGCGATTTCTGTGTTTCATCGTCAATAAGAAGGTCCAAGGGATACTTTAAACCTGAAGTGAAGCATCGGAATCTAAAACTGGACTCACAGGAGAGGTTCGAATCGTAGAAAGTGAGAGTGTCAGTCCTCTTGTACTTAAATCAGCATTGTGCCTTTTGTATTAAATTCGGATGCAATTGCTGTCTTTCATCGTCAATAAGAATGTCTAAGGTATACAGGAAACCAGAAGTGAAGCATCGGAATCTAAAACTGGGCTCACAGGAGAGGTTCAAATCATAGAAAGTGAGAGTGTCTATCCTTTCGTACTTAGGTCGGCATTATGTCTTTTGTGTTAAATTCGGATGCGATTTCTGTGTTTCATCGTCAATAAGAAGGTCCAAGGGATACTTTAAACCTGAAGTGAAGCATCGGAATCTAAAACTGGGCTCACAGGAGAGGTTCAAATCATAGAAAGTGAGAGTGTCTATCCTTTCGTACTTAGGTCGGCATTATGTCTTTTGTGTTAAATTCGGATGCGATTTCTGTGTTTCATCGTCAATAAGAAGGTCCAAGGGATACTTTAAACCTGAAGTGAAGCATCGGAATCTAAAACTGGACTCACAGGAGAGGTTCAAATCATAGAAAGTGAGAGTGTCAGTCCTCTTGTACTTAAGTCGGCATTGTGCCGTTTGTATTACATTCGGATGCAATTTCTGTGTTTCATCGTCAATAAGAAGGTCCAAGGTATACAGTAAACCTGAAGAGAAGCATCCGATCTAAAACAGGACTCAAAGCGCAGGTTCAATTCGTAGAAAGTGAAAGTGTCAGTCCTCTTGTACTTAAGTCGGCATCGTGCCTTTCGTATTAAATTCGGATGCAATTGCTGTGTTTCATCGTCAATAAGAAAGTCCAAGGGATACAGTAAACCTGAAGTGAAGCATCGGAATCTAAAACTGGACTCACAGGAGAGGTTCAAATCATAGAAAGGTAGGGTGTCAGTCCTCTTGTACTTAGGTCGGCATTGTGCCTTTTGAATTTAATTCCGATGCCATTTCTGAGCTTCAACGTGAAAAAGAAGGTCCAACAAATACAGTAAACCTGAAGTAAAAAATCGGAATCTAAAACTGGACTCACAGGAGAGGTTCAAATCATAGAAAGTGAGAGTGTCAGTCCTCTTGTACTTAAGTCGGCATTATGCCTTTTGTATTAAATTCGGATGCAATTTCTGTGTTTCATCGTCATTAAGAGGGTCCAAGGTATACAGTAAACCTGAAGTGAAGCATCGGAATCTAAAACTGTACTCACAGGGGAGGTTCAATTCATAGAAAGTGAAAGTGTCAGTCCTCTTGTACTTAAGTCGGCATTGTGCCTTTTGTATTTAATTCGGATGCAACCGCGGTGTTTCATCGTCAATAAGAAGGTCCATGGTATACAGGAAACCAGAAGTTAATCATCGGAATCTAAAACTGGGCTCACAGGAGAGGTTCAAATCATAGAAAGTGAGAGTGTCTATCCTCTCGTACTTAAGTCGGCATTATGCCTTTTGCATTAAATTCAGATGCGATTTCTGTGTTTCATCGTCAACAAGAGGGTCCAAAAGGTACAGTAAACCTGAAGTGAAGCATCGGAATCTGAAAGTGGACTCACAGGAGGTGTTCAAATCATAGATGGTGGGAGTGTCAGTCCTGTTGTACTTAAGTTGGCATTGTGCCTTTTGTATTAAATTCGGATGCAATTTCTGTGTTTCATCGTCGTTAAAAACGTCCAAGGTGTACACGAAACCTGAAGTCAAGCATCGGAATCTAGAACTGGACTCACAGGAGATGTTCAAATCATAGAAAGTGAGAGTGTCAGTCCTCTTGTACTTAAGTCGGCATTGTGGCTTTTGTATTAAATTCGGATGCAATTTCTGTGTTTCATCGTCAATAAGAAGGTCCAAGGGATACAGTAAACTTGAAGTGAATCATCGGAATCTAAAACTGGACTCACAGAAGAGGTTCAAATCATAGAAAGTTTGAGAGTGAGTCCTCTGCTACTTATGTCGGCATTGTGCCTTTTGAATTTAATTCGGATGCAATTTCGGTGTTTCATCGTCAATAAGAAGGTCCAAGGTATATAGTAGACCTGAAGTGAGGCATCGGAATCTAAAACTGGACTCACAGGAGAGGTTCAAATCATAGAAAGTGAGAGTGTCAGTCAACTTGTACTTAAGTCGGCATTGTGAGTTTTGTATTAAATTCGGATACAATTTCTGTGTTTCATCGTCAATAAGAAGGTCCAAGGGATACAGTAAACCTGAAGTGAAGCATCGGAATCTAAAACTGGACTCACAGGAGAGGTTCAAGTCATAGAAAGTGAGAGTGTCAGTCCTCTTGTACTTAAGTCGGCATTGTGCCTTTTGTATTAAATTCGGATGCAATTTCTGTGATTCATCGTCAATAAGAATTTCCAAGGTATACAGTAAACCTGAAGTAAAGCATCGGAATCTAAAACTGGACGCACAGGGGAGGTTCAATTCATAGAAAGTGAAAGTGTCAGTCCTCTTGTACTTAAGTCGGCATTGTGAATTTTGTATTAAATTCGGATGCAATTGCTGTGTTTCATCGTCAATAAGAAGGTCCAAGGTATACAGGAAACCAGAAGTGAAGCATCGGAATCTAAAACTGGACTCACAGGAGAGGTTCAAATCACAGAATGTGTGAGTGTCACTCCTCTTATACTTAAGTCGGCATTGTGCCTTTTGTATTAAATTCGGATACAATTTCTGTGTTTCATTTTCAACAAGAAGGTCCAAGGGATACAGTAAACCTGAAGTGAAGCATCGGAATCTAAAACTGGACTCACAGGAGAGGTTCAAATCATAGAAAGTGAGAGTGTCAGACCTCTTGTACTTAAGTCTTCATTGTGCCGTTTGTATTAAATTCGAATGCAATTTCTGTGTTTCATCGTCAATAAGGAGGTCCAAGGTATACAGTAAACCTGAAGTGAAGCATCGGAATCTAAAGCTGGACTCACAGGGGAGGTTCAATTCTTAGGAAGTGAAAGTGTCAGTCCTCATGTACTTAAGTCGGCATTGTGCCTTTTGTATTAAATTCGGATGCAATTGCTGTGTTTCATCGTCAATAAGAAAGTCCAAGGGATACAGTGAACCTGAAGTGAATCATCGGAAACTAAATCTGGACTCACAGTAGAGGTTCAAATCAAAGAAAGTTAGAGAGTCAGTCCTCTTGTAGTTATGTCGGCATTGTGCCTTTCGAATTTAATTCGGATGCAATTTCTGTGTTTCATCGTCAATAAGAAGGTCCAAGGGATACAGTAGACCTGAAATGAAGCATCAGAATCTAAAACTGGACTCACAGGTGAATGTTCAAATCATAGAAAGTGAGAGTGTCAGTCCTCTTGTACTTAAGTCGGCATTGTGCCTTTTGTATTAAATTCGGATGCAATTTCTGTGTTTCATCGTCAATAAGAAGGTCCAAGGTATACAGTAAACCGGAAGTGAAGCATCGGAATCTAAAACTGGACTCACAGGAGAGGTTTAAATCATAGAAAGTAGGATTGTCAGTCCTCTTGTTTTTAAGTCGGCATTGTGCCTTTTGTATTAAATTCGGATGCAATTGCTGTGTTTCATCGTCAATAAGAAGGTCCAAGGTATACAGGAAACCAGAAGTGAAGCATCAGAATCTAAATCTGGGCTCACAGGAGAGGTTCAAAACATAGAAAGTGAGAGTGTCTATCCTCTCGTACTTAAGTCGGCATTATGCCTTTTGTATTAAATTCGGATGCGATTTCTGTGTTTCATCGTCAATAAGAGGGTCCAAGGGATACAGTAAACCTGAAGTGAAGCATCGGAATCTAAAACTGGACTCACAGGAGAGGTTCAAATCATAGAAAGTGAGAGTGTCAGTCCTCTTGTACTTAAGTCGGCATTGTGGCTTTTGTATTAAATTCGGATGCAATTTCTGTGTTTCATCGTCATTAAGAAGGTCCAAGGTATACAGTAAACCTGAAGTGAAGCATCGGAATCTAAAACTGCACTCACAGGGGAAGTTCAATTCATAGAAAGTGAATGTGTCAGTCCTCTTGTACTTAAGTCGGCATTGTGCCTTTTGTATTAAATTCGGATGCAATTGCTGTGTTTCATAGTCAATACGAAGGTCCAAGGTATACAGGAAACCAGAAGTGAAGCATCGGAATCTAAAACTGGGCGCACAGGAGAGGTTCAAATCATAGAAAGTGAGAGTGTCTATCCTCTCGTACTTAAGTCGGCATTATGCCTTTTGTATTAAATTCGGATGCGATCTCTGTGTTTCATCGTCAATAAGAGGGTCCAAGGGATACAGTAAACCTGAAGTGAAGCATCGGAATCTAAAACTGGACTCCCATTAGACGTTAAAATCATAGAAAGGTATAGTGTCAGTCCTCATGTACGTAAATAGGCATTGTGCCTTTTGAGTTTAATTCCGATGCAACTTCTGTGTTTCTTCGTCAATAAGAACGTCCAAGGTATACACGGAACCTGAAGTCAAGCATCGGAATCTGAAACTGGACTCACAGGAGGTGTTCAAATCATAGAAAGTGAGAGTCAGTCCGCTTGTACTTAAGTCGGCATTGTGCCTTTTGTATTAAATTCGGATGCAATTTCTGTGTTTCATCGTCAAAAAGAACGTCCAAGGTGTACCCGAAACCTGAAGTCAAGCATCGGAATCGAAAACTGCACTCACAGGAGATGTTCAAATCATAGAAAGTGAGAGTGTCAGTCCTCTTGTACTTAAGTCGGCATTGTGCCTTTTGTATTAAATTCGGATGCAATTTCTGTGTTTCACCGTCAATAAGAAAGTCCAAGGGATACAGTAAACCTGAAGGGAATCATCGGAATCTAAAACTGGACTCACAGAAAAGGTTCAAATCACAGAAATTTAGAGAGTCAGTCCTCTTGTACTTATGTCGGCATTGTGAATTTTGTATTAAATTCGGATACAATTTCTGTGTTTCATCGTCAATAAGAAGGTCCAAGGGATACAGTAAACCTGAAGTGAAGCATCGGAATCTAAATCTGGACACACAGGAGAGGCCCAAATCATACAAAGAGAGAGTGTCAGTCCTCTTGTACTTAAGTTGGCATTGTGCCTTTTGTATTAAATTCGGATGCAATTTCTGTGTTTCATCGTCAATAAGAAGGTCCAAGGTATACAGTAAACCTGAAGTGAACCATCGGAATTTAAAACTGGAATCACAGGAGAGGTTCAAATCATAGAAAGTTAGAGAGTCAGTCCTCTTGTACTTAAGTCGGCATTGTGCCTTTTGAATTTAATTCGCATGCAATTTCCGTGTTTCATCGTCAATAAGAAGGTCCAAGGTATACAGGAAACAAGAAGTGAGGCATCGGAATCTAAAACTGGGCTCACAGGAGAGGTTCAAATCATAGAAAGTGAGAGTGTCTATCCTCTCGTACTTATGTCGGCATTTTGCCTTTTGTATTAAATTCGGATGCGATTTCTGTGTTTCATCTTCAATATGAGGGTCCAAGGGATACAGTAAACCTGAAGTGAAGCATCGGAATCTAAAACTGGACTCACAGGAGAGGTTCAAATCATAGAAAGGTAGAGTATCAGTCCTCTTGTACTTATGTCGGCATAGTGAATTTTGTATCAAATTCGGATGCAATTTCTGTGTTTCATCGTCAATACGAGCGTCCAAGGTGTACACGAAACCTAATGTCAATCATCGGATTCTAAAACTGGACTCACAGGAGAGGTTCAAATCATAGAAAGTGCGAGTGTCAGTCCTTTTGTACTTAAGTTGGCATTGTGCCTTTTGTATTAAATTCGGATGCAATATCTGTGTTTCATCGATAACAAGAGGGTCCAAGGGATATAGTAAACCTGAAGTGAAGCATCGGACTCTAAATCTGTACTCACAGGAGAGCTTCAAACCATAGAAAGTGAGAGTGTCAGTCCTCTTGTACTTAAGTCGGCATTGTGACTTTTCTATTAAATTCGGATGCAATTTCTGTGTTTCCTCGTCAATATGAAGGTCCAAGGGATACAGTAAACCGGAAGTGAAGCATCGGAATCTAAAACTGGAGTCACAGGAGAGGTTCAAATCATAGAAAGTTAGAGTGTCAGTCCACATGTACTTAAGTCGGCATTGTGCCTTTTGAATTTTTATTCCGATGCAATTACTGTGTTTCATCATCATTAAGAAGTTCCAAGGTATACAGTAAACCTGTAGTGAAGCATCGGAACCTAAAACTTGACCCACAGGAGAGTTTCAAATCATAGAATGTTAGAGTGTCAGTCCTCTTGTACTTAAGTCGGCATTGTGCCTTTTGTATTAAATTCGGATGCAATTTCTGTGTTTTATCGTCAATAAGAAGGTCCAAGGTATACAGGAAACCTGAAGTGAAGCATCGGAATGTGAAACTAGACTCACAGGAGTGCTTCAAATCATAGAAAGTGAGAGTGTCAGTATTCTTGTACTTAAGTCGGCATTATGCCTTTTGTATCAAATTCGGATGCAATATCTGTGTTTCAGGATCAATAAGAAGATCCAAGGTATACAGTAAACCTGAAGTGAAGCATCGGAATCTAAAACTGGGATCACAGGAGAGGTTCAAATCATAGAAAGTTACAGTGTCAGTCCCCTTGTTCTTAAGTCGGCATTGTGCCTTTTGAATTTATATCGGATGCAATTTCTTTGTTTCATCGTCAATAAGAAGGTCCAAGGTACACAGGAAACCTGAAGTGAAGCATCGGAATCTAAAACTGGACTCACAGGAGAGGTTCAAATCATAGAAAGTAAGAGTGTCAGTCCTCATGTACTTAAGACGGCATTGTGCCCATTGAATTTAATTCCGATGCAATTTCTGTGTTTCATCGTCAATAAGAAGGTCCAAGGTATACAGTAAACTTGAAGTGAAGCATCGGAATCCAAAACTGCACTTACAGGAGAGATTGAAATCATAAAGAATTAGAGTGTCAGTCATCTTGTACTTATGTAGCCATTGTGCCTTTTGTATTAAATTCGGATGCAATTTCTGTGTTTCATCATCAATAAGAAGGTCCAAGGGATACAGTAAACCTGACGTGAAGCATCGGAATCAAAAACTGGGCTCACAAGAGAGGTTCAAATCATAGAAAGTTAGAATGTCAGTCCTCTTGTACTTATGTCGGCATTGTGCCTTTTGAATTTTTATTCCGTTGCAATTACTGTGTTTCATCGTCAATGAGAAGTTCCAAGGTATACAGCAAACCTGTAGTGAAGCATCGGAATCTAAAACTGTACTCACAGGAGAGATTCAAATCATAGAAAGGTAGAGAGTCGGTCCTCTTGTACTTAAGTCGGCATTGTGCCTTTTGTATTAAATTCCGATGCAATTTCTGTGTTTCATCGTCAATAAGAAAGTTCAAGGGATACAGTAAACCTGAAGTGAAGCATCGGAATCTAAACCTGGACCCACAGGAGAGGTTCAAAACATAGAAAGTGAAAGTGTCAGTCCTCTTGTACATAAGTCGGCATTGTGCCTTTTGTATTAAATTCGGATGCAATTTCTGTGTTTCATCGTCAATAAGGAGGTCCAAGGGATACAGTAAACCTGAAGTGAAGCATCGGAATCTAAAACTGGACTCACAGGAGAGGTTCAAATCATAGAAAGTTAGAGTGTCAGTCCTCGTGTACTTAAGTCGGCATTGTCCCTTTTGTACTAAACTCGGATGCAATTTCTGTGTTTCATCGTCAATAAGAAGGTCCAAGGTATACAGGAAACCTGAAGTGAAGCATCGGAATCTGAAACTGGACTCACATAAGAGGTTCAAATCATAGAAAGTGAGAGTGGCAGTCCCCTTGTACTTAAGTCGGCATTGTGCCTTTTGTATCAAATTCCGATGCAATTTCTGTGTTTCATCGTCCATAAGAAGGTTCAAGGGATACAGTAAACCTGAAGTGAAGCATCGGAATCTAAACCAGGACCCACAGGAGAGGTTCAAATCATAGAAAGTGAGAGTGTCAGTCCTCTAGTACTTAAGTCGGCATTGTGCCTTTTGAATTAAATTCGAATGCAATTTCTGTGCTTCATCGTCAATAAGAAGGTCCAAGGGACACAGTAATCCTGAAGTGACGCATAGGAAACTAAAACTGGACTCACTGGGGAGGTTCATTTAATAGAAAGTTAGAGTGTCAGTCCGCTTGTACTTAAGTCGGCATTGTGCCTTTTGTATTAAATTCGGATGCAATTTCTGTGTTTCATTGTCAATAAGAAGGTCCAAGGTATACAGGAAACCTGAAGTGAAGCATCGGAATCTGAAACTAGACTCACAGGAGTGCTTCAAATCATAGAAAGTGAGAGTGTCTGTTCTCTTGTACTTAAGTCGGCATTGTGCCTTTTGTATCAAATTCGGATGCAATATCTGTGTTTCAGGATCAATAACAAGGTCCAAGGGATACAGTAAACCTGAAGTGGAGCATCGGAATCTAAAACTGGGCTCACAGGAGAGGTTCAAATCATAGAAAGTTAGAGTGCCAGTCCTCTTGTACTTAAGTCGGCATTGTGCCTTTTGAATTTATATCGGATGCAATTTCTTTGTTTCATCGTCAATAAGAAGGTCCAAGGTACACAGGAAACCTGAAGTGAAGCATCGGAATCTTAAACTGGACTCACAGGAGAGGTTCAAATCATAGAAAGTAGGAGTGTCAGTCCTCTTGTACATAAGTCGGCATTGTGCCTTTTGTATTAAAATCGGATGCAATTTCTGTGTTTCATCGTCATTAAGATGGTCCAAGGTATACAGGAAACCGGAAGTGAAGCATCGGAATCTAAAACTGGACTCACAGGAGAGGTTCAAATCATAGAAAGTGAGAGTGTCAGTCCTCTTGTACTTAAGTCGGCATTGTGCCTTTTGTATTAACTTCCGATGCAATTTCTGTGTTTCATCGTCAATAAGAAGGTCCAAGGGATACAGTAAATCTGAAGTGAGGCATCGGAATCTAAAACTGGACTCACAGGAGAGGTTCAAATCATAGAAAGTTAGAGTGTCAGTCTTCTCGTACTAAAGTCGGCATTGTGCCTTTTGTATTACATTCGGATGCAATTTCTGTGTTTCATCATCAATAAGAAGGTACAAGGGATACAGTAAACCTGAAGTGAAGCATCGGAATCTAAAACTGGACTCACCGGAGAGGTTCAAATCATAGAAAGTTAGAGTGTCAGTCCTCTTGTACTGAAGTCGGCATTGTGCCTTTTGAATTTAAATCCGATATAATTTCTGTCTTTCATCGTCAATAAGAAGGTCCAAGGTATACAGTAAACTTAAAGTGAAGCATCGGAATCCAAAACTGGACTTACAGGAGAGATTGAAATCATAGAGTGTTAGAGTGTCAGTCCTCTTGTACTTAAGTCTGCATTGTGCCTTTTGAATTTTTATTCCGATGCAATTACTGTGTTTCATCATCAATAAGAAGTTCCAAGGTATACTGCAAACCTGTAGTGAAACATCGGAATCTAAAACTGGACTCACAGGAGAGATTCAAATCTTAGATAGGTAGAGTGTCAGTCCTCTTGTACTTAAGTGGGCATTGTGCCTTTTGTATTAAATTCCGATGCAATTTCTGTGTTTCATCGTCAATAAGAAGGTTCAAGGGATACAGTAAACCTGAAGTGAAGCATCGGAATCTAAACCTGGACGCACAGGAGAGGTTCAAATCATAGAAAGTGAAAGTGTCAGCCCTCTTGTACTTAAGTCGGCATTGTGCCTTTTGTATTAAATTCGGATGCAATTTCTGTGTTTCATCGTCAATAAGAAGGTCCAAGGGATACAGTAAACCTGAAGTGAAGCATCGGAAACTAAATCTGGACTCACAGGAGAGGTTCAAATCATAGAAAGTTAGAGTGTCAGTCCTCTTGTACTTAAGTCGGCATTGTTCCTTTTGTACTAAACTCGGATGCAATTTCTGTGTTTCATCGTCAATAAGAAGGTCCAAGGTATACAGGAAACCTGAAAAGAAGCATCGGAATCTGAAACTGGACTCACAGGAGAGGTTCAAATCATAGAAAGTGTGAGTGGCAGTATTCTTGTGCTTAAGTCGGCATTGTGCCTTTTGTATCAAATTCGGATGCAATTTCTGTGTTTCAGTTTCAATAAGAAGGTCCAAGGGAAACAGTAAACCTGAAGTGAAGCATCGGAATCTAAAACTGGGCTCACAGGAGAGGTTCAAATCATAGAAAGTTAGAGTGTCAGTCCTCTTGTACTTAAGCCGGCATTGTGCCTTTTGTATTAAAATCGGATGCAATTTCTGTGTTTCATCGTCAATAAGAAGGTCCAAGGTATACAGGAAACCGGATGTGAAGCATCGGAATCTAAAACTAGACTCACAGGAGAGGTTCAAATCATAGAAAGTGAGAGTGTCAGTCCTCTTGTACTTAAGTCGGCATTGTGCCTTTTGTATTAAATTCGGATGCAATTTCTGTGTTTGGTCGTCAATAAGAAGGTCCAAGGTATACAGGAAACGGGAAGTGAAGCATCGGAATCTAAAACTGGACTCACAGGAGAGGTTCAAATCATAGAAAGTGAGAGTTTCAGTCCTCTTGTACTTAAGTCGGCATTGTGCCTTTTGTATTAAATTCGGATGCAATTTCTGTGTTTCATCGTCAATAAGAAGGTCCAAGGGATACAGTAAACCTGAAGTGAGGCATCGGAATCTAAAACTGGACTCACAGGAGACGTTCAAATCATAGAAAGTTAGAGTGTCAGTCTACTCGTACTTAAGTTGGCATTGTGCCTTTTGTATTAAATTCGGATGCAATTTCTGTGTTTCATCATCAATAAGAAGGTACAAGGGATACAGTAAACCTGAAGTGAAGCATCGGAATCTAAGACTGGACTCACCGGAGAGGTTCAAATCATAGAAAGTTAGAGTGTCAGTCCTCTTGTACTGAAGTCGGCATTGTGCCTTTTGAATTTAATTCCGATATAATTTCTGTGTTTCATCGTCAATAAGAAGGTCCAAGGTATACAGTAAACTTAAAGCGAAGCATCGGAATCCAAAACTGGACTTACAGGAGAGATTGAAATCATAGAGTGTTAGAGTGTCAGTCCTCTTGTACTTAAGTCAGCATTGTGCCTTTTGAATTTTTATTCCGATGCAAATACTGTGTTTCATCGTCAATAAGAAGTTCCAAGGTATACTGCAAACCTGTAGTGAAGCATAGGAATCTAAAACTGGACTCACAGGAGAGATTCAAATCATAGAAAGGTAGAGTGTCAGTCCTCTTGTACTTAAGTCGGCATTGTGCCTTTTGAATTAAATTCCGATGCAATTTCTGTGTTTCATCGTCAATAAGAAGGTTCATGGGATACAGTAAACCTGAAGTGAAGCATCGGAATCTAAACCTGGACCCACAGGAGAGGTTCAAATCATAGAAAGTGAAAGTGTAAGCCCTCTTGTACTTAAGTCGGCATTGTGCCTTTTGTATTAAATTCGGATGCAATTTCTGTGTTTCATCGTCAATAAGAAGGTCCAAGGGATACAGTAAACCTGAAGTGAAGCATCGGAATCTAAATCTGGTCTCACAGGAGAGGTTCAAATCATAGAAAGTTAGAGTGTCAGTCTTCTTGTACTTAAGTCGGCATTGTGCCTTTTGTATTAAATTCGGATGCAATTTCTGTGTTTCATCGTCAATAAGAAGGTCCAAGGGATACAGTAAACCTGAAGTGAAGCATCGGAATCTGAAACTGGACTCACAGGAGAGGTTCAAATCATAGAAAGTGAGAGTGGCAGTCCCCTTGTACTTAAGTCGGCATTGTGCCTTTTGTATCAAATTCCGATGCAATTTCTGTGTTTCATCGTCCATAAGAAGGTTCAAGGGATACAGTAAACCTGAAGTGAAGCATCGGAATCTAAACCAGGACCCACAGGAGAGGTTCAAATCATAGAAAGTGAGAGTGTCAGTCCTCTAGTACTTAAGTCGGCATTGTGCCTTTTGAATTAAATTCGAATGCAATTTCTGTGCTTCATCGTCAATAAGAAGGTCCAAGGGACACAGTAATCCTGAAGTGACGCATAGGAAACTAAAACTGGACTCACTGGGGAGGTTCATTTAATAGAAAGTTAGAGTGTCAGTCCGCTTGTACTTAAGTCGGCATTGTGCCTTTTGTATTAAATTCGGATGCAATTTCTGTGTTTCATTGTCAATAAGAAGGTCCAAGGTATACAGGAAACCTGAAGTGAAGCATCGGAATCTGAAACTAGACTCACAGGAGTGCTTCAAATCATAGAAAGTGAGAGTGTCTGTTCTCTTGTACTTAAGTCGGCATTGTGCCTTTTGTATCAAATTCGGATGCAATATCTGTGTTTCAGGATCAATAACAAGGTCCAAGGGATACAGTAAACCTGAAGTGGAGCATCGGAATCTAAAACTGGGCTCACAGGAGAGGTTCAAATCATAGAAAGTTAGAGTGCCAGTCCTCTTGTACTTAAGTCGGCATTGTGCCTTTTGAATTTATATCGGATGCAATTTCTTTGTTTCATCGTCAATAAGAAGGTCCAAGGTACACAGGAAACCTGAAGTGAAGCATCGGAATCTTAAACTGGACTCACAGGAGAGGTTCAAATCATAGAAAGTAGGAGTGTCAGTCCTCTTGTACATAAGTCGGCATTGTGCCTTTTGTATTAAAATCGGTTGCAATTTCTGTGTTTCATCGTCATTAAGATGGTCCAAGGTATACAGGAAACCGGAAGTGAAGCATCGGAATCTAAAACTGGACTCACAGGAGAGGTTCAAATCATAGAAAGTGAGAGTGTCAGTCCTCTTGTACTTAAGTCGGCATTGTGCCTTTTGTATTAAATTCCGATGCAATTTCTGTGTTTCATCGTCAATAAGAAGGTCCAAGGGATTCAGTAAACCTGAAGTGAGGCATCGGAATCTAAAACTGGACTCACAGGAGAGGTTCAAATCATAGAAAGTTAGAGTGTCAGTCTTCTCGTACTAAAGTCGGCATTGTGCCTTTTGTATTACATTCGGATGCAATTTCTGTGTTTCATCATCAATAAGAAGGTACAAGGGATACAGTAAACCTGAAGTGAAGCATCGGAATCTAAAACTGGACTCACCGGAGAGGTTCAAATCATAGAAAGTTAGAGTGTCAGTCCTCTTGTACTGAAGTCGGCATTGTGCCTTTTGAATTTAAATCCGATATAATTTCTGTCTTTCATCGTCAATAAGAAGGTCCAAGGTATACAGTAAACTTAAAGTGAAGCATCGGAATCCAAAACTGGACTTACAGGAGAGATTGAAATCATAGAGTGTTAGAGTGTCAGTCCTCTTGTACTTAAGTCTGCATTGTGCCTTTTGAATTTTTATTCCGATGCAATTACTGTGTTTCATCATCAATAAGAAGTTCCAAGGTATACTGCAAACCTGTAGTGAAACATCGGAATCTAAAACTGGACTCACAGGAGAGATTCAAATCTTAGAAAGGTAGAGTGTCAGTCCTCTTGTACTTAAGTGGGCATTGTGCCTTTTGTATTAAATTCCGATGCAATTTCTGTGTTTCATCGTCAATAAGAAGGTTCAAGGGATACAGTAAACCTGAAGTGAAGCATCGGAATCTAAACCTGGACGCACAGGAGAGGTTCAAATCATAGAAAGTGAAAGTGTCAGCCCTCTTGTACTTAAGTCGGCATTGTGCCGATTGTATTAAATTCGGATGCAATTTCTGTGTTTCATCGTCAATAAGAAGGTCCAAGGGATACAGTAAACCTGAAGTGAAGCATCGGAAACTAAATCTGGACTCACAGGAGAGGTTCAAATCATAGAAAGTTAGAGTGTCAGTCCTCTTGTACATAAGTCGGCATTGTTCCTTTTGTACTAAACTCGGATGCAATTTCTGTGTTTCATCGTCAATAAGAAGGTCCAAGGTATACAGGAAACCTGAAAAGAAGCATCGGAATCTGAAACTGGACTCACAGGAGAGGTTCAAATCATAGAAAGTGTGAGTGGCAGTATTCTTGTGCTTAAGTCGGCATTGTGCCTTTTGTATCAAATTCGGATGCAATTTCTGTGTTTCAGTTTCAATAAGAAGGTCCAAGGGAAACAGTAAACCTGAAGTGAAGCATCGGAATCTAAAACTGGGCTCACAGGAGAGGTTCAAATCATAGAAAGTTAGAGTGTCAGTCCTCTTGTACTTAAGCCGGCATTGTGCCTTTTGTATTAAAATCGGATGCAATTTCTGTGTTTCATCGTCAATAAGAAGGTCCAAGGTATACAGGAAACCGGATGTGAAGCATCGGAATCTAAAACTAGACTCACAGGAGAGGTTCAAATCATAGAAAGTGAGAGTGTCAGTCCTCTTGTACTTAAGTCGGCATTGTGCCTTTTGTATTAAATTCGGATGCAATTTCTGTGTTTGGTCGTCAATAAGAAGGTCCAAGGTATACAGGAAACGGGAAGTGAAGCATCGGAATCTAAAACTGGACTCACAGGAGAGGTTCAAATCATAGAAAGTCAGAGTGTCAGTCCTCTTGTACTTAAGTCGGCATTGTGCCTTTTGTATTAAATTCGGATGCAATTTCTGTGTTTCATCGTCAATAAGAAGGTCCAAGGTATACAGGAAACCTGAAGTGAAGCTTCGGAATCTGAAACTTGACTCACAAGATTGCTTCAAATCATAGAAAGTTAGAGTGTCAGTCCTCTTGTACTGAAGTCGGCATTGTGCCTTTTGAATTTAAATCCGATATAATTTCTGTCTTTCATCGTCAATAAGAAGGTCCAAGGTATACAGTAAACTTAAAGTGAAGCATCGGAATCCAAAACTGGACTTACAGGAGAGATTGAAATCATAGAGTGTTAGAGTGTCAGTCCTCTTGTACTTAAGTCTGCATTGTGCCTTTTGAATTTTTATTCCGATGCAATTACTGTGTTTCATCATCAATAAGAAGTTGAAAGGTATACTGCAAACCTGTAGTGAAACATCGGAATCTAAAACTGGACTCACAGGAGAGATTCAAATCTTAGAAAGGTAGAGTGTCAGTCCTCTTGTACTTAAGTGGGCATTGTGCCTTTTGTATTAAATTCCGATGCAATTTCTGTGTTTCATCGTCAATAAGAAGGTTCAAGGGATACAGTAAACCTGAAGTGAAGCATCGGAATCTAAACCTGGACGCACAGGAGAGGTTCAAATCATAGAAAGTGAAAGTGTCAGCCCTCTTGTACTTAAGTCGGCATTGTGCCTTTTGTATTAAATTCGGATGCAATTTCTGTGTTTCATCGTCAATAAGAAGGTCCAAGGGATACAGTAAACCTGAAGTGAAGCATCGGAAACTAAATCTGGACTCACAGGAGAGGTTCAAATCATAGAAAGTTAGAGTGTCAGTCCTCTTGTACATAAGTCGGCATTGTTCCTTTTGTACTAAACTCGGATGCAATTTCTGTGTTTCATCGTCAATAAGAAGGTCCAAGGTATACAGGAAACCTGAAAAGAAGCATCCGAATCTGAAACTGGACTCACAGGAGAGGTTCAAATCATAGAAAGTGTGAGTGGCAGTATTCTTGTGCTTAAGTCGGCATTGTGCCTTTTGTATCAAATTCGGATGCAATTTCTGTGTTTCAGTTTCAATAAGAAGGTCCAAGGGAAACAGTAAACCTGAAGTGAAGCATCGGAATCTAAAACTGGGCTCACAGGAGAGGTTCAAATCATAGAAAGTTAGAGTGTCAGTCCTCTTGTACTTAAGCCGGCATTGTGCCTTTTGTATTAAAATCGGATGCAATTTCTGTGTTTCATCGTCAATAAGAAGGTCCAAGGTATACAGGAAACCGGATGTGAAGCATCGGAATCTAAAACTAGACTCACAGGAGAGGTTCAAATCATAGAAAGTGAGAGTGTCAGTCCTCTTGTACTTAAGTCGGCATTGTGCCTTTTGTATTAAATTCGGATGCAATTTCTGTGTTTGGTCGTCAATAAGAAGGTCCAAGGTATACAGGAAACGGGAAGTGAAGCATCGGAATCTAAAACTGGACTCACAGGAGAGGTTCAAATCATAGAAAGTCAGAGTGTCAGTCCTCTTGTACTTAAGTCGGCATTGTGCCTTTTGTATTAAATTCGGATGCAATTTCTGTGTTTCATCGTCAATAAGAAGGTCCAAGGGATACAGTAAACCTGAAGTGAGGCATCGGAATCTAAAACTGGACTCACAGGAGACGTTCAAATCATAGAAAGTTAGAGTGTCAGTCCACTCGTACTTAAGTTGGCATTGTGCCTTTTGTATTAAATTCGGATGCAATTTCTGTGTTTCATCATCAATAAGAAGGTACAAGGGATACAGTAAACCTGAAGTGAAGCATCGGAATCTAAGACTGGACTCACCGGAGAGGTTCAAATCATAGAAAGTTTGAGTGTCAGTCCTCTTGTACTGAAGTCGGCATTGTGCCTTTTGAATTTAATTCCGATATAATTTCTGTGTTTCATCGTCAATAAGAAGGTCCAAGGTATACAGTAAACTTAAAGCGAAGCATCGGAATCCAAAACTGGACTTACAGGAGAGATTGAAATCATAGAGTGTTAGAGTGTCAGTCCTCTTGTACTTAAGTCAGCATTGTGCCTTTTGAATTTTTATTCCGATGCAAATACTGTGTTTCATCGTCAATAAGAAGTTCCAAGGTATACTGCAAACCTGTAGTGAAGCATCGGAATCTAAAACTGGACTCACAGGAGAGATTCAAATCATAGAAAGGTAGAGTGTCAGTCCTCTTGTACTTAAGTCGGCATTGTGCCTTTTGAATTAAATTCCGATGCAATTTCTGTGTTTCATCGTCAATAAGAAGGTTCAAGGGATACAGTAAACCTGAAGTGAAGCATCGGAATCTAAACCTGGACCCACAGGAGAGGTTCAAATCATAGAAAGTGAAAGTGTCAGCCCTCTTGTACTTAAGTCGGCATTGTGCCTTTTGTATTAAATTCGGATGCAATTTTTGTGTTCATCGTCAATAAGAAGGTCCAAGGGATACAGTAAACCTGAAGTGAAGCATCGGAATCCAAATCTGGTCTCACAGGACAAGTTCAAATCATAGAAAGTTAGAGTGTCAGTCCTCTTGTACTTAAGTCGGCATTGTTCCTTTTGTACTAAACTCGGATGCAATTACTGTGTTTCATCGTCAATAACAAGGTCCAAGGTATACAGGAAACCTGAAAAGAAGCATCGGAATCTGAAACTGAACTCACAGGAGAGGTTGAAATCATAGAAAGTGAGAGTGGCAGTCCTCTTGTGCTTAAGTCGGCATTGTGCCTTTTGTATCAAATTCGGATGCAATTTCTGTGTTTCAGGTTCAATAAGAAGGTCCAAGGGATACAGTAAACCTGAAGTGAAGCATCGGAATCTAAAACTGGGCTCACAGGAGAGGTTCAAATCATAGAAAGTTAGAGTGTCAGTCCTCTTGTACTTAAGTCGGCATTGTGCCTTTTGAATTTATTTCGGATGCAATTTCTGTGTTTCATCGTCAATAAGAAGGTCCAACGTACACAGGAAACCTGAAGTGAAGCATTTGAATCTAAAACAGGACTCACAGAAGAGGTTCAAATCATAGAAAGTGAGAGTGTCAGTCCTCTTGTACTTAAGCCGGCATTGTGCCTTTTGTATTAAAATCGGATGCAATTTCTGTGTTTCATCGTCAATAAGAAGGTCCAAGGTATACAGGAAATCGGAAGTGAAGCATCGGAATCTAAAACTGGACTCACAGGAGAAGTTCAAATCATAGAAAGTGAAAGTGTCAGCCCTCTTGTACTTAAGTCGGCATTGTGCCTTTTGTATTAAATTCGGATGCAATTTCTGTGTTTCATCGTCAATAAGAAGGTCCAAGGGATACAGTAAACCTGAAGTGAAGCATCGGAATCTAAATCTGGTCTCACAGGAGAGGTTCAAATCATAGAAAGTTAGAGTGTCAGTCTTCTTGTACTTAAGTCGGCATTGTGCCTTTTGTATTAAATTCGAATGCAATTTCTGTGTTTCATCATCAATAAGAAGGTACAAGGGATACAGTAAACCTGAAGTGAAGCATCGGAATCTAAAACTGTACTCACCGGAGAGGTTCAAATCATAGAAAGTTAGAGTGTCAGTCCTCTTGTACTTTAGTCGGCCTTGTGCCTTTTGAATTTAATTCCGATGCAATTTCTGTGTTTCATCGTCAATATGATGGTCCAAGGGATACAGTAATCCTGAAGTGAGGCATCGGATTCTAAAACTGGACTTTCAGGAGAGGTTCTAATCATAGAAAGTTAGAGTGTCAGTCCTCTTGTACTGAAGTCGGCATTGTGCCTTTTCGATATCATTCCGATGCAATTTCTGTGCTTCATCGTCAAGAAGAAGGTTCATGGTACACAGTAAACCTGAAGTGTAGCATCGGAATCTAAAACTGGACTCAAAGGAGAGGTTCAAATCATAGAAAGTTAGAGTGTCAGTCCTCTTGTACTTATGTCGGCATTGTGCCTTTTGAATTTAATTCGGATGCAATTTCTGTGTTTCATCGTCAATATGAAGGTCCTAGGTATACAGTAAATCTGAAGTGACGCATCGGAATCTAAAACTGGACTCACAGGAGAGGTACAAATAATAGAAAGTGAGAGTGTCAGTCCACTTGTACTTAAGTCGGCATTGTGCCTTTTGTATTAAAATCCGATGCAATTTCTGTGTTTCATCATCAATAAGAACTCACAAGGGATACAGTAAACCTGAGCTGAAGCATCGGATTCTAAAACAGGACTCACCGGATAGGTTCAAATCATAGAAAGTTAGAGTGTCAGTCCTCTTGTACTTTAGTCGGCCTTGTGCCTTTTGAATTTAATTCCGATGCAATTTCTGTGTTTCATCGTCAATAAGACGGTCGAAGGGATACAGTAAACCTGAAGTGAAGCATCGGATTCTAAAACTGGACTTACAGTAGAGGTTCAAATCATAGAAAGTTAGAGTGTCAGTCTTCTTGTACTTAACTCGGCATTGTGCCTTATGTATTAAATTCGGATGCAATTTCGGTGTTTCATCGTCAATAAGAAGGTCCAAGGGATACAGTAAACCAGAAGTGAATCATCGAATTCTAAAACTGGACTAACATAACAGGTTCAAATCATAGAAAATTAGAGCGTCAGTCATTTTGTACTTAAGTCGGCATTGTGCCTTTTCAATTTCATTCCGATGCGATCTCTGAGCCTCATCGTCAATAAGAAGGTCCATGGTATACAGTAAACCTGAAGTGTAGAATCGGAATCTAAAACTGGACTCACAGGAGAGGTTCAAATCATAGAAAGTTAGAGTGTCAGTCCTCTTGTACTGAAGTCGGCATTGTGCCTTTTGAGATCAATTCCGATGCAATTTCTGTGTTTCATCGTCAATAAGAAGGTCCAAGGTATACAGTAAATTTGAAGTGAAGCATCGGAATCTAAAACTGGACTCACAGGAGAGATTCAAATCATAGAAAGTTTGAGTGTCAGTCCTTTTGTACTTAAGTCGTCATTGTTCCTTTTGTATTAAATTCGGATGCAATATTTGTGTTTCATCGTCAATAAGAAGGTCCAAGGGATATAGTGAACAAGAAGTGAAGCATCGGAATCAAAAACTGGACTCCCAGGAGAGGTTCAAATGATAGAAAGTTAGAGTCTCAGTCCTCTTCTACTTAAGTCGGCATTGTGCCTTTTGAAATGAATTCCGATGCAATTTCTGTGTTTCATCGGCAATACGAAGGTCCAAGGTATACAGGAAATCTGAAGTGAAGCATCGGAATTTAAAACTGGACACACAGGAGAGGTTCAAATCATAGAAAGTGAGAGTGTCAGTCCTCTTGTACTTAAGTCGGCATTGTGCCTTTTGTATTAAATTCGGATGCTATTTCTGTATTTCATCATCAATATGAAGGTCCAAGGGATACAGTAAACCTGAAGTGAGGCATCGGAATCTAACACTGGACTCACAGGAGAGGTTCAAATCATAGAAAGTTAGAGTGTCAGTCTTCTTGTACTTAAGTTGGCATTGTGCCCGTTGTATTAAATTCGCATGCAATATCTGTGATTCATCGTCAATAAGAAGGTCAAAGGGATACAGTAAACCTAAAGTGAAGCATCGGAATCTAAAACTGGACTCACAGGAGAGTTTCAAATCATAGGAAGTTAGGGTGTCAGTCCTCTTGTACTTAAGTCGTCATTGTGCCGTTTGTATTAAATACGGATGCAATTTCTGTGTTTCATCATCAATAGGAAAGTCCAAGGGATACAGTAAACCTGAAGTGAAGCATCGGAATCTAAAACTGGGCTAACAGGAGAGGTTCAAATCATAGAAAGTCAGAGTGTCAGTCCTCTTGTACTTAAGTCGGCATTGTGCCTTATGTATTAAATTTGAATGCAATTTCTGTGTTTCATCGTCAATAAGAAGGTCAAAGGGATACAGTAAACCTGAAGTGAAGCATCGGAATCCAAAACTGGACTCACAGGAGAGGTTCAAATCATAGAAAGTTAGGGTGTCAGTCCTCTTGAACTGAAGTCGGAATTGTGCTTTTTGAATTTAATGCCGATGCTATTTCTGTGTTTCATCGTCAATAAGAAGGTCCAAGGATTGCAGTAAATTTGAAGTGAAGCATCGGAATCTAAAACTGGGCTAACAGGAGAGGTTCAAACCATAGAAAGTCAGAGTGTCAGTCCTCTTGTACTTAAGTCGGCATTGTGCATTTTGTATTAAATTCGAATGCAATATCTGTGTTTCATCGTCAATAAGAAGGTCCATGGGATACAGTGAACATGAAGTGAAGCATCGGCATCTAAAACTGGACTCACAGGAGAGGTTCAAATCCTAGAAAGTTAGAGTGTCAGTCCTCTTCTACTTAAGTCGGCATTGTGCCTTATGAATTGAATTCCGATGCAATTTCTGTGTTTCGTCGCAAATAAGAAGGTCTAAGGTATACAGTGAACCTGAAGTGAAGCATCGGAATCAAAAACTAGACTCACAGGAGAGGTTCAAATCATAGAAAGTTAGAGGTTCAGTCCTCTTGTACTTAAGTCGGCATTGTGACATTTGTATTAAATTCGGATGCAATTTCTGTGTTTCCTCGTCAATAAGACGGTCCAAGGGATACTGTAAACCTGAAGTGAAGCATCGGAATCTAAAACTGGACCCACAGGAGAGGTTCAAATCATAGTAAGTGAGAGTGTCAGTCCTCTTGTACTTAAGTCGGCATTGTGCCCTTTGTATTAATTTCGGATGCAATATCTGTGATTCATCGTCAATTAGAAGGTCAAAGGGATACAGTAAACCTGAAGTGAGGCATCGGAATCCAAAACTGGACTCACAGGAGAGGTTCAAATCATAGAAAGTTAGGGTGTCAGTCCTCTTGTACTTAAGTCGTCATTGTACCGTTTGTATTAAAATTCGGATGCACATTCTGAGTTTCATCATCAATAAGAAGGTCCAAGTGATACAGTAAACCTGAAGTGAAGCATCGGCATCTAAAACTGGACTCACAGGAGAGGTTCAAATCCTAGAAAGTTAGAGTGTCAGTCCTCGTCTACTTAAGTCGGCATTGTGCCTTATGAATTGAATTCCGATGCAATTTCTGTGTTTCGTCGCAAATAAGAAGGTCTAAGGTATACAGTGAACCTGAAGTGAAGCATCGGAATCAAAAACTAGACTCACAGGAGAGGTTCAAATCATAGAAAGTTAGAGGTTCAGTCCTCTTGTACTTAAGTCGGCATTGTGACATTTGTATTAAATTCGGATGCAATTTCTGTGTTTCCTCGTCAATAAGACGGTCCAAGGGATACAGTAAACCTGAAGTGAAGCATCGGAATCTAAAACTGGACCCACAGGAGAGGTTCAAATCATAGTAAGTGAGAGTGTCAGTCCTCTTGTACTTAAGTCGGCATTGTGCCCTTTGTATTAATTTCGGATGCAATATCTGTGATTCATCGTCAATAAGAAGGTCAAAGGGATACAGTAAACCTGAAATGAGGCATCGGAATCCAAAACTGGACTCACAGGAGAGGTTCAAATCATAGAAAGTTAGGGTGTCAGTCCGCTTGTACTTAAGTCGTCATTGTGCCGTTTGTATTAAATTCGGATGCACATTCTGAGATTCATCATCAATAAGAAGGTCCAAGTGATACAGTAAACCTGAAGTGAAGCATCGGAATCTAAAACTGGACTCACAGGAGAGGTTAAAATCATAGAAAGTGAGAGTGTCAGTCCTCTTGTACATAAGTCGGCATTGTGCCTTTTGTATTATGTTCGGTTGCAGTTTCTTTGTTTCATTGTCAATAAAAAGGTCCAAGGTATACAGGAAACCGGAAGTGAAGCATCGGAATCTAAAACTGGACTCACAGGAGAGGTTCAAATCATAGAAAGTGAGAGTGTCTGTCCTCTTGTACTTAAGTCGGCATTGTGCCTTTTGTATTAAATTCGGATGCAATTTCTGTGTTTCATCGTCAATAAGAAGGTCAAAGGGATACAGTAAACCTGAAGTGAAGCATCGGAATCCAAAACTGGACTCACAGGAGAGGTTCAAATCCTAGAAAGTTAGAGTGTCAGTCCTCTTGAACTGAAGTCGGAATTGTGCCTTTTTGAATTTAATACCGATGCTATTTCTGTGTTTCATCGTCAATATGAAGGTCCAAGGTAAACAGTAAACTTTAAGTGAAGCATCGGTATCTAAAACTAGACTCACAGGAGATACTCAAATCATGGAAAGTTAGTGTGTCAGTCCTTTTGTACTTAAGTCGTCATTGTGTCTTTTGTATTAAATTCGGATGAAATTTCTGTGTTTCCTCGTCAATAAGAAGGTTCAAGGGATACAGTAAACTGAGGTGAAGCATCGGAATCTACACCTGGACCCACAGGAGAAGTTCGAATCATAGAAAGTGAGTGTGTCAGTCCTCTTGTACTTAAGTCGGCATTGTGCCCTTTGTATTAATTTCGGATGCAATATCTGTGATTCATCGTCAATAAGATGGTCAAGGGGATACAGTAAACCTGAAGTGAAGCATCTGAATCTAAAACTGGACTCACAGGAGAGGTTCAAATCATAGAAAGTTAGGGTGTCAGTCCTCTTGTACTTAAGTCGTCATTGTGCCGTTTGTATTAAATTCGGATGCACATTCTGAGTTTCATCATCAATAAGAAGGTCCAAGGGATACAGTAAACCTGAAGTGAAGCATCGGAATCTAAAACTGGGCTAACAGGAGAGGTTCAAATCATAGAAAGTCAGAGTGTCAGTCCTCTTGTACTTAAGTCGGCATTGTGCCTTTTGTATTAAATTCGAATGCAATTTCTGTGTTTCATCGTCTATAAGAAGGTTCAAGGGATACTGTAAACTGAGGTGAAGCATCGGAATCTACACCTGGACCCACAGGAGAACTTCGAATCATAGAAAGTGAGTGTGTCAGTCCTCTTGTACTTAAGTCCGCATTGTGCCTTTTGTATTAAATTCGGATGCAATTTCTGTGTTTCATCGTCAGTAAGAAGATCCAAGGGATACAGTAAAGCTGAAGTGAAGCATCGGAATCTAAAACTGGACTCACAGGAGAGGTTCAAATCATGGAATCTTAGGGTGTCAGTCCTCTTGTACTTAAGTCGGCATTGTGCCATTTGTATTAAATTCGGATGCAATTTCTGTGTTTCATCATCAATAAGAATGTCCAAGGGATACAGTAAACCTGAAGTGAAGCATCGGAATCTAAAACTGGAGTCACAGGAGAGGTTCAAATCATAGAAAATTTGAATGTCAGTCCTCTTGTACTTAAGTCGGCATTGTGCCTTTTGAACTAAATTCGGATGCAATTTCTGTGTTTCATCGTCAATAAGAAGGTCCAAGGGATACAGTAAACCTGAAGTGAATCATCGGATTCTAAAACTGGACTCACAGGACAGGTTAAAATCATAGAAAATTAGAGCGTCAGTCATCTTGTACTTAAGTCGGCATTGTGCCTTTTCAATTTCATTCCGATGCAATTTATGTGCTTCATCGTCAATAAGAAGGTCCATGGCATACAGTAAACCTGAAGTGTAGCATCGGAATCTAAAACTGGACTCAAAGGAGAGGTTCAAAGCATAGAAATTTAGAAAGTCAGTCCTCTTGAACTGAAGTCGGAATTGTGCCTTTTGAATTTAATGCCGATGCTATTTCTGTGTTTCATCGTCAATAAGAAGGTCCAAGGTATACAGTAAACTTTAAGTGAAGCATCGGTATCTAAAACTGGACTCACAGGAGATATTCAAATCATGGAAAGTTAGTGTGTCAGTCCTTTTGTACTTAAGTCGTCATTGTGTCCTTTGTATTAAATTCGGATGAAATTTCTGTGTTTCCTCGTCAATAAGAAGGTCCAAGGGATACAGTGAACCTGAAGTGAAGCATCGGAATCTAAAACTGGACTCACAGGAGAGGTTCAAATCGTAGAAATTTAGAGTGTCAGTCCTCTTCTACTTAAGTGTGCATTGTGCCTTTTGTATTAAATTCGGATGCAATTTCTGTATTTCATCGTCAATAAGAAGGTTCAAGGGATACAGTAAACCTGAAGTGAAGCATCGGAATCTAAACCTGGACCCACAGGAGAGGTTCAAATCGTAGAAAGTGAGAGTGTCAGTCCTCTTGTACTTAAGTCGGCATTGTGCCTTTTGTATTAAATTCGGATGGAATTTCTGTGTTTCATCATCAATAAGAAGGTCCAAGGGATACAGTAAACCTGAAGTGAAGCATCGGAATCTAAAACTGGGCAAACAGGAGAGATTCAAATCATAGAAAGTTAGAGTGTCAGTCCTCTTGTACTTAACCCGGCATTGTGCCTTTTGAATTTAATTCGGATGCAATTTCTGTGTTTCATCGTCAATAAGAAGGTCCAAGGTATACAGGAAACCTCAAGTGAAACATCGGAATCTAAAACTGGACTCACAGGAGGGGTTCAAATCATAGAAAGTGAGAGTGTCAGTCCTCTTGTACTTAAGTCGGCAATGTGCCTTTTGTATTAAATTCGGATTTAGTTTCTGTGTTTCATCGTCAATAAGAAGGTCCAAGGTATACAGGAAACCGAAAGTGAAGCACGGGAATCTAAAACTGGACTCACTGGAGAGGTTCAAATCACAGAAAGTGAGAGCGTCAGTCCTCTTGTACATAAGTCGGCATTGTGCCTTTTGTATTAAATTCGGATGCAATTTCTGTGTTTCATCGTCAATATGAAGGTCCATGGGATACAGTAAACCTAAAGTGAAGCATCGGAATCTAAAACTGGACTCACAGGAGAGTTTAAAATCATAGAAAGTTAGAGTGTCAGTCTTCTTGTACTTATGTCGGCATTGTGCCTTTTCAATTTCATTCCGATGCAATTTCTGTGCTTCGTCGTCAATAATGAGGTCCATAATATACAGTAAACCTGAAGTGTAGCATAGGAATCTGAAACTGGACTCAAAGGTGAGGTTCAAATCATAGAAAGTTAGAGTGTCAGTCCTCTTGTACTGAAGTCAGCATTGTGCCTTTTGAATTTAATTCCGATGCAATTTCTGTGTTTCATCGTCAATAAGAAGGTCCAAGGTATACAGTAATCTTGAAGTGAAGCATCGGAATCCAAAACTGGAATCACTGGAGGGTTTCAAATCATAGAAAGTTAGAGTGTCAGTCCTTTTGTACTTTAGTCGTCATTGTGCCTATTGTATTGAATTCGGATGCAATTTCTGTGTTTCATCGTCAATAAGAAGGTCCAATGGATGCAGTAAACCTGAAGTGAAGCATCGGAATCTAAAACTGGACTCACAGTGGAGGTTCAAATCATACAAATTTAGAGTGTCAGTCCTCTGCTACATATGTCGGCATTGTGCCTTTTGAATTTAATTTAGAAGCAATTTCTGTGCTTCATCGTCAATACGAAGGTCCAAGGTATACAGTAAACCTGAAGTGAAGTATCGGAATCTAAAACTGGACTCACAAGAGAGGTTGAATCATACAAAGTTAGAGTGTCAGTCCTCATGTACTTAATTCAGCATTGTGCCTTTTGAATATAATTCCGATGGAATTTCTGTGTTTTATCGTCAATACGAAGGTAAAAGGGATACAGTAAACCTGAAGTGAAGTATCGGAATCTAAAACTGGACTCACAGGAGAGGTTCAAGTCATAGATAGTGAGAGTGTCTGTCCTCTTGTACTTAAGTCGGCATTGTGCCTTTTGTATTAACTTCGGATGCAATTACTGTGTTTCATCGTCAATAAGAGGGTCCAAGGGATACAATAAACCTGAAGTGAAGCATCGGAATCTAAAAGTGGGCTCACAGGAGAGGTTCAAATCGTAGCAAGTTAGAGTCTCAGTCCTCTTCTACTTAAGTCGGCATTGTGACTTTTGAATGTAATTCCGATGCAATATCTGTGTTTCATCGTCAATAAGAAGGTCCATGGGATACAGTAAACCTGAAGTGAAGCATCGGAAACTAAAACTGGACTCACAGGAGAGGTTCAAATCATAGAAAGTTAGAGCGTCAGTCCTCTTGTAGTTAAGTCGGCATTGTGCCTTTTTAAGTTAATTCCGATGCAATTTCTGTGTTTCATTGTCAATAAGAAGGTCCAAGGGATACAGTAAACCTGAAGTGATGCATCGGAATCTAAAACTTGATTAACAGGAGAGGTTCAAATCATAGAAAGTTAGAGTGTCGGTCCTCCTGTAATTAAGTTGGCATTGTGCCTTTTGTATTTAATTCCGATACAATTTCTGTGTTTCATCGTCAATAAAAATGTCCAAGGGATACAGTAAACCTGAAGTGAAGCATCGGAATCTAAAACTGGACTCACAGGAGAGGTTCAAATCATAGAAAGTGAGAGTGTCAGTCCTCTTGTACTGAAGTCGGCATTGTGCCTTTTGTATTAAATTCGGATGCAATTTCCTTGTTTCATCGTCAATAAGAAGGTCCAAGGGATACAGTAAACATGAAGTGAAGCATCGGAATCTAAAACTGGACACACAGGAGAGGTTCAAATCATAGAAAGTGAGAGTGTCAGTCCTCTTGTACTTAAGTCGGCATTGTGCCTTTAGTATTAAATTCGGATGCAATTTCTGGGTTTCATCGTCAATAAGAGGGTCCAAGGGATACAATAAACCTGAAGTGAAGCATAGGAATCTAAAATAGGACTCACAGGAGAGGTTCAAATCATAGATAGTAAGAGTGTCAGTCCTCTTGTACTTAAGTCGGCATTGTGCCTTTTGTATTAAATTCGGATGTAATGTCGGTGTTTCATCGTCAATAAGAAGGTCCAAGGGATACAGTAAACCAGAAGTGAAGCATCGGAATCTAAAACTGGACTCACAGGAGAGGTTCAAATCATAGAAAGTTAGAGTGTCAGTCCTCTTGTACTTAAGTCGGAATTGTGCATTTTGAATTATTATTCCGATGCAATTACTGTGATTCATCGTCAATAAGAAGTTCCAAGGTATACAGTAAACCTGTAGTGAAGCATCGGAATCTAAAACTGGACTCACAGGAGAGTTTCAAATTATAGATAGTTAGAGTGTCAGTCCTCTTGTACTTATGTCGGCATTGTGCCTTTTGTACTAAATTCGGATGCAATTTCTGTGTTTCATCATCAATAAGAAGGTCCAAGGGATACAGTAAAGCTGAAGTGAAGCATCGGAATCTAAAACTGGACTCACAGGAGAGGTTCAAATCATAGAATGTTGGAGTGTCAGTTCTCTTGCACTTAAGTCGGCATTGTGCCTTTTGAATTTATTTCGGATGCAATTTCTGTGATTCATCGTCAATAAGAAGGTCCTAGATATACAGGAAACCTGAAGTGAAGCGCGGAATCTAAAACTGGGCTCACAGGAGGGGTTCAAAACATAGAAAGTTAGAGTATCAGTCCTCTTGTACTTAAGTCGGCTTTATGACTTTTATATTAAATTCGGATGCAATTTCTGTGTTTTCTAGTCAATAAGATGGTCCAAGGTATACAGTAAACCAGAAGTGAAGCATCGGAATATAAAACTGGACTCACAGGAGAGGTTCAAATCATAGACAGTTAGGGTGTCAGTCCTCTTGTACTTAAGTCGGCATTGTGCCCTTTGTATTAATTTCGGATGCAATTTCTGTGTTCCATCATCAATAAGAAGGTCCAAGGGATACAGTAAACCTCAAGTGAGGCATCGGAATCTAAAACTGGGCAAACAGGAGAGATTCAAATCATAGAAAGTTAGAGTGTCAGTCCTCTTGTACTTAATTCGGCATTGTGCCTTTTGAATTTAATTCGGATGCAATTTCTGTGTTTCATCGTCAATAAGAAGGTCCAAGGTATACAGGAAACCTGAAGTGAAACATCGGAATCTAAAACTGGACTCACAGGAGAGGTTCAAATCATAGAAAGTGAGAGTGTCAGTCCTCTTGTACTTAAGTCGGCATTGTGCCTTTTGTATTAACTTCGGATGCAATTACTGTGTTTCATCGTCAATAAGAGGGTCCAAGGGATACAATAAACCTGAAGTGAAGCATCGGAATCTAAAAGTGGGCTCACGGGAGAGGTTCAAATCGTAGGAAGTTAGAGTCTCAGTCCTCTTCTACTTAAGTCGGCATTGTGACTTTTGAATGTAATTCCGATGCAATATCTGTGTTTCATCGTCAATAAGAAGGTCCATGGGATACAGTAAACCTGAAGTGAAGCATCGGAAACTAAAACTGGACTCACAGGAGAGGTTCAAATCATAGAAAGTTAGAGCGTCAGTCCTCTTGTAGTTAAGTCGGCATTGTGCCTTTTTAAGTTAATTCCGATGCAATTTCTGTGTTTCATTGTCAATAAGAAGGTCCAAGGGATACAGTAAACCTGAAGTGATGCATCGGAATCTAAAACTTGACTAACAGGAGAGGTTCAAATCATAGAAAGTTAGAGTGTCAGTCCTCCTGTAATTAAGTTGGCATTGTGCCTTTTGTATTTAATTCCGATACAATTTCTGTGTTTCATCGTCAATAAAAATGTCCAAGGGATACAGTAAACCTGAAGTGAAGCATCGGAATCTAAAACTGGACTCACAGGAGAGGTTCAAATCATAGAAAGTGAGAGTGTCAGTCCTCTTGTACTGAAGTCGGCATTGTGCCTTTTGTATTAAATTCGGATGCAATTTCCTTGTTTCATCGTCAATAAGAAGGTCCAAGGGATACAGTAAACATGAAGTGAAGCATCGGAATCTAAAACTGGACACACAGGAGAGGTTCAAATCATAGAAAGTGAGAGTGTCAGTCCTCTTGTACTTAAGTCGGCATTGTGCCTTTAGTATTAAATTCGGATGCAATTTCTGGGTTTCATCGTCAATAAGAGGGTCCAAGGGATACAATAAACCTGAAGTGAAGCATAGGAATCTAAAACAGGACTCACAGGAGAGGTTCAAATCATAGATAGTAAGAGTGTCAGTCCTCTTGTACTTAAGTCGGCATTGTGCCTTTTGTATTAAATTCGGATGTAATGTCGGTGTTTCATCGTCAATAAGAAGGTCCAAGGGATACAGTAAACCAGAAGTGAAGCATCGGAATCTAAAACTGGACTCACAGGAGAGGTTCAAATCATAGAAAGTTAGAGTGTCAGTCCTCTTGTACTTAAGTCGGAATTGTGCATTTTGAATTATTATTCCGATGCAATTACTGTGATTCATCGTCAATAAGAAGTTCCAAGGTATACAGTAAACCTGTAGTGAAGCATCGGAATCTAAAACTGGACTCACAGGAGAGTTTCAAATTATAGATAGTTAGAGTGTCAGTCCTCTTGTACTTATGTCGGCATTGTGCCTTTTGTATTAAATTCGGATGCAATTTCTGTGTTTCATCATCAATAAGAAGGTCCAAGGGATACAGTAAAGCTGAAGTGAAGCATCGGAATCTAAAACTGGACTCACAGGAGAGGTTCAAATCATAGAATGTTGGAGTGTCAGTTCTCTTGCACTTAAGTCGGCATTGTGCCTTTTGAATTTTTTCGGATGCAATTTCTGTGATTCATCGTCAATAAGAAGGTCCTAGATATACAGGAAACCTGAAGTGAAGCGCGGAATCTAAAACTGGGCTCACAGGAGAGGTTCAAAACATAGAAAGTTAGAGTATCAGTCCTCTTGTACTTAAGTCGGCTTTATGACTTTTATATTAAATTTGGATGCAATTTCTGTGTTTTCTAGTCAATAAGATGGTCCAAGGTATACAGTAAACCAGAAGTGAAGCATCGGAATATAAAACTGGACTCACAGGAGAGGTTCAAATCATAGAAAGTTAGGGTGTCAGTCCTCTTGTACTTAAGTCGGCATTGTGCCCTTTGTATTAATTTCGGATGCAATTTCTGTGTTCCATCATCAATAAGAAGGTCCAAGGGATACAGTAAACCTCAAGTGAGGCATCGGAATCTAAAACTGGGCAAACAGGAGAGATTCAAATCATAGAAAGTTAGAGTGTCAGTCCTCTTGTACTTAAGTCGGCATTGTGCCTTTTGAATTTAATTCGGATGCAATTTCTGTGTTTCATCGTCAATAAGAAGGTCCAAGGTATACAGGAAACCTGAAGTGAAACATCGGAATCTAAAACTGGACTCACACTAGAGGTTCAAATCATAGAAAGTGAGAGTGTCCGTCCTCTTGTACTTAAGTCGGCATTGTGCCTTTTGTATTAAAGTCGGATGCAATTTCTGTGTTTCATCGTCAATAAGAAGGTCCACCCCACAGGAGAGGTTCAAATCATAGAAAGTGAGAGTGTCAGTCCTCTTGTACTTAAGTCTGCGTTGTGCCTTTTGAATTTAATTCGCATGCAATTTCTGTGTTTCATCTTCAATAAGACGGTCCAGGCTATACAGAAAACCTGAAGTGAAGTGTCGGAATCTAAAACTGGACTCACAGGTGAGGTTCAAATCATAGAAAGTGAGAGTGTCAGTCCTCTTGCACTTAAGTCGGCATTGTGCCTTTTTTATTAAATTCGGATGCAATTTCTGTGTTTCATCGTCATGAATAAGGTCCAAGGTATACAGTAAACCTGAAGTGAAAAATTGGAATCTAAAATTGGACTCACAGGAGAGGTTCATATCATTGAAAGTAAGAGTGTCAGTCCTCTAGTACTTAAGTCGGCATTGTGCTTTTTGTATTAAATTCGGATGCAATTTCTGTGTTTCATCGTCAATAAGAAGGTCCAAGTTATACAGTAAACCTGAAGTGAAAAATCGGAATCTAAAACTGGACTCACAGGACAGGTTCAAATCATAGAAAGTTAGAGTGTCAGTCCTGTTGTACTTAAGTCGGCATTGTGCCACTTGTATTAAATTCGGATGCAATTTCTGTGTTTCACCGTCAATAAGATGGTCCAAGGGATACAGTAAACCTGAAGTGAAGCATCGGAATCTAAAACTGGACTCAAAGGAGAAGTGCAAATCGTAGAAAGTTGGAGTGTCAGCAATCCTGTACTTAAGTCGGCATTGTGCCTTTTGGTTTAAATTCGGATGCAATTTCTGTGTTTCATCGTCAATAAGAAGGTCCAAGGGATACAGTAAACCTGAAGTGAAGCATCGGAATCTAAAACTGGACTCACAGGAGAGGTTCAAATCATAGAAAGTGAGAGTGTCAGTCCTCTTGTACTTAAGTCGGCATTGTGCTTTTGTATTAAATTCGGATGCAATTTCTGTGTTTCATCGTCAATAATATGGTCCAAGGGATCCTGTAAACCTGAAGGGAAGCATCCGAATCTAAAACTGGACTCACAGAAGAGGTTCAAATCATAGAAAGTCAGTCTGTCAGTCCTCTCGTACCTAAGTCGGCATTGTGCCTTTTGTATTAAATTCGGATCCAATTTCTGTGTTCCATCGTCAATAAGAAGGTCCAAGGTATACAGTAAACCTGAAGTGAAGCATCGGAATCTAGAACTGGACTCACAGGAGTGGTTCAAATCATAGGGTGTCAGTCCTCTTGTACTTAAGTCGGTATTATGCCTCTTGTATTAAATTCGGATGCAATTTCTGTGTTTCATCGTCAATAAGAAGGTCTAAGAGATACAGTAAACCTGAAGTGAGGCATCGGAATCTAAAAATGGACTCACAGGAGAGGTTCAAATCATAGAAAGTTAGAGTGTCACCAATCTTGTACTTAAGTCGGCATTGTGCCTTTTGTATTAAATTCAGATGCAGTTTCTGTTTTATCGTCAGTAAGAAGGTCCAAGGTATACAGTAAACCTGAAGGGAAGCATAGGAATATAAAACTGGACTCACAGGAGGGGTTCAAATCATAGAAAGTGAGAGTGTCAGTCCTCTTGTACTTAAGTCGGCATTGTGCCTTTTTTATTAAATTCGGATGCAATTTCTGTGTTTCATCGTCAAGAAGAATGTCCAAGGTATACAGGAAACCTCAAGTGAAGCATCGGAATCTAAAACTGGACTCATAGGAGAGGCTCAAATCATAGAAGTGAGAGTGTCAGTCCTCTTGTACTTAAGTCGGCATTGTGCCTTTTGTATTAAATTCGGATGCAATTTCTGTGTTTCGTCGTCAATAAGAGAGTCCAAGGTATACACGAAACCTGATGTGAAGGATCGGAATCTAAAACTGGACTCACAGGAGAGGTTCAAATCATAAAAAGTTACAGTGTCAGTCCTGTTGTACTTAAGTCGGATTGTGCCTTTTGTATTACATTCGGATGCAATATCTGTGTTTCATCGTCAATAAGATGGTCCAAGGGAAACAGCAGACCTGAAGTGAAGCATTGGATTCTAATACTGGACTCACAGGAGCGGTTCAAATCATAGAAAGTTAGAGTGTCAGTCATCTTGTACTTTAGTCGGCATTGTGCCTTTTGAATTTCTTACTGATGCAATAGCTGTGCTTCATCGTCTATAAGAAGGTCGATGGTATACAGTAAACCTGAAGTGAAGCATCGGAATCTAAAACTGGACTCACAGGAGAGGTTCAAATCACAGAAAGTTAGAGTGTCAGTCCTCTTGTACTTAAGTCGGCATTGTGCCTTTTGAATTTAATTCCGATGCACTTTCCGTGCTTCATCGAAAAAAAGAAGGTCCAAGGGGTACAGTAAACCTGAAGTGAAAAATCGGAGTCTAAAATTGGACTCACAGGAGAGGTTCATATCATTGAAAGTTAGAGTGTCAGTCCTCTAGTACTTAAGTCGACATTGTGCTTTTTGTATTAAATTCGGATGCAATTTCTGTGTTTCATCGTCAATAAGAAGGTCCAAGGGATACAGGGAACCTGAAGTGAAGCATCGGAATCTAAAACTCGACTCACAGGAGAGGTTCAAATCATAGAAAGTTAGAGGGTCAGTCCTCTTGTACTTATGTCGGCATTGTGCCTTTTGAATTTAATTCCGATGCAATTTCTGTGTTTCATCGACAATAAGAAGGTCCAAGGTATACAGTAAACCAGAAATGAAGCATCGGAATCTAAAATTGGACTCACAGGAGATGTTCAAAACACAGAAAGTTAGAGTGTCAGTCCTCTTGTACTTATGTCGGCATTGTGCCTTTTGTATTAAGATCGGATGCAATTTCTGTGTTTCATCGTCAATAAGAGGGTCCAAAGGATACAGTAAACCTGAAGTGAAGCATCGGAAACTAAAACTGGACTCACAGGAGAGGTTCAAATTATAGAAAAGTAGAGTGTCAGTCCTCTTGTACTTAAATCGGTATTGTGAATTTTGAATGTAATTCCAATGCAATTTCTTTGCTTCACCGTCCAAAAGAAGGTCCAAGGGATACAGTAAACCTGAAGTGAAAAATCGGAATCTAAAACTGGACTCACAGGACAGGTTCAAATCATAGAAAGTTAGAGTGTCAGTCCTGTTGTACTTAAGTCGGCATTGTGCCACTTGTATTAAATTCGGATGCAATTTCTGTGTTTCATCGTCAATAAGATGGTCCAAGGGATACAGTAATCCTGAAGTGAAGCATCGGAATCTAAAACTGGACTCACAGGAGAGGTTCAAATCATAGAAAGTGAGAGTGTCAGTCCTCTTGTACTTAAGTCGGCATTGTGCCTTTTGTATTAAATTCGGATGCAATTTCTGTGTTTCATCGTCAATAATATGGTCCAAGGGATACAGTAAACTTGAGGTGAAGCATCCGAATCTAAAACTGGACTCACGGGAGAGGTTCAAATCATAGAAAGTTAGCGTGTCAGTCCTCTTGTACCTAAGTTGGCATTGTGCCTTTTGTATTAAATTCGGATCCAATTTCTGTGTTCCATCGTCAATAAGAAGGTCCAAGGTATACAGTAAACCTGAAGTGAAGCATCGGAATCTAGAACTGGACTCACAGGTATGGTTCAAATCATAGAGTGTCAGTCCTCTTGTACTTAAGTCGGTGTTGTGCCTCTTGTATTAAATTCGGATTCAATTTCTGTGTTTCATCGTCAAGAAGAAGGTCCAAGAGATACAGTAAACCTGAAGTGAGGCATCGGAATCTAAAAATGGACTCACAGGAGAGGTTCAAATCATAGAAAGTTAGAGTGTCAGCAATCTTGTACTGAAGTCGGCATTGTGCCTTTTGTATTAAATTCAGATGCAGTTTCTGTTTTATCGTCAGTAAGAAGGTCCAAGGTATACAGTAAACCTGAAGGGAAGCATCGGAATATAAAACTGGACTCACAGGAGAGGTTCAAATCATAGAAAGTGAGAGTTTCAGTCCTCTTGTACTTAAGTCTGCATTGTGCCTTTTGAATTTAATTCGGATGCAATTTCTGTGTTTCATCGTCAAGAAGAATGTCCAAGGTATACAGGAAACCACGAGTGAAGGATCGGAATCTAAAACTGGACTCACAGGAGAGGCTCAAATCATAGAAAGTGAGAGTGTCAGTCCTCTTGTACTTAAGTCGGCATTGCGCCTTTTGTATTAAATTCGGATGCAATTTCTGTGTTTCATCGTCAATAAGAGAGTCCAAGGTATACACGAAACCTGAAGTGATGCATCGGAATCTAAAACTGGACTCACAGGCGAGGTTCAAATCATAGAAAGTTACAGTGTCAGTCCTGTTGTACTTAAGTCGGCATTGAGCCTTTTGAATTTAATTCCGTTGCAATTTCTGTGTTTCATCGTCAATAAGAAGGTCCAAGGTATACAGGAAACCTGAAGTGAAGCATCGGAATCTAAAACTGAACTCACAGGAGAGGATCAAATCATAGAAAGTTAGGGTGCCAGTCCTCTTGTACTTAAGTCGGCATTGTGCCTTTTGAATTTAATTCGGATGCAATTTCTGTGTTTCATCGTCAATAAGAAGTTCCAAGGGATACAGTAAACCTGAAGTGAAGCATCGGAATCTAAAACTGGACTCACAGGAGAGGTTCAAATCACAGAAAGTTAGAGTGCCAGTCCTCTTGTACATAAGTCGGCATTGTGACTTTTGGATTTACTTCCGATGCAATTTCTGTGTTTCATCGTCAAGAAGAAGGTCCAAGGTAAACAGTAAACCTGAAGTGAAATATCGCAATCTAAAATTGGACTCACAGGAGAGGTTCATATCATCGAAAGTTAGAGTGTCAGTCCTCTTGTATTTAAGTCGGCATTGTGACTTTTGTATTAAATTCGGATGCAATTTCTGTGTTTCATTATCATTAAGAATGTCCAAGGGATACAGTAAACCTGAAGTGAAGCATCGGAATCTAAAACTGGACTCACAGGAGAGGTTCAAATCATAGAAAGTGAGAGTGTCAGTCCTCTTGTACTTAAGTCGGCATTGTGCCTATTGTATTAAATTCGGATGCAATTTCTGTTTTTCATCGCCAATAAGAAGGTCCAAGGGATACAGTAAACCTGAAGTGAATCATCGGAATCTAAAACTGGACTCACAGGAGAGGTTCAAATCATAGAAAGTTAGAGTGTCAGTCCTCTTGTACTTAAGTCGGAATTGTGCCTTTTGAATTATTATTCCGATGCAATTACTGTGATTCATCGTCAATAAGAAGTTCCAAGGTATACAGTAAACCTGTAGTTAAGCATCGGAATCTAAAACTGGACTCACAGGAGAGTTTCAAATTATAGATAGTTAGAGTGTCAGTCCTCTTGTACTTATGTCGGCATTGTGCCTTTTGTATTAAATTGTGATGCAATTTCTGTGTTTCATCATAAATAAGAAGGTCCAAGGGATACAGTAAACCAGAAGTGAAGCATCGGAATATAAAACTGGACTCACAGGAGAGGTTCAAATCATAGAAAGTTAGGGTGTCAGTCCTCTTGTACTTAAGTCGGCATTGTGCCCTTTGTATTAATTTCGGATGCAATTTCTGTGTTCCATCATCAATAACAAGGTCCAAGGGATACAGTAAACCTCAAGTGAAGCATCGGAATCTAAAACTGGGCAAACAGGAGAGATTCAAATCATAGAAAGTTAGAGTGTCAGTCCTCTTGTACTTAAGTCGGCATTGTGCCTTTTGAATTTAATTCGGATGCAATTTCTGTGTTTCATTGTCAATAAGAAGGTCCAAGGTATACAGGAAACCTGAAGTGAAACATCGGAATCTAAAACTGGACTCACAGGAGAGGTTCAAATCATAGAAAGTGAGAGTGTCAGTCCTCTTGTACTTAAGTCGGCATTGTGCCTTTTGTATTAAAGTCGGATGCAATTTCTGTGTTTCATCGTCAATAAGAAGGTCCACCCCACAGGAGAGGTTCAAATCATAGAAAGTGAGAGTGTCAGTCCTCTTGTACTTAAGTCTGCATTGTGCCTTTTGAATTTAATTCGCATGCAATTTCTGTGTTTCATTGTAATAAGACGGTCCAGGCTATACAGAAAACCTGAAGTGAAGTGTCGGAATCTAAAACTGGACTCACAGGTGAGGTTCAAATCATAGAAAGTGAGAGTGTCAGTCCTCTTGCACTTAAGTCGGCATTGTGCCTTTTTTATTAAATTCGGATGCAATTTCTGTGTTTCATCGTCAAGAATAAGGTCCAAGGTATACAGTAAACCTGAAGTGAAAAATTGGAATCTAAAATTGGACTCACAGGAGAGGTTCATATCATTGAAAGTAAGAGTGTCAGTCCTCTAGTACTGAAGTCGGCATTGTGCTTTTTGTATTAAATTCGGATGCAACTTCTGTGTTTCATCGTCAATAAGAAGGTCCAAGTTATACAGTAAACCTGAAGTGAAGCATCGGAATCTAAAACTCGACTCACAGGAGAGGTTCAAATCATAGAAAGTTAGAGTGTCAGTCCACTTGTACTTATGTCGGCATTGTGCCTTTTGAATTTAATTCCGATGCAATTTCTGTGTTTCATCGTCAATAAGAAGGTCCAAGGTATACAGTAAACCTGAAATGAAGCATCGGAATCTAAAAGTGGACTCACAGGAGAGGTTCAAATCACAGAAAGTTAGAGTGTCAGGAATTCTGTACTTATGTCGGCATTGTGTCTTTTGTATTAAATTCGGATGCAATTGCCGTGTTTCATCGTCAATAAGAGGGTCCAAAGGATACAGTAAACCTGAAGTGAAGCATCGGAATCTAAAACTGGACTCACAGGAGAGGTTCAAATTATAGAAACGTAGAGTGTCAGTCCTCTTGTACTTAAGTCGGTATTGTGCCTTTTGAATTTAATTCCGATGCAATTTCTGTGCTTCACTGTCAAAAAGAAGGTCCAAGGGATACAGTAAACCTGAAGTGAAAAATCGGAATCTAAATCTGGACTCACAGGACAGGTTCAAATCATAGAAAGTTAGAGTGTCAGTCCTGTTGTACTTAAGTCGGCATTGTGCCACTTGTATTAAATTCGGATGCAGTTTCTGTGTTTCATCGTCAATAAGATGGTCCAAGGGATACAGTAAACCTGAAGTGAAGCATCGGAATCTAAAACTGGACTCAAAGGAGAAGTGCAAATCGTAGAAAGTTGGAGTGTCAGCAATCCTGTACTTAAGTCGGCATTGTGCCTTTTGGTTTAAATTCGGATGCAATTTCTGTGTTTCATCGTCAATAAGAAGGTCCAAGGGATACAGTAAACCTGAAGTGAAGCATCGGAATCTAAAACTGGACTCACAGGAGAGGTTCAAATCATAGAAAGTGAGAGTGTCAGTCCTCTTGTACTTAAGTCGGCATTGTGCTTTTGTATTAAATTCGGATGCAATTTCTGTGTTTCATCGTCAATAATATGGTCCAAGGGATCCAGTAAACCTGGAGGGAAGCATCCGAATCTAAAACTGGACTCACAGGAGAGGCTCAAATCATAGAAAGTTAGTCTGTCATTCCTCTCGTACCTAAGTCGGCATTGTGCATTTTGTATTAAATTCGGATCCAAATTCTGTGTTCCATCGTCAATAAGAAGGTCCAAGGTATACAGTAAACCTGAAGTGAAGCATCGGAATCTAGAACTGGACTCACAGGAGTGGTTCAAATCATAGAGTGTCAGTCCTCTTGTACTTAAGTCGGTATTATGCCTCTTGTATTAAATTCGGATGCAATTTCTGTGTTTCATCGTCAATAAGAAGGTCTAAGAGATACAGTAAACCTGAAGTGAGGCATCGGAATCTAAAAATGGACTCACAGGAGAGGTTCAAATCATAGAAAGTTAGTGTCAGCAATCTTGTACTTAAGTCGGCATTGTGCCTTTTGTATTAAATTCAGATGCAGTTTCTGTTTTATCGTCAGTAAGAAGGTCCAAGGTATACAGTAAACATGAAGGGAAGCATCGGAATATAAAACTGGACTCACAGGAGAGGTTCAAATCACAGAAAGTGAGAGTGTCAGTCCTCTTGTACTTAAGTCTACATTGTGCTTTTTGAATTTAATTCGGATGCAATTTCTGTGTTTCATCGTCAATAAGAAGGACGAGGGTATACAGAAAACCTGAAGTGAAACGCCAGAATCTAAAACTGGACTCACAGGAGGGGTTCAAATCATAGAAAGTGAGAGTTTCAGTCCTCTTGTACTTAAGTCGGCATTGTGCCTTTTTTATAAAATTCGGATGCAATTTCTGTGTTCCATCGTCAAGAAGAATGTCCAAGGTATACAGGAAACCTCAAGTGAAGCATCGGAATCTAAAACTGGACTCATAGGAGAGGCTCAAATCATAGAAAGTGAGAATGTCAGTCCTCTTGTACTTAAGTCGGCATTGTGCCTTTTGTATTAAATTCGGATGCAATTTCTGTGTTTCGTCGTCAATAAGAGAGTCCAAGGTATACACGAAACCTGATGTGAAGGATCGGAATCTAAAACTGGACTCACAGGAGAGGTTCAAATCATAAAAAGTTACAGTGTCAGTCCTGTTGTACTTAAGTCGGATTGTGCCTTTTGTATTACATTCGGATGCAATATCTGTGTTTCATCGTCAATAAGATGGTCCAAGGGAAACAGCAGACCTGAAGTGAAGCATTGGATTCTAATACTGGACTCACAGGAGCGGTTCAAATCATAGAAAGTTAGAGTGTCAGTCATCTCGTACTTTAGTCGGCATTGTGCCTTTTGAATTTCTTACTGATGCAATAGCTGTGCTTCATCGTCTATAAGAAGGTCGATGGTATACAGTAAACCTGAAGTGAAGCATCGGAATCTAAAACTGGACTCACAGGAGAGGTTCAAATCACAGAAAGTTAGAGTGTCAGTCCTCTTGTACTTAAGTCGGCATTGTGCCTTTTGAATTTAATTCCGATGCACTTTCCGTGCTTCATCGACAAAAAGAATGTCCAAGGGGTACAGTAAACCTGAAGTGAAAAATCGGAATCTAAAATTGGACTCACAGGAGAGGTTCATATCATTGAAAGCTAGAGTGTCAGTCCTCTAGTACTTAAGTCGACATTGTGCTTTTTGTATTAAATTCGGATGCAATTTCTGTGTTTCATCGTCAACAAGAAGGTCCAAGGGATACAGTGAACCTGAAGTGAAGCATCGGAATCTAAAACTCGACTCACAGGAGAGGTTCAAATCATAGAAAGTTAGAGGGTCAGTCCTCTTGTACTTATGTCGGCATTGTGCCTTTTGAATTTAATTCCGATGCAAATTCTGTGTTTCATCGTCAATAAGAAGGTCCAAGGTATACAGTAAACCAGAAATGAAGCATCGGAATCTAAAACTGGATTCCCAGGAGATGTTCAAACCACAGAAAGTTAGAGTGTCAGTCCTCTTGTACTTATGTCGGCATTGTGCCTTTTGTATTAAGATCGGATGCAATTTCTGTGTTTCATCGTCAATAAGAGGGTCCAAAGGATACAGTAAACCTGAAGTGAAGCATCGGAAACTAAAACTGGACTCACAGGAGAGGTTCAAAGTATAGAAAAGTAGAGTGTCAGTCCTCTTGTATTTAAATCGGTATTGTGAATTTTGAATGTAATTCCAATGCAATTTCTTTGCTTCACCGTCCAAAAGAAGGTCCAAGGGATACAGTAAACCTGAAGTGAAATATCGGAATCTAAAACTGGACTCACAGGACAGGTTCAAATCATAGAAAGTTAGAGTGTCAGTCCTGTTGTACTTAAGTCGGCATTGTGCCACTTGTATTAAATTCGGATGCAATTTCTGTGTTTCATCGTCAATAAGATGGTCCAAGGGATACAGTAATCCTGAAGTGAAGCATCGGAATCTAAAACTGGACTCACAGGAGAGGTTCAAATCATAGAAAGTGAGAGTGTCAGTCCTCTTGTACTTAAGTCGGCATTGTGCCTTTTGTATTAAATTCGGATGCAATTTCTGTGTTTCATCGTCAATAATATGGTCCAAGGAATACAGTAAACGTGAGGTGAAGCATCCGAATCTAAAACTGGACTCACGGGAGAGGTTCAAATCATAGAAAGTTAGTGTGTCAGTCCTCTTGTACCTAAGTCGGCATTGTGCATTTTGTATTAAATTCGGATCCAAATTCTGTGTTCCATCGTCAATAAGAAGGTCCAAGGTATACAGTAAACCTGAAGTGAAGCATCGGAATCTGGAACTGGACTCACAGGAGTGGTTCAAATCATAGAGTGTCAGTCCTCTTGTACTTAAGTCGGTGTTGTGCCTCTTGTATTAAATTCGGATTCAATTTCTGTGTTTCATCGTCAATAAGAAGGTCCAAGAGATACAGTAAACCTGAAGTGAGGCATCGGAATCTAAAAATGGACTCACAGGAGAGGTTCAAATCATAGAAAGTTGGAGTGTCAGCAATCTTGTACTGAAGTCGGCATTGTGCCTTTTGTATTAAATTCAGATGCAGTTTCTGTTTTATCGTCAAAAGGAGGTCCAAGGTATACAGTAAATCTGAAGGGAAGCATCGGAATATAAAAGTGGACTCACAGGAGAGGTTCAAATCATAGAAAGTGAGAGTTTCAGTCCTCTTGTACTTAAGTCTGCATTGTGCCTTTTGAATTTAATTCGGATGCAATTTCTGTGTTTCATCGTCAAGAAGAATGTCCAAGGTATACAGGAAACCTCGAGTGAAGGATCGGAATCTAAAACTGGACTCACAGGAGAGGCTCAAATCATAGAAAGTGAGAGTGTCAGTCCTCTTGTACTTAAGTCGGCATTGCGCCTTTTGTATTAAATTCGGATGCAATTTCTGTTTTTCATCACCAATAAGAAGGTCCAAGGGATACAGTAAACCTGAAGTGAATCATCGGAATCTAAAACTGGACTCACAGGAGAGGTTCAAATCATAGAAAGTTAGAGTGTCAGTCATCTTGTACTTAAGTCGGCATTGTGCCTTTTGAATCTCACTCCGCTGCAATTTCTGTGCTTCTTCGTCAATAAGAAAGTCCATGGTAAACAGTAAACCTGAAGTGTAGCATCGGAATCTAAAACTGGACTTACAGGAGAGGTTCAAATCATAGAAAGTGAGAGTGTCAGTCCTCTTGTACTTAAGTCGGCTTTGTGCCTATTGTATTAAATTCGGATGCAATTTCTGTTTTTCATCACCAATAAGAAGGTCCAAGGGATACTGTAAACCTGAAGTGAAGCATCGGAATCTAAAACTGGACTCACAGGAGAGGTTCAAATCATAGAAAGTTAGAGTGTCAGTCCTCATGTACTTAAGTCGGCATTGTCCCTTTTGTACTAAACTCGGATGCAATTTCTGTGTTTCATCGTCAATAAGAAGGTCCAAGGTATACAGGAAACCTGAAGTGAAGCATCGGAATCTGAAACTGGACTCACAGGAGAGGTTTAAATCATAGAAAGTGAGAGTGGCAGTCCTCTTGTACTTAAGTCGGCATTGTGCCTTTTGTATCAAATTCCGATGCAATTTCTGTGTTTCATCGTCAATAAGAAGGTTCAAGGGATACAGTAAACCTGAAGTGAAGCATCGGAATCTAAAACTAGACTCACAGGAGAGGTTCAAATTATAGAAAAGAAGAGTGTCGGTCCTCTTGTACTTAAATCGGTATTGTGAATTTTGAATTTAATTCCGATGCAATTTCTGTGCTTCACCGTCCAAAAGAAGGTCCAAGGGATGCAGTAAACCTGAAGTGAAAAATCGGAATCTAAAACTGGACTCACAGGACAGGTTCAAATCATAGAAAGTTAGAGTGTCAGTCCTGTTGTACTTAAGTCGGCATTGTGCCACTTGTATTAAATTCGGATGCAATTTCTGTGTTTCTTCGTCAATAAGATGGTCCAAGGGATACAGTAAACCTGAAGTGAAGGATCGGAATCTAAAACTGGACTCACAGGAGAGGTTCAAATCATAGAAAGTAAGAGTGTCAGTCCTCTTGTACTTAAGTCGGCATTGTGCCTTTTGTATTTAATTCGGATGCAATTTCTGTGTTTCATCGTCAATAATATGGTCCAAGGGATACAGTAAACCTGAAGTGAAGCATCCGAATCTAAAACTGGACTCACAGGAGAGGTTCAAATCATAGAAAGTGAGAGTTTCAGTCCTCTTGTACTTAAGTCTGCATTGTGCCTTTTGAATTTAATTCGGATGCAATTTCTATGTTTCATCGTCAATAGGAAGGACGAGGGTATCCAGAAAACCTGAAGTGAAGCGCCAGAATCTAAAACTGGACTTACAGGAGAGGTTCAAATCATAGAAAGTGAGAGTGTCAGTCCTCTTGTTCTTAAGTCGGCATTGTGCCTTTTTTATTAAATTCGGATGCAACTTCTGTGTTTCATCGTCAAGAAGAATGCCCAAGGTATACACGAAACCTGAAGTGAAACATCGGGATCTAAAACTGGACTCACCGGCCACGTTCAAATCATAGTAAGTTACAATGTCAGTCCTGTTGTACTTAAGTCGGCATTGTGCCTTTTGTATTACATTCGGATGCAATATCTGTGTTTCATCGTCAATAAGAAGATCCATGGTATACAGTAAACCTGAAGTGTTGCATCGGAATCTAAAACTGGACTCACAGGAGAGGTTCAAATCATAGAAAAATAGAGTGTCCGTCCTCTTGTACATAAGTCGGCATTGTGCCTTTTGAATTTAATTCCGATGCAATTTCTGTGTTTCATCGTCAATAAGAAGGTCCAAGGTATACAGGAAACCTGAAGTGATGCATCGGAATGTAAAACTGAACTCACAGGAGAGGATCAAATCATAGAAAGTTAGGGTGCCAGTCCTCTTGTACTTAAGTTGGCATTGTGCCTTTTGAATTTAATTCGGATGCAATTTCTGTGTTTCATCGTCAATAAGAAGTTCCAAGGGATACAGTAAACCTGAAGTGAAGAATCGGAAACTAAAACTGGACTCACAGGAGAGGTTCAAATCACAGAAAATTAGAGTGTCAGTCCTCTTGTACTTAAGTCGGCTTTGTGCTTTTTGAATTTAATTCCGATGCAATTTCCGTGCTTCATCGACAGAAAGTAGGTCCAAGGGGTACAGTAAACATGAAGTGAAGCATCGGAATCTAAAACTGGACTAACAGGAGAGGTTCAAATCATAGAAAGTTAGAGTGCCAGTCCTCTTGTACATAAGTCGGCATTGTGACTTTTGGATTTACTTCCGATGCAATTTCTGTGTTTCATCGTCCAGAAGCAGGTCCAAGGTATACAGTAAACCTGAAGTGAAATATCGCAATCTAAAATTGGACTCACAGGAGAGGTTCATATCATTGAAAGTTAGAGTGTCAGTCCTCTTGTATTTAAGTCGGCATTGTGACTTTTGTATTAAATTCGGATGCAATTTCTGTGTTTCATTATCATTAAGAATGTCCAAGGGATACAGTAAACCTGAAGTGAAGCATCGGAATCTAAAACTGGACTCACAGGAGAGGTTCAAATCATAGAAAGTGAGAGTGTCAGTCCTCTTGTACTTAAGACGGCATTGTGCCTATTGTATTATATTCAGATGCAATTTCTGTTTTTCATCACCAATAAGAAGGTCCAAGGGATACAGTTAACCTGAAGTGAATCATCGGAATCTAAAACTGGACTCACAGGAGAGGTTCAAATCATAGAAAGTCAGTGTGTCAGTCATCTTGTACTTAAGTCGGTATTGTGCCTTTTGAATCTCACTCCGCTGCAATTTCTGTGCTTCATCGTCAATAAGAAAGTCCATGGTAAACAGTAAACCTGAAGTGTAGCATCGGAATCTAAAACTGGACTCACAGGAGAGGTTCAAATCATAGAAAGTGAGAGTGTCAGTCCTCTTGTACTTAAGTCGGCTTTGTGCCTATTGTATTAAATTTGGATGCAATTTCTGTTTTTCATCACCAATAAGAAGGTCCAAGGGATACAGTAAACCTGAAGTGAATCATCGGAATCTAAAACTGGACTCACAGGAGAGGTTCAAATCATAGAAAGTTAGAGAGTCAGTCCTCTTGTACTTAAGTCGGCATTGTGCCTTTGGAATTTAATTCGGATGCAATTTCTGTGTTTCATCGTCAATAAGAGGGTCCAAGGTATACAGGAATCCTGAAATGAAGCATCGGAATCGAAAACTGGACTCACAGGAGAGGTTCAAATCATAAAAAGTGAGAGTGTCAGTCCTCTTGTACTTAAGTCAGCATTGTGCCTTTTGTATTAAATTCGGATGCAATTTCTGTGTTTCATCGTCAATAAGAAGGTCCAAGGTATACAGGAAACCTGAAGTGAAGCATCGGAATCTAAAACTGGACTCACAGGAGAGGTTCAAATCATAGAAAGTGAGAGTGTCAGTCCTCTTGTACTAAAGTCGGCATTGTGCCTTTTGTATTAAATTCGGATGCAATTTCTGTGTTTCATCGTCCATAAGAAGGTCCAATGTATACACGAAACCTGAAGTCAAGCATCGGAATATAAAACTGGACTCACAGGAGAGGTTCAAATCATAGTAAGTGAGAGTGTAACTCCTCTTATACTTAAGTCGGCATTGTGCCTTTTGTATTAATTTCGGTTGCAATTTCTGTGTTTCATCGTCAATAAGAAGTTCCAAGGTATACAGTAAACCTAAAGGGAAGCATCGGAATCTAAAACTGGGCTCACAGGAGAGGTTCAAATCATAGAAAGTTAGAGTGTCAGTCCTCTTGTACTTAAGTCGGCATTGTGCCTTTTGCATTAAATTCGGATCCAATTTCTGTGTTTCATCGTCAATACGAAGGTCCAAGGTATACAGTGAACCTGAAGTGAAGCATCGGAATCTAAAACTGGACTCACAGGAGAGGTTCAAACCATAGAATGTTAGAGTGTCAGTCCTCTTGTACTTAAGTCGTCATTGTGCTTCTTGTATTAAATTCGGATGCAATTTCTGTGTTTCATCGACAATAAGAAGTTCCAAGGTATACAGGAAACCTGAAGTGAAGCATCGGAATCTAAAACTGGACTCACAGGAGAGGTTCAAATCATAGAAAATGAGAGTGTCAGTCCTCTTGTACTTAAGTCGGCATTGTGCCTCTTCTATTATATTCGAATGCAATTTCTGTGTTTCATCGTCAGTAAGAGGGTCCAAAGGATACAGTAAACCTGAAGTGAAGCATCGGAATCTAAAACTAGACTCACAGGAGAGGTTCAAATTATAGAAAAGTAGAGTGTCAGTCCTCTTGTACTTAAATCGGTATTGTGAATTTTGAATTTAATTCCGATGCAATTTCTGTGCTTCACCGTCCAAAAGAAGGTCCAAGGGATACAGTAAACATGAAGTGAAAAATCGGAATCTATAACTGGACTCACAGGACAGGTTCAAATCACAGAAAGTTAGAGTGTCAGTCCTGTTGTACTTAAGTCGGCATTGTGCCACTTGTATTAAATTCGGATGCAATTTCTGTGTTTCATTGTCAATAAGATGGTCCAAGGGATACAGTAACCCTGAAGTGAAGCATCGGAATCTAAAACTGGACTCACAGGAGAGGTTCAAATCATAGAAAGTGAGAGTGTCAGTATTCTTGTACTTAAGTCGGCATTGTGCCTTTTGTATTTAATTCGGATGCAATTTCTGTGTTTCATCGTCAATAATATGGTCCAAGGAATACAGTAAACCTGAAGTGAAGCATCCGAATCTAAAACTGGACTCACAGGAGAGGTTCAAATCATAGAAATTTAGTGTTTCAGTCCTCTTGTACCTAAGTCGGCATTGTGCCTTTTGTATTAAAGTCGGATCCAATTTCTGTGTTCCATCGTCAATAAGGAGGTCCAAGGTATACAGTAAACCTGAAGTGATGCATCGGAATCTAAAACTGGACTCACAGGAGAGGTTCAAATCATAGAAAGTGAGAGTGTCAGCAATCTTGTACTGAAGTCGGCATTGTGCCTTTTGTATTAAATTCAGATGCAGTTTCTGTTTTATCGTCAGTAAGAAGGTCCAAGGTATACAGTAAACCTGAAGGGAAGCATCGGAATATAAGACTGGACTCACAGGAGAGGTTCAAATCATAGAAAGTGAGAGCTTCAGTCCTCTTGTACTTAAGTCTGCATTGTGCCTTTTGAATTTAATTCGGATGCAATTTCTGTGTTTCATCGTCAATAAGAAGGACGAGGGTATGCAGAAAACCTGAAGTGAAGCGCCGGAATCTAAAACTGGACTCACAGGAGAGGTTCAAATCATAGAAAGTGAGAGTGTCAGTCCTCTTGTACTTAAGTCGGCATTGTGCCTTTTTTATTAAATTCGGATGCAATTTCTGTGTTTCATCGTCAAGAAGAATGTCCAAGGTATACAGGAAACCTCAAGTGAAGCATCGGAATCTAAAACTGGACTCACAGGCGAGGTTCAAATCATAGAAAGTTAGAGTGTCAGTCCTGTTGTACTTAAGTCGGCATTGTGCCTTTTGTATTACATTCGGATGCAATATCTGTGTTTCATCGTCAACAAGAAGATCCATGGTATACAGGAAACCGGAAGTGAAGCATCGGAATCTAAAACTGTACTCACAGGAGAGTTTCAAATCATAGAGTGTGAGAGCGTCAGTCCTCTTGTACTTAAGTCGGTATTGTGCCTTTTGCATTAAATTCGGATCCAATTTCTGTGTTTCATCGTCAATAAGAAGGTCCAAGGTATACAGTGAACCTGAAGTGAAGCATCGGAATCTAAAACTGGACTCACAGGAGAGGTTCAAATCATAGAAAGTTAGAGAGTCAGTCCTCTTGTACTTAAGTCGGCATTGTGCCTTTGGAATTTAATTCGGATGCAATTTCTGTGTTTCATCGTCGATAAGAGGGTCCAAGGTATACAGGAATCCTGAAATGAAGCATCGGAATCGAAAACTGGACTCACAGGAGAGGTTCAAATCATAAAAAGTGAGAGTGTCAGTCCTCTTGTACTTAAGTCAGCATTGTGCCTTTTGTATTAAATTCGGATGCAATTTCTGTGTTTCATCGTCAATAAGAAGGTCCAAGGTATACAGGAAACCTGAAGTGAAGCATCGGAATCTAAAACTGGACTCACAGGAGAGGTTCAAATCATAGAAAGTGAGAGTGTCAGTCCTCTTGTACTAAAGTCGGCATTGTGCCTTTTGTATTAAATTCGGATGCAATTTCTGTGTTTCATCGTCCATAAGAAGGTCCAATGTATACACGAAACCTGAAGTCAAGCATCGGAATATAAAACTGGACTCACAGGAGAGGTTCAAATCATAGTAAGTGAGAGTGTAACTCCTCTTATACTTAAGTCGGCATTGTGCCTTTTGTATTAATTTCGGTTGCAATTTCTGTGTTTCATCGTCAATAAGAAGTTCCAAGGTATACAGTAAACCTAAAGGGAAGCATCGGAATCTAAAACTGGGCTCACAGGAGAGGTTCAAATCATAGAAAGTTAGAGTGTCAGTCCTCTTGTACTTAAGTCGGCATTGTGCCTTTTGCATTAAATTCGGATCCAATTTCTGTGTTTCATCGTCAATACGAAGGTCCAAGGTATACAGTGAACCTGAAGTGAAGCATCGGAATCTAAAACTGGACTCACAGGAGAGGTTCAAACCATAGAATGTTAGAGTGTCAGTCCTCTTGTACTTAAGTCGTCATTGTGCTTCTTGTATTAAATTCGGATGCAATTTCTGTGTTTCATCGACAATAAGAAGTTCCAAGGTATACAGGAAACCTGAAGTGAAGCATCGGAATCTAAAACTGGACTCACAGGAGAGGTTCAAATCATAGAAAATGAGAGTGTCAGTCCTCTTGTACTTAAGTCGGCATTGTGCCTCTTCTATTATATTCGAATGCAATTTCTGTGTTTCATCGTCAGTAAGAGGGTCCAAAGGATACAGTAAACCTGAAGTGAAGCATCGGAATCTAAAACTAGACTCACAGGAGAGGTTCAAATTATAGAAAAGTAGAGTGTCAGTCCTCTTGTACTTAAATCGGTATTGTGAATTTTGAATTTAATTCCGATGCAATTTCTGTGCTTCACCGTCCAAAAGAAGGTCCAAGGGATACAGTAAACATGAAGTGAAAAATCGGAATCTATAACTGGACTCACAGGACAGGTTCAAATCACAGAATGTTAGAGTGTCAGTCCTGTTGTACTTAAGTCGGCATTGTGCCACTTGTATTAAATTCGGATGCAATTTCTGTGTTTCATTGTCAATAAGATGGTCCAAGGGATACAGTAACCCTGAAGTGAAGCATCGGAATCTAAAACTGGACTCACAGGAGAGGTTCAAATCATAGAAAGTGAGAGTGTCAGTATTCTTGTACTTAAGTCGGCATTGTGCCTTTTGTATTTAATTCGGATGCAATTTCTGTGTTTCATCGTCAATAATATGGTCCAAGGAATACAGTAAACCTGAAGTGAAGCATCCGAATCTAAAACTGGACTCACAGGAGAGGTTCAAATCATAGAAATTTAGTGTTTCAGTCCTCTTGTACCTAAGTCGGCATTGTGCCTTTTGTATTAAAGTCGGATCCAATTTCTGTGTTCCATCGTCAATAAGGAGGTCCAAGGTATACAGTAAACCTGAAGTGATGCATCGGAATCTAAAACTGGACTCACAGGAGAGGTTCAAATCATAGAAAGTGAGAGTGTCAGCAATCTTGTACTGAAGTCGGCATTGTGCCTTTTGTATTAAATTCAGATGCAGTTTCTGTTTTATCGTCAGTAAGAAGGTCCAAGGTATACAGTAAACCTGAAGGGAAGCATCGGAATATAAGACTGGACTCACAGGAGAGGTTCAAATCATAGAAAGTGAGAGCTTCAGTCCTCTTGTACTTAAGTCTGCATTGTGCCTTTTGAATTTAATTCGGATGCAATTTCTGTGTTTCATCGTCAATAAGAAGGACGAGGGTATGCAGAAAACCTGAAGTGAAGCGCCGGAATCTAAAACTGGACTCACAGGAGAGGTTCAAATCATAGAAAGTGAGAGTGTCAGTCCTCTTGTACTTAAGTCGGCATTGTGCCTTTTTTATTAAATTCGGATGCAATTTCTGTGTTTCATCGTCAAGAAGAATGTCCAAGGTATACAGGAAACCTCAAGTGAAGCATCGGAATCTAAAACTGGACTCACAGGCGAGGTTCAAATCATAGAAAGTTAGAGTGTCAGTCCTGTTGTACTTAAGTCGGCATTGTGCCTTTTGTATTACATTCGGATGCAATATCTGTGTTTCATCGTCAACAAGAAGATCCATGGTATACAGGAAACCGGAAGTGAAGCATCGGAATCTAAAACTGTACTCACAGGAGAGTTTCAAATCATAGAGTGTGAGAGCGTCAGTCCTCTTGTACTTAAGTCGGTATTGTGCCTTTTGCATTAAATTCGGATCCAATTTCTGTGTTTCATCGTCAATAAGAAGGTCCAAGGTATACAGTGAACCTGAAGTGAAGCATCGGAATCTAAAACTGGACTCACAGGAGAGGTTCAAATCATAGAAAGTTAGAGAGTCAGTCCTCTTGTACTTAAGTCGGCATTGTGCCTTTGGAATTTAATTCGGATGCAATTTCTGTGTTTCATCGTCGATAAGAGGGTCCAAGGTATACAGGAATCCTGAAATGAAGCATCGGAATCGAAAACTGGACTCACAGGAGAGGTTCAAATCATAAAAAGTGAGAGTGTCAGTCCTCTTGTACTTAAGTCAGCATTGTGCCTTTTGTATTAAATTCGGATGCAATTTCTGTGTTTCATCGTCAATAAGAAGGTCCAAGGTATACAGGAAACCTGAAGTGAAGCATCGGAATCTAAAACTGGACTCACAGGAGAGGTTCAAATCATAGAAAGTGAGAGTGTCAGTCCTCTTGTACTAAAGTCGGCTTTGTGCCTTTTGTATTAAATTCGGATGCAATTTCTGTGTTTCATCGTCCATAAGAAGGTCCAATGTATACACGAAACCTGAAGTCAAGCATCGGAATATAAAACTGGACTCACAGGAGAGGTTCAAATCATAGTAAGTGAGAGTGTAACTCCTCTTATACTTAAGTCGGCATTGTGCCTTTTGTATTAATTTCGGTTGCAATTTCTGTGTTTCATCGTCAATAAGAAGTTCCAAGGTATACAGTAAACCTAAAGGGAAGCATCGGAATCTAAAACTGGGCTCACAGGAGAGGTTCAAATCATAGAAAGTTAGAGTGTCAGTCCTCTTGTACTTAAGTCGGCATTGTGGATTTGTATTAAATTCGGATGCAATTTCTGTGTTTCATCGTCCATAAGAAGGTTCAAGGTATACACGAAACCTGAAGTCAAGCATCGGAATCTAAAACTGGACCCACAGGAGAGGTTCAAATCATAGAAAGTGAGAGTGTCAGACCTCTTGTACTTAAGTCGGCATTGTGCCTTTTGTATTAAGTTCGGTTGCAATTGCTGTGTTTCATCGTCAATAAGAAGGTCCAAGGTATACAGTAAGCCTGAAGGGAAGCATCGGAATCTAAAACTGGACTCACAGGAGAGGTTCTAATCATAGAAAGTTTGAGTGTCAGTCCTCTTGTACTTAAGTTGGCATTGTGCCTTTTGTATTACATTCGGATGCAATTTCTGTGTCTCATCGTCAATAAGAAGGTCCAAGGTTTACAGTAAACCTGAAGTGAAGCATCGGATTCTAAAACTGGACTCACAGGAGAGGTTCTAATCATAGATAGTTAGAGTGTCAGTCATCATGTACTTAATTCGGTATTGTGCCTTTTGAATCTCACTCCGATGCAATTTCTGTGCTTCATCGTCAATAAGAAGGTCCATGGTAAACAGTAAACCTGAAGTGTAGCATCGGAATCTAAAACTGGACTCACAGGAGAGGTTAAAATCATTGAAAGTTAGAGTGTCCGTCCTCTTGTACTTAAGTCGGCATTGTGCCTTCTGAATTTAATTCCGATGCAATTTCTGTGTTTCATCGTCAATAAGATGGTCCAAGATATACGGGAAACCTGAAGTGGAGAATCGGAATCTAAAACTGGACTCACAGGAGAGGTTCAAATAATAGAATGTGAGAGTGTAAGCCCTCTTGTACTTAAGACGGCATTGTGCCTTTTGCATTAATTTCGGATCCAATTTATGTGTTTCCTCGTCAGTAAGAAGGTCCAAGGTATACAGTAAACCTGAAGGGAAGCGTCGGAATCTAAAACTGGACTCACAGGAGAGGTTCAAATCATAGGAAGTGAGTGTGTCGGTCCTCTTGTACTTAAGTCGGCATTGTGCCTTTTGTATTAAATTCGGATGCAATATCTGTGTTTCATCGTCAATAAGAAGGTCCAAGGTATACAGTAAACCTGGAGGGAAGCATCGGCATCTAAAACTGGACTCATAGGAGAGGTCCAAATCATAGAAAGTTAGAGTGTCAGTCCTCTTTTACTTAAGTCGAAATTGTGCCATTTGTATTACATTTGGATGCAATTTCTGTGTTTCATCGTCAATAAGAAGGTCCAAATGATACAGTAAACCTGAAGTTAAGCATCGGATTCTAAAACTGGACCACAGGAGAGGTTCAAATCATAGAAAATTAGAGTGTTAGTCATCTTGTACTTAAGTCGGCATTGTGCCTTTTGGATTTCATTCCCATGCAATTTCTGTGCTTCATCGTCAATAAGAAGGTCCATGGTATACAGTAAACCTGAAGTGTAGCATCGGAATCTAAAACTGGACTCACAGAAGAGGTTCAAATCATAGAAAGTGAGTGTGTCGGTCCTCTTGTACTTAAGTCGGCATTGTGCCTTCTGAATTTAATTCCGATGCAATTTCTGTGTTTCATCGTCAATAAGATGGTCCAAGGTATACGGGAAACCTGAAGTGGAGAATCGGAATCTAAAACTGGACTCACAGGAGAGGTTCAAATAATAGAATGTAGGAGTGTCAGTCCTTTTGTACTTAAGACGGCATTGTGCCTTTTGCATTAATTTCGGATCCAATTTATGTGTTTCCTCGTCAGTAAGAAGGTCCAAGGTATACAGTAAACCTGAAGGGAAGCGTCGGAATCTAAATCTGGACTCACAGGAGAGGTTCAAACCATAGGAAGTGAGTGTATCGGTCCTCTTGTACTTAAGTCGGCATTGTGCCTTTTGTATTAAATTCGGATGCAATATCTGTGTTTCATCGTCAATAAGAAGGTCCAAGGTATACAGTAAACCTGAAGGGAAGCATCGGCATCTAAAACTGCACTCATAGGAGAGGTCCAAATCATAGAAAGTTTGAGTGTCAGTCCTCTTTTACATAATTCGGCATTGTGCCTTTTGCATTAAATTCGGATGCAATTTCTATGTTTCATAGTCAATAAGAATGTCCAAGTAAGACAGTAAACCTGAAGTGAAGCATCGGAATCTAAAACTGGACTCACAGGAGAGGTTCAAATCATAGAAAGTTAGTGTGTCAGTCCTCTTGTACTTACGTCGGCATTGTGCCTTTTGCATTAAATTCGGATCCAATTTCCGTGTTTCATCGTCAATAAGAGGGTCCAAGGTATACATTATACCTGAAGTGAAGCATCGGAATCTAAAACTGGACTCACAGGAGAGGTTCAAATCATAGAAAGTGAGAGTGTCAGTCTTTCTGTACTTAAGTCGGCATTGTGCCTTTTGTATTAAATTCGGATGCTATTTCTGTGTTTCATCGTCAATATGAAGGTCCAAGGTATTCAGTAAATCTGAAGGGAAGCATCGAAATCTAAAACTGGACTCACAGGAGATATCCAAATCATTGAAAGTTAGAGTGTCAGTCCTCTTGTAATTAGGTCTGCATTGTGCCTTTTGAATTTACTTCCGATGCAATTTCTGTGTTTCATCGTCAAGAAGAAGGTCCAAGGTATACAGTAAACCTGAAGTGAAGCATCGGAATCTAAAACTGGACACACTGGAGAGATTCAAATCATAGAAAGTTAGAGTGTCAGTCCTCTTGTAATTAAGTCGGCATTGTGCCTTTTGTATTGAATTCGGATGCAATTATGTGTTTCATCGTCAATAAGAAGGTCCAAGGGATACACTAAACCTGAAGTGATGCATCGGAATCTAAAACTGGACTCACAGGAGAGGTTCAAATCATAGAAGGTTAGAGTGTCAGTCCTCTTGTACTTAAGTCGGCATTGTGCCTTTTGTATTAATTTCGGATGCAATTTCTGTGTTTCATCGTCAATAAGAAGGTCCAAGGGATACAGTAAACCTCAAGTGAAGCGTCGGAATCTAAAACTGGACTCCCAGGAGAGGTTCAAATCATAGAATGTGAGAGTGTCAGTCCTCTTGTACTTAAGTCGGCATTGTGCCTTTTGTATTAAATTCGGATGCAATATCTGTGTTTGATCGTCAATAAGAAGGTCCAAGCAATACAGTAAACCTGAAGTGAAGCATCGGAATCTAAAACTTTACTCACAGGAGAGGTTCAAATCATAGAAAGCTAGAGGGTCAGTCCTCTTGTACTTAAGTCGGCATTGTGCCTTTTGCGTTAAATTCGGATCCAATTTCTGTGTTTCATCGTCAATAAGAAGGTCCAAGGTATACAGTAAACCTGAAGTGAAGCGTTGGAATCTAAAACTGGACACACAGGAGAGGTTCAAATCATAGAAAGTTAGAGTGTCAGTCCTCTTGTACTTAAGTCGGCATTGTGCCTCTTGTATTAAATTCGGATGCAATTTCTGTGTTTCATCGTCAATAAGAAGGTCCAAGGGATACAGTAAACCTGACGTGAGGCATCGGAATCTGACACTGGACTCACAGGAGAGGTTCAAATCATAGAATGTGAGAGTGTCAGTCCTCTTGTCCTTAAGTCGGCATTGTGCCTTTTGTATTAAATTCGGATGCAATATCTGTGTTTCATCCTCAATAAGGAGGTCCAAGGGATACAGTAAACCTGAAGTGAAGCATCGGAATCTAAAACTGGACTCACAGGATAGGTTCAAATCATAGAAAGTTAGAGTGTCAGTCCTCTTGTACTTAAGTCGGCATTGTGCCTCTTGTATTAAATACGGATGCAATTTCTGTGTTTCAACGTCAATAAGAAGGTCCAAGGGATACAGTAACCCTGACGTGAGGCATCGGAATCTAAATCCGGACTCACAGGAGAGGTTCAAATTATAGAAAGTTAGAGTGTCAGTCCTCGTGTACTTAAGTCGGCATTGTGCCTTTTGTATTAAATTCGGATGCAATTTCTGTGTTTCATCGTCAGTAAGAAGGTCCATGGTATACAGTAAACCTGAAGGGAAGCATTGGAATCTAAAAGTGGACTCACAGGAGAGGTTCAAACCATAGACAGTGAGAGGGTCAGTCCTCTTGTATTTAATTCGACATTGTGCCTCTTGTATTTAATTCGGATGCAATTTCAGTGTTTCATCGTCAGTAAGAAGGTCCAAGGTGTACAGTAAACCTGAAGGGATGCATCGGATTCTAAAACTGGACTCACAGGAGAGGTTTAACTCATAGAAAGTGAGAGTGTCAGTCTTCTTGTACTTACGTCGGCATTGTGCCTTTTGTATTAAATTCGGATGCAATTTCTTTCCTCTTCAATAAGAAGGTCCAAGGTATACAGTAAACCTGAAGGGAAGCATCGAAATCTAAAACTGGACTCACAGGAGAGATTCAAATCATAGAATGTGAGAGTGTCAGTCCTCTTGTACTTAAGTCGGCATTGTGCCTTTTGTATTAAATTCGGATGCAATTTCTGTGTTTCATCGTCTATAAGAACGTCCAAGGTATACACGAAACCTGAAGTCAAGCATCGGAATCTAAAACTGGACTCACATTAGAGGTTCAAATCGTAGAAAGTGAGAGTGTCAGTCCTCTTGTACTTAAGTCGGCATTGTGCTTTTGTATTAAATTCGGAAGCAATTTCTGTGTTTCATCGTCAATAAGAAAGTCCAAGAGATACAGTAAACCTGAAGTGAATCATCGGAATCTAAAACTGGACTCACAGAAGTGGTTCAAATCATAGAAAGTTAGAGAGTCAGTCCTCTTGTACTTAAGTCGGCATTGTGCCTTTTAAATTTAATTCCGATGCAATTTCTGTCTTTCATCGTCAATAAGATGGTCCAAGGTATACTGGAAACCTAAAGTGAAGCATCGGAATCTAAAACTGGACTCACAGGAGCGGTTAAAATCATAGAAAGTGAGAGTGTCAGTCCTCATTTACTTAAGTCGGCATTGTGCCTTTTGTATTAAATTCGGATGCCATTTCTGTGTTTCGTCGTCAATAAGAAGGTCCAACGTATACAGGAAACCTGAAGTGAAGCATCGGAATCTAAAACTGGTCTCACAGGAGAGGTTCAAATCATAGAAAGTGAGAGTGTCAGTCCTCTTGTACTTAAGTCGGCATTGTGCTTTTTGTATTAAATTCGGTTGCAATTTCTGTGTTTCATCGTCAATAAGGAGGTCCAAAGTATACAGTGAACCTGAAGTGAAGCATCGGAATCTAAAACTGGACTCACAGGAGTGGATAAAATCAAGGAAAGTTAGAGTGTTGGTCCTCTTGTACTTAAGTCGGCATTGTGCCTTTTGAATTTAATTCCGAAGCAATTTCTGTGCTTCTTCGTTAATAAGAAGGACCAAGGTATACAGTAAACCTGAAGTGAAGCATCCGACTCTAAAACTGGGTTCACAGGAGAGGTACAAATCATAGAAAGTGAGAGTGTCAGTCCTCTTGTACTTAAGTCGGCATTGTGCCTTTTGAATTTAACTCGGATGAAATTTCTGTGTTTCATCGTCAATAAGAAGGTCCAAGGGATCCAGTAAACCTGAAGTGAAGCATCGGAATCTAAAACTGGACTCACAGTGGAGGTTCAAATAATAGAAAGTTAGAGCGTCAGTTCTCTCGAACTTAAGTCGGCACTGTGCCTTTTGAATTTAATTCCGATGCAATTTCTGTGTTTCATCGTCAATAAGAAGGTCCAAGGTATACACTGAACCTGAAGTGAAGCATCGGAATCCAATACTGGACTCACGGGGGAGGTTCAAATCACAGAAAGTTAGCGTGTCAGTCCCTTTGTACTTAAGTCGTCATTGTGCATTTTGTATTAAATTCGGATGCAATTTTTGTGTTTCATCGTCAATAAGAGAGTCCAAGGAATACAGTAAACCTGAAGTGAAGCATCCGAATCTAAAACTGGGCTCACAGGAGAGGTACAAATAATAGGAAGTTAGAGAGTCAGTCCTCTAGTACTTAAGTCGGCATTGTGCCTTTTGAATTTAATTCCGATGCAATTTCTGTGTTTCATCGTCAGTAAGAAGGTCTAAGGTATACAGTGAACCTGAAGTGAAGCATCGGAATCTAAAACTGAACTCACAGGAGAGGTTCAAATCATAGAAAGTTAGAGTGTCTGTCCTCTTGTACTTAAGTCAGCACTGTGCCTTTTGTATTAAATTCGGATGCAATTTCTGTGCTTCATCGTCAATAAGAAGGTGCAAGTGATATAGAAGACCTGAAGTGAAGAATCGGAATCTAAAACTTGACTCACTGGAGATGTTCAAATCATAGAAAGTTAGAGATTCAGTCCTCTTGTACTTAAGTCGGCATTGTGCCTTTTGAATTTAATTCGGATGCAATTTCTGTGTTTCATCGTCAATAAGAAGGTCCAAGGTATACAGGAAACCTGAAGTGAAGCATCGGAATCTAAAACTGGACTCACAGGAGAGGTTGAATTCATAGAAAGTGAGAGTGTCAGTCCTCTTGTGCTTAAGTCGGCATTGTGCCTTTTGTATTAAATTCGGATGCATGTTCTGTGTTTCATCATCAATAAGAAGGTCCAAGGGATACAGTGAACCTGAAGTGAAGCATCGGAATCTAAAACTGGGCTCACAGGAGAGGTTCAAATCATACAAAGTTAGAGTGTCAGTCCTCTTGTACTTAAGTCGGCATTGTGCCTTTTGAATTTAACTCGGATGAAATTTCTGTGTTTCATCGTCAATAAGAAGGTCCAAGGGATACAGTAAACCTGCAGTGAAGCATCGGAATCTAAAACTGGACTCACAGGAGATGTTCAAATCATAGAAAGTGAGAGTGTCTCTCCTCTTGTACTTAAGTCGGCATTGTGTCCTTTGTATTAAATTCGGATGCAATTTCTGTGTTTCTTCATCAATAAGAATGTCCAAGGGATACTGTAAACCTGATATGATTCATCGGAATCTAAAACTGGACTAACAGGAGAGGTTCAAATCATAGAAAGTTAGAGAGTCAGTCCTCTTGTACTTAAGTCGGCATTGTGCCTTTTGAATTTAATTCGGATGCAATTTCCGTGTGTCATCGTCAATAAGAAGTTCCAAGGGATACAGTAAACCAGAAGTGAAGCATCGGAATCTAAAAGTGGACTCACAGGAGAGGTTAAAATCAAAGAAATTTAGAGTGTCGGTCCTCTTGTACCTAAGTCGGTATTGTGCCTTTTGAATTTAATTCCGAAGCAATTTCTGTGCTTTTTCGTCAATAAGAAGGTCCAAGTTATACAGTAAACCTGAAGTGAAGCATCCGAATCTAAAACTGGGCTCACAAAAGAGGTACAAATCATAGAAAGTTAGAGAGTCGGTCCTCTAGTACTTAAGTCGGCATTGTGCCTTTTGAATTTAATTCCGATGCAATTTCTGTGTTTCATCGTCAATAAGAAGGTCCAAGGTATACATGCAACCTGAAGTGAAGCATCGGAATCTAAAACTGGACTCACAGGAGATGTTCAAATCATAGAAAGTGAGAGTGTCCGTCCTCTTGTACTTAAGTCGGCATTGTGCCTCTTGTATTAAATTCGGATGCAATTTCTGTGTTTCATCGTCAATAAGAAGGTCCAAGGTATACAGGAAACCTGAAGTGATCCATCGGAATCTAAAACTGGACTCACAGTGGAGGTTCAAATCATAGAAAGTTAGAGTGTCAGTTCTCTGCTACTTAAGTCGGCATTGTGCGTTTTGAATTTAATTCCGAAGCAATTTCTGTGCTTCATCGTCAATAAGAAGGTCCAAGGTGTACAGTAAACCTGAAGTGAAGCATCCGAATCTAAAACTAGAGTCACAGGAGAGGTTCAAATCATAGAAAGTTAAAGTGTCAGTCCTCTTGTACTTAAGTCGGCATTGTGCCTTTTGAATTTAATTCCGAAGCAATTACTGTGCTTCTCCGTCAATAAGAAGGTCCACGGTATACAGTAAACCCGAAGTGAAGCATCCGAAACTAAAACTGGGCTCAAAGGAGAGGTACAAATTATAGAAAGTTAGAGTGTTAGTCCTCTTGTACTTAAGTCGGCATTGTGCTTTTGAATTTAAATCCGATGCAATTTCTGTGTTTCATCGTCAATAAGCAGGTCCAAGGTGTACAGTAAACCTGAAGTGAAGCATCGGAATCTAAAAGTGAACTCACAGGAGAGGTTCAAATCATTGAAAGTTAGAGTGTCTGTCCTCTTGTACTTAAGTCAGCATTGTGCCTTTTGTATTAAATTCGGATGCAATTTCTGTGCTTCGTCGTCAATAAGAAGGTGCAAGTGATATAGTAGACCTGAAGTGAAGCATCGGAATCTAAAACTTGACTCACAGGCGATGTTCAAATCATAGAAAGTGAGAGTGTCTGTCCTCTTGTACTTAAGTCGGCATTGTGCATTTTGACTTAAATTCGGATGCAATTTCTGTGTTTCATCGTCTATAAGAACGTCCAAGGTATACACGAAACCTGAAGTCAAGCATCGGAATCTAAAACTGGACTCACATTAGGGGTTCAAATCGTAGAAAGTGAGAGTGTCAGTCCTCTTGTACTTAAGTCGGCATTGTGCTTTTGTATTAAATTCGGACGCAATTTCTGTGTTTCATCGTCAATAAGAAAGTCCAAGAGATACAGTAAACCTGAAGTGAATCATCGGAATCTAAAACTGGACTCACAGAAGTGGTTCAAATCATAGAAAATTAGAGAGTCAGTCCTCTTGTACTTAAGTCGGCATTGTGCCTTTTAAATTTAATTCCGATGCAATTTCTGTCTTTCATCGTCAATAAGAAGGTCCAAGGTATACAGGAAACCTGAAGTGAAGCATCGGAATCTAAAACTGGACTCACAGGAGAGGTTAAAATCATAGAAAGTGAGAGTGTCAGTCCTCATTTACTTAAGTCGGCATTGTGCCTTTTGTATCAAATTCGGATGCAATTTCTGTGTTTCGTCGTCAATAAGAAGGTCCAACGTATACAGGAAACCTGAAGTGAAACATCGGAATCTAAAACTGGTTTCACAGGAGAGGTTCAAATCATAGAAAGTGAGAGTGTCAGTCCTCTTGTACTTAAGTCGGCATTGTGCCTTTTGTATTAAATTCGGTTGCAATTTCTGTGTTTCATCGTCAATAAGGAGGTCCAAAGTATACAGTGAACCTGAAGTGAAGCATCGGAATCTAAAACTGGACTCACAGGAGAGGATAAAATCAAGGAAAGTTAGAGTGTTGGTCCTCTTGTACTTAAGTCGGCATTGTGCCTTTTGAATTTAATTACGAAGCAATTTCTGTGCTTCTTCGTCAATAAGTAGGACCAAGGTATACAGTAAACCTGAAGTGAAGCATCCGAATCTAAAACTGGGTTCACAGGAGAGGTACAAATCATAGAAAGTGAGAGTGTCAGTCCTCTTGTACTTAAGTTGGCATTGTGCCTTTTGTATTAAATTCAGATGCAATTTCTGTGTTTCATCGTCAATAAGAAGGTCCAAGGTATACACTGAACCTGAAGTGAAGCATCGGAATCTAATACTGGACTCACGGGAGAGGCTCAAATCACAGAAAGTTAGCGTGTCAGTCCCTTTGTACTTAAGTCGTCATTGTGCATTTTGGATTACATTCGGAGGCAATTTTTGTGTTTCATCGTCAATAAGAGAGTCCAAGGAATACAATAAACCTGAAGTGAAGCATCCGATTCTAAAACTGGGCTCGCAGGAGAGGTACAAATCATATAAATTTAGAGAGTCAGTCCTCTGGTACTTAAGTCGGCATTGTGCCTTTTGAATTTAATTCCGATGCAATTTCTGTGTTTCATCGTCAGTAAGAAGGTCTAAGGTATACAGTGATCCTGAAGTGAAGCATCGGAATCTAAAACTGAACTCACAGGAGAGATTCAAATCATAGAATGTTAGAGTGTCTGTCCTCTTGTACTTAAGTCAGCACGGTGCCTTTTGCATTAAATTCGGATGCAATTTCTGTGCATCATCGTCAATAAGAAGGTGCAAGTGATATAGAAGACCTGAAGTGTAGAATCGGAATCTAAAACTTGACTCACAGGAGATGTTCAAATCATAGAAAATGAGAGTGTCAGTCCTCTTGTACTTAAGTCGGCTTTGTGCCTTTTGTATTTAATTCGGATGCAATTTCTGTGTTTCATCATCAATAAGAATGTCCAAGGGATACTGTAAACCTGAAATGAATCATTGGAATCTAAAACTGGACTATCAGGAGAGGTTCAAATCATAGAAAGTTAGAGAGTCAGTCCTCTTGTACTTAAGTCGGCATTGTGCCTTTTGAATTTAATTCGGATGCAATTTCTGTGTTTCATCGTCAATAAGAACGTCCAAGGTATACAGGACACCTGAAGTGAAGCATCGGAATCTAAAACTGGACTCACAGGAGAGGTAGAATTCATAGAAAGTGAGAGTGTCAGTCCTCTTGTACGTAAGTCGGCATTGTGCCTTTTGTATTAAATTCGGATGCATGTTCTGTGTTTCATCATCAATAAGAAGGTCCAAGGGATACAGTGAAGCTGAAGTGAAGCATCGGAATCTAAAACTGGGCTCACGGGAGAGGTTAAAATCATAGAAAGTTAGAGTGTCAGTCCTCTATTACTTAAGTCGGCATTGTGCCTTTTGAATTTAACTCGGATGAAATTTCTGTGTTTCATCGTCAATAAGAAGGTCCAAGGGATACAGTAAACCTGAAGTGAAGCATCGGAATCTAAAACTGGACTCACAGTGGAGGTTCAAATCATAGAAAGTTAGAGCGTCAGTTCTCTCGTACTTAAGTCGGCATTGTGCCTTTTGAATTTAATTCCGACGCAATTTCTGTGTTTCATCGTCAACAAGAAGGTCCAAGGTATACACTGAACCTGAAGTGAAGCATCGGAATCCAATACTAGACTCACGGGGGAGGCTCAAATCACAGAGAGTTAGCGTGTCAGTCCCTTTGTACTTAAGTCGTCATTGTGCATTTTGTATTAAATTCGGATGCAATTTTTGTGTTTCATCGTCAATAAGAGAGTCTAAGGAATACAGTAAACTTGAAGTGAAGCATCCGAATCTAAAACTGGGCTCACAGGAGAGGTACAAATAATAGGAAGTTAGAGAGTCAGTCCTCTAGTACTTAAGTCGGCATTGTGCCTTTTGAATCTAATTCCGATGCAATTTCTGTGTTTCGTCGTCAGTAAGAAGGTCTAAGGTATACAGTGAACCTGAAGTGAAGCATCGGAATCTAAAACTGATCTCACAGGAGAGGTTCAAATCATAGAAAGTTAGAGTGTCTGTCCTCTTGTACTTAAGTCAGCACTGTGATTTTTGTATTAAATTTGGGTGCAATTTCTGTGCTTCATCGTCAATAAGAAGGTGCAAGTGATATAGAAGACCTAAAGTGAAGAATCGGAATCTAAAACTTGACTCACACGAGATGTTCAAATCATAGAAAGTGAGAGTGTCAGTCCTCTTGTACTTAAGTCGGCATTGTGCCTTTTGTATTAGATTCGGATGCAAGTTCTGTGTTTCATCATCAATAAGAAGGTCCAAGGGATACAGTGAACCTGAAGTGAATCATCGGAATCTAAAACTGGGCTCACAGGATAGGTTCAAATCATACAAAGTTAGAGTGTCAGTCCTCTTGTACTTAAGTCGGCATTGTGCCTTTTGAATTTAATTCGGATGAAATTTCTGTGTTTCATCGTCAATAAGAAGGTCCAAGGTATACACTGAACCTGAAGTGAAGCATCGGAATCTAATACTGGACTCACAGGAGAGGTACAAATCATAGAAAGTTAGAGAGTCAGTCCTCTAGTACTTAAGTCGGCATTGTGCCTTTTGAATTTAATTCCGATGCAATTTCTGTGTTTCATCGTCAATAAGATGGTCCAAGGTATACAGTGAACCCGAAGTGAAGCATCGGAATCTAAAATTGAACTCACAGGAGAGGTTCAAATCATAGAGAGTTAGAGTGTCAGTCCTCTTCTACTTAAGTCGGCATTGTGCCTTTTGTATTAAATTCGGATGCAATTTCTGTGTTTCATCATCAATAAGTATGTCCAAGGGATACTGTAAACCTGATATGAATCATCGGAATCTAAAACTGGGCACACAGGAGAGGTTCAAATCATTGAAAGTTAGAGTGTCAGTCCTATTGTACTTAAGTCGGCATTGTGCTTTTTGAATTTAATTCGGATGAAATTTCTGTGTTTCATCGTCAATAAGTAGGTCCAAGGGAAACAGTAAAGTCGAAGTGAAGCATCGGAATCTAAAACTGGACTCACAGTGGAGGTTCAAATCATAGAAAGTTAGAGCGTCAGTTCTCTCGTACTTAAGTCGGCATTGTGCCTTTTGAATTTAATTCCGATGCAATTTCTGTGATTCATCGTCAATAAGAAGGTCCAAGGTATACACTGAACCTGAAGTGAAGCATCGGAATCCAATACTGGACTCACGGGGGAGGCTCAAATCACAGAAAGTTAGCGTGTCAGTCCCTTTGTACTTAAGTCGCCATTGTGCATTTTGTATTAAATTCGGATGCAATTTTTGTGTTTCATCGTCAATAAGAGAGTCCAAGGAATACAGTAAACCTGAAGTGAAGCATCCGAATCTAAAACTGGGCTCACAGGAGAGGTACAAATTATAGGAAGTTAGATAGTCAGTCCTCTAGTACTTAAGTCGGCATTGTGCCTTTTGAATTTAATTCCGATGCAATTTCTGTGTTTCATCGACAGTAAGAAGGTCTAAGGTATACAGTGAACCTGAAGTGAAGCACCGGAATCTAAAACTGAACTCACAGGAGAGGATCAAATCATAGAAAGTTAGAGTGTCTGTTCTCTTGTACTTAAGTCAGCACTGTGCCTTTTGTATTAAATTTGGATGCAATTTCTGTGCTTCATCGTCAATAAGAAGGTGCAAGTGATATAGAAGACCTGAAGTGAAGAATCGGAATCTAAAACTTGACTCACAGGAGATGTTCAAATCATAGAAAGTGAGAGTGTCAGTCCTCTTGTACTTAAGTCGGCTTTGTGCATTTTGTATTAAATTCGGAAGCAATTTCTGTGTTTCATCATCAATAAGAATGTCCAAGGGATACTGTAAACCTGAAATGAATCATTGGAATCTAAAACTGGACTATCAGGAGAGGTTCAAATCATAGAAAGTTAGAGAGTCAGTCCTCTTGTACTTAAGTCGGCATTGTGCATTTTGAATTTAATTCGGATGCATTTTCTGTGTTTCATCGTCAATAAGAAGGTCCAAGGTATACAGGAAAAATGAAGTGAAGCATCGGAATCTAAAACTGGACTCACAATAGAGGTTGAATTCATAGAAAGTGAGAGTGTCAGTCCTCTTGTACTTAAGTCGGCATTGTGCCTTTTGTATTAAATTCGGATGCATGTTCTGTGTTTCATCATCAATAAGAAGGTCCAAGGGATACAGTGAACCTGAAGCGAAGCATCGGAATCTAAAACTGGGCTCACAGGAGAGGTTCAAATCATACAAAGTTAGAGTGTCAGTCCTCTTGTACTTAAGTCGGCATTGTGCCTTTTGAATTTAACTCGGATGAAATTTCTGAGTTTCATCGTCAATAAGAAGGTCCAAGGGATACAGGAAACCTGAAGTGAAGCATCGGAATCTAAAACTGGAACCACAGGAGAGGTTGAATTCATGGAAAGTGAGAGTGTCAGTCCTCTTGTACTTAAGTCGGCATTGTGCCTTTTGTATTAAATTCGGATGCAAGTTCTGTGTTTCATCATCAATAAGAAGGTCCAAAGGATACAGGGAACCTGAAGTGAATCATCGGAATCTAAAACTGGGCTCACAGGATAGGTTCAAATCATTGAAAGTTAGAGTGTCAGTCCTCTTGTACTTAAGTCGGCATTGTGCTTTTTGAATTTAATTCGGATGAAATTTCTGTGTTTCATCGTCAATAAGAAGGTCCAAGGGAAACAGTAAAGTCGAAGTGAAGCATCGGAATCTTAAACTGGACTCACAGTGGAGGTTCAAATCATAGAAAGTTAGAGTGTCAGTTCTCTTGTACTTAAGTCGGCATTGTGCCTTTTGAATTTAATTCCGATGCAATTTCTGTGTTTCATCGTCAATAAGAAGGTCCAAGGTATACAGTGAACCCAAAGTGAAGCATCGGAATCTAAAACTGAACTCACAGGAGAGGTTCAAATCATAGAAAGTTAGAGTGTCAGTCCCCTTGTACTTAAGTAGGCATTGTGCGTTTTGTATTAAATTCGGATGCAGATTCTGTGTTTCATCATCAATAAGAATGTCCAAGGGATTCTGTAAACCTGAAATGAATCATTGGAATCTAAAACTGGACTATCAGGAGAGGTTCAAATCATAGAAATTTAGAGAGACAGTCCTCTTGTACTTAAGTCGGCATTATGCCTTTTGTATTAAATTCGGATGCATGTTCTGTGTTTCATCATCAATAAGAAGGTCCAAGGGATACTGTGAACCTGAAGTGCAGCAACGGAATCTAAAACTGGGCTCACAGGAGAAGTTCAAATCATAGAGAGTTAGAGTGTCAGTCCTCTTCTACTTAAGTCGGCATTGTGCCTTTTGAATTTAATTCGGATGCAATTTCCTTGTTTTATCGTCAATGAGAAGGTCCAAGGTATACAGGAAACCTGAAGTGAAGCATCGGAATCTAAAACAGGACTCACAGGAGAGGTTGAATTCATAGAAAGTGAGAGTGTCAGTCCTCTTGTACTTAAGTCGGCATTGTGCATTTTGTGTTAAATTCGGATGCAAGTTCTGTGTTTCATCATCAATAAGAAGGTCCAAGGGATACAGTGAACCAGAAGTGAAGCATCGGAATCTAAAACTGGGCACACAGGAGAGGTTCAAATCATTGAAAGTTAGAGTGTCAGTCCTATCGTACTTAAGTCGGCATTGTGCTTTTTGAATTTAATTCGGATGAAATTTCTGTGTTTCATCGTCAATAAGAACGTCCAAGGGAAACAGTAAAGCTGAAGTGAAGCATCGGAATCTAGAACTGGACTCACAGTGGAGGTTCAAATCATAGAAAGTCAGAGTGTCAGTTCTCTGCTACTTAAGTCGGCATTGTGCCTTTTGAATTTAATTCCGAAGCAATTTCTGTGCTTCATCGTCAATAAGACGGTCAAGGTGTACAGTAAACCTGAAGTGAGGCATCCGAATCTAAAACTAGACTCACATGAGAGAATCAAATCATAGAAAGTTAGAGTGTCAGTTCACTTGTACATAAGTAAGCATTGTGCCTTTTGAATTTAATTCCGATGCAATTTCTGTGTTTCATCGTCAATAAGAAGGTCCAAGCTATACAGTGAACCTGAAGTGAAGCATCGGAATCTAAAACTAGACTCACAGGAGAGGTTCAAATCATAGAAAGTTAGAGTGTCAGTCCCCTTGTACTTAAGTCAGCATTGTGCATTTTATATTATATTCGGATGCAATTTCTGTGTTTCATCGTCAATAAGAAGGTCCAAGGGATACAGTAAACCTGATGTGAAGCATCGGAATCTAAAACTGGACTCACAGTGGAGGTTGAAATCATAGAAAGTTAGAGTATCCGTTCTCTGCTACTTAAACGGCATTGTGCCTTTTGAATTTAATTCCGAAGCAATTTCTGTGCTTCATCGTCAATAAGAAGGTCCAAGCTATACAGTGAACCTGAAGTGAAGCATCGGAATCTAAAACTAGACTCACATGAGAGGTTCAAATCATAGAAAGTTAGAGTGTCAGTCCTCTTGTACTTAAGTCGGCATTGTGCCTTTTGTATTAAATTCGGATGCAAGTTCTGTGTTTCATCATCAATAAGAATGTCCAAGGGATACTGTAAACCTGAAATGAATCATTGGAATCTAAAACTGGACTATCAGGAGAGGTTCAAATCATAGAAAGTTAGAGTGTCTGTCCTCTTGTACTTAAGACAGCACTGTGCCTTTTGTATTAAATTCGGATGCAATTTCTGTGCTTCATCGTCAATAAGAAGGTGCAAGTGATATAGAAGACCTGAAGTGAAGAATCGGAATCTAAAACTTGACTCACAGGAGTTGTTCAAATCATAGAGAGTGAGAGTGTCAGTCCTCTTGTACTTAAGTAGGCATTGTGCTTTTTGTATTAAATTCGGATGCAAATTCTGTGTTTCATCATCAATAAGAATGTCCAAGGGATACTGTAAACCTGAAATAAATCATTGGAATCTAATACTGGACTATCAGGAGAGGTTCAAATCATAGAAATTTAGAGAGACAGTCCTCTTGTACTTAAGTCGGCATTATGCCTTTTGTATTAAATTCGGATGCATGTTCTGTGTTTCATCATCAATAAGAAGGTCCAAGGGATACTGTGAACCTGAAGTGCAGCATCGGAATCTAAAACTGGGCTCACAGGAGAGGTTCAAATCATAGAGAGTTAGAGTGTCAGTCCTCTTCTACTTAAGTCGGCATTGTGCGTTTTGAATTTAACTCGGATGAAATTTCTGTGTTTCATCGTCAATAAGAAGGTCCAAGGGATACAGTAAACCTGAAGTAAAGCATCGGAATCTAAAACTGGACTCACAGGAGATGTTCAAATCATAGAAAGTGAGAGTGTCAGTCCTCTTGTACTTAAGTCGGCATTGTGCCTTTTGTATTAAATTCGGATGCAATTTCTGTGTTTCATCATCAATAAGAATGTCCAAGGGATACTGTAAACCTGATATGAATCATCGGAATCTAAAACTGGACTAACAGGAGAGGTTCAAATCATAGAAAGTTAGAGAGTCGGTCCTCTTGTACTTAAGTCGGCATTGTGCCTTTTGAATTTAATTCGGATGCAATTTCCGTGTTTTATCGTCAATAAGAAGGTCCAAGGTATACAGGAAACCTGAAGTGAAGCATCGGAATCTAAAACAGGACTCACAGGAGAGGTTGAATTCATAGAAAGTGAGAGTGTCAGTCCTCTTGTACTTAAGTCGGCATAGTGCATTTTGTGTTAAATTCGGCTGCAAGTTCTGTGTTTCATCATCAATAAGAAGGTCCAAGGGATACAGTGAACCTGAAGTGAAGCATCGGAATCTAAAACTGGGCACACAGGAGAGGTTCAAATCATTGAAAGTTAGAGTGTCAGTCCTATTGTACTTAAGTCGGCATTGTGCTTTTTGAATTTAATTCGGATGAAATTTCTGTGTTTCATCGTCAATAAGAACGTCCAAGGGAAACAGTAAAGCTGAAGTGAAACATCGGAATCTAGAACTGGACTCACAGTGGAGGTTCAAATCATAGAAAGTTAGAGTGTCAGTTCTCTGCTACTTAAGTCGGCATTGTGCCTTTTGAATTTAATTCCGAAGCAATTTCTGTGCTTCATCGTCAATAAGACGGTCAACGTGTACAGTAAACCTGAAGTGAGGCATCCGAATCTGAAACTAGACTCACATGAGTGAATCAAATCATAGAAAGTTAGAGTGTCAGTTCTCTTGTACATAAGTAAGCATTGTGCCTTTTGAATTTAATTCCGATGCAATTTCTGTGTTTCATCGTCAATAAGAAGGTCCAAATTATACAGTGAACCTGAAGTGAAGCATCGGAATCTAAAACTAGACTCACAGGAGAGGTTAAAATCATAGAAAGTTAGAGTGTCAGTCCCCTTGTACTTAAGTCAGCATTGTGCATTTTATATTAAATTCGGATGCAATTTCTGTATTTCATCGTCAATAAGAAGGTCCAAGGGATACAGTAAACCTGATGTGAAGCATCGGAATCTAAAACTGGACTCACAGTGGAGGTTGAAATCATAGAAAGTTAGAGTATCCGTTCTCTGCTACTTAAACGGCATTGTGCCTTTTGAATTTAATTCCGAAGCAATTTCTGTGCTTCATCGTCAATAAGAAGGTCCAAGGTGTACAGTAAGCCTGAAGTGAAGCATCCGAATCTAAAACTAGACTCACATGAGAGAATCAAATCATAGAAAGTTAGAGTGTCAGTTCTCTTGTACTTAAGTAAGCATTGTGCCTTTTGAATTTAATTCCGATGCAATTTCCGTGTTTCATCGTCAATACGAAGGTCCAAGGTATTCAGTGAACCTGAAGTGAAGCATCGGAATCTAAAACTAGACTCACAGGAGAGGTTCAAATCATAGAAAGTTAGAGCGTCAGTCCTCTTGTACTTAAGTCGGCAATGTGCCTTTTGAATTTAATTCCGATGCAATTTCTGTGTATCATCGTCAATAAGAAGGTCCAAGGTATACAGTGAACCTGAAGTGAAGCATCGGAATCTAAAACTGGACTCACTGGAGAGGTTTAAATCACAGAAAGTTAGAGTGTCAGTCCTTTTGAACGTAAGTCGTCATTGTGCCTTTTGTATTAAATTCGGATCTAATTTCTGTGTTTCATCGTCAATAAGAAGTTCCAAGGGATACAGTAAACCTGAAGTGAAGCATCGGAATCTAAAACTGGACTCACAGTAGAGGTTCAAATCATAGAGAGTTAGAGTGTCGGTCCTTTTGTACTTAAGTCGGCATTGTGCCTTTTGAAATAAATTCCGAAGCAATATCTGTGCTTCTTCGTCAATAAGAAGGCCCAAGGTATACAGTAAAGCTGAAGTGAAGCAACCGAATCTAAAACTGGGCTCACAGGAGAGGTACAAATCATATAAAGTTAGATTGTCAGTCCTCTTGTACTTAAGTCGGCATTGTGCCCTTTGTATTAAAATCGGATGCAATTTCTGTGTTTCGTCGTCAATAAGAACGTCCAAGGTATACAGGAAACCTGAAGTGAAGCATCGGAATCTAAAACTGGACTCACTGGAGAGGTTCAAGTCACATAAAGTTAGAGTGTCAGTCCTCTTGTACTTAAGTCGTCATTGTGCCTTTTGTATTAAATTCGGATGCAATTTCTGTGTTTCATCGTCAATAAGAAGTTCCAAGGGATACAGTAAACCTGAAGTGAAGCATCGGAATCTAAAACTGTACTCACAGGAGAGGTTCAAATCATAGAAAGTTAGAGTGTCGGTCCTCTTGTATTTATGTCGGCATTGTGCCTTTTGAATTTAATTCCGAAGCAATATCTGTGCTTCTTCGTCAATTAGAAGGTCCAAGGTATACAGTAAACCTGAAGTGAACCATTCGAATCTAAAACTGGGCTCACAGGAGAGGTACAAATCATAGAAAGTTAGAGTGTCAGTCCTCATTTACTTATGTCGGCATTGTGCCTTTTGAATTTAATTCCGATGCAATTTCTGTGTTTCATCGTCATTAAGAATGTCCAAGGTATACAGTGAACCTGAAGTGAAGCATCGGAATCTAAAACTGGACTCACAGGAGAGGTTCAAATCATAGAATGTGAGAGTGTCAGTCCTCTTGTACTTAAGTCGGCATTGTGCCTTTTGAATTTAATTCCGATGCAATTTCTGTGTTTCATTGTCATTAAGAAGGTCCAAGGTATACAGTAAACCTGAAGTGAAGCATTCCAATCTAAAACTGGGCTCACGGGAGAGGTACAAATCATAGAAAGTTGGAGAGTCAGTCCTCTTGTACTTATGTCGGCATTGTGCCTTTTGAATTTAATTCGGATACAACTTCTGTGTTTCATCGTCAATAAGAAGGTGCAAGGTATACATGAAACCTGAAGTGAAGCATCGGAATCTAAAACTGGACTCACAGGAGAGGTTTAAATCATAGAAAGTGAGAGTGTCAGTCCTCTTTTCCTTATGTCGGCATTGTGCATTTTGTATTAAATTCGGATGCAATTTCTGTGTTTCGTCGTCAATAAGAACGTCCAAGGTATACAGGAAACCTGAAGTGAAGCATCGGAATCTAAAACTGGACTCACAGGAGAGGTTCAAATCATAGAAATTGAGAGTGTCAGTCCTCTTGTACTTAAGTCGGCATTGTGCCTTTTGTATTAAATTCGGTTGCAATTTCTGAGTTTCATCGTCAATAAGCAGGTCCAAAGTATACACGAAACCTGAAGTCAAGCAACGGAATCTAAAACTGGACAGACAATAGAGGTTCAAATCATAGAAAGTGAGAGTGTCAGTCCTCTTGTACTTAAGTCGGCATTGTGCCTTTTGTATTAAACTCGGATGCAATTTCTGTGTTTCATCGTCAATAAGAACGTAAAACGTATACACGAAACCTGAAGTCAAGCATCGGAATCTAAAACTGGACTGACAGGAGAGCTTCAGATCATAGAAAGTTAGAGTGTCAGTGCTCTTGTACTTAAGTCGGCCTTGTGCCTTTTGTATTAAATTCGAATGCAAGTTCTGTGTTTCATCGTCAATAAGAAGATCCAAGGTATACAGTGAACCTGAAGTGAAGCATCGGAATCTAAAACTGGACTCACTGGAGAGGTTCAAGTCACATAAAGTTAGAGTGTCAGTCCTCTTGTACTTAAGTCGTCATTGTGCCTTTTGTATTAAATTCGGATGCAATTTCTGTGTTTCATCGTCAATAAGAAGTTCCAAGGGATACAGTAAACCTGAAGTGAAGCATCGGAATCTAAAACTGTACTCACAGGAGAGGTTCAAATCATAGAAAGTTAGAGTGTCGGTCCTCTTGTATTTATGTCGGCATTGTGCCTTTTGAATTTAATTCCGAAGCAATATCTGTGCTTCTTCGTCAATAAGAAGGTCCAAGGTATACAGTAAACCTGAAGTGAACCATTCGAATCTAAAACTGGGCTCACAGGAGAGGTACAAATCATAGAAAGTTAGAGTGTCAGTCCTCATTTACTTAAGTCGCCATTGTGCCTTTTGAATTTAATTCCGATGCAATTTCTGTGTTTCATCGTCATTAAGAAGGTGCAAGGTATACAGTGAACCTGAAGTGAAGCATCGGAATCTAAAACTGGACTTACAGGAGAGGTTCAAATCATAGAAAGTTAGAGTGTCTGCCCTCTTGTACTTAACTCAGCATTGTGCCTTTCGTATTAAATTCGGATGCAATTTCTGTGCTTCATCGTCAATAAGAAGGTGCAAGTGATACAGTAGACCTGAAGTAAAGCATCTGAATCTAAAGCTTGACTCACAGGAGTTGTTCAAATCATAGAAACTGAGAGTTTCAGTCCTCTTGTACTTAAGTCAGCTTTGTGCCTTTTGTATTAAACTCAGATGCAATATCTGTGTTTCATCGTCAATAAAAACGTCCAAGGTATACACGAAACCTGAAGTCAAGCATCGGAATCTAAAACTGGACTCACAGGAGTGGTTCAAATCATAGAAAGTGAGAGTGTCTGTCCTCTTGTGCATAAATCGGCCTTGTGCGTTTTGTATTAAGGGGATACGGAATCACCTATCCCCGCAATGTTAATATATGCCTACTATAGGGAACATTTTCTCACAAACTACTGGAGACAGAGAGGTAAAAATTTTACTGTATGTGCATTCATATGTTACAACAATACTGAAACAACAGTTTATTGTCAAAGTATTTTCTTACAGAGATATTGTACATTTATTTTTAAGTAAATTTTTTCCATCGCTTTTTACTAGACTATCACCCCTAAGTCTTTTGTAAATCAAGTAATTAAAAAATCGTTGTTTCAGTATGTAATAGGGACCTATGTCACTACGTCATAAAAATTTCAGACTTCTAGGTTGACCAGTACCTGAGATAATGTTCCTAGATGAAGTAAAAGTAAACTTACGGGAAACGGAGAAAGAAGATTAAAACATTCCCGATCCGTAGCTAATACCCCCTTCACAGTCTTCATAATCATCTTCAAGTCTTCTTTTGGCACCCCTCTGCACCTGTCTTGCTTTTTTCACTAATGTCTTGATTATATTATCAGCATGCCTTAGTCTGTGCTGATCTAAAAAGAACATAGCACGTACCGTACGGGAACCAACACACATACCCAACTTTTGAAGGACCTGGCATTTAGTTATATTTCCAAGATTGAAGGTTGCCACAGCATCATACACACCAAAATGTAGTGTATTAATTCCGACAAACACTGTTTTTGGGAGACGATGCCATATCACACTATTCAAGCACTCGTTGGGGTTCTGCGTTTTTCCGTGAAGACATTTCATCAGAAGACTTCTGTCAGCCAGATCTCTGAAAATGGGCTTTATTTCTGCCATGATGGCTGATGGTAGACTGTGGTGGTGAATGTATTTCTCTCCTGTTGTTAGTCCCCTATTGTATTTACACCAGCTGTTTTCACCTTTGGGGCACAAACCATGTTGTGGATGCTCATCCGTGGATGCGGTGTGGAAATATAAAGCCCATATAGCTCTCCTCATTTCTTCAAGATTGCCTGTATTTTGCCTGATTGCAAGGCCATAGCAGTTCTGAATGTGGTCTATTATGGAATCAGTCAATCTTCCTCTGCCATCCAAGGTTTTCCCATCATCTAGTTTTTTCCCTTTCATAACTGATTTTAACCTTCTCAGCCTGGCACCCATTCTCTTCTGCACATGTCCTATACATTCAAGTTTGCTTATATTTACACTGTTCCCATATGGTTTGCTTTCCAAAACTTCTTTGAATGCTTTAGAGTCACCATCTCCCAGATATTTGACATAGCGAACATTATACCACTGTGAAGAGCGATGAAAAATTTTCTTCACCCCAGCAACCTCCATGCCACCACTACTACCATGATAATTAGCAATACAGTCATCACTGTGTTCATTTTTCAGCCTGCCTGTGCACCTACAGTATTTAGACATTATTGCAACATCAATAACCTTGCCAGTATCAACACTAGTTGCTGTTACAACACCATTGTTGGAGGTGTGGCCCCTTTTCGGCCACGTGCCATCAAACGCCACTGTGAGGTCACGACTGCCGTCATTTTCTTCCACTGCTTCTTCCACAGCAACCTGCATTGACTTCTGTGCTACATCTTCAACTGCAGATCCTAGTACATAATTGTAAGCTTCAAACTTTGAAGGTGCACTTGGAAGATTTAGAACACCACATAGCATATCACCAGCTGCTTTGCCCTTACCAATTGCTCGCAATCCATAAACTAACCTAATATTTACACTATAAAGTTCAGTTTTCTTGTATCCATTATTTACAGTTACTGAAACCGAACTTGGAAACTTACAGCTGTATTTACAAACACTGCATATTAAATTAAACTGGGCAGCCAGGCCAACATGGGATTATACTTTCAGAGAAACGTTTCCATGACATTTTTTGCAGCACAAACTGTTTTCAAGAGCTTCACACAATATATTCGTATCAATGAGTTCAAAAACTTCATTCCCTCTATCAAGTAAATTATATTTCTCTTCCAAATCTCTTAGTTTTTTATGAGAAGCACTGTTTTCATTTGGTGCAAGTTCGTTCGGCAAATCAGTAATAAGTGGATTCACATTTTCCAACAGTGATGATGATGAACTGCTTTGCTTTGCTAATGAATCATTATTTCTTTTCTTTTGCCAGTTCACACGCTTTTTAAATACTTTTGCTTTAGCTCTAGGCATTTTCACTGCGAAAAATGAAACACTAATTACGAAATAACTCAACAACAACTACTTTCTTATATCACACTGTTTACAAAACAGTCCCGCCACAAAGTCAAAGAGTAACTTGAGGAAACCAGAGAGAAACATTTTCGGGCAACTAGTGTATAAATAGTCGCTGGAAACCGGGATATTTGAATTCATGTCACTTTAAAGGTACTGCCAAAAAGTTCATGGTCAGCCACGAGAGACGTGTATAACTAAAGCGTAATACCCGATCTCACAAATATATAAAAATAAAATAGTTATAATTGTAGTAGAGCTATGTATGATACGTCATTTTAAAGAGGAAACATGGCAGAATATAATACGCCAATAAAAAAAAATTCGATTTTTTAACCCAAAATCCGATTCCGTATCCCCTTAAATTCGGATGCAATTTCTGTGTTTCATCGACAATAAGAAAGTCCAACGGATACAGTAAACCTGAAGTGAAGAATCGGAATTTAAAACTGGACTCACAGGAGAGGTTCAAATTATAGAAAGTGAGAGTGTCAGTCCTCTTTTCCTTATGTCGGCATTGTGCCTTTTGTATTAAATTCGGATGCAATTTCTGTGTTTCATCGTCAATAAAAACGTCCAACGTATACACGAAACCTGAGGTCAAGCATCGGAATCTAAAACTGGACTCACAGGAGAGGTTCAAATCATAGAAAGTGAAAATGTCGGTCCTCTTGTACTTAAGTCGGCATTGTGCCTTTTGTATTACATTCGGATGCAATTTCTGTGTTTCATCGTCAATAAGAAGGTCCAAGGGATACAGTAGACCTGAAGTGAAGCATCGGAATCTAAAACTGGACTCACAGGAGAGGTTCAAATCATAGAAAGTGAGAGTGTCAGTCCTCTTGTACTTAAGTCGCCATTGTGCCTTTTGTATAAAATTCGAATGCAATTTCTGTGTTTCATCGTCAATAAGAAGATCCACGGAATACAGTGAACCTGAAGTGAAGCATCGGAATCTAAAACTGGACTCACTGGAGAGGTTCAAGTCACAGAAAGTCAGAGTGTCAGTCCTTTTGTACTTAAGTCGTCATTGTACCTTTTGTATTAAATTTGGATGCAATTTCTGTGTTTCATCGTCAATAAGAAGTTGCAAGGGATACAGTAAACCTGAAGTGAAGCATCGGAATCTAAAACTGTACTCACAGGAGAGGTTCAAATCATAGAAAGTTAGAGTGTCGGTCCTCTTGTACTTATGTCGGCATTGTGATTTTTGAATTTAATTACGAAGCAATATCTGTGCTTCTTCGTCAATAAGAATGTCCAAGGTATACAGTAAACCTGAAGTGAAGCATTCGAATCTAAAACTGGGCCCACAGGAGAGGTTCAAATCATAGAAAGTTAGAGTGTCTGCCCTCTTGTACTTAAGTCAGCATTGTGCCTTTCGTATTAAATTCGGATGCAATTTCGGTTCTTCATCGTCAATAAGACGGTGCAGGTGATACAGTACACCTGAAGTGAAGCATCGGAATCTAAAACTTGACTCACAGGAGTTGTTCAAATCATAGAAAGTGAGAGTGTCAGTCCTCTTGAACTTAAGTCAGCATTGTGCCTTTTGTATTAAACTCGGATGCAATTTCTGTGTTTCATCGTCAATAAGAACGTCCAAGGTATACCCGAAACCTGAAGTCAAGCATCGGAATCTAAAACTGGACTCACAAGAGGTTCAAATCATAGAATGTGAGTGTGTCAGTCCTCTTGTGCTTAAGTCGACCTTGTGCGTTTTGTATTAAATTCGGATGCAATTTCTGTGTTTCATCGACAATAAGAAAGTCCATCGGATACAGTAAACCTGAAGTGAATCATCGGAATCTGAAACTGGACTCACAGAAGAGGTTCAAATCATAGAAAGTTAGAGAGTCAGTCCACTTGTACTTATGTCGGCATTGTGCCTTTTGAATTTAATTCGGATACAATTTCTTTGTTTCATCGTCAATTAGAAGGTGCAAGGTATACTGGAAACCTGAAGTGAAGCATCGGAAACTAAAACTGGACTCACAGGAGAGGTTCAAATCATAGAAAGTGAGAGTGTCAGTCCTCTTGTACTTAAGTCGGCGTTGTGCCTTTTGTACTAAAACCGGATGCAATTTCTGTGTTTCATCGTCAATAAGAAGGTCCAAAGTATACACGAAACCTGAATTCAAGCATCGGAAACTAAAACTGGACTCACAGGAGAGGTTCAAATCATTGAAAGTGAGAGTGTCAGTCCTCTTGAACTTAAGTCGGCATTGTGCCTTTTGTATTAAATTCGGATGCAATTTCCGTGTTTCATCGTCAATAAGAAGGTTCAAGGGATACAGTAAACCTGAAGTGAAGCATCGGAATCTAAAACTGGACTCACAGGAGGGGTTCAAATCATAGATAATGAGAGTGTCAGTCCTCTTGTACTTAAGTCAGCATTGTGCCTTTTGTATTAAATTCGGATGCAATTTCAGTGTTTCATCGTCAATAAGAAGGTACAAGGTATACAGGAAACCTGAAATGAAGCATCGGAATCTAAAACTGGACTCACAGGAGTGGTTCAAATCATAGAACGTGAGAGTGTCAGTCCTCTTGTACTTAAGTCGGCGTTGTGCCTTTTGTATTAATTTCGGATGCAATTTCTGTGTTTCATCGTCAATAAGAAGGTGCAAGGTATACAGTGAACCTGAAGTGAAGCATCGGAATCTAAAACTGGACTTACAGGAGAGGTTCAAATCATAGAAAGTTAGAGTGTCTGCCCTCTTGCACTTAACTCAGCATTGTGCCTTTCGTATTAAATTCGGATGCAATTTCTGTGCTTCATCGTCAATAAGAAGGTGCAAGTGATACAGTAGACCTGAAGTAAAGCATCTGAATCTAAAGCTTGACTCACAGGAGTTGTTCAAATCATAGAAACTGAGAGTTTCAGTCCTCTTGTACTTAAGTCAGCTTTGTGCCTTTTGTATTAAACTCAGATGCAATATCTGTGTTTCATCGTCAATAAAAACACCAAGGTATACACGAAACCTGAAGTCAAGCATCGGAATCTAAAACTGGACTCACAGGAGAGGTTCAAATCATAGAAAGTGAGAGTGTCTGTCCTCTTGTGCATAAGTCGGCCTTGTGCGTTTTGTATTAAATTTGGATGCAATTTCTGTGTTTCATCGACAATAAGAAAGTCCAACGGATACAGTAAACCTGAAGTGAAGCATCGGAATTTAAAACTGGACTCACAGGAGAGGTTCAAATCATAGAAAGTGAGAGTGTCAGTCCTCTTTTCCTTATGTCGGCATTGTGCCTTTTGTATTAAATTCGGATGCTATTTCTGTGTTTCATCGTCAATAAAAACGTCCAAGGTATACACGAAACCTGAAGTCAAGCATCGGAATCTAAAACTGGACTCACAGGAGAGGTTCAAATCATAGAAAGTGAGAATGTCGGTCCTCTTGTACTTAAGTCGGCATTGTGCCTTTTGTATTACATTCGGATGCAATTTCTGTGTTTCATCGTCAATGAGAAGGTCCAAGGGATACAGTAGACCTGAAGTGAAGCATCGGAATCTAAAACTGGACTCACAGGAGAGGTTCAAATCATAGAAAGTGAGAGTGTCAGTCCTTTTGTACTTAAGTCGCCATTGTGCCTTTTGTATAAAATTCGAATGCAATTTCTGTGTTTCATCGTCAATAAGAAGATCCACGGTATACAGTGAACCTGAAGTGAAGCATCTTAATCTAAAACTGGACTCACTGGAGAGGTTCAAGTCACAGAAAGTCAGAGTGTCAGTCCTTTTGTACTTAAGTCGTCATTGTGCCTTTTGTATTAAATTTGGATGCAATTTCTGTGTTTCATCGTCAATAAGAAGTTGCAAGGGATACAGTAAACCTGAAGTGAAGCATCGGAATCTAAAACTGTACTCACAGGAGAGGTTCAAATCATAGAAAGTTAGAGTGTCGGTCCTCTTGTACTTATGTCGGCATTGTGATTTTTGAATTTAATTACGAAGCAATATCTGTGCTTCTTCGTCAATAAGAAGGTCCAAGGTATACAGTAAACCTGAAGTGAAGCATTCGAATCGAAAACTGGGCCCACAGGAGAGGTTCAAATCATAGAAAGTTAGAGTGTCTGCCCTCTTGTACTTAAGTCAGCATTGTGCCTTTCGTATTAAATTCGGATGCAATTTCGGTGCTTCATCGTCAATACGACGGTGCAGGTGATACAGTAGACCTGAAGTGAAGCATCGGAATCTAAAACTTGACTCACAGGAGTTGTTCAAATCATAGAAAGTGAGAGTGTCAGTCCTCTTGTACTTAAGTCAGCATTGTGCCTTTTGTATTAAACTCGGATGCAATTTCTGTGTTTCATCGTCAATAAGAACGTCCAAGGTATACACGAAACCTGAAGTCAAGCATCGGAATCTAAAACTGGACTCACAAGAGGTTCAAATCATAGAATGTGAGTGTGTCAGTCCTCTTGTGCTTAAGTCGGCCTTGTGCGTTTTGTATTAAATTCGGATGCAATTTCTGTGTTTCATCGACAATAAGAAAGTCCAACGGATACAGTAAACCTGAAGTGAATCATCGGAATCTGAAACTGGACTCACAGAAGAGGTTCAAATCATAGAAAGTTAGAGAGTCAGTCCACTTGTACTTATGTCGGCATTGTGCCTTTTGAATTTAATTCGGATACAATTTCTTTGTTTCATCGTCAATTAGAAGGTGCAAGGTATACAGGAAACCTGAAGTGAAGCATCGGAAACTAAAACTGGACTCACAGGAGAGGTTCAAATCATAGAAATTGAGAGTGTCAGTCCTCTTGTACTTAAGACGGCATTGTGCCTTTTGTATTAAATTCGGTTGCAATTTCTGAGTTTCATCGTCAATAAGCAGGTCCAAAGTATACACGAAACCTGAAGTCAAGCAACGGAATCTAAAACTGGACAGACAATAGAGGTTCAAATCATAGAAAGTGAGAGTGTCAGTCCTCTTGTACTTAAGTCGGCATTGTGCCTTTTGTATTAAATTCGAATGCTAGTTCTGTGTTTCATCGTCAATAAGAAGATCCAAGGTATACAGTGAAACTGAAGTGAAGCATCGGAATCTAAAACTTGTCTCACAGGAGTTGTTCAAATCATAGAATGTGAGAGTGTCAGTCCTCTTATACTTAAGTCAGCATTGAGCCTTTTGTATTAAACTCGGATGCAATTTCTGTGTTTCATCGTCAATAAGAACGTAAAACGTATACACGAAACCTGAAGTCAAGCATCGGAATCTAAAACTGGACTGACAGGAGAGCTTCAGATCATAGAAAGTTAGAGTGTCAGTGCTCTTGTACTTAAGTCGGCCTTGTGCCTTTTGTATTAAATTCGAATGCAAGTTCTGTGTTTCATCGTCAATAAGAAGATCCAAGGTATACAGTGAACCTGAAGTGAAGCATCGGAATCTAAAACTGGACTCACTGGAGAGGTTCAAGTCACATAAAGTTAGAGTGTCAGTCCTCTTGTACTTAAGTCGTCATTGTGCCTTTTGTATTAAATTCGGATGCAATTTCTGTGTTTCATCGTCAATAAGAAGTTCCAAGGGATACAGTAAACCTGAAGTGAAGCATCGGAATCTAAAACTGTACTCACAGGAGAGGTTCAAATCATAGAAAGTTAGAGTGTCGGTCCTCTTGTATTTATGTCGGCATTGTGCCTTTTGAATTTAATTCCGAAGCAATATCTGTGCTTCTTCGTCAATAAGAAGGTCCAAGGTATACAGTAAACCTGAAGTGAACCATTCGAATCTAAAACTGGGCTCACAGGAGAGGTACAAATCATAGAAAGTTAGAGTGTCAGTCCTCATTTACTTAAGTCGCCATTGTGCCTTTTGAATTTAATTCCGATGCAATTTCTGTGTTTCATCGTCATTAAGAAGGTGCAAGGTATACAGTGAACCTGAAGTGAAGCATCGGAATCTAAAACTGGACTTACAGGAGAGGTTCAAATCATAGAAAGTTAGAGTGTCTGCCCTCTTGTACTTAACTCAGCATTGTGCCTTTCGTATTAAATTCGGATGCAATTTCTGTGCTTCATCGTCAATAAGAAGGTGCAAGTGATACAGTAGACCTGAAATAAAGCATCTGAATCTAAAGCTTGACTCACAGGAGTTGTTCAAATCATAGAAACTGAGAGTTTCAGTCCTCTTGTACTTAAGTCAGCTTTGTGCCTTTTGTATTAAACTCAGATGCAATATCTGTGTTTCATCGTCAATAAAAACGTCCAAGGTATACACGAACCATGAAGTCAAGCATCGGAATCTAAAACTGGACTCACAGGAGTGGTTCAAATCATAGAAAGTGAGAGTGTCTGTCCTCTTGTGCATAAATCGGCCTTGTGCGTTTTGTATTAAATTCGGATGCAATTTCTGTGTTTCATCGACAATAAGAAAGTCCAACGGATACAGTAAACCTGAAGTGAAGCATCGGAATTTAAAACTGGACTCACAGGAGAGGTTCAAATTATAGAAAGTGAGAGTGTCAGTCCTCTTTTCCTTATGTCGGCATTGTGCCTTTTGTATTAAATTCGGATGCAATTTCTGTGTTTCATCGTCAATAAAAACGTCCAACGTATACACGAAACCTGAGGTCAAGCATCGGAATCTAAAACTGGACTCACAGGAGAGGTTCAAATCATAGAAAGTGAAAATGTCGGTCCTCTTGTACTTAAGTCGGCATTGTGCCTTTTGTATTACATTCGGATGCAATTTCTGTGTTTCATCGTCAATAAGAAGGTCCAAGGGATACAGTAGACCTGAAGTGAAGCATCGGAATCTAAAACTGGACTCACAGGAGAGGTTCAAATCATAGAAAGTGAGAGTGTCAGTCCTCTTGTACTTAAGTCGCCATTGTGCCTTTTGTATAAAATTCGAATGCAATTTCTGTGTTTCATCGTCAATAAGAAGATCCACAGTATACAGTGAACCTGAAGTGAAGCATCGGAATCTAAAACTGGACTCACTGGAGAGGTTCAAGTCACAGAAAGTCAGAGTGTCAGTCCTTTTGTACTTAAGTCGTCATTGTACCTTTTGTATTAAATTTGGATGCAATTTCTGTGTTTCATCGTCAATAAGAAGTTGCAAGGGATACAGTAAACCTGAAGTGAAGCATCGGAATCTAAAACTGTACTCACAGGAGAGGTTCAAATCATAGAAAGTTAGAGTGTCGGTCCTCTTGTACTTATGTCGGCATTGTGATTTTTGAATTTAATTACGAAGCAATATCTGTGCTTCTTCGTCAATAAGAATGTCCAAGGTATACAGTAAACCTGAAGTGAAGCATTCGAATCTAAAACTGGGCCCACAGGAGAGGTTCAAATCATAGAAAGTTAGAGTGTCTGCCCTCTTGTACTTAAGTCAGCATTGTGCCTTTCGTATTAAATTCGGATGCAATTTCGGTTCTTCATCGTCAATAAGACGGTGCAGGTGATACAGTACACCTGAAGTGAAGCATCGGAATCTAAAACTTGACTCACAGGAGTTGTTCAAATCATAGAAAGTGAGAGTGTCAGTCCTCTTGAACTTAAGTCAGCATTGTGCCTTTTGTATTAAACTCGGATGCAATTTCTGTGTTTCATCGTCAATAAGAACGTCCAAGGTATACCCGAAACCTGAAGTCAAGCATCGGAATCTAAAACTGGACTCACAAGAGGTTCAAATCATAGAATGTGAGTGTTTCAGTCCTCTTGTGCTTAAGTCGGCCTTGTGCGTTTTGTATTAAATTCGGATGCAATTTCTGTGTTTCATCGACAATAAGAAAGTCCATCGGATACAGTAAACCTGAAGTGAATCATCGGAATCTGAAACTGGACTCACAGAAGAGGTTCAAATCATAGAAAGTTAGAGAGTCAGTCCACTTGTACTTATGTCGGCATTGTGCCTTTTGAATTTAATTCGGATACAATTTCTTTGTTTCATCGTCAATTAGAAGGTGCAAGGTATACTGGAAACCTGAAGTGAAGCATCGGAAACTAAAACTGGACTCACAGGAGAGGTTCAAATCATAGAAAGTGAGAGTGTCAGTCCTCTTGTACTTAAGTCGGCGTTGTGCCTTTTGTATTAAAACCGGATGCAATTTCTGTGTTTCATCGTCAATAAGAAGGTCCAAAGTATACACGAAACCTGAATTCAAGCATCGGAAACTAAAACTGGACGCACAGGAGAGGTTCAAATCATTGAAAGTGAGAGTGTCAGTCCTCTTGAACTTAAGTCGGCATTGTGCCTTTTGTATTAAATTCGGATGCAATTTCCGTGTTTCATCGTCAATAAGAAGGTTCAAGGGATACAGTAAACCTGAAGTGAAGCATCGGAATCTAAAACTGGACTCACAGGAGGGGTTCAAATCATAGATAATGAGAGTGTCAGTCCTCTTGTACTTAAGTCAGCATTGTGCCTTTTGTATTAAATTCGGATGCAATTTCAGTGTTTCATCGTCAATAAGAAGGTACAAGGTATACAGGAAACCTGAAATGAAGCATCGGAATCTAAAACTGGACTCACAGGAGTGGTTCAAATCATAGAAAGTGAGAGTGTCAGTCCTCTTGTACTTAAGTCGGCGTTGTGCCTTTTGTATTAATTTCGGATGCAATTTCTGTGTTTCATCGTCAATAAGAAGGTGCAAGGTATACAGTGAACCTGAAGTGAAGCATCGGAATCTAAAACTGGACTTACAGGAGAGGTTCAAATCATAGAAAGTTAGAGTGTCTGCCCTCTTGTACTTAACTCAGCATTGTGCCTTTCGTATTAAATTCGGATGCAATTTCTGTGCATCATCGTCAATAAGAAGGTGCAAGTGATACAGTAGACCTGAAGTAAAGCATCTGAATCTAAAGCTTGACTCACAGGAGTTGTTCAAATCATAGAAACTGAGAGTTTCAGTCCTCTTGTACTTAAGTCAGCTTTGTGCCTTTTGTATTAAACTCAGATGCAATATCTGTGTTTCATCGTCAATAAAAACGTCCAAGGTATACACGAAACCTGAAGTCAAGCATCGGAATCTAAAACTGGACTCACAGGAGAGGTTCAAATCATAGAAAGTGAGAGTGTCTGTCCTCTTGTGCATAAGTCGGCCTTGTGCGTTTTGTATTAAATTTGGATGCAATTTCTGTGTTTCATCGACAATAAGAAAGTCCAACGGATACAGTAAACCTGAAGTGAAGCATCGGAATTTAAAACTGGACTCACAGGAGAGGTTCAAATCATAGAAAGTGAGAGTGTCAGTCCTCGTTTCCTTATGTCGGCATTGTGCCTTTTGTATTAAATTCGGATGCAATTTCTGTGTTTCATCGTCAATAAAAACGTCCAAGGTATACACGAAACCTGAAGTCAAGCATCGGAATCTAAAACTGGACTCACAGGAGAGGTTCAAATCATAGAAAGTGAGAATGTCGGTCCTCTTGTACTTAAGTCGGCATTGTGCCTTTTGTATTACATTCGGATGCAATTTCTGTGTTTCATCGTCAATGAGAAGGTCCAAGGGATACAGTAGACCTGAAGTGAAGCATCGGAATCTAAAACTGGACTCACAGGAGAGGTTCAAATCATAGAAAGTGAGAGTGTCAGTAGTTTTGTACTTAAGTCGCCATTGTGCCTTTTGTATAAAATTCGAATGCAATTTCTGTGTTTCATCGTCAATAAGAAGATCCACGGTATACAGTGAACCTGAAGTGAAGCATCTTAATCTAAAACTGGACTCACTGGAGAGGTTCAAGTCACAGAAAGTCAGAGTGTCAGTCCTTTTGTACTTAAGTCGTCATTGTGCCTTTTGTATTAAATTTGGATGCAATTTCTGTGTTTCATCGTCAATAAGAAGTTGCAAGGGATACAGTAAACCTGAAGTGAAGCATCGGAATCTAAAACTGTACTCACAGGAGAGGTTCAAATCATAGAAAGTTAGAGTGTCGGTCCTCTTGTACTTATGTCGGCATTGTGATTTTTGAATTTAATTACGAAGCAATATCTGTGCTTCTTCGTCAATAAGAAGGTCCAAGGTATACAGTAAACCTGAAGTGAAGCATTCGAATCGAAAACTGGGCCCACAGGAGAGGTTCAAATCATAGAAAGTTAGAGTGTCTGCCCTCTTGTACTTAAGTCAGCATTGTGCCTTTCGTATTAAATTCGGATGCAATTTCGGTGCTTCATCGTCAATACGACGGTGCAGGTGATACAGTAGACCTGAAGTGAAGCATCGGAATCTAAAACTTGACTCACAGGAGTTGTTCAAATCATAGAAAGTGAGAGTGTCAGTCCTCTTGTACTTAAGTCAGCATTGTGCCTTTTGTATTAAACTCGGATGCAATTCCTGTGTTTCATCGTCAATAAGAACGTCCAAGTTATACACGAAACCTGAAGTCAAGCATCGGAATCTAAAACTGGACTCACAAGAGGTTCAAATCATAGAATGTGAGTGTGTCAGTCCTCTTGTGCTTAAGTCGGCCTTGTGCGTTTTGTATTAAATTCGGATGCAATTTCTGTGTTTCATCGACAATAAGAAAGTCCAACGGATACAGTAAACCTGAAGTGAATCATCGGAATCTGAAACTGGACTCACAGAAGAGGTTCAAATCATAGAAAGTTAGAGAGTCAGTCCACTTGTACTTATGTCGGCATTGTGCCTTTTGAATTTAATTCGGATACAATTTCTTTGTTTCATCGTCAATTAGAAGGTGCAAGGTATACAGGAAACCTGAAGTGAAGCATCGGAAACTAAAACTGGACTCACAGGAGAGGTTCAAATCATAGAAAGTGAGAGTGTCAGTCCTCTTGTACTTAAGTCGGCGTTGTGCCTTTTGTATTAAAACCGGATGCAATTTCTGTGTTTCATCATCAATAAGAAGGTCCAAAGTATACACGAAACCTGAAGTCAAGCATCGGAAACTAAAACTGGACTCACAGGAGAGGTTCAAATCATTGAAAGTGAGAGTGTCAGTCCTCTTGAACTTAAGTCGGCATTGTGCCTTTTGTATTAAATTCGGATGCAATTTCCGTGTTTCATCGTCAATAAGAAGGTTCAAGGGATACAGTAAACCTGAAGTGAAGCATCGGAATCTAAAACTGGACTCACAGGAGGGGTTCAAATCATAGATAATGAGAGTGTCAGTCCTCTTGTACTTAAGTCAGCATTGTGCCTTTTGTATTAAATTCGGATGCAATTTCAGTGTTTCATCGTCAATAAGAAGGTACAAGGTATACAGGAAACCTGAAATGAAGCATCGGAATCTAAAACTGGACTCACAGGAGAGGTTCAAATCATAGAAAGTGAGAGTGTCAGTCCTCTTGTACTTAAGTCGGCGTTGTGCCTTTTGTATTAATTTCGGATGCAATTTCTGTGTTTCATCGTCAATAAGAAGGTCCAAAGTATACACGAAACCTGAAGTGAAGCATCGGAATCTAAAACTGGACTCACAGGAGAGGTTCAAATCATAGAAAGTGAGAGTGTCAGTCCTCTTGTACTTAAGTCGGCATTGTGCCTTTTGTATTAAATTCGGTTGCAATTTCTGAGTGTCATCGTCAATAAGGAGGTCCAAAGTATACACGAAACCTGAAGTCAAGCATCGGAATCTAAAACTGGACAGACAGGAGAGGTTCAAATCATAGAAAGTGAGAGTGTCAGTCCTCTTGTACTTAAGTCGGCATTGTGCCTTTTGTATTAAATTCGGTTGCAATTTCTGAGTGTCATCGTCAATAAGGAGGTCCAAAGTATACACGAAACCTGAAGTCAAGCATCGGAATCTAAACCTGGACAGACAGGAGAGGTTCAAATCATAGAAAGTGAGAGTGTCAGTCCTCTTGTACTTAAGTCGGCATTGTGCCTTTTGTATTACATTCGGATGCAATTTCTGTGTTTCATCGTCAATAAGACGGTCCAAGGGATACAGTAGACCTGAAGTGAAGCATCGGACTCTAAAACTGGACTCACAGGAGAGGTTCAAATCATAGAAAGTGAGAGTGTCAGTCCTCTTGTACTTATGTCGGCATTCTGCCTTTTGAATTTAATTCCGAAGCAATATCTGTGCTTCTTCGTCAATGAGAAGGTCCAAGGAATACAGTAAACCTGAAGTGAACCATTCGAATCTAAAACTGGGCTCACAGGAAAGGTACAAATCATAGAAAGTTAGAGTGTCAGTCCTCATGTACTTAAGTCGGCATTGTGCCTTTTGAATTTAATTCCGATGAAATTTCTGTGTTTCATCGTCATTAAGAAGGTCCAAGGTATACAGTGAACCTGAAGTGAAGCATCGGAATCTAAAACTGGACTTACAGGAGAGGTTCAAATCATAGAAAATTAGAGTGTCTGCCCTCTTGTACTTAAGTCAGCATTGTGCCTTTTGTATTAAACTCAGATGCAATTTCTGTGTTTCATCGTCAATAAGAAAGTAAAACGTATACACGAAACCTAAAGTCAAGCATCGGAATCTAAAACTGGACTCACAGGAGAGCTTCAAATCATAGAAAGTGAGAGTGTCAGTCCTCATTTACTTAAGTCGGCATTGTGCCTTTTGAATTTAATTCCGATGCAATTTCTGTGTTTCATCGTCATTAAGAAGGTCCAAGGTATACAGTGAACCTGAAGTGAAGCATCGGAATCTAAAACTGGACTTACAGGAGAGGTTCAAATCATAGAAAGTTAGAGTGTCTGCCCGCTTGTACTTAAGTCAGCATTGTGCCTTTCGTATTAAATTCGGATGCAATTTCTGTGCTTCATCGTCAATAAGAAGGTGCAAGTGATACAGTAGACCTGAAGTGAAGCATCGGAATCTAAAACTTGACTCACAGGAGATGTTCAAATCATAGAAACTGAGAGTTTCAGTCCTCTTGTCCTTAAGTTAGCATTGTGCCTTTTGTATTAAACTCGGATGCAATTTCTGTGTTTCATCGTCAATAAAAACGTCCAAGGTATACACGAAACCTGAAGTCAAGCATCGGAATCTAAAACTGGACTCACAGGAGAGGTTCAAATCATAGAAAGTGAGAGTGTCAGTCCTCTTGTGCTTAAGTCGGCCTTGTGCGTTTTGTATTAAATTCGGATGCAATTTCTGTGTTTCATCGACAATAAGAAAGTCCAACGAATACAGTAAACCTGAAGTGAAGCATCGGAATCTAAAACTGGACTCACAGGAGAGGTTCAAATCATAGAAAGTGAGAGTGTCAGTCCTCTTTTCCTTATGTCGGCATTGTGCCTTTTGTATTAAATTCGGATGCAATTTCTGTGTTTTATCGTCAATAAAAACGTCCAAGGTATACACGAAACCTGAAGTCAAGCATCGGAATCTAAAACTGGACTCACAGGAGAGGTTCAAATCATAGAAAGTGGGAATGTCAGTCCTCTTGTACTTAAGTCGGCATTGTGCCTTTTGTATTACATTCGGATGCAATTTCTGTGTTTCATCGTCAATAAGAAGGTCCAAGGGATACAGTAGACCTGAAGTGAAGCATCGGAATCTAAAAGTGGACTGACAGGAGAGGTTCAAATCATAGAAAGTGAGAGTGTCAGTCCTCTTGTACTTAAGTCGCCATTGTGCCTCTTGTATAAAATTCGAATGCAATTTCTGTGTTTCATCGTCAATAAGAAAATCCACGGTATACAGTGAACCTGAAGTGAAGCATCGGAATCTAAAACTGGACTCACTGGAGAGGTTCAAGTCACAGAAAGTCAGAGTGTCAGTCCTTTTGTACTTATGTCGCCATTGTGCCTTTTGTATTAAATTCGGATGCAATTTCTGTGTTTCATCGTCAATGAGAAGTTGCAAGGGATACAGTAAACCTGAAGTGAAGCATCGGAATCTAAAACTGTACTCACAGGAGAGGTTCAAATCATAGAAAGTTAGAGTGTCGGTCCTCTTGTACTTATGTCGGCATTGTGACTTTTGAATTTAATTCCGAAGCAATATCTGTGCTTCTTCGTCAATAAGAAGGTCCAAGGTATACAGTAAACCTGAAGTGAAGCATTCGAAACTAAAACTGGGCTCACAGGAGAGGTTCAAATCATAGAAAGTTAGAATATCTGCCCTCTTGTACTTAAGTCAGCATTGTGCCTTTCGTATTAAATTCGGATGCAATTTCTGTGCTTCATCGTCAATAAGAAGGTGCAAGTGATACAGTAGACCTGAAGTGAAGCAACGGAATCTAAAACTTGACTCACAGGAGTTGTTCAAATCATAGAAAGTGAGAGTGTCAGTCCTCTTGTACTTAAGTCGGCATTGTGCCTTTTGTATTAAACTCGGATGCAATTTCTGTGTTTCATCGTCAATAAGAACGTCCAAGGTATACACGAAACCTGAAGTCAAGCATCGGAATCTAAAACTGGACTCACAAGAGGTTCAAATCATAGAAAGTGAGTGTGTCAGTCCTCTTGTGCTTAAGTCGGCCTTGTGCGTTTTGTATTAAATTCGGATGCAATTTCTGTGTTTCATCGACAATAAGAAAGTCCAACGGATACAGTAAACCTGAAGTGAATCATCGGAATCTGAAACTGGACTCACAGAAGAGGTTCAAATCACAGAAAGTTAGAGAGTCAGTCCTCTTGTACTTATGTCGGCATTGTGCCTTTTGAATTTAATTCGGATACAATATCTGTGTTTCATCGTCAATAAGAAGGTGCAAGGTATACAGGAAACCTAAAGTGAAGCATCGGAATCTAAAACTGGACTCACAGGAGAGGTTCAAATCATAGAAAGATATAGTGTCAGTCCTCTTGTACTTAAGTCGGCGTTGTGCCTTTTGTATTAAATTCGGATGCAATTTCTGTGTTTCATCGTCAATAAGAAGGTCCAAAGTATACACGAAACCTGAAGTCAAGCATCGGAAACTAAAACTGGACTCACAGGAGAGGTTCAAATCATTGAAAGTGAGAGTGTCAGTCCTCTTGAACTTAAGTCGGCATTGTGCCTTTTGTATTAAATTCGGATGCAATTTCTGTGTTTCATCGTCAATAAGAAGGTCCAAAGTATACACGAAACCTGAAGTCAAGCATCGGAAACTAAAACTGGACTCACAGGAGAAGTTCAAATCATTGAAAGTGAGAGTGTCAGTCCTCTTGAACTTAAGTCGGCATTGTGTCTTTTGTATTAAATTCGGATGCAATTTCCGTGTTTTATCGTCAATAAGAAGGTCCAAGGGATACAGTAAACCTGAAGTGAAGCATCGGAATCTAAAACTGGACTCACAGGAGAGGTTCAAATCATAGAAAGTGAGAGTGTCAGTCCTCTTGTACTTAAGTCGGCATTTGCCTTTTGTATAAAAATTCGGATGCAATTTCTGTGTTTCATCGTCAAAAAGATTATCCAAGGTATACAGTAAACCTGAAGTGAAGCATCGGAATCTGAAACTGGACTCACAGGGGAGGTTCAATTCATAGAAAGTGAAAGTGTCAGTCCTCTTGTACTTAAGTCGGCATTGGGCCTTTTGTATTAAATTCGGATGCAATTGCTGTGTTTCATCGTCAATAATAAAGTCCGAGGTATACAGTAAACCTGAAGTGAATCATCGGAATCTAAAACTGGACTCACAGAAGAGGTTCAAATCATAGAAAATTAGAGAGTCAGTCCTCTTGTACTTACGTCGGCATTGTGCTTTTGAAATTAATTCGGATGCAATTTCTGTGTTTCATCGTCAATAAGAAGGTCCAATGTATACAGGAAACCTGAAGCGAAGCATCGGAATCTAAAACTGGACTCACAGGACAGGTTCAAATCATAGAAAGTGAGAGTGTCAGTCCTCTTTTCCATAAGTCGGCATTGTGCCTTTTGTATTAATATCGGATGCAATAACTGTGTTTCATCGTCAATAAGAAGGTCCAAGGGATACAGTAGACCTGACGTGAAGCATCGGAATCTAAAACTGGACTCATAGGAGAAGTTCAAATCATAGAAAGTGAGAGTGTAAGTCCTCTTGTACTTAAGTCGGCATTGTGCCTTTTGAATTTATTTCCGAAGCAATATCTGTGCTTCTTCGTCGATAAGAAAGTCCAAGGTATACAGTAAGCCTAAAGTGAAGCATTCGAATCTAAAACTGGGCTCACAGGAGAGGTACAAGTCATAGAAAGTTAGACTGTCAGTCCTCTTGTACTTAAGTCAGCATTGTGCCTTTTGTATTAAACTCGGATGTAATCTCTGTGTTTCATCGTCAATATAAACGGTCAAGGTATACACGAAACCTAAAGTCAAGCATCGGAATCTAAACCTGGACCCACAGGAGAGGTTCAAATCGTAGAAAGTGAGAGTGTCAGTCCTCTTGTGCTTAAGTCGGCCTTGTGCGTTTTGTATTAAATTCGGATGCAATTTCTGTGTTTCGTCGACAATAAGAAAGTCCTACGGATACAGTAAACCTGAAGTGAATCATCGGAATCTAAAACTGGACTCACAGAAGAGGTTCAAATCATAGAAAGTTAGAGAGTCAGTCCCCTTGTACTTATGTCGGCATTGTGCCTTTTGAATTTAATTCGGATACAATTTCTGTGTTTCATCGTCAATAAGGAGGTGCAAGGTATACAGGAAACCTGAAGTGAAGCATCGGAATCTAAAACTGGACTCACAGGAGAGGTTCAAATCATAGAAAGTGAGAGTGTCAGTCCTCTTGTACTTAAGTCGGCGTTGTGCCTTTTGTATTAAATTCGGATGCAATTTCTGTGTTTCATCGTCAATAAGAAGGTCCAAAGTATACACGAAACCTGAAGTCAAGCATCGGAAACTAAAACTGGACTCACAGGAGAGGTTCAAATCATTGAAAGTGAGAGTGTCAGTCCTCTTGAACTTAAGTCGGCATTGTGCCTTATGTATTAAATTCGGATGCATTTTCCGTGTTTCATCGTCAATAAGAAGGTCCAAGGGATACAGTAAACCTGAAGTGAAGCATCGGAATCTAAAACTGGACTCACAGGAGAGGTTCAAATCATAGAAAGTGAGAGTGTCAGTCCTCTTTTCCTTAAGTCGGCATTGTGCCTTTTGTATTAAATTCGGATGCAATTTCTGTGTTTCATCGTCAATAAGAGGGTCCAAGGTATACAGGAAACCTGAAGTGAAGCATCGGAATCTAAAACTGGACTCACAGGAGAGGTTCAAATCATAGAAACTGAGAGTGTCAGTCCCCTTGTACTTAAGTCGGCGTTGTGCCTTTTGTACTAAATTCGGATGCAATTTCTGTGTTTCATCGTCAATAAGAAGGTCCAAAGTATACACGAAACCTGAAGTCAAGCATCGGAAACTAAAACTGGACTTACAGGAGAGGTTGAAATCATTGAAAGTGAGAGTGTCAGTCCTCTTGAACTTAAGTCGGCATTGTGCCTTTTGTATTAAATTCGCATGCAATTTCCGTGTTTCATCGTCAATAAGAAGGTCCAAGGGATACAGTAAACCTGAAGTAAAGCATCAGAATCTAAAACTGGACTCACAGGAGAGGTTCAAATCATAGAAAGTGAGAGTGTCAGTCCGCTTGTACTGAAGTCGGCATTGTGCCTTTTGTATTAAGTTCGGATGCAATTTCTGTGTTTCATCGTCAATAAAATGGTCCAAGGTATACAGTAAACCTGAAGTGAAGCATCGGAATCTGAAACTGGACTCACAGGTTAGGTTCAATTCATAGAAAGTGAAAGTGTCAGTCCTCTTGTACTTAAGTCGGCATTGTGCCTTTTGTATGAAATTCGGATGCAATTGCTGTGTTTCATCGTCAATAAGAAGGTCCAAGGGATACAGTAGACCTGAAGTGAAGAATCGGAATCTAAAACTGGACTCATAGGAGAGGTCCAAATCATAGAAAGTGAGAGTGTCAGTCCTCTTGTACTTAACTCGGCATTGTGCCTTGTGTATTAAATTCGGATACAAATTCTGTGTTTCATCGTCAATAAGTAGGTCCAAGGGATACAGTAAACCTGAAGTGAAGCATCGGAGTCTAAAACTGGACTCACAGGAGAGGTTCAAATCATAGAAAGTGAGAGTGTCAGTCCTCTTGTACTTAAGTCGGCATTGTGCCTGTTGTATTAAATTCGGATGCAATTTCTGTGTTTCATCGTCAATTAGAAGGTCCAAGGTATACAGTAAACCTGAAGTGAAGCATCGGAGTCTAAAACTGGACTCACAGGGGAGGTTCAATTCATAGAATGTGAAAGTGTCAGTCCTCTCGTACTTAAGTCGGCGTTGTGCCTTTTGTATTAAATTCGGATGCAATTGCTGTGTTTCATCGTCAATAAGAATGTCCAAGGTATACAGTAAACCTGAAGTGAAGCATCGCAAAACTAAAACTGGTGTCACAGGAGAGGTTCAAATCATAGAAAGGTAGAGTGTCAGTCCTCTTGTACTGAAGTCGGCATTGTGCCTTTTCAATTTAAATCCGATGCAATTTCTGAGCTTCATCGTCAAAAAGAAGGTCCAAGGGATACAGTAAACCTGAAGTGAAAAATCGGAAACTAAAACTGGACTCACAGGAGAGGTTCAAATCATAGAAAGTGAGATTGTCAGTCCTCTTGTACTGAAGTCGGAATTAAGCCTTTTGTATTACATTCGGATGCAATTTCTGTGGTTCATTGTCAATAAGTAGGTGCAAGTGATACAGTAGACCTGAAGTGAAGCATCGGAATCTAAAACTTGACTCACAGGAGTTGTTCAAATCATAGAAATTGAGAGTGTCAGTCCTCTTGTACTTAAGTCAGCATTGGTCCTTTTTATTAAACACCGATGCAATTTCTGTGTCTCATCGTCAATAAGAACGTCCAAGGTATACACGAAACCTGAAGTCAAGCATCGGAATCTAAAACTGGACTCACAGGAGAGGTTCAAATCATAGAAAGTGAGAGTGTCAGTCCTCTTGTACTTAAGTCGGCCTTGTGCCTTTTGTATTAAACTCGGATGCAATTTCTTTGTTTCATCGTCAATAAGAAAGTCCAAGGGATACAGTAAACCTGAAGTGAATCATCGGAATCTAAAACTGGACTCACAGGAGAGGTTCAAATCATAGAAAGTGAGAGTTTGCAGTCCTCTTGTACTTAAGTCAGCATTGTGCCTTTTGTATTAAACTCGGATGCAATTTCTGTGTTTCATCGTCAATAAGAACGTCCAAGGTATACACGAAACCTGATGTCAAGCATCGGAATCTAAAACTGCACTCACAGGAGAGGTTCAAATCATAGAATGTGAGTGTGTCAGTCCTCTTGTACTTAAGTCGGCCTTGTGCCTTCTGTATTAAATTCGGATGCAATTTCTGGGTTTCATCGACAATAAGAAAGTCCAACGGATACAGTAAACCTGAAGTGAATCATCGGAATCTAAAATTGGACTCACAGAAGAGGTTCAAATCATTGAAAGTTAGAGAGTCAGTCCTCTTGTACTTATGTCGGCATTGTGATTTTTGAATTTAATTCGTATACAATTTCTGTGTTTCATCGTCAATAAGAAGGTGCAAGGTTTACAGGAAACCTGAAGTGAAGCATCGGAATCTAAAACTGGACTCACAGGGGAGGTTTAATACATAGAAAGTGAAAGTGTCAGTCCTCTTGTACTTAAGTCGGCATTGTGCCTTTTGTATTAAATTCGGATGCAATTGCTGTGTTTCATCGTCAATAAGAAAGTCCAAGGGATACAGTAAACCTGAAGTGAATCATCGGATTCTAAAACTGGACTCACAGAAGAGGTTCAAATCATAGAAAGTTAGAGAGTCAGTACTCTTGTACTTATGTCGGCATTGTGCCTTTTGAATTTAATTCGAATGCAATTTCTTGTTTTCATCGTCAATAAGAAGGTCCAATGTATACAGGAAACCTGAAGTGAAGCATCGGAATCTAAAACTGGACTCACAGGAGAGGTTCAAATCATAGAAAGTGAGAGTGTCAGTCCTCTTTTTCATAGGTCGGCATTGTGCCTTTTGTATTAAATTCGGATGCAATTTCGGTGTTTCATCGAAAATAAGAAGGTCCAAGGGATACAGTAGACCTGAAGTGAAGCATCGGAATGTAAAACTGGACTCATAGGAGAGGTTCAAATCATAGAAAGTGAGAAAGTCAGTCCTCTCGTACTTAAGTCGGCATTGTGCCTTTTGTATTGAATTCGGATACAATTTCTGTGATTCATCGTCCATAAGAAGGTCCAAGGGATACAGTAAGCCTGAAGTGAAGCATCGGAATCTAAAACTGGACTCACAGGAGTGGTTCAAATCATAGAAAGTGAGAGTGTCAGTCCTCTTGTACTTAAGTGGGCTTTGTGCCTTTTGTATTAAATTCGGATGCAATTTCTGTGTTTCATCGTCAATAAGAAGGTCCAAGGTATACAGTAAACCTGAAGTGAAGCATCGGAATCTAAAACTGGACTCACAGGGGAGGTTCAATTCATAGAAAGTGAAAGTGTCAGTCCTCTTGTACTTAAGTCGGCATTGTGCCTTTTGAATTTAATTCCGATGCAATTTCTGAGCTTCATCGTCAAAAAGAACGTCCAACGGATACAGTAAACCTGAAGTGAAAAATCGGAAGCTAAAACCGACCTCACAGGAGAGGTTCAAATCATAGAAAGTGAGATTGTCAGTCCTCTTGTACTTAAGTCGGCATTGTGAATTTTGTATTAAATTCGGATGCAATTTCTGTGTTTCATCGTCAATAAGAAGGTCCGAGGTATACAGGAAACCTGAAGTGAAGCATCGGAATCTAAAACTGGACTCACAGGAGAGGTTCAAATCATAGAAAGTGAGAGTGTCAGTCCTCTTGTACTAAAGTCGGCGATGTGCCTTTTGTATTAAATTCGGATGCAATTTCTGTGTTTCATGGTCAACAAGAAGGTCCAAAGTATACACGAAACCTGAAGTCAGGCATCGGAAACTAAAACTGGACTCACAGGAGGAGTTCAAATCATTGAAAGTGAGAGTGTGGGTCCTCTTGTACTTAAGTCGGCCTTGTGCCTTTTGTATTAAATTCGGATGCAACTTCTGTGTTTCTGCGACAATAAGATAGTCCAAGGGATACAGTAAACCTGAAGTGAATCATCGGAATCTCATACTGGACTCACAGGAGAGGTTCAAATCAAAGAAAGTGAGAGTGTCAGTCCTCTTTTCCTTAAGTCGGCAATGTGCCTTTTGTATTAAATTCGGATGCAATTTCTGTGTTTCATCGTCAATAAGAAGGTCCAAGGTATACAGGAAACCTGAAGTGTAGCATCGGAATCTAAAACTGGTCTCACAGGAGAGGTTCAAATCATAGAAAGTGTGAGTGTCAGTCCTCTTGTACTTAAGTCGGCATTGTGCCTTTTGTATTAAATTCGGATGCAATTTCTGTGTTTCATCGTCAATAAGAAGCTCCAGGGGATACAGTAGACCTGAAGTGAAGCATCAGAATCTAAAACTGGACTCACAGGAGAGGATCAAATCATAGAAAGTGAGAGTGTCAGTCCTCTTGTACTTAAGTCGGCATTGTGAATTTTGTATTAAATTCGGATACAATTTCTGTGTTTCATCGTAAATAAGAAGGTCCAAGGGATACAGTAAACCTGAAGTGAAGCATCGGAATCTAAAACTGGACTCACAGGAGAGGTTCAAATCATAGAAAGTGAGAGTGTCAGTCGTCTTGTACTTAAGTCGGCATTGTGCCTTTTGTATTAAATTCGGATGCAATTTCTGTGATTCATCGTCAATAAGAAGGTCCAAGGTATACAGTAAACCTGAAGTGAAGCATCGGAATCTAAAACTGGTCTCACTGGGGAGGTTCAATTCATAGAAAGTGAAAGTGTCAGTCCTCTTGTACTTAAGTCAGCATCGTGCCTTTTGTATTAAACTCGGATGCAATTTCTGTGTTTCATCGTCAATAAGAACGTCCAAGGTATACACAAAACCTGAAGTCAAGCAACGGAATCTAAAACTGCACTCACAAGAGAGGTTCAAATCATAGAAAGTGAGAGTGTCAGTCCTCTTGTACTTAAGTCGGCCTTGTGCCTTTTGTATTAAATTCGGATGCAATTTCTGTGTTTCATCGATAATAAGGAAGTCCAACGGATACAGTAAACCTGAAGTGAATCATCGGAATATAAAACTGGACTCACAGAAGAAGTTCAAATCATAGAAAATTGGAGGGTCAGTCCTCTTGTACTTATGTCGGCATTGTGCCTTTTGAATTTAATTCGGATACAATTTCTGTGTTTCATCGTCAATAAGAAGGTGCAAGGTATACAGGAAATTTGATGTGAAGCATCGGAATCTAAAACTGGACTCACAGGAGAGGTTCAAATCACAGAAAGTGAGAGTGTCAGTCCTCTTATCCTTAAGTCGGCACTGTGAATTTTGTATTAAATTCGGATGCAATTTCTGTGTTTCATCGTCAATAAGACGGTCCGAGGTATACAGGAGACCTGAAGTGAAGCATCGGAATCTAAAACTGGACTCACAGGAGAGGTTCAAATCATAGAAAGTGAGAGTGTCAGTCCTCTTGTACTTAAGTCGGCGATGTGCCTTTTGTATTTAATTCGGATGCAATTTCTGTGTTTCATGGTCAACAAGATGGTCCAAAGTATACACGAAACCTGAAGTCAGGCATCGGAAACTAAAACTGGACTCACAGGAGGGGTTCAAATCATTGAAAGTGAGAGTGTGAGTCCTCTTGTACTTAAGTCGGCCTTGTGCCTTTTGTATTAAATTCGGAAGCAATTTCTGTGTTTCTGCGACAATAAGATAGTCCAAGGGATACAGTAAACCTGAAGTGAATCATCGGAATCTCATACTGGACTCACAGGAGAGGTTCAAATCAAAGAAAGTGAGAGTGTCAGTCCTCTTTTCCTTAAGTCGGCATTGTGCCTTTTGTATTAAATTCGGAAGCAATTTCTGTGTTTCATCGTCAATAAGAAGGTCCAAGGTATACAGGAAACCTGAAGTGTAGCATCGGAATCTAAAACTGGCCTCACAGGAGAGGTTCAAATCATAGAAAGTGTGAGTGTCAGTCCTCTTGTACTTAAGTCGGCATTGTGCCTTTTGTATTAAATTCGGATGCAATTTCTGTGTTTTATCGTCAATAAGAAGCTCCAGGGGATACAGTAGACCTGAAGTGAAGCATCAGAATCTAAAACTGGACTCACAGGAGAGGATCAAATCATAGAAAGTGAGAGTGTCAGTCCTCTTGTACTTAAGTCGGCATTGTGAATTTTGTATTAAATTCGGATACAATTTCTGTGTTTCATCGTAAATAAGAAGGTCCAAGGGATACAGTAAACCTGAAGTGAAGCATCGGAATCTAAAACTGGACTCACAGGAGAGGTTTAAATCATAGAAAGTGAGAGTGTCAGTCGTCTTGTACTTAAGTCGGCATTGTGCCTTTTGTATTAAATTCGGATGCAATTTCTGTGATTCATCGTCAATAAGAAGGTCCAAGGTATACAGTAAACCTGAAGTGAAGCATCGGAATCTAAAACTGGTCTCACTGGGGAGGTTCAATTCATAGAAAGTGAAAGTGTCAGTCCTCTTGTACTTAAGTCGGCATTGTGCCTTTTGTATTAAATTCGGATGCAATTTCTGTGTTTCATCGTCAATAAGATGGTCCAAGGTATACAGGAAACCTGAAGTGTAGCATCGGAATCTAAAACTGGACTCACAGGAGAGGTTCAAATCATAGAAAGTGTGAGTGTCAGTCCTCTTGTACTTAAGTCGGCATTGTGCCTTTTGTATTAAATTCGTATACAATTTCTGTGTTTCATCGTCAATAAGAAGGTCCAAGGTATACAGTAAACCTGAAGTGAAGCATCGGAATCTAAAACTGGACTCACAGGAGAGGTTCAAATCATAGAAAGAGAGAGTGTCAGTCCTCTTGTACGTACGTCGGCATTGTGCCGTTTGTATCAAATTCGGATGCAATTTCTATGTTTCATCGTCAATAAGAAGGTCCAAGGTATACAGTAAACCTGAAGTGAAGCATCGGAATCCAAAACTGGACTCACAGGGGAGGTTCAATTCATAGAAAGTGAAAGTGTCAGTCCTCTTGTACTTAAGTCGGCATTGTGCCTTTTGTATTAAATTCGGATGCAATTGCTGTGTTTCATCGTCAATAAGAAAGTTCAAGGGATACAGTAAACCTGAAATGAATCATCGGAAACTAAAACAGGACTCACAGAAGAAGTTCAAATCGTAGAAAGTTAGAGAGTCAGTCCTCTTGTACTTATGTCGGCATTGTGCCTTTCGAATTTAATTCGGATGCAATTTCTGTGTTTCATTGTCTTTAAGAAGGTCTAAGGTATACAGGAAACCTGAAGTGAAGCATCGGAATCTAAAACTACACCCACAGGAGACGTTCAAATCATAGAAAGGTAGAGTGTCAGTCCTCTTGTACTTAAGTCGGCATTGTGCCTTTTGAATTTAATTCCGATGCAATTTCTGTGTTTCATCGTCAATAAGAACGTCCAAGGTATTCAAGAAACCTGAAGTCAAGCGTCGGAATCTGAAACTGGACTCACAGGAGGTGTTCAAATCATAGAAATTTAGAGAGTCAGTCCTCTTGTACTTATGTCGGCATTGTGCATTTCGAATTTAATTCGGATGCAATTTCTGTGTTTCATCGTCAATATGAAGGTCCAAGGTATACAGGAAACCTGAAGTGAAGCATCGGAATCTAAAACTGGACTCACTGGAGAGGTTCAAATCATAGAAAGTGAGAGTTTCAGTCCTCTTTTCCTTAAGTCGGCATTGTGCCTTTTGTATTAAATTCGGATGCAATTTCTGTGTTTCATCGTCAATAAGAAAGTCCAAGGGATACAGTAAACCTGAAGTGAATCATCGGAATCTAAAACTGGACTCACAGAAGAGGTTCAAATCATAGAAAGTTAGGGAGTCAGTCCTCTTGTACTTATGTCGGCATTGTGCCTTTTGAATTTAATTCGGATGCAATTTTTGTGTTTCATCGTCAATAAGAAGGTCCAAGGTATACAGTAAACCTGGAGTGAGGCATCGGAATCTAAAACTGGACACACAGGAGAGATTCAAATCATAGAAAGAGAGAGTGTCAGTCCTCTTGTACTTAAGTCGGCATTGTGCCGTTTGTATTAAATTCGGATGCAATTTCTGTGTTTCATCGTCAATAAGAAGGTCCAAGGTATACAGTAAGCCTGAAGTGAAGCATCGGAATCCAAAACTGGACTCACAGGGGAGGTTCAATTCATAGAAAGTGAAAGTGTCAGTCCTCTTGTACTTAAGTCGGCATTGTGCCTTTTGTATTAAATTCGGATGCAATTGCTGTGTTTCATCGTCAATAAGAAACTCCAAGGGATACAGTAAACCTGAAATGAATCGTTGGAAACTAAAACAGGACTCACAGAAGAAGTTCAAATCATAGAAAGTTAGAGAGTCAGTCCTCTTGTACTTATGTCGGCATAGTGCGTTTCGAATTTAATTCGGATGCAATTTCTGTGTTTCATCGTCTTTAAGAAGGTCCAAGGTATACAGGAAACCTGAAGTGAAGCATCGGAATCTAAAACTGGACTCACAGGAGAGGTTCAAATCATAGAAAGGTAGAGTGTCAGTCCTCTTGTACTTAAGTCGGCATTGTGCCTTTTGTATTAAATTCGGATGCAATTTCTGTGTTTCATCGTCAATAAGAAGGTCCAGGGGATACAGTAGACCTGAAGTGAAGCATCAGAATCTAAAACTGGACTCCCAGGAGAGGTTCAATTCATAGAAAGTGAAAGTGTCAGTCCTCTTGTACTTAAGTCGGCATTGTGCCTTTTGTATTAAATTCGGATGCAATTTCTGTGTTTCATCGTCAATAAGAAGGTTCAAGGTATACAGTAAACCTGAAATGAAGCATCGGAATCTAAAACTGGACTCACAGGGCAGGTTCAATTCATAGAAAGTGAAAGTGTCAGTCCTCTTGTACTTAAGTCGGCATTGTGCCTATTGTATTAAATTCGGATGCAATTGTTGTGTTTCATCGTCAATAAGAAGGTCCAAGGTATTCAGGAAACCAGAAGTGAAGCATCAGAAACTAAAACTGGGCTCACAGGAGAGGTTCAAAACATAGAAAGTGAGAGTGTCTATCCTCTCGTACTTAAGTCGGCATTATGCCTTTTGTATTAAATTCGGATGCGATTTCTGTGTTTCATCGTCAATAAGAGTTTCCAAGGGATACAGTAAACCTGAAGTGAAGCATCGGAATCTAAAACTGGACTCACAGGAGAGGTTCAAATCATAGAAAGTGAGAGTGTCAGTCGTCTTGTACTTAAGTCGGCATTGTGCCTTTTGTATTAAATTCGGATGCAATTTCTGTGATTCATCGTCAATAAGAAGGTCCAAGGTATACAGTAAACCTGAAGTGAAGCATCGGAATCTAAAACTGGTCTCACTGGGGAGGTTCAATTCATAGAAAGTGAAAGTGTCAGTCCTCTTGTACTTAAGTCAGCATCGTGCCTTTTGTATTAAACTCGGATGCAACTTCTGTGTTTCATCGTCAATAAGAACGTCCAAGGTATACACAAAACCTGAAGTCAAGCAACGGAATCTAAAACTGCACTCACAAGAGAGGTTCAAATCATAGAAAGTGAGAGTGTCAGTCCTCTTGTACTTAAGTCGGCCTTGTGCCTTTTGTATTAAATTCGGATGCAATTTCTGTGTTTCATCGATAATAAGGAAGTCCAACGGATACAGTAAACCTGAAGTGAATCATCGGAATATAAAACTGGACTCACAGAAGAAGTTCAAATCATAGAAAATTGGAGGGTCAGTCCTCTTGTACTTATGTCGGCATTGTGCCTTTTGAATTTAACTCGGATACAATTTCTGTGTTTCATCGTCAATAAGAAGGTGCAAGGTATACAGGAAATTTGATGTGAAGCATCGGAATCTAAAACTGGACTCACAGGAGAGGTTCAAATCACAGAAAGTGAGAGTGTCAGTCCTCTTATCCTTAAGTCGGCACTGTGAATTTTGTATTAAATTCGGATGCAATTTCTGTGTTTCATCGTCAATAAGACGGTCCGAGGTATACAGGAGACCTGAAGTGAAGCATCGGAATCTAAAACTGGACTCACAGGAGAGGTTCAAATCATAGAAAGTGAGAGTGTCAGTCCTCTTGTACTTAAGTCGGCGATGTGCCTTTTGTATTTAATTCGGATGCAATTTCTGTGTTTCATGGTCAACAAGATGGTCCAAAGTATACACGAAACCTGAAGTCAGGCATCGGAAACTAAAACTGGACTCACAGGAGGGGTTCAAATCATTGAAAGTGAGAGTGTGAGTCCTCTTGTACTTAAGTCGGCCTTGTGCCTTTTGTATTAAATTCGGAAGCAATTTCTGTGTTTCTGCGACAATAAGATAGTCCAAGGGATACAGTAAACCTGAAGTGAATCATCGGAATCTCATACTGGACTCACAGGAGAGGTTCAAATCAAAGAAAGTGAGAGTGTCAGTCCTCTTTTCCTTAAGTCGGCATTGTGCCTTTTGTATTAAATTCGGAAGCAATTTCTGTGTTTCATCGTCAATAAGAAGGTCCAAGGTATACAGGAAACCTGAAGTGTAGCATCGGAATCTAAAACTGGCCTCACAGGAGAGGTTCAAATCATAGAAAGTGTGAGTGTCAGTCCTCTTGTACTTAAGTCGGCATTGTGCCTTTTGTATTAAATTCGGATGCAATTTCTGTGTTTTATCGTCAATAAGAAGCTCCAGGGGATACAGTAGACCTGAAGTGAAGCATCAGAATCTAAAACTGGACTCACAGGAGAGGATCAAATCATAGAAAGTGAGAGTGTCAGTCCTCTTGTACTTAAGTCGGCATTGTGAATTTTGTATTAAATTCGGATACAATTTCTGTGTTTCATCGTAAATAAGAAGGTCCAAGGGATACAGTAAACCTGAAGTGAAGCATCGGAATCTAAAACTGGACTCACAGGAGAGGTTTAAATCATAGAAAGTGAGAGTGTCAGTCGTCTTGTACTTAAGTCGGCATTGTGCCTTTTGTATTAAATTCGGATGCAATTTCTGTGATTCATCGTCAATAAGAAGGTCCAAGGTATACAGTAAACCTGAAGTGAAGCATCGGAATCTAAAACTGGTCTCACTGGGGAGGTTCAATTCATAGAAAGTGAAAGTGTCAGTCCTCTTGTACTTAAGTCGGCATTGTGCCTTTTGTATTAAATTCGGATGCAATTTCTGTGTTTCATCGTCAATAAGATGGTCCAAGGTATACAGGAAACCTGAAGTGTAGCATCGGAATCTAAAACTGGACTCACAGGAGAGGTTCAAATCATAGAAAGTGTGAGTGTCAGTCCTCTTGTACTTAAGTCGGCATTGTGCCTTTTGTATTAAATTCGTATACAATTTCTGTGTTTCATCGTCAATAAGAAGGTCCAAGGTATACAGTAAACCTGAAGTGAAGCATCGGAATCTAAAACTGGACTCACAGGAGAGGTTCAAATCATAGAAAGAGAGAGTGTCAGTCCTCTTGTACGTACGTCGGCATTGTGCCGTTTGTATCAAATTCGGATGCAATTTCTATGTTTCATCGTCAATAAGAAGGTCCAAGGTATACAGTAAACCTGAAGTGAAGCATCGGAATCCAAAACTGGACTCACAGGGGAGGTTCAATTCATAGAAAGTGAAAGTGTCAGTCCTCTTGTACTTAAGTCGGCATTGTGCCTTTTGTATTAAATTCGGATGCAATTGCTGTGTTTCATCGTCAATAAGAAAGTTCAAGGGATACAGTAAACCTGAAATGAATCATCGGAAACTAAAACAGGACTCACAGAAGAAGTTCAAATCGTAGAAAGTTAGAGAGTCAGTCCTCTTGTACTTATGTCGGCATTGTGCCTTTCGAATTTAATTCGGATGCAATTTCTGTGTTTCATTGTCTTTAAGAAGGTCTAAGGTATACAGGAAACCTGAAGTGAAGCATCGGAATCTAAAACTACACCCACAGGAGACGTTCAAATCATAGAAAGGTAGAGTGTCAGTCCTCTTGTACTTAAGTCGGCATTGTGCCTTTTGAATTTAATTCCGATGCAATTTCTGTGTTTCATCGTCAATAAGAACGTCCAAGGTATACAAGAAACCTGAAGTCAAGCGTCGGAATCTGAAACTGGACTCACAGGAGGTGTTCAAATCATAGAAATTTAGAGAGTCAGTCCTCTTGTACTTATGTCGGCATTGTGCATTTCGAATTTAATTCGGATGCAATTTCTGTGTTTCATCGTCAATATGAAGGTCCAAGGTATACAGGAAACCTGAAGTGAAGCATCGGAATCTAAAACTGGACTCACTGGAGAGGTTCAAATAATAGAAAGTGAGAGTTTCAGTCCTCTTTTCCTTAAGTCGGCATTGTGCCTTTTGTATTAAATTCGGATGCAATTTCTGTGTTTCATCGTCAATAAGAAAGTCCAAGGGATACAGTAAACCTAAAGTGAATCATCGGAATCTAAAACTGGACTCACAGAAGAGGTTCAAATCATAGAAAGTTAGAGAGTCAGTCCTCTTGTACTTATGTCGGCATTGTGCCTTTTGAATTTAATTCGGATGCAATTTTTGTGTTTCATCGTCAATAAGAAGGTCCAAGGTATACAGTAAACCTGGAGTGAGGCATCGGAATCTAAAACTGGACACACAGGAGAGATTCAAATCATAGAAAGAGAGAGTGTCAGTCCTCTTGTACTTAAGTCGGCATTGTGCATTTCGAATTTAATTCGGATGCAATTTCTGTGTTTCATCGTCAATATGAAGGTCCAAGGTATACAGGAAACCTGAAGTGAAGCATCGGAATCTAAAACTGGACTCACTGGAGAGGTTCAAATCATAGAAAGTGAGAGTTTCAGTCCTCTTTTCCTTAAGTCGGCATTGTGCCTTTTGTATTAAATTCGGATGCAATTTCTGTGTTTCATCGTCAATAAGAAAGTCCAAGGGATACAGTAAACCTAAAGTGAATCATCGGAATCTAAAACTGGACTCACAGAAGAGGTTCAAATCATAGAAAGTTAGAGAGTCAGTCCTCTTGTACTTATGTCGGCATTGTGCCTTTTGAATTTAATTCGGATGCAATTTTTGTGTTTCATCGTCAATAAGAAGGTCCAAGGTATACAGTAAACCTGGAGTGAGGCATCGGAATCTAAAACTGGACACACAGGAGAGATTCAAATCATAGAAAGAGAGAGTGTCAGTCCTCTTGTACTTAAGTCGGCATTGTGCCGTTTGTATTAAATTCGGATGCAATTTCTGTGTTTCATCGTCAATAAGAAGGTCCAAGGTATACAGTAAACCTGAAGTGAAGCATCGGAATCTAAAACTGGTCTCACTGGGGAGGTTCAATTCATAGAAAGTGAAAGTGTCAGTCCTCTTGTACTTAAGTCAGCATCGTGCCTTTTGTATTAAACTCGGATGCAATTTCTGTGTTTCATCGTCAATAAGAACGTCCAAGGTATACACAAAACCTGAAGTCAAGCAACGGAATCTAAAACTGCACTCACAAGAGAGGTTCAAATCATAGAAAGTGAGAGTGTCAGTCCTCTTGTACTTAAGTCGGCCTTGTGCCTTTTGTATTAAATTCGGATGCAATTTCTGTGTTTCATCGATAATAAGGAAGTCCAACGGATACAGTAAACCTGAAGTGAATCATCGGAATATAAAACTGGACTCACAGAAGAAGTTCAAATCATAGAAAATTGGAGGGTCAGTCCTCTTGTACTTATGTCGGCATTGTGCCTTTTGAATTTAACTCGGATACAATTTCTGTGTTTCATCGTCAATAAGAAGGTGCAAGGTATACAGGAAATTTGATGTGAAGCATCGGAATCTAAAACTGGACTCACAGGAGAGGTTCAAATCACAGAAAGTGAGAGTGTCAGTCCTCTTATCCTTAAGTCGGCACTGTGAATTTTGTACTAAATTCGGATGCAATTTCTGTGTTTCATCGTCAATAAGACGGTCCGAGGTATACAGGAGACCTGAAGTGAAGCATCGGAATCTAAAACTGGACTCACAGGAGAGGTTCAAATCATAGAAAGTGAGAGTGTCAGTCCTCTTGTACTTAAGTCGGCGATGTGCCTTTTGTATTTAATTCGGATGCAATTTCTGTGTTTCATGGTCAACAAGATGGTCCAAAGTATACACGAAACCTGAAGTCAGGCATCGGAAACTAAAACTGGACTCACAGGAGGGGTTCAAATCATTGAAAGTGAGAGTGTGAGTCCTCTTGTACTTAAGTCGGCCTTGTGCCTTTTGTATTAAATTCGGAAGCAATTTCTGTGTTTCTGCGACAATAAGATAGTCCAAGGGATACAGTAAACCTGAAGTGAATCATCGGAATCTCATACTGGACTCACAGGAGAGGTTCAAATCAAAGAAAGTGAGAGTGTCAGTCCTCTTTTCCTTAAGTCGGCATTGTGCCTTTTGTATTAAATTCGGAAGCAATTTCTGTGTTTCATCGTCAATAAGAAGGTCCAAGGTATACAGGAAACCTGAAGTGTAGCATCGGAATCTAAAACTGGCCTCACAGGAGAGGTTCAAATCATAGAAAGTGTGAGTGTCAGTCCTCTTGTACTTAAGTCGGCATTGTGCCTTTTGTATTAAATTCGGATGCAATTTCTGTGTTTTATCGTCAATAAGAAGCTCCAGGGGATACAGTAGACCTGAAGTGAAGCATCAGAATCTAAAACTGGACTCACAGGAGAGGATCAAATCATAGAAAGTGAGAGTGTCAGTCCTCTTGTACTTAAGTCGGCATTGTGAATTTTGTATTAAATTCGGATACAATTTCTGTGTTTCATCGTAAATAAGAAGGTCCAAGGGATACAGTAAACCTGAAGTGAAGCATCGGAATCTAAAACTGGACTCACAGGAGAGGTTTAAATCATAGAAAGTGAGAGTGTCAGTCGTCTTGTACTTAAGTCGGCATTGTGCCTTTTGTATTAAATTCGGATGCAATTTCTGTGATTCATCGTCAATAAGAAGGTCCAAGGTATACAGTAAACCTGAAGTGAAGCATCGGAATCTAAAACTGGTCTCACTGGGGAGGTTCAATTCATAGAAAGTGAAAGTGTCAGTCCTCTTGTACTTAAGTCGGCATTGTGCCTTTTGTATTAAATTCGGATGCAATTTCTGTGTTTCATCGTCAATAAGATGGTCCAAGGTATACAGGAAACCTGAAGTGTAGCATCGGAATCTAAAACTGGACTCACAGGAGAGGTTCAAATCATAGAAAGTGTGAGTGTCAGTCCTCTTGTACTTAAGTCGGCATTGTGCCTTTTGTATTAAATTCGTATACAATTTCTGTGTTTCATCGTCAATAAGAAGGTCCAAGGTATACAGTAAACCTGAAGTGAAGCATCGGAATCTAAAACTGGACTCACAGGAGAGGTTCAAATCATAGAAAGAGAGAGTGTCAGTCCTCTTGTACGTACGTCGGCATTGTGCCGTTTGTATCAAATTCGGATGCAATTTCTATGTTTCATCGTCAATAAGAAGGTCCAAGGTATACAGTAAACCTGAAGTGAAGCATCGGAATCCAAAACTGGACTCACAGGGGAGGTTCAATTCATAGAAAGTGAAAGTGTCAGTCCTCTTGTACTTAAGTCGGCATTGTGCCTTTTGTATTAAATTCGGATGCAATTGCTGTGTTTCATCGTCAATAAGAAAGTTCAAGGGATACAGTAAACCTGAAATGAATCATCGGAAACTAAAACAGGACTCACAGAAGAAGTTCAAATCGTAGAAAGTTAGAGAGTCAGTCCTCTTGTACTTATGTCGGCATTGTGCCTTTCGAATTTAATTCGGATGCAATTTCTGTGTTTCATTGTCTTTAAGAAGGTCTAAGGTATACAGGAAACCTGAAGTGAAGCATCGGAATCTAAAACTACACCCACAGGAGACGTTCAAATCATAGAAAGGTAGAGTGTCAGTCCTCTTGTACTTAAGTCGGCATTGTGCCTTTTGAATTTAATTCCGATGCAATTTCTGTGTTTCATCGTCAATAAGAACGTCCAAGGTATACAAGAAACCTGAAGTCAAGCGTCGGAATCTGAAACTGGACTCACAGGAGGTGTTCAAATCATAGAAATTTAGAGAGTCAGTCCTCTTGTACTTATGTCGGCATTGTGCATTTCGAATTTAATTCGGATGCAATTTCTGTGTTTCATCGTCAATATGAAGGTCCAAGGTATACAGGAAACCTGAAGTGAAGCATCGGAATCTAAAACTGGACTCACTGGAGAGGTTCAAATAATAGAAAGTGAGAGTTTCAGTCCTCTTTTCCTTAAGTCGGCATTGTGCCTTTTGTATTAAATTCGGATGCAATTTCTGTGTTTCATCGTCAATAAGAAAGTCCAAGGGATACAGTAAACCTAAAGTGAATCATCGGAATCTAAAACTGGACTCACAGAAGAGGTTCAAATCATAGAAAGTTAGAGAGTCAGTCCTCTTGTACTTATGTCGGCATTGTGCCTTTTGAATTTAATTCGGATGCAATTTTTGTGTTTCATCGTCAATAAGAAGGTCCAAGGTATACAGTAAACCTGGAGTGAGGCATCGGAATCTAAAACTGGACACACAGGAGAGATTCAAATCATAGAAAGAGAGAGTGTCAGTCCTCTTGTACTTAAGTCGGCATTGTGCATTTCGAATTTAATTCGGATGCAATTTCTGTGTTTCATCGTCAATATGAAGGTCCAAGGTATACAGGAAACCTGAAGTGAAGCATCGGAATCTAAAACTGGACTCACTGGAGAGGTTCAAATAATAGAAAGTGAGAGTTTCAGTCCTCTTTTCCTTAAGTCGGCATTGTGCCTTTTGTATTAAATTCGGATGCAATTTCTGTGTTTCATCGTCAATAAGAAAGTCCAAGGGATACAGTAAACCTAAAGTGAATCATCGGAATCTAAAACTGGACTCACAGAAGAGGTTCAAATCATAGAAAGTTAGAGAGTCAGTCCTCTTGTACTTATGTCGGCATTGTGCCTTTTGAATTTAATTCGGATGCAATTTTTGTGTTTCATCGTCAATAAGAAGGTCCAAGGTATACAGTAAACCTGGAGTGAGGCATCGGAATCTAAAACTGGACACACAGGAGAGATTCAAATCATAGAAAGAGAGAGTGTCAGTCCTCTTGTACTTAAGTCGGCATTGTGCATTTCGAATTTAATTCGGATGCAATTTCTGTGTTTCATCGTCAATATGAAGGTCCAAGGTATACAGGAAACCTGAAGTGAAGCATCGGAATCTAAAACTGGACTCACTGGAGAGGTTCAAATCATAGAAAGTGAGAGTTTCAGTCCTCTTTTCCTTAAGTCGGCATTGTGCCTTTTGTATTAAATTCGGATGCAATTTCTGTGTTTCATCGTCAATAAGAAAGTCCAAGGGATACAGTAAACCTAAAGTGAATCATCTGAATCTAAAACTGGACTCACAGAAGAGGTTCAAATCATAGAAAGTTAGAGAGTCAGTCCTCTTGTACTTATGTCGGCATTGTGCCTTTTGAATTTAATTCGGATGCAATTTTTGTGTTTCATCGTCAATAAGAAGGTCCAAGGTATACAGTAAACCTGGAGTGAGGCATCGGAATCTAAAACTGGACACACAGGAGAGATTCAAATCATAGAAAGAGAGAGTGTCAGTCCTCTTGTACTTAAGTCGGCATTGTGCCGTTTGTATTAAATTCGGATGCAATTTCTGTGTTTCATCGTCAATAAGAAGGTCCAAGGTATACAGTAAACCTGAAGTGAAGCATCGGAATCCAAAACTGGACTCACAGGGGAGGTTCAATTCATAGAAAGTGAAAGTGTCAGTCCTCTTGTACTTAAGTCGGCATTGTGCCTTTTGTATTAAATTCGGATGCAATTGCTGTGTTTCATCGTCAATAAGAAACTCCAAGGGATACAGTAAACCTGAAATGAATCGTTGGAAACTAAAACAGGACTCACAGAAGAAGTTCAAATCATAGAAAGTTAGAGAGTCAGTCCTCTTGTACTTATGTCGGCATAGTGCGTTTCGAATTTAATTCGGATGCAATTTCTGTGTTTCATCGTCTTTAAGAAGGTCCAAGGTATACAGGAAACCTGAAGTGAAGCATCGGAATCTAAAACTGAACTCACAGGAGAGGTTCAAATCATAGAAAGGTAGAGTGTCAGTCCTCTTGTACTTAAGTCGGCATTGTGCCTTTTGTATTAAATTCGGATGCAATTTCTGTGTTTCATCGTCAATAAGAAGGTCCAGGGGATACAGTAGACCTGAAGTGAAGCATCAGAATCTAAAACTGGACTCCCAGGAGAGGTTCAATTCATAGAAAGTGAAAGTGTCAGTCCTCTTGTACTTAAGTCGGCATTGTGCCTTTTGTATTAAATTCGGATGCAATTTCTGTGTTTCATCGTCAATAAGAAGGTTCAAGGTATACAGTAAACCTGAAATGAAGCATCGGAATCTAAAACTGGACTCACAGGGCAGGTTCAATTCATAGAAAGTGAAAGTGTCAGTCCTCTTGTACTTAAGTCGGCATTGTGCCTATTGTATTAAATTCGGATGCAATTGTTGTGTTTCATCGTCAATAAGAAGGTCCAAGGTATACAGGAAACCAGAAGTGAAGCATCAGAAACTAAAACTGGGCTCACAGGAGAGGTTCAAAACATAGAAAGTGAGAGTGTCTATCCTCTCGTACTTAAGTCGGCATTATGCCTTTTGTATTAAATTCGGATGCGATTTCTGTGTTTCATCGTCAATAAGAGTTTCCAAGGGATACAGTAAACCTGAAGTGAAGCATCGTAATCTAAAACTGGACTCAAAGGAGAGGTTCAAATCATAGAAAGTGAGAGTTTCAGTCCTCTTTTCCTTAAGTCGGCATTGTGCCTTTTGTATTAAATTCGGATGCAATTTCTGTGTTTCATCGTCAATAAGAAGGTCCAAGGGATACAGTAGACCTGAAGTAAAGCATCAGAATCTAAAACTGGACTCACAGTTGAGGTTCAAATCATAGAATGTGAGAGTGTCAGTCCTCTTGTACTTAAGTCGGCATTGTGAATTTTGTATTAAATTCGGATACAATTTCTGTTTTTCATCGTCAATAAGAAGGTCCAAGGTATACCGTAAACCTGAAGTGAAGAATCGGAATCTAAAACTGGACTCACAGGAGAGGTTCAAATCATAGAAAGTGAGAGTGTCAGTCCTCTTGTACTTATGTCGGCATTGTGCCCTTTGTTTTAAATTCGGATGCAATTTCTGTGTTTCATCGTCAATAAGAAGGTCCAAGGTATAAAGTAAACCTTAAGTGAAGCATCGGAATCTAAAACTGGACTCACAGGGGAGGTTCAATTCATAGAAAGTGAAAGTGTCAGTCCTCTTGTACTTAAGTCGGCATTGTGCCTTTTGTATTAAATTCGGATGCAATTGCTGTGTTTCATCGTCAATAAGATGGTCCAAGGTATACAGTAGACCTGAAGGGAAGCATCAGAATCCAAAACTGGGCTCACAGGAGAGGTTCAAATCATAGAAAGTGAGAGTGTCAGTCCTCTTGTACTTAAGTCGGCATTGTGTCTTTTGAATTTAATTCCGATGCAATTTCTGTGCTTCATCGTCAAAAAGAAGGTCCAACGGATACAAAAAACCTGAAGTAAAAAATCGGAATCTAAAACTGGACTCACAGGAGAGGTTCAAATCATAGAAAGTGAGAGTGTCAGTCCTCTTGTACTCAAGTCGGCATTATGCCTTTTGTATTAAATTCGGATGCAATTTCTGTGTTTCATCGTCATTAAGAAGGTCCAAGGTATACAGTAAACCTGAAGTGAAGCATCGGAATCTAAAACTGGACTCACAGGGGAGGTTCAATTCATAGAAAGTGAAAGTGTCAGTCCTCTTGTACTTAAGTCGGCATTGTGCCTTTTGTATTAAATTCGGATGCAATTGCTGTGTTTCATCGTCAATAAGAAGTTCCAAGGTATACAGGAAACCAGAAGTGAAGCATCGGAATCTAAAACTGGGCTCACAGGAGAGGTTCAAATCATAGAAAGTGAGAGTGTCAGTCCTCTTGTACTTAAGTCGGCATTGTGTCTTTTGAATTTAATTCCGATGCAATTTCTGAGCTTCATCGTCAAAAAGAAGGTCCAACGGATACAAAAAACCTGAAGTAAAAAATCGGAATCTAAAACTGTACTCACAGGGGAGTTTCAATTCCTAGAAAGAGAAAGTGTCAGTCCTCTTGTACTTAAGTCAGCATTGTGCTTTTTGTATTAAATTCGGATGCAATTGCTGTGTTTCATCGTCAATAAAAAGGTCCATTATATACAGGAAACCAGAAGTGAAGCGTCGGAATCTAAAACTGGGCTTACAGGAGAGGTTCAAATCATAGAAAGTGAGAGTGTCTATCCTCTCGTACTTAAGTCAGCATTATGCCTTTTGTATTAAATTGGGATGCGATTTCTGTGTTTCATCGTCAATTAGAGGGTCCAAGGGATACAGTAAACCTGAAGTGAAGCATCGGAATCTAGAACTGGACTCCCAGGAGACGTTCAAATCATAGAAATGTAGAGTGTCAGTCCTCTTGTTCTTAAGTCGGCATTGTGCCTTTTGAATTTAATTCCGATGCAATTTCTGTGTTTCATCGTCAATAAGAACGTCCAAGGTATACACGACACCTGAAGTCAAGCATCGGAATCTGAAACTGGACTCACAGCAGGTGTTCAAATCATAGAAAGTGATAGTGTCAGTCCTGTTGTACTCAAGTTGGCATTGTGCCTTGTGTATTAAATTAGGATGCAATTTCTGTGTTTCATCGTCAATAAGAACGTCCAGGGTGTAAACAAAGCCTGAAGTCCAGCATCGGAATCTAAAACTGGTCTCACAGGAGAGGTTCAAATCATAGAAAGTGAGAGTGTCAGTCCTCTTGTACTTAAGTCGGCATTGTGAATTTTGTATTAAATTCGGATACAATTCCTGTGTATCATCGTCAATAAGAAGGTCCAAGGGATACAGTAAACCTGAAGTGAAGCATCGGAATCTAAAACTGGACTCACAGGAGAGGTTCAAATCATAGAAAGTGAGACTGACAGTCCTCTTATACTTAAGTCGGCATTGTGCCTTTTGTATTAAAATTCGGATGCAATTTCTTTGTTTCATCGTCAATATGAAGGTCCAAGGTATACATTAAACCTGAAGTGAAGCATCGGAATTCAAAACTGGACTTACAGAGGAGGTTCAATTCATAGAAAGTGTAAGTGTCAGTCGTCTTCTACTTAAGTCGGCATTGTGCCTTTTGTATTAAATTCAGATGCAATTGCTGTGTTTCATCGTCAATAAGAAGGTCCAAGGTATACAGGAAACCAGAAGTGAAGCATTGGAATCTAAAACTGGGCTCACAGGAGAGGTTCAAATCATAGAAAGTGAGAGTGTCTATCCTCTCGTACTTATGTCGGCATTATGCATTTTGTATTAAATTCGGGTGCGATTTCTGTGTTTCATCGTCAATATGAGGGTCCAAGGGATACAGTAAACCTGAAGTGAAGCATCGGGATCTAAAACTGGACTCACTGGAGAGGTTCAAGTCATAGAAAGTGTGTGTGTCACTCCTCTTGTACTTAAGTCGGCATTGTGCCTTTTGTATGAAATTCCGATACAATTTCTGTGTTTCATCGTCACTAAGAAGGTCCAAGGGATACAGTAAACCTGAAGTGAAGCATCGGAATCTAAAACTGGACTCACAGGAGAGGTTCAAATCATAGAAAGTGAGAGTGTCAGTCCTCTTGTACTTAAGTTGGCATTGTGCCGTTTGTATTAATTTCGGATGCAATTTCTGTGTTTCATCCTCAATAAGAAGGTCCAAGGTTTTCAGGAAACCTGAAGTGAAGCATCGGAATCTAAAACTGGACTCACAGGAGAGGTTCTAATCATAGAAAGTGAGAGTTTCAGTCCTCTTTTCCTTAAGTCGGCATTGTGCCTTTTGTATCAAATTCGGATGCAATTTCTGTGTTTCATCGTCAATAAGAAGGTCCAAGGTATACAGTAAACCTGAAGTGAAGCATCGGAATCTAAAACTGGACTCACAGGGGAGGTTCAATTCATAGAAAGTGAAAGTGTCAGTCCTCTTGTACTTAAGTCGGCATTGTGCCTTTTGTATTAAATTCGGATGCAATTGCTGTGTTTCATCGTCAATAAGAAAGTCCAAGGGATACAGTAAACCTGAAGTGAATCTTCGGAAACTAAAACTGGACTCACAGAAGAGGTTCAAATCATAGAAAGTTAGAAAGTCAGTCCTCTTGTACTTATGTCGGCATTGTGCCTTTCGAATTTAATTCGGATGCAATTTCTGTGTTTCATCGTCAATAAGAAGGTCCAAGGTTTTCAGGAAACCTGAAGTGAAGCATCGGAATCTAAAACTGGACTCACAGGAGAGGTTCAAATCATAGAAAGTGAGAGTTTCAGTCCTCTTTTCCTTAAGTCGGCATTGTGCCTTTTGTATTAAATTCGGATGCAATTTCTGTGTTTCATCGTCAATAAGAAGGTCCAAGGGATACAGTAGACCTGAAGTGAAGCATCAGAATCTAAAACTGGACTCACAGGCGAGGTTCAAATCATAGAATGTGAGAGTGTCAGTCCTCTTGTACTTAAGTCGGCATTGTGAATTTTGTATTAAATTCGGATACAATTTCTGTTTTTCATCGTCAATAGGAAGGTCCAAGGTATACAGTAAACCTGAAGTGAAGCATCGGAATCTAAAACTGGACTCACAGGAGAGGTTCAAATCATAGAAAGTGAGAGTGTCAGTCCTCTTGTACTTATGTCGGCATTGTGTCTTTTGTATTATATTCGGATGCAATTTCTGTGTTCCATCGTCAATAAGAAGGTCGAAGGTATACAGTACACCTGAAGTGAAGCATCGGAATCTAAAACTGGACTCACAGGAGAGGTTCAAATCATAGAAAGTGAGAGTGTCAGTCCTCTTGTACTTATGTCGGCATTGTGCCTTTTGTATTATATTCGGATGCAATTTCTGTGTTTCATCGTCAATAAGAAGGTCCAAGGTATAAAGTAAACCTGAAGTGAAGCATCGGAATCTAAAACTGGACTCACAGGAGAGGCTCAAATCATAGAAAGTGAAAGTGTCAGTCCTCTTGTACTTAAGTCGGCATTGTGCCTTTTGTATCAAATTCGGATGCAATTGCTGTGTTTCATCGTCAATAAGAAGTTCCAAGGTATACAGGAAACCAGAAGTGAAGCATCGGAATCTAAAACTGGGCTCACAGGAGAGGTTCATATCATAGAAAGTGAGAGTGTCAGTCCTCTTGTACTTTTGTCGGCATTGTGCCCTTTGAATTTAATTCGGATGCAATTTCTGTGTTTCATCGTCAATAAGAAGGTCCAAGGTATACAGTAAACCTGAAGTGAGGCATCGGAATCTAAAACTGGACTCACAGGAGAGGTTTAAATCATAGAAAGTGAGAGTGTCAGTCCTGTTGTACTTACGTCGGCGTTGTGAATTTTATATTAAATTCGGATACAATTTCTGAGTTTCATCGTCAATAAGAAGGTACAAGAAATACAGTAAACCTGAAGTGAAGCATCGGAATCTAAAACTGGACTCACAGGAGAGGTTCAAATCATAGAATGTGAGAGTGTCAGTCCTCTTGTACTTAAGTCGGCATTGTGCCTTTTGAATTAAATTTGGATGCAATTTCTGACTTTCATCGTGAATAAGAAGGTCCAAGGTATACAGTAAACCTGAAGTGAAGCATCGGAATCTAAAACTGGACTCACAGGGGAGGTTCAATTCATAGAAAGTGAAAGTGTCAGAACTCTTGTACTTAAGTCGGCATTGTGCCTTTTGTAATTAATTCGGATGCAATTGCTGTGTTTCATCGTCAATAAGAAAGTCCAAGGGATACAGTAAACCTGAAGTGAATCTTCGGAAACTAAAACTGGACTCACAGAAGAGGTTCAAATAATAGAAAGTTAGAGAGTCAATCCTCTTGTACTTATGTCGGCATTGTGCCTTTCGAATTTAATTCGGATGCAATTTTTGTGTTTCATCGTCAATAAGAAGGTCCAAGGTTTTCAGGAAACCTGAAGTGAAGCATCGGAATCTAAAACTGGACTCACAGGAGAGGTTCAAATCATAGAAAGTGAGAGTTTCAGTCCTCTTTTCCTTAAGTGGGCATTGTGCCTTTTGTATTAAATTCGGATGCAATTTCTGTGTTTCATCGTCAATAAGAAGGTCCAAGGGATACAGTAGACCTGAAGTGAAGCATCAGAATCTAAAACTGGACTCACAGGCGAGGTTCAAATCATAGAATGTGAGAGTGTCAGTCCTCTTGTACTTAAGTCGGCATTGTGAATTTTGTATTAAATTCGGATACAATTTCTGTTTTTCATCGTCAATAGGAAGGTCCAAGGTATACAGTAAACCTGAAGTGAAGCATCGGAATCTAAAACTGGACTCACAGGAGAGGTTCAAATCATAGAAAGTGAGAGTGTCAGTCCTCTTGTACATAAGTCGGCATTGTGCCTTTTGTATTAAATTCGGATGCAATTTCTGTGTTCCATCGTCAATAAGAAGGTCGAAGGTATACAGTACACCTGAAGTGAAGCATCGGAATCTAAAACTGGACTCACAGGAGAGGTTCAAATCATAGAAAGTGAGAGTGTCAGTCCTCTTGTACTTATGTCGGCATTGTGCCTTTTGTATTATATTCGGATGCAATTTCTGTGTTTCATCGTCAATAAGAAGGTCCAAGGTATAAAGTAAACCTGAAGTGAAGCATCGGAATCTAAAACTGGACTCACAGGAGAGGTTCAAATCATAGAAAGTGAAAGTGTCAGTCCTCTTGTACTTAAGTCGGCATTGTGCCTTTTGTATCAAATTCGGATGCAATTGCTGTGTTTCATCGTCAATAAGAAGTTCCAAGGTATACAGGAAACCAGAAGTGAAGCATCGGAATCTAAAACTGGGCTCACAGGAGAGGTTCATATCATAGAAAGTGAGAGTGTCAGTCCTCTTGTACTTAAGTCGGCATTGTGCTTTTTGTATTAAATTCGGATGCAATTTCTGTGTTTCACCGTCAATAAGAAAGTCCAAGGGATACAGTAAACCTGAAGTGAATCATCGGAATCTAAAACTGGACTCACAGGAGAGGTTCAAATCATGGAAAGTTAGATAGTCAGACCTCTTGTACTTTTGTCGGCATTGTGCCCTTAGAATTAAATTCGGATGCAATTTCTGTGTTTCATCGTCAATAAGAAGGTCCAAGGTATACAGTAAACCTGAAGTGAGGCATCGGAATCTAAAACTGGACTCACAGGAGAGGTTTAAATCATAGAAAGTGAGAGTGTCAGTCCTGTTGTACTTACGTCGGCGTTGTGAATTTTATATTAAATTCGGATACAATTTCTGAGTTTCATCGTCAATAAGAAGGTACAAGAAATACAGTAAACCTGAAGTGAAGCATCGGAATCTAAAACTGGACTCACAGGAGAGGTTCAAATCATAGAATGTGAGAGTGTCAGTCCTCTTGTACTTAAGTCGGCATTGTGCCTTTTGAATTAAATTTGGATGCAATTTCTGACTTTCATCGTGAATAAGAAGGTCCAAGGTATACAGTAAACCTGAAGTGAAGCATCGGAATCTAAAACTGGACTCACAGGGGAGGTTCAATTCATAGAAAGTGAAAGTGTCAGAACTCTTGTACTTAAGTCGGCATTGTGCTTTTTGTAATTAATTCGGATGCAATTGCTGTGTTTCATCGTCAATAAGAAAGTCCAAGGGATACAGTAAACCTGAAGTGAATCTTCGGAAACTAAAACTGGACTCACAGAAGAGGTTCAAATAATAGAAAGTTTGAGAGTCAATCCTCTTGTACTTATGTCGGCATTGTGCCTTTCGAATTTAATTCGGATGCAATTTCTGTGTTTCATCGTCAATAAGAAGGTCCAAGGTTTTCAGGAAACCTGAAGTGAAGCATCGGAATCTAAAACTGGACTCACAGGAGAGGTTCAAATCATAGAAAGTGAGAGTTTCAGTCCTCTTTTCCTTAAGTGGGCATTGTGCCTTTTGTATTAAATTCGGATGCAATTTCTGTGTTTCATCGTCAATAAGAAGGTCCAAGGGATACAGTAGACCTGAAGTGAAGCATCAGAATCTAAAACTGGACTCACAGAAGAGGTTCAAATCATAGAATGTGAGAGTGTCAGTCCTCTTGTACTTAAGTCGGCATTGTGAATTTTGTACTAAATTTGGATACAATTTCTGTTTTTCATCGTCAATAAGAAGGTCCAAGGTATACAGTAAACCTGAAGTGAAGCATCGGAATCTAAAACTGGACTCACAGGAGAGGTTCAAATCATAGAAAGTGAGAGTGTCAGTCCGCTTGTACATAAGTCGGCATTGTGCCTTTTGTATTAAATTCGGATGCAATTTCTGTGTTCCATCGTCAATAAGAAGGTCGAAGGTATACAGTAAACCTGAAGTGAAGCATCGGAATCTAAAACTGGACTCACAGGAGAGGTTCAAATCATAGAAAGTGAGAGTGTCAGTCCTCTTGTACTTATGTCGGCATTGTGCCTTTTGTATTATATTCGGATGCAATTTCTGTGTTTCATCGTCAATAAGAAGGTCCAAGGTATAAAGTAAACCTGAAGTGAAGCATCGGAATCTAAAACTGGACTCACAGGGGAGGTTCAATTCATAGAAAGTGAAAGTGTCAGTCCTCTTGTATTTAAGTCGGCATTGTGCCTTTTGTATTAAATTCGGATGCAATTGCTGTGTTTCATCGTCAATAAGATGGTCCAAGGGATACAGGAAACCAGAAGTGAAGCATCAGAATCTAAAACTGGGCACACAGGAGAGGTTCAAATCATAGAAAGTGAGAGTGTCAGTCCTGTTGTACTTACGTCGGCGTTGTGAATTTTATATTAAATTCGGATACAATTTCTGAGTTTCATCGTCAATAAGAAGGTACAAGGGATACAGTAAACCTGAAGTGAAGCATCGGAATCTAAAACTGGACTCACAGGAGAGGTTCAAATCATAGAATGTGAAAGTGTCAGTCCTCTTGTACTTAAGTCCGCATTGTGCCTTTTGTATCAAATTCGGAAGCAATTGCTGTGTTTCATCGTCAATAAGAAGTTCCAAGGTATACAGGAAACCAGAAGTGAAGCATCGGAATCTAAAACTGGGCTCACAGGAGAGGTTCATATCATAGAAAGTGAGAGTGTCAGTGCTCTTGTACTTAAGTCGGCATTGTGCTTTTTGTATTAAATTCGGATGCAATTTCTGTGTTTCACCGTCAATAAGAAAGTCCAAGGGATACAGTAAACCTGAAGTGAAGCATCGGAATCTAAAACTGGGCTCATAGGAGAGGTTCAAACGATAGAAAGTGAGAGTGTCTATCCTGTCGTACTTATGTCGGCATTATGCCTTTTGTATTAAATTCGGAAGCGATTTCTGTGTTTCATCGTAAACAAGAGGGTCCAAGGGATACAGTAAATCTGAAGTGAAGCATAGGAATCTAAAACTGGACTCACAAGAGAGGTTTAAATCATAGAAAGGTAGAGTGTCAGTCCTCTTGTACTTAAGTCGGCATTGTGCCTTTTGAATTTAATTCCAATGCAATTTCTGAGCTTCAACGTCAAAAAGAAGGTCCAACGGATACAGTAAACCTGAAGTGAAAAATCGGAATCTAAAACTGGACTCACAGGTGAGGTTCAAATCATAGAAAGTGAGAGTGTCAGTTCTCTTGTACTTAAGTCGGCATTATGCATTTTGTATTAAATTCGGATGCAATTTCTGTGTTTCATCGTCATTAAGAAGGTCGAAGGTATACAGTAAACCTGAAGTGAAGCATCGGAATCTAAAACTGGACTCACAGGGGTGGTTCAATTCATAGAAAGTGAAAGTGTCAGTCCTCTCGTACTTAAGTCGGCATTGTGCCTTTTGTATCAAATTCGGATACAATTGCTGTGTTTCATCGTCAAAAAGAAGGTCCAAGGGATACAGTAAACCTGAAGTGAAAAATCGGAATCTAAAACTGGACTCACAGGTGAGGTTCAAATCATAGAAAGTGAGAGTGTCAGTTCTCTTGTACTTAAGTCGGCATTATGCATTTTGTATTAAATTCGAATGCAATTTCTGTGTTTCATCGTCAATAAGAACGTCCAAGGTGTACACGAAACCTAAAGTCAATCATCGGAATCTAAAATTGGACTCACAGGAGAGGTTCAAATCATTTAAAGTTAGAGAGTCAGTCCTCTTGTAGTTACGTCGGCATTGTGCCTTTTAAATACAATTCGGATGCAATTACTGTGTTTCATCGTCAATAAGAAGGTCCAAGGGATACAGTAAACCTGAAGTGAAGCATCGGAATCTAAAACTGGACTCACAGGGGAGGTTCAATTCATAGAAAGTGAAAGTGTCAGTCCTCTTGTACTAAAGTCGGCATTGTGCCTTTTGTATTAAATTCGGATGCAATTGCTGTGTTTCATCGTCAATAAGAAGTTCCAAGGTATACAGGAAACCAGAAGTGAAGCATCGGAATCTAAAACTGGGCTCACAGGAGAGGTTCATATCATAGAAAGTGAGAGTGTCAGTCCTCTTGTACTTAAGTCGGCATTGTGCTTTTTGTATTACATTCGGATGCAATTTCTGTGTTTCACCGTCAATAAGAAAGTCCCAGGGATACAGTAAACCTGAAGCGAATCATCGGAATCTAAAACTGGACTCACAGGAGAGGTTCAAATCATTTAAAGTTAGAGAGTCAGTCCTCTTGTACTTTTGTCGGCATTGTGCCCTTTGAATTTCCTTCGGATGCAATTTCTGTGTTTCATCGTCAATAAGAAGGTCCAAGGCATACAGTAAACCTGAAGTGAAGCATCGGAATCTAAAACTGGACTCACAGGAGAGGTTCAAATCATAGAAAGTGAGAGTGTCAGTCCTCTTGTACTTATGTCGGCATTGTGCCTTTTGTTTTAAATTCGGATGCAATTTCTGTGTTTCATCGTCAATAAGAAGGTCCAAGGTATAAAGTAAACCTGAAGTGAAGCATCGAAATCTAAAACTGGACTCACAGGGGAGGTTCAATTCATAGAAAGTGAAAGTGTCAGTCCTCTTGTACTTAAGTCGGCATTGTGCCCTTTGTATTAAATTCGGATGCAATTGCTGTGTTTCATCGTCAATAAGAAGTTCCAAGGTATACAGGAAACCAGAAGTGAAGCATCGGAATCTAAAACTGGGCTCATAGGAGAGGTTCAAATGATAGAAAGTGAGTGTGTCTATCCTCTCGTACGTAAGTCGGCATTATGCCTTTTGTATTGAATTGGGATGCGATTTCTGTGTTTCATCGTCAATTAGAGGGTCCAAGGGATACAGTAAACCTGAAGTGAAGCATCGGAATCTAGAACGGGACTCACAGGAGACGTTCAAATCATAGAAAGGTAGAGTGTCAGTCCTCTTGTTCTTATGTCGGCATTGTGCCTTTGGAATTTAATTCCGCTGCAATTTCTGTGTTTCATCGTCAATAAGAACGTCCAAGGTATACACGAAACCTGAAGTCAAGCATCGGAATCTGAAACTGGACTCACAGGAGAGGTTCAAATCATAGAAAGTGAGAGTGTCAGTCCTCTTGTACTTAAGTCGGCATTGTGAATTTTGTATTAAATTCGGATACAATTCCTGTGTATCATCGTCAATAAGAAGGTCCAAGGGATACAGTAAACCTGAAGTGAAGCATCGGAATCTAAAACTGGACTCACAGGAGAGGTTCAAATCATGGAAAGTGAGAGTGTCAGTCCTCTTATACTTAAGTCGGCATTGTGCCTTTTGTATTAAAATTCGGATGCAATTTCTTTGTTTCATCGTCAATAAGAAGGTCCAAGGTATACATTAAACCTGAAGTGAAGCATCGGAATCTAAAACTGGACTTACAGAGGAGGTTCAATTCATAGAAAGTGTAAGTGTCAGTCGTCTTGTACTTAAGTCGGCATTGTGCCTTTTGTATTAAATTCGGATGCAATTGCTGTGTTTCATCGTCAATAAGAAGGTTCAAGGTATACAGGAAACCAGAAGTGAAGCATCGGAATCTAAAACTGGGCTCACAGGAGAGGTTCAAATCACAGAAAGTGAGAGTGTCTATCCTCTCGTACTTATGTCGGCATTATGCATTTTGTATTAAATTCGGGTGCGATTTCTGTGTTTCATCGTCAATATGAGGGTCCAAGGGATACAGTAAACCTGAAGTGAAGCATCGGGATCTAAAACTGGACTCACTGGAGAGGTTCAAGTCATAGAAAGTGTGTGTGTCACTCCTCTTGTACTTAAGTCGGCATTGTGCCTTTTGTATGAAATTCCGATACAATTTCTGTGTTTCATCGTCACTAAGAAGGTCCAAGGGATACAGTAAACCTGAAGTGAAGCATCGGAATCTAAAACTGGACTCACAGGAGAGGTTCAAATCATAGAAAGTGAGAGTGTCAGTCCTCTTGTACTTAAGTTGGCATTGTGCCGTTTGTATTGAATTCGGATGCAATTTCTGTGTTTCATCGTCAATAAGAAGGTCCAAGGTTTTCAGGAAACCTGAAGTGAAGCATCGGAATCTAAAACTGGACTCACAGGAGAGGTTCAAATCATAGAAAGTGAGAGTTTCAGTCCTCTTTTCCTTAAGTCGGCATTGTGCCTTTGGTATTAAATTCGGATGCAATTTCTGTGTTTCATCGTCAATAAGAAGGTCCAAGGTATACAGTAAACCTGAAGTGAAGCATCGGAATCTAAAACTGGACTCACAGGGGAGGTTCAATTCATAGAAAGTGAAAGTGTCAGTCCTCTTGTACTTAAGTCGGCATTGTGCCTTTTGTATTAAATTCGGATGCAATTGCTGTGTTTCATCGTCAATAAGAAAGTCCAAGGGATACAGTAAACCTGAAGTGAATCTTCGGAAACTAAAACTGGACTCACAGAAGAGGTTCAAATCATAGAAAGTTAGAGAGTCAGTTCTCTTGTACTTATGTCGGCATTGTGCCTTTCGAATTTAATTCGGATGCAATTTCTGTGTTTCATCGTCAATAAGAAGGTCCAAGGTTTTCAGGAAACCTGAAGTGAAGCATCGGAATTTAAAACTGGACTCACAGGAGAGGTTCAAATCATAGAAAGTGAGAGTTTCAGTCCTCTTTTCCTTCAGTCGGCATTGTGCCTTTTGTATTAAATTCGGATGCAATTTCTGTGTTTCATCGTCAATAAGAAGGTCCAAGGTATAAAGTAAACCTGAAGTGAAGCATCGGAATCTAAAACTGGACTCACAGGGGAGGTTCAATTCATAGAAAGTGAAAGTGTCAGTCCTCTTGTATTTAAGTCGGCATTGTGCCTTTTGTATTAAATTCGGATGCAATTGCTGTGTTTCATCGTCAATAAGATGGTCGAAGGTATACAGGAAACTAGAAGTGAAGCATCAGAATCTAAAACTGGGCTCACAGGAGAGGTTCAAATCATAGAAAGTGAGAGTGTCAGTCCTCTTTTACTTAAGTCGGCATTGTGTCTTTTGAATTTAATTCCGATGCAATTTCTGAGCTTCATCGTCAAAAAGAAGGTCCAACGGATACAAAAAACCTGAAGTAAAAAATCGGAATCTAAAACTGGACTCACAGGAGAGGTTCAAATCATAGAAAGTGAGAGTGTCAGTCCTCTTGTACTCAAGTCGGCATTATGCCTTTTGTATTAAATTCGGATGCAATTTCTGTGGTTCATCGTCATTAAGAAGGTCCAAGGTATACAGTAAACCTGAAGTGAAGCATCGGAATCTAAAACTGGACTCACAGGGGAGGTTCAATTCATAGAAAGTGAAAGTGTCAGTCCTCTTGTTCTTATGTCGGCATTGTGCCTTTTGAATTTAATTCCGCTGCAATTTCTGTGTTTCATCGTCAATAAGAACGTCCAAGGTATACACGAAACCTGAAGTCAAGCATCGGAATCTGAAACTGGACTCACAGCAGGTGTTCAAATCATAGAAAGTGATAGTGTCAGTCCTGTTGTACTCAAGTTGGCATTGTGCCTTGTGTATTAAATTCGGATGCAATTTCTGTGTTTCATCGTCAATAAGAACGTCCAGGGTGTAATCAAAACCTGAAGTCCAGCATCGGAATCTAAAACTGGACTCACAGGAGAGGTTCAAATCATAGAAAGTGAGAGTGTCAGTCCTCTTGTACTTAAGTCGGCATTGTGAATTTTGTATTAAATTCGGATACAATTCCTGTGTATCATCGTCAATAAGAAGGTCCAAGGGATACAGTAAACCTGAAGTGAAGCATCGGAATCTAAAACTGGACTCACAGGAGAGGTTCAAATCATGGAAAGTGAGAGTGTCAGTCCTCTTATACTTAAGTCGGCATTGTGCCTTTTGTATTAAAATTCGGATGCAATTTCTTTGTTTCATCGTCAATAAGAAGGTCCAAGGTATACATTAAACCTGAAGTGAAGCATCGGAATCTAAAACTGGACTTACAGAGGAGGTTCAATTCATAGAAAGTGTAAGTGTCAGTCGTCTTGTACTTAAGTCGGCATTGTGCCTTTTGTATTAAATTCGGATGCAATTGCTGTGTTTCATCGTCAATAAGAAGGTTCAAGGTATACAGGAAACCAGAAGTGAAGCATCGGAATCTAAAACTGGGCTCACAGGAGAGGTTCAAATCACAGAAAGTGAGAGTGTCTATCCTCTCGTACTTATGTCGGCATTATGCATTTTGTATTAAATTCGATTGCGATTTCTGTGTTTCATCGTCAATATGAGGGTCCAAGGGATACAGTAAACCTGAAGTGAAGCATCGGGATCTAAAACTGGACTCACTGGAGAGGTTCAAGTCATAGAAAGTGTGTGTGTCACTCCTCTTGTACTTAAGTCGGCATTGTGCCTTTTGTATGAAATTCCGATACAATTTCTGTGTTTCATCGTCACTAAGAAGGTCCAAGGGATACAGTAAACCTGAAGTGAAGCATCGGAATCTAAAACTGGACTCACAGGAGAGGTTCAAATCATAGAAAGTGAGAGTGTCAGTCCTCTTGTACTTAAGTTGGCATTGTGCCGTTTGTATTGAATTCGGATGCAATTTCTGTGTTTCATCGTCAATAAGAAGGTCCAAGGTTTTCAGGAAACCTGAAGTGAAGCATCGGAATCTAAAACTGGACTCACAGGAGAGGTTCAAATCATAGAAAGTGAGAGTTTCAGTCCTCTTTTCCTTAAGTCGGCATTGTGCCTTTGGTATTAAATTCGGATGCAATTTCTGTGTTTCATCGTCAATAAGAAGGTCCAAGGTATACAGTAAACCTGAAGTGAAGCATCGGAATCTAAAACTGGACTCACAGGGGAGGTTCAATTCATAGAAAGTGAAAGTGTCAGTCCTCTTGTACTTAAGTCGGCATTGTGCCTTTTGTATTAAATTCGGATGCAATTGCTGTGTTTCATCGTCAATAAGAAAGTCCAAGGGATACAGTAAACCTGAAGTGAATCTTCGGAAACTAAAACTGGACTCACAGAAGAGGTTCAAATCATAGAAAGTTAGAGAGTCAGTTCTCTTGTACTTATGTCGGCATTGTGCCTTTCGAATTTAATTCGGATGCAATTTCTGTGTTTCATCGTCAATAAGAAGGTCCAAGGTTTTCAGGAAACCTGAAGTGAAGCATCGGAATTTAAAACTGGACTCACAGGAGAGGTTCAAATCATAGAAAGTGAGAGTTTCAGTCCTCTTTTCCTTCAGTCGGCATTGTGCCTTTTGTATTAAATTCGGATGCAATTTCTGTGTTTCATCGTCAATAAGAAGGTCCAAGGTATAAAGTAAACCTGAAGTGAAGCATCGGAATCTAAAACTGGACTCACAGGGGAGGTTCAATTCATAGAAAGTGAAAGTGTCAGTCCTCTTGTATTTAAGTCGGCATTGTGCCTTTTGTATTAAATTCGGATGCAATTGCTGTGTTTCATCGTCAATAAGATGGTCCAAAGTATACAGGAAACCAGAAGTGAAGCATCAGAATCTAAAACTGGGCTCACAGGAGAGGTTCAAATCATAGAAAGTGAGAGTGTCAGTCCTCTTTTACTTAAGTCGGCATTGTGTCTTTTGAATTTAATTCCGATGCAATTTCTGAGCTTCATCGTCAAAAAGAAGGTCCAACGGATACAAAAAACCTGAAGTAAAAAATCGGAATCTAAAACTGGACTCACAGGAGAGGTTCAAATCATAGAAAGTGAGAGTGTCAGTCCTCTTGTACTCAAGTCGGCATTATGCCTTTTGTATTAAATTCGGATGCAATTTCTGTGGTTCATCGTCATTAAGAAGGTCCAAGGTATACAGTAAACCTGAAGTGAAGCATCGGAATCTAAAACTGGACTCACAGGGGAGGTTCAATTCATAGAAAGTGAAAGTGTCAGTCCTCTTGTACTTAAGTCGGCATTGTGCCTTTTGTATCAAATTCGGAAGCAATTGCTGTGTTTCATCGTCAATAAGAAGTTCCAAGGTATACAGGAAACCAGAAGTGAAGCATCGGAATCTAAAACTGGGCTCACAGGAGAGGTTCATATCATAGAAAGTGAGAGTGTCAGTCCTCTTGTACTTAAGTCGGCATTGTGCTTTTTGTATTAAATTCGGATGCAATTTCTGTGTTTCACCGTCAATAAGAAAGTCCAAGGGATACAGTAAACCTGAAGTGAATCATCGGAATCTAAAACTGGACTCACAGGAGAGGTTCAAATCATGGAATGTTAGATAGTCAGCCCTCTTGTACTTTTGTCGGCATTGTGCCCTTTGAATTTAATTCGGATGCAATTTCTGTGTTTCATCGTCAATACGAAGGTCCAAGGTATACAGTAAACCTGAAGTGAGGCATCGGAATCTAAAACTGGACTCACAGGAGAGGTTTAAATCATAGAAAGTGAGAGTGTCAGTCCTCTTGTACTTAAGTCGGCATTGTGCCTTTTGAATTTAATTCCGATGCAATTTCTGAGCTTCAACGTCAAAAAGAAGGTCCAACGGATACAGTAAACCTGAAGTGAAAAATCGGAATCTAAAACTGGACTCACAGGTGAGGTTCAAATCATAGAAAGTGAGAGTGTCAGTTCTCTTGTACTTAAGTCGGCATTATGCATTTTGTATTAAATTCGGATGCAATTTCTGTGTTTCATCGTCATTAAGAAGGTCCAAGGTATACAGTAAACCTGAAGTGAAGCATCGGAATCTAAAACTGGACTCACAGGGGCGGTTCAATTCATAGAAAGTGAAAGTGTCAGTCCTCTTGTACTTAAGTCGGCATTGTGCCTTTTGTATCAAATTCGGATACAATCGCTGTGTTTCATCGTCAAAAAGAAGGTCCAAGGTATATAGGAAACCAGATGTGAAGCATCGGAATCTAAAACTGGGCTCACAGGAGAGGTTAAATTCATAGAAAGTGAGAGTGTCTATCCTCTCGTACTTAAGTCGGCATTATGCCTTTTGTATTAAATTCGGATGCGATTTCTGTGTTTCATCGTCAATAAGAGGGTCCAAGGGATACAGTAAACCTGAAGTGAAGCATCGGAATGTAAAACTGGACTCACAGGAGAGGTTCAAATCATAGAAAGGTAGAGTGTCAGTCCTCTTGTACTTAAGTCGGCATTGTGCCTTTTGTATTAAATTCGAATGCAATTTCTGTGTTTCATCGTCAATAAGAACGTCCAAGGTGTACACGAAACCTAAAGTGAATCATCGGAATCTAAAACTGGACTCACAGGAGAGGTTCAAATCATAGAAAGTGCGAGTGTCAGTCCTCTTGTACTTAAGTCGGCGTTGTGCCTTTTGTATTAAATTCGGATGCAATTTCTGTGTTTCATCGTCAATAAGAAAGTCCAAGGGATACAGTAAACCTGAAGTGAATCATCGGCATCTAAAACTGGACTCACAGAAGAGGCTCAAATCATAGAAAGTTAGAGAGTCAGTCCTCTTGTACTTACGTCGGCATTGTGCCTTTTAAATTTAATTCGGATGCAATTACTGTGTTTCATTGTCAATAAGAAGGTCCAAGGGATACAGTAAACCTGAAGTGAAGCATCGGAATCTAAAACTGGACTCACAGGGGAGATTCAATTCATAGAAAGTGAAAGTGTCAGTCCTCTTGTACTTAAGTCGGCATTGTGCCTTTTGTATTAAATTCGGATGCAATTGCTGTGTTTCATCGTCAATAAGAAGTTCCAAGGTATACAGGAAACCAGAAGTGAAGCATCGGAATCTAAAACTGGGCTCACAGGAGAGGTTCATATCATAGAAAGTGAGAGTGTCAGTCCTCTTGTACTTAAGTCGGCATTGTGCTTTTTGTATTAAATTCGGATGCAATTTCTGTGTTTCACCGTCAATAAGAAAGTCCAAGGGATACAGTAAACCTGAAGTGAATCATCGGAATCTAAAACTGGACTCACAGGAGAGGTTCAAATCATGGAAAGTTATAGAGTCAGTCCTCTTGTACTTTTGTCGGCATTGTGCACTTTGAATTTCATTCGGATGCAATTTCTGTGTTTCATCGTCAATAAGAAGGTCCAAGGTATACAGTAAACCTGAAGTGAGGCATCGGAATCTAAAACTGGACTCACAGGAGAGGTTCAAATCATAGAAAGTGAGAGTGTCAGTCCTCTTGTACTTAAGTCGGCGTTGTGAATTTTATATTAAATTCAGATACAATTTCTGAGTTTCATCGTCAATAAGAAGGTACAAGGGATACAGTAAACCTGAAGTGAAGCATCGGAATCTAAAACTGGACTCACAGGAGAGGTTCAAATCATAGAATGTGAGAGTGTCAGTCCTCTTGTACTTAAGTCGGCATTGTGCCTTTTGAATTAAATTCGGATGCAATTTCTGTGTTTCATCGTCAATAAGAAGGTCCAAGGTATACAGTAAACCTGAAGTGAAGCATCGGAATCTAAAACTGGACTCACAGGGGAGCTTCAATTCATAGAAAGTGAAAGTGTCAGAACTCTTGTACATAAGTCGGCATTGTGTATTTTGAATTTAATTCCGATGCAATTTCTGAGCTTCAACGTCAAAAAGAAGGTCCAACGGATACAGTAAACCTGAAGTGAAAAATCGGAATCTAAAACTGGACTCACAGGTGAGGTTCAAATCAATGAAAGTGAGAGTGTCAGTTCTCTTGTACTTAAGTCGGCATTATGCATTTTGTTTTAAATTCGGATGCAATTTCTGTGTTTCATCGTCATTAAGAAGGTCCAAGGTATACAGTAAACCTGAAGTGAAGCATCGGAATCTAAAACTGGACTCACAGGGGCGGTTCAATTCATAGAAAGTGTAAGTGTCAGTCGTCTTGTACTTAAGTCGGCATTGTGCCTTTTGTATTAAATTCGGATGCAATTGCTGTGTTTCATCGTCAATAAGAAGGTTCAAGGTATACAGGAAACCAGAAGTAAAGCATCGGAATCTAAAACTGGGCTCACAGGAGAGGTTCAAATCACAGAAAGTGAGAGTGTCTATCCTCTCGTACTTATGTCGGCATTATGCATTTTGTATTAAATTCGGGTGCGATTTCTGTGTTTCATCGTCAATATGAGGGTCCAAGGGATACAGTAAACCTGAAGTGAAGCATCGGGATCTAAAACTGGACTCACTGGAGAGGTTCAAGTCATAGAAAGTGTGTGTGTCACTCCTCTTGTACTTAAGTCGGCATTGTGCCTTTTGTATGAAATTCCGATACAATTTCTGTGTTTCATCGTCACTAAGAAGGTCCAAGGGATACAGTAAACCTGAAGTGAAGCATCGGAATCTAAAACTGGACTCACAGGAGAGGTTCAAATCATAGAAAGTGAGAGTGTCAGTCCTCTTGTACTTAAGTTGGCATTGTGCCGTTTGTATTGAATTCGGATGCAATTTCTGTGTTTCATCGTCAATAAGAAGGTCCAAGGTTTTCAGGAAACCTGAAGTGAAGCATCGGAATCTAAAACTGGACTCACAGGAGAGGTTCAAATCATAGAAAGTGAGAGTTTCAGTCCTCTTTTCCTTAAGTCGGCATTGTGCCTTTGGTATTAAATTCGGATGCAATTTCTGGGTTTCATCGTCAATAAGAAGGTCCAAGGTATACAGTAAACCTGAAGTGAAGCATCGGAATCTAAAACTGGACTCACAGGGGAGGTTCAATTCATAGAAAGTGAAAGTGTCAGTCCTCTTGTACTTAAGTCGGCATTGTGCCTTTTGTATTAAATTCGGATGCAATTGCTGTGTTTCATCGTCAATAAGAAAGTCCAAGGGATACAGTAAACCTGAAGTGAATCTTCGGAAACTAAAACTGGACTCACAGAAGAGGTTCAAATCATAGAAAGTTAGAGAGTCAGTTCTCTTGTACTTATGTCGGCATTGTGCCTTTCGAATTTAATTCGGATGCAATTTCTGTGTTTCATCGTCAATAAGAAGGTCCAAGGTTTTCAGGAAACCTGAAGTGAAGCATCGGAATTTAAAACTGGACTCACAGGAGAGGTTCAAATCATAGAAAGTGAGAGTTTCAGTCCTCTTTTCCTTCAGTCGGCATTGTGCCTTTTGTATTAAATTCGGATGCAATTTCTGTGTTTCATCGTCAATAAGAAGGTCCAAGGTATAAAGTAAACCTGAAGTGAAGCATCGGAATCTAAAACTGGACTCACAGGGGAGGTTCAATTCATAGAAAGTGAAAGTGTCAGTCCTCTTGTATTTAAGTCGGCATTGTGCCTTTTGTATTAAATTCGGATGCAATTGCTGTGTTTCATCGTCAATAAGATGGTCCAAGGTATACAGGAAACCAGAAGTGAAGCATCAGAATCTAAAACTGGGCTCACAGGAGAGGTTCAAATCATAGAAAGTGAGAGTGTCAGTCCTCTTTTACTTAAGTCGGCATTGTGTCTTTTGAATTTAATTCCGATGCAATTTCTGAGCTTCATCGTCAAAAAGAAGGTCCAACGGATACAAAAAACCTGAAGTAAAAAATCGGAATCTAAAACTGGACTCACAGGAGAGGTTCAAATCATAGAAAGTGAGAGTGTCAGTCCTCTTGTACTCAAGTCGGCATTATGCCTTTTGTATTAAATTCGGATGCAATTTCTGTGGTTCATCGTCATTAAGAAGGTCCAAGGTATACAGTAAACCTGAAGTGAAGCATCGGAATCTAAAACTGGACTCACAGGGGAGGTTCAATTCATAGAAAGTGAAAGTGTCAGTCCTCTTGTACTTAAGTCGGCATTGTGCCATTTGTATCAAATTCGGAAGCAATTGCTGTGTTTCATCGTCAATAAGAAGTTCCAAGGTATACAGGAAACCAGAAGTGAAGCATCGGAATCTAAAACTGGGCTCACAGGAGAGGTTCATATCATAGAAAGTGAGAGTGTCAGTCCTCTTGTACTTAAGTCGGCATTGTGCTTTTTGTATTAAATTCGGATGCAATTTCTGTGTTTCACCGTCAATAAGAAAGTCCAAGGGATACAGTAAACCTGAAGTGAATCATCGGAATCTAAAACTGGACTCACAGGAGAGGTTCAAATCATGGAAAGTTAGATAGTCAGCCCTCTTGTACTTTTGTCGGCATTGTGCCCTTTGAATTTAATTCGGATGCAATTTCTGTGTTTCATCGTCAATAAGAAGGTCCAAGGTATACAGTAAACCTGAAGTGAGGCATCGGAATCTAAAACTGGACTCACAGGAGAGGTTTAAATCATAGAAAGTGAGAGTGTCAGTCCTCTTGTACTTAAGTCGGCATTGTGCCTTTTGAATTTAATTCCGATGCAATTTCTGAGCTTCAACGTCAAAAAGAAGGTCCAACGGATACAGTAAACCTGAAGTGAAAAATCGGAATCTAAAACTGGACTCACAGGTGAGGTTCAAATCATAGAAAGTGAGAGTGTCAGTTCTCTTGTACTTAAGTCGACATTATGCATTTTGTATTAAATTCGGATGCAATTTCTGTGTTTCATCGTCAATAAGAGGGTCCAAGGGATACAGTAAACCTGAAGTGAAGCATCGGAATGTAAAACTGGACTCACAGGAGAGGTTCAAATCATAGAAAGGTAGAGTGTCAGTCCTCTTGTACTTAAGTCGGCATTGTGCCTTTTGTATTAAATTCGAATGCAATTTCTGTGTTTCATCGTCAATAAGAAGTTCCAAGGTATACAGGAAACCAGAAGTGAAGCATCGGAATCTAAAACTGGGCTCACAGGAGAGGTTCATATCATAGAAAGTGAGAGTGTCAGTCCTCTTGTACTTAAGTCGGCATTGTGCCTTTTGAATTTAATTCCGATGCAATTTCTGAGCTTCAACGTCAAAAAGAAGGTCCAACGGATACAGTAAACCTGAAGTGAAAAATCGGAATCTAAAACTGGACTCACAGGTGAGGTTCAAATCATAGAAAGTGAGAGTGTCAGTTCTCTTGTACTTAAGTCGGCATTATGCATTTTGTATTAAATTCGGATGCGATTTCTGTGTTTCATCGTCAATAAGAGGGTCCAAGGGATACAGTAAACCTGAAGTGAAGCATCGGAATGTAAAACTGGACTCACAGGAGAGGTTCAAATCATAGAAAGGTAGAGTGTCAGTCCTCTTGTACTTAAGTCGGCATTGTGCCTTTTGTATTAAATTCGAATGCAATTTCTGTGTTTCATCGTCAATAAGAACGTCCAAGGTGTACACGAAACCTAAAGTGAATCATCGGAATCTAAAACTGGACTCACAGGAGAGGTTCAAATCATAGAAAGTGCGAGTGTCAGTCCTCTTGTACTTAAGTCGGCGTTGTGCCTTTTGTATTAAATTCGGATGCAATTTCTGTGTTTCATCGTCAATAAGAAAGTCCAAGGGATACAGTAAACCTGAAGTGAATCATCGGCATCTAAAACTGGACTCACAGAAGAGGCTCAAATCATAGAAAGTTAGAGAGTCAGTCCTCTTGTACTTACGTCGGCATTGTGCCTTTTAAATTTAATTCGGATGCAATTACTGTGTTTCATTGTCAATAAGAAGGTCCAAGGGATACAGTAAACCTGAAGTGAAGCATCGGAATCTAAAACTGGACTCACAGGGGAGATTCAATTCATAGAAAGTGAAAGTGTCAGTCCTCTTGTACTTAAGTCGGCATTGTGCCTTTTGTATTAAATTCGGATGCAATTGCTGTGTTTCATCGTCAATAAGAAGTTCCAAGGTATACAGGAAACCAGAAGTGAAGCATCGGAATCTAAAACTGGGCTCACAGGAGAGGTTCATATCATAGAAAGTGAGAGTGTCAGTCCTCTTGTACTTAAGTCGGCATTGTGCTTTTTGTATTAAATTCGGATGCAATTTCTGTGTTTCACCGTCAATAAGAAAGTCCAAGGGATACAGTAAACCTGAAGTGAATCATCGGAATCTAAAACTGGACTCACAGGAGAGGTTCAAATCATGGAAAGTTAGAGAGTCAGTCCTCTTGTACTTTTGTCGGCATTGTGCACTTTGAATTTCATTCGGATGCAATTTCTGTGGTTCATCGTCATTAAGAAGGTCCAAGGTATACAGTAAACCTGAAGTGAAGCATCGGAATCTAAAACTGGACTCACAGGGGAGGTTCAATTCATAGAAAGTGAAAGTGTCAGTCCTCTTGTACTTAAGTCGGCATTGTGCCTTTTGTATCAAATTCGGAAGCAATTGCTGTGTTTCATCGTCAATAAGAAGTTCCAAGGTATACAGGAAACCAGAAGTGAAGCATCGGAATCTAAAACTGGGCTCACAGGAGAGGTTCATATCATAGAAAGTGAGAGTGTCAGTCCTCTTGTACTTAAGTCGGCATTGTGCTTTTTGTATTAAATTCGGATGCAATTTCTGTGTTTCACCGTCAATAAGAAAGTCCAAGGGATACAGTAAACCTGAAGTGAATCATCGGAATCTAAAACTGGACTCACAGGAGAGGTTCAAATCATGGAAAGTTAGATAGTCAGCCCTCTTGTACTTTTGTCGGCATTGTGCCCTTTGAATTTAATTCGGATGCAATTTCTGTGTTTCATCGTCAATAAGAAGGTCCAAGGTATACAGTAAACCTGAAGTGAGGCATCGGAATCTAAAACTGGACTCACAGGAGAGGTTTAAATCATAGAAAGTGAGAGTGTCAGTCCTCTTGTACTTAAGTCGGCATTGTGCCTTTTGAATTTAATTCCGATGCAATTTCTGAGCTTCAACGTCAAAAAGAAGGTCCAACGGATACAGTAAACCTGAAGTGAAAAATCGGAATCTAAAACTGGACTCACAGGTGAGGTTCAAATCATAGAAAGTGAGAGTGTCAGTTCTCTTGTACTTAAGTCGACATTATGCATTTTGTATTAAATTCGGATGCAATTTCTGTGTTTCATCGTCAATAAGAGGGTCCAAGGGATACAGTAAACCTGAAGTGAAGCATCGGAATGTAAAACTGGACTCACAGGAGAGGTTCAAATCATAGAAAGGTAGAGTGTCAGTCCTCTTGTACTTAAGTCGGCATTGTGCCTTTTGTATTAAATTCGAATGCAATTTCTGTGTTTCATCGTCAATAAGAAGTTCCAAGGTATACAGGAAACCAGAAGTGAAGCATCGGAATCTAAAACTGGGCTCACAGGAGAGGTTCATATCATAGAAAGTGAGAGTGTCAGTCCTCTTGTACTTAAGTCGGCATTGTGCCTTTTGAATTTAATTCCGATGCAATTTCTGAGCTTCAACGTCAAAAAGAAGGTCCAACGGATACAGTAAACCTGAAGTGAAAAATCGGAATCTAAAACTGGACTCACAGGTGAGGTTCAAATCATAGAAAGTGAGAGTGTCAGTTCTCTTGTACTTAAGTCGTCATTATGCATTTTGTATTAAATTCGGATGCGATTTCTGTGTTTCATCGTCAATAAGAGGGTCCAAGGGATACAGTAAACCTGAAGTGAAGCATCGGAATGTAAAACTGGACTCACAGGAGAGGTTCAAATCATAGAAAGGTAGAGTGTCAGTCCTCTTGTACTTAAGTCGGCATTGTGCCTTTTGTATTAAATTCGAATGCAATTTCTGTGTTTCATCGTCAATAAGAACGTCCAAGGTGTACACGAAACCTAAAGTGAATCATCGGAATCTAAAACTGGACTCACAGGAGAGGTTCAAATCATAGAAAGTGCGAGTGTCAGTCCTCTTGTACTTAAGTCGGCGTTGTGCCTTTTGTATTAAATTCGGATGCAATTTCTGTGTTTCATCGTCAATAAGAAAGTCCAAGGGATACAGTAAACCTGAAGTGAATCATCGGCATCTAAAACTGGACTCACAGAAGAGGCTCAAATCATAGAAAGTTAGAGAGTCAGTCCTCTTGTACTTACGTCGGCATTGTGCCTTTTAAATTTAATTCGGATGCAATTACTGTGTTTCATTGTCAATAAGAAGGTCCAAGGGATACAGTAAACCTGAAGTGAAGCATCGGAATCTAAAACTGGACTCACAGGGGAGATTCAATTCATAGAAAGTGAAAGTGTCAGTCCTCTTGTACTTAAGTCGGCATTGTGCCTTTTGTATTAAATTCGGATGCAATTGCTGTGTTTCATCGTCAATAAGAAGTTCCAAGGTATACAGGAAACCAGAAGTGAAGCATCGGAATCTAAAACTGGGCTCACAGGAGAGGTTCATATCATAGAAAGTGAGAGTGTCAGTCCTCTTGTACTTAAGTCGGCATTGTGCTTTTTGTATTAAATTCGGATGCAATTTCTGTGTTTCACCGTCAATAAGAAAGTCCAAGGGATACAGTAAACCTGAAGTGAATCATCGGAATCTAAAACTGGACTCACAGGAGAGGTTCAAATCATGGAAAGTTAGAGAGTCAGTCCTCTTGTACTTTTGTCGGCATTGTGCACTTTGAATTTCATTCGGATGCAATTTCTGTGTTTCATCGTCAATAAGAAGGTCCAAGGTATACAGTAAACCTGAAGTGAGGCATCGGAATCTAAAACTGGACTCACAGGAGAGGTTCAAATCATAGAAAGTGAGAGTGTCAGTCCTCTTGTACTTAAGTCGGCGTTGTGAATTTTATATTAAATTCAGATACAATTTCTGAGTTTCATCGTCAATAAGAAGGTACAAGGGATACAGTAAACCTGAAGTGAAGCATCGGAATCTAAAACTGGACTCACAGGAGAGGTTCAAATCATAGAATGTGAGAGTGTCAGTCCTCTTGTACTTAAGTCGGCATTGTGCCTTTTGAATTAAATTCGGATGCAATTTCTGTGTTTCATCGTCAATAAGAAGGTCCAAGGTATACAGTAAACCTGAAGTGAAGCATCGGAATCTAAAACTGGACTCACAGGGGAGCTTCAATTCATAGAAAGTGAAAGTGTCAGAACTCTTGTACTTAAGTCGGCATTGTGCCTTTTGAATTTAATTCCGATGCAATTTCTGAGCTTCAACGTCAAAAAGAAGGTCCAACGGATACAGTAAACCTGAAGTGAAAAATCGGAATCTAAAACTGGACTCACAGGTGAGGTTCAAATCATAGAAAGTGAGAGTGTCAGTTCTCTTGTACTTAAGTCGGCATTATGCATTTTGTTTTAAATTCGGATGCAATTTCTGTGTTTCATCGTCATTAAGAAGGTCCAAGGTATACAGTAAACCTGAAGTGAAGCATCGGAATCTAAAACTGGACTCACAGGGGCGGTTCAATTCATAGAAACTGAAAGTGTCAGTCATCTTGTACTTAAGTCGGCATTGTGCCTTTTGTATCAAATTCGGATACAATTGCTGTGTTTCATCGTCAAAAAGAAGGTCCAAGGTATACAGGAAACCAGATGTGAAGCATCGGAATCTAAAACTGGGCTCACAGGAGAGGTTAAATTCATAGAAAGTGAGAGTGTCTATCCTCTCGTACTTAAGTCGGCATTATGCCTTTTGTATTAAATTCGGATGCGATTTCTGTGTTTCATCGTCAATAAGAGGGTCCAAGGGATACAGTAAACCTGAAGTGAAGCATCGGAATGTAAAACTGGACTCACAGGAGAGGTTCAAATCATAGAAAGGTAGAGTGTCAGTCCTCTTGTACTTAAGTCGGCATTGTGCCTTTTGTATTAAATTCGAATGCAATTTCTGTGTTTCATCGTCAATAAGAACGTCCAAGGTGTACGCGAAACCTAAAGTGAATCATCGGAATCTAAAACTGGACTCACAGGAGAGGTTCAAATCATAGAAAGTGTGAGTGTCAGTCCTCTTGTACTTAAGTCGGCATTGTGCCTTTTGTATTAAATTCGGATGCAATTTCTGTGTTTCATCGTCAATAAGAAAGTCCAAGGGATACAGTAAACCTGAAGTGAATCATCGGCATCTAAAACTGGACTCACAGAAGAGGCTCAAATCATAGAAAGTTAGAGAGTCAGTCCTCTTGTACTTACGTCGGCATTGTGCCTTTTAAATTTAATTCGGATGCAATTACTGTGTTTCATTGTCAATAAGAAGGTCCAAGGGATACAGTAAACCTGAAGTGAAGCATCGGAATCTAAAACTGGACTCACAGGGGAGATTCAATTCATAGAAAGTGAAAGTGTCAGTCCTCTTGTACTTAAGTCGGCATTGTGCCTTTTGTATTAAATTCGGATGCAATTGCTGTGTTTCATCGTCAATAAGAAGTTCCAAGGTATACAGGAAACCAGAAGTGAAGCATCGGAATCTAAAACTGGGCTCACAGGAGAGGTTCATATCATAGAAAGTGAGAGTGTCAGTCCTCTTGTACTTAAGTCGGCATTGTGCTTTTTGTATTAACTTCGGATGCAATTTCTGTGTTTCACCGTCAATAAGAAAGTCCAAGGGATACAGTAAACCTGAAGTGAATCATCGGAATCTAAAACTGGACTCACAGGAGAGGTTCAAATCATGGAAAGTTAGAGAGTCAGACCTCTTGTACTTTTGTCGGCATTGTGCCCTTTGAATTTCATTCGGATGCAATTTCTGTGTTTCATCGTCAATAAGAAGGTCCAAGGTATACAGTAAACCTGAAGTGAGGCATCGGAATCTAAAACTGGACTCACAGGAGAGGTTCAAATCATAGAAAGTGAGAGTGTCAGTCCTCTTGTACTTAAGTCGGCGTTGTGAATTTTATATTAAATTCAGATACAATTTCTGAGTTTCATCGTCAATAAGAAGGTACAAGGTATACAGTAAACCTGAAGTGAAGCATCGGAATCTAAAACTGGACTCACAGGGGAGGTTCAATTCATAGAAAGTGAAAGTGTCAGCACTCTTGTACTTAAGTCGGCATTGTGCCTTTTGTATTAAATTCAGATGCAATTGCTGTGTTTCATCGTCAATAAGAAGGTCCAAGGTATACAGGAAACCAAAAGTGAAGCATCGGAATCTATAACTGGGCTCATAGGAGAGGTTCAAATGATAGAAAGTGGGAGTGTCTATCCTCTCGTACTTATGTCGGCATTATGCCTTTTGTATTAAATTCGGATGCGATTTCTGTGTTTCATCGTAAACATGAGGGTCCAAGGGATACAGTAAATCTGAAGTGAAGCATAGGAATCTAAAACTGGACTCACAAGAGAGGTTTAAATCATAGAAAGGTAGAGTGTCAGTCCTCTTGTACTTAAGTCGGCATTGTGCCTTTTGAATTTAATTCCGATGCAATTTCTGAGCTTCAACGTCAAAAAGAAGGTCTAACGCATACAGCAAACCTGAAGTGAAAAATCGGAATCTAAAACTGGGCTCACAGGAGAGGTTCAAATCATAGAAAGTGAGAGTGTCAGTTCTCTTGTACTTAAGTCGCATTATGCATTTTGTATTAAATTCGGATGCAATTTCTGTTTTTCATCGTCATTAAGAAAGTCCAAGGTATACAGTAAACCTGAAGTGAAGCATCGGAATCTAAAACTGGAGTCACAGGGGCGGTTTAATTCATAGAAAGTGAAAGTGTCAGTCCTCTTGTACTTAAGTCGGCATTGTGCCTTTTGTATTAAATTCGGATGCAATTGCTGTGTTTCATCGTCAAAAAGAAGGTCCAAGGTATACAGGAAACCAGATGTGAAGCATCGGAATCTAAAACTGGGCTCACAGGAGAGGTTAAAATCATAGAAAGTGAGAGTGTCTATCCTCTCGTACTTAAGTCGGCATTATGCCTTTTGTATTAAATTCGGATGCGATTTCTGTGTTTCATCGTCAATAAGAACGTCCAAGGTGTACACGAAACCTAAAGTCAATCATCGGAATCTAAAACTGGACGCACAGGAGAGGTTCAAATCATAGAAAGTGCGAGTGTCAGTCCTCTTGTACTTAAGTCGGCATTGTGCCTTTTGTATTAAATTCGGATGCAATTTCTGTGTTTCATCGTCAATAAGAAAGTCCAAGGGATACAGTAAACCTGAAGTGAATCATCGGCATCTAAAACTGGACTCACAGAAGAGGCTCAAATCATAGAAAGTTAGAGAGTCAGTCCTCTTGTACTTACGTCGGCATTGTGCCTTTTAAATTTAATTCGGATGCAATTACTGTGTTTCATCGTCAATAAGAAGGTCCAAGGGATACAGTAAACCTGAAGTGAAGCAACGGAATCTAAAACTGGACTCACAGGAGAGGTTCAACTCATAGAAAGTGGGAGTGTCGGTCCTCTTGTACTTAAGTTGCCATTGTGCCTTTTGTATTACATTCGGATGCAATTTCTGTGTTTCATCGATAACAAGAGGGTCCAAGGGATACAGTAAACCTGAAGTGAAGCATCGGAATCTAAAACTGGACTCACAGGAGAGGTTCAAAACATAGAAAGGTAGAGTGTCAGTCCTCTTGTACTTAAGTCGGCACTGTGCCTTTTGAATTTAATTCCGATGCAATTTCTGTGCTTCATCGTCAAGAAGAAGGTCCAACGGATACAGTAAATCTGATGTGAAAAATCTGAATCTATGACTGGACTCACAGGAGAGGTTCAAACCATAGAAAGTGAGAGTGTCAGTCCTCTTGTACTTAAGTCGGCATTGTGACTTTTGTATTAAATGCGGATGCAATCTCTGTGTTTCCTCGTCATTATGAAGGTTCAAGGGATACAGTAAACCGGAAGTGAAGCATCGGAATCTAAAACTGGACTCACAGGAGAGGTTCAAATCATAGAAAGAGTGTCAGTCCACTTGTACTTAAGTCGGCATTGTGCCTTTTGAAATTTTATTCCGATGCAATTACTGTGTTTCATCATCATTAAGAAGTTCCAAGGTATACAGTAAACCTGTAGTGAAGCATCGGAATCTAAAACTGGACCCACAGGAGAGTTTCAAATCATAGAAAGTTAGAGTGACAGTCCACTTGTACTTAAGTCGGCATTGTGCATTTTGTATTAAATTCCGATGCAATTGCTGTGTTTCATCGTCAATAAGAAGGTTCAAGGTATACAGGAAACCTGAAGTGAAGCATCGGAATCTGAAACTGGACTCACAGGTGTGCTTCAAATCATAGAAAGTAGGAGTGTCAGTCCTTTTGTACTTAAGTCGGCATTGTGACTTTTGTATTAAAATCGGATGCAATTTCTGTGTTTCATCGTCATTAAGAAGGTCCAAGGTATACAGGAAACCGGAAGTGAAGCATCGGAATCTAAAACTGGACTCACAGGAGTAGTTCAAATCATAGAAACTGAGAGTGTCAGTCCTCTTGACTTAAATCGGCATTGTGCCTTTTGTTTTAAATTCGGATGCAATTTCTGTGTTTCATCGTCGATAAGAAGGCCCAAGAGATACAGTAATCCTGAAGTGAGGCATCGGAATCTAAAACTGGGCTCACAGGAGAGGTTCAAATCATAGAAAGTTAGAGTGTCAGTCCTCTTGTACTTAAGTCGGCATTGTGACTTTTGAATTTATTTCGGATGCAATTTCTTTGTTTCATCGTCAATAAGAAGGTCCAAGGTAAACAGGAAACCTGAAGTGAAGCATCGGAATCTAAAACTGGACTCACAGGAGAGGTTCAAATCATAGAAAGTAAGAGTGTCAGTCCTTTTGTACTTAAGTCGGCATTGTGCCTTTTGTATTAAAATCGGATGCAGTTTCTGTGTTTCATCGTCATTAAGAAGGTCCAAGGTATACAGGAAACCGGAAGTGAAGCATCGGAATCTAAAACTGGACTCACAGGAGTAGTTCAAATCATAGAAACTGAGAGTGTCAGTCCTCTTGTACTTAAATCGGCATTGTGCCTTTTGTTTTACATTCGGATGCAATTTCTGTGTTTCATCGTCAATAAGAAGGTCCAAGAGATACAGTAATCCTGAAGTGAGGCATCGGAATCTAAAACTGGACTCACAGGAGAGGTTCAAATCATAGAAAGTGCGAGTGTCAGTCCTCTTGTACTTAAGTCGGCATTGTGCCTTTTGTATTAAATTCGGATGCAATTTCTGTGTTTCATCGTCAATAAGAAAGTCCAAGGGATACAGTAAACCTGAAGTGAATCATCGGCATCTAAAACTGGACTCACAGAAGAGGCTCAAATCATAGAAAGTTAGAGAGTCAGTCCTCTTGTACTTACGTCGGCATTGTGCCTTTTAAATTTAATTCGGATGCAATTACTGTGTTTCATCGTCAATAAGAAGGTCCAAGGGATACAGTAAACCTGAAGTGAAGCAACGGAATCTAAAACTGGACTCACAGGAGAGGTTCAACTCATAGAAAGTGGGAGTGTCGGTCCTCTTGTACTTAAGTTGCCATTGTGCCTTTTGTATTACATTCGGATGCAATTTCTGTGTTTCATCGATAACAAGAGGGTCCAAGGGATACAGTAAACCTGAAGTGAAGCATCGGAATCTAAAACTGGACTCACAGGAGAGGTTCAAAACATAGAAAGGTAGAGTGTCAGTCCTCTTGTACTTAAGTCGGCACTGTGCCTTTTGAATTTAATTCGGATGCAATTTCTGTTTTTCATCGTCATTAAGAAAGTCCAAGGTATACAGTAAACCTGAAGTGAAGCATCGGAATCTAAAACTGGAGTCACAGGGGCGGTTTAATTCATAGAAAGTGAAAGTGTCAGTCCTCTTGTACTTAAGTCGGCATTGTGAATTTTGTATTAAATTCGGATGCAATTGCTGTGTTTCATCGTCAAAAAGAAGGTCCAAGGTATACAGGAAACCAGATGTGAAGCATCGGAATCTAAAACTGGGCTCACAGGAGAGGTTAAAATCATAGAAAGTGAGAGTGTCTATCCTCTCGTACTTAAGTCGGCATTATGCCTTTTGTATTAAATTCGGATGCGATTTCTGTGTTTCATCGTCAATAAGAACGTCCAAGGTGTACACGAAACCTAAAGTCAATCATCGGAATCTAAAACTGGACGCACAGGAGAGGTTCAAATCATAGAAAGTGCGAGTGTCAGTCCTCTTGTACTTAAGTCGGCATTGTGCCTTTTGTATTAAATTCGGATGCAATTTCTGTGTTTCATCGTCAATAAGAAAGTCCAAGGGATACAGTAAACCTGAAGTGAATCATCGGCATCTAAAACTGGACTCACAGAAGAGGCTCAAATCATAGAAAGTTAGAGAGTCAGTCCTCTTGTACTTACGTCGGCATTGTGCCTTTTAAATTTAATTCGGATGCAATTACTGTGTTTCATCGTCAATAAGAAGGTCCAAGGGATACAGTAAACCTGAAGTGAAGCAACGGAATCTAAAACTGGACTCACAGGAGAGGTTCAACTCATAGAAAGTGGGAGTGTCGGTCCTCTTGTACTTAAGTTGCCATTGTGCCTTTTGTATTACATTCGGATGCAATTTCTGTGTTTCATCGATAACAAGAGGGTCCAAGGGATACAGTAAACCTGAAGTGAAGCATCGGAATCTAAAACTGGACTCACAGGAGAGGTTCAAAACATAGAAAGGTAGAGTGTCAGTCCTCTTGTACTTAAGTCGGCACTGTGCCTTTTGAATTTAATTCCGATGCAATTTCTGTGCTTCATCGTCAAGAAGAAGGTCCAACGGATACAGTAAATCTGATGTGAAAAATCTGAATCTATGACTGGACTCACAGGAGAGGTTCAAACCATAGAAAGTGAGAGTGTCAGTCCTCTTGTACTTAAGTCGGCATTGTGACTTTTGTATTAAATGCGGATGCAATCTCTGTGTTTCCTCGTCATTATGAAGGTTCAAGGGATACAGTAAACCGGAAGTGAAGCATCGGAATCTAAAACTGGACTCACAGGAGAGGTTCAAATCATAGAAAGAGTGTCAGTCCACTTGTACTTAAGTCGGCATTGTGCCTTTTGAAATTTTATTCCGATGCAATTACTGTGTTTCATCATCATTAAGAAGTTCCAAGGTATACAGTAAACCTGTAGTGAAGCATCGGAATCTAAAACTGGACTCACAGGAGAGGTTCAAATCATAGAAAGTTAGAGTGTCAGTGCTCTTGTACTGAAGTCGGCATTGTGCCTTTCGAATTTAATTCCGATGCAATTTCTGTGTTTGATCGTCAATAAGCAGGTCCAAGGTATCCAGTAAACTTGAAGTGAAGCATCGGAATCCAAAACTTGACTTACAGGAGCGATTCAAATCATAGAAAGTTAGAGTGTCAGTCCTCTTGTACTTAAGTCGGCATTGAGCCCTTTGAATTTTTATTCCGATGCAATTACTGTGTTTCATCGTCAATAAGAAGTTCCAAGGTATACAGCAAACCTGTAGTGAAGCATCGGAATCTATAACTGGACTCACAGGAGAGATTCAAATCATAGAAAGTTAGAGTGTCAGTCCTCTTGTACTTAAGTCGGCATTGTGCCTTTTGTATTAAATTCCGATGCAATTTCTGTGTTTCATCGTCAATAAGAAGGTTCAAGGGATACAGTAAACCTGAAGTGAAGCATCGGAATCTAAACCTGGACCCACAGGAGAGGTTCAAATCTTAGAAAGTGAGAGTGTCAGTCCTCTTGTACTTAAGTCGGCATTGTGCCTTTTGGACTAAATTCGGATGCAATTTCTGTGTTTCATCGTCAATAAGAAGGTCCAAGGGATACAGTAAACCTGAAGTGAAGCATCAGAATCTAAAACTGGACTCACAGGAGAGGTTCAAATCATAGGAAGTTAGAGTGTCAGTCCTCTTGGACATAGGTCGGCATTGTGCCTTTTGTATTAAACTCGGATGCATTTCTGTGTTTCATCGTCAATAAGAAGGTCCAAGGTATACAGGAAACCTGAAGTGAAGCATCGGAATCTAAACCTGGACTCACAGGAGAGGTTCAAATCATAGAAAGGTAGAGTGTCAGTCCTCTTGTACTTAAGTCGGCATTGTGCCTTTTGAATTTAATTCCGATGCAATTTCCGTGTTTCATCGTCAATAAGAACGTCCAAGGTATACACGAAACCTGAAGTCAAGCATCGGAATCTGAAACTGGACTCACAGGAGGTGTTCAAATCATAGAAAGTGAGAGTGTTAGTCCTCTTGTACTTAAGTCGGCATTGTGCCTTTTGTATTAAATTCGGCTGCAGTTTCTGTGTTTCATCGTCAATAAGAACGTAAAAGGTGTACACGAAACCTAAAGTCAAACATCGGAATCTAAAACTGGACTCACAGGAGAGGTTCAAATCACAGAAAGTGCGATTGTCAGTCCTCTTGTACTTAAGTCGGCATTGTGCCTTTTGTATTAAATTCGGATGCAATTTCTGTGCTACCGCGTCAATAAGAATGTCCAAGGGATACAGTAAACCTGAAGTGAATCATCGGCATCTAAAACTGGACTCACAGAAGAGGTACAAATCATAGAAAGTTAGAGAGTCAGTCCTCTTGTACTTATGTCGGCATTGTGCCTTTTGAATTTAATTCGGATGCAATTACTGTGTTTCATCGTCAATAATAAGGTCCAAGGGATACAGTAAACCTGAAGTGAAGCAACGGAAGGTAAAACTGGACTCACAGGAGAGTTTCAAATCATAGAAAGTGGGAGTGTCGATCCTCTTGTACTTAAGTTGGCATTGTGCCTTTTGTATTAAATTCGGATGCAATTTCTGTGTTTCATCAATAACAAGAGGGTCCAAGGGATACAGTAAACCTGAAGTGAAGCATCGGAATCTAAAACTGGACTCACAGGAGGGGTTCAAAACATAGAAAGGTGGAGTGTCAGTCCTCTTGTACTTAAGTCGGCACTGTGCCTTTTGAATTTAATTCCGATGCAATTTCTGTGCTTCATCGTCAAATGAAGGTCCAACGGATACAGTAAATCTGATGTGAAAAATCTGATCTATGACTGGACTCACAGGAGAGGTTCAAACCATAGAAAGTGAGAGTGTCAGTCCTCTTGTACTTAAGTCGGCATTGTGACTTTTGTATTAAATTCGGATGCAATTTCTGTGTTTCCTCGTCATTATGAAGGTCCAAGGGATACAGTAAACCGGAAGTGAAGCATCGGAATCTAAAACTGGACTCACAGGAGCAGTTCAAATCATAGAAAGTTAGAGTGTCAGTCCACTTGTACTAAAGTCGGCATTGTGCCTTTTCAAGTTTTATTCCGATGCAATTACTGTGTTTCATCATCATTAAGAAGTTCCAAGGTATACAGTAAACCTGTAGTGAAGCATCGAAATCTAATACTGGACCCACAGGAGAGTTTCAAATCATAGAAAGTTAGAGTGACAGTCCTCTTGTACTTAAGTCGGCATTGTGCATTTTGTATTAAATTCCGATGCAATTTCTGTGTTTCATCGTCAATAAGAAGGTTCAATGGATACAGTAAACCTGAAGTGAAGCATCGGAATCTAAACCTGGACACACAGCAGAGGTTCAAATCATAGAATGTGAGAGTGTCAGTCCTCTAGTACTTATGTCGGCATTGTGCCTTTTGAATTAAAAACGGATGCAATTTTTGTGCTTCATCGTCAATAAGATTGTCCAAGGGATACAGTAATCCCGAAGTGACGCATCGGAAACTAAAACTGGTCTCACTGGAGAGGTTCAAATCATAGAAAGTTAGAGTGTCAGTCCTCTTGTACTTAAGTCGGCATTGTGCCTTTTGTAATTAATTCGGATGCAATTTCTGTGTTTTATCGTCAATAAGAAGGTCCAAGGTATACAGGAAACCTGAAGTGAAGCTTCGCAATCTAAAACTTGACTCACAGGAGAGGTTCAAATCATAGAAATTGAGAGTGTCAGTCCTCTTGTACTTAAATCGGCATTGTGCCTTTTGTATTAAATTCGGATGCAATTTCTGTGTTTCATCGTCAATAAGAAGGTCCAAGGGATACAGTAATCCTGAAGTGAGGCATCGGAATCCAAAACTGGACTCACAGGAGAGGTTCAAATCATAGAAAGTTAGAGTGTCAGGCCTCTAGTACTTAAGTCGCCATTGTGCCTTTTGTATTAAATTCGGATGCAATTTCTGTGTTTCATCATCAATAAGAAGGTCCAAGGGATACAGTAAACCTGACGTGAAGCATCGGAATTCAAAACTGTGCCCACAGGAGAGGTTCAAATCATATAAAGTTAGAGTGTCAGTCCTCTTGTACTTAAGTCGGCATTGTGCCTTTTGAATTTTTATTCCGATGCAATTACTGTGTTTCATCGTCAATAAGAAGTTCCAAGGTATACAGCAAACCTGTAGTGAAGCATCGGAATCTAAAACTGGACTCACAGGAGAGATTCAAATCATAGAAAGTGAGAGTGTTAGTCCTCTTGTACTTAAGTCGGCATTGTGCCTTTTGTATTAAATTCGGCTGCAGTTTCTGTGTTTCATCGTCAATAAGAACGTCCAAGGTGTACACGAAACCTAAAGTCAATCATCGGAATCTTAAACTGGACTCACAGGAGAGGTCAAATCACAGAAAGTGCGAGTGTCAGTCCTCTTGTACTTAAGTCGGCATTGTACCTTTTGTATTAAATTCGGATGCAATTTCTGTGCTTCATCGTCAATAAGAAAGTCCAAGGGATACAGTAAACCTGAAGTGAATCATCGGCATCTAAAACTGGACTCACAGAAGAGGTACAAATCATAGAAAGTTAGAGAGTCAGTCCTCTTGTACTTATGTCGGCATTGTGCCTTTTGAATTTAATTCGGATGCAATTACTGTGTTTCATCGTAAATAATAAGGTCCAAGGGATACAGTAAACCTGAAGTGAAGCAACGGAATGTAAAACTGGACTCACAGGAGAGGTTCAAATCATAGAAAGTGGGAGTGTCAGTCCTCTTGTACTTAAGTTGGCATTGTGCCTTTTGTATTAAATTCGGATGCAATTTCTGTGTTTCATCGATAACAAGAGGGTCCAAGGGATACAGTAAACCTGAAGTGAAGCATCGAAATCTAAAACTGGACTCACAGGAGAGGTTCAAAACATAGAAATGTAGAGTGTCAGTCCTCTTGTACTTAAGTCGGCACTGTGCCTTTTGAATTTAATTCCGATGCAATTTCTGTGCTTCATCGTCAAAAGAAGGTCCAACGGATACAGTAAATCAGATGTGAAAAATCTGAATCTATGACTGGACTCACAGGAGAGGTTCAAACCATAGAAAGTGAGAGTGTCAGTCCTCTTGTACTTAAGTCGGCATTGTGAATTTTGTATTAAATTCGGATGCAATTTCTGTGTTTCCTCGTCATTATGAAGGTCCAAGGGATACAGTAAACCGGAAGTGAAGCATCGGAATCTAAAACTGGACTCACAGGAGCAGTTCAAATCATAGAAAGTTAGAGTGTCAGTCCACTTGTACTTAAGTCGGCATTGTGCCTTTTGAATTTTTATACCGATGCAATTACTGTGTTTCGTCATCACTAAGAAGTTCCAAGGTATACAGTAAACCTGTAGTGAAGCATCGGAATCTAATACTGGACCCACAGGAGAGTTTCAAATCATAGAAAGTTAGAGTGACAGTCCTCTTGTACTTAAGTCGGCATTGTGCATTTTGTATTAAATTCCGATGCAATTTCTGTGTTTCATCGTCAATAAGATGGTTCAATGGATACAGTAAACCTGAAGTGAAGCATCGGAATCTAAACCTGGGCACACAGCAGAGGTTCAAATCATAGAAAGTGAGAGTGTCAGTCCTCTAGTACTTATGTCGGCATTGTGCCTTTTGAATTAATTTCGGATGCAATTTCTGTGCTTCATCGTCAATAAGATGGTCCAAGGGATACAGTAATCCTGAAGTGACGCATCGGAAACTAAAACTGGACTCACTGGAGAGGTTCAAATCATAGAAAGTTAGAGTGTCAGTCCTCTTGTACTTAAGTCGGCATTGTGCCTTTTGTATTAAATTCGGATGCAATTTCTGTGTTTTATCGTCAATAAGAAGGTCCAAGGTATACAGGAAACCTGAAGTGAAGCTTCGGAATCTGAAACTTGACTCACAAGATTGCTTCAAATCATAGAAAGTGAGAGTGTCAGTCCTCTTGTACTTAAGTCGGCATTGTGTCTTTTGTATTAATATCGGAATTAATTTCTGTGTTTCATCGTCATTAAGAAGGTCCAAGGTATACAGGAAACCGGAAGTGAAGCATCGAAATCTAAAACTGGACTCACAGGAGAGGTTCAAATCATAGAAATTGAGAGTGTCAGTCCTCTTGTACTTAAATCGGCATTGTGCCTTTTGTATTAAATTCGGATGCAATTTCTGTGTTTCATCGTCAATAAGAAGGTCCGAGGGATACAGTAATCCTGAAGTGAAGCATCGGAATCCAAAACAGGACTCACAGGAGAGGTTCAAATCATAGAAAGTTAGAGTGTCAGTCTTCTTGTACTTAAGTCGGCATTGTGCCTTTTGTATTAAATTCGGATGCAATATCTGTGTTTCATCATCAATAAGAAGGTACAAGGGATACAGTAAACCTGAAGTGAAGCATCGGAATCTAAAACTGGACTCACAGGAGAGGTTCATTCTTAGGAAGTTAGAGTGTCAGTCCTCTTGTACTGAAGTCGGCATTGTGCCTTTTGAATTTAATTCCGATGCAATTTATGTGTTTCATCATCAATAAGAAGGTCCAAGGTATACAGTAAACTTGAAGTGAAGCATCGGAATCCAAAACTGGACTTACAGGAGAGATTGAAATCATAGAAAGTTAGAGTGTCAGTCCTCTTGTACTTAAGTCGGCATTGTGCCTTTTGTATTAAATTCCGATGCAATTTCTGTGTTTCATCGTCAATAAGACGGTTCAAAGGATACAGTAAACCTGAAGTGAAGCATCGGAATCTAAACCTGGACCCACAGGAGAGGTTCAAATCTTAGAAAGTGAGAGTGTCAGTCCTCTTGTACTTAAGTCGGCATTGTGCCCTTTGGATTAAATTCGGATGCAATTTCTGTGTTTCATCGTCATTAAGAAGATCCAAGGGATACAGTAAACCTGAAGTGAAGCATCGGAATCTAAAACTGGACTCACAGGAGAGGTTCAAATCATAGAAAGTTAGAGTGTCAGTCCTCTTGAACTTAGATCGGCATTGTGCCTTTTGTATTAAACTCGGATGCAATTTCTGTGTTTCATCGTCAATAAGAATGTCCAAGGTATACAGGATACCTGAAGTGAAGCATCGGAATCTGAAACTGGACTCACAGGAGAGGTTCAAAACATAGAAAGGTAGAGTGTCAGTCCTCTTGTACTTAAGTCGGCACTGTGCCTTTTGAATTTAATTCCGATGCAATTTCTGTGCTTCATCGTCAAATGAAGGTCCAACGGATACAGTAAATCTGATGTGAAAAATCTGATCTATGACTGGACTCACAGGAGAGGTTCAAACCATAGAAAGTGAGAGTGTCAGTCCTCTTGTACTTAAGTCGGCATTGTGACTTTTGTATTAAATTCGGATGCAATATCTGTGTTTCCTCGTCATTATGAAGGTCCAAGGGATACAGTAAACCGGAAGTGAAGCATCGGAATCTAAAACTGGACTCACAGGAGCAGTTCAAATCATAGAAAGTTAGAGTGTCAGTCCACTTGTACTAAAGTCGGCATTGTGCATTTTCAAGTTTTATTCCGATGCAATTGCTGTGTTTCATCATCATTAAGAAGTTCCAAGGTATACAGTAAACCTGTAGTGAAGCATCGGAATCTAATACTGGACCCACAGGAGAGTTTCAAATCTTAGAAAGTTAGAGTGACAGTCCTCTTGTACTTAAGTCGGCATTGTGCATTTTGTATTAAATTCCGATGCAATTTCTGTGTTTCATCGTCAATAAGAAGGTTCAATGGATACAGTAAACCTGAAGTGAAGCATCGGAATCTAAACCTGGACACAAAGCAGAGGTTCAAATCATAGAAAGTGAGAGTGTCAGTCCTCTAGTACTTATGTCGGCATTGTGCCTTTTGAATCAAAAACGGATGCAATTTTTGTGCTTCATCGTCAATAAGATGGTCCAAGGGATACAGTAATCCCGAAGTGACGCATCGGAAACTAAAACTGGTCTCACTGGAGAGGTTCAAATCATAGAAAGTTAGAGTGTCAGTCCACTTGTACTTAAGTCGGCATTGTGCCTTTTGTAATTAATTCGGATGCAATTTCTGTGTTTTATCGTCAATAAGAAGGTCCAAGGTATACAGGAAACCTGAAGTGAAGCTTCGCAATCTAAAACTTGACTCACAGGAGAGGTTCAAATCATAGAAATTGAGAGTGTCAGTCCTCTTGTACTTAAATCGGCATTGTGCCTTTTGTATTAAATTCGGATGCAATTTCTGTGTTTCATCGTCAATAAGAAGGTCCAAGGGATACAGTAATCCTGAAGTGAGGCATCGGAATCCAAAACTGGACTCACAGGAGAGGTTCAAATCATAGAAAGTTAGAGTGTCAGGCCTCTAGTACTTAAGTCGCCATTGTGCCTTTTGTATTAAATTCGGATGCAATTTCTGTGTTTCATCATCAATAAGAAGGTCCAAGGGATACAGTAAACCTGACGTGAAGCATCGGAATTCAAAACTGGGCCCACAGGAGAGGCTGAAATCATAGAAAGTTAGAGTGTCAGTCCTCTTGTACTTAAGTCGGCATTGTGCCTTTTGAATTTTTATTCCGATGCAATTACTGTGTTTCATCGTCAATAAGAAGTTTCAAGGTATACAGCAAACCTGTAGTGAAGCATCGGAATCTAAAACTGGACTCACAGGAGAGATTCAAATCATAGAAAGTGAGAGTGTTAGTCCTCTTGTACTTAAGTCGGCATTGTGCCTTTTGTATTAAATTCGGCTGCAGTTTCTGTGTTTCATCGTCAATAAGAAGGTCCAAGGTATACAGGAAACCTGAAGTGAAGCTTCGCAATCTAAAACTTGACTCACAGGAGAGGTTCAAATCATAGAAATTTAGAGTGTCAGTCCTCTTGTACTTAAATCGGCATTGTGCCTTTTGTATTAAATTCGGATGCAATTTCTGTGTTTCATCGTCAATAAGAAGGTCCAAGGGATACAGTAATCCTGAAGTGAGGCATCGGAATCCAAAACTGGACTCACAGGAGAGGTTCAAATCATAGAAAGTTAGAGTGTCAGGCCTCTAGTACTTAAGTCGCCATTGTGCCTTTTGTATTAAATTCGGATGCAATTTCTGTGTTTCATCATCAATAAGAAGGTCCAAGGGATACAGTAAACCTGACGTGAAGCATCGGAATTCAAAACTGGGCCCACAGGAGAGGCTGAAATCATAGAAAGTTAGAGTGTCAGTCCTCTTGTACTTAAGTCGGCATTGTGCCTTTTGAATTTTTATTCCGATGCAATTACTGTGTTTCATCGTCAATAAGAAGTTTCAAGGTATACAGCAAACCTGTAGTGAAGCATCGGAATCTAAAACTGGACTCACAGGAGAGATTCAAATCATAGAAAGTGAGAGTGTTAGTCCTCTTGTACTTAAGTCGGCATTGTGCCTTTTGTATTAAATTCGGCTGCAGTTTCTGTGTTTCATCGTCAATAAGAACGTCCAAGGTGTACACGAAACCTAAAGTCAATCATCGGAATCTAAAACTGGACTCACAGGAGAGGTCAAATCACAGAAAGTGCGAGTGTCAGTCCTCTTGTACTTAAGTCGGCATTGTGCCTTTTGTATTAAATTCGGATGCAATTTCTGTGCTTCATCGTCAATAAGAAAGTCCAAGGGATACAGTAAACCTGAAGTGAATCATCGGCATCTAAAACTGGACTCACAGAAGAGGTACAAATCATAGAAAGTTAGAGAGTCAGTCCTCTTGTACTTATGTCGGCATTGTGCCTTTTGAATTTAATTCGGATGCAATTACTGTGTTTCATCGTCAATAATAAGGTCCAAGGGATACAGTAAACCTGAAGTGAAGCAACGGAATGTAAAACTGGACTCACAGGAGAGGTTCAAATCATAGAAAGTGGGAGTGTCAGTCCACTTGTACTTAAGTTGGCATTGTGCCTTTTGTATTAAATTCGGATGCAATTTCTGTGTTTCATCGATAACAAGAGGGTCCAAGGGATACAGTAAACCTGAAGTGAAGCATCGGAATCTAAAACTGGACTCACAGGAGAGGTTCAAAACATAGAAATGTAGAGTGTCAGTCCTCTTGTACTTAAGTCGGCACTGTGCCTTTTGAATTTAATTCCGATGCAATTTCTGTGCTTCATCGTCAAAAGAAGGTCCAACGGATACAGTAAATCTGATGTGAAAAATCTGAATCTATGACTGGACCCACAGGAGAGGTTCAAACCATAGAAAGTGAGAGTGTCAGTCCTCTTGTACTTAAGTCGGCATTGTGACTTTTGTATTAAATTCGGATGCAATTTCTGTGTTTCCTCGTCATTATGAAGGTCCAAGGGATACAGTAAACCGGAAGTGAAGCATCGGAATCTAAAACTGGACTCACAGGAGCAGTTCAAATCATAGAAAGTTAGAGTGTCAGTCCACTTGTACTTAAGTCGGCATTGTGCCTTTTGAATTTTTATACCGATGCAATTACTGTGTTTCGTCATCACTAAGAAGTTCCAAGGTATACAGTAAACCTGTAGTGAAGCATCGGAATCTAATACTGGACCCACAGGAGAGTTTCAAATCATAGAAAGTTAGAGTGACAGTCCTCTTGTACTTAAGTCGGCATTGTGCATTTTGTATTAAATTCCGATGCAATTTCTGTGTTTCATCGTCAATAAGATGGTTCAATGGATACAGTAAACCTGAAGTGAAGCATCGGAATCTAAACCTGGGCACACAGCAGAGGTTCAAATCATAGAAAGTGAGAGTGTCAGTCCTCTAGTTCTTATGTCGGCATTGTGCCTTTTGAATTAAATTCGGATGCAATTTCTGTGCTTCATCGTCAATAAGATGGTCCAAGGGATACAGTAATCCTGAAGTGACGCATCGGAAACTAAAACTGGACTCACTGGAGAGGTTCAAATCATAGAAAGTTAGAGTGTCAGTCCTCTTGTACTTAAGTCGGCATTGTGCCTTTTGTATTCAATTCGGATGCAATTTCTGTGTTTTATCGTCAATAAGAAGGTCCAAGGTATACAGGAAACCTGAAGTGAAGCTTCGGAATCTGAAACTTGACTCACAAGATTGCTTCAAATCATAGAAAGTGAGAGTGTCAGTCCTCTTGTACTTAAGTCGGCATTGTGTCTTTTGTATTAATATCGGAATTAATTTCTGTGTTTCATCGTCATTAAGAAGGTCCAAGGTATACAGGAAACCGGAAGTGAAGCATCGAAATCTAAAACTGGACTCACAGGAGAGGTTCAAATCATAGAAATTGAGAGTGTCAGTCCTCTTGTACTTAAATCGGCATTGTGCCTTTTGTATTAAATTCGGATGCAATTTCTGTGTTTCATCGTCAATAAGAAGGTCCGAGGGATACAGTAATCCTGAAGTGAAGCATCGGAATCCAAAGCTGGACTCACAGGAGAGGTTCAAATCATAGAAAGTTAGAGTGTCAGTCTTCTTGTACTTAAGTCGGCATTGTGCCTTTTGTATTAAATTCGGATGCAATATCTGTGTTTCATCATCAATAAGAAGGTACAAGGGATACAGTAAACCTGAAGTGAAGCATCGGAATCTAAAACTGGACTCACAGGAGAGGTTCATATCTTAGGAAGTTAGAGTGTCAGTCCTCTTGTACTGAAGTCGGCATTGTGCCTTTTGAATTTAATTCCGATGCAATTTATGTGTTTCATCATCAATAAGAAGGTCCAAGGTATACAGTAAACTTGAAGTGAAGCATCGGAATCCAAAACTGGACTTACAGGAGAGATTGAAATCATAGAAAGTTAGAGTGTCAGTCCTCTTGTACTTAAGTCGGCATTGTGCCTTTTGTATTAAATTCCGATCCAATTTCTGTGTTTCATCGTCAATAAGACGGTTCAAAGGATACAGTAAACCTGAAGTGGAGCATCGGAATCTAAACCTGGACTCACAGGAGAGGTTCAAATCATAGAAATTGAGAGTGTCAGTCCTCTTGTACTTAAATCGGCATTGTGCCTTTTGTATTAAATTCGGATGCAATTTCTGTGTTTCATCGTCAATAAGAAGGTCCAAGGGATACAGTAATCCTGAAGTGAGGCATCGGAATCCAAAACTGGACTCACAGGAGAGGTTCAAATCATAGAAAGTTAGAGTGTCAGTCCTCTTGTACTTAAGTCGGCATTGTGCCTTTTGAATTTTTATTCCGATGCAATTACTGTGTTTCATCGTCAATAAGAAGTTTCAAGGTATACAGCAAACCTGTAGTGAAGCATCGGAATCTAAAACTGGACTCACAGGAGAGATTCAAATCATAGAAAGTGAGAGTGTTAGTCCTCTTGTACTTAAGTCGGCATTGTGCCTTTTGTATTAAATTCGGCTGCAGTTTCTGTGTTTCATCGTCAATAAGAACGTCCAAGGTGTACACGAAACCTAAAGACAATCATCGGAATCTAAAACTGGACTCACAGGAGAGGTCAAATCACAGAAAGTGCGAGTGTCAGTCCTCTTGTACTTAAGTCGGCATTGTGCCTTTTGTATTAAATTCGGATGCAATTTCTGTGCTTCATCGTCAATAAGAAAGTCCAAGGGATACAGTAAACCTGAAGTGAATCATCGGCATCTAAAACTGGACTCACAGAAGAGGTACAAATCATAGAAAGTTAGAGAGTCAGTCCTCTTGTACTTATGTCGGCATTGTGCCTTTTGAATTTAATTCGGATGCAATTACTGTGTTTCATCGTCAATAATAAGGTCCAAGGGATACAGTAAACCTGAAGTGAAGCAACGGAATGTAAAACTGGACTCACAGGAGAGGTTCAAATCATAGAAAGTGGGAGTGTCAGTCCTCTTGTACTTAAGTTGGCATTGTGCCTTTTGTATTAAATTCGGATGCAATTTCTGTGTTTCATCGATAACAAGAGGGTCCAAGGGATACAGTAAAGCTGAAGTGAAGCATCGGAATCTAAAACTGGACTCACAGGAGAGGTTCAAAACATAGAAATGTAGAGTGTCAGTCCTCTTGTACTTAAGTCGGCACTGTGCCTTTTGAATTTAATTCCGATGCAATTTCTGTGCTTCATCGTCAAAAGAAGGTCCAACGGATACAGTAAATCTGATGTGAAAAATCTGAATCTATGACTGGACCCACAGGAGAGGTTCAAACCATAGAAAGTGAGAGTGTCAGTCCTCTTGTACTTAAGTCGGCATTGTGACTTTTTTATTAAATTCGGATGCAATTTCTGTGTTTCCTCGTCATTATGAAGGTCCAAGGGATACAGTAAACCGGAAGTGAGGCATCGGAATCTAAAACTGGACTCACAGGAGCAGTTCAAATCATAGAAAGTTAGAGTGTCAGTCCACTTGTACTTAAGTCGGCATTGTGCCTTTTGAATTTTTATACCGATGCAATTACTGTGTTTCGTCATCACTAAGAAGTTCCAAGGTATACAGTAAACCTGTAGTGAAGCATCGGAATCTAATACTGGACCCACAGGAGAGTTTCAAATCATAGAAAGTTAGAGTGACAGTCCTCTTGTACTTAAGTCGGCATTGTGCATTTTGTATTAAATTCCGATGCAATTTCTGTGTTTCATCGTCAATAAGATGGTTCAATGGATACAGTAAACCTGAAGTGAAGCATCGGAATCTAAACCTGGGCACACAGCAGAGGTTCAAATCATAGAAAGTGAGAGTGTCAGTCCTCTAGTACTTATGTCGGCATTGTGCCTTTTGAATTAAATTCGGATGCAATTTCTGTGCTTCATCGTCAATAAGATGGTCCAAGGGATACAGTAATCCTGAAGTGACGCATCGGAAACTAAAACTGGACTCACTGGAGAGGTTCAAATCATAGAAAGTTAGAGTGTCAGTCCTCTTGTACTTAAGTCGGCATTGTGCCTTTTGTATTAAATTCGGATGCAATTTCTGTGTTTTATCGTCAATAAGAAGGTCCAAGGTATACAGGAAACCTGAAGTGAAGCTTCGGAATCTGAAACTTGACTCACAAGATTGCTTCAAATCATAGAAAGTGAGAGTGTCAGTCCTCTTGTACTTAAGTCGGCATTGTGTCTTTTGTATTAATATCGGAATTAATTTCTGTGTTTCATCGTCATTAAGAAGGTCCAAGGTATACAGGAAACCGGAAGTGAAGCATCGAAATCTAAAACTGGACTCACAGGAGAGGTTCAAATCATAGAAATTGAGAGTGTCAGTCCTCTTGTACTTAAATCGGCATTGTGCCTTTTGTATTAAATTCGGATGCAATTTCTGTGTTTCATCGTCAATAAGAAGGTCCGAGGGATACAGTAATCCTGAAGTGAAGCATCGGAATCCAAAACTGGACTCACAGGAGAGGTTCAAATCATAGAAAGTTAGAGTGTCAGTCTTCTTGTACTTAAGTCGGCATTGTGCCTTTTGTATTAAATTCGGATGCAATATCTGTGTTTCATCATCAATAAGAAGGTACAAGGGATACAGTAAACCTGAAGTGAAGCATCGGAATCTAAAACTGGACTCACAGGAGAGGTTTATATCTTAGGAAGTTAGAGTGTCAGTCCTCTTGTACTGAAGTCGGCATTGTGCCTTTTGAATTTAATTCCGATGCAATTTATGTGTTTCATCATCAATAAGAAGGTCCAAGGTATACAGTAAACTTGAAGTGAAGCATCGGAATCCAAAACTGGACTTACAGGAGAGATTGAAATCATAGAAAGTTAGAGTGTCAGTCCTCTTGTACTTAAGTCGGCATTGTGCCTTTTGTATTAAATTCCGATGCAATTTCTGTGTTTCATCGTCAATAAGACGGTTCAAAGGATACAGTAAACCTGAAGTGGAGCATCGGAATCTAAACCTGGACCCACAGGAGAGGTTCAAATCTTAGAAAGTGAGAGTGTCAGTCCTCTTGTACTTAAGTCGGCATTGTGCCCTTTGGATTAAATTCGGATGCAATTTCTGTGTTTCATCGTCATTAAGAAGGTCCAAGGGATACAGTAAACCTGAAGTGAAGCATCGGAATCTAAAACTGGACTCACAGGAGAGGTTCAAATCATAGAAAGTTAGAGTGTCAGTCCTCTTGAACTTAGGTCGGCATTGTGCCTTTTGTATTAAACTCGGATGCAATTTCTGTGTTTCATCGTCAATAAGAATGTCCAAGGTATACAGGATACCTGAAGTGAAGCATCGGAATCTGAAACTGGACTCACAGGAGAGGTTCAAAACATAGAAAGGTAGAGTGTCAGTCCTCTTGTACTTAAGTCGGCACTGTGCCTTTTGAATTTAATTCCGATGCAATTTCTGTGCTTCATCGTCAAATGAAGGTCCAACGGATACAGTAAATCTGATGTGAAAAATCTGATCTATGACTGGACTCACAGGAGAGGTTCAAACCATAGAAAGTGAGAGTGTCAGTCCTCTTGTACTTAAGTCGGCATTGTGACTTTTGTATTAAATTCGGATGCAATATCTGTGTTTCCTCGTCATTATGAAGGTCCAAGGGATACAGTAAACCGGAAGTGAAGCATCGGAATCTAAAACTGGACTCACAGGAGCAGTTCAAATCATAGAAAGTTAGAGTGTCAGTCCACTTGTACTAAAGTCGGCATTGTGCCTTTTCAAGTTTTATTCCGATGCAATTACTGTGTTTCATCATCATTAAGAAGTTCCAAGGTATACAGTAAACCTGTAGTGAAGCATCGGAATCTAATACTGGACCCACAGGAGAGTTTCAAATCATAGAAAGTTAGAGTGACAGTCCTCTTGTACTTAAGTCGGCATTGTGCATTTTGTATTAAATTCCGATGCAATTTCTGTGTTTCATCGTCAATAAGAAGGTTCAATGGATACAGTAAACCTGAAGTGAAGCATCGGAATCTAAACCTGGACACACAGCAGAGGTTCAAATCATAGAAAGTGAGAGTGTCAGTCCTCTAGTACTTATGTCGGCATTGTGCCTTTTGAATCAAAAACGGATGCAATTTTTGTGCTTCATCGTAAATAAGATGGTCCAAGGGATACAGTAATCCCGAAGTGACGCATCGGAAACTAAAACTGGTCTCACTGGAGAGGTTCAAATCATAGAAAGTTAGAGTGTCAGTCCACTTGTACTTAAGTCGGCATTGTGCCTTTTGTAATTAATTCGGATGCAATTTCTGTGTTTTATCGTCAATAAGAAGGTCCAAGGTATACAGGAAACCTGAAGTGAAGCTTCGCAATCTAAAACTTGACTCACAGGAGAGGTTCAAATCATAGAAATTGAGAGTGTCAGTCCTCTTGTACTTAAATCGGCATTGTGCCTTTTGTATTAAATTCGGATGCAATTTCTGTGTTTCATCGTCAATAAGAAGGTCCAAGGGATACAGTAATCCTGAAGTGAGGCATCGGAATCCAAAACTGGACTCACAGGAGAGGTTCAAATCATAGAAAGTTAGAGTGTCAGGCCTCTAGTACTTAAGTCGCCATTGTGCCTTTTGTATTAAATTCGGATGCAATTTCTGTGTTTCATCATCAATAAGAAGGTCCAAGGGATACAGTAAACCTGACGTGAAGCATCGGAATTCAAAACTGGGCCCACAGGAGAGGTTGAAATCATAGAAAGTTAGAGTGTCAGTCCTCTTGTACTTAAGTCGGCATTGTGCCTTTTGAATTTTTATTCCGATGCAATTACTGTGTTTCATCGTCAATAAGAAGTTTCAAGGTATACAGCAAACCTGTAGTGAAGCATCGGAATCTAAAACTGGACTCACAGGAGAGGTCAAATCACAGAAAGTGCGAGTGTCAGTCCTCTTGTACTTAAGTCGGCATTGTGCCTTTTGTATTAAATTCGGATGCAATTTCTGTGCTTCATCGTCAATAAGAAAGTCCAAGGGATACAGTAAACCTGAAGTGAATCATCGGCATCTAAAACTGGACTCACAGAAGAGGTACAAATCATAGAAAGTTAGAGAGTCAGTCCTCTTGTACTTATGTCGGCATTGTGCCTTTTGAATTTAATTCGGATGCAATTACTGTGTTTCATCGTCAATAATAAGGTCCAAGGGATACAGTAAACCTGAAGTGAAGCAACGGAATGTAAAACTGGACTCACAGGAGAGGTTCAAATCATAGAAAGTGGGAGTGTCAGTCCTCTTGTACTTAAGTTGGCATTGTGCCTTTTGTATTAAATTCGGATGCAATTTCTGTGTTTCATCGATAACAAGAGGGTCCAAGGGATACAGTAAACCTGAAGTGAAGCATCGGAATCTAAAACTGGACTCACAGGAGAGGTTCAAAACATAGAAATGTAGAGTGTCAGTCCTCTTGTACTTAAGTCGGCACTGTGCCTTTTGAATTTAATTCCGATGCAATTTCTGTGCTTCATCGTCAAAAGAAGGTCCAACGGATACAGTAAATCTGATGTGAAAAATCTGAATCTATGACTGGACCCACAGGAGAGGTTCAAACCATAGAAAGTGAGAGTGTCAGTCCTCTTGTACTTAAGTCGGCATTGTGACTTTTGTATTAAATTCGGATGCAATTTCTGTGTTTCCTCGTCATTATGAAGGTCCAAGGGATACAGTAAACCGGAAGTGAAGCATCGGAATCTAAAACTGGACTCACAGGAGCAGTTCAAATCATAGAAAGTTAGAGTGTCAGTCCACTTGTACTTAAGTCGGCATTGTGCCTTTTGAATTTTTATACCGATGCAATTACTGTGTTTCGTCATCACTAAGAAGTTCCAAGGTATACAGTAAACCTGTAGTGAAGCATCGGAATCTAATACTGGACCCACAGGAGAGTTTCAAATCATAGAAAGTTAGAGTGACAGTCCTCTTGTACTTAAGTCGGCATTGTGCATTTTGTATTAAATTCCGATGCAATTTCTGTGTTTCATCGTCAATAAGATGGTTCAATGGATACAGTAAACCTGAAGTGAAGCATCGGAATCTAAACCTGGGCACACAGCAGAGGTTCAAATCATAGAAAGTGAGAGTGTCAGTCCTCTAGTACTTATGTCGGCATTGTGCCTTTTGAATTAAATTCGGATGCAATTTCTGTGCTTCATCGTCAATAAGATGGTCCAAGGGATACAGTAATCCTGAAGTGACGCATCGGAAACTAAAACTGGACTCACTGGAGAGGTTCAAATCATAGAAAGTTAGAGTGTCAGTCCTCTTGTACTTAAGTCGGCATTGTGCCTTTTGTATTAAATTCGGATGCAATTTCTGTGTTTTATCGTCAATAAGAAGGTCCAAGGTATACAGGAAACCTGAAGTGAAGCTTCGGAATCTGAAACTTGACTCACAAGATTGCTTCAAATCATAGAAAGTGAGAGTGTCAGTCCTCTTGTACTTAAGTCGGCATTGTGTCTTTTGTATTAATATCGGAATTAATTTCTGTGTTTCATCGTCATTAAGAAGGTCCAAGGTATACAGGAAACCGGAAGTGAAGCATCGAAATCTAAAACTGGACTCACAGGAGAGGTTCAAATCATAGAAATTGAGAGTGTCAGTCCTCTTGTACTTAAATCGGCATTGTGCCTTTTGTATTAAATTCGGATGCAATTTCTGTGTTTCATCGTCAATAAGAAGGTCCGAGGGATACAGTAATCCTGAAGTGAAGCATCGGAATCCAAAACTGGACTCACAGGAGAGGTTCAAATCATAGAAAGTTAGAGTGTCAGTCTTCTTGTACTTAAGTCGGCATTGTGCCTTTTGTATTAAATTCGGATGCAATATCTGTGTTTCATCATCAATAAGAAGGTACAAGGGATACAGTAAACCTGAAGTGAAGCATCGGAATCTAAAACTGGACTCACAGGAGAGGTTCATATCTTAGGAAGTTAGAGTGTCAGTCCTCTTGTACTGAAGTCGGCATTGTGCCTTTTGAATTTAATTCCGATGCAATTTATGTGTTTCATCATCAATAAGAAGGTCCAAGGTATACAGTAAACTTGAAGTGAAGCATCGGAATCCAAAACTGGACTTACAGGAGAGATTGAAATCATAGAAAGTTAGAGTGTCAGTCCTCTTGTACTTAAGTCGGCATTGTGCCTTTTGTATTAAATTCCGATGCAATTTCTGTGTTTCATCGTCAATAAGACGGTTCAAAGGATACAGTAAACCTGAAGTGGAGCATCGGAATCTAAACCTGGACCCACAGGAGAGGTTCAAATCTTAGAAAGTGAGAGTGTCAGTCCTCTTGTACTTAAGTCGGCATTGTGCCCTTTGGATTAAATTCGGATGCAATTTCTGTGTTTCATCGTCATTAAGAAGGTCCAAGGGATACAGTAAACCTGAAGTGAAGCATCGGAATCTAAAACTGGACTCACAGGAGAGGTTCAAATCATAGAAAGTTAGAGTGTCAGTCCTCTTGAACTTAGGTCGGCATTGTGCCTTTTGTATTAAACTCGGATGCAATTTCTGTGTTTCATCGTCAATAAGAATGTCCAAGGTATACAGGATACCTGAAGTGAAGCATCGGAATCTGAAACTGGCCTCACAGGAGAGGTTCAAAACATAGAAAGGTAGAGTGTCAGTCCTCTTGTACTTAAGTCGGCACTGTGCCTTTTGAATTTAATTCCGATGCAATTTCTGTGCTTCATCGTCAAATGAAGGTCCAACGGATACAGTAAATCTGATGTGAAAAATCTGATCTATGACTGGACTCACAGGAGAGGTTCAAACCATAGAAAGTGAGAGTGTCAGTCCTCTTGTACTTAAGTCGGCATTGTGACTTTTGTATTAAATTCGGATGCAATATCTGTGTTTCCTCGTCATTATGAAGGTCCAAGGGATACAGTAAACCGGAAGTGAAGCATCGGAATCTAAAACTGGACTCACAGGAGCAGTTCAAATCATAGAAAGTTAGAGTGACAGTCCTCTTGTACTTAAGTCGGCATTGTGCATTTTGTATTAAATTCCGATGCAATTTCTGTGTTTCATCGTCAATAAGAAGGTTCAATGGATACAGTAAACCTGAAGTGAAGCATCGGAATCTAAACCTGGACACACAGCAGAGGTTCAAATCATAGAAAGTGAGAGTGTCAGTCCTCTAGTACTTATGTCGGCATTGTGCCTTTTGAATTAAAAACGGATGCAATTTTTGTGCTTCATCGTCAATAAGATGGTCCAAGGGATACAGTAATCCCGAAGTGACGCATCGGAAACTAAAACTGGTCTCACTGGAGAGGTTCAAATCATAGAAAGTTAGAGTGTCAGTCCACTTGTACTTAAGTCGGCATTGTGCCTTTTGTAATTAATTCGGATGCAATTTCTGTGTTTTATCGTCAATAAGAAGGTCCAAGGTATACAGGAAACCTGAAGTGAAGCTTCGCAATCTAAAACTTGATTCACAGGAGAGGTTCAAATCATAGAAATTGAGAGTGTCAGTCCTCTTGTACTTAAATCGGCATTGTGCCTTTTGTATTAAATTCGGATGCAATTTCTGTGTTTCATCGTCAGTAAGAAGGTCCAAGGGATACAGTAATCCTGAAGTGAGGCATCGGAATCCAAAACTGGACTCACAGGAGAGGTTCAAATCATAGAAAGTTAGAATGTCAGGCCTCTAGTACTTAAGTCGCCATTGTGCCTTTTGTATTAAATTCGGATGCAATTTCTGTGTTTCATCATCAATAAGAAGGTCCAAGGGATACAGTAAACCAGACGTGAAGCATCGGAATTCAAAACTGGGCCCACAGGAGAGGTTGAAATCATAGAAAGTTAGAGTGTCAGTCCTCTTGTACTTAAGTCGGCATTGTGCCTTTTGAATTTTTATTCCGATGCAATTACTGTGTTTCATCGTCAATAAGAAGTTTCAAGGTATACAGCAAACCTGTAGTGAAGCATCGGAATCTAAAACTGGACCCACAGGAGAGATTCAAATCATAGAAAGTGAGAGTGTTAGTCCTCTTGTACTTAAGTCGGCATTGTGCCTTTTGCATTAAATTCGGCTGCAGTTTCTGTGTTTCATCGTCAATAAGAACGTCCAAGGTGTACACGAAACCTAAAGTCAATCATCGGAATCTAAAACTGGACTCACAGGAGAGGTCAAATCACAGAAAGTGCGAGTGTCAGTCCTCTTGTACTTAAGTCGGCATTGTGCCTTTTGTATTAAATTCGGATGCAATTTCTGTGCTTCATCGTCAATAAGAAAGTCCAAGGGATACAGTAAACCTGAAGTGAATCATCGGCATCTAAAACTGGACTCACAGAAGAGGTACAAATCATAGAAAGTTAGAGAGTCAGTCCTCTTGTACTTATGTCGGCATTGTGAATTTTGAATTTAATTCGGATGCAATTACTGTGTTTCATCGTCAATAATAAGGTCCAAGGGATACAGTAAACCTGAAGTGAAGCAACGGAATGTAAAACTGGACTCACAGGAGAGGTTCAAATCATAGAAAGTGGGAGTGTCAGTCCTCTTGTACTTAAGTTGGCATTGTGCCTTTTGTATTAAATTCGGATGCAATTTCTGTGTTTCATCGATAACAAGAGGGTCCAAGGGATACAGTAAACCTGAAGTGAAGCATCGGAATCTAAAACTGGACTCACAGGAGAGGTTCAAAACATAGAAATGTAGAGTGTCAGTCCTCTTGTACTTAAGTCGGCACTGTGCCTTTTGAATTTAATTCCGATGCAATTCCTGTGCTTCATCGTCAAAAGAAGGTCCAACGGATACAGTAAATCTGATGTGAAAAATCTGAATCTATGACTGGACTCACAGGAGAGGTTCAAACCATAGAAAGTGAGAGTGTCAGTCCTCTTGTACTTAAGTCGGCATTGTGACTTTTGTATTAAATTCGGATGCAATTTCTGTGTTTCCTCGTCATTATGAAGGTCCAAGGGATACAGTAAACCGGAAGTGAAGCATCGGAATCTACAACTGGACTCACAGGAGCAGTTCAAATCATAGAAAGTTAGAGTGTCAGTCCACTTGTACTTAAGTCGGCATTGTGCCTTTTGAATTTTTATACCGATGCAATTACTGTGTTTCGTCATCACTAAAAAAGTTCCAAGGTATACAGTAAACCTGTAGTGAAGCATCGGAATCTAATACTGGACCCACAGGAGAGTTTCAAATCATAGAAAGTTAGAGTGACAGTCCTCTTGTACTTAAGTCGGCATTGTGCATTTTGTATTAAATTCCGATGCAATTTCTGTGTTTCATCGTCAATAAGGACGTCCAAGGTATACACGAAACCTGAAGTCAAGCATCGGAATCTGAAACTGGACTCACAGGAGGTGTTCAAATCATAGAAAGTGAGAGTGCTAGTCCTCTTTTACTTAAGTCGGCATTGTGCCTTTTGTATTAAATTCGGATGCAATTTCTGTGCTTCATCGTCAATAAGATGGTCCAAGGGATACAGTAATCCTGAAGTGACGCATCGGAAACTAAAACTGGACTCACTGGAGAGGTTCAAATCATAGAAAGTTAGAGTGTCAGTCCTCTTGTACTTAAGTCGGCATTGTGCCTTTTGTATTAAATTCGGATGCAATTTCTGTGTTTTATCGTCAATAAGAAGGTCCAAGGTATACAGGAAACCTGAAGTGAAGCTTCGGAATCTGAAACTGGTCTCACAGGATTGCTTCAAATCATAGAAAGTGAGAGTGTCAGTCCTCTTGTACTTAAGTCGGCATTGTGTCTTTTGTATTAAAATCGGAATTAATTTCTGTGTTTCATCGTCATTAAGAAGGTCCAAGGTATACAGGAAACCGGAAGTGAAGCATCGAAATCTAAAACTGGACTCACAGGAGAGGTTCAAATCATAGAAATTGAGAGTGTCAGTCCTCTTGTACTTAAATCGGCATTGTGCCTTTTGTATTAAATTCGGATGCAATTTCTGTGTTTCATCGTCAATAAGAAGGTCCAAGGGATACAGTAATCCTGAAGTGAAGCATCGGAATCCAAAACTGGACTCACAGGAGAGGTTCAAATCATAGAAAGTTAGAGTGTCAGTCCTCTTGTACTTAAGTCGGCATTGTGCCTTTTGTATTAAATTCCGATGCAATTTCTGTGTTTCATCGTCAATAAGACGGTTCAAAGGATACAGTAAACCTGAAGTGAAGCATCGGAATCTAAACCTGGAGCCACAGGAGAGGTTCAAATCTTAGAAAGTGAGAGTGTCAGTCCTCTTGTACTTAAGTCGGCATTGTGCCTTTTGGATTAAATTCGTATGCAATTTCTGTGTTTCATCGTCATTAAGAAGGTCCAAGGGATACAGTAAACCTGAAGTGAAGCATCGGAATCTAAAACTGGACTCACAGGAGAGGTTCAAATCATAGAAAGTTAGAGTGTCAGTCCTCTTGAACTTAGGTCGGCATTGTGCCTTTTGTATTAAACTCGGATGCAATTTCTGTGTTTCATCGTCAATAAGAATGTCCAAGGTATACAGGATACCTGAAGTGAAGCATCGGAATCTGAAACTGGACTCACAGGAGAGGTTCAAATCATAGAAAGTGAGAGTGTCAGTCCTCTTCTACTTAAGTCGGCATTGTGCATTTTGAATTTAATTCCGATGCAATTTCTGTGTTTCATCGTCAATAAGGACGTCCAAGGTATACACGAAACCTGAAGTCAAGCATCGGAATCTGAAACTGGACTCACAGGAGGTGTTCAAATCATAGAAAGTGAGAGTGCTAGTCCTCTTTTACTTAAGTCGGCATTGTGCCTTTTGTATTAAATTCGGCGGCAGTTTCTGTGTTTCATCGTCAATAAGAACGTCCAAGGTGTACACGAAACCTAAAGTCAATCATCGGAATCTAAAACTGGACTCACAGGAGAGGTTCAAATGACAGAAAGTGCGAGTGTCAGTCCTCTTGTACTTAAGTCGGCATTGTGCCTTTTGTATTAAATTCGGATGCAATTTCTGTGCTTCATCGTCAATAAGAAATTCCAAGGGATACAGTAAACCTGAAGTGAATCATCGGCATCTAAAACTGGACTCACAGAAGAGGTACAAATCATAGAAAGTTAGAGAGTCAGTCCTCCTGTACTTATGTCGGCATTGTGCCTTTTGAATTTAATTCGGATGCAATTACTGTGTTTCATCGTCAATAAGAAGGTCCAAGGGATACAGTAAACCTGAAGTGAAGCAACGGAATGTAAAACTGGACTCACAGGAGCGGTTCAAATCATAGAAAGTGGGAGTGTCAGTCCTCTTGTACTTGAGTTGGCATTGTGCCTTTTGTATTAAATTCGGATGCAATTTCTGTGTTTCATCGATAACAAGAGGGTCCAAGGGATACAGTAAACCTGAAGTGAAGCATCGGAATCTAAAACTGGACTCACAGGAGAGGTTCAAAACATAGAAAGGTAGAGTGTCAGTCCTCTTGTACTTAAGTCGGCACTGTGCCTTTTGAATTTAATTCCGATGCAATTTCTGTGCTTCATCGTCAAAAAGAAGTTCCAACGGATACAGTAAATCTGATGTGAAAAATCTGAATCTATGACTGGACTCACAGGAGAGGTTCAAACCATAGAAAGTGAGAGTGTCAGTCCTCTTGTACTTAAGTCGGCATTGTGACTTTTGTATTAAATTCGGATGCAATTTCTGTGTTTCCTCGTCATTATGAAGGTCCAAGGGATACAGTAAACCGGAAGTGAAGCATCGGAATCTAAAACTGGACTCACAGGAGAGGTATAAATCATAGAAAGTTAGAGAGTCAGTCCTCTTGTACTTATGTCGGCAATGTGCTTTTTGAATTTAATTCGGATGCAATTACTGTGTTTCATGGTCAATAATAAGGTCCAAGGGATACAGTAAACCTGAAGTGAAGCAACGGAATGTAAAACTGGACTCACAGGAGAGGTTCAAATCATAGAAAGTGGGAGTGTCAGTCCTCTTGTACTTAAGTTGGCATTGTGCCTTTTGTATTAAATTCGGATGCAATTTCTGTGTTTCATTGATAACAAGAGGGTCCAAGGGATACAGTAAACCTGAAGTGAAGCATCGGAATCTAAAACTGGACTCACAGGAGAGGTTCAAAACATAGAAAGGTAGAGTCTCAGTCCTCTTGTACTTAAGTCGGCACTGTGCCATTTGAATTTAATTCCGATGCAATTCCTGTGTTTCATCATCAATAAGAAGTTACAAGGTAAACAGTAAACCTGTAGTGAAGCATCGGAATCTAATACTGGACCCACAGGAGAGTTTCAAATCATAGAAAGTTAGAGTGACAGTCCTCTTGTACTTAAGTCGGCATTGTGCATTTTGTATTAAATTCCGATGCAATTTCTGTGTTTCATCGTCAATAAGAAGGTTCAATGGATACAGTAAACCTGAAGTGAAGCATCGGAATCTAAACCTGGACACACAGCAGAGGTTTAAATCATAGAAAGTGAGAGTGTCAGTCCTCTAGTACTTATGTCGGCATTGTGCCTTTTGAATTAAATTCGGGTGCAATTTCTGTGCTTCATCGTCAATAAGATGGTCCAAGGGATACAGTAATCCTGAAGTGACGCATCGGAAACTAAAACTGGACTCACTGGAGAGGTTCAAATCGTAGAAAGTTAGAGTGACAGTCCTCTTGTACTTAAGTCGGCATTGTGCCTTTTGTATTAAATTCGGATGCAATTTCTGTGTTTCATCGTCAATAAGAAGGTTCAAGGGATACAGTAAACCTGAAGTGAAGCATCGGAATCTAAACCTGGACCCACAGGAGAGGTTCAAATCTTAGAAAGTGAGAGTGTCAGTCCTCTTGTACTTAAGTCGGCATTGTGCCTTTTGGATTAAATTCGGATGCAATTTCTGTGTTTCATCGTCAATAAGAAGGTCCAAGGGATACAGTAAACCTGAAGTGAAGCATCGGAATCTAAAACTGGACTCACAGGAGAGGTTCAAATCATAGAAAGTTAGAGTGTCAGTCCTCTTGTACTGAAGTCGGCATTGTGCCTTTTGAATTTAATTCCGATGCAATTTCTGTGTTTCATCGTCAATAAGAAGGTCCAAGGTATACAGTAAACTTGAAGTGAAGCATCGGAATCCAAAACTGGACTTACAGAAGAGATTGAAATCATAGAAAGTTAGAGTGTCAGTCCTCTTGTACTTAAGTCGGCATTGTGCCTTTTGTATTAAATTCCGATGCAATTTCTGTGTTTCATCGTCAATAAGAAGGTTCAAGGGATAGAGTAAACCTGAAGTGAAGCATCGGAATCTAAACCTGGACCCACAGGAGAGGTTCAAATCTTAGAAAGTGAGAGTGTCAGTCCTCTTGTACTTAAGTCGGCATTGTGCCTTTTGGATTAAATTCGGATGCAATTTCTGTGTTTCATCGTCAATAAGAAGGTCCAGGAGATACAGTAAACCTGAAGTGAAGCATCGGAATCTAAAACTGGGCTCACAGGAGAGCTTCAAATCATAGAAAGTTAGAGTGTCAGTCCTCTTGAACTTAGGTCGGCATTGTGCCTTTTGTATTAAACTCGGATGCAATTTCTGTGTTTCATCGTCAATAAGAATGTCCAAGGTATACAGGATACCTGAAGTGAAGCATCGGAATCTGAAACTGGACTCACAGGAGAGGTTCAAATCATAGAAGGTGAGAGTGTCAGTCCTCTTCTACTTAAGTCGGCATTGTGCCTTTTGAATTTAATTCGGATGCAATTACTGTGTTTCATCGTCAATAATAAGGTCCAAGGGATACAGTAAACCTGAAGTGAAGCAACGGAATGTAAAACTGGACTCACAGGAGAGGTTCAAATCATAGAAAGTGGGAGTGTCAGTCCTCTTGTACTTAAGTTGGCATTGTGCCTTTTGTATTAAATTCGGATGCAATTTCTGTGTTTCATCGATAACAAGAGGGTCCAAGGGATACAGTAAACCTGAAGTGAAGCATCGGAATCTAAAACTGGACTCACAGGAGAGGTTCAAAACATAGAAATGTAGAGTGTCAGTCCTCTTGTACTTAAGTCGGCACTGTGCCTTTTGAATTTAATTCCGATGCAATTCCTGTGCTTCATCGTCAAAAGAAGGTCCAACGGATACAGTAAATCTGATGTGAAAAATCTGAATCTATGACTGGACTCACAGGAGAGGTTCAAACCATAGAAAGTGAGAGTGTCAGTCCTCTTGTACTTAAGTCGGCATTGTGACTTTTGTATTAAATTCGGATGCAATTTCTGTGTTTCCTCGTCATTATGAAGGTCCAAGGGATACAGTAAACCGGAAGTGAAGCATCGGAATCTACAACTGGACTCACAGGAGCAGTTCAAATCATAGAAAGTTAGAGTGTCAGTCCACTTGTACTTAAGTCGGCATTGTGCCTTTTGAATTTTTATACCGATGCAATTACTGTGTTTCGTCATCACTAAAAAAGTTCCAAGGTATACAGTAAACCTGTAGTGAAGCATCGGAATCTAATACTGGACCCACAGGAGAGTTTCAAATCATAGAAAGTTAGAGTGACAGTCCTCTTGTACTTAAGTCGGCATTGTGCATTTTGTATTAAATTCCGATGCAATTTCTGTGTTTCATCGTCAATAAGGACGTCCAAGGTATACACGAAACCTGAAGTCAAGCATCGGAATCTGAAACTGGACTCACAGGAGGTGTTCAAATCATAGAAAGTGAGAGTGCTAGTCCTCTTTTACTTAAGTCGGCATTGTGCCTTTTGTATTAAATTCGGATGCAATTTCTGTGCTTCATCGTCAATAAGATGGTTTAAGGGATACAGTAATCCTGAAGTGACGCATCGGAAACTAAAACTGGACTCACTGGAGAGGTTCAAATCATAGAAAGTTAGAGTGTCAGTCCTCTTGTACTTAAGTCGGCATTGTGCCTTTTGTATTAAATTCGGATGCAATTTCTGTGTTTTATCGTCAATAAGAAGGTCCAAGGTATACAGGAAACCTGAAGTGAAGCTTCGGAATCTGAAACTGGTCTCACAGGATTGCTTCAAATCATAGAAAGTGAGAGTGTCAGTCCTCTTGTACTTAAGTCGGCATTGTGTCTTTTGTATTAAAATCGGAATTAATTTCTGTGTTTCATCGTCATTAAGAAGGTCCAAGGTATACAGGAAACCGGAAGTGAAGCATCGAAATCTAAAACTGGACTCACAGGAGAGGTTCAAATCATAGAAATTGAGAGTGTCAGTCCTCTTGTACTTAAATCGGCATTGTGCCTTTTGTATTAAATTCGGATGCAATTTCTGTGTTTCATCGTCAATAAGAAGGTCCAAGGGATACAGTAATCCTGAAGTGAAGCATCGGAATCCAAAACTGGACTCACAGGAGAGGTTCAAATCATAGAAAGTTAGAGTGTCAGTCTTCTTGTACTTAAGTCGGCATTGTGCCTTTTGTATTAAATTCGGATGCAATATCTGTGTTTCATCATCAATAAGAAGGTACAAGGGATACAGTAAACCTGAAGTGAAGCATCGGAATCTAAAACTGGACTCACAGGAGAGGTTCATATCTTAGGAAGTTAGAGTGTCAGTCCTCTTGTACTGAAGTCGGCATTGGGCCTTTTGAATTTAATTCCGATGCAATTTATGTGTTTCATCCTCAATAAGAAGGTCCAAGGTATACAGTAAACTTGAAGTGAAGCATCGGAATCCAAAACTGGACTTACAGGAGAGATTGAAATCATAGAAAGTTAGAGTGTCAGTCCTCTTGTACTTAAGTCGGCATTGTGCCTTTTGTATTAAATTCCGATGCAATTTCTGTGTTTCATCGTCAATAAGACGGTTCAAAGGATACAGTAAACCTGAAGTGAAGCATCGGAATCTAAACCTGGAGCCACAGGAGAGGTTCAAATCTTAGAAAGTGAGAGTGTCAGTCCTCTTGTACTTAAGTCGGCATTGTGCCTTTTGGATTAAATTCGTATGCAATTTCTGTGTTTCATCGTCATTAAGAAGGTCCAAGGGATACAGTAAACCTGAAGTGAAGCATCGGAATCTAAAACTGGACTCACAGGAGAGGTTCAAATCATAGAAAGTTAGAGTGTCAGTCCTCTTGAACTTAGGTCGGCATTGTGCCTTTTGTATTAAACTCGGATGCAATTTCTGTGTTTCATCGTCAATAAGAATGTCCAAGGTATACAGGATACCTGAAGTGAAGCATCGGAATCTGAAACTGGACTCACAGGAGAGGTTCAAATCATAGAAAGTGAGAGTGTCAGTCCTCTTCTACTTAAGTCGGCATTGTGCATTTTGAATTTAATTCCGATGCAATTTCTGTGTTTCATCGTCAATAAGGACGTCCAAGGTATACACGAAACCTGAAGTCAAGCATCGGAATCTGAAACTGGACTCACAGGAGAGGTTCAAATGACAGAAAGTGCGAGTGTCAGTCCTCTTGTACTTAAGTCGGCATTGTGCCTTTTGTATTAAATTCGGATGCAATTTCTGTGCTTCATCGTCAATAAGAAATTCCAAGGGATACAGTAAACCTGAAGTGAATCATCGGCATCTAAAACTGGACTCACAGAAGAGGTACAAATCATAGAAAGTTAGAGAGTCAGTCCTCCTGTACTTATGTCGGCATTGTGCCTTTTGAATTTAATTCGGATGCAATTACTGTGTTTCATCGTCAATAAGAAGGTCCAAGGGATACAGTAAACCTGAAGTGAAGCAACGGAATGTAAAACTGGACTCACAGGAGCGGTTCAAATCATAGAAAGTGGGAGTGTCAGTCCTCTTGTACTTGAGTTGGCATTGTGCCTTTTGTATTAAATTCGGATGCAATTTCTGTGTTTCATCGATAACAAGAGGGTCCAAGGGATACAGTAAACCTGAAGTGAAGCATCGGAATCTAAAACTGGACTCACAGGAGAGGTTCAAAACATAGAAAGGTAGAGTGTCAGTCCTCTTGTACTTAAGTCGGCACTGTGCCTTTTGAATTTAATTCCGATGCAATTTCTGTGCTTCATCGTCAAAAAGAAGTTCCAACGGATACAGTAAATCTGATGTGAAAAATCTGAATCTATGACTGGACTCACAGGAGAGGTTCAAACCATAGAAAGTGAGAGTGTCAGTCCTCTTGTACTTAAGTCGGCATTGTGACTTTTGTATTAAATTCGGATGCAATTTCTGTGTTTCCTCGTCATTATGAAGGTCCAAGGGATACAGTAAACCGGAAGTGAAGCATCGGAATCTAAAACTGGACTCACAGGAGAGGTATAAATCATAGAAAGTTAGAGAGTCAGTCCTCTTGTACTTATGTCGGCAATGTGCTTTTTGAATTTAATTCGGATGCAATTACTGTGTTTCATGGTCAATAATAAGGTCCAAGGGATACAGTAAACCTGAAGTGAAGCAACGGAATGTAAAACTGGACTCACAGGAGAGGTTCAAATCATAGAAAGTGGGAGTGTCAGTCCTCTTGTACTTAAGTTGGCATTGTGCCTTTTGTATTAAATTCGGATGCAATTTCTGTGTTTCATCGATAACAAGAGGGTCCAAGGGATACAGTAAACCTGAAGTGAAGCATCGGAATCTAAAACTGGACTCACAGGAGAGGTTCAAAACATAGAAAGGTAGAGTGTCAGTCCTCTTGTACTTAAGTCGGCACTGTGCCATTTGAATTTAATTCCGATGCAATTCCTGTGTTTCATCATCAATAAGAAGTTACAAGGTAAACAGTAAACCTGTAGTGAAGCATCGGAATCTAATACTGGACCCACAGGAGAGTTTCAAATCATAGAAAGTTAGAGTGACAGTCCTCTTGTACTTAAGTCGGCATTGTGCATTTTGTATTAAATTCCGATGCAATTTCTGTGTTTCATCGTCAATAAGAAGGTTCAATGGATACAGTAAACCTGAAGTGAAGCATCGGAATCTAAACCTGGACACACAGCAGAGGTTTAAATCATAGAAAGTGAGAGTGTCAGTCCTCTAGTACTTATGTCGGCATTGTGCCTTTTTAATTAAATTCGGGTTGCAATTTCTGTGCTTCATCGTCAATAAGATGGTCCAAGGGATACAGTAATCCTGAAGTGACGCATCGGAAACTAAAACTGGACTCACTGGAGAGGTTCAAATCGTAGAAAGTTAGAGTGACAGTCCTCTTGTACTTAAGTCGGCATTGTGCCTTTTGTATTAAATTCGGATGCAATTTCTGTGTTTCATCGTCAATAAGAAGGTTCAAGGGATACAGTAAACCTGAAGTGAAGCATCGGAATCTAAACCTGGACCCACAGGAGAGGTTCAAATCTTAGAAAGTGAGAGTGTCAGTCCTCTTGTACTTAAGTCGGCATTGTGCCTTTTGGATTAAATTCGGATGCAATTTCTGTGTTTCATCGTCAATAAGAAGGTCCAAGGGATACAGTAAACCTGAAGTGAAGCATCGGAATCTAAAACTGGACTCACAGGAGAGGTTCAAATCATAGAAAGTTAGAGTGTCAGTCCTCTTGTACTGAAGTCGGCATTGTGCCTTTTGAATTTAATTCCGATGCAATTTCTGTGTTTCATCGTCAATAAGAAGGTCCAAGGTATACAGTAAACTTGAAGTGAAGCATCGGAATCCAAAACTGGACTTACAGAAGAGATTGAAATCATAGAAAGTTAGAGTGTCAGTCCTCTTGTACTTAAGTCGGCATTGTGCCTTTTGTATTAAATTCCGATGCAATTTCTGTGTTTCATCGTCAATAAGAAGGTTCAAGGGATAGAGTAAACCTGAAGTGAAGCATCGGAATCTAAACCTGGACCCACAGGAGAGGTTCAAATCTTAGAAAGTGAGAGTGTCAGTCCTCTTGTACTTAAGTCGGCATTGTGCCTTTTGGATTAAATTCGGATGCAATTTCTGTGTTTCATCGTCAATAAGAAGGTCCAGGAGATACAGTAAACCTGAAGTGAAGCATCGGAATCTAAAACTGGGCTCACAGGAGAGCTTCAAATCATAGAAAGTTAGAGTGTCAGTCCTCTTGAACTTAGGTCGGCATTGTGCCTTTTGTATTAAACTCGGATGCAATTTCTGTGTTTCATCGTCAATAAGAATGTCCAAGGTATACAGGATACCTGAAGTGAAGCATCGGAATCTGAAACTGGACTCACAGGAGAGGTTCAAATCATAGAAGGTGAGAGTGTCAGTCCTCTTCTACTTAAGTCGGCATTGTGCATTTTGAATTTAATTCCGATGCAATTTCTGTGTTTCATCGTAAATAAGAACGTCCAAGGTATACACGAAACCTGAAGTCAAGCATCGGAATCTGAAACTGGACTCACAGGAGGTGTTCAAATCATAGAAAGTGAGAGTGTTAGTCCTCTTGTACTTAAGTCGGCATTGTGCCTTTTGTATTAAATTCGGCGGCAGTTTCTGTGTTTCATCGTCAATAAGAACGTCCAAGGTGTACACGAAACCTAAAGTCAATCATCGGAATCTAAAACTGGACTCACAGGAGAGGTTCAAATCACAGAAAGTGCGAGTGTCAGTCCTCTTGTACTTAAGTCGGCATTGTGCCTTTTGTATTAAATTCGGATGCAATTTCTGTGCTTCATCGTCAATAAGAAAGTCCAAGAGATACAGTAAACCTGAAGTGAATCATCGGCATCTAAAACTGGACTCACAGAAGAGTTACAAATCATAGATAGTCAGAGAGTCAGTCCTCTTGTACTTATGTCGGCATTGTGCCTTTTGAATTTAATTCGGATGCAATTACTGTGTTTCATCGTCAATAAGAAGGTCCAAGGGATACAGTAAACCTGAAGTGAAGCAACGGAATGTAAAACTGGACTCACAGGAGAGGTTCAAATCATAGAAAGAGGGAGTGTCAGTCCTCTTGTACTTAAGTTGGCATTGGGCCTTTTGTATTAAATTCGGATGCAATTTCTGTGTTTCATTGATAACAAGAGGGTCCAAGGGATACAGTAAACCTGAAGTGAAGCATCGGAATCTAAAACTGGACTCACAGGAGAGGTTCAAATCATAGAAATTTAGAGTGTCAGTCCACTTGTACTGAAGTCGGCATTGTGCCTTTTGAATTTAATTCCGATGCAATTTCTGTGTTTCATCGTCAATAAGAAGGTCCAAGGTATACAGTAAACTTGAAGTGAAGCATCTTAATCCAAAACTGGACTTACAGGAGAGATTGAAATCATAGAATGTTAGAGTGTCAGTCCTCTTGTACTTAAGTCGGCATTGTGCCTTTTGGATTAAATTCGGATGCAATTTCTGTGTTTCATCGTCAATAAGAAGGTCCAAGGGATACAGTAAACCTGAAGTGAAGCATCGGAATCTAAACCTGGACCCACAGTAGAGGTTCAAATCTTAGAAAGTGAGAGTGTCAGTCCTCTTGTACTTAAGTCGGCATTGTGCCTTTTGGATTAAATTCGGATGCAATTTCTGTGTTTCATCGTCAATAAGAAGGTCCAAGGGATACAGTAAACCTGAAGTGAAGCATCGGAATCTAAAACTGGACTCACAGGAGAGGTTCAAATCATAGAAAGTTAGAGTGTCAGTCCTCTTGAACTTAGGTCGGCATTGTGTCTTTTGTATTAAACTCGGATGCAATTTCTGTGTTTCATCGTCAATAAGAATGTCCAAGGTATACAGGATACCTGAAGTGAAGCATCGGAATCTGAAACTGGACTCACAGGAGAGGTTCAAATCATAGAAGGTGAGAGTGTCAGTCCTCTTCTACTTAAGTCGGCATTGTGCATTTTGAATTTAATTCCGATGCAATTTCTGTGTTTCATCGTAAATAAGAACGTCCAAGGTATACACGAAACCTGAAGTCAAGCATCGGAATCTGAAACTGGACTCACAGGAGGTGTTCAAATCATAGAAAGTGAGAGTGTTAGTCCTCTTGTACTTAAGTCGGCATTGTGCCTTTTGTATTAAATTCGGCGGCAGTTTCTGTGTTTCATCGTCAATAAGAACGTCCAAGGTGTACACGAAACCTAAAGTCAATCATCGGAATCTAAAACTGGACTCACAGGAGAGGTTCAAATCACAGAAAGTGCGAGTGTCAGTCCTTTTGTGCTTAAGTCGGCATTGTGCCTTTTGTATTACATTCGGATGCAATTTCTGTGCTTCATCGTCAATAAGAAAGTCCAAGGGATACAGTAAACCTGATGTGAATCATCGGCATCTAAAACTGGACTCACAGAAGAGGTACAAATCATAGATAGTTAGAGAGTCAGTCCTCTTGTACTTATGTCGGCATTGTGCCTTTTGAATTTAATTCGGATGCAATTACTGTGTTTCATCGTCAATAAGAAGGTCCAAGGGATACAGTAAACCTGAAGTGAAGCAACGGAATGTAAAACTGGACTCACAGGAGAGGTTCAAATCATAGAAAGTGGGAGTGTCAGTCCTCTTGTACTTAAGTTGGCATTGTGCCTTTTGTATTAAATTCGGATGCAATTTCTGTGTTTCATCGATAACAAGAGGGTCCAAGGGATACAGTAAACCTGAAGTGAAGCATCGGAATCTAAAACTGGACTCACAGGAGAAGTTCAAATCATAGAAAGTTAGAGTGTCAGTCCACTTGTACTGAAGTCGGCATTGTGCCTTTTGAATTTAATTCCGATGCAATTTCTGTGTTTCATCGTCAATAAGAAGGTCCAAGGTATACAGTAAACTTGAAGTGAAGCATCTTAATCCAAAACTGGACTTACAGGAGAGATTGAAATCATAGAAAGTTAGAGTGTCAGTCCTCTTGTACCTAAGTCGGCATTGTGCCTTTTGTATTAAATTCCGATGCAATTTCTGTGTTTCATCGTCAATAAGAAGGTTCAAGGGATACAGTAAACCTGAAGTGAAGCATCGGAATCCAAACCTGGTCCCACAGGAGAGGTTCAAATCTTAGAAAGTGAGAGTGTCAGTCCTCTTGTACTTAAGTCGGCATTGTGCCTTTTGGATTAAATTCGGATGCAATTTCTGTGTTTCATCGTCAATAAGAAGGTCCAAGGGATACAGTAAACCTGAAGTGAAGCATCGGAATCTAAAACTGGACTCACAGGAGATGTTCAAATCATAGAAAGTTAGAGTGTCAGTCCTCTTGTACTGAAGTCGGCATTGTGCCTTTTGAATTTAATTCCGATGCAATTTCTGTGTTTCATCGTCAATAAGAAGGTCCAAGGTATACAGTAAACTTGAAGTGAAGCATCGGAATCCAAAACTGGACTTACAGGAGAGATTGAAATCATAGAAAGTCAGAGTGTCAGTCCTCTTGTACTTAAGTCGGCATTGTGCCTTTTGTATTAAATTCCGATGCAATTTCTGTGTTTCATCGTCAATAAGAAGGTTCAAGGGATACAGTAAACCTGAAGTGAAGCATCGGAATCTAAACCTGGACCCACAGGAGAGGTTCAAATCTTAGAAAGTGAGAGTGTCAGTCCTCTTGTACTTAAGTCGGCATTGTGCCTTTTGGATTAAATTCGGATGCAATTTCTGTGTTTCATCGTCAATAAGAAGGTCCAAGAGATACAGTAAACCTGAAGTGAAGCATCGGAATCTAAAACTGGGCTCACAGGAGAGCTTCAAATCATAGAAAGTTAGAGTGTCAGTCCTCTTGAACTTAGGTCGGCATTGTGCCTTTTGTATTAAACTCGGATGCAATTTCTGTGTTTCATCGTCAATAAGAATGTCCAAGGTATACAGGATACCTGAAGTGAAGCATCGGAATCTGAAACTGGTCTCACAGGAGAGGTTCAAATCATAGAAGGTGAGAGTGTCAGTCCTCTTCTACTTAAGTCGGCATTGTGCATTTTGAATTTAATTCCGATGCAATTTCTGTGTTTCATCGTAAATAAGAACGTCCAAGGTATACACGAAACCTGAAGTCAAGCATCGGAATCTGAAACTGGACTCACAGGAGGTGTTCAAATCATAGAAAGTGAGAGTGTTAGTCCTCTTGTACTTAAGTCGGCATTGTGCCTTTTGTATTAAATTCGGCGGCAGTTTCTGTGTTTCATCGTCAATAAGAACGTCCAAGGTGTACACGAAACCTAAAGTCAATCATCGGAATCTAAAACTGGACTCACAGGAGAGGTTCAAATCACAGAAAGTGCGAGTGTCAGTCCTCTTGTACTTAAGTCGGCATTGTGCCTTTTGTATTAAATTCGGATGCAATTTCTGTGCTTCATCGTCAATAAGAAAGTCCAAGAGATACAGTAAACCTGAAGTGAATCATCGGCATCTAAAACTGGACTCACAGAAGAGGTACAAATCATAGATAGTCAGAGAGTCAGTCCTCTTGTACTTATGTCGGCATTGTGCCTTTTGAATTTAATTCGGATGCAATTACTGTGTTTCATCGTCAATAAGAAGGTCCAAGGGATACAGTAAACCTGAAGTGAAGCAACGGAATGTAAAACTGGACTCACAGGAGAGGTTCAAATCATAGAAAGAGGGAGTGTCAGTCCTCTTGTACTTAAGTTGGCATTGGGCCTTTTGTATTAAATTCGGATGCAATTTCTGTGTTTCATCGATAACAAGAGGGTCCAAGGGATACAGTAAACCTGAAGTGAAGCATCGGAATCTAAAACTGGACTCACAGGAGAGGTTCAAATCATAGAAAGTTAGATTGTCAGTCCACTAGTACTGAAGTCGGCATTGTGCCTTTTGAATTTAATTCCGATGCAATTTCTGTGTTTCATCGTCAATAAGAAGGTCCAAGGTATACAGTAAACTTGAAGTGAAGCATCTTAATCCAAAACTGGACTTACAGGAGAGATTGAAATCATAGAATGTTAGAGTGTCAGTCCTCTTGTACTTAAGTCGGCATTGTGCCTTTTGTATTAAATTCCGATGCAATTTCTGTGTTTCATCGTCAATAAGAAGGTTCAAGGGATACAACAAACCTGAAGTGAAGCATCGGAATCTAAACCTGGACCCACAGGAGAGGTTCAAATCTTAGAAAGTGAGAGTGTCAGTCCTCTTGTACTTAAGTCGGCATTGTGCCTTTTGGATTAAATTCGGATGCAATTTCTGTGTTTCATCGTCAATAAGAAGGTCCAAGGGATACAGTAAACCTGAAGTGAAGCATCGGAATCTAAAACTGGACTCACAGGAGAGGTTCAAATCATAGAAAGTTAGAGTGTCAGTCCTCTTGTACTGAAGTCGGCATTGTGCCTTTTGAATTTAATTCCGATGCAATTTCTGTGTTTCATCGTCAATAAGAAGGTCCAAGGTATACAGTAAACTTGAAGTGAAGCATCGGAATCCAAAACTGGACTTACAGGAGAGATTGAAATCATAGAAAGTTAGAGTGTCAGTCCTCTTGTACTTAAGTCGGCATTGTGCCTTTTGTATTAAATTCCGATGCAATTTCTGTGTTTCACCGTCAATAAGAAGGTTCAAGGGATACAGTAAACCTGAAGTGAAGCATCGGAATCTAAACCTGGACCCACAGTAGAGGTTCAAATCTTAGAAAGTGAGAGTGTCAGTCCTCTTGTACTTAAGTCGGCACTGTGCCTTTGGATTAAATTCGGATGCAATTTCTGTGTTTCATCGTCAATAAGAAGGTCCAAGGGATACAGTAAACCTGAAGTGAAGCATCGGAATCTAAAACTGGACTCACAGGAGAGGTTCAAATCATAGAAAGTTAGAGTGTCAGTCCTCTTGAACTTAGGTCGGCATTGTGTCTTTTGTATTAAACTCGGATGCAATTTCTGTGTTTCATCGTCAATAAGAATGTCCAAGGTATACAGGATACCTGAAGTGAAGCATCGGAATCTGAAACTGGACTCACAGGAGAGGTTCAAATCATAGAAGGTGAGAGTGTCAGTCCTCTTCTACTTAAGTCGGCATTGTGCATTTTGAATTTAATTCCGATGCAATTTCTGTGTTTCATCGTAAATAAGAACGTCCAAGGTATACACGAAACCTGAAGTCAAGCATCGGAATCTGAAACTGGACTCACAGGAGGTGTTCAAATCATAGAAAGTGAGAGTGTTAGTCCTCTTGTACTTAAGTCGGCATTGTGCCTTTTGTATTAAATTCGGCGGCAGTTTCTGTGTTTCATCGTCAATAAGAACGTCCAAGGTGTACACGAAACCTAAAGTCAATCATCGGAATCTAAAACTGGACTCACAGGAGAGGTTCAAATCACAGAAAGTGCGAGTGTCAGTCCTCTTGTACTTAAGTCGGCATTGTGCCTTTTGTATTAAATTCGGATGCAATTTCTGTGCTTCATCGTCAATAAGAAAGTCCATGGGATACAGTAAACCTGATGTGAATCATCGGCATCTAAAACTGGACTCACAGAAGAGGTACAAATCATAGATAGTTAGAGAGTCAGTCCTCTTGTACTTATGTCGGCATTGTGCCTTTTGAATTTAATTCGGATGCAATTACTGTGTTTCATCGTCAATAAGAAGGTCCAAGGGATACAGTAAACCTGAAGTGAAGCAACGGAATGTAAAACTGGACTCACAGGAGAGGTTCAAATCATAGAAAGTGGGAGTGTCAGTCCTCTTGTACTTAAGTTGGCATTGTGCCTTTTGTATTAAATTCGGATGCAATTTCTGTGTTTCATCGATAACAAGAGGGTCCAAGGGATACAGTAAACCTGAAGTGAAGCATCGGAATCTAAAACTGGACTCACAGGAGAAGTTCAAATCATAGAAAGTTAGAGTGTCAGTCCACTTGTACTGAAGTCGGCATTGTGCCTCTTGAATTTAATTCCGATGCAATTTCTGTGTTTCATCGTCAATAAGAAGGTCCAAGGTATACAGTAAACTTGAAGTGAAGCATCTTAATCCAAAACTGGACTTACAGGAGAGATTGAAATCATAGATAGTTAGAGTGTCAGTCCTCTTGTACTTAAGTCGGCATTGTGCCTTTTGTATTAAATTCCGATGCAATTTCTGTGTTTCATCGTCAATAAGAAGGTTCAAGGGATACAGTAAACCTGAAGTGAAGCATCGGAATCCAAACCTGGTCCCACAGGAGAGGTTCAAATCTTAGAAAGTGAGAGTGTCAGTCCTCTTGTACTTAAGTCGGCATTGTGCCTTTTGGATTAAATTCGGATGCAATTTCTGTGTTTCATCGTCAATAAGAAGGTCCAAGGGATTCAGTAAACCTGAAGTGAAGCATCGGAATCTAAAACTGGACTCACAGGAGAGGTTCAAATCATAGAAAGTTAGAGTGTCAGTCCTCTTGTACTGAAGTCGGCATTGTGCCTTTTGAATTTAATTCCGATGCAATTTCTGTGTTTCATCGTCAATAAGAAGGTCCAAGGTATACAGTAAACTTGAAGTGAAGTATCGGAATCCAAAACTGGACTTACAGGAGAGATTGAAATCATAGAAAGTTAGAGTGTCAGTCCTCTTGTACTTAAGTCGGCATTGTGCCTTTTGTATTAAATTCCGATGCAATTTCTGTGTTTCATCGTCAATAAGAAGGTTCAAGGGATACAGTAAACCTGAAGTGAAGCATCGGAATCTAAACCTGGACCCACAGGAGAGGTTCAAATCTTAGAAAGTGAGAGTGTCAGTCCTCTTGTACTTAAGTCGGCATTGTGCCTTTTGGATTAAATTCGGATGCAATTTCTGTGTTTCATCGTCAATAAGAAGGTCCAAGGGATACAATAAACCTGAAGTGAAGCATCGGAATCTAAAACTGGACTCACAGGACAGGTTCAAATCATAGAAAGTTAGAGTGTCAGTCCTCTTGAACTTAGGTCGGCATTGTGCCTTTTGTATTAAACTCGGATGCAATTTCTGTGTTTCTTCGTCAATAAGAATGTCCAAGGTATACAGGATACCTGAAGTGAAGCATCGGAATCTGAAACTGGACTCACAGGAGAGGTTCAAATCATAGAAAGTGAGAGTGTCAGTCCTCTTCTACTTAAGTCGGCCTTGTGCATTTTGAATTTAATTCCGATGCAATTTCTGTGTTTCATCGTCAATAAGAACGTCCAAGGTATACACGAAACCTGAAGTCAAGCATCGGAATCTGAAACTGGACTCACAGGAGGTGTTCAAATCATAGAAAGTGAGAGTGTTAGTCCTCTTGTACTTAAGTCGGCATTGTGCCTTTTGTATTAAATTCGGCGGAAGTTTCTGTGTTTCATCGTCAATAAGAACGTCCAAGGTGTACACGAAACCTAAAGTCAATCATCGGAATCTAAAACTGGACTCACAGGAGAGGTTCAAATCAAAGAAATTGCGAGTGTCAGTCCTCTTGTACTTAAGTCGGCATTGTGCCTTTTGTATTAAATTCGGATGCAATTTCTGTGCTTCATCGTCAATAAGAAAGTCCAAGAGATACAGTAAACCTGAAGTGAATCATCGGCATCTAAAACTGGACCCACAGAAGAGGTACAAATCATGGAAAGTTAGAGAGTCTGTCCTCTTGTACTTATGTCGGCATTGTGCCTTTTGAATTTAATTCGGATGCAATTACTGTGTTTCATCGTCAATAAGAAGGTCCAAGGGATACAGTAAACCTGAAGTGAAGCAACTGAATGTAAAACTGGACTCACAGGAGAGGTTCAAATCATAGAAAGTGGGAGTGTCAGTCCTCTTGTACTTAAGTTGGCATTGTGCCTTTTGTATTAAATTCGGATGCAATTTCTGTGTTTCATCGATAACAAGAGGGTCCAAGGGATACAGTAAACCTGAAGTGAAGCATCGGAATCTAAAACTGGACTCACAGGAGAGGTTCAAAACATAGAAAGGTAGAGTGTCAGTCCTCTTGTACTTAAGCCGGCACTGTGCCTTTTGAATTTAATTCCGATGCAATTTCTGTGCTTCATCGTCAAAAAGAAGTTCCAACGGATACAGTAAATCTGATGTGAAAAATCTGAATCTATGACTGGACTCACAGGAGAGGTTCAAACCATAGAAAGTGAGAGTGTCAGTCCTCTTGTACTTAAGTCGGCATTGTGCCTTTTGTATTAAATTCCGAGCAATTTCTGTGTTTCATCGTCAATAAGAAGGTTCAAGGGATACAGTAAACCTGAAGTTAAGCATCGCAATCTAAACCTGGACCCACAGGAGAGGTTCAAATCTTAGAAAGTGAGAGTGTCAGTCCTCTTGTACTTAAGTCGGCATTGTGCCTTTTGGATTAAATTCGGATGCAATTTCTGTGTTTCATCGTCAATAAGAAGGTCCAAGGGATACAGTAAACCTGAAGTGAAGCATCGGAATCTAAAACTGGACTCACAGGAGAGCTTCAAATCATAGAAAGTTAGAGTGTCAGTCCTCATGAACTTACGTCGGCATTGTGCCTTTTGTATTAAACTCGGATGCAATTTCTGTGTTTCATCGTCAATAAGAATGTCCAAGGTATACAGGATACCTGAAGTGAAGCATCGGAATCTGAAACTGGACTCACAGGAGAGGTTCAAATCATAGAAGGTGAGAGTGTCAGTCCTCTTCTACTTAAGTCGGCATTGTGCATTTTGAATTTAATTCTGATGCAATTTCTGTGTTTCATCGTAAATAAGAACGTCCAAGGTATACACGAAACCTGAAGTCAAGCATCGGAATCTGAAACTGGACTCACAGGAGGTGTTCAAATCATAGAAAGTGAGAGTGTTAGTCCTCTTGTACTTAAGTCGGCATTGTGCCTTTTGTATTAAATTCGGATGCAATTTCTGTGCTTCATCGTCAATAAGAAAGTCCAAGAGATACAGTAAACCTGAAGTGAATCATCGGCATCTAAAACTGGACTCACAGAAGAGGTACAAATCATAGATAGTCAGAGAGTCAGTCCTCTTGTACTTATGTCGGCATTGTGCCTTTTGAATTTAATTCGGATGCAATTACTGTGTTTCATCGTCAATAAGAAGGTCCAAGGGATACAGTAAACCTGAAGTGAAGCAACGGAATGTAAAACTGGACTCACAGGAGAGGTTCAAATCATAGAAAGTGGGAGTGTCAGTCCTCTTGTACTTAAGTTGGCATTGTGCCTTTTGTATTAAATTCGGATGCAATTTCTGTGTTTCATCGATAACAAGTGGGTCCAAGGGATACAGTAAACCTGAAGTGAAGCATCGGAATCTAAAACTGGACTCACAGGAGAGGTTCAAATCATAGAAAGTTAGAGTGTCAGTCCACTTGTACTGAAGTCGGCATTGTGCCTTTTGAATTTAATTCCGATGCAATTTCTGTGTTTCATCGTCAATAAGAAGGTCCAAGGTATACAGTAAACTTGAAGTGAAGCATCTTAATCCAAAACTGGACTTACAGGAGAGATTGAAATCATAGAATGTTAGAGTGTCAGTCCTCTTGTACTTAAGTCGGCATTGTGCCTTTTGTATTAAATTCCGATGCAATTTCTGTGTTTCATCGTCAATAAGAAGGTTCAAGGGATGCAGTAAACCTGAAGTGAAGCATCGGAATCTAAACCTGGACCCACAGGAGAGGTTCAAATCTTAGAAAGTGAGAGTGTCAGTCCTCTTGTACTTAAGACGGCATTGTGCCTTTTGGATTAAATTCGGATGCAATTTCTGTGTTTCATCGTCAATAAGAAGGTCCAAAGGATACAGTAAACCTGAAGTGAAGCATCGGAATCCAAAACTGGACTTACAGGAGAAATTGCAATCATAGAAAGTTAGAGTGTCAGTCCTCTTGTACTTAAGTCGGCATTGTGCCTTTTGTATTAAATTCCGATGCAATTTCTGTGTTTCATCGTCAACAAGAAGGTTCAAGGGATACAGTAAACCTGAAGTGAAGCATCGGAATCTAAACCTGGACCCACAGTAGAGGTTCAATTCTTAGAAAGTGAGAGTGTCAGTCCTCTTGTACTTAAGTCGGCATTGTGCCTTTTGGATTAAATTCGGATGCAATTTCTGTGTTTCATCGTCAATAAGAAGGTCCAAGGGATACAGTAAACCTGAAGTGAAGCATCGGAATCTAAAACTGGACTCACAGGAGAGGTTCAAATCATAGAAAGTTAGAGTGTCAGTCCTCTTGAACTTAGGTCGGCATTGTGCCTTTTGTATTAAACTCGGATGCAATTTCTGTGTTTCATCGTCAATAAGAATGTCCAAGGTATACAGGATACCTGAAGTGAAGCATCGGAATCTGAAACAGGACTCACAGGAGAGGTTCAAATCATAGAAGGTGAGAGTGTCAATTCTCTTCTACTTAAGTCGGCATTGTGCCTTTTGTATTAAATTCGGATGCAATTTCTGTGCTTCATCGTCAATAAGAAAGTCCAAGGGATACAGCAAACCTGATGTGAATCATCGGCATCTAAAACTGGACTCACAGAAGAGGTACAAATCATAGATAGTTAGAGAGTCAGTCCTCTTGTACTTATGTCGGCATTGTGCCCTTTGAATTTAATTCGGATGCAATTACTGTGTTTCATCGTCAATAAGAAGGTCCAAGGGATACAGTAAACCAGAAGTGAAGCAACGGAATGTAAAACTGGACTCACAGGAGAGGTTCAAATCATAGAAAGTGGGAGTGTCAGTCCTCTTGTACTTAAGTTGGCATTGTGCCTTTTGTATTAAATTCGGATGCAATTTCTGTGTTTCATCGATAACAAGAGGGTCCAAGGGATACAGTAAACCTGAAGTGAAGCATCGGAATCTAAAACTGGACTCACAGGAGAGGTTCAAATCATAGAAATTTAGAGTGTCAGTCCACTTGTACTGAAGTCGGCATTGTGCCTTTTGAATTTAATTCCGATGCAATTTCTGTGTTTCATCGTCAATAAGAAGGTCCAAGGTATACAGTAAACTTGAAGTGAAGCATCTTAATCCAAAACTGGACTTACAGGAGAGATTGAAATCATAGAAAGTTAGAGTGTCAGTCCTCTTGTACTTAAGTCGGCATTGTGCCTTTTGTATTAAATTCCGATGCAATTTCTGTGTTTCATCGTCAATAAGAACGTCCAAGGTATACACGAAACCTGAAGTCAAGCATCGGAATCTGAAACTGGACTCACAGGAGGTGTTCAAATCATAGAAAGTGAGAGTGTTAGTCCTCTTCTACTTAAGTCGGCATTGTGCCTTTTGTATTAAATTCGGCGGCAGTTTCTGTGTTTCATCGTCAATAAGAACGTCCAAGGTGTACACGAAACCTAAAGTCAATCATCGGAATCTAAAACTGGACTCACAGGAGAGGTTCAAATCACAGAAAGTGCGAGTGTCAGTCCTCTTGTACTTAAGTCGGCATTGTGCCTTTTGTATTAAATTTGGATGCAATTTCTGTGCTTCATCGTCAATAAGAAAGTCCAAGGGATACAGTAAACCTGAAGTGAATCATCGGCATCTAAAACCGGACCCACAGAAGAGGTACAAATCAAAGAAAGTTAGAGAGTCTGTCCTCTTGTACTTATGTCGGCATTGTGCCTTTTGAATTTAATTCGGATGCAATTACTGTGTTTCATCGTCAATAAGAAGGTCCAAGGGATACAGTAAACCTGAAGTGAAGCAACGGAATGTAAAACTGGACTCACAGGAGAGGTTCAAATCATAGAAAGTGGGAGTGTCAGTCCTCTTGTACTTAAGTTGGCATTGTGCCTTTTGTATTAAATTCGGATGCAATTTCTGTGTTTCATCGATAACAAGAGGGTCCAAGGGATACAGTAAACCTGAAGTGAAGCATCGGAATCTAAAACTGGACTCACAGGAGAGGTTCAAAACATAGAAAGGTAGAGTGTCAGTCCTCTTGTACTTAAGCCGGCACTGTGCCTTTTGAATTTAATTCCGATGCAATTTCTGTGCTTCATCGTCAAAAAGAAGTTCCAACGGATACAGTAAATCTGATGTGAAAAATGTGAATCTATGACTGGACTCACAGGAGAGGTTCAAACCATAGAAAGTGAGAGTTTCAGTCCTCTTGCACTTAAGTCGGCATTGTGACTTTTGTATTAAATTCGGATGCAATTTCTGTGTTTCCTCGTCATTATGAAGGTCCAAGGGATACAGTAAACCGGAAGTGAAGCATCGGAATCTAAAACTGGACTCACAGGAGAGGTACAAATCATAGATAGTTAGAGAGTCAGTCCTCTTGTACTTATGTCGGCATTGTGCCTTTTGAATTTAATTCGGATGCAATTACTGTGTTTCATCGTCAATCATAAGGTCCAAGGGATACAGTAAACCTGAAGTGAAGCAACGGAATGTAAAACTGGACTCACAGGAGAGGTTCAAATCATAGAAAGTGGGAGTGTCAGTCCTCTTGTACTTAAGTTGGCATTGTGCCTTTTGTATTAAATTCGGATGCAATTTCTGTGTTTCATCGATAACAAGAGGGTCCAAGGGATACAGTAAACCTGAAGTGAAGCAACGGAATGTAAAACTGGACTCACAGGAGAGGTTCAAATCATAGAAAGTGGGAGTGTCAGTCCTCTTGTACTTAAGTCGGCACTGTGCCTTTTGAATTTAATTCCGATGCAATTTCTGTGCTTCATCGTCAAAAGAAGGTCCAACGGATGCAGTAAATCTGATGTGAAAAATCTGAATCGATGACTTGACTCACAGGAGAGGTTCAAATCATAGAAAGTTAGAGTGTCAGTCCACTAGTACTTAAGTCGGCATTGTGCCTTTTAAATTTTTATTCCGATGCAATTCCTGTGTTTCATCATCATTAAGAAGTTACAAGGTATACAGTAAACCTGTAGTGAAGCATCGGAATCTAATACTGGACCCACAGGAGAGTTTCAAATCATAGAAAGTTAGAGTGACAGTCCTCTTGTACTTAAGTCGGCATTGTGCATTTTGTATTAAATTCCGATGCAATTTCTGTGTTTCACCGTCAATAAGAAGGTTCAACGGATACAGTAAACCTGAAGTGAAGCATCGGAATCTAAACCTGGACACACAGCAGAGGTTCAAATCATAGAAAGTGAGAGTGTCAGTCCTCTAGTACTTATGTCGGCATTGTGCCTTTTGAATTAAATTCGGATGCAATTTCTGTGCTTCATCGTCAATAAGATGGTCCAAGGGATACAGTAAACCTGAAGTGACGCATCGGAAATTAAACTGGACTCACTGGAGAGGTTCAAATCATAGAAAGTTAGAGTGTCAGTCCTCTTGAACTTAGGTCGGCATTGTGCCTTTTGAATTAAACTCGGATGCAATTTCTGTGTTTCATCGTCAATAAGAATGTCCAAGGTATACAGGATACCTGAAGTGAAGCATCGGAATCTGAAACTGGACTCACAGGAGAGGTTCAAATCATAGAAAGTGAGAGTGTCAGTCCTCTTCTACTTAAGTCGGCATTGTGCATTTTGAATTTAATTCCGGTGCAATTTCTGTGTTTCATCGTCAATAAGAACGTACAAGGTATACACGAAACCTGAAGTCAAGCATCGGAATCTGAAACTGGACTCACAGGAGGTGTTCAAATCATAGAAAGTGAGAGTGTTAGTCCTCTTTTACTTAAGTCGGCATTGTGCCTTTTGTATTAAATTCGGCGGCAGTTTCTGTGTTTCATCGTCAATAAGAACGTCCAAGGTGTACACGAAACCTAAAGTCAATCATCGGAATCTAAAACTGGACTCACAGGAGAGGTTCAAATCACAGAAAAAGCGAGTGTCAGTCCTCTTGTACTTAAGTCGGCATTGTGCCTTTTGTATTAAATTCGGATGCAATTTCTGTGCTTCATCGTCAATAAGAAAGTCCAAGGGATACAGTAAACCTGAAGTGAATCATCGGCATCTAAAACTGGACCCACAGAAGAGGTACAAATCATAGAAAGTTAGAGAGTCAGTCCTCTTGTACTTATGTCGGCATTGTGCCTTTTGAATTTAATTCGGATGCAATTACTGTGTTTCATCGTCAATAAGAAGGTCCAAGGGATACAGTAAACCTGAAGTGAAGCAACGGAATGTAAAACTGGACTCACAGGCGAGGTTCAAAACATAGAAAGTTAGAGAGTAAGTCCTCTTGTACTTAAGTCGGCACTGTGCCTTTTGAATTTAATTCCGATGCAATTTCTGTGCTTCATCGTCAAAAGAAGGTCCAACGGATACAGTAAATCTGATGTGAAAAATCTGAATCAATGACTTGACTCACAGGAGAGGTTCAAACCATAGAAAGTGAGAGTGTCAGTCCTCTAGTACTTAAGTCGGCATTGTGACTTTTGTATTAAATTCGGATGCAATTTCTGTGTTTCCTCGTCATTATGAAGGTCCAAGGGATACAGTAAACCGGAAGTGAAGCATCGGAATCTAAAACTGGACTCACAGGAGAGGTTCAAATCATAGAAAGTTAGAGTGTCAGTCCACTTGTACTTAAGTCGGCATTGTGCCTTTTGAATTTTTATTCCGATGCAATTCCTGTGTTTCATCATCATTAAGAAGTTACAAGGTATACAGTAAACCTGTAGTGAAGCATCGGAATGTAATACTGGACCCACAGGAGAGTTTCAAATCATAGAAAGTTAGAGTGACAGTCCTCTTGTACTTAAGTCGGCATTGTGCATTTTGTATTAAATTCCGATGCAATTTCTGTGTTTCATCGTCAATAAGAAGGTTCAATGGATACAGTAAACCTGAAGTGAAGCATCGGAATCTAAACCTGGACACACAGCAGAGGTTCAAATCATAGAAAGTGAGAGTGTCAGTCCTCTAGTACTTATGTCGGCATTGTGCCTTTTGAATTAAATTCGGATGCAATTTCTGTGCTTCATCGTCAATAAGATGGTCCAAGGGATACAGTAAACCTGAAGTGAATCATCGGCATCTAAAACTGGACCCACAGAAGAGGTACAAATCATAGAAAGTTAGAGAGTCAGTCCTCTTGTACTTATGTCGGCATTGTGCCTTTTGAATTTAATTCGGATGCAATTACTGTGTTTCATCGTCAATAAGAAGGTCCAAGGGATACAGTAAACCTGAAGTGAAGCAACGGAATGTAAAACCGGACTCACAGGCGAGGTTCAAAACATAGAAAGTTAGAGAGTCAGTCCTCTTGTACTTAAGTCGGCACTGTGCCTTTTGAATTTAATTCCGATGCAATTTCTGTGCTTCATCGTCAAAAGAAGGTCCAACGGATACAGTAAATCTGATGTGAAAAATCTGAATCAATGACTTGACTCACAGGAGAGGTTCAAACCATAGAAAGTGAGAGTGTCAGTCCTCTTGTACTTAAGTCGGCATTGTGACTTTTGTATTAAATTCGGATGCAATTTCTGTGTTTCCTCGTCATTATGAAGGTCCAAGGGATACAGTAAACCGGAAGTGAAGCATCGGAATCTAAAACTGGACTCACAGGAGAGGTTCAAATCATAGAAAGTTAGAGTGTCAGTCCACTTGTACTTAAGTCGGCATTGTGCCTTTTGAATTTTTATTCCGATGCAATTCCTGTGTTTCATCATCATTAAGAAGTTACAAGGTATACAGTAAACCTGTAGTGAAGCATCGGAATCTAATACTGGACCCACAGGAGAGTTTCAAATCATAGAAAGTTAGAGTGACAGTCCTCTTGTACTTAAGTCGGCATTGTGCATTTTGTATTAAATTCCGATGCAATTTCTGTGTTTCATCGTCAATAAGAAGGTTCAATGGATACAGTAAACCTGAAGTGAAGCATCGGAATCTAAACCTGGACACACAGCAGAGGTTCAAATCATAGAAAGTGAGAGTGTCAGTCCTCTAGTACTTATGTCGGCATTGTGCCTTTTGAATTAAATTCGGATGCAATTTCTGTGCTTCATCGTCAATAAGATGGTCCAAGGGATACAGTAATCCTGAAGTGACGCATCGGAAACTAAAACTGGACTCACTGGAGAGGTTCAAATCATAGAAAGTTAGAGTGACAGTCCTCTTGAACTTAGGTCGGCATTGTGCCTTTTGTATTAAACTCGGATGCAATTTCTGTGTTTCATCGTCAATAAGAATGTCCAAGGTATACAGGATACCTGAAGTGAAGCATCGGAATCTGAAACTAGACTCACAGGAGAGGTTCAAATCATAGAAAGTGAGAGGGTCAGTCCTCTTCTACTTAAGTCGGCATTGTGCATTTTGAATTTAATTCCGATGCAATTTCTGTGTTTCATCGTCAATAAGAACGTCCAAGGTATACACGAAACCTGAAGTCAAGCATCGGAATCTGAAACTGGACTCACAGGAGGTGTTCAAATCATAGAAAGTGAGAGTGTTAGTCCTCTTGTACTTAAGTCGGCATTGTGCCTTTTGTATTAAATTCGGCGGGAGTTTCTGTGTTTCATCGTCAATAAAACGTCCAAGGTGTACACGAAACCTAAAGTCAATCATCGGAATCTAAAACTGGACTCACAGGAGAGGTTCAAATCACAGAAAGTGCGAGTGTCAGTCCTCTTGTACTTAAGTCGGCATTGTGCCTTTTGTATTAAATTCGGATGCAATTTCTGTGCTTCATCATCAATAAGAAAGTCCAAGGGATACAGTAAACCTGAAGTGAATCATCGGCATCTAAAACTGGACCCACAGAAGAGGTACAAATCATAGAAAGTTAGAGAGTCAGTCCTCTTGTACTTATGTCGGCATTGTGCCTTTTGAATTTAATTCGGATGCAATTACTGTGTTTCATCGTCAATAAGAAGGTCCAAGGGATACAGTAAACCAGAAGTGAAGCAACGGAATGTAAAACTGGACTCACAGGAGAGGTTCAAATCATAGAAAGTGGGAGTGTCAGTCCTCTTGTACTTAAGTTGGCATTCTGCCTTTTGTATTAAATTCGGATGCAATTTCTGTGTTTCATCGATAACAAGAGGGTCCAAGGGATACAGTAAACCTGAAGTGAGCATCGGAATCTAAAACTGGACTCACAGGAGAGGTTCAAAACATAGAAAGGTAGAGTGTCAGTCCTCTTGTACTTAAGTCGGCACTGTGCCTTTTGAATTTAATTCCGATGCAATTTCTGTGCTTCATCGTCAAAAAGAAGTTCCAACGGATACAGTAAGTCTGATGTGAAAAATCTGAATCTATGACTGGACTCACAGGAGAGGTTCAAACCATAGAAAGTGAGAGTATCAGTCCTCTTGTACTTAAGTCGGCATTGTGACTTTTGTATTAAATTCGGATGCAATTTCTGTGTTTCCTCGTCATTATGAAGGTCCAAGGGATACAGTAAACCGGAAGTGAAGCATCGGAATCTAAAACTGGACTCACAGGAGAGGTACAAATCATAGAAAGTTAGAGAGTCAGTCCTCTTGTACTTATGTCGGCATTGTGCCTTTTGAATTTAATTCGGATGCAATTACTGTGTTTCATCGTCAATAATAAGGTCCAAGGGATACAGTAAACCTGAAGTGAAGCAACGGAATGTAAAACTGGACTCACAGGAGAGGTTCAAATCATAGAAAGTGGGAGTGTCAGTCCTCTTGTACTTAAGTTGGCATTGTGCCTTTTGTATTAAATTCGGATGCAATTTCTGTGTTTCATCGATAACAAGAGGGTCCAAGGGATACAGTAAACCTGAAGTGAAGCATCGGAATCTAAAACTGGACTCACAGGAGAGGTATAAAACACAGAAAGTTAGAGTGTCAGTCCTCATGTACTTAAGTCGTCACTGTGCCTTTTGAATTTAATTCCGATGCAATTTCTGTGCTTCATCGTCAAAACAAGGTCCAACGGATACAGTAAATCTGATGTGAAAAATCTGAATCTATGACTTGACTCACAGGAGAGGTTCAAACCATAGAAAGTGAGAGTGTCAGTCCTCTTGTACTTAAGTCGGCATTGTGACTTTTGTATTAAATTCGGATGCAATTTCTGTGTTTCCTCGTCATTATGAAGGTCCAAGGGATACAGTAAACCGGAAGTGAATCATCGGAATCTAAAACTGGACTCACAGGAGAGGTTCAAATCATAGAAAGTTAGAGTGTCTGTCCACTTGTACTTAAGTCGGCATTGTGCCTTTTGAATTTTTATTCCGATGCAATTCCTGTGTTTCATCATCATTAAGAAGTTACAAGGTATACAGTAAACCTGTAGTGAAGCATCGGAATCTAATACTGGACCCACAGGAGAGTTTCAAATCATAGAAAGTTAGAGTGACAGTCCTCTTGTACTTAAGTCGGCATTGTGCATTTTGTATTAAATTCCGATGCAATTTCTGTGTTTCATCGTCAATAAGAAGGTTCAATGGATACAGTAAACCTGAAGTGAAGCATCGGAATCTAAACCTGGACACACAGCAGAGGTTCAAGTCATAGAAAGCGAGAGTGTCAGTCCTCTAGTAATTATGTCGGCATTGTGCCTTTTGAATTAAATTCGGATGCAATTTCTGTGCTTCATCGTCAATAAGATGGTCCAAGGGATACAGTAATCCTGAAGTGACGCATCAGAAACTAAAACTGGACTCACTGGAGAGGTTCAAATCATAGAAAGTTTGAGTGTCAGTCCTCTTGTACTTAAGTCGGCATTGTGCCTTTTGTATTAAATTCGGATGCAATTTCTGTGTTTTATCGTCAATAAGAAGGTCCAAGGTATACAGGAAACCTGAAGTGAAGCTTCGGAATCTGAAACTGGACTCATAGGAGTGCTTCAAATCATAGAAAGTGAGAGTGTCAGTCCTCTTGTACTGAAGTCGGCATTGTGCCTTTTGTATTAAAATCGGAAGCAATTTCTGTGTTTCATCGTCATTAAGAAGGTCCAAGGTATACAGGAAACCGGAAGTGAAGCATCGGAATCTAAAACTGGACTCACAGGAGAGGTTCAAATCATAGAAATTGAGAGTGTCAGTCCTCTTGTACTTAAATCGGCATTGTGCCTTTTGTATTAAATTCGGATGCAATTTCTGTGTTTCATCGTCAATAAGAAGGTTCAAGGGATACAGTAATCCTAAAGTGAGGCATCGGAATCCAAAACTGGACTCACAGGAGAGGTTCAAATCATAGAAAGTTAGTGTGTCAGTCCTCTTGTACTGAAGTCGGCATTGTGCCTTTTGAATTTAATTCCGATGCAATTTCTGTGTTTCATCGTCAATAAGAAGGTCCAAGGTATACAGTAAACTTGAAGTGAAGCATCGGAATCCAAAACTGGACTTACAGGAGAGATTGAAATCATAGAAAGTTAGAGTGTCAGTCCTCTTGTACTTAAGTCGGCATTGTGCCTTTTGTATTAAATTCCGATGCAATTTCTGTGTTTCATCGTCAATAAGAAGGTTCAAGGGATAAAGTAAACCTGAAGTGAAGCATCGGAATCTAAACCTGGACCCACAGGAGAGGTTCAAATCTTAGAAAGTGAGAGTGTCAGTCCTCTTGTACTTAAGTCGGCATTGTGCCTTTTGGATTAAATTCGGATGCAATTTCTGTGTTTCATCGTCAATAAGAAGGTCCAAGGGATACAGTAAACCTGAAGTGAAGCATCGGAATCTAAAACTGGACTCACAGGAGAGGTTCAAATTATAGAAAGTTAGAGTGTCAGTCCTCTTGAACTTAGGTCGGCATTGTGCCTTTTGTATTAAACTCGGATGCAATTTCTGTGTTTCATCGTCAATAAGAAGGTCCAAGGTATACAGGAAACCTGAAGTGAAGCATCGGAATCTGAAACTGGACTCACAGGAGAGGTTCAAATCATTGAAAGTGAGAGTGTCAGTCCTCTTCTAATTAAGTCGGCATAGTGCATTTTGAATTTAATTCCGATGCAATTTCTGTGTTTCGTCGTCAATAAGAACGTCCAAGGTATACACGAAACCTGAAGTCAAGCATCGGAATCTGAAACTGGACTCACAGGAGGTGTTCAAATCATAGAAAGTGAGAGTGTTAGTCCTCTTGTACTTAAGTCGGCATTGTGCCGTTTGTATTAAATTCGGCGGCAGTTTCTGTGTTTCATCGTCAATAAGAACGTCCAAGGTGTACACGAAACCTAAAGTCAATCATCGGAATCTAAATCTGGACTCACAGGAGAGGTTCAAATCACAGAAAGTGCGAGTGTCAGTCCTCTTGTACTTAAGTTGGCATTGTGCCTTTTGTATTAAATTCGGATGCAATTTCTGTGTTTCATCGATAACTAGAGGGTCCAAGGGATACAGTAACCCTGAAGTGAAGCATCGGAATCTAAAACTGGACTCACAGGAGAGGTTCAAAACATAGAAAGGTAGAGTGTCAGTCCTCTTGTACTTAAGTCGGCACTGTGCCTTTTGTATTTAATTCCGATGCAATTTCTGTGCCTCATCGTCAAAAAGAAGGTCCAACGGATACAGTAAATCTGATGTGAAAAATCTGAATCTATGACTGGACTCACAGGAGAGGTTCAAACCATAGAAAGTGAGAGTGTCAGTCCTCTTGTACTTAAGTCGGCATTGTGACTTTTGTATTAAATTCGGATGCAATTTCTCTGTTTCGTCTTTATTATGGAGGTCCAAGGGATACAGTAAACCGGAAGTGAAGCATCGGAATCTAAAACTGGACTCACAGGAGAGGTTCAAATCATAGAAAGTTAGAGTGTCCGTCATCTTGTACTGAAGTCGGCATTGTGCCTTTTGAATTTCACTTCGATGCAATTTCTGTACTTCATCGTCAATAAGAAGGTCCATGGTATACAGTAAACCTGAAGTGTAGCATCGGAATCTAAAACTGGACTCACAGGAGAGGTCAAATCATAGAAAGTTAGAGTGTCCGTCCTCTTGTACTTAAGTCGGCATTGTGCATTTTGTATTAAATTCCGATGCAATTGCTGTGTTTCATCGTCAATAAGAAGGTTCAAGGGATACAGTAAACCTGAAGTGAAGCATCGGAATCTAAACCTGGACCCACAGGAGAGGTTCAAATCATAGAAAGTGAGAGTGTCAGTCCTCTTGTACTTAAGTCGGCATTGTGCCTTTTTTATTAAATTCGGATGCAATTTCTGTGTTTTATCGTCAATAAGAAGGTCCAAGGTATCCACGAAACCTGAAGTGAAGCATCGGAATCTGAAACTGGACTCACAGGAGTGCTTCAAATCATAGAAAGTGAGAGTGTCAGTCCTCTTGTACTTAAGTCGGCATTGTGCCTTTTGTATTAAAATCGGATGCAATTTCTGTGTTTCATCGTCATTAAGAAGGTCCAAGGTATACAGGAAACCGGAAGTGAAGCATCGGAATCTAAAACTGGACTCACAGGAGAGGTTCAAATCATAGAAATTGAGAGTGTCAGTCCTCTTGTACTTAAGTCGGCATTGTGCCTTTTGGATTTAATTCGGATGCAATTTCTGTGTTTCATCGTCAATAAGAAGGTCCAAGGAATACAGTAAACCTGAAGTGAAGCATCGGAATCTAAAACTGAACTCACAGGAGAGGTTCAAATCATAGAAAGTTAAAGTGTCAGTCCTCTTGAACTTAGGTCGGCATTGTGCCTTTTGTATTAAACTCGGATGCAATTTCTGTGTTTCATCGTCAATAAGAAGGTCCAAGGTATACAGGAAACCTGAAGTGAAGCATCGGAATCTGAAACTGGACTCACAGGAGAGGTTCAAATCATAGAAAGAGAGAGTGTCAGTCCTTTTGTACTTAAGTCGGCATTGCGCCTTTTGTATTAAATTCGGATGCAATTTCTGTGTTTCATCGTCAATAAGAAGGTCCAAGGTATACAGTAAACCTGAAGTGAGGCATCGGAATCTAAAACTGGACTCACAGGAGAGGTTCAAAACTTAGAAAGTTAGAGTGTCAGTCCTCTTGTACTTAAGTCGGCATTGTGCCTTTTGAATTGATTTCGGATGTAATTTCTGTGTTTCATCGTCAATAAGAAGTTCCAAGGTACACAGGAAACCTGATGTGAAGCATTGGAATCTAAAACTGGACTCACAGGAGAGGTTCAAATCATAGAAAGTTAGAGTGTCACACCTCTTGTACTTTAGTCGGCCTTGTGCCTTTTGAATTTAATTTCGATTAAATATCTGTGTTTCATCGTCAGTAAGATGGTCCAAGGCATACAGTGATCCTGAAGTGAGGCATCGGATTCTAAAACTGGACTTACAGGAGAGGTTCTAATCATAGAAAGTTAGAGTGTCAGTCCTCTTTTACTTAAGTCGGCACTTTGCCTTTTGTATTAAATTCGGATGCAATTTCTGTTTTTCATCGTCAATAAGAAGGTCCAAGGGATATAGGGAACAAGAAGTGAAGCATCGGAACCTAAAACTGGACTCCCAGGAGAGGTTCAAATCATAGAATGTTAGAGTCTCAGTCCTCTTCTACTTAAGTCGGCATTGTGCCTTTTGAATTGAATTCCGATTCAATTTCTGTGTTTCGTCGGCAATACGAAGGTCCAAGGTATACAGTAAACCTGAAGTGAATCATCGGATTCTAAAACTGGTCTCACAGGACAGGTTCAAATCATAGACAATTAGAGCGTCAGTCATCTTGTACTTAAGTCGGCATTGTGCCTTTTCGATATCATTCCGATGCAATTTCTGTGCTTCATCGTCAATACGAAGGTTCATGGTGTACAGTAAACCTGAAGTGTAGCATCGGAATCTAAAACTGGACTCAAAGGAGAGGTTCAAATCATATAAAGTTAGAGTGTCAGTCCTCTTGTACTGAAGTCGGCATTGTGCCTTTTGAATTTAATTGCGAAGCAATTTCTGTGTTTCATCGTCAATAAGAAGGTCCAAGGTACACAGTAAACTTTACATGAAGCATCGGAATCTAAAACTTAACTCACAGGAGAGATTCAAAGCAGAGAAAGTTAGAGTGTCAGTCCTCTTGTACTTATGTCGGCATTGTGCCTTTTGTATTAAATTCGGATGCAATTTCTGTGTTCCATCATCAATAAGATGGTCCAACGGATACAGTAAACCTGAAGTGTAGCATCGGAATCTAAAACTGGGCTCACAGGAGAGGCTCAAATCATGGAAAGTTAGAGTGTCAGTCCTCTTGTACTTATGTCGGCATTGTGCCTTTTGAATTTAATTCGCATGCAATTTCTGTGTTTCATCGTCAATATGAAGGTCCTAGGTATACAGGAAACCTGAAGTGAAGCATCGGAATCCAAAACTGGACCCACAGGACAGGTTCAAATCATAGAAAGTGAGAGTGTCGGTCCTCTTGTACTTAAGTCGACGTTGTGCCTTTTGTATTAAATTCGGATGCAATTTCTGTGTTTCATCGTCAGTAAGAAGGTCCATGGTATACAGGAAACCGGAAGTGAAGCATCAGAATCTAAAACTGGACTCACAGGAGAGGTTCCAATCATAGAAAGTGAGAGTGTCAGTCCTCTTGTACTTAAGTCGGCATTGTGCCTTTTGTATTAAATTCCGCTGCAATTTCTGTGTTTCATTGTCAATAAGAAGGACCAAGGGATACAGTAAACCTGAAGTGAGGCATCGGAATCTAAAACTGGACTCACAGGAGAGGTTCAAATCATAGAAAATTAGAGTGTCAGTCTTCTTGTACTTATGTCGGCATTGTGCCTTTAGTATGAAATTCGGATGCAATTTCTGCGTTTCATCATCAATAAGGAGGCACAAGGGATACAGTAAACCTGAGGTGAGGCATCGGATTCTGAAACAGGACTCACCGGAGAGGTTAAAATCATAGAAAGTTAGAGTGTCAGTCCTCTTGTACTTAAGTCGGCCTTGTGCCTTTTGAATTTAATTCCGATGCAATTTCTGTGTTTCATCGTCAATAAGATGGTCCAAGGGATACAGTAAACCTGAAGTGAAGCATCGGATTCTAAAACTGGACTTGCAGGAGAGGTTCAAATCATAGAAATTTAGAGTGTCAGTCCTCTTGTACTTAAGTCGGCATTGTGCCTTTTGTATTACATTCGGATGCAATTTCTGTGTTTCATCGTCAATAAGAAGGTCCAAGGGATACAGTAAACCAGAAGTGAATCATCGAATTCTAAAACTGGACTCACATAACAGGTTCAAATCATAGAAAATTTAAGCGTCAGTCATTTTGTACTTAAGTCGGCATCGTGCCTTTTCAATTTCATTCCGAAGCAATTTCTGTGCTTCATCGTCATTAAAAAGGTCCATGGTATACAGTAAACCTGAAGTGTAGAATCGGAATCTAAAACTGGACTCAAAGGAGAGGTTCAAATCATAGAAAGTTAGAGTGTCAGCCCTCCTGTACTGAAGTCGGCATTGTGCCTTTTGAATTTAATTCCGATGCAATTTCTGTGTTTCATCGTCAATAAGAAGATCGAAGGTATACAGTAAATTTGAAGTTTAGCATCGGAATCTAAAACTGGACTCACAGGAGAGATTCAAATCATAGAAAGTTAGAGTGTCAGTCCTTTTGTACTTAAGTCGTCATTGTTCCTTTTGTATTAAATTCGGATGCAATTTATGTGTATCATCGTCAATAAGAAGGTCCAAGGGATATAGTGAACAAGAAGTGAAGATCGGAATCTAAAACTGGACTCCCAGGAGAGGTTCAAATCATAGAAAGTTAGAGTCTCAGTCCCCTTCTTCTTAAGTCGGCATTGTGCCTTTTGAATTGAATTCCGATGCAATTTCTGTGTTTCATCGGCAATACGAAGGTCCAAGGTATACAGTGAACCTGAAGTGAAGCATCGGACTCTAAAACTCGACTCACAGGAGAGGTTCAAATCATAGGAAGTTAGAGTGACAGTCCTCTTGTACTTAAGTCGGCATTGTGACTTTTGTATTAAATTCGGATGCAATTTCTGTGTTTCCTCGTCAATAAGAAGGTCCAAGGGATACAGTAAACCAGAAGTGAAGCGTCGGAATCAAAAACTTTACTCACAGGAGAGGTTCAAATCATAGAAAGTTAGACTGTCAATCCTTATGTACTTAAGTCGGCATTGTGCTTTTTGAACTTTTATTCCGATGCAATTACTGTGTTTCATTGTCAATTAGAAGTTCCAAGGTATACAGTAAACCTGTAGTGAAGCATCGGAATCTAAAACTGGACTCACAGGAGAGTTTCAAATCATAGGAAGCTAGAGTGTCAGTCCTCTTGTACTTAAGTCGGCATTGTGCCTTTTGTATTAAATTCGGATGCAATTTCTGTGTTTCATCGTCAATAATAAGGTTCAAGGGATACAGTTAACTGAGGTGAAGCATCGGAATCTAAACCTGGACCCACAGGAGAAGTTCTAATCATAAAAATTGAGAGTGTCAGTCCCCTTGTACTTAAGTCCGCATTGTGCCTTTTGTATTAAATTCGGATGCAATTTCTGTGTTTCATCGTCAATAAGAAGGTCCAAGGGATACAGTAAACCAGAAGTGAAGCATCGGAATCTAAAACTGGACTCACAGGAGAGGTTCAAATCATAGAAAGTTAGGGTGTCAGTCCTCTTGTACTTAAGTCGGCATTGTGCCGTTTGTATTAAATTCGGATGCATTTTCTGTGTTTCATCATCAATAAGAAGGTCCAAGGGGTACAGTAAACCTGAAGTGAAGCATCGGAATCTAAATCTGGGCTAACAGGAGAGGTTCAAATCATAGAAATTTAGAGTGTCAGTCCTCTTGTACTTAAGTCGGCATTGTGCCTTTTGAATTTAATTCGGATGCAATTTCTGTGTCTCATCGTCAATAAGAAGGTCCAAGGTTTACAGGAAACCTGAAGAGAAGCATCGGAATCTAAAACTGGACTCACAGGAGAGGTTCAAATCATAGAAAGTGAGAGTGTCAGTCCTCTTGTACTTAAGTCGGCATTGTGCCTTTTGTATTATATTCGGATGCAGTTTCTTTGTTTCATTGTCAATAAAATGGTCCAAGGTATACAGGAAACCGGAAGTGAAGCATCGGAATCTAAAACTGGACTCACAGGAGAGGTTCAAATCATAGAAAGTGAGAGTGTCTGTCCTCTTGTACTTAAGTCTTCATTGTGCCTTTTGTACTAAATTCGGATGCAATATCTGTGTTTCATCGTCAATATGAAGGTCCAAGGGATACAGTAAACCTGAAGTGAGGCATCGGAATCTAAAACTGGACTCACAGGAGAGGTTCAAAACTTAGAAAGTTAGAGTGTCAGTCCTCTTGTACTTAAGTCGGCATTGTGCCTTTTGAATTGATTTCGGATGTAATTTCTGTGTTTCATCGTCAATAAGAAGTTCCAAGGTACACAGGAAACCTGATGTGAAGCATTGGAATCTAAAACTGTACTCACAGGAGAGGTTCAAATCATAGAAAGGTAGAGTGTCACACCTCTTGTACTTTAGTCGGCCTTGTGCCTTTTGAATTTAATTCCGATGCAATTTCTGTGTTTCATCGTCAGTAAGATGGTCCAAGGCATACAGTGATCCTGAAGTGAGGCATCGGATTCTAAAACTGGACTTACAGGAGAGGTTCTAATCATAGAAAGTTAGAGTGTCAGTCCTCTTTAATTAAGTCGGCACTTTGCCTTTTGTATTAAATTCGGATGCAATTTCTGTTTTTCATCGTCAATAAGAAGGTCCAAGGGATATAGGGAACAAGAAGTGAAGCATCGGAATCTAAAACTGGACTCCCAGGAGAGGTTCAAATCATAGAATGTTGGATGTCTCAGTCCTCTTCTACTTAAGTCGGCATTGTGCCTTTTGAATTGAATTCCGATTCAATTTCTGTGTTTCGTCGGCAATACGAAGGTCCAAGGTATACAGTAAACCTGAAGTGAATCATCGGATTCTAAAACTGGTCTCACAGGACAGGTTCAAATCATAGACAATTAGAGCGTCAGTCATCTTGTACTTAAGTCGGCATTGTGCCTTTTCGATATCATTCCGATGCAATTTCTGTGCTTCATAGTCAATACGAAGGTTCATGGTGTACAGTAAACCTGAAGTGTAGCATCGGAATCTAAAACTGGACTCAAAGGAGAGGTTCAAATCATATAAAGTTAGAGTGTCAGTCCTCTTGTACTGAAGTCGGCATTGTGCCTTTTGAATTTAATTGCGAAGCAATTTTTGTGTTTCATCGTCAATAAGAAGGTCCAAGGTACACAGTAAACTTTACGTGAAGCATCGGAATCTAAAACTTAACTCACAGGAGAGATTCAAAGCAGAGAAAGTTAGAGTGTCAGTCCTCTTGTACTTATGTCGGCATTGTGCCTTTTGTATTAAATTCGGATGCAATTTCTGTGTTTCATCATCAATAAGATGGTCCAACGGATACAGTAAACCTGAAGTGTAGCATCGGAATCTAAAACTGGGCTCACAGGAGAGGCTCAAATCATGGAGAGTTAGAGTGTCAGTCCTCTTGTACTTATGTCGGCATTGTGCCTTTTGAATTTAATTCGCATGCAATTTCTGTGTTTCATCGTCAATATGAAGGTCCTAGGTATACAGGAAACCTGAAGTGAAGCATCGGAATCTAAAACTGGACCCACAGGACAGGTTCAAATCATAGAAAGTGAGAGTGTCGGTCCTCTTGTACTTAAGTCGGCGTTGTGCCTTTTGTATTAAATTCGGATGCAATTTCTGTGTTTCATCGTCAGTAAGATGGTCCATGGTATACAGGAAACCGGAAGTGAAGCATCGGAATCTAAAACTGGACTCACAGGAGAGGGTCCAATCATAGAAAGTGAGAGTGTCAGTCCTCTTGTACTTAAGTCGGCATTGTGCCTTTTGTATTAAATTCCGCTGCAATTTCTGTGTTTCATCGTCAATAAGAAGGACCAAGGGATACAGTAAACCTGAAGTGAGGCATCGGAATCTAAAACTGGACTCACAGGAGAGGTTCAAATCATAGAAAATTAGAGTGTCAGTCTTCTTGTACTTATGTCGGCATTGTGCCTTTAGTATGAAATTCGGATGCAATTTCTGCGTTTCATCATCAATAAGGAGGCACAAGGGATACAGTAAACCTGAGGTGAGGCATCGGATTCTGAAACAGGACTCACCGGAGAGGTTAAAATCATAGAAAGTTAGAGTGTCAGTCCTCTTGTACTTAAGTCGGCCTTGTGCCTTTTGAATTTAATTCCGATGCAATTTCTGTGTTTCATCGTCAATAAGATGGTCCAAGGGATACAGTAAACCTGAAGTGAAGCATCGGATTCTAAAACTGGACTTACAGGAGAGGTTCAAATCATAGAAATTTAGAGTGTCAGTCCTCTTGTACTTAAGTCGGCATTGTGCCTTTTGTATTACATTCGGATGCAATTTCTGTGTTTCATCGTCAATAAGAAGGTCCAAGGGATACAGTAAACCAGAAGTGAATCATCGAATTCTAAAACTGGACTCACATAACAGGTTCAAATCATAGAAAATTTGAGCGTCAGTCATTTTGTACTTAAGTCGGCATCGTGCCTTTTCAATTTCATTCCGAAGCAATTTCTGTGCTTCATCGTCATTAAAAAGGTCCATGGTATACAGTAAACCTGAAGTGTAGAATCGGAATCTAAAACTGGACTCAAAGGAGAGGTTCAAATCATAGAAAGTTAGAGTGTCAGTCCTCCTGTACTGAAGTCGGCATTGTGCCTTTTGAATTTAATTCCGATGCAATTTCTGTGTTTCATCGTCAATAAGAAGATCGAAGGTATACAGTAAATTTGAAGTGAAGCATCGGAATCTAAAACTGGACTCACAGGAGAGATTCAAATCATAGAAAGTTAGAGTGTCAGTCCTTTTGTACTTAAGTCGTCATTGTTCCTTTTGTATTAAATTCGGATGCAATTTCTGTGTTTCATCGTCAATAAGAAGGTCCAAGGGATATAGTGAACAAGAAGTGAAGATCGGAATCTAAAACTGGACTCCCAGGAGAGGTTCAAATCATAGAAAGTTAGAGTCTCAGTCCCCTTCTTCTTAAGTCGGCATTGTGCCTTTTGAATTGAATTCCGATGCAATTTCTGTGTTTCATCGGCAATACGAAGGTCCAAGGTATACAGTGAACCTGAAGTGAAGCATCGGACTCTAAAACTAGACTCACAGGAGAGGTTCAAATCATAGAAAGTTAGAGTCTCAGTCCCCTTCTTCTTAAGTCGGCATTGTGCCTTTTGAATTGAATTCCGATGCAATTTCTGTGTTTCATCGGCAATACGAAGGTCCAAGGTATACAGTGAACCTGAAGTGAAGCGTCGGAATCAAAAACTTTACTCACAGGAGAGGTTCAAATCATAGAAAGTTAGACTGTCAATCCTTATGTACTTAAGTCGGCATTGTGCTTTTTGAACTTTTATTCCGATGCAATTACTATGTTTCATTGTCAATTAGACGTTCCAAGGTGTACAGTAAACCTGTAGTGAAGCATCGGAATCTAAAACTGGACTCACAGGAGAGTTTCAAATCATAGGAAGCTAGAGTGTCAGTCCTCTTGTACTTAAGTCGGCATTGTGCCTTTTGTATTAAATTCGGATGCAATTTCTGTGTTTCATCGTCAATAATAAGGTTCAAGGGATACAGTTAACTGAGGTGAAGCTACGGAATCTAAACCTGGACCCACAGGAGAAGTTCTAATCATAGAAAGTGAGAGTGTCAGTCCCCTTGTACTTAAGTCCGCATTGTGCCTTTTGTATTAAATTCGGATGCAATTTCTGTGTTTCATCGTCAATAAGAAGGTCCAAGGGATACAGTAAACCACAAGTGAAGCATCGGAATCTAAAACTGGACTCACAGGAGAGGTTCAAATCATAGAAAGTTAGGGTGTCAGTCCTCTTGTACTTAAGTCGGCATTGTGCCGTTTGTATTAAATTCGGATGCATTTTCTGTGTTTCATCATCAATAAGAAGGTCCAAGGGGTACAGTAAACCTGAAGTGAAGCATCGGAATCTAAATCTGGGCTAATAGGAGAGGTTCAAATCATAGAAATTTAGAGTGTCAGTCCTCTTGTACTTAAGTCGGCATTGTGCCTTTTGAATTTAATTCGGATGCAATTTCTGTGTCTCATCGTCAATAAGAAGGTCCAAGGTATACAGGAAACCTGAAGTGAAGCATCGGAATCTAAAACTGGACTCACAGGAGAGGTTCAAATCATAGAAAGTGAGAGTGTCAGTCCTCTTGTACTTAAGTCGGCATTGTGCCTTTTGTATTATATTCGGATGCAGTTTCTTTGTTTCATTGTCAATAAAATGGTCCAAGGTATACAGGAAACCGGAAGTGAAGCATCGGAATCTAAAACTGGACTCTCAGGAGAGGTTCAAATCATAGAAAGTGAGAGTGTCTGTCCTCTTGTACTTAAGTCTTCATTGTGCCTTTTGTACTAAATTCGGATGCAATATCTGTGTTTCATCGTCAATATGAAGGTCCAAGGGATACAGTAAACCTGAAGTGAGGCATCGGAATCTAAAACTGGACTCACAGGAGAGGTTCAAATCATAGAAAAATAGAGTGTCAGTCTTCTTGTACTTAAGTCGGCATTGTGCCCTTTGTATTAAATTCGCATGCAATTTCTGTGTTTCATCACCAATAAGAAGGTCCGAGGGATACAGTAAACCTGAAGTGAAGCATCGGAATCTAAAACTGGGCTAACAGGAGAGGTCCAAATCATAGAAATTTAGAGTGTCAGTCCTCTTGTACTTAAGTCGCATTGTGCCTTTTGAATCTAATTCGGATGCAATTTCTGTGTCTCATCGTCAATAAGAAGGTCCAAGGTATACAGGAAACCTGAAGTGAAGCATCGGAATCTAAAACTGGACCCACAGGAGAGGTTCAAATCATAGAAAGTGAGAGTGTCAGTCCTCTTGTACTAAAGTCGGCAATGTGCCCTTTGTATTAAATTCGCATGCAATTTCTGTGTTTCATCATCAATAAGAAGGTACAAGGGATACAGTAAACCTGAAGTGAAGTGTCGGAATCTAAAACTGGACTCACCGGAGAGGTTCAAATCATAGAAAGTTAGAGTGTCAGTCCGCTTGTACTTAAGTCGGCTTTGTGACCTTTGTATTAAATTCGCATGCAATTTCTGTGTTTCATCATCAATAAGAAGGTACAAGGGATACAGTAAACCTGAAGTGAAGCGTCGGAATCTAAAACTGGACTCACCGGAGAGGTTCAAATCATAGAAAGTTAGAGTGTCAGTCCTCTTGTACTTTAGTCGGCCTTGTGCCTTTTGAATTTAACTGCGATGCAATTTCTGTGTTTCATCGTCAATAAGATGGTCCAAGGGGTACAGTAAACCTGAAGTGAAGCATCGGATTCTAAAACTGGACTTACAGGGGAGGTTCAAATCATAGAAAATTAGAGTGTCAGTCCTCTTCTACTTAAGTCGGCATTGTACCTTTTGTATTAAATTCGGATGCAATTTCTGTGTTACATCGTCAATAAGAAGGTCCAAGGGATACAGTAAACCTGAAGTGAATCATCGGATTCTAAAACTGGACTCACAGGACGGGTTCAAATCATAGAAAATTAGGGTGTCAGTCCTCTTGTACTTAAGTCGGCATTGTGCCGTTTGTATTAAATTCGGATGCAATTTCTGTGTTTCATCGTCAATAAGAAGGTCCAAGGGATACAGTAAACCTGAAGTGAAGCATCGGAATCTAAAACTGGGCTAACAGGAGAGGTTCAAATCATAGAAATTTAGAGTGTCAGTCCTCTTGTACTTAAGTCGGCATTGTGCCTTTTGAATTTAATTCCGATGCAATTTCTGTGTTTCCTCGTCAATAAGAAGGTCCAAGGGATACAGTAAACCAGAAGTGAAGCGTCGGGATCAAAAACTTTACTCACAGGAGAGGTTCAAATCATAGAAAGTTAGACTGTCAGTCCTTATGTACTTAAGTCGGCGTTGTGCTTTTTGAACTTTTATTCCGATGCAATTACTGCGTTTCATTGTCATTTAGAAGTTCCAAGGTATACAGTACACCTGTAGTGAAGCATCGGAATCTAAAACTGGACTCACAGGAGAGTTTCAAATCATAGGAAGTTAGAGTGTCAGTCCTCTTGTACTTAAGTCGGCATTGTGCCTTTTGTATTAAATTCGGATGCAATTTCTGTGTTTCATCGTCAATAATAAGGTTCAAGGGATACAGTTAACTGAGGTGAAGCATCGGAATCTAAACCTGGACCCACAGGAAAAGTTCTAATCATAGAAAGTGAGAGTGTCAGTCCCCTTGTACTTAAGTCCGCATTGTGCCTTTTGTATTAAATTCGGATGCAATTTCTGTGTTTCATCGTCAATAAGAAGGTCCAAGGGATACAGTAAACCAGAAGTGAAGCATCGGAATCTAAAACTGGACTCACAGGAGAGGTTCAAATCATAGAAAGTTAGGGTGTCAGTCCTCTTGTACTTAAGTCGGCATTGTGCCGTTTGTATTAAATTCGGATGCAATTTCTGTGTTTCATCGTCAATAAGAAGGTCCAAGGGATACAGTAAACCTGAAGTGAAGCATCGGAATCTAAAACTGGGCTAACAGGAGAGGTTCAAATCATAGAAATTTAGAGTGTCAGTCCTCTTGTACTTAAGTCGGCATTGTGCCTTTTGAATTTAATTCGGATGCAATTTCTGTGTCTCATCGTCAATACGAAGGTCCAAGGTATACAGGAAACCTAAAGTGAAGCATCGGAATCTAAAACTGGACTCACAGGAGAGGTTCAAATCATAGAAAGTGAGAGTGTCAGTCCTCTTGTACTTAAGTCGGCATTGTGCCTTTTGTATTATATTCGGATGCAATATCTGTGTTTCATCGTCAATATGAAGGTCCAAGGGATACAGTAAACCCGAAGTGAGGCATCGGAATCAAAAACTTGACTCACAGGAGAGGTTCAAATCATAGAAAAATAGAGCGTCAGTCATCTTGTACTTAAGTCGGCATTGTGCCTTTTCAATTTCATTACGATGCAATTTATGTTCTTCATCGTCAATTAGAAGGTCCATGGAATATAGTAAACCTGAAGTGTAGCATCGGAATCTAAAACTGGACTCAAAGGAGTGGTTCAAATCATAGAAATTTAGAAAGTCAGTCCACTTGAACTGAAGTCGGAATTGTGCCTTTTGAATTTATTTCCGATGCTATTTCTGTGTTTCGTCGTCAATACGAAATTCCAAGGTATACAGTAAACTTGAAGTGAAGCATCGGTATATAAAACTGGACTCACAGGAGAGATTCAAATCATAGAAAGTTAGAGTGTCAGTCCTTTTGTACTTAAGTCGTCATTGTGTCTTTTGTACTAAATTCGGATGAAATTTCTGTGTTTCATGGTCAATAAGAAGGTCCACGGGATACAGTGAACCTGAAGTGAAGCATGGGAATCTAAAACTAAACTCACAGGAGAGGTTCTAATCCTAGAAAGTTAGAGTGTCAGTCCTCTTGTACTTAAGTCGGCATTGTGACATTTGTATTAAATTTGGATGCAATTTCTGTGTTTCCTCGTCAATAAGGAGGTCCAAGGAATACAGTAAACCTGAAGTGAAGCATCGGAATCTAAAACTGGACTCACCGGAGAGGTTCAAATCATAGAAAATTAGGGTGTCAGTCCTCTTGTACTTAAGTCGGCATTGTGCCGTTTGTATTACATTCGGATGCAATTTCTGTGTTTCATCATCAATAAGAAGGTCCAAGGGATACAGTAAACCTGAAGTGAAGTATCGGAATCTAAAACTGGGCTAACAGGAGAGGTTCAAATCATAGAAAGTTAGAGTCTCAGTCCTCTTCTTCTTATGTCGGCATTGTGCCTTTTGAATTGAATTCCGATGCAATTTCTGTGTTTCATCGGCAATACGAAGGTCCAAGGTATACAGTGAACCTGAAGTGAAGCATCGGAATCTAAAACTAGACTCACAGGAGAGGTTCAAATCATAGGAAGTTAGAGTGACTGTCCTCTTGTACTTAAGTCGGCATTGTGACTTTTTTATTAAATTCGGATGCAATTTCTGTGTTTCATCGTCAATAAGAAGGTCCAAGGGATACAGTAAACCGGAAGTGAAGCGTCGGAATCAAAAACTGGACTCACAGGAGAGGTTCAAATCATAGAATGTTAGAGTGTCAGTCCTTATGTACTTAAGTCGGCATTGTGCTTTTTGAACTTTTATTTCGATGCAATTACTGTGTTTCATTGTCAATTAGAAGTACCAAGGTATACAGTTAACCTGTAGTGAAGCATCGGAATCTAAAACTAGACTCACAGGAGAGTTTTATATCATAGGAAGTTAGAGTGTCAGTCCTCTTGTACTTAAGTCGGCATTGTGCCTTTTGTATTAAATTCGGATGCAATTACTGTGTTTCATCGTCAATAAGAAGGTCCAAGGGATACAGTAAACCTGAAGTGAAGTATCGGAATCTAAAACTGGGCTAACAGGAGAGGTTCAAATCATAGAAAGTTAGAGTGTCTGTCCTCTTGTACTGAAGTTGGCATTGTGCCTTTTGAATTTAATTCCGATGCAATTTCTGTGTTTCATCGTCAATAAGAAGATCGAAGGTATACAGTAAATTTGGAGTGAAGCATCGGAATCTAAAACTGGACTCACAATAGAGATTCAAATCATAGAAAGTTAGAGTGTCAGTCCTTTTGTACTTAAGTCGTCATTGTTCCTTTTGTATTAAATTCGGATGCAATTTCTGTGTTTCATCGTCAATAAGAAGGTCCAAGCGATATAGTGAACAAGAAGTGAAGATCGGAATCTGAAACTGGACTCCCAGGAGAGGTTCAAATCATAGAACGTTAGAGTCTCAGTCCTCTTCTTCTTATGTCGGCATGTGCCTTTTGAATTGAATTCCGATGCAATTTCTGTGTTTCATCGGAAATACGAAGGTCCAAGGTATACAGTGAACCTGAAGTGAAGCATCGGAATCTAAAACTAGACTCACAGGAGGGGTTCAAATAATAGGAAGTTAGAGTGACAGACCTCTTGTACTTAAGTCGGCATTGTGACTTTTGTATTAAATTCGGATGCAATTTCTGTGTCTCATCTTCAATAAGAAGGTCCAAGGGATACAGTAAACCGGAAGTGAAGCGTCGGAATCAAATACTGGACTCACAGGAGAGGTTCAAATCATAGAAAGTTAGAGTGTCAGTACTTATGTACTTAAGTCGGCATTGTGCTTTTTGAACTTTTATTCCGATGCAATTACTGTGTTTCATTGTCAATTAGAAGTTCCAAGGTATACAGTTAACCTGTAGTGAAGCATCGGAATCTAAAACTAGACTCACAGGAGAGTTTCAAATCATAGGAAGTTAGAGTGTCAGTCCTCTTGTACTTAAGTCGGCATTGTGCCTTTTGTATTAAATTCGGATGCAATTTCTGTGTTTCATCGTCAATAAGAAGGTCCAAGGGATACAGTAAACCTGAAGTGAAGCATCGGAATCTAAAACTGGACTCACAGGAGAGGTTCAAATCATAGAAAGTTAGGGTGTCAGTCCTCTTGTACTTAAGTCGGCATTGTGCCGTTTGTATTAAATTCGGATGCATTTTCTGTGTTTCATCATTAATAAGAAGGTCCAAGGAATTCAGTAAACCTGAAGTGAAGCATCGGAATCTAAAACTGGGCTAACGGGAGAGGTTCAAATCATAGAAAGTTAGAGTGTCAGTCCTCTTGTACTTAATTCGGCATTGTGCCTTTTGTATTAAATTCGAATGCAATTTCTGTGTTTCATCGTCAATAAGAAGGTTCAAGGAATACAGTTAACTAAAGGTGAAGCATTGGAATCTAAACCTGGACCCACATTAGAAGTTCTAATTATAGATAGTGAGAGTGTCAGTCCTCTTGTACTTAAGTCCGCATTGTGCCTTTTGTATTAAATTCGGATGCAATTTCTGTGTTTCATCGTCTATAAGAAGGTCCAAGGGATACAGTAAACCTGAAGTGAAGCATCGGAATCTAAAACTGGACTCACAGGAGAGGTTCAAATCATAGAAAGTTAGGGTGTCAGTCCTCTTGTACTTAAGTCGGCATTGTGCCGTTTGTATTAAATTCGGATGCAATTTCTGTGTTTCATCATTAATAAGAAGGTCCAAGGGATTCAGTAAACCTGAAGTGAAGCATCGGAATCTAAAACTGGGCTAACAAGAGAGGTTCAAATCACAGAAATTTAGAGTGTCAGTCCTCTTGTACTTAAATCGGCATTGTGCCTTTTGAATTTAATTCGGATGCAATTTCTGTGGCTCATCGTCAATACAAAGGTCCAAGGTATACAGGAAACCTGAAGTGAAGCATCGGAATCTAAAACTGGACTCACAGGAGAGGTTCAAATCATAGAAAGTGAGAGTGTCAGTCCTGTTGTACTTAAGTCGGCATTGTGCCTTTTGTATTATATTCGGATGCACTTTCTTTGTTTCATTGTCAATGAAAAGGTCCAAGGTATACAGGAAACCGGAAGTGAAGCATCGGAATCGAAAACTGGACTCACAGGAGAGGTTAAAATCATAGAAAGTGAGAGTGTCTGTCCACTTGTACTTAAGTCGGCATTGTGCCGTTTGTATTAAATTCGGATGCATTTTCTGTGTTTCATCATTAATAAGAAGGTCCAAGGAATTCAGTAAACCTGAAGTGAAGCATCGGAATCTAAAACTGGGCTAACGGGAGAGGTTCAAATCATAGAAAGTTAGAGTGTCAGTCCTCTTGTACTTAATTCGGCATTGTGCCTTTTGTATTAAATTCGAATGCAATTTCTGTGTTTCATCGTCAATAAGAAGGTTCAAGGGATACAGTTAACTGAGGTGAAGCATTGGAATCTAAACCTGGACCCACATTAGAAGTTCTAATCATAGATAGTGAGAGTGTCAGTCCTCTTGTACTTAAGTCCGCATTGTGCCTTTTGTATTAAATTCGGATGCAATTTCTGTGTTTCATCGTCAATAAGAAGGTCCAAGGGATACAGTAAACCTGAAGTGAAGCATCGGAATCTAAAACTGGACTCACAGGAGAGGTTCAAATCATAGAAAGTTAGGGTGTCAGTCCTCTTGTACTTAAGTCGGCATTGTGCCGTTTGTATTAAATTCGGATGCAATTTCTGTGTTTCATCATTAATAAGAAGGTCCAAGGGATTCAGTAAACCTGAAGTGAAGCATCGGAATCTAAAACTGGGCTAACAAGAGAGGTTCAAATCATAGAAATTTAGAGTGTCAGTCCTCTTGTACTTAAATCGGCATTGTGCCTTTGAATTTAATTCGGATGCAATTTCTGTGGCTCATCGTCAATACGAAGGTCCAAGGTATACAGGAAACCTGAAGTGAAGCATCGGAATCTAAAACTGGACTCACAGGAGAGGTTCAAATCATAGAAAGTGAGAGTGTCAGTCCTGTTGTACTTAAGTCGGCATTGTGCCTTTTGTATTATATTCGGATGCAGTTTCTTTGTTTCATTGTCAATGAAAAGGTCCAAGGTATACAGGAAACCGGAAGTGAAGCATCGGAATCGAAAACTGGACTCACAGGAGAGGTTAAAATCATAGAAAGTGAGAGTGTCTGTCCACTTGTACTTAAGTCGGCATTGTGCCTTTTGTATTAAATTCGGATGCAATTTCTGTGTATCATCGTCAATATGATGGTCCAAGGGATACAGTAAACCTGAAGTGAGGCATCGGAATCTAAAACTGGACTCACAGGAGAGGTTCAAATCATAGAAAGATAGAGTGTCAGCTCTTCTTGTACTTAAGTCGGCATTGTGCCCTTTGTATTAAATTCGCATGCAATTTCTGTGTTTCTTCATCAATAAGAAGGTACAAGGGATACAGTAAACCTGAAGTGAAGCGTCGGAATCTAAAACTGGACTCACCGGAGAGGTTCAAATCATAGAAAGTTAGAGTGTCAGTCCTCTTGTACTTTAGTCGGCCTTGTGCCTTTTCAATTTAATTGCGATGCAATTTCTGTGTTTCATCGTCAATAAGATGGTCCAAGGGATACAGTAAACCTGAAGTGAAGCATCGGATTCAAAAACTGGACTTACAGGAAGGGTTCAAATCACAGAAAATTAGAGTGTCAGTCCTCTTGTACTTAAGTCGGCATTGTACCTTTTGTATTAAATTCGGATGCAATTTCTGTGTTTCATCGTCAATAAGAAGGTCCAAGGGATACAGTAAACCTGAAGTGAATCATCGGATTCTAAAACTGGACTCACAGGACAGGTTCAAATCATAGAAAATTAGAGCGTCAGTCATCTTGTACTTAAGTCGGCATTGTGCCTTTTCAATTTCATTCCGATGCAATTTATGTGCTTCATCGTCAATAAGAAGGTCCATGGTATACAGTAAACCTGAAGTGTAGCATCGGAATCTAAAACTGGACTCAAAGGAGAGGTTCAAATCATAGAAAGTTAAAGTGTCAGTCCTTTTGTACTTAAGTCGTCATTGTGTCTTTTGTATTAAATTCGAATGAAATTTCTGTGTTTCATCGTCAATAAGAAGGTCCAAGGGATACAGTGAACCTGCAGTGAAGCATCGGAACCTAAAACTAAACTCACAGGAGAGGTTCAAATCATAGAAAGTTAGAATGTCAGTCCTCTTGTACTTAAGTCGGCATTGTGACATTTGTATTAAATTCAGATTCAATTTCTGTGTTTCCTCGTCAATAAGGAGGTCCAAGGGATACAGTAAACCTGAAGTGAAGCATCGGAATCCAAAACTGGACTCACCGGAGGGGTTCAAATCATAGAAAGTTAGGGTGTCAGTCCTCTTGTACTTAAGTCGGCATTGTGCCGTTTGTATTACATTCGGATGCAATTTCTGTGTTTCATCATCAATAAGAAGGTCCAAGGGATACAGTAAACCTGAAGTGAAGCATCGGAATCTAAAATTGGGCTAACAGGAGAGGTTCAATCATAGAAATTTAGAGTGTCAGTCCTCTTGTACTTAAGTCGGCATTGTGCCTTTTGAATTTAATTTGGATGCAATTTCTGTGGCTCATCGTCAATAAGAAGGTCCAAGGTATACAGGAAACCTGAAGTGAAGCATCGGAATCTAAAACTGGACTCACAGGAGAGGTTCAAATCGTAGAAAGTGAGAGTGTCAGTCCTCTTGTACTTAAGTCGGCATTGTGCCTTTTGTATTATATTCGGATGCAGTTTCTTTGTTTCATTGTCAATAAAAAGGGCCAAGGTATACAGGAAACCGGAAGTGAAGCATCGGAATCTAAAACTGGACTCACAGGAGAGGTTCAAATCATAGAAAGTGAGAGTGTCTGTCCACTTGTACTTAAGTCGGCATTGTGCCTTTTGTATTCAATTCGGATGCAATTTCTGTGTTTCATCGTCAAAATGAATGTCCAAGGGATACAAAAAACCGAAGTGAGGCTTCGGAATCTAAAACTGGACTAACAGGAGAGGTTCAAATCATAGAAAGAAAGAGTGTCAGCTCTTCTTGTACTTAAGTCGGCATTGTGCCCTTTGTATTAAATTCGCATGCAATTTCTGTGTTTCTTCATCAATAAGAAGGTACAAGGGATACAGTAAACCTCAAGTGAAGCGTCGGAATCTAAAACTGGAGTCACCGGAGTGGTTCAAATCATAGAAAGTTAGAGTGTCAGTCCTCTTGTACTTTAGTCGGCCTTGTGCCTTTTCAATTTAATTGCAATGCAATTTCTGTGTTTCATCGTCAATAAGATGGTCCAAGGGATACAGTAAGCCTGAAGTGAAGCATCGGATTTTAAAACTGGACTTACAGGAGAGGTTCAAATTATAGAAAATTAGAAAGTCAGTCCTCTTGTACTTAAGTCGGCATTGTACCTTTTGTATTAAATTCGGATGCAATTTCTGTGTTTCATCGTCAATAAGAAGGTCCAAGGGATACAGTAAACCTGAAGTGAATCATCGGATTCTAAAACTGGACTCACAGGACAGGTTCAAATCACAGAAAATTAGAGCGTCAGTCATCTTGTACTTAAGTCGGCATTGAGCCTTTTCAATTTCATTCCGATGCAATTTATGTGCTTCATCGTCAATAAGAAGGTCCATGGTATACAGTAAACCTGAAGTGTAGCATCGGAATCTAAAACTGGACTCACAGGAGAGATTCAAATCATAGAAAGTAAAAGTGTCAGTCCTTTTGTACTTAAGTCGTCATTGTGCCTTTTGAATTGAAATCCGATGCAATTTCTGTGTTTCGTCGCAAATAAGAAGGTCCAAGGTATACAGTGAACCTGAAGTGAAGCATCGGAATCTAAAACTAGACTCACAGGAGAGGTTCAAATCATAGAAAGTTAGAATGTCAGTCCTCTTGTACTTAAGTCGGCATTGTGACATTTGTATTAAATTAGGATGCAATTTCTGTGTTTCCTCTTCAATAAGGAGGTCCAAGGGATACAGTAAACCTGAAGTGAAGCATCGGATTCTAAAACTGGACTCACAGGACAGGTTCAAATCATAGAAAATTAGAGCGTCAGTCATCTTGTACTTAAGTCGGCATTGTGCCTTTTCAATTTCATTCCGATGCAATTTATGTGCTTCATCGTCAATAAGAAGGTCCATGGTATACAGTAAACCTGAAGTGTAGCATCGGAATCTAAAACTGGACTCAAAGTAGAGGTTCAAATCATAGAAATTTAGAAAGTCAGTCCTCTTGAACTGAAGTCGGAATTGTGCCTTTTGAATTTAATTCCGATGCTATTTCTGTGTTTCATCGTCAATACGAAGGTCCAAGGTATACAGTAAACTTGAAGTGAAGCATCGGTATCTAAAACTGGACTCACAGGAGAGATTCAAATCATAGAAAGTTAAAGTGTCAGTCCTTTTGTACTTAAGTCGTCATTGTGTCTTTTGTATTAAATTCGAATGAAATTTCTGTGTTTCATCATCAATAAGAAGGTCCAAGGGATACAGTGAACCTGATGTGAAGCATCGGAATCTAAAACTAAACTCACAGGAGAGGTTCTAATCCTAGAAAGTTAGAGTGTCAGTCCTCTTCTACTTAAGTCGGCAATGTGCCTTTTGAATTGAATTCCGATGCAATTTCTGTGTTTCGTCGCAAATAAGAAGGTCCAAGGTATGCAGTGAACCTGAAGTGAAGCATCGGAATCTAAAACTAGACCCACAGGAGAGGTTCAATTCATAGAAAGTTAGAATGTCAGTCCTCTTGTTCTTAAGTCGGCATTGTGACATTTGTATTAAATTCAGATGCAATTTCTGTGTTTCCTCGTCAATAAGGAGGTCCAAGGGATACAGCAAACCTGAAGTGAAGTATCGGAATCTAAAACTGGGCTAACAGGAGAGGTTCAAATCATAGAAAGTTAGAGTGTCAGTCCTCTTGTACTGAAGTTGGCATTGTGCCTTTTGAATTTAATTCCGATGCAATTTCTGTGTTTCATCGTCAATAAGAAGATCGAAGGTATACAGTATATTTGAAGTGAAGCATCGGAATCTAAAACTGGACTCACAGGAGAGATTCAAATCATAGAAAGTTAGAGTGTCAGTCCTTTTGTACTTAAGTCGTCATTGTTCCTATTGTATTAAATTCGGATGCAATTTCTGTGTTTCATCGTCAATAAGAAGGTCCAAGGCATATAGTGAACAAGAAGTGAAGATCGGAATCTAAAACTGGGCTCCCAGGAGAGGTTCAAATCATAGAAATTTAGAGTCTCAGTCCTCTTCTTCTTAAGTCGGCATTGTGCCTTTTGAATTGAATTCCGATGCAATTTCTGTGTTTCATCGGCAATACGAAGGTCCAAGGTATACAGTGAACCTGAAGTGAAGCATCGGAATCTAAAACTAGACTCACAGGAGAGGTTCAAATCATAGCAAGTTAGAGTGGCAGTCCTCTTGTACTTAAGTCGGCATTGTGACTTTTGTATTAAATTCGGATGCAATTTCTGTGTTTCCTCGTCAATAAGAAGGTCCAAGGGATACAGTAAACCGGAAGTGAAGCGTCGGAATCAAAAACTGGACTCACAGGAGAGGTTCACATCATAGAAAGTTAGAGTGTCAGTCCTTATGTACTTAAGTCGGCATTGCGCTTTTTGAACTTTTATTCCGATGCAATTACTGTGTTTCATTGTCAATTAGAAGTTCCAAGGTATACAGTTAACCTGTAGTGAAGCATCGGAATCTAAAACTGGACTCACAGGAGAGTTTCAAATCATAGGAAGTTAGAGTGTCAGTCCTCTTGTACTTAAGTCGGCATTGTGACTTTTGTATTAAATTCGGATGCAATTTCTGTGATTCATCGTCAATAAGAAGGTTCAAGGGATACAGTAAACTTGAAGTGAAGCATCGGAATCTAAACCTGGACCCACAGGAGAGGTTCAAAACATAGAAAGTGAGAGTGTCAGTCCTCTTGTACTTAAGTCGGCATTGTGCCTTTTGTATTAATTTCGAAGCAGTATCTGTGATTCATCGTCAATAAGAAGGTCCAAGGGATACAGTAAACCTGAAGTGAAGCATCGGAATCCAAAACTGGACTCACAGGAGAGGTTCTAATCATAGAAAGTTAGGGTGTCAGTCCTCTTGTACTTAAGTCGTCATTGTGCCGTTTGTATTAAATTCGGATGCAACTTCTGAGTTTCATCATCAATAGGAGGGTCCAAGGGATACAGTAAACCTGAAGTGAAGCATCGGAAGCTAAAACTGGGCTAACGGGAGAGGTTCAAATCATAGAAAGTTAGAGTGTCAGTCCTCTTGTACTTAAGTCGGCATTGTGCCTTTTGTATTAAATTCGAATGCAATTTCTGTGTTTCATCGTCAATAAGAAGGTTCAAGGGATACGGTTAACTGAGGTGAAGCATCGGAATCTAAACCTGGACCCACAGGAGAAGTTCTAATCATATAAAGTGAGAGTGTCAGTCCTCTTGAACTTAAGTCCGCATTGTGATTTTTGTATTAAATTCGGATGCAATCTCTGTGTTTCATCGTCAATAAGAAGGTCCAAGGGATACAGTAAACCTGAAGTGAAGCATCGGAATCTAAAACTGGACTCACAGGAGAGGTTCAAATCATAGAAAGTTAGGGTGTCAGTCCTCTTGTACTTAAGTCGGCATTGTCCCGTTTGTATTAAATTCGGATGCAATTTCTGTGTATCATCATTAATAAGAAGGTCCAAGGGATACAGTAAACCTGAAGTGAAGCATCGGAATCTAAAACTGAGCTAACAGGAGAGGTTCAATCATAGAAATTTAGAGTGTCAGTCCTCTTGTACTTAAGTCGGCATTGTGCCTTTTGAATTTAATTCGGATGCAACTTCTGTGGCTCATCGTCAATAAGAAGGTCCAAGGTATACAGGAAACCTAAAGTGAAGCATCGGAATCTAAAACTGGACTCACAGGAGAGTTTCAAATCATAGAAAGTGAGAGTGTCAGTCCTCTTGTACTTAAGTCGGCATTGTGCCGTTTGTACTATATTCGGATGCAGTTTCTTTGTTTCATTGTCAATAAAAAGGTCCAAGGTATACAGGAAACCGGAAGTGAAGCATCGGAATCTAAAACTGGACTCACAGGAGAGGTTCAAATCATAGAAAGTGAGAGTGTCTGTCCACTTGTACTTAAGTCGGCATTGAGCCTTTTGTATTAAATTCGGATGCAATTTCTGTGTTTCATCGTCAATATGAAGGTCCAAGGGATACAAAAAACCGAAGTGAGACATCGGAATCTAAAACTGGACTCACAGGAGAGGTTCAAATCATAGAAAGTTAGAGTGTCAGTCCTCTTGTACTTTAGTCGGCCTTGTGCCTTTTCAATTTAATTGCGATGCAATTTCTGTGTTTCATCGTCAATAAGATGGTCCAAGGGATACAGTAAACCTGAAGTGAATCATCGGATTCTAAAACTGGACTCACAGGACAGGTTCAAAACATAGAAAATTAGAGCGTCAGTCATCTTGTACTTAAGTCGGCATTGTGCCTTTTCAATTTCATTCCGATGCAATTTATGTGCTTCATCGTCAATAAGAAGGTCCATGGTATACAGTAAACATGAAGTGTAGCATTGGAATCTAAAACTGGACTCAAAGGAGAGGTTCAAATCATAGAAATTTAGAAAGTCAGTCCTCTTGAACTGAAGTCGTAATTGTGCCTTTTGAATTTAATTCCGATGCTATTTCTGTGTTTCATCGTCAATACGAAGGTCCAAGGTATACAGTAAACTTGAAGTGAAGCATCGGTATCTAAAACTGGACTCACAGGAGAGATTCAAATCATAGAAAGTAAAAGTGTCAGTCCTTTTGTACTTAAGTCGTCATTGTGTCATTTGTATTAAATTCGGATGAAATTAATGTGTTTCATCGTCAATAAGAAGGTCCAAGGGATACAGTGAACCTGAAGTGAAGCATCGGAATCTAAAACTAAACTCACAGGAGAGGTTCTAATCCTAGAAAGTTAGGGTGTCAGTCCTCTTGTACTTAAGTCGGCATTGTGCCGTTTGTATTACATTTGAATGCAATTTCTGTGTTTCATCTTCAATAAGAAGGTCCAAGGGATACAGCAAACCTGAGGTGAAGTATCGGAATCTAAAACAGGGCTAACAGGAGAGGTTCAACTCATAGAAAGTTAGAGTGTCAGTCCTCTTGAACTTAAGTCGGCATTGTGCCTTTTGTATTAAATTCGGATGCCATTTCTGTATTTCATCGTCAATAAGAAGGTTCAAGGGATACAGTAAACCTGAAGTGAAGCATCGGAACCTAAACCTGGACCCACAGGAGAGGTTCAAATCATAGAAAGTGAGAGCGTCAGTCCTCTTGTACTTAAGTCGGCATTGTGCCTTCTGTATTAAATTCGGATGCAGTTTCTGTGTTTCATCGTCAATAAGAAGGTCCAAGGTATACAGGAAAGCGGAAGTGAAGCATCTGAATCTAAAACTGGACTCACAGGAGAGGTTCAAATCATAGAAAGTGAGAGTGTCAGTCCTCTTGTACTTAAGTCGGCATTGTGCCTTTTGTTATAAATTCGGATGCAATTTCTGTGTTTCATCGTCAGTATGATGGTCCAAGGGATACAGTAAACCTGAAGTGAATCATCGGAATCTAAAACTGGACTCACAAGAGAGTTTCAAATCATAGAAAGTTAGAGTGTCAGTCGTCTTGTACTTAAGTCGGCATTGTGCCTTTTGTATTAAATTCGGATGCAATTTCTGTGTTTCATCGTCAATAAGAGGTTCCAAGGAATACAATAAACCTGAAGTGAAGCATCGGAATCTAAAACTGGACTCACAGGAGAGGTTCAAATCATAGAAAGTTAGAGTGTCAGTCCTCCTGTACTTAAGTTGGCATTGTGCCATTTGTATTTAATTCCGATGCAATTTCTTTGTTTCATCGTCAATAAAAATGTCCAAGGGATACAGTATACCTGAAGTGAAGCGTCGGAATCAAAAACTGGACTCACAGGAGAGGTTCAAATCATAGAAAGTTAGAGTGTCTGTCCTCTTGTACTTAAGACGGCATTGTGCCTTTTGTATTAAATTCGGATGCAATTTCTGTGTTTCATCGTCAATAAGAGGTTCCAAGGAATACAATAAACCTGAAGTGAAGCATCGGAATCTAAAACTGGACACACAGGAGAGGTTCAAATCGTAGAAAGTTAGAGTGTCAGTCCTCTTGTACTTAAGTCGGCATTGTGACTTTTGAATTTAATTCCGATGCAATTTCTGTGTTTCATCGTCAATAAGAAGGTCCATGGGATACAGTAAACCTGAAGTGAAGCATCGGAATCTAAAACTGGACTCGCAGGAGAGGTTCTAATCCAAGAAAGTTAGAGTGTCAGTCCTCTTCTACTTAAGTCGGCATTGTGCCTTTTGAATTGAATTCCGATGCAATTTCTGTGTTTCGTCGCAAATAAGAAGGTCCAAGGTATACAGTGAACCTGAAGTGAAGCATCGGAATCTAAAACTAGACTCACAGGAGAGGTTCAAATCATAGAAAGTTAGAGTGTCAGTCCTCTTGTACTTAAGTCGGAATTGTGCCTTTTGAATTATTATTCCGATGCAATTACTGTGTTTCATCGTCAATAAGACGGTCCAAGGTATACAGGAAACCGGAAGTGAAGCATCTGAATCTAAAACTGGACTCACAGGAGAGTTTCAAATCATAGAAAGTTAGAGTGTCAGTCCTTTTGTACTTAAGTCGTCATTGTGTCTTTTGTATTAAATTCGGATGAAATTTCTGTGTTTCATCGTCAATAAGAAGGTTCAAGGGATACAGTTAACTGAGGTGAAGCATCGGAATCTAAACCTGGACCCACAGGTGAAGTTCTAATCATAGAAAGTGAGAGTGTCAGTCCACTTCTACTTAAGTCGGCATTGTGCCTTTTGAATTGAATTCCGATGCAATTTCTGTGTTTCGTCGCAAATAAGAAGGTCTAAGGTATACAGTGAACCTGAAATGAAGCATCGGAATCTAAAACTAGACTCACAGGAGAGGTTCAAATCATAGACAGTTAGAATGTCAGTCCTCTTGTACTTAAGTCGGCATTGTGACATTTGTATTAAATTCGGATGCAATTTCTGTGTTTCCTCGTCAATAAGGAGGTCCAAGGGATACAGTAAACCTGAAGTGAAGCTACGGAATCTAAAACTGGACTCACCGGAGAGGTTCAAATCATAGAAAGTTAGGGTGTCAGTCCTCCTGTACTTAAGTCGGCCTTGTTCCTTTCGAATTTAATTCCGATGCAATTTCTGTGTTTCATCGTCAATAAGATGCTCCAAGGGATACAGTAAACCTCAAGTGAAGCTTCGGAATCTAAAACTGGACTCACAGGAGAGGTTCAAGTCATAGAATGTTAGAGTGTCAGTCCTATTGTACTTAAGTCGCATTGTGCCTTTTATATTAAATTCGGATGCAATTTCTGTGTTTCATCGTCAATAAGAGGGTCCAAGGGATACAATAAACCTGAAGTGAAGCATCGGAATCTGAAACTAGACTCACAGGAGAGGTTCAAATCATAGAAAGTGAGAGCGTCAGTCCTCTTGTACTTAAGTCGGCATTGTGCCTTTTATATTAAATTCGGATGCAGTTTCTGTGTTTCATCGTCAATAAGACGGTCCAAGGTATACAGGAAACCGGAAGTGGAGCATCTGAATCTAAAACTGGACTCACAGGAGAGGTTCAAATCATAGAAAGTGAGAGTGTCAGTCCTCTTGTACTTAAGTCGGCATTGTGCCTTTTGTATTAAATTCGGATGCAATTTCTGTGTTTCATCGTCAGTATGGAGGTCCAAGGGATACAGTAAACCTGAAGTGAATCATCGGAATCTAAAACTGGACTCACAGGAGAGTTTCAAATCATAGAAAGTTAGTGTGTCAGTCTTCTTGTACTTAAGTCGGCATTGTGCCCTTTGTATTAAATTCGGATGTAATTTCTGTGTTTCATCATCAATAAGAAGGTACAAGGGATACAGTAAACCTGAACTGAAGCATCGGAATCTAAAACTGGACTCACCGGAGAGGTTCAAATCATAGAAAGTTAGAGTGTCAGTCCTCCTGTACTTTAGTGGACCTTGTTCCTTTCGAATTTAATTCCGATGCAATTTCTGTGTTTCATCGTCAATAAGATGGTCCAAGGGATACAGTAAATCTGAAGTGAAGCTTCGGAATCCAAAACTGGACTCACAGGACAGGTTCAAATCATAGAAAGTTAGAGTGTCAGTCCTCTTGTACTTAGGTCGGCATTGTGCCTTTTGTATTAAATTCGGATGCAATTTCTGTGTTTCATCGTCAATAAGAGGGTCCAAGGGATTCAATAAACCTGAAGTGAAGCATCGGAATCTAAAACTGGACTCACAGGAGAGGTTCAAATCGTAGAAAGTTAGAGTGTCAGTCCTCTTGTACTTAAGTCGGCATTGTGACTTTTGAATTTAATTCCGATGCAATTTCTGTGTTTCATCGTCAATAAGAAGGTCCATGGGATACAGTAAACCTGAAGTGAAGCATCGGAATCTAAAACTGGACTCACAGGAGAGATTCAAATCATAGAAAGTTAGAGTGTCAGTCCTCTTGTAGTTAAGTCGGCATTGTGCCTTTTTAATTTAATTCCGATGCAATTTCTGTATTTCATTGTCAATAAGAAGGTCCAAGGGATACAGTAGACCTGAAGTGATGCATCGGAATCTAAAACTTGACTCACAGGAGTGGTTCAAATCATAGAAAGTTAGAGTGTCAGTCCTCCTGTACTTAACTTGGCATTGTGCCTTTTGTATTTAATTCCGATGCAATTTCTGTGTTTGATCGTCAATAAAAATGTCCAAGGGATACAGTAAACCTGAAGTGAAGCATCGGAATCTAAAACTGGACTCACGGTGGAGGTTCAAATCATACAAAGTTAGAGTGTCAGTCCTCTGCTACATAGGTCGGCATTGTGCCTTTTGAATTTAATTTAGAAGCAATATCTGTGCTTCATCGTCAATACGAAGGTCCAAGTTATACAGTAAACCTGAAGTGAAGCATCGGAATCTAAAACTGGACTCACAGGAGAGGTTCAAATCATAGAAAGTTAGAGTGATAGTCCTCATGTACTTAAGTCAGCATTGTGCCTTTTGAATATAATTCCGATGGAATTTCTGTGTTTCATCGTCAATACGAAGGTAAAAGGGATACAGTAAACCTGAAGTGAAGCTTCGGAATCTAAAACTGGACTCACAGGGGAGGTCCAAATCATAGAAAGTGAGATTGTCAGTCCTCTTGTACTTAAGACGGCATTGTGCCTTTTGTATTTAATTCGGATGCTATTTCTCTGTTTCATCGTCAATAAGAAGGTCCAAGGGATACAGTAAACCTGAAGTGAAGCATCGGAATCTAAAACTGGACTCACAGGAGAGGTTCAAATCATAGAAAGTAAGAGTGTCAGTCCTCTTGTACTTAAGTCGGCATTGTGCCTTTTGTATTAAATTTTGATGCAATTTCTGTGTTTCATCGTCAATAAGAAGATCCAAGGGATACAGTAAACCAGAAGTGAAGCATCGGAATCTAAAACAGGACTCACAGGAGAGGTTCAAATCATAGAAAGTAAGAGTGTCAGTCCTCTTGTACTTAAGTCGGCATTGTGCCTTTTGTATTAAATTCGGATGCAATGTCGGTGTTTCATCGTCAATAAGACGGTCCAAGGTATACAGGAAACCGGAAGTGAAGCATCTGAATCTAAAACTGGACTCACAGGAGAGTTTCAAATCATAGAAAGTTAGAGTGTCAGTCCTTTTGTACTTAAGTCGTCATTGTGTCTTTTGTATTAAATTCGGATGAAATTTCTGTGTTTCATCGTCAATAAGAAGGTTCAAGGGATACAGTTAACTGAGGTGAAGCATCGGAATCTAAACCTGGACCCACAGGTGAAGTTCTAATCATAGAAAGTGAGAGTGTCAGTCCACTTCTACTTAAGTCGGCATTGTGCCTTTTAAATTGAATTCTGATGCATTTTCTGTGTTTCGTCGCAAATAAGAAGGTCTAAGGTATACAGTGAACCTGAAGTGAAGCATCGGAATCTAAAACTAGACTCACAGGAGAGGTTCAAATCATAGACAGTTAGAATGTCAGTCCTCTTGTACTTAAGTCGGCATTGTGACATTTGTATTAAATTCGGATGCAATTTCTGTGTTTCCTCGTCAATAAGGAGGTCCAAGGGATACAGTAAACCTGAAGTGAAGCTACGGAATCTAAAACTGGACTCACCGGAGAGGTTCAAATCATAGAAAGTTAGGGTGTCAGTCCTCCTGTACTTAAGTCGGCCTTGTTCCTTTCGAATTTAATTCCGATGCAATTTCTGTGTTTCATCGTCAATAAGATGCTCCAAGGGATACAGTAAACCTCAAGTGAAGCTTCGGAATCTAAAACTGGACTCACAGGAGAGGTTCAAGTCATAGAATGTTAGAGTGTCAGTCCTATTGTACTTAAGTCGCATTGTGCCTTTTATATTAAATTCGGATGCAATTTCTGTGTTTCATCGTCAATAAGAGGGTCCAAGGGATACAATAAACCTGAAGTGAAGCATCGGAATCTGAAACTAGACTCACAGGAGAGGTTCAAATCATAGAAAGTGAGAGCGTCAGTCCTCTTGTACTTAAGTCGGCATTGTGCCTTTTATATTAAATTCGGATGCAGTTTCTGTGTTTCATCGTCAATAAGACGGTCCAAGGTATACAGGAAACCGGAAGTGGAGCATCTGAATCTAAAACTGGACTCACAGGAGAGGTTCAAATCATAGAAAGTGAGAGTGTCAGTCCTCTTGTACTTAAGTCGGCATTGTGCCTTTTGTATTAAATTCGGATGCAATTTCTGTGTTTCATCGTCAGTATGGAGGTCCAAGGGATACAGTAAACCTGAAGTGAATCATCGGAATCTAAAACTGGACTCACAGGAGAGTTTCAAATCATAGAAAGTTAGTGTGTCAGTCTTCTTGTACTTAAGTCGGCATTGTGCCCTTTGTATTAAATTCGGATGTAATTTCTGTGTTTCATCATCAATAAGAAGGTACAAGGGATACAGTAAACCTGAACTGAAGCATCGGAATCTAAAACTGGACTCACCGGAGAGGTTCAAATCATAGAAAGTTAGAGTGTCAGTCCTCCTGTACTTTAGTGGACCTTGTTCCTTTCGAATTTAATTCCGATGCAATTTCTGTGTTTCATCGTCAATAAGATGGTCCAAGGGATACAGTAAATCTGAAGTGAAGCTTCGGAATCCAAAACTGGACTCACAGGACAGGTTCAAATCATAGAAAGTTAGAGTGTCAGTCCTCTTGTTCTTAGGTCGGCATTGTGCCTTTTGTATTAAATTCGGATGCAATTTCTGTGTTTCATCGTCAATAAGAGGGTCCAAGGGATTCAATAAACCTGAAGTGAAGCATCGGAATCTAAAACTGGACTCACAGGAGAGGTTCAAATCGTAGAAAGTTAGAGTGTCAGTCCTCTTGTACTTAAGTCGGCATTGTGACTTTTGAATTTAATTCCGATGCAATTTCTGTGTTTCATCGTCAATAAGAAGGTCCATGGGATACAGTAAACCTGAAGTGAAGCATCGGAATCTAAAACTGGACTCACAGGAGAGATTCAAATCATAGAAAGTTAGAGTGTCAGTCCTCTTGTAGTTAAGTCGGCATTGTGCCTTTTTAATTTAATTCCGATGCAATTTCTGTATTTCATTGTCAATAAGAAGGTCCAAGGGATACAGTAGACCTGAAGTGATGCATCGGAATCTAAAACTTGACTCACAGGAGTGGTTCAAATCATAGAAAGTTAGAGTGTCAGTCCTCCTGTACTTAACTTGGCATTGTGCCTTTTGTATTTAATTCCGATGCAATTTCTGTGTTTGATCGTCAATAAAAATGTCCAAGGGATACAGTAAACCTGAAGTGAAGCATCGGAATCTAAAACTGGACTCACGGTGGAGGTTCAAATCATACAAAGTTAGAGTGTCAGTCCTCTGCTACATAGGTCGGCATTGTGCCTTTTGAATTTAATTTAGAAGCAATATCTGTGCTTCATCGTCAATACGAAGGTCCAAGTTATACAGTAAACCTGAAGTGAAGCATCGGAATCTAAAACTGGACTCACAGGAGAGGTTCAAATCATAGAAAGTTAGAGTGATAGTCCTCATGTACTTAAGTCAGCATTGTGCCTTTTGAATCTAATTCCGATGGAATTTCTGTGTTTCATCGTCAATACGAAGGTAAAAGGGATACAGTAAACCTGAAGTGAAGCTTCGGAATCTAAAACTGGACTCACAGGGGAGGTCCAAATCATAGAAAGTGAGATTGTCAGTCCTCTTGTACTTAAGACGGCATTGTGCCTTTTGTATTTAATTCGGATGCTATTTCTCTGTTTCATCGTCAATAAGAAGGTCCAAGGGATACAGTAAACCTGAAGTGAAGCATCGGAATCTAAAACTGGACTCACAGGAGAGGTTCAAATCATAGAAAGTAAGAGTGTCAGTCCTCTTGTACTTAAGTCGGCATTGTGCCTTTTGTATTAAATTTTGATGCAATTTCTGTGTTTCATCGTCAATAAGAAGATCCAAGGGATACAGTAAACCAGAAGTGAAGCATCGGAATCTAAAACAGGACTCACAGGAGAGGTTCAAATCATAGAAAGTAAGAGTATCAGTCCTCTTGTACTTAAGTCGGCATTGTGCCTTTTGTATTAAATTCGGATGCAATGTCGGTGTTTCATCGTCAATAAGACGGTCCAAGGTATACAGGAAACCGGAAGTGAAGCATCTGAATCTAAAACTGGACTCACAGGAGAGTTTCAAATCATAGAAAGTTAGAGTGTCAGTCCTTTTGTACTTAAGTCGTCATTGTGTCTTTTGTATTAAATTCGGATGAAATTTCTGTGTTTCATCGTCAATAAGAAGGTTCAAGGGATACAGTTAACTGAGGTGAAGCATCGGAATCTAAACCTGGACCCACAGGTGAAGTTCTAATCATAGAAAGTGAGAGTGTCAGTCCACTTCTACTTAAGTCGGCATTGTGCCTTTTGAATTGAATTCCGATGCAATTTCTGTGTTTCGTCGCAAATAAGAAGGTCTAAGGTATACAGTGAACCTGAAGTGAAGCATCGGAATCTAAAACTAGACTCACAGGAGAGGTTCAAATCATAGACAGTTAGAATGTCAGTCCTCTTGTACTTAAGTCGGCATTGTGACATTTGTATTAAATTCGGATGCAATTTCTGTGTTTCCTCGTCAATAAGGAGGTCCAAGGGATACAGTAAACCTGAAGTGAAGCTACGGAATCTAAAACTGGACTCACCGGAGAGGTTCAAATCATAGAAAGTTAGGGTGTCAGTCCTCCTGTACTTAAGTCGGCCTTGTTCCTTTCGAATTTAATTCCGATGCAATTTCTGTGTTTCATCGTCAATAAGATGCTCCAAGGGATACAGTAAACCTCAAGTGAAGCTTCGGAATCTAAAACTGGACTCACAGGAGAGGTTCAAGTCATAGAATGTTAGAGTGTCAGTCCTATTGTACTTAAGTCGCATTGTGCCTTTTATATTAAATTCGGATGCAATTTCTGTGTTTCATCGTCAATAAGAGGGTCCAAGGGATACAATAAACCTGAAGTGAAGCATCGGAATCTGAAACTAGACTCACAGGAGAGGTTCAAATCATAGAAAGTGAGAGCGTCAGTCTTCTTGTACTTAAGTCGGCATTGTGCCTTTTATATTAAATTCGGATGCAGTTTCTGTGTTTCATCGTCAATAAGACGGTCCAAGGTATACAGGAAACCGGAAGTGGAGCATCTGAATCTAAAACTGGACTCACAGGAGAGGTTCAAATCATAGAAAGTGAGAGTGTCAGTCCTCTTGTACTTAAGTCGGCATTGTGCCTTTTGTATTAAATTCGGATGCAATTTCTGTGTTTCATCGTCAGTATGGAGGTCCAAGGGATACAGTAAACCTGAAGTGAATCATCGGAATCTAAAACTGGACTCACAGGAGAGTTTCAAATCATAGAAAGTTAGTGTGTCAGTCTTCTTGTACTTAAGTCGGCATTGTGCCCTTTGTATTAAATTCGGATGTAATTTCTGTGTTTCATCATCAATAAGAAGGTACAAGGGATACAGTAAACCTGAACTGAAGCATCGGAATCTAAAACTGGACTCACCGGAGAGGTTCAAATCATAGAAAGTTAGAGTGTCAGTCCTCCTGTACTTTAGTGGACCTTGTTCCTTTCGAATTTAATTCCGATGCAATTTCTGTGTTTCATCGTCAATAAGATGGTCCAAGGGATACAGTAAATCTGAAGTGAAGCTTCGGAATCCAAAACTGGACTCACAGGACAGGTTCAAATCATAGAAAGTTAGAGTGTCAGTCCTCTTGTACTTAGGTCGGCATTGTGCCTTTTGTATTAAATTCGGATGCAATTTCTGTGTTTCATCGTCAATAAGAGGGTCCAAGGGATTCAATAAACCTGAAGTGAAGCATCGGAATCTAAAACTGGACTCACAGGAGAGGTTCAAATCGTAGAAAGTTAGAGTGTCAGTCCTCTTGTACTTAAGTCGGCATTGTGACTTTTGAATTTAATTCCGATGCAATTTCTGTGTTTCATCGTCAATAAGAAGGTCCATGGGATACAGTAAACCTGAAGTGAAGCATCGGAATCTAAAACTGGACTCACAGGAGAGATTCAAATCATAGAAAGTTAGAGTGTCAGTCCTCTTGTAGTTAAGTCGGCATTGTGCCTTTTTAATTTAATTCCGATGCAATTTCTGTATTTCATTGTCAATAAGAAGGTCCAAGGGATACAGTAGACCTGAAGTGATGCATCGGAATCTAAAACTTGACTCACAGGAGAGGTTCAAATCATAGAAAGTTAGAGTGTCAGTCCTCCTGTACTTAACTTGGCATTGTGCCTTTTGTATTTAATTCCGATGCAATTTCTGTGTTTGATCGTCAATAAAAATGTCCAAGGGATACAGTAAACCTGAAGTGAAGCATCGGAATCTAAAACTGGACACACGGTGGAGGTTCAAATCATACAAAGTTAGAGTGTCAGTCCTCTGCTACATAGGTCGGCATTGTGCCTTTTGAATTTAATTTAGAAGCAATATCTGTGCTTCATCGTCAATACGAAGGTCCAAGTTATACAGTAAACCTGAAGTGAAGCATCGGAATCTAAAACTGGACTCACAGGAGAGGTTCAAATCATAGAAAGTTAGAGTGATAGTCCTCATGTACTTAAGTCAGCATTGTGCCTTTTGAATATAATTCCGATGGAATTTCTGTGTTTCATCGTCAATACGAAGGTAAAAGGGATACAGTAAACCTGAAGTGAAGCTTCGGAATCTAAAACTGGACTCACAGGGGAGGTCCAAATCATAGAAAGTGAGATTGTCAGTCCTCTTGTACTTAAGACGGCATTGTGCCTTTTGTATTTAATTCGGATGCTATTTCTCTGTTTCATCGTCAATAAGAAGGTCCAAGGGATACAGTAAACCTGAAGTGAAGCATCGGAATCTAAAACTGGACTCACAGGAGAGGTTCAAATCATAGAAAGTAAAGGTGTCAGTCCTCTTGTACTTAAGTCGGCATTGTGCCTTTTGTATTAAATTTTGATGCAATTTCTGTGTTTCATCGTCAATAAGAAGATCCAAGGGATACAGTAAACCAGAAGTGAAGCATCAGAATCTAAAACAGGACTCACAGGAGAGGTTCAAATCATAGAAAGTAAGAGTGTCAGTCCTCTTGTACTTAAGTCGGCATTGTGCCTTTTGTATTAAATTCGGATGCAATGTCGGTGTTTCATCATCAATAAGTAGGTCCGAGGGATACAGTAAACCTAAAGTGAAGCATCGGAATCTAAAACTGGACTCACAGGAGAGGTTCAAATCATAGAAAGTTGGAGTGTCAGTCCTCTTGCACTTAAGTCGGCATTGTGCCTTTTGAATTTACTTCGGATGCAATTTCTGTGTTTCATCGTCAAAAAGAAGGTCCTAGATATACAGGAAACCTGAAGTGAAGCATCGGAATCTAAAACTGGGCTCACAAGAGATGTACAAATCATATAAAGCGAGAGTGTCAGTCCTTTTGTACTTAAGTCGGCATTGTGCCTTTTGTATTAAATTCGGATGCAATTTCTGTGTTTCATCATCAATAAGAAGGTACAAGGGATACAGTAAACCTGAAGTGAAGCATCGGAATCTAAAACTGGACTCACCGGAGAGGTTCAAATCATAGAAAGTTAGGGTCAGTCCTCTTGTACTTAAGTCGGCATTGTGCGTTTTGTATTAAATTCGGATGCAATTTCTGTGTATCATCGTCAATAAGAAGGTCCGACGTATATTCGAAACCTGAAGTGAAGCATCGGAATCTAAAACTGTACTCACAGGAGAGGTTCAAATCATAGAAAGTGAGAGTGTCAGTCCTCTTGTACTGATGTCGGCATTGTGCCTTTTGAATTACATTCGGATGCAATTTCTGTGTTTCATCGTCAATTAGAATTTCCAAGGTATACAGGAAACCGGAAGTGAGGCATCGGAATCTAAAACTGGACTCACAGGAGAGGTTCAAATCATAGAAAGTTAGAGTGTCAGTCCTCTTGTACTTAAGTCGGCATTGTTTCTTTTGTATTAAATTCGGATGCAATTTTTGTGTTTCACCGTCAATAAGAAAGTCCAATGGATACAGTACATCTAAAGTGAAGCATCGGAATCTAAAACTGGACTCACAGGACAGGTTCGAATCATAGAAAGTAAGTGTGTCAGTCCTCTTGAACTTAAGTCGGCATTGTGCCCTTTGAATTTAATTCCGAGGCAAATTCTGTGTTTCATCGTCAATAAGAAGGTCCAAGGTATACAGGAAACTTGAAGTGAAGCATCGGAATCTAAAAGTGGACTCTCAAGAGAGGTTCAAATCATAGAAAGTGAGAGTGTCAGTCCTCTTGTACTGATGTCGGCATTGTGCCTTTTGTATTGAATTCGGATGCAATTTCTGTATTTCATCGTCAATAAGAAGGTCCAAGGCATACAGTAATCCCGAAGTGAAGCATCGGAATCTAAAACTGGACTCACAGGGGAGGTTCAAATCATAGAAAGTTAGAGTATCACTCCACTTGTACCTAAGTCGGCATTGTGGCTTTTGAATTTAATTCCGAGGCAAATTCTGTGTTTCATCGTCGATAAGAAGGTCCAAGGTATCCAGGAAACTTGAAGTGAATCATCGGAATCTAAAAGTGGACTCACAGGAAAGATTCAAATCATAGAAAGTTAGAGTGTCAGTCCTTTTGTACTTAAGTCGTCATTGTGCCATTTGTAATAAATTCGAATGCAATTTCTGTGTTTCATCGTCAATAAGAAGGTCCAAGGGAAACATTAAACCTGAAGTGAAGCATCGGAATCTAAAACTGGACTCACAGGAGAGGTCCAAATCATAGAAAGTTAGAGTGTCAGTCCTCTGCTACTTAAGTCGGCATTGTGCCTTTTGAATTTAATTCCGAAACAATTTCTGTGCTTCATTGTCAATAAGAATTTCCAAGGTATACAGTGAACCTAAAGTGAAGCATCTGAATCTAAAACTGGACTCACAAGAGAGGTTCAAATCATAGAAAGTTAGAATGTCAGTCCTCTTGTACTTAAGTCGGCATTGTGCCTTTTGAATTTAATTTAGAAGCAATATCTGTGCTTCATCGTCAATACGAAGGTCCAAGTTATACAGTAAACCTGAAGTGAAGCATCGGAATCTAAAACTGGACTTACAGGAGAGGTTCAAATCATAGAAAGTTAGAGTGTCAGTCCTCATGTACTTAAGTCAGCATTGTGCCTTTTGAATATAATTCCGATGGAATTTCTGTGTTTCATCGTCAATACGAAGGTAAAAGGGATACAGTAAACCTGAAGTGAAGCTTCGGAATCTAAAACTGGACTCACAGGAGAGGTTCAAATCATAGAAAGTTAGAGTGTCAGTCCTCTCGTACTTAAGTCGGCATTGTGACTTTTGAATTTAATTCCGATGCAATTTCTGTATTTCTTCGTCAATAAGAATGTCCATGGGATACAGTAAACCTGAAGTGAAGAATCGGAATCTAAAACTGGACTCACAGGAGAAGTTCAAATCATAGAAAGTTAGAGTGTCAGTCCTCTTGTAGTTAAGTCAGCGTTGTGCCTTTTTAAGTTAATTCCGATGCAATTTCTGTGTTTCATTGTCAATCAGAAGGTCCAAGGGATACAGTAAACCTGAAGTGTTGCATCGGAATCTAAAACTTGACTCACAGGAGAGGTTCAAATCATAGAAAGTTAGTGTGTCAGTCCTCCTGTACTTAAGTTGGCATTGTGCCTTTTGTATTAAATTCGGATGCAATTTCTGTGTTTCATCGTCAATAAGAAGGTCCAAGGGATACAGTAAACCTGAAGTGAAGCATCGGAATCTAAAATTGGACCCACAGGAGAGGTTCAAATCATAGAAAGTGAGAGTGTCAGTCCTCTTGTACTTAAGTCGGCATTGTGCCTTTTGTATTAAATTCGGATGCAATTTCTGTGTTTCATCGTCAATAAGAAGGTCCAAGGGATACAGTAAACCTGAAGTGAAGCATCGGAATCTAAAATTGGACCCACAGGAGAGGTTCAAATCATAGAAAGTAAGAGTGTCAGTCCTCTTGTACTTAAGTCGGCATTGTGCCTTTTGTATTAAATTCGGATGCAATGTCGGTGTTTCATCGTCAATAAGAAGGTCCAAGGGATACAGTAAACCAGAAGTGAAGCATCGGAATCTAAAACTGGACTCACAGGAGAGGTTCAAATCATAGATAGTTAGAGTGGCAGTCCTCTCGTACGTAAGTCGGAATTGTGCCTTTTGAATTATTATTCCGATGCAATTACTGTGTTTCATCGTCAATAAGAAGTTCCAAGGTATACAGTAAACCTGTAGTGAAGCATCGGAAACTATAACTGGACTCACAGGAGAGTTTCAAATCATAGATAGTTAGAGTGTCAGTCCTCTTGTACTTAAGTCGGCATTGTGCCTTTTGTATTAAATTCGGATGCAATTTCTGTGTTTCATCATCAATAAGAAGGTCCAAGAGATACAGTAAACCTGAAGTGAAGCATCGGAATCTAAAACTGGACTCACAGGAGAGGTTCAAATCATAGAACGTTGGAGTGTCAGTCCTCTTGCACTTAAGTCGGCATTGTGCCTTTTGAATTTACTTCGGATGCAATTTCTGTGTTTCATCGTCAATAAGAAGGTCCTAGATATACAGGAAACCTGAAGTGAAGCATCGGAATCTAAAACTGGGCTCACAAGAGATGTACAAATCATAGAAAGTGAGAGTGTCAGTCCTCTTGTATTTAAGTCGGCATTGTGACTTTTGTATTAAATTCGGATGCAATTTCTCTGTTTTCTCGTCAATTAGAAGGTCCAAGGGTTACAGTAAACCAGAAGTGAAGCATCGGAATCTAAAACTGGACTCACAGGAGAGGTTCAAATCATAGAAAGTTAGAGTGTCAGTCTTCTTGTACTTAAGTCGGAATTGTGCTTTTTGATTTTTATTCCGATGCAATTACTGTGTTTCATCGTCAATAAGAAGTTCCAAGGTATACAGTAAACATGTAGTGAAGCATCGCAATTTAAAACTGGACTCACAGGAGAGTTTCAAATCATAGATTGTTAGAGTGTCAGTCCTCTTGTACTTAAGTCGGCATTGTGCCTTTTGAATTTAATTCGGATGCAATTTCTGTGTTTCATTGTCAATAAGAAGGTCCTAGGTATACAGGAAACCTGAAGTGAAGCATCAGAATCTAAAACTGGACTCACAGGAGAGGTTCAAATCATATAAAGCGAGAGTGTCAGTCCTTTTGTACTTAAGTCGGCATTGTACCTTCTGTATGAAATTCGGATGCAATTTCTGTGTTTCATCATCAATAAGAAGGTACAAGAGATACAGTAAACCTGAAGTGAAGCATCGGAATCTAAAACTGGACTCACCGGAGAGGTTCAAATCATAGAAAGTTAGGGTCAGTCCTCTTGTACTTATGTCGGCATTGTGCCTTTTGTATTAAATTCGGATGCAATTTCTGTGTTTCATCGTCAATAAGAAGGTCCGACGTATATTCGAAACCTGAAGTGAAGCATCGGAATCTAAAACTGGACTCACAGGAGAGGTTCAAATCATAGAAAGTGAGAGTGTCAGTAATCTTGTACTGATGTCGGCATTGTGCCTTTTGAATTAAATTCGGATGCAACTTCTGTGTTTCATCGTCAATTAGAATTTCCAAGGTATACAGGAAACCGGAAGTGAGGCAACGGAATCTAAAACTGGACTCACAGGAGAGGTTCAAATCATAGAAAGTTAGAGTGTCAGTCCTCTTGTACTTAAGTCGGCATTGTGCCTTTTGTATTGAATTCGGATGCAATTTCTGTATTTCATCGTCAATAAGAAGGTCCAAGGCATACAGTAATCCCGAAGTGAAGCATCGGAATCTAAAACTGGACTCACAGGGGAGGTTCAAATCATAGAAAGTTAGAGTGTCAGTCCTCTTGAACTTAAGACGGCATTGTGCCTTTTGTATTAAATTCGGATGCAATTTCTGTGTTTCATCGTCAATAAGAAGGTTCAAGGGATACAGTAAACCCTTAAGTGTGGCATCGGAATCTAAACCTGGACCCACAGGAGAGGTTCAAATCATAGAAAGTGAGAGCGTCAGTCCTCTTGTACTTACGTCGGCATTGTGCCTTTTGAATTAAATTCGGATGCAGTTTCTGTGTTTCATTGTCAATAAGAAGGTCCAAGGTATACAGGAAACCGGAAGTGAAGCATCTGAATCTAAAACTGGACTCACAGGAGAGGTTCAAATCATAGAAAGTTAGAGTGTCAGTCTTCTTGTACTTAAGTCGGCTTTGTGCCCTTTGTATTACATTCGGATGTAATTTCTGTGTTTCATCATCAATAAGAAGGTACAAGGGATACAGTAAACCTGAACTGAAGCATCGGAATCTAAAACTGAACTCACCGGAGAGGTTCAAATCATAGAATGTTAGAGTGTCAGTCCTAATGTACTTAGGTCGGCGTTGTTCCTTTCGAATTTAATTCCGATGCATTTTCTGTGTTTCATCGTCAATGAGATGGTCCAATGGATACAGTAAACCTGAACTGAAGCTTCGGAATCTAAAACTGGACTCACAAGCGAGGTTCAAATCATAGAAAGTTAGAGTGTCAGTCCTCTTGTACTTAAGTCGGCATTGTGCCTTTTGTATTAAATTCGGATGCAATTTCTGTGTTTCATCGTCAATAAGAGGGTCCAAGGGATACAATAAACCTGAAGTAAAGCATCGGAATCTAAAACTGAACTCACAGGAGAGGTTCAAATCGTAGAAAGTTAGAGTGTCAGTCCTCTTGTACTTAAGTCGGCATTGTGACTTTTCAATTTAATTCCGATGCAATTTCTGTGTTTCATCGTCAATAAGAAGGTCCATGGGATACAGTAAACCTGAAGTGAAGCATCTGAATCTAAAACTGGACTCACAGGAGAGGTTCAAATCATAGAAAGTTAGAGTATCAGTCCTCTTGTAGTTAAGTCGGCATTGTGCCTTTTTAAGTTAATTCCGATGCAATTTCTGTGTTTCATTGTCAATAAGAAGGTCCATTGATACAGTAAACCTGAAGTGAAGCTTCGGAATCTAAAACTGGACTCACAGGAGAGGTTCAAATCATAGAAAGTGAGAGTGTCAGTCCTCTTGTACTTAAGTCGGCATTGTGCCTTTTGTATTAAATTCGGATGCAATTTCTGTGTTTCATCGTCAATAAGAAGGTCCAAGGGATACAGTAAGCCTGAAGTGAAGCATCGGAATCTAAAACAGGACTCACAGGAGAGGTTCAAATGATAGAAAGTAAGAGTGTCAGTCCTCTTGTACTTAAGTCGGCATTGTGCCTTTTTTTTTAAATTCGGATGCAATGTCGGTGCTTCATCGTCAATAAGAAGGTCCAAGGGATACAGTAAACCAGAAGTGATGCATCGGAATCTAAAACTGGACTCACAGGAGAGGTTCAAATCATAGAAAGTTAGAGTGGCAGTTCTCTTGTACTTAAGTCGGAATTGTGCCTTTTGAATTATTATTCCGATGCTATTACTGTGTTTCATTGTCAATAAGAAGTTCCAAGGTATACAGTAAACCTGTAGTGAAGCATCGGAATCTAAAACTGGACTCACAGGAGAGTTTCAAATCATAGATAGTTAGAGTGTCAGTCCTCTTGTATTAAATTCGGATGCAATATCTGTGTTTCATTATCAATAAGAAGGTCCAAGGGATACGGTAAACCTGAAGTGTAGCATCGGAATCTAAAACTGGACTCACAGGAGAGGTTCAAATCATAGAAAGTTGGAGTGTCAGTCCTCTTGCACTTAAGTCGGCATTGTGCCTTTTGAATTTACTTCGAATGCAATTTCTGTGTTTCATCGTCAATAAGAAGGTCCTAGATATACAGGAAACCTGAAGTGAAACATCGGAATCTAAAACTGGGCTCACAGGAGAGGTTCAAATCATAGAAAGTGAGAGTGTCAGTCCTCTTGTACTTAAGACGGCATTGTGACTTTTGTATTAAATTCGGATGCAATTTCTGTGTTTTCTCGTCAATAAGAAGGTCCAAGGGATACAGTAAACCAGAAGTGAAGCATCGGAATCTAAAACCGGACTCACAGGAGTGGTTCTAATCATAGAAAGTTAGAGTGTCAGTCCTCTTGTACTTAAGTCGGCATTGTGCATTTTGAATTTAATTCGGATGCAATTTCTGTGTTTCATTGTCAATAAGAAGGTCCTAGGTATACAGGAAACCTGAAGTGAAGCATCAGAATCTAAAACTGGACTCACAGGAGAGGTTCAAATCATATAAAGCGAGAGTGTCAGTCCTCTTGTACTTAAGTCGGCATTGTGCCTTTTGTATTAAATTCGGATGCAATTTCTGTGTTTCATCGTCAATAAGAAGGTCCGACGTATATTCGAAACCTGATGTGGAGCATCGGAATCTAAAACTGGACTCACAGGAGAGGTTCAAATCATAGAAAGTGAGAGTGTCAGTAATCTTGTACTGATGTCGGCATTGTGCCTTTTGAATTAAATTCGGATGCAATTTCTGTGTTTCATCGTCAATTAGAATTTCCAAGGTATACAGGAAACCGGAAGTGAGGCATCGGAATCTAAAACTGGACTCACAGGAGAGGTTCAAATCATAGAAAGTTAGAGTGTCAGTCCTCTTGTACTTAAGTCGGCATTGTTTCTTTTGTATTAAATTCGGATGCAATTTTTGTGTTTCACCGTCAATAAGAAAGTCCAATGGATACAGTACACCTAAAGTGAAGCATCGGAAGCTAAAACTGGACTCACAGGACAGGTTCGAATCATAGAAAGTAAGAGTGTCAGTCCTCTTGTACTTAAGTCGGCATTGTGCCTTTTGTATTGAATTCGGATGCAATTTCTGTATTTCATCGTCAATAAGAAGGTCCAAGGCATACAGTAATCCCGAAGTGAAGCATCGAAATCTAAAACTGGACTCACAGGGGAGGTTCAAATCATAGAAAGTTAGAGTATCACTCCACTTGTACTTAAGTCGGCATTGTGCCTTTTGAATTTAATTCCGAGGCAAATTCTGTGTTTCATCGTCAATAAGAAGGTCCAAGGTATACAGGAAACTTGAAGTGAAGCATCAAAATCTAAAAGTGGACTCACAGGAGAGATTCAAACCATAGAAAGTTAGAGTGTCAGTCCTTTTGTACTTAAGTCGTCATTGTGACTTTTGTATTAAATTCGGATGCAATTTCTGTGCTTTCTCGTCAATAAGAAGGTCCAAGGGTTACAGTAAACCAGAAGTGAAGCATCGAAATCTAAAACTGGACTCACAGGATAGGTTCAAATCATAGAAAGTTAGAGTGTCAGTCCTCTTGTACTTAAGTCGGAATTGTGCCTTATGAATTTTTATTCCGATGCAATTACTGTGTTTCATCGTCAATAAGAAGTTCCAAGGTACACAGTAAACCTGTAGTGAAGCATCGGAATCTAAAACTGGACTCACAGGAGAGTTTCTAATCATAGATAGTTAGAGTGTCAGTCCTCTTGTACTTAAGTCGGCATTGTGCCTTTTGTATTAAATTCGGATGCAATTTCTGTGTTTCATCATCAATAAGAAGGTCCAAGGGATACAGTAAACCTGAAGTGAAGCATCGGAATCTAAAACTGGACTCACAGGCGAGCTTTAAATCATAGATAGTTAGAGTGTCAGTCCTCCTGTACTTAAGTCGGCATTGTGCCTTTTGAATTTAATTCGGATGCAATTTCTGTGTTTCATTGTCAATACGAAGGTCCTAGGTATACAGGAAACCTGAAGTGAAGCATCAGAATCTAAAACTGGACTCACAGGAGAGGTTCAAATCATATAAAGCGAGAGTGTCAGTCCTCTTGTACTTATTCGGCATTGTGCCTTTTGTATTAAATTCGGATGCAATTTCTGTGTTTCATCATCAATAAGAAGGTACAAGGGATACAGTAAACATGAAGTGAAACATCGGAATCTAAAACTGGACTCACCGGAGAGGTTCAAATCATAGAAAGTTAGAGTGTCAGTCCTCTTGTACTTAAGTCGGCATTGTGACTTTTGAATTTAATTCCGATGCAATTTCTGGGTTTCATCGTGAATAAGAAGCTCCATGGGATACAGTAAACCCGAAGTGAAGAATCGGAATCTAAAACTGGAGTCACAGGAGAGGTTCAAATCATAGAAAGTTAGAGTGTCAGTCCTCTTGTACTTATGTCGGAATTGTGCCTTTTGAATTTTTATTCCGATGCAATTACTGTGTTTCATCGTCAATAAGAAGTTCCAAGGTACACAGTAAACCTGAAGTGAAGCATCGGAATCTAAAACTGGACTCACAGGAGAGGTTCAAATCATAGAAAATTAGAGCGTCAGTCATCTTGTACTTATGTCGGCATTGTGCCTTTTATATTTCATTCCGATGCAATTTCTGTGCTTCGTCGTCAATAAGGAGGTCCATGATATACAGTAATCCTGAAGTGTAGCATCGGAATCTGAAACTGGACTAAAAGGAGAGGTTCAAATCATAGAAAGTTAGAGTGTCAGTCCTCTTGTACTGAAGTCAGCATTGTGCCTTTTGAATTTAATTCCGATGCAATTTCTGTGTTTCATCGTCTATAAGAAGTTCCAAGGTATACAGTAAACCTGTAGTGAAGCATCGGAATCTAAAACTGGACTCACAGGCGAGCTTTAAATCATAGATAGTTAGAGTGTCAGTCCTCTTGTACTTAAGTCGGCATTGTGCCTTTTGAATTTAATTCGGATGCAATTTCTGTGTTTCATTGTCAATACGAAGGTCCTAGGTATACAGGAAACCTGAAGTGAAGCGTCAGAATCTAAAACTGGACTCACAGGAGAGGTTCAAATCATATAAAGTGAGAGTGTCAGTCCTCTTGTACTTATTCGGCATTGTGCCTTTTGTATTAAATTCGGATGCAATTTCTGTGTTTCATCATCAATAAGAAGGTACAAGGGATACAGTAAACATGAAGTGAAACATCGGAATCTAAAACTGGACTCACCGGAGAGGTTCAAATCATAGAAAGTTAGAGTGTCAGTCCTCCTGTACTTTAGTCGGCCTTGTTCCTTTTGAATTTAATTCCGATGCAATTTCTGTGTTTCATCGTCAATAAGATGGTCCAAGGGATACAGTAAACCTGAAGTGAAGCATCGGATTCTAAAACTGGACTTACAGGAGAGGTTCATATCATAGAAAGTTAGAGTGTCAGTCCTCTTGTACTTAAGTCGGCATTGTGCCTTTTGTATTAAATTCGGATGCAATTTCTGTGTTTCATCGTCAATAAGAAGGTCCAAGGGATACAGTAAACCTGAAGTGAATCATCGGATTCTAAAACTGGACTCACAGGACAGGTTCAAATCATAGAAAATTAGAGCGTCAGTCATCTTGTACTTATGTCGACATTGTGCTTTTTATATTTCATTCCGATGCAATTTCTGTGCTTCGTCGTCAATAAGGAGGTCCATGATATACAGTAAACCTGAAGTGTAGCATCGGAATCTGAAACTGGACTCAAAGGAGAGGATCAAATCATAGAAAGTTAGAGTGTCAGTCCTCTTGTACTGAAGTCAGCATTGTGCCTTTTGAATTTAATTCCGATGCAATTTCTGTGTTTCATCGTCAATAAAAAGGTCCTAGATTTACAGGAACCCTGAAGTGAAGCATCGGAATCCAAAACTGGACTCACAGGAGGGATTCAAATCATAGAAAGTTAGAGTGTCTGTCCTTTTGTACATAAGTCGTCATTGTGCCTATTGTACTGAATTCGGATGCAATTTCTGTGTTTCATCGTATATAAGAAGATCCAATGAATACTGTAAACCTGAAGTGAAGCATCGGAATCTAAAACTGGACTCACAGTGGAGGTTCAAATCATACAAAGTTAGAGTGTCAGTCCGCTGCTACATAAGTCAGCATTGTGCCTTTTGAATTTAATTTAGAAGCAATTTCTGTGCTTCATCGTCAATACGAAGGTCCAAGGTATACAGTAAACCTGAAGTGAAGCTACGGAATCTAAAACTGGACTCACAGGAGAGGTTCAAATCATAGAAAGTTAGAGTGTCAGTCCTCTTGTACTTAAGTCGGCATTGTGACTTTTGAATTTAATTCCGATGCAATTTCTGTGTTTCATCGTCAATAAGAAGCTCCATGGGATACAGTAAACCCGAAGTGAAGAATCGGAATCTAAAACTGGACTCACAGGAGAGGTTCAAATCATAGAAAGTTAGAGTGTCAGTCCTCTTGTACTTAAGTCGGAATTTTGCCATTTGAATTATTATTCCGATGCAATTACTGTGTTTCATCGTCAATAAGAAGTTCCAAGGTACACAGTAAACCTGTAGTGAAGCATCGGAATCTAAAACTGGACTCACAGGAGAGTTTCAAATCATAGATAGTTAGAGTGTCAGTCCTCTTGTACTTAAGTCGGCATTGTGCCTTTTGTATTAAATTCGGATGCAATTTCTGTGTTTCATCATCAATAAGAAGGTCCAAGGGATACAGTAAACCTGAAGTGAAGCATCGGAATCTAAAACTGGACTCACAGGAGAGGTTCAAATCATAGAAAATTAGAGCGTCAGTCATCTTGTACTTATGTCGGCATTGTGCATTTTATATTTCATTCCGATGCAATTTCTGAGCTTCGTCGTCAATAAGGAGGTCCATGATATACAGTAATCCTGAAGTGTAGCATCGGAATCTGAAACTGGACTCAAAGGAGAGGTTCAAATCATAGAAAGTTAGAGTGTCAGTCCTCTTGTACTGAAGTCAGCATTGTGCCTTTTGAATTTAATTCCGATGCAATTTCTGTGTTTAATCGTCAATAAGAAGGTCCTAGATATACAGGAAACCTGAAGTGAAGCATCGGAATCCAAAACTGGACTCACAGCAGGGATTCACATCATAGAAAGTTGGAGGGTCTGTCCTTTTGTCCTTAAGTCGTCATTGTGCCTATTGTATTGAAATCGGATGCAATTTCTGTGTTTCATCGACAATAAGAAGGTCCAATGAATACTGTAAACCTGAAGTGAAGCATCGTAATCTAAAACTGGACTCACAGTGTTGGTTCAAATCATACAAAGTTAGAGTGTCAGTCCTCTGCTACATAAGTCGGCATTGTGCCTTTTGAATTTAATTTAGGAGCGATTTCTGTGCTTCATCGTCAATACGAAGGTCCAAGGTATACAGTAAACCTGAAGTGAAGCATCGGAATCTAAAACTGGACTCACAGGATAGGTTCAAATCATAGAAAGTTAGAGTGTCAGTCCTCATGTACTTAAGTCAGCATTGTGCCTTTTGAATATAATTCCGATGGATTTTCTGTGTTTCATCGTCAATACGAAGGTAAAAGGGATACAGTAAACCTGAAGTGAAGCCACGGAATCAAAAACTCGACTCACAGGAGAGGTTCAAATCATAGGAAGTTAGAGTGTCAGTCCTCTTGTACTTAAGTCGGCATTGTGACTTTTGAATTTAATTCCGATGCAATTTCTGTGTTTCATCGTCAATAAGAAGGTCCATGGGATACAGTAAACCCGAAGTTAAGAATCGTAATCTAAAACTGGACTCACAGGAGAGGTTCAAATCATAGAAAGTTGGAGTGTCAGTTCTCTTGCACTTAAGTCGGCATTGTGCCTTTTGAATTTACTTTGAATGCAATTTCTGTGTTTCATCGTCAATAAGAAGGTCCTAGATATACAGGAAACCTGAAGTGAAGCATCGGAATCTAAAACTGGGCTCACAAGAGAGGTTCAAATCATAGAAAGTGAGAGTGTTAATCCTCTTGTCCTTAAGTCGGCATTGTGACTTTTGTATTAAATTCGGATGCAATTTCTGTGTTTTCTCGTCAATAAGAAGGTCCAAGGGTTACAGTAAACCAGAAGTGAAACATCGGAATCTAAAACTGGACTCACAGGAGAGGTTCAAATCATAGAAAGTTAGAGTGTCAGTCCTCTTGTACTTAAGTCGGAATTGTGCGTTTTGAATTTTTATTCCGATGCAATTACTGTGTTTCATCGTCAATAAGAAGTTCCAAGGTATACAGTAAACCTGTAGTGAAGCATCGGAATCTAAAACTGGACTCACAGGAGAGTTTCAAATCATAGATAGTTAGAGTGTCAGTCGTCGTGTACTTAAGTCGGCATTGTGCCTTTTGAATTTAATTCGGATGCAATTTCTGTGTTTCATTGTCAATAAGAAAGTCCTAGGTATACAGGAAACCTGAAGTGAAGCATCAGAATCTAAAACTGGACTAACAAGAGAGGTTCAAATCATATAAAGCGAGAGTGTCAGTCCTCTTGTACTTAAGTCGGCATTGTGAGTTTTGTATTAAATTCGGATGCAATTTCTGTGTTTCATCATCAATAAGAAGGTACAAGGGATACAGTAAACCTGAAGTGAAGCATCAGTATCTAAAACTGGACTCACCGGAGAGGTTCAAATCATAGAAAGTTAGTGTCAGTCCTCTTGTACTTAAGTCGGCATTGTGCCTTTTCTATTAAATTTTGATGCTATTTCTGTGTTCCATCGTCAGTAAGAAGGTCCAAGATATACAGTAAACCTAAAGTGAGTTATCGGATTCAAAACTGGTTTCACAGGAGAGGTTGAATTCATAGAAAGTGAGTGTGTCAGTCCTCTTGTACTTAAGTCGTCATTGTGCCTTTTGTATTAAATTTGGATGCAAGTTCTGTGTTTCATCATCAATAAGAAGGTCCAAGGGATACAGGAAACCTGAAGTGAAGCATCGAAATCTAAAACTGGTCTCACAGGAGAGGTTGAATTCATAGAAAGTGAGAGTGTCAGTCCTCTTGTACTTAAGTCGCCATTGTGCCTTTTGTATTAAATTCGGATGCAAGTTCTGTGTTTCATCATCAATAAGAAGGTCCAAGGGATACAGTAAAGCTGAAGTGAAGCATCGGAATCTAAAACTGGGCTCACAGGAGAGGTTCAAATCATAGAAAGTTTGAGTGTCAGTCCTCTTGTACTTAAGTCGGCATTGTGCCTTTTGAATTTAATTCGGATGAAATTTCTGTGTTTCGTCGTCAATAAGAAGGTCCAAGGTATACAGGAAACCTGAAGTGAAGCATCGGAATCTAACACTGGACTCACAGGAGGGGTTCAAATCATAGAAAGTGAGAGTGTCAGTCCTCTTGTACTGATGTCGGCATTGTGCCTTTTGAATTAAATTCGGATGCAATTTCTGTGTTTCATCGTCAATTAGAATTTCCAAGGTATACAGGAAACCGGAAGTGAGGGATCGGAATCTAAAACTGGACTCACAGAAGAGGTTCAAATCATAGAAAGTGAGGGTGACAGTCCTCTTGTACTTAAGTCGGCATTGTGCCTTTTGTACTAAAATCGGATGCAATTTCTGTGTTTCATCGTCAATAAGAAGGTCCGACGTATATTCGAAACCTGAAGTGAAGCATCGGAATCTAAAACTGGACTCACAGGAGAGGTTCAAATCATAGAAAGTGAGAGTGTCAGTCCTCTTGTACCTAAGTCGGCATTGTGCCTTTTGTATTAAATTCGGATGCAATTTATGTGTTTCACCATCAATAAGAAAGTCCAAGGGATACAGTACACCTAAAGTGAAGCATCGGAATCTAAAACTGGACTCACAGGACAGGTTCGAATCACAGAAAGTAAGAGTGTCAGTCCACTTGTACTTAAGTCGGCATTGTGCCTTTTGAATTTAATTCCGAGGCATATTCTGTGTTTCATCGTCAATAAGACGGTCCAAGGTATACAGTAAACTTGACGTGAAGCATCGAAGTCTAAAAGTGGACTCACAGGAGAGATTCAAATCATAGAAAGTTAGAGTGTCAGTCCTCATGTACTTAAGTCAGCATTGTGCCTTTTGAATATAATTCCGATGGAATTTCTGTGTTTCATCGTCAATACGAAGGTAAAAGGGATACAGTAAACCTGAAGTGAAGTTACGGAATCTAAAACTGGACTCACAGGAGAGGTTCAAATCATAGAAAGTTAGTGTGTCAGTCCTCTTGTACTTAAGTCGGCATTGTGACTTTTGAATTTAATTCCGATGCAATTTCTGTGTTTCATCGTCAATAAGAAGGTCCATGGGATACAGTAAACCCGAAGTGAAGAATCGGAATCTAAAACTGGACTCACAGGAGAGGTTCAAATCATAGAAAGTTAGAGTGTCAGTCCTCTTGTACTTAAGTCGGAATTGTGCCTTTTGAATTATTATTCCGATGCAATTACTGTGTTTCATCGTCAATAAGAAGTTCCAAGGTACACAGTAAACCTGTAGTGAAGCATCGGAATCTAAAACTGGACTCACAGGAGAGTTTCAAATCATAGATAGTTAGAGTGTCAGTCCTCTTGTACTTAAGTCGGCATTGTGCCTTTTGTATTAATTTCGGATGCAATTTCTGTGTTTCATCATCAATACGAAGGTCCAAGGGGTACAGTAAACCTGAAGTGAAGCATCGGAATCTAAAACTGGACTCACAGGAGAGGTTCAAATCATAGAAAATTAGAGCGTCAGTCATCTTGTACTTATGTCGGCATTGTGCCTTTTATATTTCATTCCGATGCAATTTCTGTGCTTCGTCGTCAATAAGGAGGTACATGATATACAGTAATCCTGAAGTGTGACATCGGAATCTGAAACTGGACTCAAAGGAGAGGTTCAAGTCATAGAAAGTTAGAGTTTCAGTCCTCTTGTACTGAAGTCAGCATTGTGCCTTTTGAATTTAATTCCGATGCAATTTCTGTGTTTCATCGTCAATAAGAAGGTCCTAGATATACAGGAAACCTGAAGTGAAGCATCGGAATCCAAAACTGGACTCACAGCAGGGATTCAAATCATAGAAAGTTGGAGTGTCTGTCCTTTTGTACTTAAGTCGTCATTGTGCCTATTGTATTGAAATCGGATGCAATTTCTGTGTTTCATCGACAATAAGAATGTCCAATGAATACTGTAAACCTGAAGTGAAGCATCGGAATCTAAAACTGGACTCACAGTGGAGGTTCAAATCATACAAAGTTAGAGTGTCAGTCCTCTGCTACATAAGTCGGCATGTGCCTTTTGAATTTAATTTAGGAGCAATTTCTGTGCTTCATCGTCAATACGAAGGTCCAAGGTATACAGTAAACCTGAAGTGAAGCATCGGAATCTAAAACTGGACTCACAGGAGAGGTTCAAATCATAGAAATTTTGAGTGTCAGTCCTCATGTACTTAAGTCAGCATTGTGCCTTTTGAATATAATTCCGATGGAATTTCTGTGTTTCATCGTCAATACGAAGGTAAAAGGGATACAGTAAACCTGAAGTGAAGCTCCGGAATCTAAAACTGGACTCACAGGAGAGGTTCAAATCATAGAAAGTTAGAGTGTCAGTCCTCTTGTACTTTAGTCGGCATTGTGACTCTTGAATTTAATTCCGATGCAATTTCTGTGTTTCATCGTCAATAAGAAGGTCCATGGGATACAGTAAACCCGAAGTGAAGAATCAGAATCTAAAACTGGACTCACAGGAGAGGTTCAAATCATAGAAAGTTGGAGTGTCAGTCCTCTTGCACTTAAGTCGGCATTGTGCCTTTTGAATTTACTTTGAATGCAATTTCTGTGTTTCATCGTCAATAAGAAGGTTCTAGATATACAGGAAACCTGAAGTGAAGCATCGGAATCTAAAACTGGGCTCACAAGAAAGGTTCAAATCATAGAAAGTGAGAGTGTCAATCCTCTTGTCCTTAAGTCGGCATTGTGACTTTTGTAATAAATTCGGATGTAAGTTGTGTGTTTTCTCGTCAATAAGAAGGTCCAAGGGTTACAGTAAACCAGAAGTGAAGCATCGGAATCTAAAACTGGACTCACAGGAGAGGTTCAAAGCATAGAAAGTTAGAGTGTCAGTCCTCTTGTACTTAAGTCGCAATTGTGCCTTTTGAATTTTTATTCCGATGCAATTACTGTGTTTCATCGTCAATAAGAAGTTCCAAGGTATACAGTAAACCTGTAGTGAAGCATCGCAATCTAAAACTGGACTCACAGGAGAGTTTCAAATCATAGATAGTTAGAGTGTCAGTCGTCTTGTACTTAAGTCGGCATTGTGCCTTTTGAATTTAATTCGGATGCAATTCCTGTGTTTCATTGTCAATAAGAAAGTCCTAGGTATACAGGAAACCTGAAGTGAAGCATCAGAATCTAAAACTGGACTCACAGGAGAGGTTCAAATCATATAAAGCGAGAGTGTCAGTCCTCTTGTACTTAAGTCGGCATTGTGAGTTTTGTATTAAATTCGGATGCAATTTCTGTGTTTCATCATCAATAAGAAGGTACAAGGGATACAGTAAACCTGAAGTGAAGCATCAGAATCTAAAACTGGACTCACCGGAGAGGTTCTAATCATAGAAAGTTAGTGTCAGTCCTCTTTTACTTAAGTCGGCATTGTGCCTTTTCTATTAAATTTGGATGCTATTTCTGTGTTCCATCGTCAATAAGAAGGTCCAAGATATACAGTAAACCTAAAGTGAGTTATCGGATTCAAAACTAGACTCACAGGAGAGGTTGAATTCATAGAAAGTGAGTGTGTCAGTCCTCTTGTACTTAAGTCGTCATTGTGCCTTTTGTATTAAATTCGGTTGCAAGTTCTGTGTTTCATCATCAATAAGAAGGTCCAAGGGATACAGGAAACCTGAAGTGTAGCATCGGAATCTAAAACTGGACTCACAGGAGAGGTTGAATTCATAGAAAGTGAGAGGGTCAGTCCTCTTGTACTTAAGTCGTCATTGTGCCTTTTGTATTAAATTCGGATGCAAGTTCTGTGCTTCATCATCAATAAGCAGGTCCAAGGGATACAGTAAAGCTGAAGTGAAGCATCGGAATCTAAAACTGGGCTCACAGGAGAGGTTCAAATCATAGAAAGTTAGAGTGTCAGTCCTCTTGTACTTAAGTCGGCATTGTGCCTTTTGAATTTAATTCGGATGAAATTTCTGTGTTTCGTCGTCAATAAGAAGGTCCAAGGTATACAGGAAACCTGAAGTGAAGCATCGGAATCTAACACTGGACTCACAGGAGGGGTTCAAATCATAGAAAGTGAGAGTGTCAGTCCTCTTGTACTGATGTCGGCATTGTGCCTTTTGAATTAAATTCGGATGCAATTTCTGTGTTTCATCGTCAATTAGAATTTCCAAGGTATACAGGAAACCGGAAGTGAGGCATCGGAATCTAAAACTGGACTCACAGGAGAGGTTCAAATCATAGAAAGTGAGAGTGACAGTCCTCTTGTACTTAAGTCGGCATTGTGCCTTTTGTATTAAATTCGGATGCAATTTATGTGTTTCACCATCAATAAGAAAGTCCAAGGGATACAGTACACCTAAAGTGAAGCATCGGAGTCTAAAAGTGGACTCACAGGAGAGATTCAAATCATAGAAAGTTAGAGTGTCAGTCCTTTTGTACTTAAGTCGTCATTGTGCCTTTTGTAATAAATTCGGATGCAATTTCTGTGTTTCATCGTCAATAAGAAGGTCCAAGTCAAACATTAAACCTAAAGTGTCGCATCGCAATCTAAAACTGGACTCACAGGAGAGATTCAAATCATAGAAAGTTAGAGTGTCAGTCCACTGCTACTTAAGTCCTCATTGTGCCTTTTGAATTTAATTCCGAAACAATTTCTGTGCTTCATCGTCAATAAGATGGTCCAAGGTATACAGTGAACCAGAAGTGAAGCATCCGAATCTAAAACTGGACTCACAAGAGAGGTTGAAATCATAGACAGTCAGAGTGTCAGTCCGCTTGTACTTGAGGCGGCATTGTGACCTTTGAATTTAATTCCGATGCAATTTCTGTGTTTCATCGTCAATAAGAAGGTCCAAGGTATACAGTGAACCTGAAGGGAGGCATCGGAATCCAAAACTGGACTCACTGGAGAGGTTCAAATCATTGGAAGTTAGAGTGTCAGTCCTCTTGTACTTAAGTTGGCATTGTTCCTTTTGATTTTAATTCCGTAGCAATTTCTGTGCTTCATCGTCAATGAGAAGGTCCAAGGTATACAGTAAACCTGAAGTGAAGCATCCGAATCTAAAACTGGACTCACAGGAGAGGTTCAAATCATAGAAAGTTAGAGTGTCAGTCCACTTGAACTTAAGTCGGCATTGTGGCTTTTGAATTTAATTCCGATGCAATTTCTGTGTTTCATCGTCAATAAGAAGGTCCAAGGGATACAGTAGACCTGAAGTGAAGCATCGTAATCTAAGACTGGACTCACAGGAGAGGTTCAAATCATAGAAAGTGAGAGTGTCAATCCTCTTGTACTTATGTCGGCATTGTGCCTTTTGTATTAAATTCGGATGCAATTTCTGTGTTTCATCGTCAATGAGAAGGTCCAAGGGATACAGTAAACCTGAAATGAATCATCGGAATCTAAAACTGGACTAACAGGAGAGGTTCAAAACATAGAAAGTTAGAGAGTCAGTCCCCTTGTACTTAAGTCGGCATTGTGCCTTTTCAATTTAATTCGGATGCAATTTCTGTGTTTCATCGTCATTAAGAAGGTCCAAGGTATACAGGAAACCTGAAGTGAAGCATCGGAATCTAAAACTGGACTCACAGGAGAGGTTGAATTCATAGAAAGTGAGAGTGTCAGTCCTCTTGTACTTAAGTCGGCATTGTGCCTTTTGTATTAAATTTGGATGCAAGTTCTGTGTTTCATCATCAATAAGAAGGTCCAAGGGATGCAGTGAACCTGAAGTGAAGCATCGGAATCTAAAACTGGGCTCACAGGAGAGGTTCAAATCATAGAAAGTTAGAGTGTCAGTCCTCTTGTACTTATGTCGGCACTGTGCCTTTTGAATTTAATTCGGATGAAATTTCTGTGTTTCATCGTCAATAAGATGGTCCAAGGGATACAGTAAACCTGAAGTGAAGCATCGGAATTTAAACCTGGACTCACAGTGGAGGTTCAAATCATAGAAAGTTAGAGTGTCAGTTCTCTGCTACTTAAGTCGGCATTGTGCCTTTTGAATTTAATTCCGAAGCAGTTTCTGTGCTTCATCGCCAATAAGAAGATCCAAGGTGTACTGTAAACCTGAAGTGAAGCATCCGAATCTAAAAGTAGACCTACAGGAGAGGTTCAAATCATAGAAAGTTTGAGTGTCAGTCCCCTTGTACTTAAGTCGGCATTGTGCCTTTTGAATTTAATTCCGAAGCAATATCTGTGCTTCTTCGTCAATAAGAAGGTCCAAAGATACAGTAAACCTAAAATGAAGCATCCGAATCTAAAACTGGTCTCACAAAAGAGGTACAAATCATAGAAAGTTAGAGAGTCAGTCCTCTAGTACTTAAGTCAGCATTGTGCCTTTTGAACTTCATTCCGATGCAATTTCTGTGTTTCATCGTCAATAAGAAGGTCCAAGGTATACAGGAAACCTGAAGTGAAGCATCGGAATCTAAATCTGGACTCACAGGAGAGGTTCAAATCATAGAAAGTGAGAGTGTCAGTCCTCTTTTACTTAAGTCGGCATTGTGCCTTTTGAATTTAATTCCGATGCAATTTCTGTGTTTCATCGTCAATAAGAAGGTGCAAGTGATATAGTAGACCTGAAGTAAAGCATCGGAATCTAAAGCTTGACTCACAGGAGATGTTCAAATCATAGAAAGTTAGAGAGTCAGTCCTCTTGTACTTAAGTCGGCATTGTGCTTTTTGAATTTAATTCCATTGCAATTTCTGTGTTTCATCGTCAATAACAAGGTCCAAGGTATACAGTAAACCTGAAGTGAAGCATCCGAATCTAAAACTAGACTCACACTAGAGGTTCAAATCATAGAAAGTTAGAGTGTCAGTCCTCTTCTACTTAAGTCGGCATTGTGCCTCTTGAATTTAATTATGATGCAATTTCTGTGTTTCATCGTCAATAAGAAGGTCCAAGGTATACAGTGAACCTGAGGTGAAGCATCGGAATCTAAAACTGGACTCACAGGAGAAGTTCAATACACAGAAAGTTAGAGTGTCAGTCCCATTGTACTTAAGTCGTCATTTTGCATTTTGTATTAAATTCGGATGCAATTTCGGTGTTTCATCGTCAATAAGAAGGTCCAAGGGATACAGTAAACCTGAAGTGAAGCATCGGAATCTAAAACTGGACTCACAGGAGAGGTTAAAATCAAAGAAATTTACAGTGTCGGTCCTCTTGTACCTAAGTTGGTATTGTGCCTTTTGAATTTAATTCCGAAGCAATTTCTGTGCTTCTTCGTCAATATGAAGGTCCAAGGTATACAGTAAACCTGAAGTAAGGCATCCGAATCTAAAACTGGGCTCATAAAAGAGGACAAATCATAGAAAGTTAGAGAGTCGGTCCTCTAGTACTTAAGTCGGCATTGTGCCTTTTGAATTTAATGCCGATGCAATTTCTGTGTTTCATCGTCAATAAGAAGGTCCAAGGTATACAGGAAACCTGAAGTGAAGCATCGGAATCTAAAACTGGACTCACAGGAGAGGTTAAAATCATAGAAAGTGAGAGTGTCAGTCCTCTTTTACTTAAGTCGGCATTGTGCCTTCTGAATTTAATTCCGATGCAATTTCTGTGTTTCATCGTCAATAAGAAGGTGCAAGTGATATAGTAGACCTGAAGTGAAGCATCGGAATCTAAAACTTGACTCACAGGTATTGTTCAAATCATAGAAAGTGAGAGTGTCCGTTCTCTTGTACTTAAATCGGCATTGTGCCTTTTGTATTAAATTCGGATGCAATTCTTGTGTTTCATCGTCAATATGAACGTCCAAGGAATACACGAAACCTGAAGTGAAGCATCGGAATGTAAAACTGGACTCACAGGAGAGGATGAAATCATAGAAAGTGAGAGGGTCAGTCCTCCTGTATATAAGTCGGCATTGTGCTTTTGAATTAAATTCGGATGCAATTTCTGTGTATCATCGTCAATAAAAAGGTCCAAGGGATACGGTAAACCTGTAGTGAATCATCGGAAACTAAAACTGGACTCACAGAAGAGGTTCAAATCATAGAAAGTTAGAGAGTCAGTCCTCATGTACTTAAGACGGCATTGTGCCTTTTGAATTTAATTCCATTGCAATTTCCGTGTTTCATCGCTACTAGAAGGTCCTAGGTATACAGGAAACCTGAAGTGAAGCATCGGAATCTAAAACCGGACTCACAGGCGAGGTTAAAATCATAGAAAGTGAGAGTGTCAGTCCTCTTTTACTTATGTCGGCATTGTGCCTTTTGAATTTAATTCCGATGCAATTTCTGTGTTTCATCGTCAATAAGAAGGTCCAAGGTATACAGTAAACCTGAAGTGAAGCATCCGAATCTAAAACTAGACTCACAGGAGAGGTTCAAATCATAGAAAGTGAGAGTGTCAGTCCTCTTGTACTTAAGTCGGCATTGTGCCTTTTGTATTAAATTCGGATGCAATTTCTGTGTTTCATCGTCAATAAGAAGGTCCAAGGGATACAGTAAACCAGAAGCGAAGCATCGGAATCTAAAACTGGACTCACAGGAGAGGTTCAAATCATAGAAAGTTAGAGTGTCAGTTCTCTTGTACTTAAGTCGGAATTGTGCCTTTTGAATTATTATTCCGATGCAATTACTGTGTTTCATCGTCAATAAGAAGTTCCAAGGTATACAGTAAACCTGTAGTGAAGCATCGGAATCTAAAACTGGACTCACAGGAGAGTTTCAAATCATAGATAGTTAGAGTGTCAGTCCTCTTGTACTTAAGTCGGAATTGTGCCTTTTGAATTTTCATTCCGATGCAATTACTGTGTTTCAACGTCAATAAGAAGTTCCAAGGGATACAGTAAACATGAAGTGAAGCATCGGAATCTAAAACTGGACTCACCGGAGAGGTTCAAATCATAGAAAGTTAGAGTGTCAGTCCTCTTGTACTGAAGTCAGCATTGTGCCTTTTGAATTTAATTCCGATGCAATTTCTGTGTTTCATCGTCAATAAGAAGGTCCTAGATTTACAGGAACCTTGAAGTGAAGCATCGGAATCCAAAACTGGACTCACAGGAGGGATTCAAATCATAGAAAGTTAGAGTGTCTGTCCTTTTGTACTTAAGTCGTCATTGTGCCTATTGTATTGAATTCGGATGCAATTTCTGTGTTTCATCGACAATAAGAAGGTCCAATGAATACTGTAAACCTGAAGTGAAGCATCGGAATCTAAAACTGGACTCACAGTGGAGGTTCAAATCATACAAAGTTAGAGTGTCAGTCCTCTGCTACATAAGTCGGCATTGTGCCTTTTGAATTTAATTTAGAAGCAATTTCTGTGCTTCATCGTCAATACGAAGGTCCAAGGTATACAGGAAACCTGAAGTGAAGCATCGGAATCTAAAACTGGACTCACAGGAGAGGTTCAAATCATAGAAAGTTAGAGTGTCAGTCCTCATGTACTTAAGTCAGCATTGTGCCTTTTGAATATAATTCCGATGGAATTTCTGTGTTTCATCGTCAATACGAAGGTAAAAGGGATACAGTAAACCTGAAGTGAAGCTACGGAATCTAAAACTGGACTCACAGGAGAGGTTCAAATCATAGAAAGTTAGAGTGTCAGTCCTCTTGTACTTAAGTCGGCATTGTGACTTTTGAATTTAATTCCGATGCAATTTCTGTGTTTCATCGTCAACAAGAAGGTCCATGGGATACAGTAAACCCAAAGTGAAGAATCGGAATCTAAAACTTTACTCACAGGAGAGGTTCAAATCATAGAAAGTTAGAGTGTCAGTCCTCTTGTACTTAAGTCGGAATTGTGCCTTTTGAATTATTATTCCGATGCAATTACTGTGTTTCATCGTCAATAAAAAGTTCCAAGATATACAGTAAACCTGTAGTGAAGCATCGGAATCTAAAACTGGACTCACAGGAGAGTTTCAAATCATAGATAGTTAGAGTGTCAGTCCTCTTGTACTTAAGTCGGCATTGTGCCTTTTGTATTAAATTTGGATGCAATTTCTGTGTTTCATCATCAATAAGAAGGTCCAAGGGATACAGTAAACCTGAAGTGAAGCATCGGAATCTAAAACTGGACTCACAGGAGAGGTTCAAATCATAGAAAATTAGAGCGTCAGTCATCTTGTACTTATGTCGGCTTTGTGCCCTTTATATTTCATTCCGATGCAATTTCTGTGCTTCGTCGTCAATAAGGAGGTCCATGATATACAGTAAACCTGAAGTGTAGCATCGGAATCTGAAACTGGACTCAAAGGAGAGGTTCAAATCATAGAAAGTTAGAGTGTCAGTCCTCTTGTACTGAAGTCAGCATTGTGCCTTTTGAATTTAATTCCGATGCAATTTCTGTGTTTCATCGTCAATAAGAAGGTCCTAGATATACAGGAAACCAGAAGTGAAGCATCGGAATCCAAAACTGGACTCACAGCAGGGATTCAATTCATAGAAAGTTGGAGTGTCTGTCCTTTTGTACTTAAGTCGTCATTGTGCCTATTGTATTGAATTCGGATGCAATTTCTGTGTTTCATCGACAATGAGAAGGTCCAATGAATACTGTAAACCTGAAGTGAAGCATCGGAATCTAAAACTGGACTCACAGTGGAGGTTCAAATCATACAAAGTTAGAGTGTCAGTCCTCTGCTACATAAGTCGGCATTGTGCCTTTTGAATTTAATTTAGGAGCAATTTCTGTGCTTCATCGTCAATACGAAGATCCAAGGTATACAGTAAACCTGAAGTGAAGCATCGGAATCTAAAACTGGACTCACAGGAGAGGTTCAAATCATAGAAAGTTAGAGTGTCAGTCCTCATGTACTTAAGTCAGCATTGTGCCTTTTGAATATAATTCCGATGGAATTTCTGTGTTTCATCGTCAATACGAAGGTAAAAGGGATACAGTAAACCTGAAGTGAAGCTACGGAATCTAAAACTGGACTCACAGGAGAGGTTCAAATTATAGAAAGTTAGAGTGTCAGTCCTCTTGTACTTAAGTCGGCATTGTGACTTTTGAATTTAATTCCGATGCAATTTCTGTGTTTCATCGTCAATGAGAAGGTCCATGGGATACAGTAAACCCAAAGTGAAGAATCGGAATCTAAAACTGGACTCACAGGGGAGGTTCAAATCATAGAAAGTTGGAGTGTCAGTCCTCTTGCACTTAAGTCGGCATGTGCCTTTTGAATTTACTTTGGATGCAATTTCTTTGTTTCATCGTCAATAAGATAGTCCTAGATATACAGGAAACCTGAAGTGAAGCATCGGAATCTAAAACTGGGCTCACAAGAGAGGTTCAAGTCATAGAAAGTGAGAGTGTCAATCCTCTTGTCCTTAAGTCGGCATTGTGACATTTGTATTAAATTCGGATGCAATCTCTGTGTCTTCTCGTCAATAAGAAGGTCCAAGGGTTACAGTAAACTAGAAGTGAAGCATCGGAATCTAAAACTGGACTCACAGGAGAGGTTCAAATCATAGAAAGTTAGAGTGTCAGTCCTCTTGTACTTAAGTCGGAATTGTGCCTTTTGAATTTTTATTCCGATGCAATTACTGTGTTTCATCGTCAATAAGAAGTTCCAAGGTATACAGTAAACCTAAAGTGAGTAATCGGATTCTAAAACTGGACTCACAGGAGAGGTTGAATTCATAGAAAGTGAGTGTGTCAGTCCTCTTGTACTTAAGTCGTCATTGTGCCTTTTGTATTAAATTCGGATGCAAGTTCTGTGTTTCATCATCAATAAGAAGGTCCAAGGGATACAGGAAACCTGAAGTGAAGCATCGGAATCTAAAACTGGACTTACAGGAGAGGTTGAATTCATAGAAAGTGAGAGTGTCAGTCCTCTTGTACTTAAGTCGTCATTGTGCCTTTTGTATTAAATTCGGATGCAAGTTCTGTGTTTCATCATCAATAAGAAGGTCCAAGGGATACAGTAAAGCTGAAGTGAAGCATCGGAATCTAAAACTGGGCTCACAGGAGAGGTTCAAATCATAGAAAGTTAGAGTGTCAGTCCTCATGTACTTAAGTCAGCATTGTGCCTTTTGAATATAATTCCGATGGAATTTCTGTGTTTCATCGTCAATACGAAGGTAAAAGGGATACAGTAAACCTGAAGTGAAGCTACGGAATCTAAAACTGGACTCACAGGAGAGGTTCAAATCATAGAAAGTTAGAGTGTCAGTCCTCTTGTACTTAAGTCGGCATTGTGACTTTTGAATTTAATTCCGATGCAATTTCTGTGTTTCATCGTCAATAAGAAGGTCCATGGGATACATTAAACCCAAAGTGAAGAATCGGAATCTAAAACTTTACTCACAGGAGAGGTTCAAATCATAGAAAGTTAGAGTGTCAGTCCTCTTGTACTTAAGTCGGAATTGTGCCTTTTGAATTATTATTCCGATGCAATTACTGTGTTTCATCGTCAATAAGAAGTTCCAAGATATACAGTAAACCTGTAGTGAAGCATCGGAATCTAAAACTGGACTCACAGGAGAGTTTCAAATCATAGATAGTTAGAGTGTCAGTCCTCTTGTACTTAAGTCGGCATTGTGCCTTTTGTATTAAATTTGGATGCAATTTCTGTGTTTCATCATCAATAAGAAGGTCCAAGGGATACAGTAAACCTGAAGTAAAGCATCGGAATCTAAAACTGGACTCACAGGAGAGGTTCAAATCATAGAAAATTAGAGCGTCAGTCATCTAGTACTTATGTCGGCATTGTGCCCTTTATATTTCATTCCGATGCAATTTCTGTGCTTCGTCGTCAATAAGGAGTTCCATGATATACAGTAAACCTGAAGTGTAGCATCGGAATCTGAAACTGGACTCAAAGGAGAGGTTCAAATCATAGAAAGTTAGAGTGTCAGTCCTCTTGTACTGAAGTCAGCATTGTGCCTTTTGAATTTAATTCCGATGCAATTTCTGTGTGTCATCGTCAATAAGAAGGTCCTATATATACAGGAAACCAGAAGTGAAGCATCGGAATCCAAAATTGGACTCACAGCAGGGATTCAAATCATAGAAAGTTGGAGTGTCTGTCCTTTTGTACTTAAGTCGTCATTGTGCCTATTGTATTGAATTCGGATGCAATTTCTGTGTTTCATCGACAATGAGAAGGTCCAATGAATACTGTAAACCTGAAGTGAAGCATCGGAATCTAAAACTGGACTCACAGTGGAGGTTCAAATCATACAAAGTTAGAGTGTCAGTCCTCTGCTACATAAGTCGGCATTGTGCCTTTTGAATTTAATTTAGGAGCTATTTCTGTGCTTCATCGTCAATACGAAGATCCAAGGTATACAGTAAACCTGAAGTGAAGCATCGGAATCTAAAACTGGACTCACAGGAGAGGTTCAAATCATAGAAAGTTAGAGTGTCAGTCCTCATGTACTTAAGTCAGCATTGTGCCTTTTGAATATAATTCCGATGGAATTTCTGTGTTTCATCGTCAATACGAAGGTAAAAGGGATACAGTAAACCTGAAGTGAAGCTACGGAATCTAAAACTGGACTCACAGGAGAGGTTCAAATTATAGAAAGTTAGAGTGTCAGTCCTCTTGTACTTAAGTCGGCAATGTGACTTTTGAATTTAATTCCGATGCAATTTCTGTGTTTCATCGTCAATAAGAAGGTCCATGGGATACAGTAAACCCAAAGTGAAGAATCGGAATCTAAAACTGGACTCACAGGGGAGGTTCAAATCATAGAAAGTTGGAGTGTCAGTCCTCTTGCACTTAAGTCGGCATTGTGCCTTTTGAATTTACTTTGGATGCAATTTCTTTGTTTCATCGTCAATAAGATAGTCCTAGATATACAGGAAACCTGAAGTGAAGCATCGGAATCTAAAACTGGGCTCACAAGAGAGGTTCAAGTCATAGAAAGTGAGAGTGTCAATCCTCTTGTCCTTAAGTCGGCATTGTGACATTTGTATTAAATTCGGATGCAATTTCTGTGTCTTCTCGTCAATAAGAAGGTCCAAGGGTTACAGTAAACTAGAAGTGAAGCATCGGAATCGAAAACTGGACTCACAGGAGAGGTTCAAATCATAGAAAGTTAGAGTGTCAGTCCTCTTGTACTTAAGTCGGCATTGTGCCTTTTGAATTTAATTCGGATGACATTTCTGTGTTTCGTCGTCAATAAGAAGGTCCAAGGTATACAGGAAACCTGAAGTGAAGCATCGGAATCTAACACTGGACTCACAGGAGGGGTTCAAATCATAGAAAGTGAGAGTGTCAGTCCTCTTGTACTGATGTCGGCATTGTGCCTTTTGAATTAAATTCGGATGCAATTTCTGTGTTTCATCGTCAATTAGAATTTCCAAGGTATACAGGAAACCGGAAGTGAGGCATCGGAATCTAAAACTGGACTCACAGAAGGGGTTCAAATCATAGAAAGTGAGAGTGACAGTCCTCTTGTACTTAAGTCGGCATAGTGCCTTTCGTATTAAATTCGGATGCAATTTCTGTGTTTCATCGTCAATAAGAAGGTCCGACGTATATTCGAAACCTGAAGTGAAGCATCTGAATCTAAAACTGGACTCACAGGAAAGGTTCAAATCATAGAAAGTGAGAGTGTCAGTCCTCTTGTACTTAAGTCGGCATTGTGCCTTTTGTATTAAATTCGGATGCAATTTATGTGCTTCGCCATCAATAAGAAAGTCCAAGGGATACAGTACACCTAAAGTGAAACATCGGAATCTAAAACTGGACTCACAGGACAGGTTCGATTCACAGAAAGTAAGAGTGTCAGTCCTCTTGTACTTAAGTCGGCATTGTGCCTTTTGTATTGAATTCGGATGCCATTTCTGTGTTACATCGTCAATAAGAAGGTCCAAGGCATACAGTAATCCCGAAGTGAAGCATCGGAATCTAAAACTGGACTCACAGGAGAGATTCAAATCATAGAAAGTTAGGGTATCACTCCACTTGTACTTAAGTCGGCACTGTGAATTTTGAATTTAATTCCGAGGCAAATTCTGTGTTTCATCGTCAATAAGAAGGTCCAAGGTATACAGTAAACTTGAAGTGAAGCATCGGAGTCTAATAGTGGACTCACAGGAGAGATTCAAATCATAGAAAGTTAGAGTGTCAGTCCTTTTGTACTTAAGTCGTCATTGTGCCTTTTGTAATAAATTCGGATGCAATTTCTGTGTTTCATCGTCCATAAGAAGGTCCAAGTCAAACATTAAACCTGAAGTGAAGCATCGGAATCTAAAACTGGACTCACAGGAGAGATTCAAATCATAGAAAGTTAGAGTGTCAGTCCACTGCTACTTAAGTCCTCATTGTGCCTTTTGAATTTAATTCCGAAACAATTTCTGTGCTTCATCATCAATAAGATGGTCCAAGCTATACAGTGAACCTGAAGTGAAGCATCCGAATCTAAAACTGGACTCACAAGAGAGGTTCAAATCATAGACAGTGAGAGTGTCAGTCCGCTTGTACTTGAGTCGGCATTGTGCCTTTTGAATTTAATTCCGATGCAATTTCTGTGTTTCATCGTCAATAAGAAGGTCCAAGGTATACAGTGAACGTGAAGGGAGGCATCGGAATCCAAAACTGGACTCACAGGAAAGGTTCAAATCACAGAAAATTAGAGTGTCTGTCCTTTTGTACTTAAGTCGTCATTGTGCCTTTTGCATTAAATTCTGATGCAATATCTGTGTTTCATCGTCAATAAGAAGGTCCAAGGGATACAGTAAACCTGAAGTGAAGCATCGGAATCTAAAACTGGACTCACAGGAGAGGTTCAAATCATTGAGAGTTAGAGTGTCAGTCCTCTTGTACTTAAGTTGGCATTGTTCCTTTTGATTTTAATTCCGTGGCAATTTCTGTGCTTCATCGTCAATAAGAAGGTCCAAGGTATACAGTAAACCTGAAGTGAAGCATCCGAATCTAAAACTGGACTCACAGGAGAGGTTCAAATCATAGAAAGTTAGAGTGTCAGTCCACTTGAACTTAAGTCGGCATTGTGGCTTTTGAATTTAATTCCGATGCAATTTCTGTGTTTCATCGTCAAAAAGAAGGTCCAAGGGATACAATAGACCTGAAGTGAAGCATCGTAATCTAAGACTGGACTCACAGGAGAGGTTCAAATCATAGAAAGTGAGAGTGTCAGTTCTCTTGTACTTATGTCGGCATTGTGCCTTTTGTATTAAATTCGGATGCAATTTCTGTGTTTCATCGTCAATGAGAAGGTCCAAGGAATACAGTAAACCTGAAATGAATCATCGGAATCTAAAACTGGACTAACAGGAGGGGTTCAAAACATAGAAAGCTGGAGAGTCAGTCCACTTGTACTTAAGTCGGCATTGTGCCTTTTCAATTTAATTCGGATGCAATTTCTGTGTTTCATCGTCAATAAGAAGGTCCAAGGTATACAGGAAACCTGAAGTGAAGCATCGGAATCTAAAACTGGACTCACAGGAGAGGTTGAATTCATAGAAAGTGAGAGTGTCAGTCCTCTTGTACTTAAGTCGGCATTGTGCCTTTTGTATTAAATTTGGATGCAAGTTCTGTGTTTCATCATCAATAAGAAGGTCCAAGGGATGCAGTGAACCTGAAGTGAAGCATCGGAATCTAAAACTGGGCTCACAGGAGAGGTTCAAATCATAGAAAGTTAGAGTGTCAGTCCTCTTGTACTTAAGTCGGCATTGTGCCTTTTGAATTTAATTCCGAAGCAATATCTGTGCTTCTTCGTCAATAAGAAGGTCCAAGGATACAGTAAACCTAAAATGAAGCATCCGAATCTAAAACTGGGCTCACAAAAGAGGTACAAATCATAGAAAGTTAGAGAGTCAGTCCTCTAGTACTTAAGTCGGCATTGTGCCTTTTGAACTTAATTCCGATGCAATTTCTGTGTTTCATCGTCAATAATAAGGTCCAAGGTATACAGGAAACCTGAAGTGAATCATCGGAATCTAAAACTGGACTCACAGGAGAGGTTCAAATCATAGAAAGTGAGAGTGTCAGTCCTCTTTTACTTAAGTCGGCATTGTGCCTTTTGAATTTAATTCCGATGCAATTTCTGTGTTTTATCGTCAATAAGAAGGTGCAAGTGATATAGTAGACCTGAAGTGAAGCATCGGAATCTAAAACTTGACTCACAGGAGATGTTCAAATCATAGAAAGTGAGAGTGTCAGTCCTCTTGTACTTAAGTCGGCATTGTGCCTTTTGTATTATATTCGGATGCAATTTCTGTGTTTCATCGTCAACATGAACGTCCAAGGTATACACGAAACCAGAGGGCAAGCATCAGAATCTAAATCTTGATTCACAGGAGAGGTTCAAATCATAGAAAGTGAGAGTCTCAGTCGTCTTCTACTTAAGTCGACATTGTGCTTTTGTATTAAATTCGGATGCAATTTCTGTGTATCATCGTCAATAAGAAAGTCCAAGGGATACAGTAAACCTGAAGTGAATCATCGAAATCTAAACCTGGACTCACAGAAGAGGTTCAAATCATAGAAAGTTAGAGAGTCAGTCCTCTTGTACTTAAGTCGGCATTGTGCTTATTGAATTTAATTCCATTGCAATTTCTGTGTTTCATCGCCACTAGAAGGTCCTAGGTATACAGGAAACCTGAAGTGAAGAATCGGAATCTAAAACTGGACTCACAGGAGAGGTTAAAGTCATAGAAAGTGAGAGTGTCAGTCCTCTTTTACTTATGTCGGCATTGTGCCTTTTGAATTTAATTCCGATGCAATTTCCGTGTTTCATCGTCAATAAGAAGGTCCAAGGTATACAGTGAACCTGAAGTGAAGCATCGTAATCTAAAACTGGACTCACAGTGGACATTCAAATCATAGAAAGTTAGAGTGTCAGATCTCTGCTACTTAAACGGCATTGTGCCTTTTGAATTTAATTCCGAAGCAATTTCTGTGTTTCATCGTCAATAAGAAGGTCCAAGGTATACAGTAAACCTGAAGTGAAGCATCCGAATCTAAAACTAGACTCACAGGAGAGGTTCAAATCATAGAAAGTTAGAGTGTCAGTCCTCTTCTACTTAAGTCGGCATTGTGCCTTTTGAATTTAATTATGATGCAATTTCTGGGTTTCATCGTCAATAAGAAGGTGCAAGTGATATAGTAGACCTGGAGCATCGGAATCTAAAACTTGACTCACAGGAGATGTTCAAATCATAGAAAGTGAGAGTGTCCGTTCTCTTGTACTTAAGTCGGCATTGTGCCTTTTGTATTAAATTCGAATGCAATTCCTGTGTTTCATCGTCAATATGAACGTCCAAGGAATACACGAAACCTGAAGTGAAGCATCGGAATGTAAAACTGGACTCACAGGAGAGGTTAAAATCATAGAAAGTGAGAGGGTCAGACCTCTTGTACTTAAGTCGGCATTGTGCTTTTGAATTAAATTCGGATGCAATTTCTGTGTATCATCGTCAATAAGAAAGTCCAAGGGATACAGTAAACCGGAAGTGATTCATCGGAATCTAAAACTGGACTCACAGAAGAGGTTCAAATCATAGAAGGTTAGAGAGTCAGTCCTCTTGTACTTAAGTCGGCATTGTGCCTTTTGAATTTAATTCCATTGCAATTTCTGTGTTTCATCGCCACTAGAAGGTCCTAGGTATACAGGAAACCTGAAGTGAAGCATCGGAATCTAAAACTGGACTCACAGGTGAGGTTAAAATCAAAGAAATTTAGAGTGTCGTTCCTCTTGTACTTAAGTCGGCAATGTGCCTTATGAATTTAATTCCGAAGCAATTTCTGTGCTTTTTCGTCAATAAGAAGGTCCAAGGTATACATTAAACCTGAAGTGAAGCATCCGAATCTAAAACTGGGTTCACAGGAGAGGTACAAATCATAGATAGTTAGCGTGTCTGTCCTCTTGTACCTAAGTCGGCATTGTGCCTTTTGTATTAATTTCGGATGCAATTTCTGTGCTTCATCGTCAATAAGAAGGTGCAAGTGATATAGTAGACCTGAAGTGAAGCATCGGAATCTAAAACTTGACTCACAGGAGATGTTCAAATCATAGAAAGTGAGTGTGTCAGTCCTCTTGCACTTAAGTCGGCATTGTGCCTTTTGTATTAAATTCGGACGCAATTTCTGTGTTTCAACATCAATAAGAATGTCCAAGTGATACTGTAAACCTAAAATGAATCATCGGAATCTATAACTGGACTAACAGGAGAGGTTCAAATCATAGAAAGCTAGAGAGTCAGTCCTCTTGTACTTAAGTCAACATTGCGCCTTTTGAATTTAATTCGGTTGCAATTTCCGTGTTTCATCGTCAATAAGAATGTCCAAGGTATACAGGAAACCTGAAGTGATGCATCGGAATCTAAAACTGGACTCACAGTGGAGGTTCCAATCATAGAAAGTTAGAGTGTCAGTTCTCTGCTACTGAAGTCGGCATTGTGCATTTTGAATTTAATTCCGAAGCAATTTCTGTGCTTCATCGTCAATAAGAAGGTCCAAGTTGTACAGTAAAGCTGAAGTGAAGCATCCGATTCTAAAACTAGACTCACAGGAGAGGCTCATATCATAGAAAGTTAGAGTGTCAGTCCTCTTGTACTTAAGTCGGCATTGTGCCTTATGAATGTAATTCCGATGCAATTTCTGTGTTTCATCGTCAATAAGAAGGTCCAAGGTATACAGTGAACCTGAGGTGAAGCACCGGAATCTAAAACTGGACTCACAGGAGAGGTTCAAAACACAGAAAGTTAGCGTGTCAGTCCCTTTGTACTTAAGTCGTCATTGTGCGTTTTGTATTAAATTCGGATGCAATTTCTGTGTTTCATCGTCAATAAGAAAGTCCAAGGAATACAGTAAACCTGAAGTGAAGCATCCGAATCTAAATCTGGGCCCACAGGAGAGGTACAAATCATAGAAAGTTAGAGAGTCAGTCCTCTAGTACTTAAGTCGGCATTGTGCCTTTTGAATTTAATTTCGATGCTATTTCTGTGTTTCATCGTCAATAAGAAGGTCCAAGGTATACACGAAACCTGAAGTGAAGCATCGGAATCTAAAACTGGAGTCACAGGAGAGGTTAATATCATAGAAAGCGAGAGTGTCAGTCCTCTTTTACTTAAGTCGGCATTGTGTCTTTTGAATTTAATTCCGATGCAATTTCTGTGTTTCATCGTCAATAAGAAGGTGCAAGTGATATAGTAGACCTGAAGTGAAGCATCGGAATCTAAAACTTGACTCACAGGAGATGTTCAAATCATAGCAACTGAGAGTGTCAGTCCTCTTGTACTTAAGTCGGCATTGTGCCCTTTGTATTAACTTCGGATGCAATATCTGTGTTTCATCGACAATAAGAACGTCAAAGGTATACACAAAACCTGAAGTCAAGCATCGGAATCTAAAACTGGACTCACATGAGAGGTTCATATCAAAGAATGCGAGAGTCTCAGTCCTTTTGTACTTAAGTCGGCATTGTGCTTTTGTATTAAATTCGGATGCAATTTCTGTGTTTAATCGTCAATATGAAAGTCCAAGGGATACAGTAAACCTGTAGTGAATCATTGGAATCTAAAACTGGACTCACAGAAGAGGTTCAAATCATAGAAAGTTAGAGAGTCAGTCCTTTTGTACTTATGTCGGCATTGTGCCTTTTGAATTTAATTCCGATGCAATTTCTGTGTTTCATTGTCAATTAGAAGGTCCTAGGTATACAGGAAACCTGAAGTGAAGCATCGGAATCTAAAACTGGACTCACAGGAGAGGTTCAAATCACAGAAAGTTAGCGTGTCAGTCCCTTTTTACTTAAGTCGTCATTGTGCCTTTTGTATTAAATTTGGATGCAATTTCTGTGTTTCATCGTCAATTAGAAGTTCCAAGGGATACAGTAAACCTGAAGTGAAGCATCGGAATCTAAAACTGGGACCCACAGGAGAGGTTAAAATCAAAGAAAGTTAGAGTGTCGGTCCTCTTGTACTTAAGTCGGCATTGTGCCTTTTGAATTTAATTCCGAAGCAATTACTGTGCTTCTCCGTCAATAAGAAGGTCCACGGTATACAGTAAACCTGAAGTGAAGTATCCGAAACTAAAACTGGGCTCACAGGAGAGGTACAAATTATAGAAAGTTAGAGTGTTAGTCCTCTTGTACTTAAGTCGGCATTGTGCCTTTTGTATTAAATTCGGATGCAATTTCTGAGTTTCATCGTCTATAAGAACGTCCAAGGTATACACGAAACCTGAAGTCAAGCATCGGAATCTAAAACTGGACTCACAGGAGAGGTTTCTAATCATAGAAAGTGAGAGTGTCAGTCCTCTTGTACTTAAGTCAACATTGTGCTTTTGTATTAAATTCGGAAGAAATTTCTGTGTTTCATCGTCAATATGAGAGTCCAAGAGATACAGTAAACCTGAAGTGAATCATCGGAATCTAAAACTGGACTCACAGAAGAATTTCAAATCATAGAAAGTTAGAGAGTCAGTCCTCTTGTACTTAAGTCGGCATTGTGCTTTTTGAATTTAATTCCGATGCAATTTCTGTGTTTCATCGTCAATAAGAAGGTCCAAGGTATACAGGAAACCTGAAGTGAAGCATCGGAATCTAAAACTGGACTCACAGGAGAGGTTAAAATCATAGAAAGTGAGAGTGTTAGTCCTCTTTTACTTAAGTCGGCATTGTGCCTTTTGTATTAAATTCGGATGCAATGTCTGTGTTTCGTCGTCAATTAGAAGGTCCAACGTATACAGGAAACCTGAAGTGAAGCATCGGAATCTAAAACTGGACTCACAGGAGAGGTTCAAATCATAGAAAGTAAGAGTGTCAGGCCTCTTGTACTTAAGTCGGCATTGTGACTTTTGTATTAAATTCGGTTGCAATTTCTGTGTTTCATCGTCAATAAGGAGGTCCAAAGTATACAGTGAATCTGAAGTGAAGCATCGGAATCTAAAACTGGACTCACAGGAGAGGTTAAAATCAAAGAAAGTTAGAGTGTTGGTCCTCTTGTACTTAAGTCGGCATTGTGCCTTTTGAATTTAATTCCGAAGCAATTTCTGTGCTTCTTCGTCAATAAGAAGGTCCAAGGTGTACAGTAAACCTGAAGTGAAGCATCCGAATCTAAAACTGGGTTCACAGGAGAGGTACAAATCATAGAAAGTTAGAGTGTTAGTCCTCTTGTACTTACGTCGGCATTGTGCCTTTTGAATTTAATTCCGATGCAATTTCTGTGTTTCATCGTCAATAAGAAGGTCCAAGGTATACAGTGAACCTGAAGTGTAGCATCGGAATCTAAAACTGAACTCACAGGAGAGGTTCAATTCATAGAAAGTTAGAGAGTCAGTCCTCTTGTTCTTAAGTCGGCATTGTGCCTTTTGAATTTAATTCGGATGCAATTTCCGTGTTTCATCGTCAATAAGAAGGTCCAAGGGATACAGTAAACCTGAAGTGAAGCATCGGAATCAAAAACTGGACTCACAGTGGAGGTTCAAATCAAAGAAAGTTGGAGTGTCAGTTCTCTGCTACTTAAGTCGGCATTGTGCCTTTGGAATTTAATTCCGAAGAAATTTCTGTGCTTCATCGTCAATACGAAGGTCCAAGGTGTGCAGTAAACCTGAAGTGAAGCATCCGAATCTAAAACTAGACTCACAGGAGAGGTTCAAATCATAGAAAGTTAGAGTGTCAGTTCTCTTGTACTTAAGTCGGCATTGTGCCTTTTGAATTTAATTCCGATACAATTTCTGTGTGTCATCGTCAATAAGAAGGTCCAAGGTGTACACTGAACCTGAAGTGAAGCATCGGAATCTAATACTGGACTCACGGGAGAGGCTCAAATCACAGAAAGTTAGCGTGTCAGTCCCTTTGTACTTAAGTCGTCATTCTGCCTTTTGTATTAAATTCGGTGCAATTTCTGTGTTTCATCGTCAATAAGAAAGTCCAAGGAATACAGTAAACCTGAAGTGAAGCATCCGAATCTAAAACTAGGCTCACAGGAGAGGTTCAAATCATAGAAAGTTAGAGTGTCAGTCCTTTTGTACTTAAGTCAGCACTGTGCCTTTTGTATTAAATTCGGATGCAATTTCTGTGCTTCATCGTCAACAATAAGGTGCAAGTGATATAGAAGACCTGAAGTGAAGAATCGGAATCTAAAACTTGACTCACAGGAGATGTTCAAATCATAGAAAGTGAGAGTGTCAGTCCTCTTGTACTTAAGTCGGCATTGTGCCTTTTGTATTAATTTCGGATGCAATTTCTGTGTTTCATCATCAATAAGAACGTCCAAGGGATACTGTAAACCTGATATGAATCATCGGAATCCTAAACTGGACTAACTGGAGAGGTTCAAATCATAGAAAGTTAGAGAGTCAGTCCTCTTGTACTTAAGTCGGCATTGTGCATTTTGAATTTAATTCGGATGCAAATTCCGTGTTTCATCGTCAATAAGAAGGTCCAAGGTATACAGGAAACCAGAAGTGAAGCATCGGAATCTAAAACTGGACTCACAGGAGAGGTTGAATTCATAGAAAGTGAGAGTGTCAGTCCTCTTGTACTTAAGTCGGCATTGTGCCTTTTGTATTCAATTCGGATGCAACTTCTGTGTTTCATCATCAATAAGAAGGTCCAAGGGATACAGTGAACCTGAAGTGAAGCATCGGAATCTAAAACTGGGCTCACAGGAGAGGTTCAAATCATAGAAAGTTAGAGTGTCAGTCCGCTTATACTTAAGTCAGCATTGTGCATTTTGTATTATTTTCGGATGCAATTTCTGTGTTTCATCGTCAATAAGAAGGTCCAAGGGATACAGTAAACCTGAAGTGAAGCATCGGAATCTAAAACTGGACTCACAGTGGAGGTTGAAATCATAGAAAGTTAGAAAATCAGTTCTCTGCTACTTAAACGGCATTGTGCCATTTGATTTTAATCGCGAAGCAATTTCTGTGCTTCATCGTCAATAAGAAGGTCCAAGGTGTACAGTAAACCTGAAGTGAAGCATCCGAATATAAAACTAGATTCACAGGAGAGGTTCAAATCATAGTAAGTTTGAGTGTCAGTCCTCTTGTACTTAAGTCTGCATTGTGCCTTTTGAATTTAATTCCGATGCAATTTCTGTGTCTAATCGTCAATAAGAAGGTCCAAGGTATACAGTGAACCTGAAGTGAAGCATCGGAATCTAAAACTGGACTCACAGGAGAGGTTCAAATCACAGTAAGTTAGAGTGTCAGTCCCTTTCTACTTAAGTCGTCATTTTGCCTTTTGTATTAAATTCGGATGCAATTTCTGTGTTTTATCGTCAATGAGAAGTTCCAAGGGATACAGTAAACCTGAAGTGAAGCATCGGAATCTAAAACTTGACTCACAGGAGATGTTCAAATCATAGAAAGTGAGAGTGTCAGTCCTCTTGTACTTAAGTCGGCATTGTGCCTTTTGTATTAAATTCGGATGCAATTTTTGTGTTTCATCGTCTATAAGAACGTCCAAGGTATACACGAAACCTGAAGTCAAGCATCGGAATCTAAACCTGGACTCACAGGAGAGGTTCAAATCATAGAAACTGAGAGTGTCAGTCCTCTTGTACTTAAGTCCAGATTGTGCTTTTGCATTAAATTCGGAAGCAATTTCTGTGTTTCATCGCCAATAAGAAAGTCCAAGAGATACAGTAAACATGAAGTGAATCATCGGAATCTAAAACTGGACTCACAGAAGAGGTTCTAATCATTGAAAGTTAGAAAGTCAGTCCTCTTGTACTTAAGTCGGCATTGTGCCTTTTGAATTTAATTCCGATGCAATTTCTGTGTTTCATCGTCAATAAGAAGGTCCAAGGTATACAGGAAACCTGAAGTTAAGCATCGGAATCTAAAACTGGACTCACAGGAGAGGTTAAAATCATAGAAAGTGAGAGTGTCAGTCCTCATTTACTTAAGTCAGCATTGTGCCTTTTGTATTAAATTCGGATGCAATTTCTTTGTTTCGTCGTCAATTAGAAGGTCCAACGTATACAGAAAACCTGAAGTGAAGCATCGGAATCTAAAACTGGACTCACAGGAGAGGTTCAAATCATAGAAAGTGAGAGTGTCAGGCCTCTTGTACTTATGTCGGCATTGTGACTTTTGTATTAAATTCGGTTGCAATTTCTGTGTTCCATCGTCAATAAGGAGGTCCAAAGTATACAGTGAATCTGAAGTGAAGCATCGGAATCTAAAACTGGACTCACAGGAGAGGTTAAAATCAAAGAATGTTAGAGTGTTGGTCCTCTTGTACTTAAGTCGGCATTGTGCCTTTTGAATTTAATTCCGAAGCAAATTCTGTACTTCTTCGTCAATAAGAAGGGCCAAGGTGTACAGTAAACCTGAAGTGAAGCATCCGAATCTAAAACTGGGTTCACAGGAGAGGTACAAATAATAGAAATTTTGAGTGTTAGTCCTCTTGTACTTATGTCGCCATTGTGCCTTTTGAATTTAATTCCGATGCAATTTCTGTGTTTCATCGTCAATAAGAAGGTCCAAGGTATACAGTGAACCTGAAGTGTTGCATTGGAATCTAAAACTGGACTCACAGGAGAGGTTCAAATCATAGAAATTTGGAGAGTCAGTCCTCTTGTACTTAAGTCGGCATTGTGCCTTTTGTATTAAATTCGGATGCAATTTCTGTGTTTCATCGTCAATAAGAACGTCCAAGGTATACAAGAAACCTGAAGTCAAGCATCGGTAACTGAAACTGGAATCACAGGAGAGGTTCAAATCATGGAAAGTGAGAGTGTCAGTCCTCTTGTTCTTAAGTCGGCATTGTGCTTTTGTATTAAATTCGGATGCAATTACTGTGTTTCATCGTCAATATGAAAGTCCAAAGGATACAGTAAACCTGAAGTGAATCATCGGAATCTAAAACTGGACTCACAGGAGAGGTTAATATCATAGAAAGTGAGAGTGTCAGTCCGCTTGTACTTATGTCAGCTTTGTGCATTTTGTATTAAATTCGGATGCAATTTCTGTGTTTCATCGTCAATAAGAGGGTCCAAGGGATACAGTAAACCTGAAGTGAAGCATCGGAATCTAAAACTGGACTCACAGTGGAGGTTGAAATCATAGAAAGTTAGAGTATCAGTTCTCTGCTACTTAAACGGCATTGTGCGATTTGATTTTAATTGCGAAGCAATTTCTGTGCTTCATCGTCAATAAGAAGGTCCAAGGTGTACAGTATACCTGAAGTGAAGCATCCGAATCTAAAACTAGACTCACAGGAGAGGTTCAAATCATAGTAAGTTAGAGTGTCAGTCCTCTTGTACTTAAGTCTGCATTGTGCCTTTTGAATTTAATTCCGATGCAATTTCTGTGTTTCATCGTCAATAAGAAGTTCCAAGGGATAGAGTAAACCTGAAGTGAAGCATCGAAATCTAAAACTGGACTCACAGGAGAGGTTAAAATCAAAGAAAGTTAGAGAGTCGGTCCTCTTGTACTTAAGTCGGCATTGTGCCTTTTGAATTTAATTCCGAAGCAGTTTCTGTGCTTCTTCGTCAATAAGAAGGTCCAAGGTATACAGTAAACCCGAAGTGAGGCATCCGAAACAAAAACTGGGCTCACAGGAGAGGTACAAATTATAGAAAGTTAGAGCGTTAGTCCTCTTGTACTTAAGTCGGCATTGTGCCTTTTGAATTTAAATCCCATGCAATTTCTGTGTTTCATCGTCAATAAGAAGGTCCAAGGTATACAGTGAACCTAAAGTGAAGCATCGGAATCTAAAACTGGACTGACAGGAGAGGTTAAAATCATAGAAAGTGAGAGTGTCAGTCCTCTTTTACTTAAGTCGGCATTGTGCCCTTTGTATTAAATTCGGATGCAATTTCTGTGATTCATCGTCAATAAGAAGGTCCAAGGGATACAGCTGAACTGAAGTAAAGCATCGGAATCTAAAACTGGACTCACAGGAGAGGTTCAAATCATAGAAAGTGAGGGTGTCAGTCCTCTTTTACTTAAGTCGGCATTGTTCCTTTTGTATTAAATTCGGTTGCAATTTCTGTGTTTCATCGTCAATCAGGAGGTCAAAAGTATACACGAAACCGAAGTCATGCATCGGAATCTAAAACTGGACTCACAGGAGTGTTTCAAATCATAGAAAGTGAGAGCGTCGGTCCTCTTGTACTTAAGTCGGCATTGCGCCCTTTGTATTAAATTCGGATGCAATTTCTGTGTTTCATCGTCAATAAGAAGGTCCAAGGGATACAGTTGAACTGAAGTAAAGCATCGGAATCTAAAACTGGACTCACAGGAGAGGTTCAAATCATAGAAAGTGAGAGTGTCAGTCCTCTTTTACTTAAGGCGCCATTGTGCCTTTTGTATAAATTCGAATGCAATTTCTGTGTTTCATCGTCAATAAGAAGTTCCAAGGTATACAGTGAACCTGAAGTGAAGCATCGGAATCTAAAACTGGACTCACTGGAGAGGTTCAAATCACAGAAAGTTAGAGTGTCAGTCCTTTTGTACTTAAGTCGTCATTGTGCCTTTTGTATTAAATTCGGATCTAATTTCTGTGTTTCATCGTCAATAAGAAGTTCCAAGGGATACAGAAAACCTAAAGTGAAGCATCGGAATCTAAATTAGGACTCACAGTAGAGGTTCAAATCATAGAAAGTTTGAGAGTCAGTCCTCTTGTACTTATATCGGCATTGTGCCTTTTGAATTTATTTCGGATGCAATTTCCGTGTTTCATCGTCAATAAGAAGGTCCAAGGTATACAGGAAACCTGAAGTAAAGCATCGGAATCTAAAGCTGGACTCACAGGAGAGGTTAAAATCATAGAAAGTGAGAGTGTCAGTCCTCTTTTACTTAAGTCGGCATTGTTCCTTTTGTATTAAATTCGGTTGCAATTTCTGTGTTTCATCGTCAATCAGGAGGTCAAAAGTATACACGAAACCGAAGTCATGCATCGGAATCTAAAACTGGACTCACAGGAGTGTTTCAAATCATAGAAAGTGAGAGCGTCGGTCCTCTTGTACTTAAGTCGGCATTGCGCCCTTTGTATTAAATTCGGATGCAATTTCTGTGTTTCATCGTCAATAAGAAGGTCCAAGGGATACAGTTGAACTGAAGTAAAGCATCGGAATCTAAAACTGGACTCACAGGAGAGGTTCAAATCATAGAAAGTGAGAGTGTCAGTCCTCTTTTACTTAAGGCGCCATTGTGCCTTTTGTATAAATTCGAATGCAATTTCTGTGTTTCATCGTCAATAAGAAGTTCCAAGGTATACAGTGAACCTGAAGTGAAGCATCGGAATCTAAAACTGGACTCACTGGAGAGGTTCAAATCACAGAAAGTTAGAGTGTCAGTCCTTTTGTACTTAAGTCGTCATTGTGCCTTTTGTATTAAATTCGGATGCAATTTCTGTGTTTCGTCGTCAATAAGAACGTCCAAGGTATACAGTAAACCTGAAGTGAAGCATCGGAATCTAAAAGTGGACTCACAGGAGAGGTTCAAATCATAGAAAGTGAGAGTGTCAGTCCTCTTGTACTTAAGTCGGCATTGTGCCTTTTGTACCAAATTCGGTTGCAATTTCTGAGTTTCATCGTCAATAAGGAGGTCCAAACTATACACGAAACCTGAAGTCAAGCATCGGAATCTAAAACTGGACTCACAGGAGAGGGTCAAATCATAGAAAGTGAGAGTGTCAGTCCTCTTGTACTTAAGTCGGCATTGTGCCTTTTGTATTACATTAGGATGCAATTTCTGTGTTTCATCGTCAATAAGAAGGTCCAAAGGATACAGTAGACCTCAAGTGAACCATCGGAATCTAAAACTGGACTCACAGGAGAGGTTCAAATCATAGAATGTGAGAGTGTCAGTCCTCTTGTACTTAGCTCGCCATTGTGCCTTTTGTATAAAATTCGAATGCAATTTCTGTGTTTCATCGTCAATAGGAAGATCCAAGGTATACAGTGAACCTGAAGTGAAGCATCGGAACCTAAAACTGGACTCACTGGAGAGGTTTAAGTCACAGAAAGTTAGAGTGTCAGTCCTCTTGTACTTAAGTCGGCATTGTGCCTTTTGAATTTAATTCCGATGAAATTTCTGTGTTTCATCGTCATGAAGAAGGTCCAAGGTATACAGTAAACTTGAAGTGAAGCATTCGAATCTAAAACTGGGCTCACAGGAGAGGTACAAATCATAGAAAGTGAGAGTGTCAGTCCTCTTTTCCATAAGTCGGCATTGTCAATTTTGTATTAAACTCGGATGCAATTCCTGTGTGTCATCGTCAATAAGAACGTAAAAGGTATACACGAAACCTGAAGTCAAGAATCGGAATCTAAAACTGGACTCACAGGAGAGCTTCAAATCATAGAAAGTGAGAGTGTCAGTCCTCTTGTACTTAAGTCGGCCTTGTGCCTTTTGTATTTATTTCGGATGCAATTTCTGTGTTTCATCGACAATAAGAAAGTCCAAGGTATCCTGTAAACCTGAAATGAATCATCGGAATCTAAAACTGGACTCACAGAAGAGAATCAAATCATAGAAAGTTAGAGAGTCAGTCCTCTTGTACTTATGTCGGCATTGTGCCTTTTCAATTTAATTCCGAAGCAATATCTGTGCTTCTTCGTCAATAAGAAGGTCCAAGGTATACACTAATCCTGAAGTGAAGCATTCGAATCTAAAACTGGGCTCACAGGAGAGGTACAAATCATAGAAAGTTAGAGTGTCAGTCCTCTTGTACTTAAGTCGGCATTGTGCCATTTGAATTTAATTCCGATGTAATTTCTGTGTTTCATCGTCATGAAGAAGGTCCAAGGTATACAGTGAACCTGAAGTGAAGCATCGGAATCTAAAAGTGGACTCACAGGAGAGGTTCAAAACATAGAAAGAGAGAGTGTCAGTCCTCTTGTACTTAAGTCGGCATTGTGCCGTTTGTACTAAATTCGGATGCAATTTCTGTGTTTCATCGTCAATAAGAAGGTCCAAGGTATACAGTAAACCTGAAGTGAAGCATCGGAATCCAAAACTGCACTCACAGGGGAGGTTCAATTCATAGAAAGTGAAAGTGTCAGTCCTCTTGTACTTAAGTCGGCATTGTGCATTTTGTATTACATTCGGATGCAATTGCTGTGTTTCATCGTCAATAAGAAGGTCCAAGGTATACAGGAAACCAGAAGTGAAGCATCAGAATTTAAAACTGGGCTCACAGGAGAGGTTCAAATCATAGAAAGTGAGAGTGTCTATCCTCTCGTACTTAAGTCGGCATTATGCCTTTTGTATTAAATTCGGATGCGATTTCTGTGTTTCATCGTCAATAAGAGGGTCCAAGGGATACAGTAAACCTGAAGTGATGCATCGGAAACTGAAACTGGACTCACAGGAGAGGTTCAAATCATAGAAAGTGAGTGTGTCAGTCCTGTTGTACTTAAGTCGGCATTATGCCTTTAGTATTAAATTCGGATGCAATTTCTGTGTTTCATCTTCATTAAGAAGGTCCAAGGTATACAGTAAACCTGAAGTGAAGCATCGGAATCTAAAACTGGACTCACAGGGGAGTTTCAATTCATAGAAAGTGAAAGTGTCAGTCCTCTTGTACTTAAGTCGGCATTATGCTTTTTGTATTAAATTCGGATGCAATTGCTGTGTTTCATCGTCAATAAGAAGGTCCATGGTATACAGGAAACCAGAAGTGAAGCATCGGAATCTAAAACTGGGCTCACAGGAGAGGTTAAAATCACACAAAGTGAGAGTGTCTATCCTCTCGTGCTTACGTCGGCATTATCCTTTTTGTATTAAATTCGGATGCGATTTCTGTGTTTCATCGTCAATTAGAGGGTCCAAGGAATGCAGTAAACCTGAAGTGAAGCATCGGAATCTAAAACTGGACTCACAGGAGACGTTCAAATCATAGAAAGGTAGAGTGTCAGTCCTCTTGTACTTAAGTCGGCATTGTGCCTTTTGAATTTAATTCCGATGCAATTTCTGTGTCTCATCGTCAATAAGAACGTCCAAGGTATACAAGAAACCTGAAGTCAAGCATCGGAATCTGAAACTGGACTCACAGGAGGTGTTCAAATCAAAGAAAGTGAGAGTGTCAGTCCTGTTGTACTTAAGTTGGCATTGTGCCTTGTGTATTAAATTCGGATGCAATTTCTGTGTTTCATCGTCAATAAGAACGTCCAAGGTGTACACCAAACCTGAAGTCAAGCATCGGAATCTAAAACTGGACTCACAGGAGAGGTTCAAATCATAGAAAGTGAGAGTGTCAGTCCTCTTGTACTTAAGTCGGCATTGTGCCTTTTGTATTAAATTCGGATGCAATTTCTGTGTTTCATCGTCAATAAGAAAGTCCAAGGGACACAGTAAACCTGAAGTGAATCATCGGAATTTAAAACTGGACTCACAGAAGAGGTTCAAATCATAGAAAGTTAGAGAGTCAGTCCTCTTGTACTTATGTCGGCATTGTGCCTTTTGAATTTAATTCGGATGCAATTTTTGTGTTTCATCGTCAATAAGAAGGTCCAAGGTATACAGCAAACCTGGAGTGAGGCATCGGAATCTAAAACTGGACTCACAGGAGAGCTTCAAATCATAGAAAGTGTGTGTGTCACTCCTCTTGTACTTAAGTCGGCATTGTGCCTTTTGTATTAAATTCGGAGACAATTTCTGTGTTTCATCGTCAATAAGAAGGTCCAAGGGATACAGTAATCCTGAAGTGAAGCATCGGAATCTAAAACTGGACTCACAGGAGAGGTTCAAATCATAGAAAGTTAGAGAGTCAGTCCTCTTGTACTTATGTCGGCATTGAGCCTTTCGAATTTAATTCGGATGCAATTTCTGTGCTTCATCGTCAATAAGAAGGTCCAAGGTATACAGGAAAACTGAAGTGAAGCATCGGAATCTAAAACTGGACTCACAGGAGAGGTTGACATCATAGAAAGTGAGAGTGTCAGTACTCTTTTCCTTAAGTCGGCATTGTGCCTTTTGTATTAAATTCGGATGCAATTTCTGTGTTTCATCGTCAATAAGAAGGTCCAAGGTATACAGTAAACTTGAAGTGAAGCACCGGAATCTCAAACTGGACTCACAGGGGTGGTTCAATTCATAGAAAGTGAAAGTGTCAGTCCTCTTGTACTTAAGTCGGCATTGCGCCTTTTGTATTAAATTCGGATGCAATTGCTGTGTTTCATCGTCAATAAGAAGGTCCAAGGTATACAGGAAACCAGAAGTGAAGCATCAGAATCTAAAACTGGGCTCACAGGAGAGGTTTAAATCATAGAAAGTGAGAGTGTCAGTCCTCTTGTACTTAAGTCGGCATTGTGCCTTTTGAATTTAATTCCGATGCAATTTATGAGCTTCATCGTCAAAAAGAAGGTCCAACGGATACAAAAAACCTGAAGTAAAAAATCGGAATCTAAAACTGGACTCACAGGAGAGGTTCAAATCATAGAAAGTGAGAGTGTCAGTCCTCTTGTACTTAAGTCGGCATTATGCCTTTTGTATTAAATTCGGATGCAATTTCTGTGTTTCATCGTCATTAAGAAGGTCCAAGGTATACAGTAAACCTGAAGTGAAGCATCGGAATCTAAAACTGGACTCACAGGGGAGGTTCAATTCATAGAATGTGAAAGTGTCAGTCCTCTTGTACTTAAGTCGGCATTGTGCCTTTTGTATTAAATTCGGATGCAATTGCTGTGTTTAATCGTCAAAAAGAAGGTCCGAGGTGTACAGGAAACCAGAAATGAAGCATCGAAATCTAAAACTGGGCTCAAAGGAGAGGTTCAAATCATAGAAAGTGAGAGTGTCTATCCTCTCGTACTTAAGTCGGCATTATGCCTTTTGTATTAAATTCGGATGCGATTTCTGTGTTTCACCGTCAATAAGAGGGTTCAAGGGATACAGTAAACCTGAACTGAAGAATCGGAATCTAAAACTGGACTCTCAGGAGAGGTTCAATCAAAGAAAGTGAGAGTGTCAGTCCTCTTGTACTTATGTCGGCATTGTGCCTTTTGTATTAAATTTGGATGCAATTTCTGTGTTTCATCGTCAATAAGAAGGTCCAAGGTATACAGTAAACCTGAAGTGAAGCATCGGAATCTAAAACTGGACTCACAGGGGAGGTTCAATTCATAGAAAGTGAAAGTGTCAGTCCTCTTGTACTTAAGTCGGCATTGTGCCTTTTGTATTAAATTCGGATGCAATTGCTGTGTTTCATCGTCAATAAGAAGGTCCAAGGTATACAGGAAACCAGAAGTGAAGCATCAGAATCTAAAACTGGGCTCACAGGACAGGTTCAAATCATAGAAAGTGAGATTGTCAGTCCTCTTGTACTTAAGTCGGCATTGTGCCTTTTGAATTTAATTCCGATGCAATTTCTGAGCTTCATCGTCAAAAAGAAGGTCCAACGGATACAAAAAACCTGAAGTAAAAAATCGGAATCTAAAACTGGACTCACAGGAGAGGTTCAAATCATAGAAAGTGAGAGTGTCAGTCCTCTTGTACTTAAGTCGGCATTATGCTTTTGTATTAAATTCGGATGCAATTTCTGTGCCTCATCGTCATTAAGAAGGTCAAAGGTATACAGTAAACCTGAAGTGAAGCATCAGAATCTAAAACTGGGCTCACAGGAGAGGTTCAAATCATAGAAAGTGAGAGTGTCAGTCCTCTTGTACTTAAGTCGGCATTGTGCCGTTTGAATTTAATTCCGATGCAATTTCTGAGCTTCATCGTCAAAAAGAAGGTCCAACGGATACAAAAAACCTGAAGTAAAAAATCGGAATCTAAAACTGGACTCACAGGAGAGGTTCAAATCATAGAAAGTGAGAGTGTCAGTCCTCTTGTACTTAAGTCGGCATTATGCCTTTTGTATTAAATTCGGATGCAATTTCTGTGTTTCATCGTCTATAAGAACGTCCAAGGTATACACGAAACCTGAAGTCAAGCATCGGAATCTAAAACTGGACTCACAGGGGAGGTTCAAATCATAGAAAGTGAGAGTGTCAGTCCTCTTGTGCTTAAGTCGGCATTGTGCTTTTGTATTAAATTCGGAATCAATTTCTGTGTTTCATCGTCAATAAGAGAGTCCACGAGATACAGTAAACTTGAAGTGAATCATCGGAATCTAAAACTGGACTCACAGAAGAGGTTCAAATCATAGAATGTGAGAATGTCTATCCTCTCGTACTTAAGTTGGCATTATGCTTTTTGTATTAAATTCGGATGCGATTTCTGTGTTTCATCGTCAATTAGAGGGTCCAAGGAATACAGTAAACCTGAAGTGAAGCATCGGAATCTAAAACTGGACTCACAGGAGACGTTCAAATCATAGAAAGGTAGGGTGTCAGTCCTCTTGTACTTAAGTCGGCATTGTGCCTTTTGAATTTAATTCCGATGCAATTTCTGTGTTTCATCGTCAATAAGAACGTCCAAGGTATACACGAAACCTGAAGTCAAGCATCGGAATCTCAAACTGGACTCACAGGAGGTGTTCAAATCATAGAAAGTGAGAGTGTCAGTCCTGTTGTACTTAAGTTGGCATTGTGCCTTGTGTATTAAATTCGGATGCAATTTCTGTGTTTCATCGTCAATAAGAACGTCCAAGGTGTACACGAAACTTGAATTCAAGCATCGGAATCTAAAACTGGACTCACAGGAGAGGTTCAAATCATAGAAAGTGAGAGTGTCAGTCCTCTTGTACTTAAGTCGGCATTGTGCCTTTTGTATTAAATTCGGATGCAATTTCTGTGTTTCATCGTCAATAAGAAAGTCCAAGGGATACAGTAAACCTGAAGTGAATCATCGGAATCTAAAACTGGACTCACAGAAGAGGTTCAAATCATAGAAACTTAGAGATTCAGACCTCTTGTACTTATGTCGGCATTGTGCCTTTTGAATTTAATTCGGATGCAATTTCTGTGTTTCATCGTCAATAAGAAGGTCCAAGGGATACAGTAAACCTGAAGTGAAGCATCGGAATCTAAAACTGGACTCACAGGAGAGGTTCAAATCATAGAAAGTGAGAGTGTCAGTCCTCTTGTACTTAAGTCGGCTTTGTGCCTTTTGTATTAAATTCGGATGCAATTACTTTGTTTCATCGTCAATAAGAAGATCAAAGGTATACAGTAAACCTGAAGTGAAGCATCGCAATATAAAACTGGACTCACAGGAGAGGTTCAAATCAAAGAAACTGAGAGTGTCAGTCCTCTTTTCCTTAAGTCGGCATTGTACCTTTTGTATTAAATTCGGATGCAATTTCTATGTTTCATCGTCAACAAGAAGGACCAAGGTATACAGGAAACCTGAAGTGAATCATCGGAATCTAAAACTGGAGTCACAGGAGAGGTTCAAATCATAGAAAGTGTGAGTGTCAGTCCTCTTGTACTTAAGTCGGCATTGTGCCTTTTGTATTAAATTCGTACACAATTTCTGTGTTTCATCGTCAATAAGAAGGTCCAAGGTATACAGTAAACCTGAAGTGAAGCATCGGAATCTAAAAGTGGACTCACAGGAGAGGTTCAAATCATAGAAAGAGAGAGTGTCAGTCCTCTTGTACTTAAGTCGGCATTCTGCCGTTTGTATTAAATTCGGATGCAATTTCTGTGTTTCATCGTCAATAAGAAGGTCCAAGGTATACAGTAAACCTGAAGTGAAGCATCGGAATCCAAAACTGGACTCACAGGGGAGGTTCAATTCATAGAACGTGAAAGTGTCAGTCCTCTTGTACTTAAGTCGGTATTGTGACTTTTGTATTAAATTCGGATGCAATTGCTGTGTTTCATCGTCAATAAGAAAGTCCAAGGGATACATTGAACCTGAAGTGAATCATCGGATACTAAAACTGGACACCCAGAATAAGTTCAAATCATAGAAAGTTAGAGAGTCAGTCCTCTTGTACTTATGTCGGCATTGTGCCTTTCGAATTTAATTCGGATGCAATTTCTGTCAATAAGAAGGTCCAAGGTATACGGGAAACCTGAAGTGAAGCATCGGAATCTAAAACTGGACTCACAGGAGAGGTTCAAATCATAGAAACGTAGAGTGTCAGTCCTCTTGTTCTTTAGTCGGCATTGTGCCTTTCTATTAAATTCGGATACAATTTCTGTGTTTCATCGTCAATAAGAAGGTCCAGGGGATACAGTAGACCTGAAGTGAAGCATCAGAATCTAAAACTGGACTCACAGGAGAGGATCAATTCATAGAAAGTGAGAGTGTCAGTCCTCTTGTACTTAAGTCGGCATTGTGCCTTTTGTAATAAATTCGGATGCAATTGCTGGGTTTCATCGTCAATAAGAAGGTCCAAGGTATACAGGAAACCAGAAGTGAAGCATCAGAATCTAAAACTGGGCTCACAGGAGAGGTTCAAATCATAGAAAGTGAGAGTGTCTATCCTCTCGTACTTAAGTCGGCATTATGCCTTTTGTATTAAATTCGGATGCGATTTCTGTGTTTCATCGTCAATAAGAGGGTCCAAGGGATACAGTAAACCTGAAGTGATGCATCGGAATCTAAAACTGGACTCACAGGAGAGGTTCAAATCATAGAAAGGTAGAGTGTCAGTCCTCTTGTACTTAAGTCAGCATTGTGCCTTTTGAATTTAATTCCGATGCAATTTCTGTGCTTCTTCGTCAAAAAGAAGGTCCAACGGATACAGTAAACCTGAAGTAAAAAATCGGAATCTAAAACTGGACTCACAGGAGAAGTTCAAATCATAGAAAGTGAGAGTGTCAGTCCTGTTGTACTTAAGTCGGCATTATGCCTTTAGTATTAAATTCGGATGCAATTGCTGTGTTTCATCGTCAATAAGAAGGTCCATGGTATACAGGAAACCAGAAGTGAAGCATCGGAATCTAAAACTGGGCTCACAGGAGAGGTTAAAATCATAGAAAGTGAGAGTGTCTATCCTCTCGTGCTTATGTCGGCATTATCCTTTTTGTATTAAATTCGGATGCGATTTCTGTGTTTCATCGTCAATTAGAGGGTCCAAGGAATACAGTAAACCTGAAGTGAAGCATAGGAATCTAAAACTGGACTCACAGGAGACGTTCAAATCATAGAAAGGTAGAGTGTCAGTCCTCTTGTACTTAAGTCGGCATTGTGCCTTTTGAATTTAATTCCGATGCAATTTATGAGCTTCATCGTCAAAAAGAAGGTCCAACGGATACAAAAAACCTGAAGTAAAAAATCGGAATCTAAAACTGGACTCACAGGAGAGGTTCAAATCATAGAAAGTGAGAGTGTCAGTCCTCTTGTACTTAAGTCGGCATTATGCCTTTTGTATTAAATTCGGATGCAATTTCTGTGTTTCATCGTCATTAAGAAGGTCCAAGGTATACAGTAAACCTGAAGTGAAGCATCGGAATCTAAAACTGGACTCACAGGGGAGGTTCAATTCATAGAAAGTGAAAGTGTCAGTCCTCTTGTACTTAAGTCGGCATTGTGCCTTTTGTATTAAATTCGGATGCGATTTCTGTGTTTCATCGTCAATAAGAGGGTCCAAGGGATACAGTAAACCTGAAGTGATGCATCGGAATCTAAAACTGGACTCACAGGAGAGGTTCAAATCATAGAAAGGTAGAGTGTCAGTCCTCTTGTACTTAAGTCAGCATTGTGCCTTTTGAATTTAATTCCGATGCAATTTCTGTGCTTCTTCGTCAAAAAGAAGGTCCAACGGATACAGTAAACCTGAAGTAAAAAATCGGAATCTAAAACTGGTCTCACAGGAGAAGTTCAAATCATAGAAAGTGAGAGTGTCAGTCCTGTTGTACTTAAGTCGGCATTATGCCTTTTGTATTAAATTCGGATGCAATTTCTGTGTTTCATCGTCATTAAGAAGGTCCAAGGTATACAGTAAACCTGAAGTGAAGCATCGGAATCTAAAACTGGACTCACAGGGGAGGTTCAATTCATAGAAAGTGAAAGTGTCAGTCCTCTTGTACTTAAGTCGGCATTGTGCCTTTTGTATTAAATTCGGATGCGATTTCTGTGTTTCATCGTCAATAAGAGGGTCCAAGGGATACAGTAAACCTGAAGTGATGCATCGGAATCTAAAACTGGACTCACAGGAGAGGTTCAAATCATAGAAAGGTAGAGTGTCAGTCCTCTTGTACTTAAGTCGGCTTTGTGCCTTTTGTATTAAATTCGGATGCAATTACTTTGTTTCATCGTCAATAAGAAGATCAAAGGTATACAGTAAACCTGAAGTGAAGCATCGCAATATAAAACTGGACTCACAGGAGAGGTTCAAATCAAAGAAACTGAGAGTGTCAGTCCTCTTTTCCTTAAGTCGGCATTGTGCCTTTTGTATTAAATTCGGATGCAATTTCTATGTTTCATCGTCAACAAGAAGGACCAAGGTATACAGGAAACCTGAAGTGAATCATCGGAATCTAAAACTGGAGTCACAGGAGAGGTTCAAATCATAGAAAGTGTGAGTGTCAGTCCTCTTGTACTTAAGTCGGCATTGTGCCTTTTGTATTAAATTCGTACACAATTTCTGTGTTTCATCGTCAATAAGAAGGTCCAAGGTATACAGTAAACCTGAAGTGAAGCATCGGAATCTAAAAGTGGACTCACAGGAGAGGTTCAAATCATAGAAAGAGAGAGTGTCAGTCCTCTTGTACTTAAGTCGGCATTGTGCCGTTTGTATTAAATTCGGATGCAATTTCTGTGTTTCATCGTCAATAAGAAGGTCCAAGGTATACAGTAAACCTGAAGTGAAGCATCGGAATCCAAAACTGGACTCACAGGGGAGGTTCAATTCATAGAACGTGAAAGTGTCAGTCCTCTTGTACTTAAGTCGGTATTGTGACTTTTGTATTAAATTCGGATGCAATTGCTGTGTTTCATCGTCAATAAGAAAGTCCAAGGGATACATTGAACCTGAAGTGAATCATCGGATACTAAAACTGGACTCCCAGAATAAGTTCAAATCATAGAAAGTTAGAGAGTCAGTCCTCTTGTACTTATGTCGGCATTGTGCCTTTCGAATTTAATTCGGATGCAATTTCTGTCAATAAGAAGGTCCAAGGTATACGGGAAACCTGAAGTGAAGCATCGGAATCTAAAACTGGACTCACAGGAGAGGTTCAAATCATAGAAACGTAGAGTGTCAGTCCTCTTGTTCTTTAGTCGGCATTGTGCCCTTGTATTAAATTCGGATACAATTTCTGTGTTTCATCGTCAATAAGAAGGTCCAGGGGATACAGTAGACCTGAAGTGAAGCATCAGAATCTAAAACTGGACTCACAGGAGAGGATCAATTCATAGAAAGTGAGAGTGTCAGTCCTCTTGTACTTAAGTCGGCATTGTGCCTTTTGTATTAAATTCGGATGCAATTGCTGGGTTTCATCGTCAATAAGAAGGTCCAAGGTATACAGGAAACCTGAAGTGAAGCATCAGAATCTAAAACTGGGCTCACAGGAGAGGTTCAAATCATAGAAAGTGAGAGTGTCAGTCCTCTTGTACTTAAGTCGGCATTGTGCCGTTTGAATTTAATTCCGATGCAATTTCTGAGCTTCATCGTCAAAAAGAAGGTCCAACGGATACAAAAAACCTGAAGTAAAAAATCGGAATCTAAAACTGGACTCACAGGAGAGGTTCAAATCATAGAAAGGTAGAGTGTCAGTCCTCTTGTACTTAAGTCAGCATTGTGCCTTTTGAATTTAATTCCGATGCAATTTCTGTGCTTCTTCGTCAAAAAGAAGGTCCAACGGATACAGTAAACCTGAAGTAAAAAATCGGAATCTAAAACTGGACTCACAGGAGAAGTTCAAATCATAGAAAGTGAGAGTGTCAGTCCTGTTGTACTTAAGTCGGCATTATGCCTTTAGTATTAAATTCGGATGCAATTGCTGTGTTTCATCGTCAATAAGAAGGTCCATGGTATACAGGAAACCAGAAGTGAAGCATCGGAATCTAAAACTGGGCTCACAGGAGAGGTTAAAATCATAGAAAGTGAGAGTGTCTATCCTCTCGTGCTTATGTCGGCATTATCCTTTTTGTATTAAATTCGGATGCGATTTCTGTGTTTCATCGTCAATTAGAGGGTCCAAGGAATACAGTAAACCTGAAGTGAAGCATAGGAATCTAAAACTGGACTCACAGGAGACGTTCAAATCATAGAAAGGTAGAGTGTCAGTCCTCTTGTACTTAAGTCGGCATTGTGCCTTTTGAATTTAATTCCGATGCAATTTATGAGCTTCATCGTCAAAAAGAAGGTCCAACGGATACAAAAAACCTGAAGTAAAAAATCGGAATCTAAAACTGGACTCACAGGAGAGGTTCAAATCATAGAAAGTGAGAGTGTCAGTCCTCTTGTACTTAAGTCGGCATTATGCCTTTTGTATTAAATTCGGATGCAATTTCTGTGTTTCATCGTCATTAAGAAGGTCCAAGGTATACAGTAAACCTGAAGTGAAGCATCGGAATCTAAAACTGGACTCACAGGGGAGGTTCAATTCATAGAAAGTGAAAGTGTCAGTCCTCTTGTACTTAAGTCGGCATTGTGCCTTTTGTATTAAATTCGGATGCGATTTCTGTGTTTCATCGTCAATAAGAGGGTCCAAGGGATACAGTAAACCTGAAGTGATGCATCGGAATCTAAAACTGGACTCACAGGAGAGGTTCAAATCATAGAAAGGTAGAGTGTCAGTCCTCTTGTACTTAAGTCAGCATTGTGCCTTTTGAATTTAATTCCGATGCAATTTCTGTGCTTCTTCGTCAAAAAGAAGGTCCAACGGATACAGTAAACCTGAAGTAAAAAATCGGAATCTAAAACTGGTCTCACAGGAGAAGTTCAAATCATAGAAAGTGAGAGTGTCAGTCCTGTTGTACTTAAGTCGGCATTATGCCTTTAGTATTAAATTCGGATGCAATTTCTGTGTTTCATCTTCATTAAGAAGGTCCAAGGTATACAGTAAACCTGAAGTGAAGCATCGGAATCTAAAACTGGACTCACAGGGGAGTTTAAATTCATAGAAAGTGAAAGTGTCAGTCCTCTTGTACTTAAGTCGGCATTATGCTTTTTGTATTAAATTCGGATGCAATTGCTGTGTTTCATCGTCAATAAGAAGGTCCATGGTATACAGGAAACCAGAAGTGAAGCATCGGAATCTAAAACTGGGCTCACAGGAGAGGTTAAAATCATAGAAAGTGAGAGTGTCTATCCTCTCGTGATTATGTCGGCATTATCCTTTTTGTATTAAATTCGGATGCGATTTCTGTGTTTCATCGTCAATTAGAGGGTCCAAGGAATACAGTAAACCTGAAGTGAAGCATAGGAATCTAAAACTGGACTCACAGGAGACGTTCAAATCATAGATAGGTAGAGTGTCAGTCCTCTTGTACTTAAGTCGGCATTGTGCCTTTTGAATTTAATTTCGATGCAATTTCTGTGTTTCATCGTCAATAAGAACGTCCAAGGTATACAAGAAACCTGAAGTCAAGCATCGGAATCTGAAACTGGACTCACAGGAGGTGTTCAAATCAAAGAAAGTGAGAGTGTCAGTCCTGTTGTACTTAAGTTTGCATTGTGCCTTGTGTATTAAATTCAGATGCAATTTCTGTGTTTCATCGTCAATAAGAACGTCCAAGTTGTACACCAAACCTGAAGTCAAGCATCGGAATCTAAAACTGGAGTCACAGGAGAGGTTCAAATCATAGAAAGTGAGAGTGTCAGTCCTCTTGTACTTAAGTCGGCAGTGTGCCTTTTGTATTAAATTTGGATGCAATTTCTGTGTTTCATCGTCAATAAGAAAGTCCAAGGGACACAGTAAACCTGAAGTGAATCATCGGAATCTAAAACTGGACTCACAGAAGAGGTTCAAATCATAGAAAGTTAGAGAGTCAGTCCTCTTGTACTTATGTCTTCATTGTGCCTTTTGAATTTAATTCGGATGCAATTTTTGTGTTTCATCGTCAATAAGAAGGTCCAAGGTATACTGTAAACCTGGAGTGAGGCATCGGAATCTAAAACTGGACTCTCAGGAGAGGTTCAAATCATAGAAAGTGAGAGTGTCAGTCCTCTTGTACTTAAGTCAGCATTGTGAATTTTGTATTAAATTCGGATGCAATTTCTTTGTTTCATCGTCAATAAGAAGGTCCAAGGTATACAGTAAACCTGAAGTGAAGCATCGGAATCTAAAACTGGACTTACAGGGGAGGTTCAATTCATAGAAAGTGAAAGTGTCAGTCCTCTTGTACTTAAGTCGGCATTGTGCCTTTTGTATTAAATTCGGATGCAATTGCCGTGTTTCATCGTCAATAAGAAGGTCCAAGGTATACAGGAAACCAGAAGTGAAGCATCGGAATCTAAAACTGGGCTCACAGGAGAGGTTCAAATCATAGAAAGTGAGAGTGTCCATCCTCTCGTACTTATGTCGGCATTATGCCTGTTGTATTAAATTCGGGTGCGATTTCTGTGTTTCATCGTCAATATGAGGGTCCAAGGGATACAGTAAACCTGAAGTGAAGCATCGGGATCTAAAACTGGACTCACAGGAGAGCTTCAAATCATAGAAAGTGTGTGTCACTCCTCTTGTACTTAAGTCGGCATTGTGCCTATTGTATTAAATTCGGAGACAATTTCTGTGTTTCATCGTCAATAAGAAGGTCCTAGGGATACAGTAATCCTGAAGTGAAGCATCGGAATCTAAAACTGGACTCACAGGAGAGGTTCAAATCATAGAAAGTGTGAGTGTCAGTCCTCTTGTACTTAAGTTGGCATTGTGCCGTTTGTATTAAATTCGGATGCAATTTCTGTGTTTCATCGTCAATAAGGAGGTCCAAGATATACAGTAAACTTGAAGTGAAGCATTGGAATCTAAAACTGGACTCACAGGGGAGGCTCAATTCATAGAAAGTGAAAGTGTCAGGCCTCTTGTACTTAAGTCGGCATTGTGCCTTTTGTATTTAATTCGGATGCAATTGCTGTGTTTCATCGTCAATAAGAAAGTCCAAGGGATACAGTTAACCTGAATTGAATCATCGGATACTAAAACTGGACTCACAGAAGAGGTTTAAATCATAGAAAGTTAGAGAGTCAGTCCTCTTGTACTTATGTCGGCATTGAGCCTTTCGAATTTAATTCGGATGCAATTTCTGTGCTTCATCGTCAATAAGAAGGTCCAAGGTATACAGGAAAACTGAAGTGAAGCATCGGAATCTAAAACTGGACTCACAGGAGAGGTTGACATCATAGAAAGTGAGAGTGTCAGTACTCTTTTCCTTAAGTCGGCATTGTGCCTTTTGTATTAAATTCGGATGCAATTTCTGTGCTTCATCGTCAATAAGAAGGTCCAAGGTATACAGTAAACCTGAAGTGAAGCACCGGAATCTCAAACTGGACTCACAGGGGAGGTTCAATTCATAGAAAGTGAAAGTGTCAGTCCTCTTGTACTTAAGTCGGCATTGTGCCTTTTGTATTAAATTCGGATGCAATTGCTGTGTTTCATCGTCAATAAGAAGGTCCAAGGTATACAGGAAACCAGAAGTGAAGCATCAGAATCTAAAACTGGGCTCACAGGAGAGGTTCAAATCATAGAAAGTGAGAGTGTCAGTCCTCTTGTACTTAAGTCGGCATTGTGCCTTTTGAATTTAATTCCGATGCAATTTATGAGCTTCATCGTCAAAAAGAAGGTCCAACGGATACAAAAAACCTGAAGTAAAAAATCGGAATCTAAAACTGGGCTCACAGGAGAGGTTCAAATCATAGAAAGTGAGAGTGTCAGTCCTCTTGTACTTAAGTCGGCATTATGCCTTTTGTATTAAATTCGGATGCAATTTCTGTGTTTCATCGTCATTAAGAAGGTCCAAGGTATACAGTAAACCTGAAGTGAAGCATCGGAATCTAAAACTGGACTCACAGGGGAGGTTCAATTCATAGAAAGTGAAAGTGTCAGTCCTCTTGTACTTAAGTCGGCATTGTGCCTTTTGTATTAAATTCGGATGCGATTTCTGTGTTTCATCGTCAATAAGAGGGTCCAAGGGATACAGTAAACCTGAAGTGATGCATCGGAATCTAAAACTGGACTCACAGGAGAGGTTCAAATCATAGAAAGGTAGAGTGTCAGTCCTCTTGTACTTAAGTCAGCATTGTGCCTTTTGAATTTAATTCCGATGCAATTTCTGTGCTTCTTCGTCAAAAAGAAGGTCCAACGGATACAGTAAACCTGAAGTAAAAAATCGGAATCTAAAACTGGTCTCACAGGAGAAGTTCAAATCATAGAAAGTGAGAGTGTCAGTCCTGTTGTACTTAAGTCGGCATTATGCCTTTAGTATTAAATTCGGATGCAATTTCTGTGTTTCATCTTCATTAAGAAGGTCCAAGGTATACAGTAAACCTGAAGTGAAGCATCGGAATCTAAAACTGGACTCACAGGGGTGTTTAAATTCATAGAAAGTGAAAGTGTCAGTCCTCTTGAAGTTAAGTCGGCATTATGCTTTTTGTATTAAATTCGGATGCAATTGCTGTGTTTCATCGTCAATAAGAAGGTCCATGGTATACAGGAAACCAGAAGTGAAGCATCGGAATCTAAAACTGGGCTCACAGGAGAGGTTAAAATCATAGAAAGTGAGAGTGTCTATCCTCTCGTGCTTATGTCGGCATTATCCTTTTTGTATTAAATTCGGATGCGATTTCTGTGTTTCATCGTCAATTAGAGGGTCCAAGGAATACAGTAATCCTGAAGTGAAGCATAGGAATCTAAAACTGGACTCACAGGAGACGTTCAAATCATAGAAAGGTAGAGTGTCAGTCCTCTTGTACTTAAGTCGGCATTGTGCCTTTTGAATTTAATTTCGATGCTATTTCTGTGTTTCATCGTCAATAAGAACGTCCAAGGTATACAAGAAACCTGAAGTCAAGCATCGGAATCTGAAACTGGACTCACAGGAGGTGTTCAAATCAAAGAAAGTGAGAGTGTCAGTCCTGTTGTACTTAAGTTGGCATTGTGCCTTGTGTATTAAATTCAGATGCAATTTCTGTGTTTCATCGTCAATAAGAACGTCCAAGGTGTACACCAAACCTGAAGTCAAGCATCGGAATCTAAAACTTGACTCACAGGAGAGGTTCAAATCATAGAAAGTGAGAGTGTCAGTCCTCTTGTACTTAAGTCGGCATTGTGCCTTTTGTATTAAATTCGGATGCAATTTCTGTGTTTCATCGTCAATAAGAAAGTCCAAGGGACACAGTAAACCTGAAGTGAATCATCGGAATCTAAAACTGGACTCACAGAAGAGGTTCAAATCATAGAAAGTTAGAGAGTCAGTCCTCTTGTACTTATGTCTTCATTGTGCCTTTTGAATTTAATTCGGATGCAATTTTTGTGTTTCATCGTCAATAAGAAGGTCCAAGGTATACAGTAAACCTGGAGTGAGGCATCGGAATCTAAAACTGAACTCTCAGGAGAGGTTCAAATCATAGAAAGTGAGAGTGTCAGTCCTCTTGTACTTAAGTCGGCACTGTGAATTTTGTATTAAATTCGGATACAATGTCTGTGTTTCATCGTCAATAAGAAGGTCCAAGGGATACAGTATACCTGAAGTGAAGCATCGGAATCTAAAACTGGACTCACAGGAGAGGTTCAAATCATAGAAAGTTAGAGTGTCAGTCCTCTTGTACTTAAGTCGGCATTGCGCCTTTTGTATTAAATTCGGATGCAATTTCTTTGTTTCATCGTCAATAAGAAGGTCCAAGGTATACAGTAAACCTGAAGTGAAGCATCGGAATCTAAAACTGGACTTACAGGGGAGGTTCAACTCATAGAAAGTGAAAGTGTCAGTCCTCTTGTACTTAAGTCGGCATTGTGCCTTTTGTATTAAATTCGGATGCAATTGCCGTGTTTCATCGTCAATAAGAAGGTCCAAGGTATATAGGAAACCAGAAGTGAAGCATCGGAATCTAAAACTGGGCTCACAGGAGAGGTTCAAATCATAGAAAGTGAGAGTGTCCATCCTCTCGTACTTATGTCGGCATTATGCCTGTTGTATTAAATTCGGGTGCGATTTCTGCGTTTCATCGTCAATATGAGGGTCCAAGGGATCCAGTAAACCTGAAGTGAAGCATCGGGATCTAAAACTGGACTCACAGGAGAGCTTCAAATCATAGAAAGTGTGTGTGTCACTCCTCTTGTACTTAAGTCGGCATTGTGCCTATTGTATTAAATTCGGAGACAATTTCTGTGTTTCATCGTCAATAAGAAGGTCCAAGGGATACAGTAATCCTGAAGTGAAGCATCGGAATCTAAAACTGGACTCACAGGAGAGGTTCAAATCATAGAAAGTGTGAGTGTCAGTCCTCCTGTACTTAAGTTGGCATTGTGCCGTCTGTATTAAATTCGGATGCAATTTCTGTGTTTCATCGTCAATGAGGAGGTCCAAGATATACAGTAAACTTGAAGTGAAGCATTGGAATCTAAAACTGGACTCACAGGGGAGGCTCAATTCATAGAAAGTGAAAGTGTCAGGCCTCTTGTACTTAAGTCGGCATTGTGCCTTTTGTATTTAATTCGGATGCAATTGCTGTGTTTCATCGTCAATAAGAAAGTCCAAGGGATACAGTAAACCTGAATTGAATCATCGGATACTAAAACTGGACTCACAGAAGAGGTTTAAATCATAGAAAGTTAGAGAGTCAGTCCTCTTGTACTTATGTCGGCATTGAGCCTTTCGAATTTAATTCGGATGCAATTTCTGTGCTTCATCGTCAATAAGAAGGTCCAAGGTATACAGGAAAACTGAAGTGAAGCATCGGAATCTAAAACTGGACTCACAGGAGAGGTTGACATCATAGAAAGTGAGAGTGTCAGTACTCTTTTCCTTAAGTCGGCATTGTGCCTTTTGTATTAAATTCGGATGCAATTTCTGTGCTTCATCGTCAATAAGAAGGTCCAAGGTATACAGTAAACCTGAAGTGAAGCACCGGAATCTGAAACTGGACTCACAGGGGTGGTTCAATTCATAGAAAGTGAAAGTGTCAGTCCTCTTGTACTTAAGTCGGCATTGTGCCTTTTGTATTAAATTCGGATGCAATTGCTGTGTTTCATCGACAATAAGAAGGTCCAAGGTATACAGGAAACCAGAAGTGAAGCATCAGAATCTAAAACTGGGCTCACAGGAGAGGTTCAAATCATAGAAAGTGAGAGGGTCAGTCCTCTTGTACTTAAGTCGGCATTGTGCCTTTTGAATTTAATTCCGATGCAATTTATGAGCTTCATCGTCAAAAAGAAGGTCCAACGGATACAAAAAACCTGAAGTAAAAAATCGGAATCTAAAACTGGACTCACAGGAGAGGTTCAAATCATAGAAAGTGAGAGTGTCAGTCCGCTTGTACTTAAGTCGGCATTATGCCTTTTGTATTAAATTCGGATGCAATTTCTGTGTTTCATCGTCATTAAGAAGGTCCAAGGTATACAGTAAACCTGAAGTGAAGCATCGGAATCTAAAACTGGACTCACAGGGGAGGTTCAATTCATAGAAAGTGAAAGTGTCAGTCCTCTTGTACTTAAGTCGGCATTGTGCCTTTTGTATTAATTTCGGATGCAATTGCTGTGTTTAATCGTCAAAAAGAAGGTCCGAGGTGTACAGGAAACCAGAAATGAAGCATCGAAATCTAAAACTGGGCTCAAAGGAGAGGTTCAAATCATAGAAAGTGAGAGTGTCTATCCTCTCGTACTTAAGTCGGCATTATGCCTTTTGTATTAAATTCGGATGCGATTTCTGTGTTTCACCGTCAATAAGAGGGTTCAAGGGATACAGTAAACCTGAAGTGAAGCATCGGAATATAAAACTGGATTCACAGGAGACGTTCAAATCATAGAAATGTAGAGTGTCAGTCCTCTTGTACTTAAGTCGGCATTGTGCCTTTTGAATTTAATTCCGATACAATTTCTGTGTTTCATCGTCAATAAGAACGTCCAAGGTATACACGAAACCTGAAGTCAAGCATCGGAATCTGAAACTGGACTCACAGGACAGGTTCAAATCATAGAAAGTGAGAGTGTCAGTCCTCTTTTACTTAAGTCGGCATTTTGCTTTTTGTATTAAATTCGGATGCAATTTCTGTGTTTCGTCGTCAATTAGAAGGTCCAACGTATACAGGAAACCTGAAGTGAAGCATCGGAATCTAAAACTGGACTCACAGGAGAAGTTCAAATCATAGAAAGTGAGAGTGTCAGTCCTCTTGTACTTAAGTCGGCATTGTGACTTTTGTATTAAATTCGGTTGCAATTTCTGTGTTTCATCGTCAATAAGGAGGTCCAAAGTATACAGTGAATCTGAAGTGAAACATCCGAATCTAAGACTGGACTCACAGGAGAGGTTAAAATCAAAGAAAGTTAGAGTGTTTTTCCTCTTGTACTTAAGTCGGCATTGTGCCTTTTGAATTTAATTCCGAAGAAATTTCTGTGCTTCATCGTCAATATGAAGGTCCAAGGTGTACACTGAACCTGAAATGAAGCATAGGAATCTAAAACTGGGCTCACAGGAGAGGTTAAAATCATTGAAAGTTAGAGTTACAGTCTTCTTGTACTTAAGTCGGCATTGTGCCTTTTGAATTTAATTCGGATGAAATTTCTGTGTTTCATCGTCAATAAGAAGGTCCAAGGGAAACAGTAAAGCTGAAGTGAAGCATCGGAATCTAAAACTGGACTCACAGTGGAGGTTCAAATCATAGAAAGTTAGAGTGTCAGTTCTCTGCTACTTAAGTCGGCATTGTGCCTTTTGAATTTAATTCCGAAGCAATTTCTGTGCTTCATCGTCAATAAGAAGGTCCAAGGTGTACACTGAACCTGAAGTGAAGCATCCGAATCTAAAAGTAGACTCACAGGAGAGGTTCAAATCATAGAAAGTTAGAGTGTCAGGTACTCCTGTACTTAAGTAAGCATTGTGCCTTTTGAATTTAATTCCGATGCAATTTCTGTGTTTCATCGTCAATAAGATGGTCCAAGGTACACACTGAACCTGAAGTGAAGCATCGGAATCTAATACTGGACTCACGGGAGAGGCTCAAATCACAGAAAGTTTGCGTGTCAGTCCCTTTGTACTTAAGTCGTCATTGTGCCTTTTGTATTAAATTCGGATGCAATTTCTGTGTTTCATCGTCAATACGAAAGTACAAGGAATACTGTAAATCTGAAGTGAAGCATCTGAATCTAAAACTGGGCTCACAGGAGAGGTACAAATCATAGAAAGTTAGAGAGTCAGTCCTCTAGTATTTAAGTCGGCATTGTGCCTTTTGAATGTAATTCCGATGCAATTTCTGTGTTTCATCGTCAATAAGAAAGTCCAAGGTATACAGGAAACCTGAAGTGAAGCATCGGAATCTAAAACTGCACTCACAGGAGAGGTTAAATTCATAGAAATTGAGAGTATCAGTCCTCTTTTACTTAAGTCGGCATTGTGCCTTTTGAATTTAATTCCGATGCAATTTCTGTGTTTAATCGACAATAAGAAGGTGCAAGTGATATAGTAGACCTGCAGTGAAGAATCGGAATCTAAAACTTGTCTCACAGTAGATGTTCAAATCATAGAAAGTGAGAGTGTCAGTCCTCTTGTACTTAAGTCGGCATTGTGCCTTTAGTATTAAATTCGGATGCAATTTCTGTGTTTCATCATCAATAAGAATGTCCAAAGGATACTGTAAACCTGATATGAATCATCGGAATCTAAAACTGGACTAACAGGAGAGGTTCAAATCATAGAAAGTTAGAGAGTCAGTCCTCTTGTACTTAAGTCGGCATTGTGCCTTTTGAATTTAATCTGGATGCAAATTCCGTGTTTCATCGTCAATAAGAAGGTCCTAGGTATACAGGAAACCAGAAGTGAAGCATCGGAATCTAAAACTGGATTCACAGGAGAGGTTGAATTCATAGAAAGTGAGAGTGTCAGTCCTCTTGTACTTAAGTCGGCATTGTGCCTTTTGTATTAAATTCGGATGCAAGTTCTGTGTTTCATCATCAATAAGAAGGTCCAAGGGATACAGTGAACCTGAGGTGAAGCATAGGAATCTAAAACTGGGCTCACAGGAGAGGTTAAAATCATTGAAAGTTAGAGTTACAGTCCTCTTGTACTTAAGAAGGCATTGTGATTTTTGAATTTAATTCGGATGAAATTTCTGTGTTTCAACGTCAATAAGAAGGTCCAAGGGAAACACTAAAGCTGAAGTGAAGCATCGGAATCTAAAACTTGACACACAGGGGATGTTCAAATCATAGAAAGTGAGAGTGTCAGTCCTCTTGTACTTAAGTCGGCATTGTGCCTTTTGTATTAAATTCGGATGCAATTTCTGTGTTTCATCGTCAATAAGAACGTCCAAGGTATACACGAAACCTGAAGTCAAGCATCGGAAACTGAAACAGGAATCAGAGGAGAGGTTCAAATCATAGAAAGTGAGAGTGTCAGTCCTCTTGTACTTGAGTCGGCATTGTGCTTTTGTATTAAATTCGGATGCCATTACTGTGTTTCATCGTCAATATGAAGGTCCAAGGGATACAGTAAACCTGAAGTGAATCATCGGAATCTAAAACTGGACTCACAGGAGAGGTTAATATCATAGAAAGTGAGAGTGTCAGTCCTCTTTTACTTATGTCGGCATTGTGCATTTTGAATTTAATTCCGATGCAATTTCTGTATTTTATCGTCAATAAGAAGGTCCAGTGTATACAGTGAACCTGAAGTGAAGCATCGGAATCTAAAACTAGACTCACAGGAGAGGTTCAAATCATAGAAAGTTAGAGTGTCAGTCCTCTTGTACTTAAGTCAGCATTGTGCATTTTGTATTAAATTCGGTTGCAATTTCTGTGTTTCATCGTCGATACGAAGGTCCAAGGTATACAGTGAACCAAAAGTGAAGCATCGGAATCTAAAACTGGACTCACAGGAGAGGTTCAAATAACAGTAAATTACAGTGTCAGTCCCTTTCTACTTAAGTCGCCATTTTGCCTTTTGTATTAAATTCGGATGCAATTTCTGTGTTTCATCGTCAATAAGAAGTTCCAAGGGAAACAGTAAACCTGAAGTGAAGCATCGGAATCTAAAACTGGACTCACAGGAGAGGTTAAAATCAAAGAATGTTAGAGACTCGTTCCTCTTGTACTTAAGTCGGCATTGTGCCTTTTGAATTTAATTCCGAAGCAATTTCTGTGCTTCTTCGTCAATAAGAAGGTCCAAGGTATACAGTAAACCCGAAGTGAAGCATCCGAAACTAAAACTGGGCTCACAGGAGAGGTACAAATTATAGAAAGTTAGAGCGTTAGTCCTCTTGTACTTAAGTCGGCATTGTGCCTTTGTATTAAATTCGGATTGCAATTTCTGTGTTTCATTGTCAATAAGAAGGTCCAAGGGATACAGTTGACCTGAAGTGAAGCATCGGAATCTAAAACTGGACTCACAGGAGAGGTTCAAATCACAGACAGTGAGAGTGTCAGTCCTCTTGTACTTAAGGCGCCATTTTGCCTTTTGTATAAAATTCGAATGCAATTTCTGTGTTCCATCGTCAATAAGAAGTTCCAAGGTATACAGTGAACCTGAAGTGAAGCATCGGAATCTAAAACTGGACTCACTGGAGAGGTTCAAATCGCAGAAAGTTAGAGTGTCAGTCCTTTTGTACTTAAGTTGTCATTGTGCCTTTTGTATTAAATTCAGATCTAATTTCTGTGTTTCATCGTCAATAAGAAGTTCCAAGGGATACAGTAAACCTAAAGTGAAGCATCGGAATCTAAAACAGGACTCACAGTAGAGGTTCAAATCATAGAAAGTTAGAGTGTCGGTCCACTTGTACTTAAGTCGGCATTGTGCCTTTTGAATTAAATTCTGAAGCAATATCTGTGCTTCTTCGTCAATAAGAAGGTCCAAGGTATACAGTAAACCTGAAGTGAAGCATCCGAATCTAAAACTGGGCTTACAGGAGAGGTACAAATCATAGAAAGTTAGAGTGTCAGTCCTCTTGTACTTAAGTCGGCATTGTGCCTTTTGAATTTAATTCCGATGCTATTTCTGTGTTTCATCGTCATTAAGAAGGTCCAAGGTATACAGTAAACCTAAAGTGAAGCATCGGAATCTAAAACTGGACTCACAGGAGAGGTTCAAATCATAGAAAGTTAGAGTGTCTGTCCTCTTGTACTTAAGTCAGCATTGTGCCTTTTGTATGAAACTCTGATGCAATATCTGTCTTTCATCGGCAATAAGAACGTCCAAGGTATACAGGAAACCTGAAGTCAAGCATCAGAATCTAAAACTGGACTCACAGGAGAGGTTCAAATCATAGAAAGTGAGAGTGTCACTCCCCTTCGGATGCAATTTCTGTGTTTCATCGACAATAAGATAGTCCAAGAGATACAATAAACCTGAAGTGAATCATCGGAATCTAAAACTGGACTCACAGAAGAGGTTCAAATCATAGAAAGTTAGAGAGTCAGTCCTCTTGTACTTATGTCGGCATTGTGCCTTTTGAATTTATTTCGGATGCAATTTCTGTGTTTCATCGTCAATAAGAAGGTCCAAGGTATACAGGAAACCTGAAGTGAAGCATCGGAATCTAAAGCTGGACTCACAGGAGAGGTTAAAATCATAGAAAGTGAGAGTCTCAGTCCTCTTTTACTTAAGTCGGCATTGTGCCTTTTGTATTAAATTCGGATGCAATTTCTGTGTTTCGTCGTCAATAAGAACGTCCAAGATATACAGGAAACCTGAAGTGAAGCATCAGAATCTAAAACTCGACTCACAGGAGAGGTTCAAATCATAGAAAGTGAGAGTGTCAGTCCTCTTGTACTTAAGTCGGCATTGTGCCTTTTGTACTAAATTCGGTTGCAATTTCTGAGTTTCATCGTCAATAAGGAGGTCAAAAGTATACAGGAAACCTGAAGTCAAGCATCGGAATCTAAAACTGGACTCACAGGAGAGGGTCAAATTATAGAAAGTTAGAGTGTCAGTCCTCTTGTACTTAAGTCGGCATTGTGCCTTTTGTATTACATTCGGATGCAATTTCTGTGTTTCGTCGTCAATAAGAAGGTCCAAGGTATACAGGAAACCTGAAGTGAAGCATCGGAATCTAAAACTGGACTCACAGGAGAGGATCAAATCATAGAAAGTGAGAGTGTCAGTACTCTTGTACTTAAGTCGGCATTGTGCCTTTTGTATTAAATTCGGTTGCAATTTCTGAGTTTTATCGTCAATAAGGAGGTCCAAGGTATACAGGAAACCTGAAGTGAAGCATCGGAATCTAAAACTGGACTCACAGGAGAGGATCAAATCATAGATAGTGAGAGTGTCAGTCCTCTTGTACTTAAGTCGCCATTGTGCATTTTGTACAAAATTCGAATGCAATTTCTGTGTTTCATCGTCAATAAGAAGATCCAAGGTACACAGTGGACCTGAAGTGAAGCATCGGAATCTAAAACTGGACTCACTGGAGAGGTTCAAGTCACAGAAAGTTAGAGTGTCAGTCCTTTTGTACATAAGTCGTCATTGTGCCTTTTGTATTAAATTCGGATGCAATTTCTGTGTTTCATCGTCAATAAGATGTTCCAAGGGATACGGTAAACCTGAAGTGAAGCATCGGGATCTAAAACTGTACTCACAGGAGAGGTTTAAATCATAGAAAGTTAGAGTGTCGGTCCTCTTGTACTTATGCAGGCATTGTGCCTTTTGAATTTAATTCCGAAGCAATATCTGTGCTTCTTAGTCAATAAGAAGGTCCAAGGTATACAGTAAACCTGAAGTGAAGCATTCGAATCTAAAACTGGGCTTACAGGATAGGTACAAATCATAGAAATTTAGAGTGTCAGTCCTCTTGTACTTAGGTCGGCATTGTGACTTTTGAATTTAATTCCGATGCAATTTCTGTGTTTCATCGTCATTAAGAAGGTCCAAGGTATACAGTGAACCTGAAGTGAAGCATCGGAATCTAAAACTGGCCTCACAGGAGAGGTTCAAATCATAGAAAGTTAGAACGTCTGCCCTCTTGTACTTAAGTCAGCATTGTGCCTCTTGTTTAAATTCGGATGCTATTTCTGTGCTTCATCGTCAGTAAGAAGGTGCAAGTGATACAGCAGACCTGAAGTGAAGCAACGGAATCTAAAACTTGACTCACAGGAGTTGTTCAAATCATAGAAAGTGAGAGTGTCAGTCCTCTTGTACTTAAGTCAGCATTGTGCCTTTTGTATTAAACTCGGATGCAATTTCTGTGTTTCATCGTCAATAAGAACGTCCAAGGTATACACGAAACCTGAAGTCAAGCATCGGAATGTAAAACTGGACTCACAGGAGAGGTTCATATCATAGAAAGTGAGAGTGTCTGTCCTCTTGTACTGAAGTCGGCCTTGTGCGTTTTGTATTAAATTGGGATGCAATTTCTGTGTTTCATCGACAATAAGAAAGTCCAACGGATACAGTAAACCCGAAGTGAATCATCGGAATCTAAAACTGGACTCACAGAAGAGGTTCAAATCATTGAAAGTTAGAGAGTCAGTCCTGTTGTACTTATGTCATTATTGTGCCTTTTGAATTTAATTCGAATACAATTTCTGTGTTTCATCGTCAATAAAGAGGTGCAAGGTATACAGGAAACCTGAAGTGAAGCATTGGAATCTAAAACTGGACTCACAGGAGAGGTTCAAATCATAGAAAGTGAGAGTGTCAGTCCTCTTGTACTTAAGTCGGCGTCGTGCCTTTTGTATTAAATTCGGATGCAATTGCTGTGTTTCATCGTCAATAAGAAAGTCCAAGGGATGCAGTAAACCTGAAGTAAATCATCGGAATCTAAAACTGGACTCACAGAAGAGGTTCAAATCATAGAAAGGTAGAGAGTCAGTCCTCTTGTACTCTTGTCGGCATTGTGTCTTTTGTATAAAAATTCGGATGCAATTTCTGTGTTTCATCGTCAATAAGAAGGTCCAAGTGATACAGTAGACCTGAAGTGAAGCATCGGAACCTAAAACTGGACTCATAGGAGAGGTTGCAATCATAGAAAGTGAGAGTGTCAGTCCTCTTGTACTTAAGTCGGCATTGTGCCTTTTGTATTAAATTCGGATACAATTTCTGTGTTTCATCGTCAATAAGAAGGTCCAAGGGATACAGTAAACCTGAAGTGAAGCATCGGAATCTAAAACTGGACTCACAGGAGAGGTTCAAATCATAGAAAGTGAGAGTGTCAGTCCTCTTGTACTTAAGTCGGCATTGTGAATTTTGTATTAAATTCGGATGCAATTTCTGTGTTTCATCGTCAATAAGAAGGTCCAAGGTATACAGTAAACCTGAAGTGAAGCATCGGAATCTAAAACTGGACTCACAGGGGATGTTCAATTCATAGAAAGTGAAAGTGTCAGTCCTCTTTTCCTTAAGTCGGCATTGTGCCTTTTGTATTAAATTCGTATGCAACTTCTGTGTTTCATCGTCAACAAGAAGGTCCAAGGTATACAGGAAATCTGAAGTGAAGCATCGGAATCTAAAACTGGACTCACAGGAGAGGTTCAAATCATAGAAAGTGAGAGTGTCAGTCCTCATGTACTTATGTCGGCTTTGTGCCTTTTGTATTAAATTCGGATGCGATTTCTGTGTTTCATCGTCAATAAGAAGGTCCAAAGAATACACGAAACCTGAAGTCAAGCATCGGAAACTAAAACTAAACTCACAGGAGAGGTTCAAATCATTGAAATGAGAGTGTCAGTCCTCTTGAACTTAAGTCGGCATTGTGCCTTTTGTTTTAAATTCGGATGCAATTTCTGTGTTTCATCGTCAATATGAAGGTCCAAGGGATACAGTAAACCTGAAGTGAAGCATCGGAATCTAAAACTGGACTCACAGGAGAGGTTCAAATCATAGAGTGTGAGAGCGTCAGTCCTCTTGTACTTAAGTCGGCAATGTGCCGTTTGTATTAAATTCGGATGCAATTTCTGTGTTTCATCGTCAATAAGAAGGTCCAAGGTATACAGTAAACCTGAAGTGAAGCATCGGAATCTAAAACTGGACTCACAGGGGAGGTTCAATTCATAAAAAGTGAAAGTGTCAGTCCTCTTGTACTTAAGTCGGCATTGTGCCTTTTGTATTAAATTCGGATGCAATTGCTGTGTTTCATCGTCAATAAGAAGGTCCAAGGTATACAGGAAACCAGAAGTGAAGCATCAGAATCTAAAACTGGGCTCACAGGAGAGGTTCAAATCATAGAAAGTGAGAGTGTCTATCCTCTCGTACTTAAGTCGGCATTATGCCTTTTGTATTAAATTCGGATGCGATTTCCGTGTTTCATCGTCAATAAGAGGGTCCAAGGGATACAGTAAACCTGAAGTGAAGCTTCGGAATCTAAAACTGGACTCACAGGAGAGGTTCAAATCATAGAAAGGTAGAGTGTCAGTCCTCTTGTACATAAGCCGGCATTGTGATTTTTGAATTTAATTCCGATGCAATTTCTGAGCTTCATCGTCTAAAAGAAGGTCCAACGGATACAGTAAACCTGAAGTAAAAATCGGAATCTAAAACTGGACTCACAGGAGAGGTTCAAATCATAGAAAGTGAGAGTGTCAGTCCTCTTGTACTTAAGTCGGCATTGTGCCTTTTGTATTAAATTCGGATGCAATTGCTGTGTTTCATCGTCAATAAGAAGGTCCATGGTATAAAGGAAACCAGAAGTGAAGCATCGGAATCTAAAACTGGGCTCACAGGAGAGGTTCAAATCATAGAAAGTGAGAGTGTCTATCCTCTCGTACTTAAGTCGGCATTGTGCCTTTTGTTTTAAATTCGGATGCAATTTCTGTGTTTCATCGTCAATAAGAACGTCCATGGTGTACACGAAACCAGAAGTCAAGCATCGGAAACTAAAACTGGACTCACAGGAGAGGTTCAAATCATAGAAAGTGAGAGTGTCAGTACTCTTGTACTTAAGTCGGCATTGTGAATTTTGTATTACCATCAGATACAATTTCTGTGTTTCATCGTCAATAAGAAGGTCCAAGGGATACAGTAAACCTGAAGTGAAGCATCGGAATCTAAAACTGGACTCACAGGAGAGGTTTAACTCATAGAAAGTGAGAGTGTCAGTCCTATTGTTCGTAAGTCGGCATTGTGCCTTTTGTATTAAATTCGGATGCAATTTCTGTGTTTCATCGTCAATAAGAAGGTCCAAGGTATACAGTAAACCTGAAGTGAAGCATCGGAATCTAAAACTGGACTCACAGCAGAGGTTCAAATCATAGAAATGTAGAGTGTCAGTCCTCTTGTACTTAAGCCGGCATTGTGCCTTTTGAATTTAATTCCGATGCAATTTCTGAGCTTCATCGTCAATAGGAAGGTCCAACGGATACAGTAATCCTGAAGTAATAAATCGGAATCTAAAACTGGACTCACAGGAGCGGTTCAAATCATAGAAAGTGAGAGTGTCAGTCCTCTTGTACTTAAGTCGGCATTATGCCTTTTGTATTAAATTCGGATGCAATTTCTGTGTTTCGTCGTCAATAAGAAGGTCCAAGGTATACAGGAAACCTGAAGTGAAGCATAGGAATCTAAAACTGGACTCACAGGAGAGGATCAAATCATAGAAAGTGAGAGTGTCAGTCCTCTTGTACTTAAGTCGGCATTGTGCCTTTTGTATTAAATTCGGTTGCAATTTCTGAGTTTCATCGTCAATAAGGAGGTCCAAGGTATACAGGAAACCTGAAGTGAAGCATCGGGATCTAAAACTGTACTCACAGGAGAGGTTCAAATCATAGAAAGTTAGAGTGTCGGTCCTCTTGTACTTATGCCGGCATTGTGCCTTTTGAATTTAATTCCGAAGCAATATCTGTGCTTCTTAGTCAATAAGAAGGTCCAAGGTATACAGTAAACCTGAAGTGAAGCATTCGAATCTAAAACTGGGCTTACAGGAGGGGTACAAATCATAGAAATTTAGAGTGTCAGTCCTCTTGTACTTAAGTCAGCATTGTGCCTTTTGTATTAAACTCTAATGCAATTTCTGTGTTTCATCGTCAATAAGAACGTCCAAGGTATACACGAAACCTTAAGTCAAACATCGGAATGTAAAACTGGACTCACAGGAGAGGTTCATATCATAGAAAGTGAGAGTGTCTGTCCTCTTGTACTGAAGTCGGCCTTGTGCGTTTTGTATTAAATTGGGATGCAATTTCTGTGTTTCATGGACAATAAGAAAGTCCAACGGATACAGTAAACCTGAAGTGAATCATCGGAATCTAAAACTGGACTCACAGAAGAGGTTCAAGTCATTGAAAGTTAGAGAGTCAGTCCTGTTGTACTTATGTCATTATTGTGCCTTTTGAATTTAATTCGGATACAATTTCTGTGTTTCATCGTCAATAAAGAGGTGCAAGGTATACAGGAAACCTGAAGTGAAGCATTGGAATCTAAAACTGGACTCACAGGAGAGGTTCAAATCATAGAAAGTGAGAATGTCAGTCCTCTTGTACTTAAGTCGGCGTCGTGCCTTTTGTATAAAATTCGGATGCAATTGCTGTGTTTCATCGTCAATAAGAAAGTAAAAGGGATACAGTAAACCTGAAGTAAATCATCGGAATCTAAAACTGGACTCACAGAAGAGGTTCAAATCATAGAAAGGTAGAGAGTCAGTCCTCTTGTACTCTTGTCGGCATTGTGCCTTTTGTATAAAAATTCGGATGCAATTTCTGTGTTTCATCGTCAATAAGAAGGTCCAAGTGATTCAGTAGACCTGAAGTGAAGCATCGGAACCTAAAACTGGACTCATAGGAGAGGTTACAATCATAGAAAGTGAGAGTGTCAGTCCTCTTGTACTTAAGTCGGCATTGTGCCTTTTGTATTAAATTCGGATACAATTTCTGTGTTTCATCGTCAATAAGAAGGTCCAAGGGATACAGTAAACCTGAAGTGAAGCATCGGAATCTAAAACTGGACTCACAGGAGAGGTTCAAATCATAGAAAGTGAGAGTGTCAGTCCTCTTGTACTTAAGTCGGCATTGTGCCTTTTGTATTAAATTCGGATGCAATTTCTGTGTTTCATCGTCAATAAGAAGGTCCAAGGTATACAGTAAACCTGAAGTGAAGCATCGGAATCTAAAACTGGACTCACAGGGGATATTCAATTCATAGAAAGTGAAAGTGTCAGTCCTCTTGTACTTAAGTCGGCATTGTGCCTTTTGTATTAAATTCGGATGCAATTGCTGTGGTTCATCGTCAATAAGAATGTCCAAGGTATACAGGAAACCAGAAGTGAAGCATCGGAATCTAAAACTGGGCTCACAGGAGAGGTTCAAATCATAGAAAGTGAGAGTGTCTATCCTTTCGTACTTAAGTCGGCATTATGCCTTTTGTATTAAATTCGGATGCGATTCCTGTGTTTCATCGTCAATAAGAGGGTCCAAGGGATACAGTAAACATGAAGTGAAGCATCGGAAACTAAAACTGGACTCACAGGAGAGGTTCAAATCATAGAAAGATAGAGTGTCAGTCCTCTTGTACTTAAGTCGGCATTGTGCCTTTTGAATTTAATTCCGATGCAATTTCTGAGCTTCATCGTCAGAAAGAAGGTCCTACGGATACAGTAGACCTGAAGTGAAAAATCGGAAACTGAAGCTGCACTCACAGGAGAGGTTCAAATCATAGAAAGTGAGATTGTCAGTCCTCTTGTACTTAAGTCGGCATTATGCCTTTTGTATTACATTCGGATGCAATTTCTGTGGTTCATCGTCAATAAGAAGGTGCAAGTGATACAGTAGACCTGAAGTGAAGCATCGGAAACTAAAACTTGACTCACAATAGTTGTTCAAATCATAGAAATTGAGAGTGTCAGTCCTCTTGTACTTCAGTCAGCATTGTGCCTTTTTATTAAACTCGGATGCAATTTCTGTGTCTCATCGTCAATAAGAACGTCCAAGGTATACACGAAACCTGAAGTCAAGCATCGGAATCTAAAACTGGACTCACAGGAGAGGTTCAAATCATAGAAAGTGAGAGTGTTATTCCTCTTGTACTTAAGACGGCCTTGTGCCTTTTGTATTAAATTCGGTTGCAATTTCTGTGTTTCATCGTCAATAGGAAAATCCAAAGGATACAGTAAACCTGAAGTGAATCATCGGAATCTAAAATTGGACTCACAGGAGAGCTTCAAATCATAGAAAGTGAGAGTGTCAGTCCTTTTGTACTTGAGTCAGCATTGTGCCTTTTTATTAAACTCGGATGCACTTTCTGTGTCTCATCGTCAATAAGAGCGTCCAAGGTATACACGAAACCTGAAGTCAAGCATCGGAATCTAAAACTGCACTCACAGGAGAGGTTCAAATCATAGAAAGTGAGAGTGTCAGTCCTCTTGTACTTAAGTCGGCCTTGTGCCTTTTGTATTAAATTCTAATGCAATTTCTGTGTTTCATCGGCAATAAGAAAGTCCAAAGGATACAGTGAACCTGAAGTGAATCATCGGAATCTAAAACTGGACCCACAGAAGAAGTACAAATCATAGAAAGTTAGAGAGTCAGTCCTCTTGTACTTATGTCGGCATTGTGCCTTTTGAATTTAATTCGGATACAATTTCTGTGTTTCATCGTCAATAAGAAGGTGCAAGGTATTCAGGAAACCCGAAGTGAAGCTTTGGAATCTAAAACTGGACTCACAGGAGAGGTTCAAATCATAGAAAGTGAGAGTGTCAGTCCTCTTTTCCTTAAGTCGGCATTGTGCCTTTTGTATTAAATTCGTATGCAATTTCTGTGTTTCATCGTCAATAAGAAGGTCCAAGGTATACAGGAAATCTGAAGTGAAGCATCGGAATCTAAAACTGGACTCACAGGAGAGGTTCAAATCATAGAAAGTGAGAGTGTCAGTCCTCATGTACTTATGTCGGCTTTGTGCCTTTTGTATTAAATTCGGATGCGATTTCTGTGTTTCATCGTCAATAAGAAGGTCCAAAGAATACACGAAACCTGAAGTCAAGCATCGGAAACTAAAACTAAACTCACAGGAGAGGTTCAAATCATTGAAATGAGAGTGTCAGTCCTCTTGAACTTAAGTCGGCATTGTGCCTTTTGTTTTAATTCGGATGCAATTTCTGTGTTTCATCGTCAATATGAAGGTCCAAGGGATACAGTAGACCTGAAGTGAAGCATCAGAATCTAAAACTGGACTCACACGAGAGGTTCAAATCATAGAAAGTGAGAGTGTCAGTCCTCTTGTACTTAAGTCGGCATTGTGCTTTTTGTATTAAATTTGGATACAATTTCTGTGATTCATTGTTAATAAGAAGCTCCAAGGGATACAGTAAACCTGAAGTGAAGCATCGGAATCTAAAACTGGACTCACAGGAGACGTTCAAATGATAGAAAGTGAGAGTGTCAGTCCTCTTGTACTTAAGTCAGCATTGTGCCTTTTGTATTACATTCGGATGCAATTTCTGTGGTTCATCGTCAATAAGAAGGTGCAAGTGATACAGTAGACCTGAGGTGAAGCATCGGAATCTAAAACTTTCTCACAGGAGTTGTGCAATTCATAGAAATTGAGAGTGTCAGTCCTCTTGTACTTAAGTCAGCATTGTGCCCTTTTATTAAACTCGGATGCAATTTCTGTATCTCATCGTCAATAAGAACGTTCAAGGTATACACGAAACCTGAAGTCTAGTATCGGAATCTAAAACTGGACTCACAGGAGAGGTTCAAATCATAAAAAGTGAGAGTGTCAGTCCTGTTGTACTTAAGTCGGCCTTGTGCCTTTTGTATTAAACTCGGATGCAATTTCTGTGTTTCATCATCAATAAGAAGGTCCAAGGTATACAGGAAACCTGAAGTGAATCATCGGAATCTAAAACTGGACTCACAGGAGAGGTTCAAATCATAGAAAGTGTGAGTGTCAGTCCTCTTGTACTTAAGTCGGCATTGTGCCTTTTGTATTAAATTCGTATACAATTTCTGTGTTCCATCGTCAATAAGAAGGTCCAAGGGATACAGTAAACCTGAAGTGAAGCATCGGAATCTAAAACTGGACTCACAGGAGAGGTTCAAATCATAGAGTGTGAGAGCGTCAGTCCTCTTGTACTTAAGTCGGCATTGTGCCGTTTGTATTAAATTCGGATGCAATTTCTGTGTTTCATCGTCAATAAGAAGGTCCAAGGTATACAGTAAACCTGAAGTGAAGCATCGGAATCTAAAACTGGACTCACAGGGGAGGTTCAATTCATAGAAAGTGAAAGTGTCAGTCCTCTTGTACTTAAGTCGGCATTGTGCCTTTTGTATTAAATTCGGATGCAATTGCAGTGTTTCATCGTCAATAAGAAGGTCCAAGGTATACAGGAAACCAGAAGTGAAGCATCAGAATCTAAACCTGGGCTCACAGGAGAGGTTCAAATCATAGAAAGTGAGAGTGTCTATCCTCTCGTACTTAAGTCGGCATTATGCCTTTTGTATTAAATTCGGATGCGATTTCCGTGTTTCATCGTCAATAAGAGGGTCCAAGGGATACAGTAAACCTGAAGTGAAGCATCGGAATCTAAAACTGGACTCACAGGAGAGGTTCAAATCATAGAAAGGTAGAGTGTCAGTCCTCTTGTACATAAGCCGGCATTGTGCCTTTTGAATTTAATTCCGATGCAATTTCTGAGCTTCATCGTCTAAAAGAAGGTCCAACGGATACAGTAAACCTGAAGTGAAGCATCGGAATCTAAAACTGGACTCACAGGAGAGGTTTAACTCATAGAAAGTGAGAGTGTCAGTCCTATTGTTCGTAAGTCGGCATTGTGCCTTTTGTATTAAATTCGGATGCAATTTCTGTGTTTCATCGTCAATAAGAAGGTCCAAGGTATACAGTAAACCTGAAGTGAAGCATCGGAATCTAAAACTGGACTCACAGGAGAGGTTCAAATCATAGAAAGTGAGAGTGTCAGTCCTCTTGTACTTAAGTCGGCATTGTGAATTTTGTATTAACATCAGATACAATTTCTGTGTTTCATCGTCAATAAGAAGGTCCAATGGATACAGTAAACCTGAAGTGAAGCATCGGAATCTAAAACTGGACTCACAGGAGAGGTTTAACTCATAGAAAGTGAGAGTGTCAGTCCTATTGTTCGTAAGTCGGCATTGTGCCTTTTGTATTAAATTCGGATGCAATTTCTGTGTTTCATCGTCAATAAGAAGGTCCAAGTGATTCAGTAGACCTGAAATGAAGCATCGGAACCTAAAACTGGACTCATAGGAGAGGTTACAATCATAGAAAGTGAGAGTGTCCGTCCTCTTGTACTTAAGTCGGCATTGTGCCTTTTGTATTAAATTCGGATACAATTTCTGTGTTTCATCGTCAATAAGAAGGTCCAAGGGATACAGTAAACCTGAAGTGAAGCATCGGAATCTAAAACTGGACTCACAGGAGAGGTTCAAATCATAGAAAGTGAGAGTGTCAGTCCTCTTGTACTTAAGTCGGCATTGTGCCTTTTGTATTAAATTCGGATGCAATTTCTGTGTTTCATCGTCAATAAGAAGGTCCAAGGTATACAGTAAACCTGAAGTGAAGCATCGGAATCTAAAACTGGACTCACAGGGGATGTTCAATTCATAGAAAGTGAAAGTGTCAGTCCTCTTGTACTTAAGTCGGCATTGTGCCTTTTGTATTAAATTCGGATGCAATTGCTGTGGTTCATCGTCAATAAGAATGTCCAAGGTATACAGGAAACCAGAAGTGAAGCATCGGAATCTAAAACTGGGCTCACAGGAGAGGTTCAAATCATAGAAAGTGAGAGTGTCTATCCTTTCGTACTTAAGTCGGCATTATGCCTTTTGTATTAAATTCGGATGCGATTCCTGTGTTTCATCGTCAATAAGAGGGTCCAAGGGATACAGTAAACATGAAGTGAAGCATCAGAAACTAAAACTGGACTCACAGGAGAGGTTCAAATCATAGAAAGATAGAGTGTCAGTCCTCTTGTACTTAAGTCGGCATTGTGCCTTTTGAATTTAATTCCGATGCAATTTCTGAGCTTCATCGTCAGAAAGAAGGTCCTACGGATACAGTAGACCTGAAGTGAAAAATCGGAAACTGAAGCTGCACTCACAGGAGAGGTTCAAATCATAGAAAGTGAGATTGTCAGTCCTCTTGTACTTAAGTCGGCATTATGCCTTTTGTATTACATTCGGATGCAATTTCTGTGGTTCATCGTCAATAAGAAGGTGCAAGTGATACAGTAGACCTGAAGTGAAGCATCGGAATCTAAAACTTGACTCACAATAGTTGTTCAAATCATAGAAATTGAGAGTGTCAGTCCTCTTGTACTTCAGTCAGCATTGTGCCTTTTTATTAAACTCGGATGCAATTTCTGTGTCTCATCGTCAATAAGAACGTCCAAGGTATACACGAAACCTGAAGTTAAGCATCGGAATCTAAAACTGGACTCACAGGAGAGGTTCAAATCATAGAAAGTGAGAGTGTTATTAGTCTTGTACTTAAGACGGCCTTGTGCCTTTTGTATTAAATTCGGTTGCAATTTTTGTGTTTCATCGACAATAGGAAAATCCAAGGGATACAGTAAACCTGAAGTGAATCATCGGAATCTAAAATTGGACTCACAGGAGAGTTTCAAATCATAGAAAGTGAGAGTGTCAGTCCTTTTGTACTTAAGTCAGCATTGTGCCTTTTTATTAAACTCGGATGCACTTTCTGTGTCTCATCGTCAATAAGAGCGTCCAAGGTATACACGAAACCTGAAGTCAAGCATCGGAATCTAAAACTGCACTCACAGGAGAGGTTCAAATCATAGAAAGTGAGAGTGTCAGTCCTCTTGTACTTAAGTCGGCCTTGTGCCTTTTGTATTAAATTCTAATGCAATTTCTGTGTTTCATCGGCAATAAGAAAGTCCAAAACATACAGTGAACCTGAAGTGAATCATCGGAATCTAAAACTGGACCCACAGAAGAAGTACAAATCATAGAAAGTTATAGAGTCAGTCCTCTTGTACTTATGTCGGCATTGTGCCTTTTGAATTTAATTCGGATACAATTTCTGTGTTTCAACGTCAATAAGAAAGTGCAAGGTATTCAGGAAACCTGAAGTGAAGCTTTGGAATCTAAAACTGGACTCACAGGAGAGGTTCAAATCATAGAAAGTGAGAGTGTCAGTCCTCTTTTCCTTAAGTCGGCATTGTGCCTTTTGTATTAAATTCGTATGCAATTTCTGTGTTTCATCGTCAATAAGAAGGTCCAAGGTATACAGGAAATCTGAAGTGAAGCATCGGAATCTAAAACTGGACTCACAGGAGAGGTTCAAATCATAGAAAGTGTGAGTGTCAGTCCTCATGTACTTATGTCGGCTTTGTGCCTTTTGTATTAAATTCGGATGCGATTTCTGTGTTTCATCGTCAATAAGAAGGTCCAAAGAATACACGAAACCTGAAGTCAAGCATCGGAAACTAAAACTAAACTCACAGGAGTGGTTCAAATCATTGAAATGAGAGTGTCAGTCCTCTTGAACTTAAGTCGGCATTGTGCCTTTTGTTTTAAATTCGGATGCAATTTCTGTGTTTCATCGTCAATATGAAGGTCCAAGGGATACAGTAGACCTGAAGTGAAGCATCAGAATCTAAAACTGGACTCACACGAGAGGTTCAAATCATAGAAAGTGAGAGTGTCAGTCCTCTTGTACTTAAGTCGGCATTGTGCTTTTTGTATTAAATTTGGATACAATTTCTGTGATTCATTGTTAATAAGAAGCTCCAAGGGATACAGTAAACTTGAAGTGAAGCATCGGAATCTAAAACTGGACTCACAGGAGACGTTCAAATGATAGAAAGTGAGAGTGTCAGTCCTCTTGTACTTAAGTCGGCATTGTGCCTTTTGTATTACATTCGGATGCAATTTCTGTGGTTCATCGTCAATAAGAAGGTGCAAGTGATACAGTAGACCTGAGGTGAAGCATCGGAATCTAAAACTTTCTCACAGGAGTTGTGCAATTCATAGAAATTGAGAGTGTCAGTCCTCTTGTACTTAAGTCAGCATTGTGCCCTTTTATTAAACTCGGATGCAATTTCTGTATCTCATCGTCAATAAGAACGTTCAAGGTATACACGAAACCTGAAGTCTAGTATCGGAATCTAAAACTGGACTCACAGGAGAGGTTCAAATCATAAAAAGTGAGAGTGTCAGTCCTGTTGTACTTAAGTCGGCCTTGTGCCTTTTGTATTAAACTCGGATGCAATTTCTGTGTTTCATCGTCAATAAGAAGGTCCAAGGTATACAGGAAACCTGAAGTGAATCATCGGAATCTAAAACTGGACTCACAGGAGAGGTTCAAATCATAGAAAGTGTGAGTGTCAGTCCTCTTGTACTTAAGTCGGCATTGTGCCTTTTGTATTAAATTCGTATACAATTTCTGTGTTCCATCGTCAATAAGAAGGTCCAAGGGATACAGTAAGCCTGAAGTGAAGCATCGGAATCTAAAACTGGACTCACAGGAGAGGTTCAAATCATAGAGTGTGAGAGCGTCAGTCCTCTTGTACTTAAGTCGGCATTGTGGAGTTTGTATTAAATTCGGATGCAATTTCTGTGTTTCATCGTCAATAAGAAGGTCCAAGGTATACAGTAAACCTGAAGTGAAGCATCGGAATCTAAAACTGGACTAACAGGAGAGGTTCAAATCATAGAAATGTAGAGTGTCAGTCCTCTTGTACTTAAGCCGGCATTGTGCCTTTTGAATTTAATTCCGATGCAATTTCTGAGCTTCATCGTCTAAAAGAAGGTCCAACGGATACAGTAAACCTGAAGTGAAGCATCGGAATCTAAAACTGGACTCACAGGAGAGGTTTAACTCATAGAAAGTGAGAGTGTCAGTCCTATTGTTCGTAAGTCGGCATTGTGCCTTTTGTATTAAATTCGGATGCAATTTCTGTGTTTCATCGTCAATAAGAAGGTCCAAGGTATACAGTAAACCTGAAGTGAAGCATCGGAATCTAAAACTGGACTCACAGGAGAGGTTCAAATCATAGAAAGTGAGAGTGTCAGTCCTCTTGTACTTAGGTCGGCATTGTGAATTTTGTATTAACATCAGATACAATTTCTGTGTTTCATCGTCAATAAGAAGGTCCAATGGATACAGTAAACCTGAAGTGAAGCATCGGAATCTAAAACTGGACTCAAAGGAGAGGTTTAACTCATAGAAAGTGAGAGTGTCAGTCCTATTGTTCGTAAGTCGGCATTGTGCCTTTTGTATTAAATTCGGATGCAATTTCTGTGTTTCATCGTCAATAAGAAGGTCCAAGGTATACAGTAAACCTGAAGTGAAGCATCGGAATCTAAAACTGGACTCACAGGGGAGGTTCAATTCATAGAGTGTGAGAGCGTCAGTCCTCTTGTACTTAAGTCGGCATTGTGGAGTTTGTATTAAATTCGGATGCAATTTCTGTGTTTCATCGTCAATAAGAAGGTCCAAGGTATACAGTAAACCTGAAGTGAAGCATCGGAATCTAAAACTGGACTAACAGGAGAGGTTCAAATCATAGAAAGTGAGAGTGTCAGTCCTCTTGTACTTAAGCCGGCATTGTGCCTTTTGAATTTAATTCCGATGCAATTTCTGAGCTTCATCGTCAATAGGAAGGTCCAACGGATACAGTAAACCTGAAGTAAAAAATCGGAATCTAAAACTGGACTCACAGGAGCGGTTCAAATCATAGAAAGTGAGAGTGTCAGTCCTCTTGTACTTAAGTCGGCATTATGCCTTTTGTATTAAATTCGGATGCAATTTCTGTGTTTCATCGTCATTAAGAAGGTCCAAGGTATACAGTAAACCTGAAGTGAAGCATCGGAATCTAAAACTGGACTCACAGGGGAGGTTCAATTCATAGAAAGTGAAAGTGTCAGTCCTCTTGTACTTAAGTCGGCATTGTGCCTTTTGTATTAAATTCGGATGCAATTGCTGTGTTTCATCGTCAATATGAAGGTCCATGGTATACAGTAAACCTGAAGTGAAGCATCGGAATCTAAAACTGGACTCACAGGAGACGTTCAAATCATAGAAAGGTAGAGTGTCAGTCCTCTTGTACTTAAGTCGGCATTGTGCATTTTGAATTTAATTCCGATGCAATTTCTCTGTTTCATCGTCAATAAGAACGTCCAAGGTATACACGAAACCTGAAGTCAAGCATCGGAATCTGAAACTGGACTCACAGGAGGTGTTCAAATCATAGAAAGTGAGAGTGTCAGTCCTCTTGTACTTAAGTCGGCATTGCGCCTTTTGTATTAAATTCGGATGCAATTTCTGTGTTTCATCGTCAATAAGAAAGTCCAAGGGATAAGGTAAACCTGAAGTGAATCATCGGAATCTAAAACTGGACCCACAGAAGAAGTACAAATCATAGAAAGTTAGAGAGTCAGTCCTCTTGTACTTATGTCGGCATTGTGCCTTTTGAATATAATTCGGGTACAATTACTGTGTTTCATCGTCAATAAAAAGGTGCAAGGTATTCAGGAAACCTGAAGTGAAGCTTTGGAATCTAAAACTGGACTCACAGGAGAGGTTCAAATCATAGAAAGTGAGAGTGTCAGTCCTCTTTTCCTTAAGTCGGCATTGTGCCTTTTGTATTAAATTCGTATGCAATTTCTGTGTTTCATAGTCAATAAGAAGGTCCAAGGTATACAGGAAATCTGAAGTGAAGCATCGGAATCTAAAACTGGACTCACAGGAGAGGTTCAAATCATAGAAAGTGAGAGTGTCAGTCCTCATGTACTTATGTCGGCTTTGTGCCTTTTGTATTAAATTCGGATGCGATTTCTGTGTTTCATCGTCAATAAGAAGGTCCAAAGAATACACGAAACCTGAAGTCAAGCATCGGAAACTAAAACTAAACTCACAGGAGAGGTTCAAATCATTGAAATGAGAGTGTCAGTCCTCTTGAACTTAAGTCGGCATTGTGCCTTTTGTTTTAAATTCGGATGCAATTTCTGTGTTTCATCGCCAATATGAAGGTCCAAGGGATACAGTAGACCTGAAGTGAAGCATCAGAATCTAAAACTGGACTCACACGAGAGGTTCAAATAATAGAAAGTGAGAGTGTCAGTCCTCTTGTACTTAAGTCGGCATTGTGCTTTTTGTATTAAATTTGGATACAATTTCTGTGATTCATTGTTAATAAGAAGCTCCAAGGGATACAGTAAACCTGAAGTGAAGCATCGGAATCTAAAACTGGACTCACAGGAGACGTTCAAATGATAGAAAGTGAGAGTGTCAGTCCTCTTGTACTTAAGTCGGCATTGTGCCTTTTGTATTACATTCGGATGCAATTTCTGTGGTTCATCGTCAATAAGAAGGTGCAAGTGATACAGTAGACCTGAGGTGAAGCATCGGAATCTAAAACTTTCTCACAGGAGTTGTGCAATTCATAGAAATTGAGAGTGTCAGTCCTCTTGTACTTAAGTCAGCATTGTGCCCTTTTATTAAACTCGGATGCAATTTCTGTATCTCATCGTCAATAAGAACGTTCAAGGTATACACGAAACCTGATGTCTAGTATCGGAATCTAAAACTGGACTCACAGGAGAGGTTCAAATCATAAAAAGTGAGAGTGTCAGTCCTGTTGTACTTAAGTCGGCCTTGTGCCTTTTGTATTAAACTCGGATGCAATTTCTGTGTTTCATCGTCAATAAGAAGGTCCAAGGTATACAGGAAACCTGAAGTGAATCATCGGAATCTAAAACTGGACTCACAGGAGAGGTTCAAATCATAGAAAGTGTGAGTGTCAGTCCTCTTGTACTTAAGTCGGCATTGTGCCTTTTGTATTAAATTCGTATACAATTTCTGTGTTCCATCGTCAATAAGAAGGTCCAAGGGATACAGTAAACCTGAAGTGAAGCATCGGAATCTAAAACTGGACTCACAGGAGAGGTTCAAATCATAGAGTGTGAGAGCGTCAGTCCTCTTGTACTTAAGTCGGCATTGTGCCGTTTGTATTAAATTCGGATGCAATTTCTGTGTTTCATCGTCAATAAGAAGGTCCAAGGTATACAGTAAACCTGAAGTGAAGCATCGGAATCTAAAACTGGACTCACAGGAGAGGTTCAAATCATAGAAATGTAGAGTGTCAGTCCTCTTGTACTTAAGCCGGCATTGTGCCTTTTGAATTTAATTCCGATGCAATTTCTGAGCTTCATCGTCTAAAAGAAGGTCCAACGGATACAGTAAACCTGAAGTGAAGCATCGGAATCTAAAACTGGACTCACAGGAGAGGTTTAACTCATAGAAAGTGAGAGTGTCAGTCCTATTGTTCGTAAGTCGGCATTGTGCCTTTTGTATTAAATTCGGATGCAATTTCTGTGTTTCATCGTCAATAAGAAGGTCCAAGGTATACAGTAAACCTGAAGTGAAGCATCGGAATCTAAAACTGGACTCACAGGAGAGGTTCAAATCATTGAAAGTGAGAGTGTCAGTCCTCTTGTACTTAAGTCGGCATTGTGAATTTTGTATTAACATCAGATACAATTTCTGTGTTTCATCGTCAATAAGAAGGTCCAATGGATACAGTAAACCTGAAGTGAAGCATCGGAATCTAAAACTGGACTCAAAGGAGAGGTTTAACTCATAGAAAGTGAGAGTGTCAGTCCTATTGTTCGTAAGTCGGCATTGTGCCTTTTGTATTAAATTCGGATGCAATTTCTGTGTTTCATCGTCAATAAGAAGGTCCAAGGTATACAGTAAACCTGAAGTGAAGCATCGGAATCTAAAACTGGACTCACAGGAGAGGTTCAAATCATAGAAATGTAGAGTGTCAGTCCTCTTGTACTTAAGCCGGCATTGTGCCTTTTGAATTTAATTCCGATGCAATTTCTGAGCTTCATCGTCAATAGGAAGGTCCAACGGATACAGTAAACCTGAAGTAAAAAATCGGAATCTAAAACTGGACTCACAGGAGCGGTTCAAATCATAGAAAGTGAGAGTGTCAGTCCTCTTGTACTTAAGTCGGCATTATGCCTTTTGTATTAAATTCGGATGCAATTTCTGTGTTTCATCGTCATTAAGAAGGTCCAAGGTATACAGTAAACCTGAAGTGAAGCATCGGAATCTAAAACTGGACTCACAGGGGAGGTTCAATTCATAGAAAGTGAAAGTGTCAGTCCTCTTGTACTTAAGTCGGCATTGTGCCTTTTGTATTAAATTCGGATGCAATTGCTGTGTTTCATCGTCAATAAGAAAGTCCAAGGGATAAGGTAAACCTGAAGTGAATCATCGGAATCTAAAACTACACTCACAGAAGAGGTTCAAATCATAGAAAAATAGACAGTCAGTCCTCTTGTACTTATGTCGCCATTGTGCCTTTTGAATTTAATTCGGATGCAATTTCTGTGTTTCATCGTCAATAACAAGGTCCAAGGTATACAGTAAACCTGAAGTGAGGCATCGGAATCTAATACTGGACTCACAGGAGAGGTTCAAATCATAGAAAGGGAGAGTGTCAGTCCTGTTGTACTTAAGTCGGCATTGTGAATTTTGTATTAAATTCGGATACAATTTCTGTGTTTCATCGTCAATAAGAAGGTCCAAGGGATACAGTAAACCAGAAGTGAAGCATCGGAATTTAAAACTGGACTCACAGGAGAGGTTCAAATCATAGAAAGTGAGAGTGTCAGTCCTCTTGTACTTAAGCCGGCATTGTGCCTTTTGAATTTAATTCCGATGCAATTTCTGAGCTTCATCGTCAAAAGGAAGGTCCAACGGATACAGTAAACCTGAAGTAAAAAATCGGAATCTAAAACTGGACTCACAGGAGCGGTTCAAATCATAGAAAGTGAGAGTGTCAGTCCTCTTGTACTTAAGTCGGCATTATGCCTTTTGTATTAAATTCGGATGCAATTTCTGTGTTTCATCGTCATTAAGAAGGTCCAAGGTATACAGTAAACCTGAAGTGAAGCATCGGAAGCTAAAAATGGACTCACAGGGGAGGTTCAATTCATAGAAAGTGAAAGTGTCAGTCCTCTTGTACTTATGTCGGCATTGTGCCTTTTGAATATAATTCGGGTACAATTACTGTGTTTCATCGTCAATAAAAAGGTGCAAGGTATTCAGGAAACCTGAAGTGAAGCTTTGGAATCTAAAACTGGACTCACAGGAGAGGTTCAAATCATAGAAAGTGAGAGTGTCAGTCCTCTTTTCCTTAAGTCGGCATTGTGCCTTTTGTATTAAATTCGTATGCAATTTCTGTGTTTCATAGTCAATAAGAAGGTCCAAGGTATACAGGAAATCTGAAGTGAAGCATCGGAATCTAAAACTGGACTCACAGGAGAGGTTCAAATCATAGAAAGTGAGAGTGTCAGTCCTCATGTACTTATGTCGGCTTTGTGCCTTTTGTATTAAATTCGGATGCGATTTCTGTGTTTCATCGTCAATAAGAAGGTCCAAAGAATACACGAAACCTGAAGTCAAGCATCGGAAACTAAAACTAAACTCACAGGAGAGGTTCAAATCATTGAAATGAGAGTGTCAGTCCTCTTGAACTTAAGTCGGCATTGTGCCTTTTGTTTTAAATTCGGATGCAATTTCTGTGTTTCATCGCCAATATGAAGGTCCAAGGGATACAGTAGACCTGAAGTGAAGCATCAGAATCTAAAACTGGACTCACACGAGAGGTTCAAATAATAGAAAGTGAGAGTGTCAGTCCTCTTGTACTTAAGTCGGCATTGTGCTTTTTGTATTAAATTTGGATACAATTTCTGTGATTCATTGTTAATAAGAAGCTCCAAGGGATACAGTAAACCTGAAGTGAAGCATCGGAATCTAAAACTGGACTCACAGGAGACGTTCAAATGATAGAAAGTGAGAGTGTCAGTCCTCTTGTACTTAAGTCGGCATTGTGCCTTTTGTATTACATTCGGATGCAATTTCTGTGGTTCATCGTCAATAAGAAGGTGCAAGTGATACAGTAGACCTGAGGTGAAGCATCGGAATCTAAAACTTTCTCACAGGAGTTGTGCAATTCATAGAAATTGAGAGTGTCAGTCCTCTTGTACTTAAGTCAGCATTGTGCCCTTTTATTAAACTCGGATGCAATTTCTGTATCTCATCGTCAATAAGAACGTTCAAGGTATACACGAAACCTGATGTCTAGTATCGGAATCTAAAACTGGACTCACAGGAGAGGTTCAAATCATAAAAAGTGAGAGTGTCAGTCCTGTTGTACTTAAGTCGGCCTTGTGCCTTTTGTATTAAACTCGGATGCAATTTCTGTGTTTCATCGTCAATAAGAAGGTCCAAGGTATACAGGAAACCTGAAGTGAATCATCGGAATCTAAAACTGGACTCACAGGAGAGGTTCAAATCATAGAAAGTGTGAGTGTCAGTCCTCTTGTACTTAAGTCGGCATTGTGCCTTTTGTATTAAATTCGTATACAATTTCTGTGTTCCATCGTCAATAAGAAGGTCCAAGGGATACAGTAAACCTGAAGTGAAGCATCGGAATCTAAAACTGGACTCACAGGAGAGGTTCAAATCATAGAGTGTGAGAGCGTCAGTCCTCTTGTACTTAAGTCGGCATTGTGCCGTTTGTATTAAATTCGGATGCAATTTCTGTGTTTCATCGTCAATAAGAAGGTCCAAGGTATACAGTAAACCTGAAGTGAAGCATCGGAATCTAAAACTGGACTCACAGGAGAGGTTCAAATCATAGAAATGTAGAGTGTCAGTCCTCTTGTACTTAAGCCGGCATTGTGCCTTTTGAATTTAATTCCGATGCAATTTCTGAGCTTCATCGTCTAAAAGAAGGTCCAACGGATACAGTAAACCTGAAGTGAAGCATCGGAATCTAAAACTGGACTCACAGGAGAGGTTTAACTCATAGAAAGTGAGAGTGTCAGTCCTATTGTTCGTAAGTCGGCATTGTGCCTTTTGTATTAAATTCGGATGCAATTTCTGTGTTTCATCGTCAATAAGAAGGTCCAAGGTATACAGTAAACCTGAAGTGAAGCATCGGAATCTAAAACTGGACTCACAGGAGAGGTTCAAATCATTGAAAGTGAGAGTGTCAGTCCTCTTGTACTTAAGTCGGCATTGTGAATTTTGTATTAACATCAGATACAATTTCTGTGTTTCATCGTCAATAAGAAGGTCCAATGGATACAGTAAACCTGAAGTGAAGCATCGGAATCTAAAACTGGACTCAAAGGAGAGGTTTAACTCATAGAAAGTGAGAGTGTCAGTCCTATTGTTCGTAAGTCGGCATTGTGCCTTTTGTATTAAATTCGGATGCAATTTCTGTGTTTCATCGTCAATAAGAAGGTCCAAGGTATACAGTAAACCTGAAGTGAAGCATCGGAATCTAAAACTGGACTCACAGGAGAGGTTCAAATCATAGAAATGTAGAGTGTCAGTCCTCTTGTACTTAAGCCGGCATTGTGCCTTTTGAATTTAATTCCGATGCAATTTCTGAGCTTCATCGTCAATAGGAAGGTCCAACGGATACAGTAAACCTGAAGTAAAAAATCGGAATCTAAAACTGGACTCACAGGAGCGGTTCAAATCATAGAAAGTGAGAGTGTCAGTCCTCTTGTACTTAAGTCGGCATTATGCCTTTTGTATTAAATTCGGATGCAATTTCTGTGTTTCATCGTCATTAAGAAGGTCCAAGGTATACAGTAAACCTGAAGTGAAGCATCGGAATCTAAAACTGGACTCACAGGGGAGGTTCAATTCATAGAAAGTGAAAGTGTCAGTCCTCTTGTACTTAAGTCGGCATTGTGCCTTTTGTATTAAATTCGGATGCAATTGCTGTGTTTCATCGTCAATAAGAAAGTCCAAGGGATAAGGTAAACCTGAAGTGAATCATCGGAATCTAAAACTACACTCACAGAAGAGGTTCAAATCATAGAAAAATAGACAGTCAGTCCTCTTGTACTTATGTCGCCATTGTGCCTTTTGAATTTAATTCGGATGCAATTTCTGTGTTTCATCGTCAATAACAAGGTCCAAGGTATACAGTAAACCTGAAGTGAGGCATCGGAATCTAATACTGGACTCACAGGAGAGGTTCAAATCATAGAAAGGGAGAGTGTCAGTCCTGTTGTACTTAAGTCGGCATTGTGAATTTTGTATTAAATTCGGATACAATTTCTGTGTTTCATCGTCAATAAGAAGGTCCAAGGGATACAGTAAACCAGAAGTGAAGCATCGGAATTTAAAACTGGACTCACAGGAGAGGTTCAAATCATAGAGAGTGAGAGTGTCAGTCCTCTTGTACTTAAGCCGGCATTGTGCCTTTTGAATTTAATTCCGATGCAATTTCTGAGCTTCATCGTCAAAAGGAAGGTCCAACGGATACAGTAAACCTGAAGTAAAAAATCGGAATCTAAAACTGGACTCACAGGAGCGGTTCAAATCATAGAAAGTGAGAGTGTCAGTCCTCTTGTACTTAAGTCGGCATTATGCCTTTTGTATTAAATTCGGATGCAATTTCTGTGTTTCATCGTCATTAAGAAGGTCCAAGGTATACAGTAAACCTGAAGTGAAGCATCGGAAGCTAAAAATGGACTCACAGGGGAGGTTCAATTCATAGAAAGTGAAAGTGTCAGTCCTCTTGTACTTAAGTCGGCATTGTGCCTTTTGTATTAAATTCGGATGCAATTGCTGTGTTTCATCGTCAATATGAAGGTCCATGGTATACAGTAAACCTGAAGTGAAGCATCGGAATCTAAAACTGGACTCACAGGAGACGTTCAAATCATAGAAAGGTAGAGTGTCAGTCCTCTTGTACTTAAGTCGGCATTGTGCATTTTGAATTTAATTCCGATGCAATTTCTCTGTTTCATCGTCAATAAGAACGTCCAAGGTATACACGAAACCTGAAGTCAAGCATCGGAATCTGAAACTGGACTCACAGGAGGTGTTCAAATCATAGAAAGTGAGAGTGTCAGTCCTCTTGTACTTAAGTCGGCATTGCGCCTTTTGTATTAAATTCGGATGCAATTTCTGTGTTTCATCGTCAATAAGAAAGTCCAAGGGATAAGGTAAACCTGAAGTGAATCATCGGAATCTAAAACTACACTCACAGAACAGGTTCAAATCATAGAAAAATAGAGAGTCAGTCCTCTTGTACTTATGTCGGCATTGTGCCTTTTGAATGTAATTCGGATTTAATTTCTGTGTTTCATCGCCAATAAGAAGGTGCAAGGTATACAGGATACCTGAGGTGAAGCATCGGAATCTAAAACTGGACTCACAGGAGAGGTTCAAGTCATAGAAAGTGAGAGTGTCGGTCCTCTTTTCCTTAAGTCGGCATTGTGCCTTTTGTATTAAATTCGGATGCAATTTCTGTGTTTCATCGTCAATAAGAAGGTCCAAGGTAAACAGGAAACCTGCAGTGAAGCATCGGAATCTAAAACTGGACTCACAGGAGAGGTTCAAATCATAGAAAGTGAGAGTGTCAGTCCTCTTTTCCATAAGTCGGCATTGTGCCTTTTGTATAAAATTCGGATGCAATATCTGTGTTTCATCGTCAATAAGAAGGTCCAAGGGATACAGTAGACCTGAAGTGAAGCATCGGAATCTAAAACTGGACTCATAGGAGAGGTTCAAATCATAGAAAGTGAGAGTGTCAGTCCTCTTGTACTAGTTCGGCATTGTGCCTTTTGTATTAAATTCGGATGCAATTTCTGTGTTTCATCGTCAATAAGAAGGTCCAAGGTATACAGTAAACCTGAAGTGAAGCATCGGAATCTAAAACTGGACTCACAGATGAGGTTCAATTCATAGAAAGTGAAAGTGTCAGTCCTCTTGTACTTAAGTCGGCATTGTGCCATTTGTATTAAATTCGGTTGCAATTGCTTTGTTTCATCGTCAATAAGAATGTCCAAGGTATACAGGAAACCAGAAGTGAAGCATCGGAATCTAAAACAGGGCTCACAGGAGAGGTTCAAATCTTAGAAAGTGAGAGTGTCTATCCTTTCGTACTTACGTCGGCATTATGCCTTTTGTATTAAATTCGGATGCAATTTCTGTGTTTCATCGACAATAATAAAGTCCAAGGGGTACAGTAAACCTGAAGTGAATCATCGCAATCTAAAACTGGACACACAGAAGAGGTTCAAACCATAGAAAGTTAGAGAGTCAGTCCTCTTGTACGTATGTCGGCAATGTGCCTTTTGAATTTAATTCGGATACAATTTCTGTGTTTCATCGTCAATAAGAACGTCCAAGGTATAGACGAAACCTGAAGTCAAGCATCGGAATCTGAAGCTGGACTCACAGGAGGTGTTCAAATCATAGATAGTGAGAGTGGCAGTCCTGTTGTACTTAAGTTGGCATTGTGCCTTTTGTATTAAATTCGGATGCAATTTCTGTGTTTCATCGTCAATAAAACCGTCCAAGTTGTACACGAAACCTGAAGTCAAGCATCGGAATCTAAAACTGGACTCACAGGAGAGGTTCAAATTATAGAAAGTAAGAGTGTCAGTCCTCTTGTACTTAAGTCGGCATTGTGCTTTTTGTATTAAATTCGGATGCAATTTCTGTGTTTCATCGTCAATAAGAAGGTCCAAGGGATACAGTAAACCTGAAGTGAATCATCGGAATCTAAAACTGGACTCACAGAAGAGGTTCAAATCATAGAAAGTTTGAGAGTCAGTCCTCTTGTACTTATGTCGGCACTGTGCCTTTTGAATTTAATTCGGATGCAATTTCGGTGTTTCATCGTCAATAAGAAGGTCCAAGGTATACAGTAGACCTGAAGTAAAGCATCGGAATCTAAAACTGGACCCACAGGTGAGGTTCAATTCATAGAAAGTGAAAGTGTCAGTCCTCTTGTACTTAAGTCGGCATTGTGCCTTTTGTATTAAATTCGGATGCAATTGCTGTGTTTCATCGTCAATAAGAAGGTCCAAGGTATACAGGAAACCAGAAGTGAAGCATCGGAATCTAAAACTGGACTCACAGGAGAGGTTCAAATCATAGAATGTGTGAGTGTCACTCCTCTTGTACTTAAGTCGGCATTGTGCCTTTTGTATTAAATTCGGATACAATTTCTGTGTTTCATTTTCAACAAGAAGGTCCAAGGGATACAGTAAACCTGAAGTGAAGCATCGGAATCTAAAACTGGACTCACAGGAGAGGTTCAAATCATAGAAAGTGAGAGTGTCAGTCCTCTTGTACTTAAGTCGGCATTGTGCCGTTTGTATTAAATTCGAATGCAATTTCTGTGTTTCATCGTTAATAAGGAGGTCCCAGGTATACAGTAAACCTGAAGTGAAGCATCGGCATCTAAAGCTGGACTCACAGGGGAGGTTCAATTCTTAGGAAGTGAAAGTGTCAGTCCTCATGTACTTAAGTCGGCATTGTGCCTTTTGTATTAAATTCGGATGCAATTGCTGTGTTTCATCGTCAATAAGAAAGTCCAAGGGATACAGTGAACCTGAAGTGAATCATCGGAAACTAAATCTGGACTCACAGAAGAGGTTCAAATCAAAGAAAGTTAGAGAGTCAGTCCTCTTGTACTTATGTCGGCATTGTGCCTTTCGAATTTAATTCGGATGCAATTTCTGTGTTTCATCGTCAATAAGAAGGTCCAAGGGATACAGGAAACCTGAATTGAAGCATCGGAATCTAAAACTGGACTCACAGGAGAGGTTCAAATCATAGAAAGTGTGAGTGTCAGTCCTCTTTTCCTTGAATCGGCATTGTGTCTTTAGTATTAAATTCGGATGCAATGTCTGTGTTTCATGGTCAATAAGAAGATCCAAGGGATACAGTAGACCTGAAATGAAGCATCAGAATCTAAAACTGGACTCACAGGAGAGGTTCAAATCATAGAAAGTGAGAGTGTCAGTCCTCTTGTACTTAAGTCGGCATTGTGCCTTTTGTATTAAATTCGGATGCAATTTCTGTGTTTCATCGTCAATAAGAGGGTCCAAGGTATACAGTAAACCGGAAGTGAAGCATCTGAATCTAAAACTTGACTCACAGGAGAGGCTCAAATCATAGAAAGTAGGATTGTCAGTCCTCTTGTTTTTAAGTCGGCATTGTGTCTTTTGTATTAAATTCGGATGCAATTGGTGTGTTTCATCGTCAATAAGAAGGTCCAAGGTATACAGGAAACCAGAAGTGAAGCATCAGAATCTAAAACAGGGCTCACAGGAGAGGTTCAAAACATAGAAAGTGAGAGTGTCTATCCTCTCGTACTTAAGTCGGCATTATGCCTTTTGTATTAAATTCGGATGCGATTTCTGTGTTTCATCGTCAATAAGAGGGTCCAAGGGATACAGTAAACCTGAAGTGACGCATCGAAATCTAAAACTGGACTCACAGGAGAGGTTCAAATCATAGAAAGTTAGAGTGTCAGTACTCTTGTACTTAAGTCGGCATTGTGCCTTTTGAATTTAATTCGGATGCAATTTCTGTGTCTCATCGTCAATAAGAAGGTCCAAGGTATACAGTAAACCTGAAGTGAAGCATCGGAATCTAAAACTGGACTCACAGGAGAGGTTCAAATCATAGAAAGAGAGAGTGTCAGTCCTCTTGTACTTAAGTAGGCATTGTGCCTTTTGTATTAAATTCGGATGCAATTTCTGTGTTTCATCGTCAATAAGATGGACCAAGGTATACAGTAAACCTGAAGTAAAGCATCGGAATCTAAAACTGGACTCACAGGGGAGGTTCAATTCACTGAAAGTGAAAGTGTCAGTCCTCTTGTACTTAAGTCGGCATTGTGCCTTTTGTATTAAATTCGGATGCAATTGCTGTGTGTCATCGTCAATAAGAAAGTCCAAGGGATACAGTAAACCTGAAGTGAATCATCGGAATGAAAACTGGACTCACTGAAGAGGTTCAAATCATAGAAAGTTAGAGAGTCAGTCCTCTTGTACTTATGTCGGCATTGTGCCTTTTGAATTTAATTCGGATGCAATTTCTTGTTTTCATCGCCAATAAGAAGGTCCAATGTATACAGGAAACCTGAAGTGAAGAATTGGAAACTAAAACTGGACTCACAGGAGAGGTTCAAATCATAGAAAGTGAGAGTGTCAGTCCTCTTGTTTTTAAGTCGGCATTGTGCATTTTGTATTAAATTCGGATGCAATTTCTGTGTTTCATCGTCAATAAGATGGTCCAAGGTATACAGGAAACCTGAAGTGAATCATCGGAATCTAAAACTGGACTCACAGGAGAGGTTCAAACCATAGAAAGTGTGAGTGTCAGTCCTCTTGTACTTAAGTCGGAATTGTGCCTTTTGTATTAAATTCGGATGCGATTTCTGTGTTTCATCGTAAATAAGAGGGTCCAAGGCATACAGTAAAACTGAAGTGAAGCATCGGAAATTAAAACTGGACTCACAGGAGCGGTTCAAATCATAGAAAGGTAGAGAGTCAGTCCTCTTGTACTTAAGTCGGCATTGTGCCTATTGAATTTAATTCCGATGCAATTTCTGAGCTTCATCGTCAAAAAGAAGGTCCAACGGATACAGTAAACCTGAAGTGAAGAATTGGAAACTAAAACTGGACTCACAGGAGAGGTTCAAATCATAGAAAGTGAGAGTGTCAGTCCTCTTGTTTTTAAGTCGGCATTGTGCATTTTGTATTAAATTCGGATGCAATTTCTGTGTTTCATCGTCAATAAGAAGGTCCAAGGTATACAGGAAACCTGAAGTGAATCATCGGAATCTAAAACTGGACTCACAGGAGAGGTTCAAATCATAGAAAGTGAGAGTGTCAGTCCTCTTGTACTTAAGTCGGCATTATGCCTTTTGTATTACATTCGGATGCAATTTCTGTGTTTCATCGTCAATAAGAAGGTCCAAGGTATACAGTAAACCTGAAGTGAAGCATCCGATCTAAAACAGGACTCAAAGCGCAGGTTCAATTCATAGAAAGTGAAAGTGTCAGTCCTCTTGTACTTAAGTCGGCATCGTGCCTTTCGTATTAAATTCGGATGCGATTTCTGTGTTTCATCGTAAATAAGAGGGTCCAAGGCATACAGTAAAACTGAAGTGAAGCATCGGAAATTAAAACTGGACTCACAGGAGAGGTTCAAATCATAGAAAGTGAGAGTGTCAGTCCTCTTGTTTTTAAGTCGGCATTGTGCATTTTGTATTAAATTCGGATGCAAATTCTGTGTTTCATCGTCAATAAGAAAGTCCAAGGGATACAGTAAACCTAAAGTCAAGCATCGGAATCTAAAACTGGACTCCAGGAGAGGTTCAAATCATAGAAAGGTAGGGTGTCAGTCCTCTTGTACTTAGGTCGGCATTGTGCCTTTTGAATTTAATTCCGATGCCATTTCTGAGCTTCAACGTCAAAACGAAGGTCCAACGAATACAGTAAACCTGAAGTAAAAAATCGGAATCTAAAACTGGACTCACAGGAGAGGTTCAAATCATAGAAAGTGAGAGTGTCAGTCCTCTTGTACTTAAGTCGGCATTATGCCTTTTGTATTAAATTCGGATGCAATTTCTGTGTTTCATCGTCATTAAGAGGGTCCAAGGTATACAGTAAACCTGAAGAGAAGCATCGGAATCTAAAACTGTACTCACAGGGGAGGTTCAATTCATAGAAAGTGAAAGTGTCAGTCCTCTTGTACTTAAGTCGGCATTGTGCCTTTTGTATTAAATTCGGATGCAACTGCGGTGTTTCATCGTCAATAAGAAGGTCCATGGTATACAGGAAACCAGAAGTTAAGCATCGGAATCTAAAACTGGGCTCACAGGAGAGGTTCAAATCATAGAAAGTGAGAGTGTCTATCCTCTCGTACTTAAGTCGGCATTATGCCTTTTGCATTAAATTCGGATGCGATTTCTGTGTTTCATCGTCAACAAAAGGGTCCAAAAGGTACAGTAAACCTGAAGTGAAGCATCGGAATCTAAACCTGGACTCACAGGTGACGTTCATATCGTAGAAAGGTAGAGTGTCAGTCATCCTGTACTTAAGTCGGCATTGTGCCTTTTGAATTTAACTCCGATGCAATTTCTGTGTTTCATCGTCAATAAGAACGTCCAAGGTATAGACGAAACCTGAAGTCAAGCATCGGAATCTGAAGCTGGACTCACAGGAGGTGTTCAAATCATAGATAGTGAGAGTGTCAGTCCTGTTGTACTTAAGTTGGCATTGTGCTTTTGTATTAAATTCGGATGCAATTTCTGTGTTTCATCGTCAATAAAACCGTCCAAGTTGTACACGAAACCTGAAGTCAAGCATCGGAATCTAAAACTGGACTCACAGGAGAGGTTCAAATCATAGAAAGTAAGAGTGTCAGTCCTCTTGTACTTAAGTCGGCATTGTGAAATTTGTATTAAATTCGGATACAATTTCTGTGTTTCATCGTCAATAAGAAGGTCCAAGGGATACAGTAAACCTGAAGTGAAGCATCGGAATCTAAAACTGGACTCACAGAAGAGGTTCAAATCATAGAAAGTTTGAGAGTCAGTCCGCTTGTACTTATGTCGGCACTGTGCCTTTTGAATTTAATTCGGATGCAATTTCGGTGTTTCATCGTCAATAAGAAGGTCCAAGGTATACAGTAGACCTGAAGTGAGGCATCGGAATCTAAAACTGGACTCACAGGAGAGGTTCAAATCATAGAAAGTGAGAGTGTCAGTCATCTTCTACTTAAGTCGGCATTGTGAAATTTGTATTAAATTCGGATACAATTTCTGTGTTTCATCGTCAATAAGAAGGTCCAAGGGATACAGTAAACCTGAAGTGAAGCATCGGAATCTAAAACTGGACTCACAGGAGAGGTTCAAATCATAGAAAGTGAGAGTGTCAGTCCTCTTGTACTTAAGTCGGCATTGTGCCGTTTGTATTAAATTCGAATGCAATTTCTGTGTTTCATCGTTAATAAGGAGGTCCCAGGTATACAGTAAACCTGAAGTGAAGCATCGGAATCTAAAGCTGGACTCACAGGGGAGGTTCAATTCTTAGGAAGTGAAAGTGTCAGTCCTCATGTACTTAAGTCGGCATTGTGCCTTTTGTATTAAATTCGGATGCAATTGCTGTGTTTCATCGTCAATAAGAAAGTCCAAGGGATACAGTGAACCTGAAGTGAATCATCGGAAACTAAATCTGGACTCACAGAAGAGGTTCAAATCAAAGAAAGTTAGAGAGTCAGTCCTCTTGTACTTATGTCGGCATTGTGCCTTTCGAATTTAATTCGGATGCAATTTCTGTGTTTCATCGTCAATAAGAAGGTCCAAGGGATACAGGAAACCTGAATTGAAGCATCGGAATCCAAAACTGGACTCACAGGAGAGGTTCAAATCATAGAAAGTGAGAGTGTCAGTCCTCTTTTCCTTGAATCGGCATTGTGTCTTTAGTATTAAATTCGGATGCAATGTCTGTGTTTCATGGTCAATAAGAAGATCCAAGGGATACAGTAGACCTGAAATGAAGCATCAGAATCTAAAACTGGACTCACAGGAGAGGTTCAAATCATAGAAAGTGAGAGTGTCAGTCCTCTTGTACTTAAGTCGGCATTGTGCCTTTTGTATTAAATTCGGATGCAATTTCTGTGTTTCATCGTCAATAAGAGGGTCCAAGGTATACAGTAAACCGGAAGTGAAGCATCTGAATCTAAAACTGGACTCACAGGAGAGGCTCAAATCATAGAAAGTAGGATTGTCAGTCCTCTTGTTTTTAAGTCGGCATTGTGCCTTTTGTATTAAATTCGGATGCAATTGGTGTGTTTCATCGTCAATAAGAAGGTCCAAGGTATACAGGAAACCAGAAGTGAAGCATCAGAATCTAAAACTGGGCTCACGGGAGAGGTTCAAAACATAGAAAGTGAGAGTGTCTATCCTCTCGTACTTAAGTCGGCATTATGCCTTTTGTATTAAATTCGGATGCGATTTCTGTGTTTCATCGTCAATAAGAGGGTCCAAGGGATACAGTAAACCTGAAGTGAAGCATCGAAATCTAAAACTGGACTCACAGGAGAGGTTCAAATCATAGAAAGTTAGAGTGTCAGTACTCTTGTACTTAAGTCGGCATTGTGCCTTTTGTATTAAATTCGGTTGCAACTGCGGTGTTTCATCGTCAATAAGAAGGTCCATGGTATACAGGAAACCAGAAGTTAAGCATCGGAATCTAAAACTGGGCTCACAGGAGAGGTTCAAATCATAGAAAGTGAGAGTGTCTATCCTCTCGTACTTAAGTCGGCATTATGCCTTTTGCATTAAATTCGGATGCGATTTGTGTGTTTCATCGTCAACAAAAGGGTCCAAAAGGTACAGTAAACCTGAAGTGAAGCATCGGAATCTAAAACTGGACTCACAGTTGACGTTCATATCGTAGAAAGGTAGAGTGTCAGTCATCCTGTACTTAAGTCGGCATTGTGCCTTTTGAATTTAACTCCGATGCAATTTCTGTGTTTCATCGTCAATAAGAACGCCCAAGGTATAGACGAAACCTGAAGTCAAGCATCGGAATCTGAAACTGGACTCACAGGAGGTGTTCAAATCATAGATAGTGAGAGTGTCAGTCCTGTTGTACTTAAGATGGCATTGTGCCTTTTGTATTAAATTCGGATGCAATTTCTGTGTTTCATCGTCAATAAAACCGTCCAAGTTGTACACGAAACCTGAAGTCAAGCATCGGAATCTAAAACTGGACTCACAGGAGAGGTTCAAATCATAGAAAGTAAGAGTGTCAGTCCTCTTGTACTTAAGTCGGCATTGTGCTTTTTGTATTAAATTCGGATGCAATTTCTGTGTTTCATCGTCAATAAGAAGGTCCAAGGCATACAGTAAACCTGAAGTGAATCATCGGAATCTAAAACTGGACTCACAGAAGAGGTTCAAATCATAGAAAGTTTGAGAGTCAGTCCTCTTGTACTTATGTCGGCACTGTGCCTTTTGAATTTAATTCGGATGCAATTTCGGTGTTTCATCGTCAATAAGAAGGTCCAAGGTATACAGTAGACCTGAAGTGAGGCATCAGAATCTAAAACTGGACTCACAGGAGAGGTTCAAATCATAGAAACTGAGAGTGTCAGTCATCTTGTACTTAAGTCGGCATTGTGAAATTTGTATTAAATTCGGATACAATTTCTGTGTTTCATCGTCAATAAGAAGGTCCAAGGGATACAGTAAACCTGAAGTGAAGCATCGGAATCTAAAACTGGACTCACAGGAGAGGTTCAAGTCATAGAAAGTGAGAGTGTCAGTCCTCTTGTACTTAAGTCGGCATTGTGCCTTTTGTATTAAATTCGGATGCAATTTCTGTGTTTCATCGTCAATAAGAATTTCCAAGGTATACAGTAAACCTGAAGTAAAGCATCGGAATCTAAAACTGGACCCACAGGTGAGGTTCAATTCATAGAAAGTGAAAGTGTCAGTCCTCTTGTACTTAAGTCGGCATTGTGCCTTTTGTATTAAATTCGGATGCAATTGCTGTGTTTCATCGTCAATAAGAAGGTCCAAGGTATACAGGAAACCAGAAGTGAAGCATCGGAATCTAAAACTGGACTCACAGGAGAGGTTCAATTCATAGAATGTGTGAGTGTCACTCCTCTTGTACTTAAGTCGGCATTGTGCCTTTTGTATTAAATTCGGATACAATTTCTGTGTTTCATTTTCAACAAGAAGGTCCAAGGGATACAGTAAACCTGAAGTGAAGCATCGGAATCTAAAACTGGACTCACAGGAGAGGTTCAAATCATAGAAAGTGAGAGTGTCAGTCCTCTTGTACTTAAGTCGGCATTGTGCCGTTTGTATTAAATTCGAATGCAATTTCTGTGTTTCATCGTTAATAAGGAGGTCCCAGGTATACAGTAAACCTGAAGTGAAGCATCGGAATCTAAAGCTGGACTCACAGGGGAGGTTCAATTCTTAGGAAGTGAAAGTGTCAGTCCTCATGTACTTAAGTCGGCATTGTGCCTTTTGTATTAAATTCGGATGCAATTGCTGTGTTTCATCGTCAATAAGAAAGTCCAAGGGATACAGTGAACCTGAAGTGAATCATCGGAAACTAAATCTGGACTCACAGAAGAGGTTCAAATCAAAGAAAGTTAGAGAGTCAGTCCTCTTGTACTTATGTCGGCATTGTGCCTTTCGAATTTAATTCGGATGCAATTTCTGTGTTTCATCGTCAATAAGAAGGTCCAAGGGATACAGGAAACCTGAATTGAAGCATCGGAATCTAAAACTGGACTCACAGGAGAGGTTCAAATCATAGAAAGTGAGAGTGTCAGTCCTCTTTTCCTTGAATCGGCATTGTGTCTTTAGTATTAAATTCGGATGCAATGTCTGTGTTTCATGGTCAATAAGAAGATCCAAGGGATACAGTAGACCTGAAATGAAGCATCAGAATCTAAAACTGGACTCACAGGAGAGGTTCAAATCATAGAAAGTGAGAGTGTCAGTCCTCTTGTACTTAAGTCGGCATTGTGCCTTTTGTATTAAATTCGGATGCAATTTCTGTGTTTCATCGTCAATAAGAGGGTCCAAGGTATACAGTAAACCGGAAGTGAAGCATCTAAATCTAAAACTGGACTCACAGGAGAGGCTCAAATCATAGAAAGTAGGATTGTCAGTCCTCTTGTTTTTAAGTCGGCATTGTGCCTTTTGTATTAAATTCGGATGCAATTGGTGTGTTTCATCGTCAATAAGAAGGTCCAAGGTATACAGGAAACCAGAAGTGAAGCATCAGAATCTAAAACAGGGCTCACAGGAGAGGTTCAAAACATAGAAAGTGAGAGTGTCTATCCTCTCGTACTTAAGTCGGCATTATGCCTTTTGTATTAAATTCGGATGCGATTTCTGTGTTTCATCGTCAATAAGAGGGTCCAAGGGATACAGTAAACCTGAAGTGAAGCATCGAAATCTAAAACTGGACTCACAGGAGAGGTTCAAATCATAGACAGTTAGAGTGTCAGTACTCTTGTACTTAAGTCGGCATTGTGCCTTTTGAATTTAATTCCGATGCAATTTCTGAGCTTCATCGTCAAAAAGAAGGTCCAACGGATAGAGTAAACCTGAAGTAAAAAATCGGAATCTAAAACTGGACTCACAGGAGATGTTCAAATCATAGAAAGTGAGATTGTCAGTCCTCTTGTACTTAAGTCGGCATTGTGGCTTTTGTATTAAATTCGGATGCAATTTCTGTGTTTCATCGTCATTAAGAAGGTCCAAGGTATACAGTAAACCTGAAGTGAAGCATCGGAATCTAAAACTGGACTCACAGGGGAGGTTCAATTCATAGAAAGTGAAGGTGTCAGTCCTCTTGTACTTAAGTCGGCATTGTGCCTTTTGTATTAAATTCGGATGCAATTGCTGTGTTTCATCGTCAATACGAAGGTCCAAGGTATGCAGGAAACCAGAAGTGAAGCATCGGAATCTAAAACTGGGCTCACAGGAGAGGTTCAAATCATAGAAAGTGAGAGTGTCTATCCTCTCGTACTTAAGTCGGCATTATGCCTTTTGTATTTAATTCGGATGCGATTTCTGTATTTCATCGTCAATAAGAGGGTCCTAGGGATACAGTAAACCTGAAGTGAAGCATCGGAATCTAAAACTGGACTCACATTAGACGTTAAAATCATAGAAAGGTAGAGTGTCAGTCCTCTTGTACGTAAGTCGGCATTGTGCCTTTTGAATTTAATTCCGATGCAACTTCTGTGTTTCTTCGTCAATAAGAACGTCCAAGGTATACACGGAACCTGAAGTCAAGCATCGGAATCTGAAACTGGACTCACAGGAGGTTTTCAAATCATAGAAAGTGAGAGTCAGTCCGCTTGTACTTAAGTCGGCATTGTGCCTTTTGTATTAAATTCGGATGCAATTTCTGCGTTTCATCGTCAATAAGAACGTCCAAGGTGTACACGAAACCTGAAGTCAAGCATCGGAATCTAAAACTGCACTCACAGGAGAGGTTCAAATCATAGAAAGTGAGAGTGTCAGTCCTCTTGTACTTAAGTCGGCATTGTGCCTTTTGTATTAAATTCGGATGCAATTTCTGTGTTTCACCGTCAATAAGAAAGTCCAAGGGATACAGTAAACCTGAAGTGAATCATCGGAATCTAAAACTGGACTCACAGAAAAGGTTCAAGTCACAGAAATTTAGAGAGTCAGTCCTCTTGTACTTATGTCGGCATTGTGAATTTTGTATTAAATTCGGATACAATTTCTGTGTTTCATCGTCAATAAGAAGGTCCAAGGGATACAGTAAACCTGGAGTGAAGCATCGGAATCTAAAACTGGACACACAGGAGAGGTTCAAAACATACAAAGAGAGAGTGTCAGTCCTCTTGTACTTAAGTCGGCATTGTGCCTTTTGTATTAAATTCGGATGCAATTTCTGTGTTACATCGTCAATAAGGAGGTCCAAGGTATACAGTAAAGCTGAAGTGAAGCATCGGAATCTAAAACTGGACTCACAGGAGAGGTTCAAATCATAGAAAGTTAGAGAGTCAGTCCTCTTGTACCTAAGTCGGCATTGTGCCTTTTGAATTTAATTCGGATGCAATTTCCGTGTTTCATCGCCAATAAGAAGGTCCAAGGTATACAGAAAACCAGAAGTGAGGCATCGGAATCTAAAACTGGGCTCACAGGAGAGGTTCAAATCATAGAAAGTGAGAGTGTCTATCCTCTCGTACTTATGTCGGCATTATGCCTTTTGTATTAAATTCGGATGCGATTTCTGTGTTTCATCTTCAATATGAGGGTCCAAGGGATACAGTAAACCTGAAGTGAAGCATCGGAATCTAAAACTGGACTCACAGGAGAGGTTCAAATCATAGAAAGGTAGAGTATCAGTCCTCTTGTACTTATGTCGGCATTGTGCATTTTGTATCAAATTCGGATGCAATTTCTGTGTTTCATCGCCAATACGAGCGTCCAAGGTGTACACGAAACCTAATGTCAATCATCGGATTCTAAAACTGGACTCACAGGAGAGGTTCAAATCATAGAAAGTGCGAGTGTCAGTCCTTTTGTACTTAAGTTGGCATTGTGCCTTTTGTATTAAATTCGGATGCAATATCTGTGTTTCATCGATAACAAGATGGTCCAAGGGATATAGTAAACCTGAAGTGAAGCATCGGAATCTAAATCTGCACTCACAGGAGAGCTTCAAACCATAGAAAGTGAGAGTGTCAGTCCTCTTGTACTTAAGTCGGCGTTGTGACTTTTGTATTAAATTCGGATGCAATTTCTGTGTTTCCTCGTCAATATGAAGGTCCAAGGGATACAGTAAATCGGAAGTGAAGCATCGGAATCTAAAACTGGAGTCACAGGAGAGGTTCAAATCACAGAAAGTTAGAGTGTCAGTCCACTTGTACTTAAGTCGGCATTGTGCCTTTTGAATTTTTATTCCGATGCAATTACTGTGTTTCATCATCATTAAGAAGTTCCAAGGTATACAGTAAACCTGTAGTGAAGCATCGGATCCTAAAACTTGACCCACAGGAGAGTTTCAAATCATAGAATGTTAGAGTGTCAGTCCTCTTGTACTTAAGTCGGCATTGTGCCTTTTGTTTTAAAGTCCGATGCAATTTCTGTGTTTCATCGTAAATAAGAAGGTTCAAGGGATACAGTAAACCTGAAGTGAAGCATCGGAATGTAAACCTGGACCCACAGGAGAGGTTCAAATCATAGAAAGTGAGAGTGTCAGTCCTCTAGTACTTATGTCGGCATTGTGAATTTTGAATTAAATTCGAATGCAATTTCTGTGCTTCATCGTCAATAAGAAGGTCCAAGGGATACAGTAATCCTGAAGTGACGCATCGGAAACTAAAACTGGACTCACTGGAGAGGTTCAAATCATAGAGAGTGAGAGTGTCAGTCCTCTAGTACTTATGTCGGCATTGTGAATTTTGAATTAAATTCGAATGCAATTTCTGTGCTTCATCGTCAATAAGAAGGTCCAAGGTATACAGGAAACCTGAAGTGAAGCATCGGAATGTGAAACTAGACCCACAGGAGTGCTTCAAATCATAGAAAGTTACAGTGTCATTCCTCTTGTACTTAAGTCGGCATTGTGCCTTTTGTATTATATTCGGATACATTTTCTGTGTTTCATCGTCAATAAGAAGGTCCAAGGGATACAGTAAACCTGAAGTGAAGCATCGGAATCTAAAACTGGACTCACAGGAGAGGTTCAAATCATAGAAAGAGAGAGTGTCAGTCCTCTTGTACTTAAGTCGGCATTGTGCCTTTAGTATTAAATTCGGATGCAATTTCTGTGTTTCATCGTCAATAAGATGGTCCAAGGTATACAGTAAACCTGAAGTGAAGCATCGGAATCTAAAACTGGACTCACAGGGGAGGTTCAATTCATAGAAAGTGAAAGTGTCAGTCCTCTTGTGCTTAAGTCGGCATTGTGCCTTTTGTATTAAATTCGGATGCAATTGCTGTGTTTCATCGTCAATAAGAATGTCTAAGGTATACAGGAAACCAGAAGTGAAGCATCGGAATCTAAAACTGGGCTCACAGGAGAGGTTCAAATCATAGAAAGTGAGAGTGTCTATCCTTTCGTACTTAAGTCGGCATTATGTCTTTTGTATTAAATTCGGATGCGATTTCTGTGTTTCATCGTCAATAAGAGGGTCCAAGGGATACAGTAAACCTGAAGTGAAGCATCGGAAATTAAAACTGGACTCACAGGAGCGGTTCAAATCATAGAAAGGTATAGAGTCAGTCCTCTTGTACTTAAGTCGGCATTGTGCCTATTGAATTTAATTCCGATGCAATTTCTGAGCTTCATCGTCAAAAAGAAGGTCCAACGGATACAGTAAACCTGAAGTGAAGAATCGGAAACTAAAACTGGACCCACAGGAGAGTTTCAAATCATAGAAAGTGAGAGTGTCAGTCCTCTTGTTTTTAAGTCGGCATTGTGCATTTTGTATTAAATTCGGATGCAATTTCTGTGTTTCATCGTCAATAAGAAGGTCCAAGGTATACAGGAAACCTGAAGTGAATCATCGGAATCTAAAACTGGATTCACAGGAGAGGTTCAAACCATAGAAAGTGTGAGTGTCAATCCTCTTGTACTTAAGTCGGAATTGTGCCTTTTGTATTAAATTCGTATACAATTTCTGTGTTTCATCGTCAATAAGAAGGTCCAAGGGATACAGTAAACCTGAAGTGAAGCATCGGAATCTAAAACTGGACTCACAGGAGAGGTTCAAATCATAGAAAGTGAGAGTGTCAGTCCTCTTGTACTTAAGTCGGCATTGTGCCGTTTGTATTACATTCGGATGCAATTTCTGTGTTTCATCGTCAATAAGAATTTCCAAGGTATACAGTAAACCTGAAGTAAAGCATCGGAATCTAAAACTGGACCCACAGGGGAGGTTCAATTCATAGAAAGTGAAAGTGTCAGTCCTCTTGTACTTAAGTCGGCATTGTGCCATTTGTATTAAATTCGGATGCAATTGCTGTGTTTCATCGTCAATAAGAAGGTCCAAGGTATACAGGAAACCAGAAGTGAAGCATCGGAATCTAAAACTGGACTCACAGGAGAGGTTCAAATCATAGAATGTGTGAATGTCACTCCTCTTGTACTTAAGTCGGCATTGTGCCTTTTGTATTAAATTCGGATACAATTTCTGTGTTTCATTTTCAACAAGAAGGTCCAAGGGATACAGTAAACCGGAAGTGAAGCATCGGAATCTAAAACTGGACTCACAGGTGAGTTTCAAATCATAGAAAGTGAGAGTGTCAGTCCTCTTGTACTTAAGTCGGCATTGTGCCGTTTGTATTAAATTCGAATGCAATTTCTGTGTTTCATCGTTAATAAGGAGGTCCAAGGTATACAGTAAACCTGAAGTGAAGCATCGGAATCTAAAGCTGGACTCACAGGGGAGGTTCAATTCTTAGGAAGTGAAAGTGTCAGTCCACATGTACTTAAGTCGGCATTGTGCCTTTTGTATTAAATTCGGATGCGATTGCTGTGTTTCATCGTCAATAAGAAAGTCCAAGGGATACAGTGAACCTGAAGTGAATCATCGGAAACTAAATCTGGACTCACAGAAGAGGTTCAAATCAAAGAAAGTTAGAGAGTCAGTCCTCTTGTACTTATGTCGGCATTGTGCCTTTCGAATTTAATTCGGATGCAATTTCTGTGTTTCATCGTCAATAAGAAGGTCCAAGGGATACAGGAAACCTGAATTGAAGCATCGGAATCTAAAACTGGACTCACAGGAGAGGTTCAAATTATAGAAAGTGAGAGTGTCCGTCCTCTTTTCCTTGAATCGGCATTGTGTCTTTAGTATTAAATTCGGATGCTATGTCTGTGTTTCATGGTCAATAAGAAAATCCAAGGGATACAGTAGACCTGAAATGAAGCATCAGAATCTAAAACTGGACTCACAGGAGAGGTTCAAATCATAGAAAGTGAGAGTGTCAGTCCTCTTGTACTTAAGTCGGCATTGTGCCTTTTGTATTAAATTCGGATGCAATTTCTGTGTTTCATCGTCAATAAGAGGGTCCAAGGTATACAGTAAACCGGAAGTGAAGCATCTGAATCTAAAACTGGACTCACAGGAGAGGCTCAAATCATAGAAAGTAGGATTGTCAGTCCTCTTGTTTTTAAGTCGGCATTGTGCCTTTTGTATTAAATTCGGATGCAATTGGTGTGTTTCATCGTCAATAAGAAGGTCCAAGGTATACAGGAAACCAGAAGTGAAGCATCAGAATCTAAAACAGGGCTCACAGGAGAGGTTCAAAACATAGAAAGTGAGAGTGTCTATCCTCTCGTACTTAAGTCGGCATTATGCCTTTTGTATTAAATTCGGATGCGATTTCTGTGTTTCATCGTCAATAAGAGGGTCACAAGGGATACAGTAAACCTGAAGTGAAGCATCGAAATCTAAAACTGGACTCACAGGAGAGGTTCAAATCATAGAAAGTTAGAGTGTCAGTACTCTTGTACTTAAGTCGGCATTGTGCCTTTTGAATTTAATTCCGATGCAATTTCTGAGCTTCATCGTCAAAAAGAAGGTCCAACGGATAGAGTAAACCTGAAGTAAAAAATCGGAATCTAAAACTGGACTCACAGGAGATGTTCAAATCATAGAAAGTGAGATTGTCAGTCCTCTTGTACTTAAGTCGGCATTGTGGCTTTTGTATTAAATTCGGATGCAATTTCTGTGTTTCATCGTCAATAAGAAGGTTCAAGGGATACAGTAAACCTGAAGTGAAGCATCGGAATGTAAACCTGGACCCACAGGAGAGGTTCAAATCATAGAAAGTGAGAGTGTCAGTCCTCTAGTACTTATGTCGGCATTGTGAATTTTGAATTAAATTCGAATGCAATTTCTGTGCTTCATCGTCAAAAAGAAGGTCCCAGGGATACAGTAATCCTGTAGTGACGCATCGGAAACTAAAACTGGACTCACTGGAGAGGTTCAAATCATAGAGAGTGAGAGTGTCAGTCCTCTAGTACTTATGTCGGCATTGTGAATTTTGAATTAAATTCGAATGCAATTTCTGTGCTTCATCGTCAATAAGAAGGTCCAAGGTATACAGGAAACCTGAAGTTAAGCATCGGAATGTGAAACTAGACTCACAGGAGTGCTTCAAATCATAGAAAGTTAGAGTGTCATTCCTCTTGTACTTAAGTCGGCATTGTGCCTTTTGTATTAAATTCGGATACATTTTCTGTGTTTCATCGTCAATAAGAAGGTCCAAGGGATACAGTAAACCTGAAGTGAAGCATCGGAATCTAAAACTGGACTCACAGGAGAGGTTCAAATCATAGAAAGAGAGAGTGTCAGTCCTCTTGTACTTAAGTCAGCATTGTGCCTTTTGTATTAAATTCGGATGCAATTTCTGTGTTTCATCGTCAATAAGATGGTCCAAGGTATACAGTAAACCTGAAGTGAAGCATCGGAATCTAAAACTGGACTCACAGGGGAGGTTCAATTCATAGAAAGTGAAAGTGTCAGTCCTCTTGTACTTAAGTCGGCATTGTGCCTTTTGTATTAAATTCGGATGCAATTGCTGCGTTTCATCGTCAATAAGATAGTCCAAGGGATACAGTAAACCTGAAGTGAATCATCGGAATGAAAACTGGACTCACAGAAGAGGTTCAAATCATAGAAAGTTAGAGAGTCAGTCCTCTTGTACTTATGTCGGCATTGTGCCTTTTGAATTTAATTCGGATGCAATTTCTTGTTTTCATCGCCAATAAGAAGGTCCAATGTATACAGGAAACCTGAAGTGAAGCAGCGGAATCTAAAACTGGACTCACAGGAGATGTTCAAATCATAGAAAGTGAGAGTGTCAGTCCTCTTGTACTTAAGTCGGCATTGTGCCTTTTGTATTAAATTCGGATGCAATTGCTGTGTTTCATCGTCAATAAGAATGTCTAAGGTATACAGGAAAACAGAAGTGAAGCATCAGAATCTAAAACTGGGCTCACAGGAGAGGTTCAAATCATAGAAAGTGAGAGTGTCTATCCTTTCGTACTTAAGTCGGCATTATGTCTTTTGTATTAAATTCGGATGCGATTTCTGTGTTTCATCGTCAATAAGAGGGTCCAAGGGATACAGTAAACCTGAAGTGAAGCATCGGAAATTAAAACTGGACTCACAGGAGGGGTTCAAATCATAGAAAGGTAGAGAGTCAGTCCTCTTGTACTTAAGTCGGCATTGTGCCTATTGAATTTAATTCCGATGCAATTTCTGAGCTTCATCGTCAAAAAGAAGGTCCAACGGATACAGTAAACCTGAAAGGAAGAATCGGAAACTAAAACTGGACCCACAGTAGAGTTTCAAATCATAGAAAGTGAGAGTGTCAGTCCTCTTGTTTTTAAGTCGGCATTGTGCGTTATGTATTAAATTCGGATGCAATTTCTGTGTTTCATCGTCAATAAGAAGGTCCAAGGTATACAGGAAACCTGAAGTGAATCATTGGAATCTAAAACTGGATTCACAGGAGAGGTTCAAACCATAGAAAGTGTGAGTGTCAGTCCTCTTGTACTTAAGTCGGAATTGTGCCTTTTGTATTAAATTCGTATACAATTTCTGTGTTTCATCGTCAATAAGAAGGTCCAAGGGATACAGTAAACCTGAAGTGAAGCATCGGAATCTAAAACTGGACTCACAGGAGAGGTTCAAATCATAGAAAGTGAGAGTGTCAGTCCTCTTGAACTTAAGTCGGCATTGTGCCGTTTGTATTACATTCGGATGCAATTTCTGTGTTTCATCGTCAATAAGAATTTCCAAGGTATACAGTAAACCTGAAGTAAAGCATCGGAATCTAAAACTGGACCCACAGGGAAGGTTCAATTCATAGAAAGTGAAAGTGACAGTCCTCTTGTACTTAAGTCGGCATTGTGCCTTTTGTATTAAATTCGGATGCAATTGCTGTGTTTCATCGTCAATAAGAAGGTCCAAGGTATACAGTAAACCTGAAGTGAAGCATCGGAATCTAAAGCTGGACTCACAGGGGAGGTTCAATTCTTAGGAAGTGAAAGTGTCAGTCCTCATGTACTTAAGTGGGCATTGTGCCTTTTGTATTAAATTCGGATGCAATTGCTGTGTTTCATCGTCAATAAGAAAGTCCAAGGGATACAGTGAACCTGAAGTGAATCATCGGAAACTAAATCTGGACTCACAGAAGAGGTTCAAATCAAAGAAAGTTAGAGAGTCATTCCTCTTGTACTTATGTCGGCATTGTGCCTTTCGAATTTAATTCGGATGCAATTTCTGTGTTTCATCGTCAATAAGAAGGTCCAAGGGATACAGGAAACCTGAATTGAAGCATCGGAATCTAAAACTGGACTCACAGGAGAGGTTCAAATCATAGAAAGTGAGAGTGTCAGTCCTCTTTTCCTTGAATCGGCATTGTGTCTTTAGTATTAAATTCGGATGCAATGTCTGTGTTTCATGGTCAATAAGAAGATCCAAGGGATACAGTAGACCTGAAATGAAGCATCAGAATCTAAAACTGGACTCACAGGAGAGGTTCAAATCATAGAAAGTGAGAGTGTCAGTCCTCTTGTACTTAAGTCGGCATTGTGCCTTTTGTATTAAATTCGGATGCAATTTCTGTGTTTCATCGTCAATAAGAGGGTCCAAGGTATACAGTAAACCGGAAGTGAAGCATCTGAATCTAAAACTGGACTCACAGGAGAGGCTCAAATCATAGAAAGTAGGATTGTCAGTCCTCTTGTTTTTAAGTCGGCATTGTGCCTTTTGTATTAAATTCGGATGCAATTGGTGTGTTTCATCGTCAATAAGAAGGTCCAAGGTATACAGGAAACCAGAAGTGAAGCATCAGAATCTAAAACAGGGCTCACAGGAGAGGTTCAAAACATAGAAAGTGAGAGTGTCTGTCCTCTCGTACTTAAGTCGGCATTATGCCTTTTGTATTAAATTCGGATGCGATTTCTGTGTTTCATCGTCAATAAGAGGGTCCAAGGGATACAGTAAACCTGAAGTGAAGCATCGAAATCTAAAACTGGACTCACAGGAGAGGTTCAAATCATAGAAAGTTAGAGTGTCAGTACTCTTGTACTTAAGTCGGCATTGTGCCTTTTGAATTTAATTCCGATGCAATTTCTGAGCTTCATCGTCAAAAAGAAGGTCCAACGGATAGAGTAAACCTGAAGTAAAAAATCGGAATCTAAAACTGGACTCACAGGAGATGTTCAAATCATAGAAAGTGAGATTGTCAGTCCTCTTGTACTTAAGTCGGCATTGTGGCTTTTGTATTAAATTCGGATGCAATTTCTGTGTTTCATCGTCATTAAGAAGGTCCAAGGTATACAGTAAACCTGAAGTGAAGCATCGGAATCTAAAACTGGACTCACAGGGGAGGTTCAATTCATAGAAAGTGAAGGTGTCAGTCCTCTTGTACTTAAGTCGGCATTGTGCCTTTTGTATTAAATTCGGATGCAATTGCTGTGTTTCATCGTCAATACGAAGGTCCAAGGTATGCAGGAAACCAGAAGTGAAGCATCGGAATCTAAAACTGGGCTCTCAGGAGAGGTTCAAATCATAGAAAGTGAGAGTGTCTATCCTCTCGTACTTAAGTCGGCATTATGCCTTTTGTATTAAATTCGGATGCGATTTCTGTGTTTCATCGTCAATAAGAGGGTCCTAGGGATACAGTAAACCTGAAGTGAAGCATTGGAATCTAAAACTGGACTCACATTAGACGTTAAAATCATAGAAAGGTAGAGTGTCAGTCCTCTTGTACGTAAGTCGGCATTGTGCCTTTTGAATTTAATTCCGATGCAACTTCTGTGTTTCTTCGTCAATAAGAACGTCCAAGGTATACACGGAACCTGAAGTCAAGCATCGGAATCTGAAACTGGACTCACAGGAGGTTTTCAAATCATAGAAAGTGAGAGTCAGTCCGCTTGTACTTAAGTCGGCATTGTGCCTTTTGTATTAAATTCGGATGCAATTTCTGCGTTTCATCGTCAATAAGAACGTCCAAGGTGTACACGAAACCTGAAGTCAAGCATCGGAATCTAAAACTGCACTCACAGGAGAGGTTCAAATCATAGAAAGTGAGAGTGTCAGTCCTCTTGTACTTAAGTCGGCATTGTGCCTTTTGTATTAAATTCGGATGCAATTTCTGTGTTTCACCGTCAATAAGAAAGTCCAAGGGATACAGTAAACCTGAAGTGAATCATCGGAATCTAAAACTGGACTCACAGAAAAGGTTCAAGTCACAGAAATTTAGAGAGTCAGTCCTCTTGTACTTATGTCGGCATTGTGAATTTTGTATTAAATTCGGATACAATTTCTGTGTTTCATCGTCAATAAGAAGGTCCAAGGGATAGAGTAAACCTGGAGTGAAGCATCGGAATCTAAAACTGGACACACAGGAGAGGTTCAAATCATACAAAGAGAGAGTGTCAGTCCTCTTGTACTTAAGTCGGCATTGTGCCTTTTGTATTAAATTCGGATGCAATTTCTGTGTTACATCGTCAATAAGGAGGTCCTAGGTATACAGTAAAGCTGAAGTGAAGCATCGGAATCTAAAACTGGACTCACAGGAGAGGTTCAAATCATAGAAAGTTAGAGAGTCAGTCCTCTTGTACCTAAGTCGGCATTGTGCCTTTTGAATTTAATTCGGATGCAATTTCCGTGTTTCATCGCCAATAAGAAGGTCCAAGGTATACAGAAAACCAGAAGTGATTCATCGGAATCTAAAACTGGGCTCACAGGAGAGGTTCAAATCATAGAAAGTGAGAGTGTCTATCCTCTCGTACTTATGTCGGCATTATGCCTTTTGTATTAAATTCGGATGCGATTTCTGTGTTTCATCTTCAATATGAGGGTCCAAGGGATACAGTAAACCTGAAGTGAAGCATCGGAATCTAAAACTGGACTCACAGGAGAGGTTCAAATCATAGAAAGGTAGAGTATCAGTCCTCTTGTACTTATGTCGGCATTGTGCATTTTGTATCAAATTCGGATGCAATTTCTGTGTTTCATCGTCAAAACGAGCGTCCAAGGTGTACACGAAACCTAATGTCAATCATCGGATTCTAAAACTGGACTCACAGGAGAGGTTCAAATCATAGAAAGTGCGAGTGTCAGTCCTTTTGTACTTAAGTTGGCATTGTGCCTTTTGTATTAAATTCGGATGCAATATCTGTGTTTCATCGATAACAAGAGGGTCCAAGGGATATAGTAAACCTGAAGTGAAGCATCGGAATCTAAATCTGCACTCACAGGAGAGCTTCAAACCATAGAAAGTGAGAGTGTCAGTACTCTTGTACTTAAGTCGGCATTGTGACTTTTGTATTAAATTCGGATGCAATTTCTGTGTTTCCTCGTCAATATGAAGGTCCAAGGGATACAGTAAACCGGAAGTGAAGCATCGGAATCTAAAACTGGAGTCACAGGAGAGGTTCAAATCATAGAAAGTTAGAGTGTCAGTCCACTTGTACTTAAGTCGGCATTGTGCCTTTTGAATTTTTATTCCGATGCAATTACTGTGTTTCATCATCATTAAGAAGTTCCAAGGTATACAGTAAACCTGTAGTGAAGCATCGGAACATAAAACTTGACCCACAGGAGAGTTTCAAATCATAGAATGTTAGAGTGTCAGTCCTCTTGTACTTAAGTCGGCATTGTGCCTTTTGTTTTAAATTCCGATGCAATTTCTGTGTTTCATCGTCAATAAGAAGGTTCAAGGGATACAGTAAACCTGAAGTGAAGCATCGGAATGTAAACCTGGACCCACAGGAGAGGTTCAAATCATAGAAAGTGAGAGTGTCAGTCCTCTAGTACTTATGTCGGCATTGTGAATTTTGAATTAAATTCGAATGCAATTTCTGTGCTTCATCGTCAATAAGAAGGTCCAAGGGATACAGTAATCCTGAAGTGACGCATCGCAAACTAAAACTGGACTCACTGGAGAGGTTCAAATCATAGAGAGTGAGAGTGTCAGTCCTCTAGTACTTATGTCGGCATTATGAATTTTGAATTAAATTCGAATGCAATTTCTGTGCTTCATCGTCAATAAGAAGGTCCAAGGTATACAGGAAACCTGAAGTGAAGCATCGGAATGTGAAACTAGACTCACAGGAGTGCTTCAAATCATAGAAAGTTAGAGTGTCATTCCTCTTGTACTTAAGTCGGCATTGTGCCTTTTGTATTAAATTCGGATACATTTTCTGTGTTTCATCGTCAATAAGAAGGTCCAAGGGATACAGTAAACCTGAAGTGAATCATCGGAATGAAAACTGGACTCACAGAAGAGGTTCAAATGATAGAAAGTTAGAGAGTCAGTCCTCTTGTACTTATGTCGGCATTGTGCCTTTTGAATTTAATTCGGATGCAATTTCTTGTTTTCATCGCCAATAAGAAGGTCCAATGTATACAGGAAACCTGAAGTGAAGCATCGGAATCTAAAACTGGACTCACAGGAGATGTTCAAATCATAGAAAGTGAGAGTGTCAGTCCTCTTGTACTTAAGTCTGCATTGTGCCTTTTGTATTAAATTCGGATGCAATTGCTGTGTTTCATCGTCAATAAGAATGTCTAAGGTATACAGGAAACCAGAAGTGAAGCATCGGAATCTAAAACTGGGCTCACAGGAGAGGTTCAAATCACAGAAAGTGAGAGTGTCTATCCTTTCGTACTTAAGTCGGCATTATGTCTTTTGTATTAAATTCGGATGCGATTTCTGTGTTTCATCGTCAATAAGAGGGTCCAAGGGATACAGTAAACCTGAAGTGAAGCATCGGAAATTAAAACTGGACTCACAGGAGCGGTTCAAATCATAGAAAGGTAGAGCGTCAGTCCTCTTGTACTTAAGTCGGCATTGTGCCTATTGAATTTAATTCCGATGCAATTTCTGAGCTTCATCGTCAAAAAGAAGGTCCAACGGATACAGTAAACCTGAAGTGAAGAATCGGAAACTAAAACTGGACCCACAGGAGAGTTTCAAATCATAGAAACTGAGAGTGTCAGTCCTCTTGTTTTTAAGTCGGCATTGTGCATTTTGTATTAAATTCGGATGCAATTTCTGTGTTTCATCGTCAATAAGAAGGTCCAAGGTATACAGGAAACCTGAAGTGAATCATCGGAATCTAAAACTGGATTCACAGGAGAGGTTCAAACCATAGAAAGTGTGAGTGTCAGTCCTCTTGTACTTAAGTCGGAATTGTGCCTTTTGTATTAAATTCGTATACAATTTCTGTGTTTCATCGTCAATAAGAAGGTCCAAGGGATACAGTAAACCTGAAGTGAAGCATCGGAATCTAAAACTGGACTCACAGGAGAGGTTCAAATCATAGAAAGGTAGGGTGTCAGTCCTCTTGTACTTAGGTCGGCATTGGGCCTTTTGAATTTAATTCCGATGCCATTTCTGAGCTTCAACGTCAAAAAGAAGGTCCAACAAATACAATAAACTTGAAGTAAAATCGGAATCTAAAACTGGACTAACAGGAGAGGTTCAAATCATAGAAAGTGAGAGTGTCAGTCCTCTTTTACTTAAGTCGGCATTATGCCTTTTGTATTAAATTCGGATGCAATTTCTGTGTTTCATCGTAATTAAGAGGGTCCAAGGTATACAGTAAACCTGAAGTGAAGCAACGGAATCTAAAACTGTACTCACAGGGGAGGTTCAATTCATAGAAAGTGAAAGTGTCAGTCCTTTTGTACTTAAGTGGGCATTGTGCCTTTTGTATTAAATTCGGATGCAATTGCTGTGTTTCATCGTCAATAAGAAAGTCCAAGGGATACAGTGAACCTGAAGTGAATCATCGGAAACTAAATCTGGACTCACAGAAGAGGTTCAAATCAAAGAAAGTTAGAGAGTCATTCCTCTTGTACTTATGTCGGCATTGTGCCTTTCGAATTTAATTCGGATGCAATTTCTGTGTTTCATCGTCAATAAGAAGGTCCAAGGGATACAGGAAACCTGAATTGAAGCATCGGAATCTAAAACTGGACTCACAGGAGAGGTTCAAATCATAGAAAGTGAGAGTGTCAGTCCTCTTTTCCTTGAATCGGCATTGTGTCTTTAGTATTAAATTCGGATGCAATGTCTGTGTTTCATGGTCAATAAGAAGATCCAAGGGATACAGTAGACCTGAAATGAAGCATCAGAATCTAAAACTGGACTCACAGGAGAGGTTCAAATCATAGAAAGTGAGAGTGTCAGTCCTCTTGTACTTAAGTCGGCATTGTGCCTTTTGTATTAAATTCGGATGCAATTTCTGTGTTTCATCGTCAATAAGAGGGTCCAAGGTATACAGTAAACCGGAAGTGAAGCATCTGAATCTAAAACTGGACTCACAGGAGAGGCTCAAATCATAGAAAGTAGGATTGTCAGTCCTCTTGTTTTTAAGTCGGCATTGTGCCTTTTGTATTAAATTCGGATGCAATTGGTGTGTTTCATCGTCAATAAGAAGGTCCAAGGTATACAGGAAACCAGAAGTGAAGCATCAGAATCTAAAACAGGGCTCACAGGAGAGGTTCAAAACATAGAAAGTGAGAGTGTCTGTCCTCTCGTACTTAAGTCGGCATTATGCCTTTTGTATTAAATTCGGATGCGATTTCTGTGTTTCATCGTCAATAAGAGGGTCCAAGGGATACAGTAAACCTGAAGTGAAGCATCGAAATCTAAAACTGGACTCACAGGAGAGGTTCAAATCATAGAAAGTTAGAGTGTCAGTACTCTTGTACTTAAGTCGGCATTGTGCCTTTTGAATTTAATTCCGATGCAATTTCTGAGCTTCATCGTCAAAAAGAAGGTCCAACGGATAGAGTAAACCTGAAGTAAAAAATCGGAATCTAAAACTGGACTCACAGGAGATGTTCAAATCATAGAAAGTGAGATTGTCAGTCCTCTTGTACTTAAGTCGGCATTGTGGCTTTTGTATTAAATTCGGATGCAATTTCTGTGTTTCATCGTCATTAAGAAGGTCCAAGGTATACAGTAAACCTGAAGTGAAGCATCGGAATCTAAAACTGGACTCACAGGGGAGGTTCAATTCATAGAAAGTGAAGGTGTCAGTCCTCTTGTACTTAAGTCGGCATTGTGCCTTTTGTATTAAATTCGGATGCAATTGCTGTGTTTCATCGTCAATACGAAGGTCCAAGGTATGCAGGAAACCAGAAGTGAAGCATCGGAATCTAAAACTGGGCTCTCAGGAGAGGTTCAAATCATAGAAAGTGAGAGTGTCTATCCTCTCGTACTTAAGTCGGCATTATGCCTTTTGTATTAAATTCGGATGCGATTTCTGTGTTTCATCGTCAATAAGAGGGTCCTAGGGATACAGTAAACCTGAAGTGAAGCATCGGAATCTAAAACTGGACTCACATTAGACGTTAAAATCATAGAAAGGTAGAGTGTCAGTCCTCTTGTACGTAAGTCGGCATTGTGCCTTTTGAATTTAATTCCGATGCAACTTCTGTGTTTCTTCGTCAATAAGAACGTCCAAGGTATACACGGAACCTGAAGTCAAGCATCGGTATCTGAAACTGGACTCACAGGAGGTTTTCAAATCATAGAAAGTGAGAGTCAGTCCGCTTGTACTTAAGTCGGCATTGTGCCTTTTGTATTAAATTCGGATGCAATTTCTGCGTTTCATCGTCAATAAGAACGTCCAAGGTGTACACGAAACCTGAAGTCAAGCATCGGAATCTAAAACTGCACTCACAGGAGAGGTTCAAATCATAGAAAGTGAGAGTGTCAGTCCTCTTGTACTTAAGTCGGCATTGTGCCTTTTGTATTAAATTCGGATGCAATTTCTGTGTTTCACCGTCAATAAGAAAGTCCAAGGGATACAGTAAACCTGAAGTGAATCATCGGAATCTAAAACTGGACTCACAGAAAAGGTTCAAGTCACAGAAATTTAGAGAGTCAGTCCTCTTGTACTTATGTCGGCATTGTGAATTTTGTATTAAATTCGGATACAATTTCTGTGTTTCATCGTCAATAAGAAGGTCCAAGGGATAGAGTAAACCTGGAGTGAAGCATCGGAATCTAAAACTGGACACACAGGAGAGGTTCAAATCATACAAAGAGAGAGTGTCAGTCCTCTTGTACTTAAGTCGGCATTGTGCCTTTTGTATTAAATTCGGATGCAATTTCTGTGTTACATCGTCAATAAGGAGGTCCTAGGTATACAGTAAAGCTGAAGTGAAGCATCGGAATCTAAAACTGGACTCACAGGAGAGGTTCAAATCATAGAAAGTTAGAGAGTCAGTCCTCTTGTACCTAACTCGGCATTGTGCCTTTTGAATTTAATTCGGATGCAATTTCCGTGTTTCATCGCCAATAAGAAGGTCCAAGGTATACAGAAAACCAGAAGTGATTCATCGGAATCTAAAACTGGGCTCACAGGAGAGGTTCAAATCATAGAAAGTGAGAGTGTCTATCCTCTCGTACTTATGTCGGCATTATGCCTTTTGTATTAAATTCGGATGCGATTTCTGTGTTTCATCTTCAATATGAGGGTCCAAGGGATACAGTAAACCTGAAGTGAAGCATCGGAATCTAAAACTGGACTCACAGGAGAGGTTCAAATCATAGAAAGGTAGAGTATCAGTCCTCTTGTACTTATGTCGGCATTGTGCATTTTGTATCAAATTCGGATGCAATTTCTGTGTTTCATCGTCAAAACGAGCGTCCAAGGTGTACACGAAACCTAATGTCAATCATCGGATTCTAAAACTGGACTCACAGGAGAGGTTCAAATCATAGAAAGTGCGAGTGTCAGTCCTTTTGTACTTAAGTTGGCATTGTGCCTTTTGTATTAAATTCGGATGCAATATCTGTGTTTCATCGATAACAAGAGGGTCCAAGGGATATAGTAAACCTGAAGTGAAGCATCGGAATCTAAATCTGCACTCACAGGAGAGCTTCAAACCATAGAAAGTGAGAGTGTCAGTACTCTTGTACTTAAGTCGGCATTGTGACTTTTGTATTAAATTCGGATGCAATTTCTGTGTTTCCTCGTCAATATGAAGGTCCAAGGGATACAGTAAACCGGAAGTGAAGCATCGGAATCTAAAACTGGAGTCACAGGAGAGGTTCAAATCATAGAAAGTTAGAGTGTCAGTCCACTTGTACTTAAGTCGGCATTGTGCCTTTTGAATTTTTATTCCGATGCAATTACTGTGTTTCATCATCATTAAGAAGTTCCAAGGTATACAGTAAACCTGTAGTGAAGCATCGGAACATAAAACTTGACCCACAGGGGAGTTTCAAATCATAGAATGTTAGAGTGTCAGTCCTCTTGTACTTAAGTCGGCATTGTGCCTTTTGTTTTAAATTCCGATGCAATTTCTGTGTTTCATCGTCAATAAGAAGGTTCAAGGGATACAGTAAACCTGAAGTGAAGCATCGGAATGTAAACCTGGACCCACAGGAGAGGTTCAAATCATAGAAAGTGAGAGTGTCAGTCCTCTAGTACTTATGTCGGCATTGTGAATTTTGAATTAAATTCGAATGCAATTTCTGTGCTTCATCGTCAATAAGAAGGTCCAAGGGATACAGTAATCCTGAAGTGACGCATCGCAAACTTAAACTGGACTCACTGGAGAGGTTCAAATCACAGAGAGTGAGAGTGTCAGTCCTCTAGTACTTATGTCGGCATTCTGAATTTTGAATTAAATTCGAATGCAATTTCTGTGCTTCATCGTCAATAAGAAGGTCCAAGGTATACAGGAAACCTGAAGTGAAGCATCGGAATGTGAAACTAGACTCACAGGAGTGCTTCAAATCATAGAAAGTTAGAGTGTCATTCCTCTTGTACTTAAGTCGGCATTGTGCCTTTTGTATTAAATTCGGATACATTTTCTGTGTTTCATCGTCAATAAGAAGGTCCAAGGGATACAGTAAACCTGAAGTGAATCATCGGAATGAAAACTGGACTCACAGAAGAGGTTCAAATGATAGAAAGTTAGAGAGTCAGTCCTCTTGTACTTATGTCGGCATTGTGCCTTTTGAATTTAATTCGGATGCAATTTCTTGTTTTCATCGCCAATAAGAAGGTCCAATGTATACAGGAAACCTGAAGTGAAGCATCGGAATCTAAAACTGGACTCACAGGAGATGTTCAAATCATAGAAAGTGAGAGTGTCAGTCCTCTTGTACTTAAGTCTGCATTGTGCCTTTTGTATTAAATTCGGATGCAATTGCTGTGTTTCATCGTCAATAAGAATGTCTAAGGTATACAGGAAACCAGAAGTGAAGCATCGGAATCTAAAACTGGGCTCACAGGAGAGGTTCAAATCACAGAAAGTGAGAGTGTCTATCCTTTCGTACTTAAGTCGGCATTATGTCTTTTGTATTAAATTCGGATGCGATTTCTGTGTTTCATCGTCAATAAGAAGGTCCAAGGGATACAGTAAACCTGAAGTGAAGCATCGGAATCTAAAACTGGACTCACAGGAGAGGTTCAAATCATAGAAAGGTAGGGTGTCAGTCCTCTTGTACTTAGGTCGGCATTGGGCCTTTTGAATTTAATTCCGATGCCATTTCTGAGCTTCAACGTCAAAAAGAAGGTCCAACAAATACAATAAACTTGAAGTAAAATCGGAATCTAAAACTGGACTAACAGGAGAGGTTCAAATCATAGAAAGTGAGAGTGTCAGTCCTCTTTTACTTAAGTCGGCATTATGCCTTTTGTATTAAATTCGGATGCAATTTCTGTGTTTCATCGTAATTAAGAGGGTCCAAGGTATACAGTAAACCTGAAGTGAAGCAACGGAATCTAAAACTGTACTCACAGGGGAGGTTCAATTCATAGAAAGTGAAAGTGTCAGTCCTTTTGTACTTAAGTCGGCATTGTGCCTTTTGTATTAAATTCGGATGCAACTGCGGTGTTTCATCGTCAATAAGAAGGTCCATGGTATACAGGAAACCAGAAGTTAAGCATCGGAATCTAAAACTACGCTCACAGGAGAGGTTCAAATCATAGAAAGGGAGAGTGTCTATCCTGTCGTACTTAAGTCGGCATTATGCCTTTTGCATTAAATTCGGATGCGATTTCTGTGTTTCATCGTCAACAAGGGGGTCCAAAAGGTACAGTAAACCTGAAGTGAAGCATCGGAATCTAAAACTGGACTCACAGGTGACGTTCATATCATAGAAAAGTAGAGTGTCAGTCCTCTTGTACTTAAGTCGGCATTGTGCCTTTTGAATTTAACTCCGATGCAATTTCTGTGTTTAATCGTCAATAAGAACGTCCAAGGTATAGACGAAACCTGAAGTCAAGCATCGGAATCTGAAACTGGACTCACAGGAGGTGTTCAAATCATAGATAGTGAGAGTGTCAGTCCTGTTGTACTTAAGTTGGCATTGTGCCTTTTGTATTAAATTCGGATGCTATTTCTGTGTTTCATCGTCGTTAAAAACGTCCAAGGTGTACACGAAACCTGAAGTCAAGCATCGGAATCTAACACTGGACTCACAGGAGAGGTTCAAATCATAGAAAGTGAGAGTGTCAGTCCTCTTGTACTTAAGTCGGCATTGTGCCTTTCGAATTTAATTCGGATGCAATTTCTGTGTTTCATCGTCAATAAGAAGGTCCAAGGGATACAGGAAACCTGAAGTGAAGCATCGGAATCTAAAACTGGACTCACAGGAGAGGTTCAAATCATAGAAAGTGAGAGTGTCAGTCCTCTTTTCCTTAAGTCGGCATTGTGTCTTTAGTATTAAATTCGGATGCAATGTCTGTGTTTCATGGTCAATAAGAAGATCCAAGGGATACAGTAGACCTGAAATGAAGCATCAGAATCTAAAACTGGACTCACAGGAGAGGTTCAAATCATAGAAAGTGAGAGTGTCAGTCCTCTTGTACTTAAGTCGGCATTGTGCCTTTTGTATTAAATTCGGATGCAATTGCTGTGTTTCATAGTCAATACGAAGGTCCAAGGTATACAGGAAACCAGAAGTGAAGCATCGGAATCTAAAACTGGGCTCACAGGAGAGGTTAAAAACATAGAAAGTGAGAGTGTCTATCCTCTCGTACTTAAGTCGGCATTATGCCTTTTGTATTAAATTCGGATGCGATTTCTGTGTTTCATCGTCAATAAGAGGGTCCAAGGGATACAGTAAACCTGATGTGAAGCATCGGAATCTAAAACTGGACTCACATTAGGCGTTAAAATCATAGAAAGGTAGAGTGTCAGTCCTCTTGTACGTAAATCGGCATTGTGCGTTTTGAATTTAATTCCGATGCAACTTCTGTGTTTCTTCGTCAATAAGAACGTCCAAGGTATACACGGAACCTGAAGTCAAGCATCGGAATCTGAAACTGGACTCACAGGAGGTGTTCAAATCATAGAAAGTGAGAGTCAGTCCGCTTGTACTTAGGTCGGCATTGTGCCTTTTGTATTAAATTCGGATGCAATTTCTGTGTTTCATCGTCAAAAAGAACGTCCAAGGTGTAAACGAAACCTGAAGTCAAGCATCGGAATCTAAAACTGCACTCACAGGAGAAGTTCAAATCATAGAAAGTGTGAGTGTCAGTCCTCTTGTACTTAAGTCGGCATTGTGCCTTTTGTATTAAATTCGAATGCAATTTCTGTGTTTCACCGTCAATAAGAAAGTCCAAGGGACACAGTAAACCTGAAGTGAATCATTGGAATCTAAAACTGGACTCACAGAAAAGGTTCAAATCACAGAAATTTAGAGTATCAGTCCTCTTGTACTTATGTCGGCATTGTGAATTTTGTATTAAATTCGGATACAATTACTGTGTTTCATCGTCAATACGAGCGTCCAAGGTGTACACGAAACCTAATGTCAATCATCGGATTCTAAAACTGGACTCACAGGAGAGGTTCAAATCATAGAAAGTGCGAGTGTCAGTCCTTTTGTACTTAAGTTGGCATTGTGCCTTTTGTACTAAATTCGGATGCAATATCTGTGTTTCATCGATAACAAGAGGGTCCAAGGGATATAGTAAACCTGAAGTGAAGCATCGGAATCTAAATCTGCACTCACAGGAGAGCTTCAAACCATAGAAAGTGAGAGTGTCAGTCCTCTTGTACTTAAGTCGGCATTGTGACTTTTGTATTAATTTCGGATGCAATTTCTGTGTTTCCTCGTCAATATGAAGGTCCAGGGATACAGTAAACCGGAAGTGAAGCATCGGAATCTAAAACTGGAGTCACAGGAGAGGATCAAATCATAGAAAGTTAGAGTGTCAGTCCACTTGTACTTAAGTCGGCATTGTGCCTTTTGAATTTTAATTCCGATGCAATTACTGTGTTTCATCATCATTAAGAAGTTCCAAGGTATACAGTAAACCTGTAGTGAAGCATCGGAACCTAAAACTTGACCCACAGGAGAGTTTCAAATCATAGAATGTTAGAGTGTCAGTCCTCTTGTGCTTAAGTCGGCATTGTGCCTTTTGTTTTAAATTCCGATGCAATTTCTGTGTTTCATCGTCAATAAGAAGGTTCAAGGGATACAGTAAACCTGAAGTGAAGCATCGGAATGTAAACCTGGACCCACAGGAGAGGTTCAAATCATAGAAAGTGAGAGTGTCAGTCCTCTAGTACTTATGTCGGCATTGTGAATTTTGAATTAAATTCGAAAGCAATTTCTGTGCTTCATCATCAATAAGAAGGTCCAAGGGATACAGTAATCCTGAAGTGACGCATCGGAAACTAAAACTGGACTCACTGGAGAGGTTCAAATCATAGAAAGTTAGAGTGTCAGTCCTCTTGTACTTAAGTCGGCATTGTGCCTTTTGTATTAAATTCGGATGCAATTTCTGTGTTTTATCGTCAATAAGAAGGTCCAAGGTATACAGGAAACCTGAAGTGAAGCATCGGAATGTGAACCTAGACTCACAGGAGTGCTTCAAATCATAGAAAGTGAGAGTGTCAGTATTCTTGTACTTAAGTCGGCATTGTGCCTTTTGTATCAAATTCGGATGCAATATCTGTGTTTCAGGATCAATAAGAAGATCCAAGGTATACAGTAAACCTGAAGTAAAGCATCGGAATCTAAAACTGGGATCACAGGAGAGGTTCAAATCATAGAAAGTTAGAGTGTCAGTCCTCTTGTACTTAAGTCGGCATTGTGCCTTTTGTATTAAATTCGGATGCAATTTCTTTGTTTCATCGTCAATAAGAAGGTCCAAGGTACACAGGAAACCTGAAGTGAAGCATCGGAATCTAAAACAGGACTCACAGGAGAGGTTCAAATCATAGAAAGTAAGAGTGTCAGTCCTCTTGTACTTAAGTCGGCATTGTGCCTTTTGAATTTAATTCCGATGCAATTTCTGTGTTTCATCGTCAATAAGAAGGTCCAAGGTATACAGTAAACTTGAAGTGAAGCATCGGAATCCAAAACTGCACTTACAGGAGAGATTGAAATCATAGAGTGTTAGAGTGTCAGTCATCTTGTACTTAAGTCGCCATTGTGCCTTTTGTATTAAATTCGGATGCAATTTCTGTGTTTCATCATCAATAAGAAGGTCCAAGGCATACAGTAAACCTGACGTGAAGCATCGGAATCATAAACTGGGCTCACAAGAGAGGTTCAAATCATAGAAAGTAAGAATGTCAGTCCTCTTGTACTTAAGTCGGCATTGTGCCTTTTGAAATTTTATTCCGTTGCAATTACTGTGTTTCATCATCAATGAAAAGTTCCAAGGTATACAGCAAACCTGTAGTGAAGCATCGGAATCTAAAACTGGACTCACAGGAGAGATTCAAATCATAGAAAGGTAGAGAGTCAGTCCTCTTGTACTTAAGTCGGCATTGTGCCTTTTGTATTAAATTCCGATGCAATTTCTGTGTTTCATCGTCAATAAGAAGGTTCAAGGGATACAGTAAACCTGAAGTGAAGCATCGGAATCTAAACCTGGACCCACAGGAGAGGTTCAAATCATAGAAAGTGAAAGTGTCAGTCCTCTTGTACTTAAGTCGGCATTGTGCCTTTTGTATTAAATTCGGATGTAATTTCTGTGTTTCATCGTCAATAAGAAGGTCCAAGGGATACAGTAAACCTGAAGTGAAGCATCGGAATCTAAAACTGGACTCACAGGAGAGGTTCAAATCATAGAAAGTTAGAGTGTCAGTCCTCTTGTACTTAAGTCGGCATTGTGCCTTTTGAATTAAATTCGAATGCAATTTCTGTGCTTCATCGTCAATAAGAAGGTCCAAGGGATACAGTAATCCTGAAGTGACGCATCGGAAACTAAAACTGGACTGAATGGGGAGGTTCATTTCATAGAAAGTTAGAGTGTCAGTCCTCTTGTACTTAAGTCGGCATTGTGCCTTTTGTATTAAATTCGGATGCAATTTCTGTGTTTCGTCGTCAATAAGAAGGTCCAAGGTATACAGGAAACCTGAAGTGAAGCATCGGAATCTGAAACTAGACTCACAGGAGTGCTTCAAATCATAGAAAGTGAGAGTGTCAGTCCTCTTGTACTTAAGTCGGCATTGTGCCTTTTGTGTCAAATTCGGATGCAATATCTGTGTTTCGGGATCAATAACAAGGTCCAAGGGATACAGTAAACCTGAAGTGGAGCATCGGAATCTAAAACTGGGCTCACAGGAGAGGTTCAAATCATAGAAAGTTAGAGTGCCAGTCCTCTTGTACTTAAGTCGGCATTGTGCCTTTTGAATTTATATCGGATGCAATTTCTTTGTTTCATCGTCAATAAGAAGGTCCAAGGTACACAGGAAACCTGAAGTGAAGCATCGGAATCTAAAACTGGACTCACAGGAGAGGTTCAAATCATAGAAAGTAGGAGTGTCAGTCCTCTTGTACTTAAGTCGGCATTGTGCCTTTTGTATTAAAATCGGATGCAATTTCTGTGTTTCATCGTCATTAAGATGGTCCAAGGTATACAGGAAACCGGAAATGAAGCATCGGAATCTAAAACTGGACTCACAGGAGAGGTTCAAATCATAGAAAGTGAGAGTGTCAGTCCTCTTGTACTTAAGTCGGCATTGTGCGTTTTGTATTAAATTCGGATGCAATTCCTGTGTTTCATCGTCAATAAGAAGGTCCAAGGGATACAGTAAACCTGAAGTGAGGCATCGGAATCTAAAACTGGACTCACAGGAGAGGTTCAAATCATAGAAAGTTAGAGTGTCAGTCTTCTCGTACTAAAGTCGGCATTGTGCCTTTTGTTTTAAATTCGGATGCAATTTCTGTGTTTCATCATCAATAAGAAGGTACAAGGGATACAGTAAACCTGAAGTGAAGCATCGGAATGTAAAACTGGACTCACCGGAGAGGTTCAAATCATAGAAAGTTAGAGTGTCAGTCCTCTTGTACTGAAGTCGGCATTGTGCCTTTTGAATTTAAATCCGATATAATTTCTGTGTTTCATCGTCAATAAGAAAGTCCAAGGTATACAGTAAACTTAAAGTGAAGCATCGGAATCCAAAACTGGACTTACAGGAGAGATTGAAATCATAGAGTGTTAGAGTGTCAGTCCTCTTGTTCTTAAGTCGGCATTGTGCCTTTTGAATTTTTATTCCGATGCAATTACTGTGTTTCATCGTCAATAAGAAGTTCCAAGGTATACTGCAAACCTGTAGTGAAACATCGGAATCTAAAACTGGACTCACAGGAGAGGTTCAAATCATAGAAAGCGTGAGTGGCAGAATTCTTGTGCTTAAGTCGGCATTGTGCCTTTTGTATCAAATTCGGATGCAATTTCTGTGTTTCAGTTTCAATAAGAAGGTCCAAGGGAAACAGTAAACCTGAAGTGAAGCATCGGAAACTAAATCTGGACTCACAGGAGAGGTTCAATTCATAGAAAGTTAGAATGTCAGTCCTCTTGCACTTAAGTCGGCATTGTGCCTTTTGTATTAAATTCCGATGCAATTTCTGTGTTTCATCGTCAATAAGAAGGTTCAAGGGATACAGTAAACCTGAAGTGAAGCATCGGAATCTAAACCTGGACGCACAGGAGAGGTTCAAATCTTAGAAAGTGAAAGTGTCAGCCCTCTTGTACTTAAGTCGGCATTGTGCCTTTTGTATTAAATTCGGATGTAATTTCTGTGTTTCATCGTCAATAAGAAGGTCCAAGGGATACAGTAAACCTGAAGTGAAGCATCGGAATCTAAAACTGGACTCACAGGAGAGGTTCAAATCATAGAAAGTTAGAGTGTCAGTCCTCTTGTACTTAAGTCGGCATTGTGCCTTTTGAAATAAATTCGAATGCAATTTCTGTGCTTCATCGTCAATAAGAAGGTCCAATTGATACAGTAATCCTGAAGTGACGCATCGGAAACTAAAACTGGACTCAATGGGGAGGTTCATTTCATAGAAAGTTAGAGTGTCAGTCCTCTTGTACTTAAGTCGGCATTGTGCCTTTTGTATTAAATTCGGATGCAATTTCTGTGTTTCATCGACAATAAGAAGGTCCAAGGTATACAGGAAACCTGGAGTGAAGCATCGGAATCTGAAACTAGACTCACAGGAGTGCTTCAAATCATAGAAAGTGAGAGTGTCAGTCCTCTTGTACTTAAGTCGGCATTGTGCCTTTTGTATCAAATTCGGATGCAATATCTGTGTTTCAGGATCAATAACAAGGTCCAAGGGATACAGTAAACCTGAAGTGGAGCATCGGAATCTAAAACTGGGCTCACAGGAGAGGTTCAAATCATAGAAAGTTAGAGTGCCAGACCTCTTGTACTTAAGTCGGCATTGTGCCTTTTGAATTTATATCGGATGCAATTTCTTTGTTTCATCGTCAATAAGAAGGTCCAAGGTACACAGGAAACCTGAAGTGAAGCATCGGAATCTAAAACTGGACTCACAGGAGAGGTTCAAATCATAGAAAGTAGGAGTGTCAGTCCTCTTGTACTTAAGTCGGCATTGTGCCTTTTGTATTAAATTCGGATGCAATTTCTGTGTTTCATCGTCAATAAGAAGGTCCAAGGGATACAGTAAACCTGAAGTGAGGCATCTAAATCTAAAACTGGACTCACAGGAGAGGTTCAAATCATAGAAAATTAGAGTGTCAGCCTTCTCGTACTAAAGTCGGCATTGTGCCTTTTGTTTTAAATTCGGATGCAATTTCTGTGTTTCATCATCAATAAGAAGGTACAAGGGATACAGTAAACCTGAAGTGAAGCATCGGAAACTAAAACTGGACTCACCGGAGAGGTTCAAATCATAGAAAGTTAGAGTGTCATTCCTCTTGTACTGAAGTCGGCATTGTGACTTTTGAATTTAAATCCGATATAATTTCTGTGTTTCATCGTCAATAAGAAAGTCCAAGGTATACAGTAAACTTAAAGTGAAGCATCGGAATCCAAAACTGGACTTACAGGAGAGACTGAAATCATAGAGTGTTAGAGTGTCAGTCCTCTTGTTCTTAAGTCGGCATTGTGCCTTTTGAATTTTTATTCCGATGCAATTACTGTGTTTCATCGTCAATAAGAAGTTCCAAGGTATACTGCAAACCTGTAGTGAAACATCGGAATCTAAAACTGGACTCACAGGAGAGGTTCAAATCATAGAAAGTGTGAGTGGCAGTATTCTTGTGCTTAAGTCGGCATTGTGCCTTTTGTATCAAATTCGGATGCAATTTCTGTGTTTCAGTTTCAATAAGAAGGTCCAAGGGAAACAGTAAACCTGAAGTGAAGCATCGGAATCTAAATCTGGACTCACAGGAGAGGTTCAATTCATAGAAAGTTAGAATGTCAGTCCTCTTGTACTTAAGTCGGCATTGTGCCTTTTGTATTAAATTCCGATGCAATTTCTGTGTTTCATCGTCAATAAGAAGGTTCAAGGGATACAGTAAACCTGAAGTGAAGCATCGGAATCTAAACCTGGACGCACAGGAGAGGTTCAAATCATAGAAAGTGAAAGTGTCAGCCCTCTTGTACTTAAGTCGGCATTGTGCCTTTTGTATTAAATTCGGATGCAATATCTGTGTTTCATCGTCAATAAGAAGGTCCAAGGGATACAGTAAACCTGAAGTGAAGCATCGGAAACTAAATCTGGACTCACAGGAGAGGTTCAAATCATAGAAAGTTAGAATGTCAGTCCTCTTGTACTTAAGTCGGCATTGTTCCTTTTGTACTAAACTCGGATGCAATTTCTGTGTTTCATCGTCAATAAGAAGGTCCAAGGTATACAGGAAACCTGAATAGAAGCATCGGAATCTGAAACTGGACTCACAGGAGAGGTTCAAATCATAGAAAGTGTGAGTGGCAGTATTCTTGTGCTTAAGTCGGCATTGTGCCTTTTGTATCAAATTCGGATGCAATTTCTGTGTTTCAGTTTCAATAAGAAGGTCCAAGGGAAACAGTAAACCTGAAGTGAAGCATCGGAATCTAAAACTGGGCTCACAGGAGAGGTTCAAATCATAGAAAGTTAGAGTGTCTGTCCTCTTGTACTTAAGTCGGCATTGTGCCTTTTGAATTTATTTCGGATTCAATTTCTGTGTATCATCGTCAATAAGAAGGTCCAACGTACACAGGAAACCTGAAGTGTAGCATTTGAATCTAAAACTGGACTCACAGAAGAGGTCCAAATCATAGAAAGTGAGAGTGTCAGTCCTCTTGTACTTAAGCCGGCATTGTGCCTTTTGTATTAAAATCGGATGCAATTTCTGTGTTTCATCGTCAATAAGAAGGTCCAAGGTATACTGCAAACCTGTAATGAAGCATCGGAATCTAAAACTGGACTCACAGGAGAGATTCAAATCATAGAAAGGTAGAGTGTCAGTCCTCTTGTACTTAAGTCGGCATTGTGCCATTTGAATTAAATTCCGATGCAATTTCTGTGTTTCATCGTCAATAAGAAGGTTCAAGGGGTACAGTAAACCTGAAGTGAAGCATCGGAATCTAAACCTGGACCCACAGGAGAGGTTCAAATCATAGAAAGTGAGAGTGGCAGTCCTCTTGTGCTTAAGTCGGCATTGTGCCTTTTGTATCAAATTCGGATGCAATTTCTGTGTTTCATCGTCAATAAGAAGGTCCAAGGGATACAGTAAACCTGAAGTGAAGCATCGGAATCTAAATCTGGGCTCACAGGAGAAGTTCGAATCATAGAAAGTTAGAGTGTCAGTCCTCTTGTACTTAAGTCGGCATTGTGCCTTTTGAATTTATTTCGGATGCAATTTCTGTGTTTCATCGTCAATAAGAAGGTCCAACGTACACAGGAAACCTGAAGTGAAGCATTTGAATCTAAAACAGGACTCACAGAAGAGGTTCAAATCATAGAAAGTGAGAGTGTCAGTCCTCTTGTACTTAAGCCGGCATTGTGCCTTTTGTATTAAAATCGGATGCAATTTCTGTATTTCATCGTCAATAACAAGGTCCAAGGTATACAGGAAACCGGAAGTGAAGCATCGGAATCTAAAACTGGACTCACAGGAGAGGTTCAAATCATAGAAAGTGAATGTGTCAGCCCTCTTGTACTTAAGTCGGCATTGTGCCTTTTGTATTAAATTCGGATGCAATTTCTGTGTTTCATCGTCAATAAGAAGGTCCAAGGGATACAGTAATCCTGAAGTGACGCATCGGAAACTAAAACTGGACTCACTGGGGAGGTTCATTTCATAGAAAGTTAGAGTGTCAGTCCTCTTGTACTTAAGTCGGCATTGTGCCTTTTGTATTAAGTTCGGATGCAATTTCTGTGTTTCATCGTCAATAAGAAGGTCCAAGGTATACAGGAAACCTGAAGTGAAGCATCGGAATCTGAAACTAGACTCACAGGAGTGCTTCAAATCATAGAAAGTGAGAGTGTCAGTCCTCTTGTACTTAAGTCGGCATTGTGCCTTTTGTATCAAATTCGGATGCAATATCTGTGTTTCAGGATCAATAACAAGGTCCAAGGGATACAGTAAACCTGAAGTGGAGCATCGGAATCTAAAACTGGGCTCACAGGAGAGGTTCAAATCATAGATAGTGAGAGTGCCAGTCCTCTTGTACTTAAGTCGGCATTGTGCCTTTTGAATTTATATCGGATGCAATTTCTTTGTTTCATCGTCAATAAAAAGGTCCAAGGTACACAGGAAACCTGAAGTGAAGCATCGGAATCTAAAACTGGACTCACAGGAGAGGTTCAAATCATAGAAAGTAGGAGTGTCAGTCCTCTTGTACTTAAGTCGGCATTGTGCCTTTTGAATTAAAATCGGATGCAATTTCTGTGTTTCATCGTCATTAACATGGTCCAAGGTATACAGGAAACCGGAAGTGAAGCATCGGAATCTAAAACTGGACTCACAGGAGAGGTTCAAATCATAGAAAGTGAGAGTGTCAGTCCTCTTGTACTTAAGTCGGCATTGTGCCTTTTGTATTAAATTCGGATGCAATTTCTGTGTTTCATCGTCAATAAGAAGGTCCAAGGGATACAGTAAACCTGAAGTGAGGCATCGGAATCTAAAACTGGACTCACAGGAGAGGTTCAAATCATAGAAAGTTAGAGTGTCAGTCTTCTCGTACTAAAGTCGGCATTGTGCCTTTTGTTTTAAATTCGGATGCAATTTCTGTGTTTCATCATCAATAAGAAGGTACAAGGGATACAGTATACCTGAAGTGAAGCATCGGAATCTAAAACTGGACTCACCGGAGAGGTTCAAATCATAGAAAGTTAGAGTGTCAGTCCTCTTGTACTGAAGTCGGCATTGTGCCTTTTGAATTTAAATCCGATATAATTTCTGTGTTTCATCGTCAATAAGAAGGTCCAAGGTATACAGTAAACTTAAAGTGAAGCATCGGAATCCAAAACTGGACTTACAGGAGAGATTGAAATCATAGAGTGTTAGAGTGTCAGTCCTCTTGTACTTAAGTCGGCATTGTGCCTTTTGAATTTTTATTCCGATGCAATTACTGTGTTTCATCGTCAATAAGAAGTTCCAAGGTATACTGCAAACCTGTAGTGAAACATCGGAATCTAAAACTGGACTCACAGGAGAGGTTCAAATCATAGAAAGTGTGAGTGGCAGTATTCTTGTGCTTAAGTCGGCATTGTGCCTTTTGTATCAAATTCGGATGCAATTTCTGTGTTTCAGTTTCAATAAGAAGGTCCAAGGGAAACAGTAAACCTGAAGTGAAGCATCGGAATCTAAAACTGGGCTCACAGGAGAGGTTCAAATCATAGAAAGTTAGAGTGTCTGTCCTCTTGTACTTAAGTCGGCATTGTGCCTTTTGAATTTATTTCGGTTGCAATTTCTGTGTATCATCGTCAATAAGAAGGTCCAACGTACACAGGAAACCTGAAGTGAAGCATTTGAATCTAAAACTGGACTCACAGAAGAGGTCCAAATCATAGAAAGTGACAGTGTCAGTCCTCTTGTACTTAAGCCGGCATTGTGCCTTTTGTATTAAAATCGGATGCAATTTCTGTGTTTCATCGTCAATAAGAAGGTCCAAGGTATACTGCAAACCTGTAGTGAAGCATCGGTATCTAAAACTGGACTCACAGGAGAGATTCAAATCATAGAAAGGTAGAGTGTCAGTCCTCTTATACTTAAGTCGGCATTGTGCCTTTTGAATTAAATTCCGATGCAATTTCTGTGTTTCATCGTCAATAAGAAGGTTCAAGGGATACAGTAAACCTGAAGTGCAGCATCGGAATCTAAACCTGGACCCACAGGAGAGGTTCAAATCATAGAAAGTGAAAGTGTCAGCCCTCTTGTACTTAAGTCGGCATTGTGCCTTTTGTATTAAATTCGGATGCAATTTCTGTGTTTCATCGTCAATAAGAAGGTCCAAGGGATACAGTAAACCTGAAGTGAAGCATCGGAATCTAAATCTGGTCTCACAGGAGAAGTTCAAATCATAGAAAGTTAGAGTGTCAGTCCTCTTGTACTTAAGTCGGCATTGTTCCTTTTGTACTAAACTCGGATGCCATTACTGTGTTTCATCGTCAATAACAAGGTCCAAGGTATACAGGAAACCTGAAAAGAAGCATCGGAATCTGAAACTGGACTCACAGGAGAGGTTCAAATCATAGAAAGTGAGAGTGGCAGTCCTCTTGTGCTTAAGTCGGCATTGTGCCTTTTGTATCAAATTCGGATGCAATTTCTGTGTTTCAGGTTCAATAAGAAGGTCCAAGGGATACAGTAAACCTGAAGTGAAGCATCGGAATCTAAAACTGGGCTCACAGGAGAGGTTCAAATCATAGAAAGTTAGTGTGTCAGACCTCTTGCACTTAAGTCGGCACTGTGCCTTTTGAATTTATTTCGGATGCAATTTCTGTGTTTCATCGTCAATAAGAAGGTCCAACGTACACAGGAAACCTGAAGTGAAGCATTTGAATCTAAAACAGGACTCACAGAAGAGGTTCAAATCATAGAAAGTGAGAGTGTCAGTCCTCTTGTACTTAAGCCGGCATTGTGCCTTTTGTATTAAAATCGGATGCAATTTCTGTGTTTCATCGTCAATAAGAAGGTCCAAGGTATACAGGAAACCGGAAGTGAAGCATCGGAATCTAAAACTGGACTCACAGGAGAGGTTCAAATCATAGAAAGTGAAAGTGTCAGCCCTCTTGTACTTAAGTCGGCATTGTGCCTTCTGTATTAAATTCGGATGCAATATCTGTGTTTCATCGTCAATAACAAGGTCCAAGGGATACAGTAAACCTGAAGTGAAGCATCGGAATCTAAATCTGGTCTCACAGGAGAGGTTCAAATCATAGAAAGTTAGAGTGTCAGTCTTCTTGTACTTAAGTCGGCATTGTGCCTTTTGTATTAAATTCGAATGCAATTTCTGTGTTTCATCATCAATAAGAAGGTACAAGGGATACAGTAAACCTGAAGTGAAGCATCGGAATCTAAAACTGTACTCACCGGAGAGGTTCAAATCATAGAAAGTTAGTGAGTCAGTCCTCTTGTACTTTAGTCGGCCTTGTGCCTTTTGAATTCAATTCCGATGCAATTTCTGTGTTTCATCGTCAATAAGATGGTCCAAGGGATACAGTAATCCTGAAGTGAGGCATCGGATTCTAAAACTGGACTTTTAGGAGAGGTTCTAATCATAGACATTTAGAGTGTCAGTCCTCTTGTACTGAAGTCGGCATTGTGCCTTTTCGATATCATTCCGATGCAATTTCTGTGCTTCATCGTCAATAAGAAGGTTCATGGTATACAGTAAACCTGAAGTGTAGCATCGGAATCTAAAACTGGACTCAAAGGAGAGGTTCAAATCATAGAAAGTTAGAGTGTCAGTCCTCTTGTACTTATGTCGGCATTGTGCCTTTTGAATTTAATTCGGATGCAATTTCTGTGTTTCATCGTCAATATGAAGGTCCTAGGTATACAGTAAATCTGAAGTGACGCCTCGGAATCTAAAACTGGACTCACAGGAGAGGTACAAATAATAGAAAGTGAGAGTGTCAGTCCTCTTGTACTTAAGTCGGCATTGTGCCTTTTGTATTAAAATCCGATGCAATTTCTGTGTTTCATCGTCAATAAGGAGATCCAAGGGATACAGTAAACCTGAAGTAAGGCATCGGAATCTAAAACTGGAATCACAGGAGAGGCTCAAATCATAGAAAGTTAGAGTGTCAGTCTTCTTGTACTTAAGTCGTCATTGTGCCTTTAGTATGAAATTCGGATGCTATTTCTGTGTTTCATCATCAATAAGAACTCACAAGGGATACAGTAAACCTGAGCTAAAGCATCGGATTCTAAAACAGGACTCACTGGAGAGGTTCAAATCATAGAAAGAAAGAGTGTCAGTCCTCTTGCACTTTAGTCGGCCTTGTGCCTTTTGAATTTAATTCCGATGCAATTTCTGTGTTTCATCGTCAATAAGATAGTCCAAGGGATACAGTAAACCTGAAGTGAAGCATCGGATTCTAAAACTGGACTTACAGTAGAGGTTCAAATCATAGAAAGTTAGAGTGTCAGTCTTCTTGTACTTAACTCGGCATTGTGCCTTATGTATTAAATTCGGATGCAATTTCTGTGTTTCATCGTCAATAAGAAGGTCCAAGGGATACAGTAAACCAGAAGTGAATCACCGAATTCTAAAACTGGACTAACATAACAGGTTCAAATCATAGAAAATTAGAGCGTCAGTCATTTTGTACTTAAGTCGGCATTGTGCCTTTTCAATTTCATTCCGATGCAATTTCTGAGCCTCATCGTCAATAAGAAGGTCCATGGTATACAGTAAACCTGAAGTGTAGAATCGGAATCTAAAACTGGACTCAAAGGAGAGGTTCAAATCATAGAAAGTTAGAGTGTCAGTCCTCTTGTACTGAAGTCGGCATTGTGCCTTTTGAATTTATTTCCGATGCAATTTCTGTGTTTCATCGTCAATAAGAAGGTCCAAGGTATACAGTAAAATTGAAGTGTAGCATCGGAATCTATAACTGGACTCACAGGAGAGATTCAAATCATAGAATGTTTGAGTGTCAGTCCTTTTGTACTTAAGTCGTCATTGTTCCTTTTGTATTAAATTCGGATGCAATATTTGTGTTTCATCGTCAATAAGAAGGTCCAAGGGATATAGTGAACAAGAAGTGAAGCATCGGAATCTAAAACTGGACTCCCAGGAGAGGTTCAAATGATAGAAAGTTAGAGTCTCAGTCCTCTTCTACTTAAGTCGGCATTGTGCCTTTTGAATTGAATTCCGATGCAATTTCTGTGTTTCATCGGCAATACGAAGGTCCAAGGTATACAGGAAATCTGAAGTGAAGCATCGGAATTTAAAACTGGACTCACAGGAGAGGTTCAAATCATAGAAAGTGAGAGTGTCAGTCCTCTTGTACTTAAGTCGGCATTGTGCCTTTTGTATTATATTCGGATGCAGTTTCTTTGTTTCATTGTCCATAAAAGGGTCCAAGGTATACAGGAAACCGGAAGTGAAGCATCGGAATCTAAAACTGGACTCACAGGAGAGGTTCAAATCATAGAAAGTGAGAATGTCTGTCCTCTTGTACTTAAGTCGGCATTGTGCCTTTTGTATTAAATTCGGATGCAATTTCTGTATTTCATCGTCAATATGAAGGTCCAAGGGATACAGTAAACCTGAAGTGAGGCATCGGAATCTAACACTGGACTCACAGGAGTGGTTCAAATCATAGAAAGTTAGAGTGTCAGTCTTCTTGTACTTAAGTTGGCATTGTGCCCTTTGTATTAAATTCGCATGCAATATCTGTGATTCATCGTCAATAAGAAGGTCAAAGGGATACAGTAAACCTAAAGTGAAGCATCGGAATCTAAAACTGGGCTAACAGGGGAGGTTCAAATCATAGAAAGTCAGAGTGTCAGTCCTCTTGTACTTAAGTCGGCATTGTGCATTTTGTATTAAATTCGAATGCAATTTCTGTGTTTCATCGTCAATAAGAAGGTCCAAGGGATACAGTGAACATGAAGTGAAGCATCGGCATCTAAAACTGGACTCACAGGAGAGGTTCAAATCCTAGAAAGTTAGAGTGTCAGTCCTCTTCTACTTAAGTCGGCATTGTGCCTTATGAATTGAATTCCGATGCAGTTTCTGTGTTTCGTCGCAAATAAGAAGGTCTAAGGTATACAGTGAACCTGAAGTGAAGCATCGGAATCTAAAACTAGACTCACAGGAGAGGTTCAAATCATAGAAAGTTAGAGGTTCAGTCCTCTTGTACTTAAGTCGGCATTGTGACATTTGTATTAAATTCGGATGCAATATCTGTGTTTTCCTCGTCAATAAGACGGTCCAAGGGATACAGTAAACCTGAAGTGAAGCATCGGAATCTAAAACTGGACCCACAGGAGAGGTTCAAATCATAGTAAGTGAGAGTGTCAGTCCTCTTGTACTTAAGTCGGCATTGTGCCCTTTGTATTAATTTCGGATGCAATATCTGTGGTTCATCGTCAATAAGAAGGTCAAAGGGATACAGTAAACCTGAAGTGAGGCATCGGAATCCAAAACTGGACTCACAGGAGAGGTTCAAATCATAGAAAATTAGGGTGTCAGTCCTCTTGTACTTAAATCGTCATTGTGCCGTTTGTATTAAATTCGGATGCACATTCTGAGTTTCATCATCAATAAGAAGGTCCAAGGGATACAGTAAACCTGAAGTGAAGCATCGGAATCTAAAACTGGACACACAGGAGAGGTTAAAATCATAGAAAGTGAGAGTGTCAGTCCTCTTGTACTTAAGTCGGCATTGCGCCTTTTGTATTATATTCGGATGCAGTTTCTTTGTTTCATTGTCAATAAAAAGGTCCAAGGTATACAGGAAACCGGTAGTGAAGCATCGGAATCTAAAACTGGACTCACAGGAGAGGTTCAAATCATAGAAAGTTAGAGTGTCAGTCCTCTTGAACTGAAGTCGGAATTGTGCCTTTTGAATTTAATACCGATGCTATTTCTGTGTTTCATCGTCAATAAGAAGGTCCAAGGTATACAGTAAACTTTAAGTGAAGCATCGGTATCTAAAACTGGACTCACAGGAGATATTCAAATCATGGAAAGTTAGTGTGTCAGTCCTTTTGTACTTAAGTCGTCATTGTGTCTTTTGTATTAAATTCGGATGAAATTTCTCTGTTTCCTCGTCAATAAGAAGGTTCAAGGGATACAGTAAACTGAGGTGAAGCATCGGAATCTACACCTGGACCCACAGGAGAAGTTCGTATCATAGAAAGTGAGTGTGTCAGTCCTCTTGTACTTAAGTCGGCATTGTGCCCTTTGTATTAATTTCGGATGCAATATCTGTGATTCATCGTCAATAAGAAGGTCAAAGGGATACAGTAAACCTGAAGCGAAGCATCTGAATCCAAAACTGTCCTCACAGGAGAGGTTCAAATCATAGAAAGTTAGGGTGTCAGTCCTCTTGTACTTAAGCCGTCATTGTGCCGTTTGTATTAAATTCGGATGCACATTCTGAGTTTCATCATCAATAAGAAGGTCCAAGGGATACAGTAAACCTGAAGTGAAGCATCGGAATCTAAAACTGGGCTAACAGGAGAGGTTCAAATCATAGAAAGTCAGAGTGTCAGTCCTCTTGTACTTAAGTCGGCATTGTGCCTTTTGTATTAAATTCGAATGCAATTTCTGTGTTTCATCATCAATAAGAAGGTTCAAGGGATACTGTAAACTGAGGTGAAGCATCGGAATCTACACCTGGACCCACAGGAGAACTTCGAATCATAGAAAGTGAGTGTGTCAGTCCGCTTGTACTTAAGTCCGCATTGTGCCTTTTGTATTAAATTCGGATGCAATTTCTGTGTTTCATCGTCAGTAAGAAGATCCAAGGCATACAGTAAAGCTGAAGTGAAGCATCGGAATCTAAAACTGGACTCACAGGAGAGGTTCAAATCATGGAATCTTAGGGTGTCAGTCCTCTTGTACTTAAGTCGGCATTGTGCCGTTTGTATTAAATTCGGATGCAATTTCTGTGTTTCATCATCAATAAGAATGTCCAAGGGATACAGTAAACCTGAAGTGAAGCATCGGAATCTAAAACTGGGCTAACAGGAGAGGTTCAAATCATAGAAATTTAGAGTGTCAGTCCTCTTTTACTTATGTCGGCATTGTGACTTTTGAATTTAATTCGGATGCAATTTCTGTGTTTCATCGTCAATAAGAAGGTCCAAGGGATACAGTAAACCTGAAGTGAAGCATCGGAATCTAAAACTGGAGTCACAGGAGAGGTTCAAATCATAGAAAATTTGAATGTCAGTCCTCTTGTACTTAAGTCCGCATTGTGCCTTTTGTATTAAATTCGGATGCAATTTCTGTGTTTCATCGTCAATAAGAAGGTCCAAGGGATACAGTAAACCTGAAGTGAATCATCGGATTCTAAAACTCGACTCACAGGACAGGTTCAAATCATAGAAAATTAGAGCGTCAGTCATCTTGTACTTAAGTCGGCATTGTGCCTTTTCAATTTCATTCCGATGCAATTTATGTGCTTCATCGTCAATAAGAAGGTCCATGGCATACAGTAAACCTGAAGTGTAGCATCGGAATCTAAAACTGGCCTCAAAGGAGAGGTTCAAAACATAGAAATTTAGAAAGTCAGTCCTCTTGAACTGAAGTCGGAATTGTGCCTTTTGAATTTAATGCCGATGCTATTTCTGTGTTTCATCGTCAATAAGAAGGTCCAAGGTATACAGTAAACTTTAAGTGAAGCATCGGTATCTAAAACTGGACTCACAGGAGATTTTCAAATCATGGAAAGTTAGTGTGTCAGTCCTTTTGTACTTAAGTCGTCATTGTGTCTTTTGTATTGAATTCGGATGAAATTTCTGTGTTTCCTCGTCAATAAGTAGGTCCAAGGGATACAGTGAACCTGAAGTGAAGCATCGGAATCTAAAACTGGACTCACAGGAGAGGTTCAAATCGTAGAAATTTAGAGTGTCAGTCCTCTTCTACTTAAGTGTGCATTGAGCCTTTTGTATTAAATTCGGATGCAATTTCTGTATTTTATCGTCAATAAGAAGGTTCAAGGGATACAGTAAACTTGAAGTGAAGCATCGGAATCTAAACCTGGACCCACAGGAGAGGTTCAAATCGTAGAAAGTGAGAGTGTCAGTCCTCTTGTACTTAAGTCGGCATTGTGCCTTTTGTATTAAATTCGGATGGAATTTCTGTGTTTCATCGTCAATAAGAAACACCAAGAGATACAGTAAACCTGAAGTGAAGCATCGGAATCTAAAACTGGACTCACAGGACAGGTTCAAATCATAGAAAGTTAGGGTGTCAGTGCTCTTGTACTTAAGTCGGCATTGTGCCCTTTGTATTAAATTCGGATGCAACTTCTGTGTTTCATCATCAATAAGAAGGTCCAAGGGATACAGTAAACCTGAAGTGAAGCATCGGAATCTAAAACTGGGCAAACAGGAGAGATTAAAATCATAGAAAGTTAGAGTGTCAGTCCTCTTGTACTTAACTCGGCATTGTGCCTTTTGAATTTAATTCGGATGCAATTTCTGTGTTTCATCGTCAATAAGAAGGTCCAAGGTATACAGGAAACCTGAAGTGAAACATCGGAATCTAAAACTGGACTCACAGGAGGGGTTCAAATCATAGAAAGTGAAAGTGTCAGTCCTCTTGTACTTAAGTCGGCAATGTGCCTTTTGTATTATATTCGGATTTAGTTTCTGTGTTTCATCGTCAATAAGAAGGTCCAAGGTATACAGGAAACCGAAAGTGAAGCATCGGAATCTAAAACTGGACTCACTGGAGAGGTTCAAATCACAGAAAGTGAGAGCGTCAGTCCTCTCGTACTTAAGTCGGCATTATGCCTTTTGTATTAAATTCGGATGCGATTTCCGTGTTTCATCGTCAATAAGAGGGTCCAAGGGATACAGTAAACCTGAAGTGAAGCATCGGAATCTAAAACTGGACTCACAGGAGAGGTTCAAATCATAGAAAGTTGGAGTGTCAGTTCTCTTGCACTTAAGTCGGCATTGTGCCTTTTGAATTTATTTCGGATGCAGTTTCTGTGATTCATCGTCAATAAGAAGGTCCTAGATATACAGGAAACCTGAAGTGAAGCGCGGAATCTAAAACTAGGCTCACAGGAGAGGTTCAAAACATAGAAAGTGAGAGTATCAGTCCTCTTGTACTTAAGTCGGCTTTATGACTTTTGTATTAAATTCGGATGCAATTTCTGTGTTTTCTAGTCAATAAGATGGTCCAAGGTATACAGTAAACCAGAAGTGAAGCATCGGAATATAAAACTGGTCTCACAGGAGAGGTTCAAATCATAGAAAGTTAGGGTGTCAGTCCTCTTGTACTTAAGTCGGCATTGTGCCCTTTGTATTAAATTCGGATGCAATTTCTGTGTTCCATCATCAATAAGAAGGTCCAAGGGATACAGTAAAAATCATGTGAAGCATCGGAATCTAAAACTGGGCAAACAGGAGAGATTCAAATCATAGAAAGTTAGAGTGTCAGTCCTCTTGTACTTAAGTCGGCATTGTGCCTTTTGAATTTAATTCGGATGCAATTTCTGTGTTTCATCGTCAATAAGAAGGTCCAAGGTATACAGGAAACCTGAAGTGAAACATCGGAATGTAAAACTGGACTCACAGGAGAGGTTCAAATCATAGAAAGTGAGAGTGTCAGTCCTCTTGTACTTAAGTCGGCATTGTGCCTTTTGTATTAAAGTCGGATGCAATTTCTGTGTTTCATCGTCAATAAGAAGGTCCACCCCACAGGAGAGGTTCAAATCATAGAAAGTGAGAGTGTCAGTCCTCTTGTACTTAAGTCTGCATTGTGCCTTTTGAATTTAATTCGGATGCAATTTCTGTGTTTCATCGTCAATAAGACGGTCCAGGGTATACAGAAAACCTGAAGTGAAGTGTCGGAATCTAAAACTGGACTCACAGGTGAGGTTCAAAACATAGAAAGTGAGAGTGTCCGTCCTCTTGCACTTAAGTCGGCATTGTGCCTTTTTTATTAAATTCGGATGCAATTTCTGTGTTTCGTCGTCAAGAATAAGGTCCAAGGTATACAGTAAACCTGAAGTGCAAAATTGGAATCTAAAATTGGACTCACAGGAGAGGTTCATATCATTGAAAGTAAGAGTGTCAGTCCTCTAGTACTTAAGTCGGCATTGTGCTTTTTGTATTAAATTCGGATGCAATTTCTGTGTTTCATCGTCAATAAGAAGGTCCAAGTTATACAGTAAACCTGAAGTGAAGCATCGGAATCTAAAACTCGACTCACAGGAGAGGTTCAAATCATAGAAAGTTAGAGTGTCAGTCCACTTGTACTTATGTCGGCATTGTGCCTTTTGAATTTAATTCCGATGCAATTTCTGTGTTTCATCGTCAATAAGAAGGTCCAAGGTAAATAGTAAACCTGAAATGAAGCATCGGAATCTAAAAGTGGACTCACAGGAGAGGTTCAAATCACAGAAAGTTAGAGTGTCAGGCCTTCTGTACTTATGTCGGCATTGTGTCTTTTGTATTAAATTCGGATGCAATTTCTGTGTTTCATCGTCAATAAGAGGGTCCAAAGGATACAGTAAACCTGAAGTGAAGCATCGGAATCTAAAACTGGACTCACAGGAGAGGTTCAAATTATAGAAAAGTAGAGTGTCAGTCCTCTTGTACTTAAGTCGGTATTGTGCCTTTTGAATTTAATTCCGATGCAATTTCTGTGCTTCACTGTCAAAAAGAAGGTCCAAGGGATACAGAAAACCTGAAGTGAAAAATCGGAATCTAAAACTGGACTCACAGGACAGGTTCAAATCATAGAAAGGTAGAGTGTCAGTCCTGTTGTACTTAAGTCGGCATTGTGCCACTTGTATTAAATTCGGATGCAATTTCTGTGTTTCATCGTCAATAAGATGGTCCAAGGGATACAGTAAACCTGAAGTGAAGCATCGGAATCTAAAACTGGACTCAAAGGAGAAGTGCAAATCGTAGAAAGTTGGAGTGTCAGCAATCCTGTACTTAAGTCGGCATTGTGCCTTTTGGTTTAAATCCGCGTGCAATTTCTGTGTTTCACCGTCAATAAGAAGGTCCAAGGGATACAGTAAACCTGAAGTGAAACATCGGAATCTAAAACTGGACTCACAGGAGAGGTTCAAATCATAGAAAGTGAGAGTGTCAGTCCTCTTGTACTTAAGTCGGCATTGTGCCTTTTGTATTAAATTCGGATGCAATTTCTGTGTTTCATCGTCAATAATATGGTCCAAGGGTTCCAGTAAACCTGAAGTGAAGCATCCGAATCTAAAACTGGACTCACAGGAGAGGTTCAAATCATAGAAAGTTAGTCTGTCAGTCCTCTTGTACCTAAGTCGGCATTGTGCCTTTTGTATTAAATTCGGATCCAATTTCTGTGTTCCATCGTCAATAAGAAGGTCCTAGGTATACAGTAAACCTGAAGTGAAGCATCGGAATCTAGAACTGGACTCACAGGAGTGGTTCAAATCATAGAGTGTCAGTCCTCTTGTACTTAAGTCGGTATTATGCCTCTTGTATTAAATTCGGATGCAATTTCTGTGTTTCATCGTCAATAAGAAGGTCTAAGAGATACAGTAAACCTGAAGTGAGGCATCGGAATCTAAAAATGGACTCACAGGAGAGGTTCAAATCATAGAAAGTTAGAGTGTCAGCAATCTTGTACTTAAGTCGGCATTGTGCCTTTTGTATTAAATTCAGATGCAGTTTCTGTTTTATCGTCAGTAAGAAGGTCCAAGGTATACAGTAAACCTGAAGGGAAGCATCGGAATATAAAACTGGACTCACAGGAGAGGTTCAAATCATAGAAAGTGAGAGTGTCAGTCCTCTTGTACTTAAGTCTACATTGTGCCTTTTGAATTTAATTCGAATGCAATTTCTGTGTTTCATCGTCAATAAGAAGGACGAGGGTATACAGAAAACCTGAGGTGAAGCGCCAGAATCTAAAACTGGACTCACAGGAGGGGTTCAAATCATAGAAAGTGAGAGTGTCAGTCCTCTTGTACTTAAGTCGGCATTGTGCCTTTTTTATTAAATTCGGATGCAATTTCTGTGTTCCATCGTCAAGAAGAATGTCCAAGGTATACAGGAAACCTCAAGTGAAGCATCGGAATCTAACACTGGACTCATAGGAGAGGCTCAAATCATAGAAAGTGAGAGTGTCAGTCCTCTTGTACTTAAGTCGGCATTGTGCCTTTTGTATTAAATTCGGATGCAATTTCTGTGTTTCGTCGTCAATAAGAGAGTCCAAGGTATACACGAAACCTGATGTGAAGTATCGGAATCTAAAACTGGACTCACAGGCGAGGTTCAAATCATAAAAAGTTACAGTGTCAGTCCTGTTGTACTTAAGTCGGATTGTGCCTTTTGTATTACATTCGGAGGCAATATCTGTGTTTCATCGTCAATAAGATGGTCCAAGGGATACAGCAGACCTGAAGTGAAGCATTGGATTCTAATACTGGACCCACAGGAGCGGTACAAATCATAGAAAGTTAGAGTGTCAGTCATCTTGTACTTTAGTCGGCATTGTGCCTTTTGAATTTCATTCCGATGCAATAGCTGTGCTTCATCGTCTATAAGAAGGTCGATGGTATACAGTAAACCTGAAGTGAAGCATCGGAATCTAAAACTGGACTCACAGGAGAGGTTCAAATCACAGAAAGTTAGAGTGTCAGTCCTCATGTACTTAAGTCGGCATTGTGCCTTTTGAATTTAATTCCGATGCACTTTCCAAGCTTCATCGACAAAAAGAAGGTCCAAGGGGTACAGTGAACCTGAAATGAAAAATCGGAATCTAAAATTGGACGCACAGGAGAGGTTCATATCATTGAAAGTTAGAGTGTCAGTCCTCTAGTACTTAAGTCGACATTGTGCTTTTTGTATTAAATTCGGATGCAATTTCTGTGTTTCATCGTCAATAAGAAGGTCCAAGGGATACAGTGAACCTGAAGTGAAGCATCGGAATCTAAAACTCGACTCACAGGAGAGGTTCAAATCATAGAAAGTTGGAGGGTCAGTCCTCTTGTACTTATGTCGGCATTGTGCCTTTGGAATTTAATTCCGATGCAATTTCTGTGTTTCATCGTCAATAAGAAGGTCCAAGGTATACAGTAAACCAGAAATGAAGCATCGGAATCTAAAACTGGACTCACAGGAGAGGTTCAAATCACAGAAAGTTAGAGTGTCAGTCCTCTTGTACTTATGTCGGCATTGTGCCTTTTGTATTAAATTCGGATGCAATTACTGTGTTTCATCGTCGATAAGAGGGTCCAAAGGATACAGTAAACCTGAAGTGAAGCATCGGAATCTAAAACTGGACTCACAGGAGAGGTTCAAATTATAGAAAAGTAGAGTGTCGTTCCTCTTGTACTTAAATCGGTATTGTGAATTTTGAATGTAATTCCAATGCAATTTCTTTGCTTCACCGTCCAAAAGAAGGTCCAAGGGATACAGTAAACCTGAAGTGAAGCATCGGAATCTAGAACTGGACTCACAGGTGTGGTTCAAATCATAGAGTGTCAGTCCTCTTGTACTTAAGTCGGTGTTGTGCCTCTTGTATTAAATTCGGATTCAATTTCTGTGTTTCATCGTCAATAATATGGTCCAAGGGATACAGTAAACCTGAGGTGAAGCATCCGAATCTAAAACTGGACTCACGGGAGAGGTTCAAATCATAGAAAGTTTGTGTGTCAGTCCTCTTGTACCTAAGTTGGCATTGTGCCATTTGTATTAAATTCGGATCCAATTTCTGTGTTCCATCGTCAATAAGAAGGTCCAAGGTACACAGTAAACCTGAAGTGAAGCATCGGAATCTAGAACTGGACTCACAGGTGTGGTTCAAATCATAGAGTGTCAGTCCTCTTGTACTTAAGTCGGTGTTGTGCCTCTTGTATTAAATTCGGATTCAATTTCTGTGTTTCATCGTCAATAAGAAGGTCCAAGAGATACAGTAAACCTGAAGTGAGGCATCGGAATCTAAAAATGGACTCACTGGAGAGGTTCAAATCACAGAAAGTTAGAGTGTCAGTCCTCTTGTACTTATGTCGGCATTGTGCCTTTTGTATTAAATTCGGATGCAATTACTGTGTTTCATCGTCAATAAGAGGGTCCAAAGGATACAGTAAACCTGAAGTGAAGCATCGGAATCTAAAACTGGACTCACAGGAGAGGTTCAAATCACAGAAAGTTAGAGTGTCAGTCCTCATGTACTTAAGTCGGCATTGTGCCTTTTGAATTTAATTCCGATGCACTTTCCGTGCTTCATCGACAAAAAGCAGGTCCAAGGGGTACAGTAAACCTGAAGTGAAAAATCGGAATCTAAAATTGGACTCACAGGAGAGGTTCATATCATTGAAAGTTAGAGTGTCAGTCCTCTAGTACTTAAGTCGACATTGTGCTTTTTGTATTAAATTCGGATGCAATTTCTGTGTTTCATCGTCAATAAGAAGGTCCAAGGGATACAGTGAACCTGAAGTGAAGCATCGGAATCTAAAACTCGACTCACAGGAGAGGTTCAAATCATAGAAAGTTAGAGGGTCAGTCCTCTTGTACTTATGTCGGCATTGTGCTTTTGAATTTAATTCCGATGCAATTTCTGTGTTTCATCGTCAATAAGAAGGTCCAAGGTATACAGTAAACCAGAAATGAAGCATCGGAATCTAAAACTGGACTCACAGGAGAGGTTCAAATCACAGAAAGTTAGAGTGTCAGTCCTCTTGTACTTATGTCGGCATTGTGCCTTTTGTATTAAAATCGGATGCAATTACTGTGTTTCATCGTCAATAAGAGGGTCCAAAGGATACAGTAAACTTGAAGTGAAGCATCGGAATCTAAAACTGGACTCACAGGAGAGGTTCAAATTATAGAAAAGTAGAGTGTCAGTCCTCTTGTACTTCAATCGGTATTGTGAATTTTGAATGTAATTCCAATGCAATTTCTTTGCTTCACCGTCCAAAAGAAGGTCCAAGGGATACAGTAAACCTGCAGTGAAAAATCGGAATCTAAAACTGGACTCACAGGACAGGTTCAAATCATAGAAAGTTAGTGTCAGTCCTGTTGTACTTAAGTCGGCATTGTGCCACTTGTATTAAATTCGGATGCAATTTCTGTGTTTCATCGTCAATAAGATGGTCCAAGGGATACAGTAAACCTGAAGTGAAGCATCGCGATCTAAAACTGGACTCACAGGAGAGGTTCAAATCATAGAAAGTGAGAGTGTCAGTCCTCTTGTACTTAAGTCGGCATTGTGCCTTTTGTATTAAATTCGGATGCAATTTCTGTGTTTCATCGTCAATAATATGGTCCAAGGGATACAGTAAACCTGAGGTGAAGCATCCGAATCTAAAACTGGACTCATGGGAGAGGTTCAAATCATAGAAAGTTAGTGTGTCAGTCCTCTTGTACCTAAGTTGGCATTGTGCCTTTTGTATTAAATTCGGATCCAATTTCTGTGTTCCATCGTCCATAAGAAGGTCCAAGGTATACAGTAAACCTGAAGTGAACCATCGGAATCTAGAACTGGACTCACAGGTGTGGTTCAAATCATAGAGTGTCAGTCCTCTTGTACTTAACTCGGTGTTGTGCCTCTTGTATTAAATTCGGATTCAATTTCTGTGTTTCATCGTCAATAAGAAGGTCCAAGAGATACAGTAAACCTGAAGTGAGGCATCGGAATCTAAAAATGGACTCACAGGAGAGGTTCAAATCATAGAAAGTTAGAGTGTCAGCAATCATGTACTGAAGTCGGCATTGTACCTTTTGTATTAAATTCAGATGCAGTTTCTGTTTTATCGTCAGTAAGAAGGTCCAAGGTATACAGTAAACCTGAAGGGAAGCATCGGAATATAAAACTGGACTCACAGGAGTGGTTCAAATCATAGAAAGTAAGAGTTTCAGTCCTCTAGTACTTAAGTCTGCATTGTGCCTTTTGAATTTAATTCGGATGCAATTCCTGTGTTTCATCGTCAATAAGAAGGACGAGGGTATCCAGAAAACCTGAAGTGAAGCGCCGGAATCTAAAACTGGACTCACAGGAGAGGTTCAAATCATAGAAAGTGAGAGTGTCAGTCCTCTTGTACTTAAGTCGGCATTGTGCCTTTTTTATTAAATTCGGATGCAACTTCTGTGTTTCATCGTCAAGAAGAATGTCCAGGGTATACAGGAAACTTCAAGTGAAGCATCGGAATCCAAAACTGGACTCACAGGAGAGGCTCAAATCATAGAAAGTGAGAGTGTTAGTCCTCTTGTACTTAAGTCGGCATTGTGCCTTTTGTATTAAATTCGGATGCAATTTCTGTGTTTCATCGTCAATAAGAGAGTCCAAGGTATACACGAAACCTGAAGTGAAGCATCGGAATCTAAAACTGGACTCACAGGCCACGTTCAAATCATAGAAAGTTACAGTGTCAGTCCTGTTGTACTTAAGTCGGCATTGTGCCTTTTGTATTACATTCGGATGCAATATCTGTGTTTCATCGTCAATAAGAAGATCCATGGTATACAGTAAACCTGAAGTGTAGCATCGGAATCTAAAACTGGACTCACAGGAGAGGTTCAAATCATAGAAAAATAGAGTGTCCGTCCTCTTGTACATAAGTCGGCATTGTGCCTTTTGAATTTAATTCCGATGCAATTTCTGTGTTTCATCGTCAATAAGAAGGTCCAAGGTATACAGGAAACCTGAAGTGAAGCATCGGAATCTAAAACTGAACTCACAGGAGAGGATCAAATCATAGAAAGTTAGGGTGCCAGTCCTCTTGTACTTAAGTCGCCATTGTGCCTTTTAAATTTAATTCGGATGCAATTTCTGTGTTTCATCGTCTATAAGAAGTTCCAAGGGATACAGTAAACCTGAAGTGAAGCATCGGAAACTAAAACTGGACTCACAGGAGAGGTTCAAATCACAGAAAGTTTGAGGGTCAGTCCTCTTGTACTTAAGTCGGCATTGTGCCTTTTGAATTTAATTCTGATGCAATTTCCGTGATTCATCGACAGAAAGTAGGTCCAAGGGGTACAGTAAACATGAAGTGAAGCATCGGAATCTAAAGCTGGACTAACAGGAGAGGTTCAAATTATAGAAAGATAGAGTGCCAGTCCTCTTGTACATAAGTCGGCATTGTGACTTTTGGATTTACTTCCGATGCAATTTCTGTGTTTCATCGTCAAGAAGAAGGTCCAAGGTATACAGTAAACCTGAAGTGAAATATCGCAATCTAAAATTGGACTCACAGGAGAGGTTCATATCATTGAAAGTTAGAGTGTCAGTCCTCTTGTACTTAAGTCGGCATTGTGCCTATTGTATTATTTTCGGATGCAATTTCTGTTTTTCATCACCAATAAGAAGGTCCAAGGGATACAGTAAACCTGAAGTGAATCATCGGAATCTAAAACTGGACTCACAGGAGAGGTTCAAATCATAGAATGTTAGAGTGTCAGTCATCTTGTACTTAAGTCGGCATTGTGCCTTTTGAATCTCACTCCGCTGCAATTTCTGTGATTCATCGTCAATAAGAAAGTCCATGGTAAACAGTAAACCTGAAGTGTAGCATCGGAATCTAAAACTGGACTCACAGGAGAGGTTCAAATCATAGAAAGTGAGAGTGTCAGTCCTCTTGTACTTAAGTCGGCATTGTGCCCATTGTATTAAATTTGGATGCAATTTCTGTTTTTCATCACCAATAAGAAGGTCCAAGGGATACAGTAAACCTGAAGTGAATCATCGGAATCTAAAACTGGACAAACAGGAGAGGTTCAAATCATAGAAAGTTAGAGAGTCAGTCCTCTTGTACTTAAGTCGGCATTGTGCCTTTGGAATTTAATTCGGATGCAATTTCTGTGTTTCATCGTCAATAAAATGGTTCAAGGTATACAGGAATCCTGAAATGAAGCATCGGAATCGAAAACTGGACTCACAGGAGAGGTTCAAATCATAAAAAGTGAGAGTGTCAGTCCTCTTGTACTTAAGTCGGCATTGTGCCTTTTGTATTAAATACGGATGCAATTTTTGTGTTTCATCGTCAACAAGATGGTCCAATGTATACACGAAACCTGAAGTCAAGCATCGGAATATAAAACTGGACTTACAGGAGAGGTTCAAATCATAGTAAGTGAGAGTGTAACTCCTCTTGTACTTAAGTCGGCATTGTGCCTTTTGTATTAATTTCGGTTGCAATTTCTGTGTTTCATCGTCAATAAGAAGTTCCAAGGTATACAGTAAACCTAAAGGGAAGCATCGGAATCTAAAACTGGGCTCACAGGAGAGGTTCAAATCATAGAAAGTTAGAGTGTCAGTCCTCTTGTACTTAAGTCGGCATTGTGCCTTTTGCATTAAATTCGGATCCAATTTCTGTGTTTCATCGTCAATAAGAAGGTCCAAGGTATACAGTGAACCTGAAGTGAAGCATCGGAATCTAAAACTGGACTCACAGGAGAGGTTCAAACCATAGAATGTTAGAGTGTCAGTCCTCTTGTACTTAAGTCGGCATTGTGCCTCTTCTATTATATTCGAATGCAATTTCTGTGTTTCATCGTCAATAAGAAGGTCCAAGGGATACAGTAAACCTGAAGTGAGGCATCGGAATGTAAAACCGGTCTCACAGGAGAAGTTCAAATAATAGAAAGTTAGAGTGTCAGTCCTCCTGTACTTAAGTCGGCATTGTGCCTTTTGTATTAATTTCGGTTGCAATTTCTGTGTTTCATCGTCAATAAGAAGTTCCAAGGTATACAGGAAACCTGAAGTGAAGCATCGGAATCTAAAACTGGACTCACAGGAGAGGTTCAAATCATAGAATATGAGAGTGTCAGTCCTCTTGTACTTAAGTCGGCATTGTGCCTCTTCTATTATATTCGAATGCAATTTCTGTGTTTCATCGTCAGTAAGAGGGTCCAAAGGATACAGTAAACCCGAAGTGAAGCATCGGAATCTAAAACTAGACTCACAGGAGAGGTTCAAATTATAGAAAAGTAGAGTGTCAGTCCTCTTGTACTTACATCGGTATTGTGAATTTTGAATTTAATTCCGATGCAATTCATGTGCTTCACCGTCCAAAAGAAGGTCCAAGGGACACAGTAAACCTGAAGTGAAAAATCGGAATCTAAAACTGGACTCACAGGACAGGTTCAAATCATAGATAGTTAGAGTGTCAGTCCTGTTGTACTTAAGTCCTCATTGTGCCACTTGTATTAAATTCGGATGCAATTTCTGTGTTTCATCGTCAATAAGATGGTCCAAGGGATACAGTATACCTGAAGTGAAGCATCGGAATCTAAAACTGGACTCACAGGAGAGGTTCAAATCATAGAAAGTGAGAGTGTCAGTCCTCTTGTACTTAAGTCGGCATTGTGCCTTTTGTATTTAATTCGGATGCAATTTCTGTGTTTCATCGTCAATAATATGGTCCAAGGGATACAGTAAACCTGAAGTGAAGCATCCGAATCTAAAACTGGACTCACGGGAGAGGTTCAAATCATAGAAAGTTAGTGTGTCAGTCCTCTTGTACTTATGTCGGCATTGTGCCTTTTGTATTAAATTCGGATGCAATTTCTGTGTTTCATCGTCAATAAGAGGGTCCAAAGGATACGGAAAACCTGAAGTGAAGCATCGGAATTGTAATATTAGTAATTTTCGCCTCACAAACATTAATATACGCTCAATAGTAAACGCCTGATGGCCTAGAGTTATCGAACAATTGTAAAGCAAAAGAAATGAATCATCGCATAGCAGGGACAGAATCTATTATTCTTTATCTTTGCCGTTCTTGCGCGGTGCCAGTAAATCTCTATGTACATGTACCGATTAATGGTATAAAAAAGAATTCTGTTGTTTCAAGACAAATGAGGCTTTTGGCGCCTCACCTTTTACTGTTTGTGTTCCATGAGAGGCGGACGCAGACTTGCTGCGTTCCACAACTGTATTTTATATTTGATGTGAAAATATTGAGTGAATATGCTAATTTTTATTTTTTCCAATCACAAAAGATGTAGTTTCTTGTAACTGATATCGAACAGACAGAATCAAGAGGACATTTTGACTGTTATGTATAAAGTATTTAACCACAATGGTCATCTATTGTAATTTAATATGAAAAGGTACGTAGCATTAAAAAAACGTGTGTTAAAGATAAGTGTGCTTATTTTCGTAAATTAACCTTGATGATTCCATCTCCTGATTTAACTGAATGATAATTATTTTTGTGTTACTTCATCAGAAATTACGATCACGCTGATGGGCCGAACGCAGCATGAGGCAGAAGGAACATTATCGTTTTCCTATTATTTCTGAACCAACTCTTTTTAATTGTGTAGTGTTGCATTTCTTTTAAAGTCTATAAATCTTCTGGTCCCTTAGTGTTGATCCGGGTATGACTACATCGCGACTATAAAAATGCACAGAAATGATAATGTTTCTTCCGAGCGATCTCAAATATATATATCAATATGCTGCTCTTATTCAGGTATTTAATGGTCAACGTATGTTATTATAATAGCGTAATAAATCCCTGATTCTGTTGCCAAGTGGCCCACCAAAATATTCACTTTTTCGACATTAAAAAAAAAAGTAACAATTCTTTTTATTTTTGTCCCCCAAGAGCAACGCTACACTTGGCGCCCGAACAGGGACTTGATCAAAAAATCATTTCATGTATGTGTTTAAAAAATTTTCTTTGCTTGTTCTAATAACTGTTTCATTTTTTCATGTGGATGCAATTCAACCGAGAAAGAGAAGTGGGAAAACCTTTTAATTAATTCAGAAGAACGATTGATGAAATTACCAAAAAACGCGAGTATCCAGCTGTATCATTATCAAGACAGCCATAGTAAGTCAAATTTTTATACGCAGTAGCCAAGCTTTCGTAGTGACGTAGCATCTTTCGAGTTGATCAGAACGTAAACCTGTCTTTCCTTGCCTTGAAACAGCTTTATTTCAATTTGTCCATAGTCCATTCCTATGTAGTTAAATTCAGTGAAAGTGTACCATTGTTGTCAGTGCATAAAAAAAATTACGATATGGCGGATAACTACGCTCAAAACTGGTAAAACGTGTGATATTTCATTTGTTTGTAATTAGTAGGAACCATCTTGTCTTCTTGGCGTAAATGAACGTCAGTTGTTACCCAGAGTTAAAATTTTATCTTAGGTCCCAGTAAGCCATAGCACTACGTCACAGACAAACGACTGACGGCAGTGACAAACAATATCTGTAGCATTTTGACGTTTGACAAATAATTCATGAACATGGCTGACGGTAAACAGCGGACACAAACAAAACCAGACGACAGCGGTGATGCGAATGGACCTCACTATCCATTACGATCACGCGCGATAGGTACACGAGCGGAGGCAGAAGCAGCCTCGACCGAAGTTTTAGAAGCTGGTCCTAGTGTGCAAACTATTCCCGCTTTTGAAAAAAATGACTTGGCTGCAATGATCGAAGCAATAATGGAACGCAAGTTCGAAAGTCAAAGACAGAGAGAGGCGCAAAGACAGGAACGTGAAAAGCAGGAAAAATTAGATGAAAAGGCCCGCGAAGAAAAAGAGAAGGCCGAAAGACGGCATAATAAAAATCAGGTCCTTACAAATCTGTGCAACTCAGTAAAAGAAGACATAAATTCAGTAAAAACAGAAATAAATTCGGTAAAAACAGACATAAATTCAGTAAAAACAGATCTGCAAACGGAGATAAATGACCTAAATACACGGTTAAATTCGGTAAAGGCCGAACTAAAGGCAGACATAACAGCTGATTTAAATACCCTGTTGGGTAATGTCCAAAGCCAAATCAGCAGTCAGATCACGATCATGAGGCTAGAAATTGACACACAAGTAGAGTCAAAAATAGAAGATATTTCAAAACGGTTAGATGAAAAAATCGAAGCAGCCAAGGGGGAGATAAATTCAAAAGTGATAGAATATCAAAAACAAGCTGCGACCTTAAAAGAAGATTATACTGCAATCTCTGATGAGGTCAAAGGAGTTAAAACCGCAGTAGACACGATCGAGAATGTTGTTGATGATCTTTCGAAACAGATTGAGACTCTTAATGTAGAGGACCAAATAAAGAATACTGTTAAGGCACATGCTGAAGCATTGTCTGATCACTACCAAGAGTGGATTAAAAACAAAGACGGATTCATAGAAAACAAGGTCAAGAACGAACTCAGGGAAACTGTCAAAAACATGACCTTTGAAATATTGGCAGCCCCTGGAAAAACAGGAGACACGGTGATGTCAGAATTAGGCCAGATAAGACGAGCGTTAGCTCAAGATTTACCTGAATGGCGTCAACAGATAGTTGATGAAGTTCGTACACTAAAATGTCAAGTTGAAAATTCCCCACCTCCCGTGTCAGGAAACTGGAATAATTCACCACGAAGTAATGAACAACAGCAGGTACATTACCGTTCACCATTTGTTAACGCTCAAACTCATAGTTCTATAGAAGCACAAGTTAACCAGAGTACCAGCCCACCCACTTTTGTCAGTTTGATGCAGGAGGAAAGCGTGATCAAACATCGTATTTTTCCGACCTTTCACCCACAGAAAAGAGAAATTCATCCTATAGTGTTCCTCCGAAATTTTTCAGGAATTTTCCCGAGTAGCTGGAGTGACCGCCAGCGAATTCAATTTGTTAGTGGATTTATCGTAGGCGATGCTGCCTTATGGGGAACCGAAATGGTCGACTCTTGTAAAAGTTACAAAGAGTTTGAACAGATGTTTTTAGCTAAATTCTGGAGTTCTGGTGTGCAGCAGCGCCTGAGAAAAGAGGTTTACAACGCCGAAGTGATTAACAGTAAGCGCGGTAGTTTGAGAAGATATTTTGAAAAGTATTTAGCGAAAATCAAGTTCTGGGATTCGCCGATCACCGCCAAAGACGTTATTATGATTCTAAAAACTAAGCTACCGATTGCGATCAGAGAAAAGTTAGTAAACGTGTCTGAGGACGATACGGACACTTTCCTATCTGTGTTAGACTCGTTAGATCTGATTTACGAGGACGCTAGAGTTGATGTTGGCAACGCCCACTTCAGTGCAGGCGGCCAGCACAATACAGAATACGTAGGCAACAATGGTGGCCGAGCGAAAGCGCGTCACAGCGACAGCCAGTACCAACCCCACAACGGTTTCAAAAATAAACACACTACGTACTCCAACAGCAAATACAAAAATAAGTACAATAACGGCCAGAGATACAATCCAATATATAATTCGTCACCACCTCAGTACGAAAATACACATTATAGCACACAGCCCCAGCAATATGGAAACACGCAACCGATCAACGGTAATTATCAAAACAATCAGTCTTACGATTCAAATCGACAGTGGAAAAGAAATAAATGGCATAATCAAGGTGGAGACCAATGTACACCTTTCACTAACGGTTACAATCAACACAAGCCACAGCAAAATACCTTTCAGCCACAAAATATACACTTCACGCAACAAGCGGACGGACCTTCGGGAACTCTGAAGCCTAAACGCCCGCATAATACGCAAATTTATTATGCGCAAGCGAATACGCCAGGACAACAAGATCCGTTTCCAACCGAGTTCGTACCACAAAACCAACACCAGTTCCAGACGGAAGAAACATTAAGAAATATAAATCAGCAGGAAAGTAAGCGTCGAGCGGAAAATTAAAAGCAGCACCTTTGAGCCTCCTAGAGGATGCTGCAGGTTTGAATGGGGGCACCCTGTCCCTTAGTCCACACGAAATTAAAGCAATTAGGTATGACAAAGAGACAAACTTACGGGATGATCTAGTAGCAGACACTGAGACGAAAGACAATGATGACGTATGGGACGAACAAGTTCAAGCTTCCATAAGGGTATCAATTGCCAACATACCTGTAACAGCTATTGTAGATACAGGAGCTAATATAAATGTCTTATCTTTATGTTTATTTAAGCAAATATCCTCTGTATGCAAAGTTTTATCACTTCCAATTCAAGGTTGCACCATATCGGGAGCAATTGGTCCACTAACACAACGTGTAAATCTTCAGACTCAGCTTCAAATCCAGATAGAGTCTATTTCAGTAACGTGCATTTTTCTTATTGTTAAAAACCTATCAGTGCCATGTATCCTGAGTATGGAATTCTTGAGGCAGACGAAAGCTAAAATTGACATCGAGTGTGGAATCTGTACTCTAGTAGCGAGCCAGCAACAAGTAACTGTAAATTTGTTAAGACGTAAGGTGAAGACAAACTTTGGGGTGCTTCAAACAGCTGTACGGCCATGGACTAAAAGACAACAGTACAGTCAGACAGAAGACATGACAGATCTTGAAAGTGTTAATGACGATGAGTATAAAGACCTAATTCCCGGTCAGAATGAATTATACGGTAAAGCTAGTGAGTCCATTGAATTATCCAAACAACAGAAGAATGAGCTTTACAATTTGTTAACAGATTACGTTCAAGTATTTTCTAAGAAACCTGGACTAATAAAAGGCTTTGAATATCGAATGGATGTCCTGCCCCATTCAACCTACTGTAGAACAAGCTATTACATTCCATATGCGAGACGCGAAGCTGTCAAGTGCGAGATCAAGAAAATGTTACGCTGGAATGTGATAGAAGTATCTCATTCACCTTATTCGAGTCCTTTATTGTCTGTGCTAAAATCAGATGGTAGCGTAAGGCTAGTCCTAGATGCAAGATTAATCAATAAAATTATAGTACCCATAAGAACGAGACCAGAGGCTCTTGAAGAGCATCTGCAGAAGTTTCATGGACTTAAGTATTTGAGTACCCTTGATTTGAAAAGCAGTTACTGGCAAGTAAAACTTGCGCAGGAGTCTAGGAAGTACACTGCGTTTATATTTGCAGGTAGATCTTACCATTTCAAAGTTGTACCGTTTGGACTAAATGTGAGTTCCGGAATTTTTATTTCTGCCCTTGACTATGTACTAGGTCCTGAACTTTTAGATGAGGTAACAGTCTATGTGGATGACGTTCTTGTAGCATCGAAAAATTGGGAAGATCATGTGGCCCTTCTGCAAAAGATATTTCAACGATTCAGAGAGTATGGTGTTACAGCAAATCTTAAGAAATCCAAGTTTGGAAAAAGTGAAATTAAATTTTTAGGGCACATCATCACCCCTGAAGGAATTAAACCCGACCCGGAAAAATTATCTGCTATAAAAAACTTTCCAACCCCTGTTACAAAAAGGCAACTGAGAGGATTTATCGGTCTTACGTCATTTTTCAGACGTTTTGTTCCCAATCAGGTATTGAACAATCCCGCTCTTCACAACCTTTTAAAAAAGAATTCACATTGGAATTGGACGCCGGAATGCCAAGACGGATTTAAGAAAATTAAAGACAGTCTGGTTAACAGTAACATTCTCCATCATCCTCAGATGGATAAGGAATTTTGTATTACTGCAGACGCTTCCTTTGTGGGTATCGGCGCTTGTCTTTTCCAGATTCAATTAGTAAATGGACACGAGCAAATCCAAGTGATTAGCTTTGCGAGTCGAATGTTATCAGAGTGTGAGAAGTCTTATTCGGTTACGGAGTTGGAGGCACTTGCCGTAATATGGGCTTTTAGGCGATTTAACTATTATATCTATGGAAGAAAAATTAAAGTCTATTCAGACCATCAAGCCTTATCATTCCTCCTTACATGCAAGTTGCAACACCCTCGTCTTACTCGATGGTGCTTATTCCTGCAGGAATATGACTTTGACATTGTATACATAAAAGGTAAAGATAATGTTATAGCAGACGCACTTTCTCGCTCACCTAAGGGCTTACTAGAAACCAGCGAACTGGTGGAACAAATGTCTAATTATAAAGTTTTGTTAATGAAAGATCCAATTCACAGAAAGTATTTTCTTCAGTTATGTAGGCAGATTCAGATTCTTCAAAATACAGATCCAAAATGGAAAAAGGTTATACAAATTCTTCACGAAAATCCAGCCCACAAGTTGTCCAAGTTTTATAAAGTTCATAACCAAGTGCTATTTCATAAGACGTCTGAGTCATCTGAGAGGTGGTGTGTTTGCATCCCTCGAAATTTCATTGAACATCTTCTGTGGTACACTCACATTTCATGGGGTCACTACGGACCAGAAAAATGTAAAAGGAAAATCTCGACTTACTGTTATGTTCCGAATCTACACCAGAGAATTCATAAATTATTGAGAAACTGTGTCATCTGTCAAAAGGCAAAATCCTTAAACATTTCCACTTCAATTCCACTAAATCCAATAGTTGCTGAAAGGCCAAACCAGCTTCTTAGTATTGATTTAGCAGGTCCACTACCCACCGGCAGGGGAGGCGCTAAATACTTAGTAGCAATCCTGGACAATTTTTCTAAGCACATAAGACTGTACGCAGTAAAATCTTCTTGTGCAAATCCAATAATCCGTCGCATTGAAAATGATTATTTCCCACGATTCGGGGTTCCAGAATCAATTTTGTCTGATAATGCTTCAAATTTCACATCACGCCCGTGGCGTGCATTTCTTGCTCGCCATAGAATCAAACAAATTTTGATATCCCTGTTTCGACCGCAATCGAATCCGACAGAAAGAATCTTCAAAGAATTTAACAGATTTATAAGGACGTACATTCCGAATAAGCAGTCTAAGTGGGTAGACTTCGTAACACCATTCGAACAGATTGTAAACCACCTTCCTCATCTGTCGACCGGATTCACGCCACATGAGTTAATGTCAAGATCAAAAGAGAGGAATGAATGGATAGACCCCCTTCCAAAGTTACAAGACAACGAATTGGACCTAGACGCAAAAATCAGGCAAGCTCTCATATCATTGACAACGTATGCTAACCTCCGAAAAAAGGCATTTGATAAGAAGGTAAACAGAGTTATAGATTTCAAAGAAGGAGAAAAGGTATTAGTCAGGACTCACTTTAAACCATCCCTGTTGTTAAAGAAGAATCGTAAGTGGCAACACATTTATGAAGGTCCCTTTGTGATAATGAGGAAACCACACATTGGTAGCTATTTGTTATCTGACCCTGCCACGAATAAAATCAAAGGATTGTTCCACCATCAAGATTTAAGAAAATTTTATAACGCCAGGAATTAAGTTAATTTAAGCTGTAAGAAAATTCTAAGGTATTGGAGATCAGGATTAACCAATGAGTAACAAGAACGGAACTGAACTGACTACGGACGTTAGCCGGTGCTAAAAGGAAACCTTATGTATCAAAACAACGTGTCTGGAAAATAAAATACAGAATAAGTTGTAGACAAGTATTTACATGAATAATCTTTATGTAAACAGGAGGACATGTCCTAGAGGCGATTTTCAATTCTAGTTATAAGTTAGTATGTAAGGAAAATGATGTACTCGAGAGGTATTAATTAGCCCCGAGGTACTAAAATGAGGAAAGAGGAAGGAGCGAATAATGCACTTCTCTCGCTAAATAGTAATTTGAGAATGAGCAGGAAGGAGCGAATAATGCACTTCTCTCACTAAATAGTAATATGAAAATGATGATTATATGTGCTTAGTATTAGTAAGTGAAATTTAATCGAGGACAAATTAATTACCTGTTTTAAAAGGAAATACTTAAACGTCCAGACAAAATAGGAAAGTTGTGAGAAAGATTCGATTCCATGAGGTTATTCCCAATTTTCAAATGTGACGTAAATAAGGCACCACCTGTTAGCGTAAAACAGTCGGTAGATTTAACTTGTAAATTCCAGCACAGTGCTGTGCCAGCGATAAAATAACATCTCTTTGAAGTGAACAGATACCTAGGATTAAGCATGAACAGATTGATGACGCAGTGCAATTGTTCTAAAAAGGCCTGACGTTAACCTTAAGTAAAAGCGTGATGGAATAAAAAGGAAGTTTATTGTATAACGCAAAGTAAGATGAGTCCAGACTATAAACAAGCTGAGTCAAAGAAGATATGAGTAACATGGTTTATTATGCCAACTTCACGGTACTATTGAGCATTAGCGATACTGCAAATTCACAAGCTAGCAGCACATATAATAAGGATCTCGCCCAAGCTTCACAGGTAGCGACAGCAGCAAAAAAAAAAAAAAAAAAAAAAAAAAAAAAAAAAAAAAAACAACACTCTAGTGAGAGGCTTATATATATATATATACAAATGATAATTAATACCCAAATGCGTAATGCATAAACTTGACTTAGTCTAAGAAATGAGCAAAGAGTAGTAAGCAAGCTGCAGCAAGATACATATTAGATATACATGCTTGAAGTGATAGATTTTATTTTAAGTGTGCACTGCAATATTTATTGTTTTCTCTGTGATTATGTGATTATTGAATCCCTTTCCTAAGTGCAAATCCTTTAAGATCCTTGATCCTATCCACTCCTCAGGATCAACTTGTAAAGATGCACGTGTGCTTAGGAAGTGAGGCACTACATATAAAAATGAGTAGGTTCGCGACGCGCAAATTGCTTTTGTAATGCGCAATGTAAATTAAATTTTCGACCTGGTAGAGGAGTAATTTAAATTCTGTCGACGATCAGCGAGTAGACCCGCTTTTCCCACCTTTCTTTTTTCGACTGTTTGTATTTCTACACGAAACTCAGAGGCGGAATTGCTATTTTCAAATCTGTGCTCGAACTTTCTTTAAAAACAAGCACATACGAGAAAAACTTTTGACATAAATGAAGCTCCCCTCACAAGTCACTAAATAAGACGAGCACTAAAAAAAAATGTATTGGTCCTACGAAATGAATAAGCAAGCGTGATAAAGATTACTATGAATGAAATTAATTTGTAAAGGAGATTGGAATGGATTCGGTCAAAGAAAAAGGACTCATAATAGCCTACCTGTGACCGTAGGCATAAATAAAAAAAAAAGCCTAATTAAGAAACAATTGTTTTGATTCAAAGTGGTCAATTAGATTATTTATCGATTTAAATGAACTCTTGTAAATATTAGTATGTAAATCAACTTGTAAACACCGTGTGATGTTATGACGCGAGAATTTCTTTTAATACACCGTTCACGCAGACGCTCACCACAGTGCAAGTGAAGTTTTAAAGTTCGACGATTGTCAGTGGCAGTATTCTACTGCACCATATGTGTGAACAATTTCGTTGATGTGTGCAGTGTGTAATAATCAGTGTCATTCCACACATGCAGTTGCAGCGGTAGCTACCACTTACCTGTGAATCCGTAACTGGATAGTGGACAGGAAGTGATGTGAGGCAGTTTCGGTGGCAGAAGCTCCCTCCAGCAATCTAAAAAGCACAAAGCCACGATCCGCCGAACAAAAGTGACGCACGGCACCTCAAGCGCGAAATCAACGCTCTGCAAGAAAGCTCCGGTCACGTGCGCGCGCACAGACTGAATTTCAAGATTGCTCGCAACAGTGGAGGCGGACAGCCACCACGTGACGAAATAATGTAAACGTTCAACCGACAACACAGTTGCTGTGCGCTACATTCTGTAGCAAAAACATTCACACCCAGTACTGAAAACATTTTGTATGTATCATAAACCTTCCGAGAGACTCTAAAATAGAGAAGTTAACGTAATTATTATAATGACTGATTGTATACAGAGACAAGTCACAAGGTCACCTCTGAACACTGTTGAAATGTAAACTTTGACGAGAGGTCACGATACGAATGAAAATAAGCACACGAAAATACGTCAAAGGATCCGATCCTTCCTATATCCCATCCCACATGTATATAAAATTAGTTTTGTAAGCTATTCTAATATAAGATATTTTATCTGTTTCATATGGGAAATAATTCGGAGAGCCACACTCGAGCCCTGAAAGTGAAAGATATGGACTTCCTTGTCGAAGCCATCACCAGTGGCCGCTCTACAATCAAAGTCTATCATAAATAGTGTATGTGCGACGAAAATAAATGTATAATTAAATGCGACGACGGACAAGGCAATCAATCGACAAGACGATGACAATATAATGAATACTGTCAAAACTGAAAGTTGTGTACCAGTTGTGATAGTCAAATTACTTTTGCAACGATGAAAAATGAAGTGTGACTCTATTTCCTTATAAATCTTGTAAATATGTGTACTTATAGCCTTAATTTTAAGAATCATCAAGATAGACTGAATCCATACAAACACTGATAGACATACAGAACAAATTCACAATGATCCACCGTCAGTAATTACAAATTGAAACGTTAATTCTTTTATTATGGAATGAATGTGAAATGAAATTTTTAATAACCTGTATGTTACATCCGAAAATTACAAATATTCCAATGGGCATGAGGATGAAAGTAATACCTTCGGTATTCCTTCCCTCCTCATGGGAGGCAGTGTAATATTAGTAATTTTCGCCTCACAAACATTAATATACGCTCAATAGTAAACGCCTGATGGCCTAGAGTTATCGAACAATTGTAAAGCAAAAGAAATGAATCATCGCATAGCAGGGACAGAATCTATTATTCTTTATCTTTGCCGTTCTTGCGCGGTGCCAGTAAATCTCTATGTACATGTGTCGATTAATGGTATAAAAAAGAATTCTGTTGTTTCAAGACAAATGAGGCTTTTGGCGCCTCACCTTTTACTGTTTGTGTTCCATGAGAGGCGGACGCAGACTTGCTGCGTTCCACAACTGTATTTTATATTTGATGTGAAAATATTGAGTGAATATGCTAATTGTTATTTTTTTCCAATCACAAAAGATGTAGTTTCTTGTAACTGATATCGAACAGACAGAATCAAGAGGACATTTTGACTGTTATGTATAAAGTATTTAACCACAATGGTCATCTATTGTAATTTAATATGAAAAGGTACGTAGCATTAAAAAAAACGTGTGTTAAAGATAAGTGTGCTTATTTTCGTAAATTAATCTTGATGATTCCATCTCCTGATTTAACTGAATGATAATTATTTTTGTGTTACTTCATCAGAAATTACGATCACGCTGATGGGCCGAACGCAGCATGAGGCAGAAGGAACATTATCGTTTTCCTATTATTTCTGAACCAACTCTTTTTAATTGTGTAGTGTTGCATTTCTTTTAAAGTCTATAAATCTTCTGGTCCCTTAGTGTTGATCCGGGTATGACTACATCGCGACTATAAAAATGCACAGAAATGATAATGTTTCTTCCGAGCGATCTCAAATATATATATCAATATGCTGCTCTTATTCAGGTATTTAATGGTCAACGTATGTTATTATAATAGCGTAATAAATCCCTGATTCTGTTGCCAAGTGGCCCACCAAAATATTCACTTTTTCGACATTAAAAAAAAAAGTAACAATTCTTTTTATTTTTGTCCCCCAAGAGCAACGCTACAGAATCTAAAACTAGACTCACAGGAGAGGTTCAAATTATAGAAAAGTAGAGTGTCAGTCCTCTTGTACTTAAATCGGTATTGTGAATTTTGAATTTAATTCCGATGCAATTTCTGTGCTTCACCGTCCAAAAGAAGGTCCAAGGGATACAGTAAACCTGAAGTGAAAAATCGGAATCTAAAACTGGACTCACAGGACAGGTTCAAATCATAGAAAGTTAGAGTGTCAGTCCTGTTGTACTTAAGTCGGCATTGTGCCACTTGTATTAAATTCGGATGCAATTTCTGTGTTTCATCGTCAATAAGATGGTCCAAGGGATACAGTAAACCTGAAGTGAAGCATCGGAATCTAAAACTGGACTCACAGGAGAGGTTCAAATCATAGAAAGTGAGAGTGTCAGTCCTCTTGTACTTAAGTCGGCATTGTGCCTTTTGTATTTAATTCGGATGCAATTTCTGTGTTTCATCGTCAATAATATGGTCCAAGGGATACAGTAAACCTGAAGTGAAGCATCCGAATCTAAAACTGGAATCACGGGAGAGGTTCAAATCATAGAAAGTTTGTGTGTCAGTCCTCTTGTACCTAAGTCGGCATTGTGCCTTTTGTATTAAATTCGGATCCAATTTCTGTGTTCCATCGTCAATAAGGAGGTCAAAGGTATACAGTAAACCTGAAGTGAAGCATCGGAAACTAGAACTGGACTCACAGGTGTGGTTCAAATCATAGAGAGTCAGTCCTCTTGTACTTAAGTCGGTATTGTGCCTCTTGTACTAAATTCGGATTCAATTTCTGTGTTTCATCGTCAATAAGAAGGTCCAAGAGATACAGTAAACCTGAAGTGAGGCATCGGAATCTAAAAATTGACTCACAGGAGAGGTTCAAATCATAGAAAGTTAGAGTGTCAGCAATCTTGTACTGAAGTCGGCATTGTGCCTTTTGTATTAAATTCAGATGCAGTTTCTGTTTTATCGTCAGTAAGAAGGTCCAAGGTATACAGTAAAACTAAAGGGAAGCATCGGAATATAAGACTGGACTCACAGGAGAGGTTCAAATCATAGAAAGTGAGAGTTTCAGTCCTCTTGTACTTAAGTCTGCATTGTGCCTTTTGAATTTAATTCGGATGCAATTTCTGTGTTTCATCGTCAATAAGAAGGACGAGGGTATACAGAAAACCTGAAGTGAAGCGCCGGAATCTAAAACTGGACTCACAGGAGAGGTTCAAATCATAGAAAGTGAGAGTGTCAGTCCTCTTGTACTTAAGTCGGCATTGTGCCTTTTTTATTAAATTCGGATGCAATTTCTGTGTTTCATCGTCAAGAAGAATGTCCAAGGTATTCAGGAAACCTCAAGTGAAGCATCAGAATCTAAAACTGGACTCACAGGCGTGGTTCAAATCATAGAAAGTTACAGTGTCCGTCCTGTTGTACTTAAGTCGGCATTGTGCCTTTTGTATTACATTCGGATGCAATATCTGTGTTTCATCGTCAATAAGAAGATCCATGGTATACAGTAAACCTGAAGTGTAGCATCGGAATCTAAAACTGGACTCGCAGGAGAACTTCAAATCATAGAAAAATAGAGTGTCCGTCCTCTTGTACTTAAGTCGGCACTGTGCCTTTTGAATCTCACTCCGCTGCAATTTCTGTGCTTCATCGTCAATAAGAAAGTCCATGGTAAACAGTAAACCTGAAGTGTAGCATCGGAATCTAAAACTGGACTCACAGGAGAGGTTCAAATCATAGAAAGTGAGAGTGTCAGTCCTCTTGTACTAAAGTCGGCATTGTGCCTTTTGTGTTAAATTCGGATGCAATTTCTGTGTTTCATCGTCCATAAGAAGGTCCAATGTATACACGAAACCTGAAGTCAAGCATCGGAATCTAAAACTGGACTCACAGGAGAGGTTCAAATCTTAGAAAGTTAGAGAGTCAGTCCTCTTGTACTTATGTCGGCATTGTGCCTTTGGAATTTAATTCGGATGCAATTTCTGTGTTTCATCGTCAATAAGAGGGTCCAAGGTATACAGGAATCCTGAAATGAAGCATCGGAATCGAAAACTGGACTCACATTAGAGGTTCAAATCATAAAAAGTGAGAGTGTCAGTCCTCTTGTACTTAAGTCGGCATTGTGCCTTTTGTATTATATTCGGATGCAATTTCTGTGTTTCATCGTCAATAAGAAGGTCCAAGGTATACAGGAAACCTGAAGTGAAGCATCGGAATCTAAAACTGGACTCACAGGAGAGGTTCAAATCATAGAAAGTGAGAGTGTCAGTCCTCTTGTACTAAAGTCGGCATTGTGCCTTTTGTGTTAAATTCGGATGCAATTTCTGTGTTTCATCGTCCATAAGAAGGTCCAATGTATACACGAAACCTGAAGTCAAGCATCGGAATATAAAACTCGACTCACAGGAGAGGTTCAAATCATAGTAAGTGAGAGTGTAACTCCTCTTGTACTTAAGTCGGCATTGTGCCTTTTGTATTAATTTCGGTTGCAATTTCTGTGTTTCTTCGTCAATAAGAAGTTCCAAGGTATACAGTAAACCTAAAGGGAAGCATCGGAATCTAAAACTGGGCTCACAGGAGAGGTTCAAATCATAGAAAGTTAGAGTGTCAGTCCTCTTGTACTTAAGTCGGCATTGTGCCTTTTGTATTACATTCGGATGCAATTTCTGTGTTTCATCGTCAATAAGAAGGTCCAACGTATACAGTAAACCTGAAGTGAAGCATCGGATTCTAAAACTGGACTCAAAGGAGAGGTTCAAATCATAGAAAGTTGAAGTGTCAGTCACCTTGTACTTAAGTCGGCATTGTGCCTTTTGAATCTCACTCCGCTGCAATTTCTGTGCTTCATCGTCAATAAGAAAGTCCATGGTAAACAGTAAACCTGAAGTGTAGCATCGGAATCTAAAACTGGACTCACAGGAGAGGTTCAAATCATTGAAAGTTAGAGTGTCCGTCCTCTTGTACTTAAGTCGGCATTGTGCCTTTTGAATTTAATTGCGATGCAATTTCTGTGTTTCATCGTCAATAAGATGGTCCAAGGTATACAGGAAACCTGAAGTGAAGCATCGGAATCTAAAACTGTACTCACAGGAGAGTTTCAAATCATAGAGTGTGAGAGTGTCAGTCCTCTTGTACTTAAGTCGGCATTGTGCCTTTTGCATTAAATTCGGATCCAATTTCTGTGTTTCATCGTCAATAAGAAGGTCCAAGGTATACAGTGAACCTGAAGTGAAGCATCGGAATCTAAAACTGGACTCACAGGAGAGGTTCAAACCATAGAATGTTAGAGTGTCAGTCCTCTTGTACTTAAGTCGGCATTGTGCCTCTTCTATTATATTCGAATGCAATTTCTGTGTTTCATCGTCAATAAGAAGGTCCAACGGATACAGTAAACCTGAAGTGAGGCATCGGAATGTAAAACCGGATTCACAGGAGAAGTTCAAATTATAGAAAGTTAGAGTGTCAGTCCTCCTGTACTTAAGTCGGCATTGTGCCTTTTGTATTAAATGCGTATGCGATTTCTGTGTTTCATCGTCAGTAGAAAGTCCATGGTATACAGTAAACCTGAAGGGAAGCATTGGAATCTAAAACTGGACTCACAGGAGAGGTTCAAACCGTAGAAAGTGAGAGTGTCAGTCCTCTTGTACTTAAGTCGTCATTGTGCTTCTTGTATTAAATTCGGATGCAATTTCCGTGTTTCATCGACAATAAGAAGTTCCAAGGTATACAGGAAACCTGAAGTGAAGCATCGGAATCTAAAACTGGACTCACAGGAGAGGTTCAAATCATAGAAAATGAGAGTGTCAGTCCTCTTGTACTTAGGTCGGCATTGTGCCTTTTGTATTAAATTCGGATGCAATTTCTGTGTTTCATCGTCCATAAGAAGGTTCAAGGTATACACGAAACCTGAAGTCAAGCATCGGAATCTAAAACTGGACCCACAGGAGAGGTTCAAATCATAGAAAGTGAGAGTGTCAGTCCTCTTGTACTTAAGTCGGCATTGTGCCTTTTGTATTAAGTTCGGTTGCAATTGCTGTGTTTCATCGTCAATAAGAAGGTCCAAGGTATACAGTAAGCCTGAAGTGAAGCATCGGATTCTAAAACTGGACTCACGGGAGAGGTTCAAATCATAGATAGTTAGAGTGTCAGTCATCTTGTACATAAGTCGGTATTGTGCCTTTTGAATCTCACTCCGATGCAATTTCTGTGCTTCATCGTCAATAAGAAGGTCCATGGTAAACAGTAAACCTGAAGTGTAGCATCGGAATCTAAAACTGGACTCACAGGAGAGGTTCAAATCATTGAAAGTTAGAGTGTCCGTCCTCTTGTACTTAAGTCGGCATTGTGCCTTCTGAATTTAATTCCGATGCAATTTCTGTGTTTCATCGTCAATAAGATGGTCCAAGGTATACGGGAAACCTGAAGTGGAGAATCGGAATCTAAAACTGGACTCACAGGAGAGGTTCAAATAATAGAATGTGAGAGTGTAAGCCCTCTTGTACTTAAGACGGCATTGTGCCTTTTGCATTAATTTCGGATCCAATTTATGTGTTTCCTAGTCAGTAAGAAGGTCCAAGGTATACAGTAAACCTGAAGGGAAGCATCGGAATCTAAAACTGGACTCACAGGAGAGGTCCAAATCATTGGAAGTGAGTGTGTCGGTCCTCTTGTACTTAAGTCGGCATTGTGACTTTTGTATTAAATTCGGATGCAATATCTGTGTTTCATCGTCAATAAGAAAGTCCAAGGTATACAGTAAACCTGAAGGGAAGCATCGGCATCTAAAACTGGACTCATAGGAGAGGTTCAAATCATAGAAAGTTGGAGTGTCAGTCCTCTTTTACTTAAGTCGAAATTGTGCCTTTTGTATTACATTCGGATGCAATTTCTGTGTTTCATCGTCAATAAGAAGGTCCAAATGATACAGTAAACCTGAAGTTAAGCATCGGATTCTAAAACTGGACCACAGGAGAGGTTCAAATCATAGAAAATTAGAGTGTTAGTCATCTTGTACTTAAGTCGGCATTGTGCCTTTTGGATTTCATTCCCATGCAATTTCTGTGCTTCATCGTCAATAAGAAGGTCCATGGTATACAGTAAACCTGAAGTGTAGCATCGGAATCTAAAACTGGACTCACAGAAGAGGTTCAAATCATAGAAAGTGAGTGTGTCGGTCCTCTTGTACTTAAGTCGGCATTGTGCCTTTTGTATTAAATTCGGAAGCAATTTCTGTGTTTCATCGTCAATAAGAAGGTCCAAGGGATACACTAAACCTGAAGTGATGCATCGGAATCTAAAACTGGACTCACAGGAGAGGTTCAAATCATAGAAGGTTAGAGTGTCAGTCTTCTTGTACTTAAGTCGGCATTGTGCCTTTTGTATTAATTTCGGGTGCAATTTCTGTGTTTCATCGTCAATAAGAAGGTCCAAGGTATACAGTAAACCTGAAGGGAACCATCGGAATCTAACATTGGAATCACAGGATAGGTTCTAATCATAGAAAGTTTGAGTGTCAGTCCTCTTGTACTTAAGTTGGCATTGTGCCTTTTGTATTACATTCGGATGCAATTTCTGTGTTTCATCGGCAATAAGAAGGTCCAAGGTATACAGTAAACCTGAAGTTAAGCATCGGATTCTAAAACTGGACTCACAGGAGAGGTTCAAATCATAGAAAATTAGATTGTTAGTCATCTTGTACTTAAGTCGGCATTGTGCCTTTTGGATTTCATTCCGATGCAATTTCTGTGCTTCATCGTCAATAAGAAGGTCCATGGTATACAGTAAACCTGAAGTGTAGCATCGGAATCTAAAACTGGACTCACAGAATAGGTTCAAATCATAGAAAGTGAGTGTGTCGGTCCTCTTGTACTTAAGTCGGCATTGTGCCTTTTGTATTAAATTCGGATGCAATTTCGGTGTTTCATGGTCAATAAGAAGGTATAAGGTATACAGTAAACCTGAAGGGAAGCATCGGAATCTAAAACTGGACTCACAGGAGAGGTTCAAATCATAGCAAGTTTGAGTGTCAGTCCTCTTTTACATAATTCGGCATTGTGCCTTTTGCATTAAATTCGGATGCAATTTCTATGTTTCATAGTCAATAAGAATGCCCAAGTAATACAGTAAACCTGAAGTGAAGCTTCGGAATCTAAAACTTGACTCACAGGAGAGGTTCAAATCATAGAATGTGGGAGTGTCAGTCTTCTTGTACTTAAATCGGCATTGTGCCTTTTGTATTAAATTCGGATGCAATTTCTGTGTTTCATCGTCATTAAGAAGGTCCAAGTAAGACAGTAAACCTGAAGTGAAGCATCGGAATCTAAAACTGGACTCACAGGAGAGGTTCAAATCATAGAAAGTTAGTGTGTCAGTCCTCTTGTACTTACGTCGGCATTGTGCCTTTTGCATTAAATTCGGATCCAATTTCCGTGTTTCATCGTCAATAAGAGGGTCCAAGGTATACATTATACCTGAAGTGAAGCATCGGAATCTAAAACTGGACTCACAGGAGAGGTTCAAATCATAGAAAGGGAGAGTGTCAGTCTTTCTGTACTTAAGTCGGCATTGTGCCTTTTGTATTAAATTCGGATGCAATTTCTGTGTTTCATCGTCAATATGAAGGTCCAAGGTATACAGTAAACCTGAAGGGAAGCATCGAAATCTAAAACTGGACTCACAGGAGATATCCAAATCATTGAAAGTTAGAGTGTCAGTCCTCTTGTAATTAAGTCGGCATTGTGCCTTTTGAATTTACTTCCGATGCTATTTCTGTGTTTCATCATCAAGAAGAAGGTCCAAGGTATACAGTAAACCTGAAGTGAAGCATCGGATTCTAAAACTGGACACACTGGAGAGATTCAAATCATAGAAAGTTAGAGTGTCAGTCCTCTTGTAATTAAGTCGGCATTGTGCCTTTTGTATTGAATTCGGATGCAATTTCTGTGTTTCATCGTCAATAAGAAGGTCCAAGGGATACACTAAACCTGAAGTGATGAATCGGAATCTAAAACTGGACTCACAGGAGAGGTTCAAATCATAGAAGGTTAGAGTGTCAGTCCTCTTGTACTTAAGTCGGCATTGTGCCTTTTGTATTAATTTCAGATGCAATTTCTGTGTTTCATCGTCAATAAGAAGGTCCAAGGGATACAGTAAACCTCAAGTGAAGCGTCGGAATCTAAAACTGGACCCCCAGGAGAGGTTCAAATCATAGAATGTGAGAGTGTCAGTCCTCTTGTACTTATGTCGGCATTGTGCTTTTTGTATTAAATTCGGATGCAATATCTGTGTTTCATCGTCAATAAGAAGGTCCAAGCAATACAGTAAACCTGAAGTGAAGCATCGGAATCTAAAACTTTACTCACTGGAGAGGTTCAAATCATAGAAAGCTAGAGGGTCAGTCCTCTTTTACTTAAGTCGGCATTGTGCCTTTTGTGTTAAATTCGGATCCAATTTCTGTGTTTCATCGTCAATAAGAAGGTCCAAGGAATACAGTAAACCCGAAGTGAAGCATTGGAATCTAAAACCGGACACACAGGAGAGGTTCAAATTATAGAAAGTTAGAGTGTCAGTCCTCGTGTACTTAAGTCGGCATTGTGCCTTTTGAATTTAATTCGGATGCAATTTCTGTGTTTCATCGTCAATAAGAAGGTCCAACGTATACAGGAAACCTGAGGTGAAGCATCGGAATCTAAAACTGGACTCACAGGAGAGGTTCAAATCATAGAAAGTGAGAGTGTCAGTCCTCTTGTACTTAAGTCGGCATTGTGCCTTTTGTATTAAATTCGGATGCAATTTCTGTGTTTCATCGTCAATAAGAAAGTCCAAGGGATACAGTAAACCTGAAGTGAATCATCAGAATCTAAAACTGGACTCACAGGAGAGGTTCAAATCATAGAAAGCTAGAGGGTCAGTCCTCTTGTACTTAAGTCGGCATTGTGCCTTTTGTGTTAAATTCGGATCCAATTTCTGTGTTTCATCGTCAATAACAAGGTCTAAGGGATACAGTAAACCTGACGTGAGGCATCGGAATCTAAAACCGGACTCACAAGAGAGGTTCAAATTATAGAAAGTTAGAGTGTCAGTCCTCGTGTACTTAAGTCGGCATTGTGCCTTTTGTATTAAATTCGGAGGCAATTTCTGTGTTTCATCGTCAATAAGAAGGTCCAAGGCATACACTAAACCTGAAGTGATGCATCGGAATCTAAAACTGGACTCACAGGAGAGGTTCAAATCATAGACTTTTAGAGTGTCAGTCCTCTTGTACTTAAGTCGACATTGTGCCTTTTGTATTAATTTCGGATGCAATTTCTGTGTTTCATCGTCAATAATATTGTCCAAGGGATACAGTAAACCTCAAGTGAAGCGTCGGAATCCAAAACTGGACTCACATGAGAGGTTCAAATCATAGAAAGTGAGAGTGTCAGTCCTCTTGTACTTATGTCGGCATTGTGCCTTTTGTATTAAATTCGGATGCAATTTCTGTGTTTCATCGTCAATAAGAAGGTCCAAGCAATACAGTAAACCTGAAGTGAAGCATCGGAATCTGAAACTGGACTCACAGGAGAGGTTCAAATCATAGAAAGTTAGAGTGTCAGTCCTCTTGTACTTAAGTCGGCATTGTGCCTCTTGTATTAAATTCGGATGCAATTTCTGTGTTTCATCGTCAATAAGAAGGTCCAAGGTATACAGTAAACCTGAAGTGATGCATCGGAATCTAAAACTGGACTCACAGGAGTGGCTCAAATCATAGAAGGTTAGAGTGTCAGTCCTCTTGTACTTAAGTCGGCATTGTGCCTTTTGTATTAATTTAGGATGCAATTTCTGTGCTTCATCGTCTATAAGAATGGTTAAGGGATACAGTAAACCTCAAGTGAAGCGTCGGAATCTAAAACTGGACTCACAGGAGAGGTTCAAATCATAGAATGTGAGAGTGTCAGTCCTCTTGTCCTTAAGTCGGCATTGTGCCTTTTGTATTAAATTCGGATGCAATATCTGTGTTTCATCCTCAATAAGAAGGTCCAAGGGATACAGTAAACCTGAAGTGAAGCATCGGAATCTAAAACTGGACTCACAGGAGAGGTTCAAATCATAGAAAGTTAGAGTGTCAGTCCTCTTGTACTTAAGTCGGCATTGTGCCTCTTGTATTAAATACGGATGCAGTTTCTGTGTTTCATCGTCAATAAGAAGGTCCAAGGGATACAGTAAACCTGACGTGAGGCATCGGAATCTAAAACCGGACTCACAGGAGAGGTTCAAATTATAGAAAGTTAGAGTGTCAGTCCTCGTGTACTTAAGTCGGCATTGAGCCTTTTGTATTAAATTCGGATGCAATTTCTGTGTTTCATCGTCAGTAAGACGGTCCATGGCATACAGTAAACCTGAAGGGAAGCATTGGAATCTAAAAGTGGACTCACAGGAGAGGTTCAAACCATAGACAGTGAGAGGGTCAGTCCTCTTGTATTTAATTCGACATTGTGCCTCTTGTATTTAATTCGGATGCAATTTCTGTGTTTCATCGTCAGTAAGAAGGTCCAAGGTATACAGTAAACCTGGAGGGATGCATCGGAATCTAAAACTGGACTCACAGGAGAGGTGTAACTCACAGAAAGTGAGAGTGTCAGTCTTTTTGTACTTACGTCGGCATTGTGCCTTTTGTATTAAATTCGGATGCAATTTCTTTCCTCGTCAATAAGAAGGTCCAAGGTATACAGTAAACCTGAAGCGAAGCATCGAAATCTAAAACTGAACTCACAGGAGAGATTCAAATCATTGAAAGTTAGAGTGTCAGTCCTCTTGTACTTAAGTCGGCATTGTGCCTTTTGAATTTACTTCCGATGCAATTTCTGTGTTTCATCGTCAAGAAGAAAGTCCAAGGTATACTGTAGACCTGAAGTGAATCACTGGAATCTTAAACTGGACTCACAGCAGAGGTTCAAATCATAGAAACTTAGAGAGTCAGTACTCTTGTACTTAAGTCGGCATTATGCCTTTTGAATTTAATTCCGATGCAATTTCTGTGCTTCACCGTTAAAAAGAAGATCCAAGGGTTACAGTAAACGTGAAGTGGAAAATCGGAATCTAAAACTGGACTCACAGGAGAGGTTCTAATCATTGAAAGTTAGTGTGTCAGTCCTCTTGTACTTAAGTCGGCATTGTGCCTTTAGTATTAAATTCGGATGCAATTTCTGTGTTTCATCGTCAATAAGAAGGTCCAAGGGATACAGTAAACCTGAAGTGATGCATCGGAATCTAAATCAGGACTCACAGGAGAGGATCAAATCATAGAAGGTAGAGTGTCAGTCCACTTGTACTTAAGTCGGCATTTCGCCTTTTGAATTTTTATTCCGATGCAATTACTGTGTTTCATCGTCAGTTAGAATTTCCAAGGTATACAGTAAACCTTTAGTAAAGAATCGGAATCTAAAACTGGACTCACAGGAGAGGTTCAAATCATAGAAGGTTAGAGTGTCGGTCCTCTTGTAATTAAGTCGGCATTGTGACTTTTGTATTAAATTCGGATGCAAATTCTGTGTTTCATCGTCAGTAAGAAGGTCCAAGGTATACAGTAAACCTGAAGTGAAGCTTCGGAATCTAGAACTGGACTCACAGGAGAGGTTCAAATCATAGAAAGTTAGAGTGTCAGTCCTCTTGTACTTAAGTCGGCATTGTGCCTTTTGTATTAAATTCGGATGCAATTTCTGTGTTTCATCGTCAGAAAGAAGGTCCAAGGTATACAGTAAACCGGAAGGGATGCATCGGAATCTAAAACTGGACTCCCAGGAGAGGTTCAAATCACAGAAAGTGAGAGTGTCAGTCTTCTTGCACTTAAGTCGGCATTGTGCCTTTTGTATTAAATTCGGATGCAACATCTGTGTTTCCTCGTCAATAAGAAGGTCCAAGGTATACAGTAAACCTGAAGGGAAGCATCGAAATCTAAAACTTGACTCACAGGAGAGATTCAAATCATTGAAAGTTAGAGTGTCAGTCCTCTTGTACTTAAGCCCGCATTGTGCCTTTTGAATTTACTTCCGATGCCATTTCTGTGTTTCATCGTCAAGAAGAAGGTCCAAGGTATACAGTAAACCTGAAGTGAAGCATCGGAATCTAAAAGTGGACTCACAGGAGAGGTTCTAATCATTGAAAGTTAGAGTGTCAGTCCTCTTGTACTTAAGTCGGCATTGGGCCTCTTGGATTAAGTTCGGATGCAATTTCTGTGTTTCTTCGTCAATAAGAAGGTCCAAGGGATACAGTAAACCGGTAGTAAAGCATCGGAATCTAAAACTGGACTCACAGGAGAGGTTCAAATCATAGAAGGTAGAGTGTCAGTCCTTTAGTACTTAAGTCTTCATTGTGCCTTTTGAATTTTTATTCCGATGCAATTACTGTCTTTCATCCTCAATAAGAAGTTCCAAGGTATACAGTAAACCTGTAGTGAAGCATCGGAATCTAAAACTGGACTCACAGGAGAGGGTGAAATCATAGAAGGTTAGAGTGTCAGTCCTCTTGTACTGAAGTCGGCATTGTGCGTTTTGTATTAAATTCAGATGCAATTTCTGTGTTTCTTCGTCAATAAGATGGTCCAAGGGATACAGTAAACCGGTAGTAAAGCATCGGAATCTAAAACTGGACTCACAGGAGAGGTTCAAGTCATAGAAGGTAGAGTGTCAGTCCTCTAGTACTTAAGTCGGCATTGTGCCTTTTGAATTTTTATTCCGATGCAATTACTGTGTTTCATCCTCAATAAGAGGTTCCAAGGTATACAGTAAACCTGTAGTGAAGCATCGGAATCTAAAACTGGACTCACAGGAGAGGTTCAAATCATAGAAGGTTAGAGTGTCAGTCCTCTTGTACTTAAGTCGGCATTGTGCGTTTTGTATTAAATTCAGATGCAATTTCTGTGTTTCATCATCAATAAGAATGTCCAAGGGATACAGTAAACCTCAAGTGAAGCGGCGGAATCTAAACCTGGACTCACAGGAGAGGTTCACAACATAGAAAGTGAGAGTGTCTGTCCTCTTGTACTTAAGTCGGCGTTGTACCCTTTGTATTAAGTTCGGATGCAATTTCTGTTTTTCATCATCAATACGAAGGTCCAAGGAGTACAGTAAATCTGAAGTGAATCACTGGAATCTAAAACTAGACTCACAGGAGAGGTTCAAATCATAGAAAGTTAGAGAGTCAGTCCTCTTGTACTTAAGTCGGCATTATGCCTTTTGAATTTAATTCCGATGCAATTTCTGAGCTTCACCGTTAAAAAGAAGATCCAAGGGATACAGTAAACCTGAAGTGAAAAATCGGAATCTAAAACTGGAATCACAGGAGAGGTTCTAATCATTGAAAGTTAGTGTGTCAGTCATCTTGTACTTAAGTCGGCATTGTGCTTTTAGTATTAAATTCGAATGCAATTACTGTGTTTCATCGTCACTAAGAAGGTCCAAGGAATACAGTAAACCTGAAGTGATGCATCGGAATCTAAATCTGGACTCACAGGAGAGGATCAAAGCATAGAAGGTAGAGTGTCAGTCCACTTGTACTTAAGTCGGCATTTTGCCTTTTTAATTTTTATTAGGATGCAATTACAGTGTTTCATCGTCAATTAGAAGTTCCAAGGTATACAGTAAACCTGTAGTAAAGGATCGGAATCTAAAACTGGACTCACAGGAGAGGTTCAAATCATAGAAGGTGAGAGTGTCGGTCCTCTTGTAATTAAGTCGGCATTGTGCCTTTTGTATTAAATTCGGATGCAAATTCTGTGTTTCATCGTCAATAAGAAGGTCCAAGGTATACAGTAAACCTGAAGTGAAGCATCGGAATCTAAAACTGGACTCACAGGAGAGGTTCAAATCATATAAAGTTAGAGTGTCAGTCCTCTTGTACTTAAGTCGGCATTGTGCCTTTTGTATTAAATTCGGATGCAATTTCTGTGTTTCATCGTCACAAAGAAGGTCCAAGGTATACAGTAAACCTGAAGGGAAACATCGGAATCTAAAACTGGACTCCCAGGAGAGGTTCAAATCATAGAAAGTGAGAGTGTCAGTCTTCTTGCACTAAAGTCGGCATTTTGCCTTTTGTATTAAATTCGGATGCAACTTCTGTGTTTCCTCGTGAATAAGAAGGTCCAAGGTATGCAGTATATCTGAAGGGAAGCATCGAAATCTAAAACTGGACTCACAGGAGATGTTCAAATCATAGAAGGTAGAGTGTAAGTCCTCTAGTACTTAAGTCGGCATTGTGCCTTTTGAATTTTTTTTCCGATGCAATTACTGTGTTTCATCGTCAATAAGAAGTTCCAAGGTATACAGTAAACCGGTAGTGAAGCATCGGAATCTAAAACTGGACTCACAGGAGAGGTTCAAATCATAGAAGTTTAGAGTGTCAGTAATCGTGTACTTAAGTCGGCATTGTGCGTTTTGTATTAAATTCAGATGCAATTTCTGTGTTTCATCGTCAATAAGAAAGTCCAAGGGATACAGTAAACCTGAAGTGAATCATCGGAATCTAAAACTGGACTCACAGGAGAGGTTCAAATCATAGAAAGCTAGAGGGTCAGTCCTCTTGTACTTAAGTCGGCATTGTGCCTTTTGTGTTAAATTCGGATCCAATTTCTGTGTTTCATCGTCAATAACAAGGTCTAAGGGATACAGTAAACCTGACGTGAGGCATCGGAATCTAAAACCGGACTCACAGGAGAGGTTCAAATTATAGAAAGTTAGAGTGTCAGTCCTCGTGTACTTAAGTCGGCATTGTGCCTTTTGTATTAAATTCGGAGGCAATTTCTGTGTTTCATCGTCAATAAGAAGGTCCAAGGCATACACTAAACCTGAAGTGATGCATCGGAATCTAAAACTGGACTCACAGGAGAGGTTCAAATCATAGAATTTTAGAGTGTCAGTCCTCTTGTACTTAAGTCGACATTGTGCCTTTTGTATTAATTTCGGATGCAATTTCTGTGTTTCATCGTCAATAATAATGTCCAAGGGATACAGTAAACCTCAAGTGAAGCGTCGGAATCCAAAACTGGACTCACATGAGAGGTTCAAATCATAGAAAGTGAGAGTGTCAGTCCTCTTGTACTTATGTCGGCATTGTGCCTTTTGTATTAAATTCGGATGCAATTTCTGTGTTTCATCGTCAATAAGAAGGTCCAAGCAATACAGTAAACCTGAAGTGAAGCATCGGAATCTGAAACTGGACTCACAGGAGAGGTTCAAATCATAGAAAGTTAGAGTGTCAGTCCTCTTGTACTTAAGTCGGCATTGTGCCTCTTGTATTAAATTCGGATGCAATTTCTGTGTTTCATCGTCAATAAGAAGGTCCAAGGTATACAGTAAACCTGAAGTGATGCATCGGAATCTAAAACTGGACTCACAGGAGTGGTTCAAATCATAGAAGGTTAGAGTGTCAGTCCTCTTGTACTTAAGTCGGCATTGTGCCTTTTGTATTAATTTAGGATGCAATTTCTGTGCTTCATCGTCTATAAGAATGGTTAAGGGATACAGTAAACCTCAAGTGAAGCGTCGGAATCTAAAACTGGACTCACAGGAGAGGTTCAAATCATAGAAAGTTAGAGTGTCAGTCCTCTTGTCCTTAAGTCGGCATTGTGCCTTTTGTATTAAATTCGGATGCAATATCTTTGTTTCATCCTCAATAAGAAGGTCCAAGGGATACAGTAAACCTGAAGTGAAGCATCGGAATCTAAAACTGGACTCACAGGAGAGGTTCAAATCATAGAAAGTTAGAGTGTCAGTCCTCTTGTACTTAAGTCGGCATTGTGCCTCTTGTATTAAATACGGATGCAGTTTCTGTGTTTCATCGTCAATAAGAAGGTCCAAGGGATACAGTAAACCTGACGTGAGGCATCGGAATCTAAAACCGGACTCACAGGAGAGGTTCAAATTATAGAAAGTTAGAGTGTCAGTCCTCGTGTACTTAAGTCGGCATTGAGCCTTTTGTATTAAATTCGGATGCAATTTCTGTGTTTCATCGTCAGTAAGACGGTCCATGGTATACAGTAAACCTGAAGGGAAGCATTGGAATCTAAAAGTGGACTCACAGGAGAGGTTCAAACCATAGACAGTGAGAGGGTCAGTCCTCTTGTATTTAATTCGACATTGTGCCTCTTGTATTTAATTCGGATGCAATTTCTGTGTTTCATCGTCAGTAAGAAGGTCCAAGGTATACAGTAAACCTGGAGGGATGCATCGGAATCTAAAACTGGACTCACAGGTGAGGTGTAACTCATAGAAAGTGAGAGTGTCAGTCTTTTTGGACTTACGTCGGCATTGTGCCTTTTGTATTAAATTCGGATGCAATTTCTTTCCTCGTCAATAAGAAGGTCCAAGGTATACAGTAAACCTGAAGGGAAGCATCGAAATCTAAAACTGAACTCACAGGAGAGATTCAAATCATTGAAAGTTAGAGTGTCAGTCCTCTTGTACTTAAGTCGGCATTGTGCCTTTTGAATTTACTTCCGATGCAATTTCTGTGTTTCATCGTCAAGAAGAACGTCCAAGGTATACTGTAGACCTGAAGTGAATCACTGGAATCTTAAACTGGACTCACAGCAGAGGTTCAAATCATAGAAAGTTAGAGAGTCAGTACTCTTGTACTTAAGTCGGCATTATGCCTTTTGAATTTAATTCCGATGCAATTTCTGTGCTTCACCGTTAAAAAGAAGATCCAAGGGTTACAGTAAACGTGAAGTGGAAAATCGGAATCTAAAACTGGACTCACAGGAGAGGTTCTAATCATTGAAAGTTAGTGTGTCAGTCCTCTTGTACTTAAGTCGGCATTGTGCCTTTAGTATTAAATTCGGATGCAATTTCTGTGTTTCATCGTCAATAAGAAGGTCCAAGGGATACAGTAAACCTGAAGTGATGCATCGGAATCTAAATCAGGACTCACAGGAGAGGATCAAATCATAGAAGGTAGAGTGTCAGTCCACTTGTACTTAAGTCGGCATTTCGCCTTTTGAATTTTTATTCCGATGCAATTACTGTGTTTCATCGTCAATTAGAAGTTCCAAGGTATACAGTAAACCTTTAGTGAAGAATCGGAATCTAAAACTAGACTCACAGGAGAGGTTCAAATCATAGAAGGTTAGAGTGTCGGTCCTCTTGTAATTAAGTCGGCATTGTGACTTTTGTATTAAATTCGGATGCAAATTCTGTGTTTCATCGTCAGTAAGAAGGTCCAAGGTATACAGTAAACCTGAAGTGAAGCTTCGGAATCTAGAACTGGACTCCCAGGAGAGGTTCAAATCACAGAAAGTGAGAGTGTCAGTCTTCTTGCACTTAAGTCGGCATTGTGCCTTTTGTATTAAATTCGGATGCAACATCTGTGTTTCCTCGTCAATAAGAAGGTCCAAGGTATACAGTAAACCTGAAGGGAAGCATCGAAATCTAAAACTTGACTCACAGGAGAGATTCAAATCATTGAAAGTTAGAGTGTCAGTCCTCTTGTACTTAAGCCGGCATTGTGCCTTTTGAATTTACTTCCGATGCCATTTCTGTGTTTCATCGTCAAGAAGAAGGTCCAAGGTATACAGTAAACCTGAAGTGAAGCATCGGAATCTAAAAGTGGACTCACAGGAGAGGTTCTAATCATTGAAAGTTAGAGTGTCAGTCCTCTTGTACTTAAGTCGGCATTGGGCCTCTTGTATTAAGTTCGGATGCAATTTCTGTGTTTCTTCGTCAATAAGAAGGTCCAAGGGATACAGTAAACCGGTAGTAAAGCATCGGAATCTAAAACTGGACTCACAGGAGAGGTTCAAATCATAGAAGGTAGAGTGTCAGTCTTTTAGTACTTAAGTCTTCATTGTGCCTTTTGAATTTTTATTCCGATGCAATTACTGTCTTTCATCCTCAATAAGAAGTTCCAAGGTATACAGTAAACCTGTAGTGAAGCATCGGAATCTAAAACTGGACTCACAGGAGAGGGTGAAATCATAGAAGGTTAGAGTGTCAGTCCTCTTGTACTGAAGTCGGCATTGTGCGTTTTGTATTAAATTCAGATGCAATTTCTGTGTTTCTTCGTCAATAAGATGGTCCAAGCGATACAGTAAACCGGTAGTAAAGCATCGGAATCTAAAACTGGACCCTCAGGAGAGGTTCAAGTCATAGAAGGTAGAGTGTCAGTCCTCTAGTACTTAAGTCGGCATTGTGCCTTTTGAATTTTTATTCCGATGCAATTACTGTGTTTCATCCTCAATAAGAGGTTCCAAGGTATACAGTAAACCTGTAGTGAAGCATCGGAATCTAAAACTGGACTCACAGGAGAGGTTCAAATCATAGAAGGTTAGAGTGTCAGTCCTCTTGTACTTAAGTCGGCGTTGTACCCTTTGTATTAAGTTCGGATGCAATTTCTGTTTTTCATCATCAATACGAAGGTCCAAGGAGTACAGTAAACCTGAAGTGAATCACTGGAATCTAAAACTAGACTCACAGGAGAGGTTCAAATCATAGAAAGTTAGAGAGTCAGTCCTCTTGTACTTAAGTCGGCATTATGCCTTTTGAATTTTATTCCGATGCAATTTCTGAGCTTCACCGTTAAAAAGAAGATCCAAGGGATACAGTAAACCTGAAGTGAAAAATCGGAATCTAAAACTGGAATCACAGGAGAGGTTCTAATCATTGAAAGTTAGTGTGTCAGTCCTCTTGTACTTAAGTCGGCATTGTGCTTTTAGTATTAAATTCGAATGCAATTACTGTGTTTCATCGTCACTAAGAAGGTCCAAGGAATACAGTAAACCTGAAGTGATGCATCGGAATCTAAAACTGGACTCACAGGAGAGGATCAAAGCATAGAAGGTAGAGTGTCAGTCCACTTGTACTTAAGTCGGCATTTTGCCTTTTTAATTTTTATTAGGATGCAATTACTGTGTTTCATCGTCAATTAGAAGTTCCAAGGTATACAGTAAACCTGTAGTAAAGGATCGGAATCTAAAACTGGACTCACAGGAGAGGTTCAAATCATAGAAGGTGAGAGTGTCGGTCCTCTTGTAATTAAGTCGGCATTGTGCCTTTTGTATTAAATTCGGATGCAAATTCTGTGTTTCATCGTCAATAAGAAGTTCCAAGGTATACAGTAAACCGGTAGTGAAGCATCGGAATCTAAAACTGGACTCACAGGAGAGGTTCAAATCATAGAAGTTTAGAGTGTCAGTAATCGTGTACTTAAGTCGGCATTGTGCGTTTTGTATTAAATTCAGATGCAATTTCTGTGTTTCTTCGTCAATAAGAAGGTCCAAGGGATACAGTAAACCGGTAGTAAAGCATCGGAATCTAAAACTGGACTGACAGGAGAGGTTCAAATCATAGAAGGTTACAGTGTCAGTCCTCTTGTACTTAAGTCGGCGTTGTGCGTTTTGTATTAAATTCAGATGCAATTTCTGTGTTTCATGATCAATAAGAATGTCCAAGGGATACACTAAACCTCAAGTGAAGCGTCGGAATCCAAAACTGGACTCACAGGATAAGTTCAAGTCATAGAAAATGAGAGTGTCTGTCCTCTTGTACTTAAGTCGGCGTTGTACCCTTTGTATTAAATTCGGATGCAATTTCTGTTTTTCATCATCAATAAGAAGGTCCAAGGAATACAGTAAACCTGATGTGAATCACTGGAATCTAAAACAGGACTCACAGGAGAGGTTCAAATCATAGAAAGTTAGAGAGTCAGTCCACTTGTACTTAAGTCGGCATAATGCCTTTTGAATTTAATTCCGATGCAATTTCTGTGCTTCACCGTTAAAAAGATAATCCAAGGGATACAGTAAACCTGAAGTGAAAAATCGGAATCAAAAACTGGACTCACAAGAGAGGTTCTAACCATTGAAAGTTAGTGTGTCAGTCCTCTTGTACTTATGTCGGCATTGTGCCTTTAGTATTAAATTCCGATGCAATTTCTGTGTTTCATCGTCAATAAGAAGGTCCATGGGACACAGTAAACCTGAAGTGATGCATCGGAATCTAAATCTGGACTCACAGGAGAGAATCAAATCATAGAAAGTTAGAGTGTCAGTCCTCTTGTACTTAAGTCGGCATTTTGCCTTTTGAATTTTTATTCCGATGCAATTACTGTGTTTCATCGTCAATTAGAAGTTCCAAGGTACACAGTAAACCTGTAGTAAAGCATCGGAATCTAAAACTGGACTCACAGGAGAGGTTCAAATCATAGAAGGTTAGAGTGTCGGTCCTCTTGTAATTAAGTCGGCATTGAGCCTTTTGTGTTAAATTCGGATGCAAATTCTTTGTTTCATCGTCAATAAGAAGGTCCAAGGTATACGGTAAACCTGAAGTGAAGTATCGGGATCTAAAACTGGACTCACAGGAGAGGTTCAAATCACAGAAAGTTAGAGTGTCAGTCCTCTTGTACTTAAGTCGGCATTGTGCCTTTTGTATTAAATTCGGATGCAATTTCTGTGTTTCATCGTCAGAAAGAAGGTCCAAGGTATACAGTAAACCTGAAGGGAAACATCGGAATCTAAAACTGGACTCCCAGGAGAGGTTCAAATCATAGAAAGTGAGAGTGTCAGTCTTCTTGCACTTAAGTCGCATTGTGCCTTTTGTATTAAATTCGGATGCAACTTCTGTGTTTCCTCATCAATAAGAAGGTCCAAGGTATACAGTATACCTGAAGGGAAGCATCGAAATCTAAAACTGGACTCACAGGAGAGATTCAAATCATTGAAAGTTAGAGTGTCAGTCCTCTTGTACTTAAGTCGGCATTGTGCCTTTTGAATTTACTTCCGATGCAATTTCTGTGTTTCATCGTCAAGAAGAAGGTCCAAGGTATACAGTAAACCTGAAGTGAAGCATCGGAATCTAAAACTGGACTCACAGAAGAGGTTGTAATCATTAAAAGTTAGAGTGTCAGTCCTCTTGTACCTATGTCGGCATTGGGCCTCTTGTATTAAATTCGGAAGCAATTTCTGTGTTTCTTCGTCAATACGATGGTCCAAGGGATACAGTTAACCGGTAGTAAAGCATCGGAATCTAAAACTGGACTCACAGGAGAGGTTCAAATCATAGTAGGTTACAGTGTCAGTCCCCTTGTACTTAAGTCGGCATTGTGCGTTTTGTATTAAATTCAGATGCAATTTCTGTGTTTCATCATCAATAAGAATGTCCAAGGGATACAGTAAACCTCAAGTGAAGCGTCGGAATCTAAAACTGGACTCACAGGAGAGGTTCAAATCATAGAAAGTGAGAGAGTCTGTCCTCTTGTACTTAAGTCGGCGTTGTACCCTTTGTATTAAATTCGGATGCAATTTCTGTTTTTCATCATCAATAAGAAGGTCCAAGGAATACAGTAAACCTGATGTGAATCACTGGAATCTAAAACTGGACTCACAGGAGAGGTTCAAATCATAGAAAGTTACAGAGTCAGTCCACTTGTACTTAAGTCGGCATTATGCCTTTTGAATTTAATTCCGATGCAATTTCTGTCCTTCACTGTTAAAAAGAAGATCCAAGGGATACAGTAAACCTGAAGTGAAAAATCGGAATCTAAAACTGGACCCACAGGAGAGGTTCTAATCATTGAAAGTTAGTGTGTCAGTCCTCTTGTACTTATGTCGGCATTGTGCCTTTAGTATTAAATTCCGATGCAATTTCTGTGTTTCATCGTCAATAAGAAGGTCCAAGGGATACAGTAAACCTGAAGTAATGCATCGGAATCTAAATCTGGACTCACAGGAGAGGATCAAATCATAGAAGGTAGAGTGTCAGTCCACTTGTACTTAAGTCGGCATTTTGCCTTTTGAATTTTTATTCCGATGCAATTACTGTGTTTCATCGTCAATTAGAATTTCCAAGGTACACAGTAAACCTGTAGTAAAGCATCGGAATCTAAAACTGGACTCACAGGAGAGGTTCAAATCATAGAAAGTTAGAGTGTCAGTCCTCTTGTACTTAAGTCGGCATTGTGCCTTTTGTATTAAATTCGGATGCAATTTCTGTGTTTCATCGTCAGAAAGAAGGTCCAAGGTATACAGTAAACCTGAAGGGAAACATCGGAATCTAAAACTGGACTCCCAGGAGAGGTTCAAATCATAGAAAGTGAGAGTGTCAGTCTTCTTGCACTTAAGTCGGCATTGTGCCTTTTGTATTAAATTCGGATGCAACTTCTGTGTTTCCTCATCAATAAGAAGGTCCAAGGTATACAGTATACCTGAAGGGAAGCATCGAAATCTAAAACTGGACTCACAGGAGAGGTTCAAATCATAGAAGGTTACAGTGTCAGTCCCCTTGTACTTAAGTCGGCATTGTGCGTTTTGTATTAAATTCAGATGCAATTTCTGTGTTTCATCATGAATAAGAATGTCCAAGGGATACAGTAAACCTCAAGTGAAGCGTCGGAATCTAAAACTGGACTCACAGGAGAGGTTCAAATCATAGAAAGTGAGAGTGTCTGTCCTCTTGTACTTAAGTCGGCGTTGTACCTTTTGTATTAAATTCGGATGCAATTTCTGTTTTTCATCATCAATAAGAAGGTCCAAGGAATACAGAAAACCTGAAGTGAACCACTGGAATCTAAAACTGGACTCACAGGAAAGGTTCAAATCATAGACAGTTAGAAAGTCAGTCCTCTTGTACTTATGTCTGCATTGTGCCTTTTGAATTTAATTCGGATGCAATATCTGTGTCTCATCGTCATTAAGAAGGTCCAAGGTATACAGAAAACCTGAAGTGAAGCATCGGAATCTGAAACTGGACTCACAGGAGAGGTTCAAATCATAGAAAGTTAGAGTGTCAGTCCTCTTGTACTTAAGTCGGCATTGTGCCTTCTGAATTTAATTCCGATGCAATTTCTGTGTTTCATCGTCAATAAGATGGTCCAAGGTATACGGGAAACCTGAAGTGGAGAATCTGAATCTAGAACTGGACTCACAGGAGAGGTTCAAATAATAGAATGTGAGAGTGTCGGTCCTCTTGTACTTAAGACGGCATTGTGCCTTTTGCATTAATTTCGGATCCAATTTATGTGTTTCCTCGTCAGTAAGAAGGTCCAAGGTATACAGTAAACCTGAAGGGAAGCGTCGGAATCTAAATCTGGACTCACAGGAGAGGTTCAAACCATAGGAAGTGAGTGTATCGGTCCTCTTGTACTTAAGTCGGCATTGTGCCTTTTGTATTAAATTCGGATGCAATATCTGTGTTTCAACGTCAATTAGAAGGTCCAAGGTATACAGTAAACCTGAAGGGAAGCATCGGCATGTAAAACTGGACTCATAGGAGGGGTTCATATCATAGAAAGTTAGAGTGTCAGTCCTCTTTTACTTAAGTCGAAATTGTGCCTTTTGTATTACATTCGGATGCAATTTCTGTGTTTCATCGTCAATAATAAGGTCCAAATGATACAGTAAACCTGAAGTTAAGCATCGGATTCTAAAACTGGACTCACAGGAGAGGTTCAAATCTTAGAAAATTAGAGTGTTAGTCATCTTGTACTTAAGTCGGCATTGTGCCTTTTGGATTTCATTCCGATGCAATTTCTGTGCTTCATCGTCAATAAGAAGGTCCATGGTATACAGTAAACCTGAAGTGTAGCATCGGAATCTAAAACTGGACTCACAGAATAGGTTCAAATCATAGAAAGTGAGTGTGTCGGTCCTCTTGTACTTAAGTCGGCATTGTGCCTTTTGTATTAAATTCGGATGCAATTTCGGTGTTTCATGGTCAATAAGAAGGTATAAGGTATACAGTAAACCTGAAGGGAAGCATCGGAATCTAAAACTGGACTCACAGGAGAGGTTCAAATCATAGAAAGTTTGAGTGTCAGTCCTCTTTTACATAATTCGGCATTGTGCCTTTTGCATTAAATTTGGATGCAATTTCTAAGTTTCATAGTCAATAAGAATGCCCAAGTAATACAGTAAACCTGAATTGAAGCTTCGGAATCTAAAACTTGACTCACAGGAGAGGTTCAAATCATAGAAAGTGGGAGTGTCAGTCTTCTTGTACTTAAATCGGCATTGTGCCTTTTGTATTAAATTCGGATGCAATTTCTGTGTTTCATCGTCATTAAGAAGGTCCAAGTAAGACAGTAAACCTGAAGTGAAGCATCGGAATCTAAAACTGGACTCACAGGAGAGGTTCATATCATAGAAAGTTAGTGTGTCAGTCCTCTTGTACTTACGTCGGCATTGTGCCTTTTGCATTAAATTCGGATCCAATTTCCGTGTTTCATCGTCAATAAGAGGGTCCAAGGTATACATTATACCTGAAGTGAAGCATCGGAATCTAAAACTGGACTCACAGGAGAGGTTCAAATCATAGAAAGGGAGAGTGTCAGTCTTTCTGTACTTAAGTCGGCATTGTGCCTTTTGTATTAAATTCGGATGCAATTTCTGTGTTTCATCGTCAATATGAAGGTCCAAGGTATACAGTAAACCTGAAGGGAAGCATCGAAATCTAAAACTGGACTCACAGGAGATATCCAAATCATTGAAAGTTAGAGTGTCAGTCCTCTTGTAATTAAGTCGGCATTGTGCCTTTTGAATTTACTTCCGATGCAATTTCTGTGTTTCATCATCAAGAAGAAGGTCCAAGGTATACAGTAAACCTGAAGTGAAGCATCGGAATCTAAAACTGGACACACTGGAGAGATTCAAATCATAGAAAGTTAGAGTGTCAGTCCTCTTGTACTTAAGTCGGCATTGTGCATTTTGTATTAATTTCAGATGCAATTTCTGTGTTTCATCGTCAATAAGAAGGTCCAAGGGATACAGTAAACCTCAAGTGAAGCGTCGGAATCTAAAACTGGACTCCCAGGAGAGGTTCAAATCATAGAATGTGAGAGTGTCAGTCCTCTTGTACTTATGTCGGCATTGTGCTTTTTGTATTAAATTCGGATGCAATATCTGTGTTTCATCGTCAATAAGAAGGTCCAAGCAATACAGTATACCTGAAGTGAAGCATCGGAATCTAAAACTTTACTCACAGGAGAGGTTCAAATCATAGAAAGTTAGAGTGTCAGTCCTCTTGTACTTAAGTCGGCATTGTGCCGTTTGTATTAAATTCGGATGCAATTTCTGTGTTTCTTCATCAATAAGAAGGTCCAAGGGATACAGTAAACCTAAAGTGAATCATAGGAATCTAAAACTGGACTCACAGGAGAGGATTTAAATCATAGAAAGTTAGAGAGTCAGTCCTCTTGTACTTAAGTCGGCATTGTGCCTTTTCAATTTAATTCGGATGCAATATCTGTGTTTTATCGTCAATAAGAAGGTCCAAGGTATACAGAAAACCTGAAGAGAAGCATCGGAATCTAAAACTGGACTCACAGGAGAGGTTCAAATCATAGAAAGAGAGAGTGTCTGTCCGCTTGTACTTAAGTCGGCATTGTGCTTTTGTATTAAATTCGGATGCTATTTCTGTGTTTCATCGTCAATAAGAAGGTCCAAGGTATACAGTAAACCTGAAGGGAAGCATCGAAATCTAAAACTGGACTCACAGGAGAGGTTCAAATCATAGAAAGTTATAGTGTCAGTCCACTTGTACTTAAGTCGTCATTGCGCCTTCTGAATTTTATTCCGATGCAATATCTGTGTTTCATCGTCAATAAGATGGTCCAAGGTATACAGGAAACCTGAAGTGAAGCATCGGAAACTAAAACTGGACCCACAGGAGAGGTTCAAATCATAGAAAGTAAGAGTGTCAGTCCTCTTGTACTTAAGTCGGCATTGTGCCTTTTGCATTAATTTCGGATCCAATTTCTGTGTTTCATCGTCAGTAAGAAGGTCCAAGGTATACAGTTAACTTGAAGGGAAGCATCGGAATCTAAAACTGGACTCACAGGAGAGGTTCAAATCATAGAAAGTTAGAGTGTCAGTCCTCTTGTACTTAAGTCGGCATTGTGCCTTTTGTATTAAATTCGCATGCAATTTTTGTGTTTCATCGTCAATAAGAAGGTCCAAGGTATACAGTAAACCTGAAAGGAAGCATCGGAATCTAAAACTGGACTCATAGGAGAGGTTCAAATCATAGAAAGTTAGAGTGGCAGTCCTCTTGTACTTAAGTCGGCATTGTGCCTTGTGTATTACATTCGGATGCAATTTTTGTGTTTCATCGTCAATAAGAAGGTCCAAGGGATACAGTAAACCGGTAGTAAAGCATTGGAATCTAAAACTGGACTGACAGGATTGGTTCAAGTCATAGAAGGTAGAGTATCAGTCCTCTTGTACTTAAGTCGGCATTGTGCCTTTTCAATTTCATTCGGATGCAATATCTGTGTTTTATCGTCAATAAGAAGGTCCAAGGTATACAGAAAACCTGAAGTGAAGCATCGGAATCTAAAACTGGATTCACAGAAGCGGTTCAAATCATAGAAAGTTAGAGTGTCAGTCCTCTTGTACTAAAGTCGGCATTGTGCTTTTTGTATTAAATTCGGATGCAATTTCTGTGTTTCATCGTCAATAAGAAGGTCCAAGGAATACAGTAAACCTGAAGTGAATCATCGGAATCTAAAACTGGACTCACAGGAGAGGTTCAAATCATAGAAAGTTAGAGAGTCAGTCCTCTTGTACTTCAGTCGGCATTGTGCCTTTTGAATTTAATTCGGATGCAATGTCTGTGTTTCATCGTCAATAAGAAGATCCAAGGTATATTGGAAATCTGAAGTGAAGCATCGGAATCTAAACCTGGACTCACAGGAGTGGTTCAAATAATAGAAAGTGAGAGTGTCAGTTCTCTTGTACTTAAGTCGGCATTGTGCCTTTTGTATTAAATTCGGATGCAATTTCTGTGTTTCATCGTCAATAAGAAGGTCCAAGGTACACAGTAAACCTGAAGTGAAGCATCGGAATCTAAAACTGGACTCACAGGAGAGGTTCAAATCATAGAAAGTTAGAGTGTCAGTCCTCTTGTACTTAAGTCGGCATTGTGCCTTTTGTATTAAATTCGGATGCAATTTCTGTGTTTCATCGTCAGAAAGAAGGTCCAAGGTATACAGTTAACCTAAAGGGATGCATCGGAATCTAAAACTGGACTCCCAGGAGAGGTTCAAATCATAGAAAGTGAGAGTGTCAGTCTTCTTGCACTTAAGTTGGCATTGTGCCTTTTGTATTAAATTCGGATGCATCTTCTGTGTTTCCTCGTCAATAAGAAGGTCCAAGGTACACAGTAAACCTGAAGGGAGGCATCGAAACCTAAAACTGGACTCACAGGAGAGGTTCAAATCATAGAAAGTTAGAGTGTCAGTCCTCTTGTACTTAAGTCGGCATTGTGCCTTTTGTATTAAATTCGGATGCAATTTCTGTGTTTCATCGTCAGTATGAAGGTCCAAGGTATACAGTAAACCTAAAGGGATGCATCGGAATCTAAAACTGGACTCACAGGAGAGATTCAAATCATTGAAAGTTAGAGTGTCAGTCCTCTTGTACTTAAGTCGGCATTGTGTTTTGAATTTAATTCCGATGCAATTTCTGTGTTTCTTCGTCAATAAGAAGGTCCAAGGGATACAGTAAACCGGTAGTAAAGCATTGGAATCTAAAACTGGACTGACAGGAGAGGTTCAAGTCATAGAAGGTAGAGTGTCAGTCCTCTAGTACTAAAGTCGGCATTGTGCCTTTTGAATTTTTATTCCAATGCTATTACTGTGTTTCATCCTCAATAAGAAGTTCCAAGGTATACAGTAAACCTCTAGTGAAACATCGGAATCTAAAACTGGACTCACAGGAGAGGTTCAAATCACAGAAGGTTAGAGTGTCAGTCCTCTTGAACTTAAGTCGGCATTGTGCCTTTTGAATTTCATTCCGATGCAATTTCTGTGCTTCACCGTTAAAAAGAAGGTCCAAGGGATACAGTAAACCTGAAGTGAAAAATCGGAATCTAAAACTGGACTCACAGGAGAGGTTCTAATCATTGAAAGTTAGAGTGTCAGTCCTATTGTACTTAAGTCGGCATTGTGCCTTTTGTATTATATTAGGATGCAATTTCTGTGTTTCAACGTCAGTGAGAAGGTCCTAGGGATACAGTAAACCTGAAGTGAAAAATCGGAATCTAAATCTGGACTCACAGGAGAGGTTCAAATCGTAGAAGGTAGAGTGTCAGTCCTCTTTTACTGAAGTCGGCATTGTGCCTTTTGCATTGAATTCGGATCCAATGATTGTGTTTCATCGTCAATAAGAAGGTCCAAGGTATACAGTAAACCTGAAGTGAAGCATCGGAATATAAAACTGGACTCAAAGGAGAGTTTCAAATCATAGAAAGTTAGAATGTCAGTCCTCTTGTACTTGAGTCGGCATTGTGCCTTTTGTATTAAATTCAGATGCAATTTCTGTGTTTCATCGTCAGTAAGAAGGTCCTAAGTATACAGTAAACCTGAAGGGAAGCATCGGAATCTAAAACTGGACTCACAGGACAGGTTCAAATCATAGAAAGTGAGAGTGACAGTCCTCTTGTACTTAAGTCGGCCTTGTGCCTTTTGTATTACATTCGGATGCAATTTCTGTGTTTCATCAACAACAAGGAAGTCCAAGGGATACAGAAAACCTGAAGTGAAGCATCGGATTCTAAAACTGGACTCAAAGGAGAGGTTCAAATCATAGAAAGTTTGAGTGTCAGTCATCTTGTACTTAAGTCGGCATTGTGCCTTTTGAATTTCACTTCGATGCAATTTCTGTGCTTCATCGTCAATAAGAAGGTCTATGGTATTACAGTAAACCTGATGTGAAGCATCGGAATCTAAAACTGGACTCACAGGAGGGGTTCAAATCATAGAAAGTTAGAAAGTCAGTCCTCTTGTACTTCAGTCGGCATTGTGCCTTTTTAATTTAATTCGGATGCAATTTCTGTGTTCCATCGTCAAGAAGAAGGTCCAAGGTATATACCAAACCTGAAATGAAGCATCGGAATCGAAAACTAGACTCACCGGAGAGATTCCAATCATAGAAAGTTAGAGTGTCAGTCCTCTTGTACTTAAGTCGGCATTGTGCCTGTTGTATTAAATTCGGATGCAATTTCTGTGTTTCATCGTCAATAAGAAGGTCCAAGGGATACAGCAAACCTGAAGTGAAGCATCGGATTCTAAAACTAGACTTACAGGAGAGGTTCAAATCATAGAAGGTTAGAGTGTCAGTCCTCTTGTACTTAAGTGGCATTGTGACTTTTGTATTAAATTCAGATGCAATTTCTGTGTTTCATCGTCAATAAGAAGGTCCAAGGTATACAGTAAACCTGATGGGAAGCGTCGGAATCTAAAACTGGACTCATAAAGGAGGTTCAAATCATAGAATGTGAGAGTGTTTGTCCTCTTGTACTTAGGTCGGCATTGTGCCTTTTGTATTAAATTCGGATGCAATTTCTGTGTTTCATCATCAATAAAAAGGTCCAAGGAATACAGTAAACCTGAAGTGAATCATCGGAATCTAAAACTGGACTCACAGGAGAGGTTCAAATCATAGAAAGTTAGAGAGTCAGTCCTCTTGTACTTCAGTCGGCATTGTGGCCTTTGAATTTAATTCAGATGCAACGTCTGTGTTTCATCGTCAATAAGAAGATCCAAGGTATATAGGAAATCTGAAGTGAAGCATCGGAATCTAAAACTGGACTCACAGGAGAGGTTCGAATCATAGAATGTGAGAGTGTCAGTCCTCTTGTACTTAAGTCGGCATTGTGCCTTTTGTATTAAATTCGGATGCAATTTCTGTGTTTCATCGTCAATAAGAAGGTCCAAGGTATACACGAAACCTGAAGTCAAGCATCGGAATCTAAAACTGGACTCAGAGGAGAGGTTCAAATCATCGAAAGTTATAGTGTCAGTCCTCTTGTACTTAAGGCGGCAATGTGACTTTTGAATTTACTGCCGATGCATTTTCTGTGTTTCATCGTCAAGAAGAAGGTCCAAGGTATACAGTAAACCTGAAGTGAAGCATCGGAATCTAAATCTGGACTCACCGGAGAGATTCAAATCATAGAAGGTTAGAGTGTCAGTCCTCTTGTACTTAAGTCGGAATTGTGCCTTTTGATTTAATTCCGATGCAATATCTGTATTTCATCGTCAAAAAGAATGTCCAAGGTATACAGTAAACCTGAAGTGAAGCATCGTAATCTAAAACTTGACTCACAGGAGAGGTTCAATTATAGAAAGGTAGAGTATCAGTCCTCTTGTACTTAAGTCGGCATTGTGCATTTTGCATTAATTTCGGATCCAATTTCTGTGTTTCATCGACAGTAAGAAGGTCCAAGGTATACAGTAAACCTCAAGGGACGCATCGGAATCTAAAACTGGACTCACAGAAGAGGTTCAAATCATAGAATGTGAGTGTGTCGGTCCTCTTGTACTTAAGTCGGCATTGTGCCTTTTGTATTAAATTCGGATGCAATTTCTGTGTTTCATCGTAAATAAGAAGGTATAAGGTATACAGTAGACCTGAAGGGAAGCATCTGAATCTAAAACTGGACTCACAGGAGAGGTTCAAATCATAGAAAGTTTAAGTGTCAGTCATCTTCTACTTAATTCGGCATTGTGCCCTTTGTATTAAATTCGGATGCAATTTCTGTGTTTCATAGTCAATAAGAAGGTCCAAGGTATACAGTAAACCTGAAGGGAAGCATCTGAATCAAAAACTGGACTCATAGGAGAGGTTCAAATCATAGAAAGTTAGAGTGCAGTCCTCTTGTACTTATGTCGGCATTATGCCTTTTGTATTACATTTGGATGCAATTTCTGTGTCTCATCGTCAATAAGGAGGTCCACGGGATACATTAAACCTGAAGAGAAGGATCGGATTCAAAAACTGGACTCACAGGAGTGGTTCAAATCATAGAGAATTAGAGTGTTAATCATCTTGTACTTAAGTCGTCATTGTGCCTTTTGAATTTCATTACAATGCAATTTCTGTGTTTCATCGTCAATAAGAAGGTCCAAGGTATACAGTACACCTGAAGGGAAGCATCGAAATCTAAAACTGGACTCACACGAGACATTCAAATCATTGAAAGTTAGAGTGTCAGTCCTCTTGTACTTAAGTCGGCATTGTGCCGTTTGAATTTACTCCCGATGCAATTTCTGTGATCCATCGTCAAGAAGAAGGTCCAAGGTATACAGTAAACCTGAAGTGAAGCATCGGAATCTAAAACTGGACTCACCGGAGAGATTCCAATCACAGAAAGTTAGAGTGTCAGTCCTCTTGTACTTAAGTCGGTAGTGTGCCTTTTGAATTTAATTCCGATGCAATTTCTGTGTTTCATCGGCATAAAGAATGTCCAAGGTAAACAGTAAACCTGAAGTAAAGAATCGTAATCTAAAACTGAACTCACAGGATAGGTTCAAATTATAGAAAGGTAGAGTGTCAGTCCTCTTGTACTTAAGTCGGCATTGTGCCTTTTGAATTTCATTCCGATGCAATTTCTGTGCTTCACCGTTAAAAAGAAGGTCCATGGGATACAGTGAACCTGAAGTGAAAAATCGGAATCTAAAACTGGACACACAGAAGAGGTTCTAATCATTTAAAGTTAGAGTGTCAGTACTCTTGTACTTAAGTCGGCATTGTGCCTGTTGTATTAAATTCGGATGCAATTTCTGTGTTTCATCGTCAATAAGAAGGTCCAAGGGATACAGCAAACCTGAAGTGAAGCATCGGATTCTAAAACTAGACTTACAGGAGAGGTTCAAATCATAGAATGTCAGTCCTTTTGTACTTAAGTCGGCATTGTGCCTTTTGTATTAAATTAGGATGCAATTTCTGTGTTTCATCGTCAATACGAAGGTCCAAGGTATACAGTAAACCTGATGGGAAGCATCGGAATCTAAAACTGGACCCACAGGAGAGGTTCAAATCATAGAAAGTTAGAGTGTCAGTCCTCTTGTACTTAAGTGGGCATTGTGCCTTTTGTATTAGATTCGGATGCAATTTCTGTGTTTCATCGTCAATAAGAAGGTCCAAGGTATACAGTAAACCTGATGGGAAGCACCGGAACCTAAAACTGGACTCATAAAAGAGGTTCAAATCATAGAAAGTGAGAGTGTTTGTCCTCTTGTACTTAGGTCGGCATTGTGCCTTTTGTATTAAATTCGGATGCAATTTCTGTGTTTCATCGTAAACAAGAAGGTATAAGGTATACAGTAAACCTGAAGGGAAGCATCTGAATCTAAAACTGGACTCACAGGAGAGGTTCAAATCATAGAAAATTTAAGTGTCAGTCCTCTTCTACTTAATTCGGCATTGTGCCTTTTGTATTAAATTCGGATGCAATTTCTGTGTTTCATCGTAAATAAGAAGGTGTAAGGTATACAGTAAACCTGAAGGGAAGCATCTGAATCTAAAACTGGACTCACAGGAGAGGTTCAAATCATAGAAAATTTAAGTGTCAGTCCTCTTCTACTTAATTCGGCATTGTGCCTTTTGTATTAAATTCGGATGCAATTTCTGTATCTCATCGTCAATAAGGAGGTCCACGGGATACAGTAAACCTGAAGTAAAGGATCGGATTCAAAAACTGGACTCACAGGAGAGATTCCAATCACAGAAAGTTAGAGTGTCCGTCCTCTTGTGCTGAAGTCGACATTGTGCCTTTAGCATTAAATTCGGATGCAATTTCTGTGTTTCATCGTCAATAAGAAGGTACAAGGTATACAGTAAACTTGAAGTGAAGCATCGGAATCTAAAACTGGACTCAAAGTGGAGGTTCAAATCATAGAAAGTTAGAGTGTCAGTCCTCTTGTACTTAAGTCGGCATTGTGCCTTTTGAATTCAATTCGTATGCAATTTCTGTGTTTCATAGTGAATAAGAAGGTCCAAGGTATACAGTAAACCTGAAGGGAAGCATCGGAATCTAAAACTGTACTCATAGGAGAGGTTTAAATCAAAGAAAGTTAGAGTGTCAGTCCTCTTGTACTTATGTCGGCATTATGCCTTTTGTATTACATTCGGATGCAATTTCTGCGTCTCATCGTCAATAAGGAGGTCCACGGGATACAGTAAACCTGAAGTGAAGGATCGGATTCAAAAACTGGACTCACAGGAGTGGTTCAAATCATAGAGAATTAGAGTGTTAGTCATCTTGTACTTAAGTCGTCATTGTGCCTTTTGAATTTCATTCCGATGCAATTTCTGTGTTTCATCGTCAATAAGAAGGTGCAAGGTATACAGTACACCTGAAGGGAAGCATCGACATCTAAAACTGGACTCACACGAGACATTCAAATCATTGAAAGTTAGAGTATCAGTCCTCTTGTACCTAAGTCAGCATTTAGCCTTCTGTATTACATTCGGATGCAATTTCTGTGCTTCAACGTCAATAAGGTCCAGGGTATACAGTAGACGTGAAGGTAAGCTTCGGAATCTGTAACTGGACTCACAGGAGAGGTTCACATAATAGATAGTTACAGTGTCAGTCCTCTTGTACTTAAGTCGGCATTGTGCCTTTAGTATTAAATTCGGATGCAATTTCTGTGTTTCATCGTCAATAAGAAGGTCCAACGGATGCAGTAAACCTGAATTGATGCATCGGATTCTAAAACTGGACTCACAGGAGAGGTTCAAATCATTACATAAGTCGGCACTGTGTCTTTTTAATACAATTCCGATTAAATTTCTGTGCTTCATCGTCAATAAGAAGGTCCAAGGTATACAATAAACCTGAAGTGAAACATCAGAATCTAAAACTGGACTCACAGGAGAGGTTCAAATCATAGAAAATTTAAGTGTCAGTCCTCTTCTACTTAATTCGGCATTGTGCCTTTTGTATTAAATTCGGATGCAATTTCTGTGTTTCATCGTAAATAAGAAGGTATAAGGTATACAGTAAACCTGATGGGAAGCATCTGAATCTAAAACTGGACTCACAGGAGAGGTTCAAATCATAGAAAATTTAAGTGTCAGTCCTCTTCTACTTAATTCGGCATTGTGCCTTTTGTATTAAATTCGGATGCAATTTCTGTGTCTCATCGTCAATAAGGAGGTCCACGGGATACAGTAAACCTGAAGTGAAGGATCGGATTCAAAAACTGGACTCACAGGAGTGGTTCAAATCATAGAGAATTAGAGTGTTAATCATCTTGTACTTAAGTCGTCATTGTGCCTTTTGAGTTTCATTCCGATGCAATATCTGTGTTTCATCGTCAAAAAGAAAGTCCAAGGTATACAGTACACCTGAAGGGAAGCATCCAAATCTATACTGGACTCACACGAGACATTCAAATCATTGAAAGTTAGAGTGTCAGTCCTCTTGTACTTAAGTCGGCATTGTGCCTTTTGAATTTACTTCCGATGCAATTTCTGTGATCCATCGTCAAGAAGAAGGTCCAAGGTATACAGTAAACCTAAAGTGAAGCATCGGAATCTAAAACTGGACTCACCGGAGAGATTCCAATCACAGAAAGTTAGAGTGTCCCTCCTCTTGTGCTGAAGTCGACATTGTGCCTTTAGCATTAAATTCGGATGCAATTTCTGTGTTTCATCGTCAATAAGAAGGTACAAGGTATACAGTAAACTTGAAGTGAAGCATCGGAATCTAAAACTGAACTCAAAGTGGAGGTTCAAATCATAGAAAGTTAGAGTGTCAGTCCTCTTGTACTTAAGTCGGCATTGTGCCTTTTGAATTCAATTCGTATGCAATTTCTGTGTTTCATAGTGAATAAGAAGGTCCAAGGTATACAGTAAACCTGAAGGGAAGCATCGGAATCTAAAACTGTACTCATAGGAGAGGTTTAAATCAAAGAAAGTTAGAGTGTCAGTCCTCTTGTACTTATGTCGGCATTATGCCTTTTGTATTACATTCGGATGCAATTTCTGCGTCTCATCGTCAATAAGGAGAACCACGGGATACAGTAAACCTGAAGTGAAGGATCGGATTCAAAAACTGGACTCACAGGAGTGGTTCAAATCATAGAGAATTAGAGTGTTAGTCATCTTGTACTTAAGTCGTCATTGTGCCTTTTGAATTTCATTCCGATGCAATTTCTGTGTTTCATCGTCAATAAGAAGGTGCAAGGTATACAGTACACCTGAAGGGAAGCATCGACATCTAAAACTGGACTCACACGAGACATTCAAATCATTGAAAGTTAGAGTATCAGTCCTCTTGTACCTAAGTCAGCATTTAGCCTTCTGTATTACATTCGGATGCAATTTCTGTGCTTCAACGTCAATAAGAAGGTCCAGGGTATACAGTAGACGTGAAGTGAAGCTTCGGAATCTGTAACTGGACTCACAGGAGAGGTTCACATCATAGATAGTTACAGTGTCAGTCCTCTTGTACTTAAGTCGGCATTGTGCCTTTAGTATTAAATTCGGATGCAATTTCTGTGTTTCATCGTCAATAAGAAGGTCCAACGGATACAGTAAACCTGAATTGATGCATCGGATTCTAAAACTGGACTCACAGGAGAGGTTCAAATCATTACATAAGTCGGCACTGTGTCTTTTTAATACAATTCCGATTAAATTTCTGTGCTTCATCGTCAATAAGAAGGTCCAAGGTATACAATAAACCTGAAGTGAAACATCAGAATCTAAAACTGGACTCACAGGAGAGGTTCATATCTTAGAAAGTTAGAGTGTCAGTCCTCTTGTACTTAAGTCGTCTTTGTGCCTTTTGGATTTAATTCCGATGGAATTCCTGTGTTTCATCGTCAATACGAAGGTCCAAGGGATACAGTAAACCTGAAGTGAAGCTTCGGAATCTAAAACTGGACTCACAGGAGAGGTTCAAATCATAGAAATATAGAGTGTCAGTCCTCTTGTACTTAAGTCGTCTTTGTGCCTTTTGGATTTAATTCCGATGGAATTCCTGTGTTTCATCGTCAATACGAAGGTCCAAGGGATACAGTAAACCTGAAGTGAAGTTTCGGAATCTAAAACAGGACTCAGAGGAGAGGTTCAAATCATCGAAAGTTATAGTGTCAGTCCTCTTGTACTTAAGGCGGCATTGTGACTTTTGAATTTACTTCCGATGCATTTTCTGTGTTTCATCGTCAAGAAGAAGGTCCAAGGTATACAGTAAACCTGAAGTGAAGCATAGGAATCTAAATCTGGACTCACCGGAGAGATTCAAATCATAGAAAGTTAGAGTGTCAGTCCTCTTGTACTTAAGTCGGAATTGTGCCTTTTGAATTTAATTCCGATGCATTATCTGTATTTCATCGTCAAAAAGAATGTCCAAGGTATACAGTAAAGCTGAAGTGAAGCATCGTAATCTAAAACTTGACTCACAGGAGAGGTTCAATTATAGAAAGGTGGAGTATCAGTCCTCTTGTACTTAAGTCCTCATTGTGCCTTTTGCATTAATTTCGGATCCAATTTCTGTGTTTCATCGTCTGTAAGAAGGTCCAAGGTATATAGTAAACCTCAAGGGACGCATCGTAATCTAAAACTGGACTCACAGAAGAGGTTCAAAAAATAGAATGTGAGTGTGTCGGTCCTCTTGTACTTAAGTCGGTATTGTGCCTTTTGAATTAAATTCGGATGCAATTTCTGTGTTTCATCGTAAATAAGAAGGTATAAGGTATACAGTAAACCTGAAGGGAAGCATCTGAATCTAAAACTGGACTCACAGGAGAGGTTCAAATCATAGAAAGTTTAAGTGTCAGTCCTCTTCTACTTAATTCGGCATTGTGCCTTTTGTATTAAATTCGGATGCAATATCTGTGTTGCATAGTCAATAAGAAGGTCCAAGGTATACAGTAAACCTGAAGGGAAGCATCGGAATCTAAAACTGGACTCATAGGAGAGGTTCAATTCATAGAAAGTTAGAGTGTCAGTCCTCTTGTACTTATGTCGGCATTATGCCTTTTGTATTACGTTCGTATGCAATTTCTGTGTCTCATCGTCAATAAGGAGGTCCACGGGATACAGTAAACCTGAAGTGAAGGATCGGATTCAAAAACTGGACTCACAGGAGAGGTTCAAATCATAGAGAATTAGAGTGTTAGTCATCTTGTACCTAAGTTGTCATTGTGCCTTTTGAATTTTATTCCGATGCAATTTCTGTGTTTCATCGTCAATAAGAAGGTCCAATGTATACAGTACACCTGAAGGGAAACATCGAAATCTAAAACTGGACTCACACGAGACATTCAAATCATTGAAAGTTAGAGTGTCAGTCCGCTTGTACTTAAGTCGGCATTGTGCCTTTTGAATTTAGTTCCGATGCAATTTCTCTGATCCATCGTCAAGAAGAAGGTCCAAGGTATACAGCAAACCTGAAGTGAAGCATCGGAATCTAAAACTGGACTCACCGGAGAGATTCCAATCATAGAAAGTTAGAAAGTCTGTCCCCTTGTACTTAAGTCGGTATTGTGCCTTTTGAATTTAATTCCGATGCAATTTCTGTGTTTCATCGTCAAGAAGAAGGTCCAAGGTATGCAGTAAGCCTGAAGTGAAGAATCGTAATCTAAAACTGAACTCACAGGATAGGTTCAAATTATAGAAAGGTAGAGTGTCAGTCCTCTTGTACTTAAGTCGGCATTGTGCCTTTTGAATTTCATTCCGATGCAATTTCTGTGCTTCACCGTTAAATAGAAGGTCCATGGGATACAGTAAACCTGAAGTGAAAAATCGGAATCTAAAACTGGACTCACAGAAGAGGTTCTAATCATTTCAAGTTAGTGTGTCAGTCCACTTGTACTTAAGTGGGCATTGTGCCTTTTGTATTAAATTCCGTTGCAATTTCTGTGTTTCATCGTCAGTAAGTAGGTCCAAGGTATACAGTAAACCTGAAGGGATGCAGCTGAATCTAAAACTGGACTCACAGGAGAGGTTCAAATCATTTCAAGTTAGAGTGTCAGTCCTCTTGTACTTAAGTCGGCATTGTGCCTTTTGAATTCAATTCGTATGCAATTTCTGTGTTTCATAGTGAATAAGAAGGTCCAAGGTATACAGTAAACCTGAAGGGAAGCATCGGAATCTAAAACTGTACTCATTGGAGAGGTTTAAATCAAAGAAAGTTAGAGTGTCAGTCCTCTTGTACTTATGTCGGCATTGTGCCTTTTGTATTACATTCGGATGCAATTTCTGCGTCTCATCGTCAATAAGGAGGTCCACGGGATACAGTAAACCTGAAGTGAAGGATCGGATTCAAACACTGGACTCACAGGAGTGGTTCAAATCATAGAGAATTAGAGTGTTAGTCATCTTGTACTTAAGTCGTCATTGTGCCTTTTGAATTTCATTCCGATGCAATTTCTGTGTTTCATTGTCAATAAGAAGGTGCAAGGTATACAGTACACCTGAAGGGAAGCATCGAAATCTAAAACTGGACTCACACGAGACATTCAAATCATTGAAAGTTAGAGTATCAGTCCTCTTGTACCTAAGTAAGCATTTAGCCTTCTGTATTAAATTCGGATGCAATTTCTGTGCTTCAACGTCAATAAGAAGGTCCAGGGTATACAGTAGACGTGAAGTGAAGCATCGGAATCTATAACTGGAGTCACAGGAGAGGTTCACATCATAGATAGTTACAGTGTCAGTCCTCTTGTACTTAAGTCGGCATGTGCCTTTAGTATTCAATTCGGATGCAATTTCTGTGTTTCATCGTCAATAAGAAGGTCCAACGGATACAGTAAACCTGAATTGATGCATCGGATTCTAAAACTGGACTCACAGGAGAGGTTCAAATCATTACATAAGTCAGCACTGTGTCTTTTTAATACAATTCCGATTCAATTTCTGTGCTTCATCGTCAATAAGAAGGTCCAAGGTATACAATAAACCTGAAGTGAAACATCAGAATCTAAAACTGGACTCACAGGAGAGGTTCAAATCTTAGAAAGTTAGAGTGTCAGTCCTCTTGTACTTAAGTCGTCTTTGTGCCTTTTGGATTTAATTCCGATGGAATTCCTGTGTTTCATCGTCAATACGAAGGTCCAAGGGATACAGAAAACCTGAAGTGAAGCTTCGGAATCTAAAACTGGACTCACAGGAGAGGTTCAAATCATAGAAATATAGAGTGTCAGTCCTCTTGTACTTAAGTCGTCTTTGTGCCTTTTGGATTTAATTCCGATGGAATTCCTGTGTTTCATCGTCAATACGAAGGTCCAAGGGATACAGTAAACCTGAAGTGAAGCTTTGGAATCTAAAACTGGACTCACAGGAGAGGTTCAAATCATAGAAATATAGAGTATCAGTCTTCTTGTACTTAAGTCGGCATTGTGCCTTTTGCATTAATTTCGGATCCAATTTCTGTGTTTCATCGTCAGTAAGAAGGTCCAAGGTATATAGTAAACCTCAAGGGACGCATCGGAATCTAAAACTGGACTCACAGAAGAGGCTCAAATCATAGAATGTGAGTGTGTCGGTCCTCTTGTGCTTAAGTCGGTATTGTGCCTTTTGAATTAAATTCGGATGCAATTTCTGTGTTTCATCGTAAATAAGAAGGTATAAGGTATACAGTAAACCTGAAGGGAAGCATCTGAATCTAAAACTGGACTCACAGGAGAGGTTCAAATCATAGAAAGTTTAAGTGTCAGTCCTCTTCTACTTAATTCGGCATTGTGCCTTTTGTATTAAATTCGGATGCAATTTCTGTGTTTCATAGTCAATAAGAAGGTCCAAGGTATACAGTAAACCTGAAGGGAAGCATCGGAATCTAAAACTGGACTCATAGGAGAGGTTCAATTCATAGAAAGTTAGAGTGTCAGTCCTCTTGTACTTATGTCGGCATTATGCCTTTTGTATTACATTCGTATGCAATTTCTGTGTCTCATCGTCAATAAGGAGGTCCACGGGATACAGTAAACCTGAAGTGAAGGATCGGATTCAAAAACTGGACTCACAGGAGAGGTTCAAATCATAGAGAATTAGAGTGTTAGTCATCTTGTACTTAAGTCGTCATTGTGCCTTTTGAATTTTATTCCGATGCAATTTCTGTGTTTCATCGTCAATAAGAAGGTCCAATGTATACAGTACACCTGAAGGGAAACATCGAAATCTAAAACTGGACTCACACGAGACATTCAAATCATTGAAAGTTAGAGTGTCAGTCCGCTTGTACTGAAGTCGGCATTGTGCCTTTTGAATTTAGTTCCGATGCAATTTCTCTGATCCATCGTCAAGAAGAAGGTCCAAGGTATACAGCAAACCTGAAGTGAAGCATCGGAATCTAAAACTGGACTCACCGGAGAGATTCCAATCATAAAAAGTTAGAGTGTCTGTCCTCTTGTACTTAAGTCGGTACTGTGCCTTTTGAATTTAATTCCGATGCAATTTCTGTGTTTCATCGTCAAAAAGAAGGTCCAAGGTATGCAGTAAGCCTGAAGTGAAGAATCGTAATCTAAAACTGAACTCACAGGATAGGGTCAAATTATAGAAAGGTAGAGTGTCAGTCCTCTTGTACTTAAGTCAGCATTGTGCCTTTTGAATTTCATTCCGATGCAATATCTGTGCCTCACCGTTAAAAAGAAGGTCCATGGGATACAGTAAACCTGAAGTGAAAAATCGGAATCTAAAACTGGACTCACAGAAGAGGTTCTAATCAATTCAAGTTAGAGTGTCAGTCCTCTTGTACTTAAGTGGGCATTGTGCCTTTTGTATTAAATTCGGATGCAATTTCTGTGTTTCATCGTCAGTAAGTAGGTCCAAGGTATACAGTAAACCTGAAGGGATGCAGCTGAATCTAAAACTGGACTCACAGGAGAGGTTCAAATCATTTCAAGTTAGAGTGTCAGTCCTCTTGTACTTAAGTCGGCATTGTGCCTTTTGAATTCAATTCGTATGCAATTTCTGTGTTTCATAGTGAATAAGAAGGTCCAAGGTATACAGTAAACCTGAAGGGAAGCATCGGAATCTAAAACTGTACTCATAGGAGAGGTTTAAATCAAAGAAAGTTAGAGTGTCAGTCCTCTTGTACTTATGTCGGCATTATGCCTTTTGTATTACATTCGGATGCAATTTCTGCGTCTCAACGTCAACAAGGAGGTCCACGGGATACAGTAAACCTGAAGTGAAGGATCGGATTCAAAAACTGGACTCACAGGAGTGGTTCAAAACATAGAGAATTAGAGTGTTAGTCATCTTGTACTTAAGTCGTCATTGTGCCTTTTGAATTTCATTCCGATGCAATTTCTGTGTTTCATCGTCAATAAGAAAGTGCAAGGTATACAGTACACCTGAAGGGAAGCATCGAAATCTAAAACTGGACTCACACGAGACATTCAAATCATTGAAAGTTAGAGTATCAGTCCTCTTGTACCTAAGTCAGCATTTAGCCTTCTGTATTAAATTCGGATGCAATTTCTGTGCTTCAACGTCAATAAGAAGGTCCAGGGTATACAGTAGACGTGAAGTGAAGCATCGGAATCTATAACTGGACTCACAGGGGAGGTTCACATCATTGATAGTTACAGTGTCAGTCCTCTTGTACTTAAGTCGGCATTGTGCCTTTAGTATTAAATTCGGATGCAATTTCTGTGTTTCATCGTCAATAAGAAGGTCCAACGGATACAGTATACCTGAATTGATGCATCGGATTCTAAAACTGGACTCACAGGAGAGGTTCAAATCATTACATAAGTCGGCACTGTGTCTTTTTAATACAATTCCGATTCAGTTTCTGTGCTTCATCGTCAATAAGAAGGTCCAAGGTATACAATAAACCTGAAGTGAAACATCAGAATCTAAAACTGGACTCACAGGAGAGGTTCAAATCTTAGAAAGTTAGAGTGTCAGTCCTCTTGTACTTAAGTCGTCTTTGTGCCTTTTGGATTTAATTCCGATGGAATTCCTGTGTTTCATCGTCAATACGAAGGTCCAAGGGATACAGTAAACCTGAAGTGAAGCTTCGGAATCTAAAACTGGACTCACAGGAGAGGTTCAAATCATAGAAATATAGAGTGTCAGTCCTCTTGTACTTAAGTCGTCTTTGTGCCTTTTGGATTTAATTCCGATGGAATTCCTGTGTTTCATCGTCAATACGAAGGTCCAAGGGATACAGTAAACCTGAAGTGAAGCTTCGGAATCTAAAACAGGACTCAGAGGAGAGGTTCAAATCATCGAAAGTTAGAGTGTCAGTCCTCTTGTACTTAAGGCGGCATTGTGACTTTTGAATTTACTTCCGATGCATTTTCTGTGTTTCATCGTCAAGAAGAAGGTCCAAGGTATACAGTAAACCTGAAGTGAAGCATCGGAATCTAAAACTGGACTCACAGAGGAGGTTCTAATCATTTCAAGTTAGAGTGTCAGTCCTCTTGTACTTAAGTGGGCATTGTGCCTTTTGTATTAAATTCAGATGCAATTTCTGTGTTTCATCGTCAATAAGAAGGTCCAAGGTATACAGTAAACCTGATGGGAAGCATCGGAATCTAAAACTGGACTCACAGGAGAGGTTCAAATCATAGAGTGTCAGTCCTCTTGTACTTAAGTCGGCATTGTGCCTTTTGTATTAAATTCGGATGCAATTTCTGTGTTTCATCGTAAATACGAAGGTCCAAGGTATACAGTAAACCTGAAGGGAAGCATCGGAATCTAAAACTGGACCCACAGGAGAGGTTCAAATCATAGAAAGTTAGAGTGTCAGTCCTCTTGTACTTAAGTGGGCATTGTGCCCTTTGTATTAAATTCAGATGCAATTTCTGTGTTTCATCGTCAATAAGAAGGTCCAAGGTGTACAGTAAACCTGATGGGAAGCATCGGAACCTAAAACTGGACTCATAAAAGAGGTTCAAGTCATAGAAAGTTAGAGTTTCAGTCCTCTTGTACTTAGGTCGGCATTATGCCTTTTGTATTATATTCGGATGCAATTTCTGTGTTTCATCGTCAATAAGGAGGTCCACGGGATACAGTAAACCTGAAGTGTAGGATCGGATTCAAAAACTGGACTCACAGGATTGGTTCATATCATAGAGAATTAGAGTGTTAGTCATCTTGTACTTAAGTCGGCATTGTGCCTTTTGAATTTAATTCCGATGCAATTTCTGTGCTTCATCGTCAATAAGAAGATCCATGGTATACAGTAAACCTGAAGTGAAGCATCGGAGTCTAAAACTGGACTCACAGTAGAGGTTCAAATCATAGAAAGTTAGAGTGTCAGTCCTCTTGTCCTTAAGTCGCCATTGTGCATTTGTATTCAATTCGGATGCAATTTCTGTGTTTCATCGTCAGTAAGCAGGGCCAAGGAATACAGTAAACCTGAAGGGATGCAGCTGAATCGAAAACTGGACTCACAGGAGAGGTTCAAATCATAGATAGTGAGAGTGTCAGTCCTCTTGTACTTAAGTCGGCATTGTGCCTTTTGTATTAAATTCGGATGCAATTTCTGTGTTTCATCGTCAATAAGAAGGTCCAAGGTATGCAGTAAACTTGAAGTGAAGCATCGGAATCTAAAACTGGACTCAACGTGGAGGTTCAAATCATAGAACGTTAGAGTGTCAGTCCTCTTGTACCTAAGTCGGCATTGTGCCTTTTGAATTCAATTCCGATGCAATTTCTGTGTTTCATCGTCAATAAGAAGGTCCAACGGATACAGTAAACCTGAAGTGATGCATCGGATTCTAAAACTGGACTCACAGGAGAGGTTCAAATCATTACATAAGTCGGCACTGTGTCTTTTTAATACAATTCCGATTCAATTTCTGTGCTTCATCGTCAATAAGAAGGTCCAAGGTATACAATAAACCTGAAGTGAAACATCAGAATCTAAAACTGGACTCACAGGAGAGGTTCATATCTTAGAAAGTTAGAGTGTCAGTCCTCTTGTACATAAGTCGTCTTTGTGCCTTTTGGATTTAATTCCGATGGAATTCCTGTGTTTCATCGTCAATACGAAGGTCCAAGGGATACAGTAAACCTGAAGTGAAGCTTCGGAATCTAAAACTGGACTCACAGGAGAGGTTCAAATCATAGAAATATAGAGTGTCAGTCCTCTTGTACTTAAGTCGTCTTTGTGCCTTTTGGATTTAATTCCGATGGAATTCCTGTGTTTCATCGTCAATACGAAGGTCCAAGGGATACAGTAAACCTGATGTGAAGTTTCGGAATCTAAAACAGGACTCAGAGGAGAGGTTCAAATCATCGAAAGTTATAGTGTCAGTCCTCTTGTACTTAAGGCGGCATTGTGACTTTTGAATTTACTTCCGATGCATTTTCTGTGTTTCATCGTCAAGAAGAAGGTCCAAGGTATACAGTAAACCTGAAGTGAAGCATAGGAATCTAAATCTGGACTCACCGGAGAGATTCAAATCATAGAAAGTTAGAGTGTCAGTCCTCTTGTACTTAAGTCGGAATTGTGCCTTTTGAATTTAATTCCGATGCATTATCTGTATTTCATCGTCAAAAAGAATGTCCAAGGTATACAGTAAAGCTGAAGTGAAGCATCGTAATCTAAAACTTGACTCACAGGAGAGGTTCAATTATAGAAAGGTGGAGTATCAGTCCTCTTGTACTTAAGTCCTCATTGTGCCTTTTGCATTAATTTCGGATCCAATTTCTGTGTTTCATCGTCTGTAAGAAGGTCCAAGGTATATAGTAAACCTCAAGGGACGCATCGTAATCTAAAACTGGACTCACAGAAGAGGTTCAAACCATAGAATGTGAGTGTGTCGGTCCTCTTGTACTTAAGTCGGTACTGTGCCTTTTGAATTAAATTCGGATGCAATTTCTGTGTTTCATCGTAAATAAGAAGGTATAAGGTATACAGTAAACCTGAAGGGAAGCATCTGAATCTAAAACTGGACTCACAGGAGAGGTTCAAATCATAGAAAGTTTAAGTGTCAGTCCTCTTCTACTTAATTCGGCATTGTGCCTTTTGTATTAAATTCGGATGCAATATCTGTGTTGCATAGTCAATAAGAAGGTCCAAGGTATACAGTAAACCTGAAGGGAAGCATCGGAATCTAAAACTGGACTCATAGGAGAGGTTCAATTCATAGAAAGTTAGAGTGTCAGTCCTCTTGTACTTATGTCGGCATTATGCCTTTTGTATTACATTCGTATGCAATTTCTGTGTCTCATCGTCAATAAGGAGGTCCACGGGATACAGTAAACCTGAAGTGAAGGATCGGATTCAAAAACTGGACTCACAGGAGAGGTTCAAATCATAGAGAATTAGAGTGTTAGTCATCTTGTACCTAAGTTGTCATTGTGCCTTTTGAATTTTATTCCGATGCAATTTCTGTGTTTCATCGTCAATAAGAAGGTCCAATGTATACAGTACACCTGAAGGGAAACATCGAAATCTAAAACTGGACTCACACGAGACATTCAAATCATTGAAAGTTAGAGTGTCAGTCCGCTTGTACTTAAGTCGGCATTGTGCCTTTTGAATTTAGTTCCGATGCAATTTCTCTGATCCATCGTCAAGAAGAAGGTCCAAGGTATACAGCAAACCTGAAGTGAAGCATCGGAATCTAAAACTGGACTCACCGGAGAGATTCCAATCATAGAAAGTTAGAGTGTCTGTCCCCTTGTACTTAAGTCGGTATTGTGCCTTTTGAATTTAATTCCGATGCAATTTCTGTGTTTCATCGTCAAGAAGAAGGTCCAAGGTATGCAGTAAGCCTGAAGTGAAGAATCGTAATCTAAAACTGAACTCACAGGATAGGTTCAAATTATAGAAAGGTAGAGTGTCAGTCCTCTTGTACTTAAGTCGGCATTGTGCCTTTTGAATTTCATTCCGATGCAATTTCTGTGCTTCACCGTTAAATAGAAGGTCCATGGGATACAGTAAACCTGAAGTGAAAAATCGGAATCTAAAACTGGACTCACAGAAGAGGTTCTAATCATTTCAAGTTAGTGTGTCAGTCCACTTGTACTTAAGTGGGCATTGTGCCTTTTGTATTAAATTCCGATGCAATTTCTGTGTTTCATCGTCAGTAAGTAGGTCCAAGGTATACAGTAAACCTGAAGGGATGCAGCTGAATCTAAAACTGGACTCACAGGAGAGGTTCAAATCATTTCAAGTTAGAGTGTCAGTCCTCTTGTACTTAAGTCGGCATTGTGCCTTTTGAATTCAATTCGTATGCAATTTCTGTGTTTCATAGTGAATAAGAAGGTCCAAGGTATACAGTAAACCTGAAGGAAAGCATCGGAATCTAAAACTGTACTCATAGGAGAGGTTTAAATCAAAGAAAGTTAGAGTGTCAGTCCTCTTGTACTTATGTCGGCATTATGCCTTTTGTATTACATTCGGATGCAATTTCTGCGTCTCATCGTCAATAAGGAGGTCCACGGGATACAGTAAACCTGAAGTGAAGGATCGGATTCAAAAACTGGACTCACAGGAGTGGTTCAAATCATAGAGAATTAGAGTGTTAGTCATCTTGTACTTAAGTCGTCATTGTGCCTTTTGAATTTCATTCCGATGCAATTTCTGTGTTTCATTGTCAATAAGAAGGTGCAAGGTATACAGTACACCTGAAGGGAAGCATCGAAATCTAAAACTGGACTCACACGAGACATTCAAATCATTGAAAGTTAGAGTATCAGTCCTCTTGTACCTAAGTAAGCATTTAGCCTTCTGTATTAAATTCGGATGCAATTTCTGTGCTTCAACGTCAATAAGAAGGTCCAGGGTATACAGTAGACGTGAAGTGAAGCATCGGAATCTATAACTGGAGTCACAGGAGAGGTTCACATCATAGATAGTTACAGTGTCAGTCCTCTTGTACTTAAGTCGGCATGTGCCTTTAGTATTCAATTCGGATGCAATTTCTGTGTTTCATCGTCAATAAGAAGGTCCAACGGATACAGTAAACCTGAATTGATGCATCGGATTCTAAAACTGGACTCACAGGAGAGGTTCAAATCATTACATAAGTCAGCACTGTGTCTTTTTAATACAATTCCGATTCAATTTCTGTGCTTCATCGTCAATAAGAAGGTCCAAGGTATACAATAAACCTGAAGTGAAACATCAGAATCTAAAACTGGACTCACAGGAGAGGTTCAAATCTTAGAAAGTTAGAGTGTCAGTCCTCTTGTACTTAAGTCGTCTTTGTGCCTTTTGGATTTAATTCCGATGGAATTCCTGTGTTTCATCGTCAATACGAAGGTCCAAGGGATACAGTAAACCTGAAGTGAAGCTTTGGAATCTAAAACTGGACTCACAGGAGAGGTTCAAATCATAGAAATATAGAGTATCAGTCCTCTTGTACTTAAGTCGGCATTGTGCCTTTTGCATTAATTTCGGATCCAATTTCTGTGTTTCATCGTCAGTAAGAAGGTCCAAGGTATATAGTAAACCTCAAGGGACGCATCGGAATCTAAAACTGGACTCACAGAAGAGGCTCAAATCATAGAATGTGAGTGTGTCGGTCCTCTTGTACTTAAGTCGGTATTGTGCCTTTTGAATTAAATTCGGATGCAATTTCTGTGTTTCATCGTAAATAAGAAGGTATAAGGTATACAGTAAACCTGAAGGGAAGCATCTGAATCTAAAACTGGACTCACAGGAGAGGTTCAAATCATAGAAAGTTTAAGTGTCAGTCCTCTTCTACTTAATTCGGCATTGTGCCTTTTGTATTAAATTCGGATGCAATTTCTGTGTTTCATAGTCAATAAGAAGGTCCAAGGTATACAGTAAACCTGAAGGGAAGCATCGGAATCTAAAACTGGACTCATAGGAGAGGTTCAATTCATAGAAAGTTAGAGTGTCAGTCCTCTTGTACTTATGTCGGCATTATGCCTTTTGTATTACATTCGTATGCAATTTCTGTGTCTCATCGTCAATAAGGAGGTCCACGGGATACAGTAAACCTGAAGTGAAGGATCGGATTCAAAAACTGGACTCACAGGAGAGGTTCAAATCATTGAGAATTAGAGTGTTAGTCATCTTGTACTTAAGTCGTCATTGTGCCTTTTGAATTTTATTCCGATGCAATTTCTGTGTTTCATCGTCAATAAGAAGGTCCAATGTATACAGTACACCTGAAGGGAAACATCGAAATCTAAAACTGGACTCACACGAGACATTCAAATCATTGAAAGTTAGAGTGTCAGTCCGCTTGTACTTATGTCGGCATTGTGCCTTTTGAATTTAGTTCCGATGCAATTTCTCTGATCCATCGTCAAGAAGAAGGTCCAAGGTATACAGCAAACCTGAAGTGAAGCATCGTAATCTAAAACTGGACTCACCGGAGAGATTCCAATCATAAAAAGTTAGAGTGTCTGTCCTCTTGTACTTAAGTCGGTATTGTGCCTTTTGAATTTAATTCCGATGCAATTTCTGTGTTTCATCGTCAAAAAGAAGGTCCAAGGTATGCAGTAAGCCTGAAGTGAAGAATCGTAATCTAAAACTGAACTCACAGGATAGGTTCAAATTATAGAAAGGTAGAGTGTCAGTCCTCTTGTACTTAAGTCGGCATTGTGCCTTTTGAATTTCATTCCGATGCAATTTCTGTGCCTCACCGTTAAAAAGAAGGTCCATGGGATACAGTAAACCTGAAGTGAAAAATGGGAATCTAAAGCTGGACTCACAGAAGAGGTTCTAATCAATTCAAGTTAGAGTGTCAGTCCTCTTGTACTTAAGTGGGCATTGTGCCTTTTGTATTAAATTCGGATGCAATTTCTGTGTTTCATCGTCAGTAAGTAGGTCCAGGGTATACAGTAAACCTGAAGGGATGCAGCTGAATCTAAAACTGGACTCACAGGAGAGGTTCAAATCATTTCAAGTTAGAGTGTCAGTCCTCTTGTACTTAAGTCGGCATTGTGCCTTTTGAATTCAATTCGTATGCAATTTCTGTGTTTCATAGTGAATAAGAAGGTCCAAGGTATACAGTAAACCTGAAGGGAAGCATCGGAATCTAAAACTGTACTCATAGGAGAGGTTTAAATCAAAGAAAGTTAGAGTGTCAGTCCTCTTGTACTTATGTCGGCATTATGCCTTTTGTATTACATTCGGATGCAATTTCTGCGTCTCAACGTCAACAAGGAGGTCCACGGGATACAGTAAACCTGAAGTGAAGGATCGGATTCAAAAACTGGACTCACAGGAGTGGTTCAAAACATAGAGAATTAGAGTGTTAGTCATCTTGTACTTAAGTCGTCATTGTGCCTTTTGAATTTCATTCCGATGCAATTTCTGTGTTTCATCGTCAATAAGAAGGTGCAAGGTATACAGTACACCTGAAGGGAAGCATCGAAATCTAAAACTGGACTCACACGAGACATTCAAATCATTGAAAGTTAGAGTATCAGTCCTCTTGTACCTAAGTCAGCATTTAGCCTTCTGTATTAAATTCGGATGCAATTTCTGTGCTTCAACGTCAATAAGAAGGTCCAGGGTATACAGTAGACGTGAAGTGAAGCATCGGAATCTATAACTGGACTCACAGGAGAGGTTCACATCATTGATAGTTACAGTGTCAGTCCTCTTGTACTTAAGTCGGCATTGTGCCTTTAGTATTAAATTCGGATGCAATTTCTGTGTTTCATCGTCAATAAGAAGGTCCAACGGATACAGTATACCTGAATTGATGCATCGGATTCTAAAACTGGACTCACAGGAGAGGTTCAAATCATTACATAAGTCGGCACTGTGTCTTTTTAATACAATTCCGATTCAGTTTCTGTGCTTCATCGTCAATAAGAAGGTCCAAGGTATACAATAAACCTGAAGTGAAACATCAGAATCTAAAACTGGACTCACAGGAGAGGTTCAAATCTTAGAAAGTTAGAGTGTCAGTCCTCTTGTACTTAAGTCGTCTTTGTGCCTTTTGGATTTAATTCCGATGGAATTCCTGTGTTTCATCGTCAATACGAAGGTCCAAGGGATACAGTAAACCTGAAGTGAAGCTTCGGAATCTAAAACTGGACTCACAGGAGAGGTTCAAATCATAGAAATATAGAGTGTCAGTCCTCTTGTACTTAAGTCGTCTTTGTGCCTTTTGGATTTAATTCCGATGGAATTCCTGTGTTTCATCGTCAATACGAAGGTCCAAGGGATACAGTAAACCTGAAGTGAAGCTTCGGAATCTAAAACAGGACTCAGAGGAGAGGTTCAAATCATCGAAAGTTATAGTGTCAGTCCTCTTGTACTTAAGGCGGCATTGTGACTTTTGAATTTACTTCCGATGCATTTTCTGTGTTTCATCGTCAAGAAGAAGGTCCAAGGTATACAGTAAACCTGAAGTGAAGCATCGGAATCTAAAACTGGACTCACAGAGGAGGTCCTAATCATTTCAAGTTAGAGTGTCAGTCCTCTTGTACTTAAGTGGGCATTGTGCCTTTTGTATTAAATTCAGATGCAATTTCTGTGTTTCATCGTCAATAAGAAGGTCCAAGGTATACAGTAAACCTGATGGGAAGCATCGGAATCTAAAACTGGACTCACAGGAGAGGTTCAAATCATAGAGTGTCAGTCCTCTTGTACTTAAGTCGGCATTGTGCCTTTTGTATTAAATTCGGATGCAATTTCTGTGTTTCATCGTAAATACGAAGGTCCAAGGTATACAGTAAACCTGAAGGGAAGCATCGGAATCTAAAACTGGACCCACAGGAGAGGTTCAAATCATAGAAAGTTAGAGTGTCAGTCCTCTTGTACTTAAGTGGGCATTGTGCCCTTTGTATTAAATTCAGATGCAATTTCTGTGTTTCATCGTCAATAAGAAGGTCCAAGGTGTACAGTAAACCTGATGGGAAGCATCGGAACCTAAAACTGGACTCATAAAAGAGGTTCAAGTCATAGAAAGTTAGAGTTTCAGTCCTCTTGTACTTAGGTCGGCATTATGCCTTTTGTATTATATTCGGATGCAATTTCTGTGTTTCATCGTCAATAAGGAGGTCCACGGGATACAGTAAACCTGAAGTGTAGGATCGGATTCAAAAACTGGACTCACAGGAGAGGTTCAAATCATTGAGAATTAGAGTGTTAGTCATCTTGTACTTAAGTCGTCATTGTGCCTTTTGAATTTTATTCCGATGCAATTTCTGTGTTTCATCGTCAATAAGAAGGTCCAATGTATACAGTACACCTGAAGGGAAACATCGAAATCTAAAACTGGACTCAGACGAGACATTCAAATCATTGAAAGTTAGAGTGTCAGTCCGCTTGTACTTATGTCGGCATTGTGCCTTTTGAATTTAGTTCCGATGCAATTTCTCTGATCCATCGTCAAGAAGAAGGTCCAAGGTATACAGCAAACCTGAAGTGAAGCATCGTAATCTAAAACTGGACTCACCGGAGAGATTCCAATCATAAAAAGTTAGAGTGTCTGTCCTCTTGTACTTAAGTCGGTATTGTGCCTTTTGAATTTAATTCCGATGCAATTTCTGTGTTTCATCGTCAAAAAGAAGGTCCAAGGTATGCAGTAAGCCTGAAGTGAAGAATCGTAATCTAAAACTGAACTCACAGGATAGGTTCAAATTATAGAAAGGTAGAGTGTCAGTCCTCTTGTACTTAAGTCGGCATTGTGCCTTTTGAATTTCATTCCGATGCAATTTCTGTGCCTCACCGTTAAAAAGAAGGTCCATGGGATACAGTAAACCTGAAGTGAAAAATCGGAATCTAAAACTGGACTCACAGAAGAGGTTCTAATCAATTCAAGTTAGAGTGTCAGTCCTCTTGTACTTAAGTGGGCATTGTGCCTTTTGTATTAAATTCGGATGCAATTTCTGTGTTTCATCGTCAGTAAGTAGGTCCAAGGTATACAGTAAACCTGAAGGGATGCAGCTGAATCTAAAACTGGACTCACAGGAGAGGTTCAAATCATTTCAAGTTAGAGTGTCAGTCCTCTTGTACTTAAGTCGGCATTGTGCCTTTTGAATTCAATTCGTATGCAATTTCTGTGTTTCATAGTGAATACGAAGGTCCAAGGTATACAGTAAACCTGAAGGGAAGCATCGGAATCTAAAACTGTACTCATAGGAGAGGTTTAAATCAAAGAAAGTTAGAGTGTCAGTCCTCTTGTACTTATGTCGGCATTATGCCTTTTGTATTACATTCGGATGCAATTTCTGCGTCTCAACGTCAACAAGGAGGTCCACGGGATACAGTAAACCTGAAGTGAAGGATCGGATTCAAAAACTGAACTCACAGGAGTGGTTCAAAACATAGAGAATTAGAGTGTTAGTCATCTTGTACTTAAGTCGTCATTGTGCCTTTTGAATTTCATTCCGATGCAATTTCTGTGTTTCATCGTCAATAAGAAGGTGCAAGGTATACAGTACACCTGAAGGGAAGCATCGAAATCTAAAACTGGACTCACACGAGACATTCAAATCATTGAAAGTTAGAGTATCAGTCCTCTTGTACCTAAGTCAGCATTTAGCCTTCTGTATTAAATTCGGATGCAATTTCTGTGCTTCAACGTCAATAAGAAGGTCCAGGGTATACAGTAGACGTGAAGTGAAGCATCGGAATCTATAACTGGACTCACAGGAGAGGTTCACATCATTGATAGTTACAGTGTCAGTCCTCTTGTACTTAAGTCGGCATTGTGCCTTTAGTATTAAATTCGGATGCAATTTCTGTGTTTCATCGTCAATAAGAAGGTCCAACGGATACAGTATACCTGAATTGATGCATCGGATTCTAAAACTGGACTCACAGGAGAGGTTCAAATCATTACATAAGTCGGCACTGTGTCTTTTTAATACAATTCCGATTCAGTTTCTGTGCTTCATCGTCAATAAGAAGGTCCAAGGTATACAATAAACCTGAAGTGAAACATCAGAATCTAAAACTGGACTCACAGGAGAGGTTCAAATCTTAGAAAGTTAGAGTGTCAGTCCTCTTGTACTTAAGTCGTCTTTGTGCCTTTTGGATTTAATTCCGATGGAATTCCTGTGTTTCATCGTCAATACGAAGGTCCAAGGGATACAGTAAACCTGAAGTGAAGCTTCGGAATCTAAAACTGGACTCACAGGAGAGGTTCAAATCATAGAAATATAGAGTGTCAGTCCTCTTGTACTTAAGTCGTCTTTGTGCCTTTTGGATTTAATTCCGATGGAATTCCTGTGTTTCATCGTCAATACGAAGGTCCAAGGGATACAGTAAACCTGAAGTGAAGCTTCGGAATCTAAAACAGGACTCAGAGGAGAGGTTCAAATCATCGAAAGTTATAGTGTCAGTCCTCTTGTACTTAAGGCGGCATTGTGACTTTTGAATTTACTTCCGATGCATTTTCTGTGTTTCATCGTCAAGAAGAAGGTCCAAGGTATACAGTAAACCTGAAGTGAAGCATCGGAATCTAAAACTGGACTCACAGAGGAGGTTCTAATCATTTCAAGTTAGAGTGTCAGTCCTCTTGTACTTAAGTGGGCATTGTGCCTTTTGTATTAAATTCAGATGCAATTTCTGTGTTTCATCGTCAATAAGAAGGTCCAAGGTATACAGTAAACCTGATGGGAAGCATCGGAATCTAAAACTGGACTCACAGGAGAGGTTCAAATCATAGAGTGTCAGTCCTCTTGTACTTAAGTCGGCATTGTGCCTTTTGTATTAAATTCGGATGCAATTTCTGTGTTTCATCGTAAATACGAAGGTCCAAGGTATACAGTAAACCTGAAGGGAAGCATCGGAATCTAAAACTGGACCCACAGGAGAGGTTCAAATCATAGAAAGTTAGAGTGTCAGTCCTCTTGTACTTAAGTGGGCATTGTGCCCTTTGTATTAAATTCAGATGCAATTTCTGTGTTTCATCGTCAATAAGAAGGTCCAAGGTGTACAGTAAACCTGATGGGAAGCATCGGAACCTAAAACTGGACTCATAAAAGAGGTTCAAGTCATAGAAAGTTAGAGTTTCAGTCCTCTTGTACTTAGGTCGGCATTATGCCTTTTGTATTATATTCGGATGCAATTTCTGTGTTTCATCGTCAATAAGGAGGTCCACGGGATACAGTAAACCTGAAGTGTAGGATCGGATTCAAAAACTGGACTCACAGGATTGGTTCATATCATAGAGAATTAGAGTGTTAGTCATCTTGTACTTAAGTCGGCATTGTGCCTTTTGAATTTAATTCCGATGCAATTTCTGTGCTTCATCGTCAATAAGAAGATCCATGGTATACAGTAAACCTGAAGTGAAGCATCGGAGTCTAAAACTGGACTCACAGTAGAGGTTCAAATCATAGAAAGTTAGAGTGTCAGTCCTCTTGTCCTTAAGTCGCCATTGTGCATTTGTATTCAATTCGGATGCAATTTCTGTGTTTCATCGTCAGTAAGCAGGGCCAAGGAATACAGTAAACCTGAAGGGATGCAGCTGAATCGAAAACTGGACTCACAGGAGAGGTTCAAATCATAGATAGTGAGAGTGTCAGTCCTCTTGTACTTAAGTCGGCATTGTGCCTTTTGTATTAAATTCGGATGCAATTTCTGTGTTTCATCGTCAATAAGAAGGTCCAAGGTATGCAGTAAACTTGAAGTGAAGCATCGGAATCTAAAACTGGACTCAACGTGGAGGTTCAAATCATAGAACGTTAGAGTGTCAGTCCTCTTGTACCTAAGTCGGCATTGTGCCTTTTGAAATCAATTCCGATGCAATTTCTGTGTTTCATCGTCAATAAGAAGGTCCAACGGATACAGTAAACCTGAAGTGATGCATCGGATTCTAAAACTGGACTCACAGGAGAGGTTCAAATCATTACATAAGTCGGCACTGTGTCTTTTTAATACAATTCCGATTCAATTTCTGTGCTTCATCGTCAATAAGAAGGTCCAAGGTATACAATAAACCTGAAGTGAAACATCAGAATCTAAAACTGGACTCACAGGAGAGGTTCAAATCTTAGAAAGTTAGAGTGTCAGTCCTCTTGTACTTAAGTTGTCTTTGTGCCTTTTGGATTTAATTCCGATGGAATTCCTGTGTTTCATCGTCAATACGAAGGTCCAAGGGATACAGTAAACCTGAAGTGAAGCTTCGGAATCTAAAACAGGACTCAGAGGAGAGGTTCAAATCTTCGAAAGTTATAGTGTCAGTCCTCTTGTACTTAAGGCGGCATTGTGACTTTTGAATTTACTTCCGATGCATTTTCTGTGTTTCATCGTCAAGAAGAAGGTCCAAGGTATACAGTAAACCTGAAGTGAAGCATCGGAATCTAAAACTGGACTCACAGAGGAGGTTCTAATCATTTCAAGTTAGAGTGTCAGTCCTCTTGTACTTAAGTGGGCATTGTGCCTTTTGTATTAAATTCAGATGCAATTTCTGTGTTTCATCGTCAATAAGAAGGTCCAAGGTATACAGTAAACCTGATGGGAAGCATCGGAATCTAAAACTGGACTCACAGGAGAGGTTCAAATCATAGAGTGTCAGTCCTCTTGTACTTAAGTCGGCATTGTGCCTTTTGTATTAAATTCGGATGCAATTTCTGTGTTTCATCGTAAATACGAAGGTCCAAGGTATACAGTAAACCTGAAGGGAAGCATCGGAATCTAAAACTGGACCCACAGGAGAGGTTCAAATCATAGAAAGTTAGAGTGTCAGTCCTCTTGTACTTAAGTGGGCATTGTGCCCTTTGTATTAAATTCAGATGCAATTTCTGTGTTTCATCGTCAATAAGAAGGTCCAAGGTGTACAGTAAACCTGATGGGAAGCATCGGAACCTAAAACTGGACTCATAAAAGAGGTTCAAGTCATAGAAAGTTAGAGTTTCAGTCCTCTTGTACTTAGGTCGGCATTATGCCTTTTGTATTATATTCGGATGCAATTTCTGTGTTTCATCGTCAATAAGGAGGTCCACGGGATACAGTAAACCTGAAGTGTAGGATCGGATTCAAAAACTGGACTCACAGGATTGGTTCATATCATAGAGAATTAGAGTGTTAGTCATCTTGTACTTAAGTCGGCATTGTGCCTTTTGAATTTAATTCCGATGCAATTTCTGTGCTTCATCGTCAATAAGAAGATCCATGGTATACAGTAAACCTGAAGTGAAGCATCGGAGTCTAAAACTGGACTCACAGTAGAGGTTCAAATCATAGAAAGTTAGAGTGTCAGTCCTCTTGTCCTTAAGTCGACATTGTGCCTTTTGTATTCAATTCGGATGCAATTTCTGTGTTTCATCGTCAGTAAGCAGGGCCAAGGAATACAGTAAACCTGAAGGGATGCAGCTGAATCGAAAACTGGACTCACAGGAGAGGTTCAAATCATAGATAGTGAGAGTGTCAGTCCTCTTGTACTTAAGTCGGCATTGTGCCTTTTGTATTAAATTCGGATGCAATTTCTGTGTTTCATCGTCAATAAGAAGGTCCAAGGTATACAGTAAACTTGAAGTGAAGCATCGGAATCTAAAACTGGACTCAACGTGGAGGTTCAAATCATAGAAAGTTAGAGTGTCAGTCCTCTTGTACCTAAGTCGGCATTGTGCCTTTTGAATTCAATTCCGATGCAATTTCTGTGTTTCATCGTCAATAAGAAGGTCCAACGGATACAGTAAACCTGAAGTGATGCATCGGATTCTAAAACTGGACTCACAGGAGAGGTTCAAATCATTACATAAGTCGGCACTGTGTCTTTTTAATACAATTCCGATTCAATTTCTGTGCTTCATCGTCAATAAGAAGGTCCAAGGTATACAATAAACCAGAAGTGAAACATCAGAATCTAAAACTGGACTCACAGGAGAGGCACAAATCATAGAAAGTTAGAGTGTCAGTCCTCTTGTACTTAAGTCGTCTTTGTGCCTTTTGAATATAATTCCGATGGAATTCCTGTGTTTCATCGTCAATACGAAGGTCCAAGGGATACATTAAACCTGAAGTGAAGCTTCGGAATCTAAAACTAGACTCACAGGAGAGGTTCAAATCATAGAAATATAGAGTGTCAGTCCTCTTGTACTTAAGTCGTCTTTGTGCCTTTTGGATTTAAATCCGATGGAATTCCTGTGTTTCATCGTCAATACGAAGGTCCAACGGATACAGTAAACCTGAAGTGAAGCTTCGGAATCTAAAACAGGACTCACAGGAGAGGTTCATATCATAGAAAGTTAGAGTGTCAGTACTCTTGTACTTAAGTCGGCATTGTGCCTTTTGAATTTAATTCCGATGCAATTTCAGTGTCTCATTGTCAATAAGAAGGTCCAAGGGATATAATAAACCTGAAGTGTAGCATCGGATTGTAAACTGGACTCACAGGAGAGGTTCACATCATAGAAAGTTAGAGTGTCAGTACTCTTTTACTTAAGTCGGCATTGTGCCTTTTGAATTTAATTGCGAAGCAATTTCTGTGCTTCATCGTCAATAAGAAGGTCCAAGGTATACAGTAAACCTGAAGTGAAGCATCCGAATCCATTTTGGATTCACAGTAGAGGTTCAAATCATAGAAAGTTAGAGTGTCAGTCCTCTTCTACTTAAGTCGGCATTGTGCCTTTTGTATTAAATTCGGATGCAATTTCTGTGTTTCATCGTCAATATGAAGGTCCAACGGATACAGTAAACCTGTGGTGAAGCATCGGAATCAAAAACTGGAATCACAGGAGAGGTTCAAATCAAAGAAAGTTAGAGTGTCACTCCTCTTGTACTTAAGTCGCCACTGTGTCTTTTTAATACAATTCCGACGCAATTTCTGTGCTTCATCGTCAATAAGAAGGTCCAAGGTATACAGTAAACCTGAAGTGAAACATCAGAATCTAAAACTGGACTCACAGGAGAGGTTCAAATCATAGAAAGTTAGAGTGTCAGTCCTCTTGTACTTAAGTCGTCTTTATGATTTTTGGATTTAATTCCGATGGAATTCCTGTGTTTCATCGTCAATACGAAGGTCCAAGGGATACAGTAAACCTGAAGGGAAGCATCGGAATCTAAAACTGGACTCATAGGAGAGGTTCAATTCATAGAAAGTTAGAGTGTCAGTCCTCTTGTACTTATGTCGGCATTATGCCTTTTGTATTACATTCGTATGCAATTTCTGTGTCTCATCGTCAATAAGGAGGTCCACGGGATACAGTAAACTTGAAGTGAAGGATCGGATTCAAAAACTGGACTCACAGGAGAGGTTCAAATCATAGAGAATTAGAGTGTTAGTCCTCTTGTACTTAAGTCGACATTGTGTCTTTTGTATTCAATTCGGATGCAATTTCTGTGTTTCATCGTCAGTAAGCAGGGCCAATGTACACAGTAAACCTGAAGGGATGCAGCTGAATCGAAAACTGGGCTCACAGGAGAGGTTCAAATCATAGAAAGTGAGAGTGTCAGTCCTCTTGTACTTAAGTCGGCATTGTGCCTTTTGTATTAAATTTGGATGCAATTTCTGTGTTTCATCGTCAATAAGAAGGTCCAAGGTATACAGTAAACTTGAAGTTAAGCTTCGGAATCTATAACTGGACACAACGTGGAGGTTCAAATCATAGAAAGTTAGAGTGTCAGTCCCCTTGTACCTAAGTCGGCATTGTGCCTTTTGAATTCAATTCCGATGCAATTTCTGTGTTTCATCGTCAATAAGAAGGTCCAACGGATACAGTAAACCTGTAGTGATGGATCGGATTCTAAAACTGGACTCACAGGAGAGGTTTAAATCATTACATAAGTCGGCACTGTGTCTTTTTAATACAATTCCGATTCAATTTCTGTGCTTCATCGTCAATAAGAAGGTCCAAGGGATACAATAAACCAGAAGTGAAACATCAGAATCTAAAACAGGACTCACAGGAGAGGCTCAAATCATAGAAAGTTAGAGTGTCAGTCCTCTTGTACTTAAGTCGTCTTTGTGCCTTTTGAATTTAATTCCGATGCAATTTCAGTGTTTCATTGTCAATAAGAAGGTCCAAGGGATATAGTAAACCTGAAGTGAAGCATCGGATTGTAATCTGGACTCACAGGAGAGGTTCACATCATAGAAAGTTAGAGTGTCAGTACTCTTTTACTTAAGTCGTCATTGTGCCTTTTGAATTTCATTCCGATGCAATTTCTGTGTTTCATCGTCAATAAGAAGGTCCAATGTATACAGTACACCTGAAGGGACGCATCGAAATCTAAAACTGGACTCACACGAGACATTCAAACCATTGAAAGTTAGAGTGTCAGTCCGCTTGTACTTAAGTCGGCATTCTGCCTTTTGAATTTCATTCCGATGCAATTTCTGTGCTTCACCGTTAAAAAGAAGGTCCATTGGATACAGTAAACCTGAAGTGAAAAATCGGAATCTAAAACTGGACTCACAGAAGAGGTTCTAATCATTTCAAGTTAGAGTGTCAGTCCTCTTGTACTTAAGTGGGCATTGTGATTTTTGTATTAAATTCAGATGCAATTTCTGTGTTTCATCGTCAATAAGAAGGTCCAAGGTATACAGTAAACCTGATGGGAAGCATCGAAATCTAAAACTGGACTCACAGGAGAGGTTCAAATCATAGAGTATCAGTCCTCTTGTACTTAAGTCGGCATTGTGCCTTTTGTATTAATTTCGGATGCAATTTCTGTGTTTCATCGTAAATACGAAGGTCCAAGTTATACAGTAAACCTGAAGGGAAGCATCGGAATCTAAAACTGGACCCACAGGAGAGGTTCAAATCATAGAAAGTTAGAGTGTCAGTACTCTTGTACTTAAGTGGGCATTGTGCCTTTTGTATTAAATTCAGATGCAATTTCTGTGTTTCATCGTCAATAAGAAGGTCCAAGGTATACAGTAAACCTGATGGGAAGCATCGGAACCTAAAACTGGACTCATAAAAGAGGTTCAAGTCATAGAAAGTTAGAGTTTCAGTCCTCTTGTACTTAGGTCGGCATTGTGCCTTTTGTATTATATTCGGATGCAATTTCTGTGTTTCATCGTCAATAAGGAGGTCCACGGGATACAGTAAACCTGAAGTGTAGGATCGGATTCAAAAATTGGACTCACAGGATTGGTTCATATCATAGAGAATTAGAGTGTTAGTCATCTTGTACTTAAGTCGGCATTGTGCCTTTTGAATTTAATTCCGATGCAATTTCTGTGCTTCATCGTCAATAAGAAGATCCATGGTATACAGTAAACCTGAAGTGTAGCATCGGAATCTAAAACTGGACTCACAGGAGAGGTTGAAATCATAGAACGTTAGAGTGTCCGTCCTCTTGTGCTTAAGTCGGCATTGTGCCGTTAGCATTAAATTCGGATCCAATTTCTGTGTTTCATCGTCAATAAGAAGGTACAAGGTATACAGTAAACCTGAAGTGAAGCATCGGAATCTAAAACTGGACTCACAGGAAAGGTTCAAATCATAGAAAGTTAGAGTGTCAGTCCTCTTGTACTTAAGTCGACATTGTGCCTTTTGTATTCAATTCGGATGCAATTTCTGTGTTTCATCGTCAGTAAGCAGGGCCAAGGTATACAGTAAACCTGAAGGGATGCAGCTGAATCGAAAACTGGACTCACAGGAGAGGTTCAAATCATAGAAAGTGAGAGTGTCAGTCCTCTTGTACTTAAGTCGGCATTGTGCCTTTTGTATTAAATTCGGATACAATTTCTGTGTTTCATCGTCAATAAGAAGGCCCAAGGTATACAGTAAACTTGAAGTGAAGCATCGGAATCTAAAACTGGACTCAACGTGGAGGTTCAAATCATAGAAAGTTAGAGAGTCAGTCCTCTTGTACCTAAGTCGGCATTGTGCCTTTGAATTCAATTCCGATGCAATTTCTGTGTTTCATCGTCAATAAGAAGGTCCAACGGATACAGTAAACCTGAAGTGATGCATCGGATTCTAAAACTGGACTCACAGGAGAGGTTCAAATCATTACATAAGTCGGCACTGTGTTTTTTTAATACAATTCCGATTCAATTTCTGTGCTTCATCTTCAATAAGAAGGTCCAAGGTGTACAATAAACCAGAAGTGAAACATCAGAATCTAAAAATGGACTCACAGGAGAGGCTCAAATCATAGAAAGTTAGAGTGTCAGTCCTCTTGTACTTAAGTCGTCTTTGTGCCTTTTGAATTTAATTCCGATGGAATTCCTGTGTTTCATCGTCAATACGAAGGTCCAAGGGATACAGTAAACCTGAAGTGAAGCTTCGGAATCTAAAACTAGACTCACAGGAGAGGTTCAAATCATAGAAATATAGAGTGTCTGTCCTCTTGTACTTAAGTCGTCTTTGTGCCTTTTGGATTTAAATCCGATGCAATTTCAGTGTTTCATTGTCAATAAGAAGGTCCAAGGGATATAGTAAACCTGAAGTGAAGCATCGGATTGTAAACTGGACTCACTGGAGAGGTTCACATCATAGAAAGTTAGAGTGTCAGTACTCTTTTACTTAAGTCGTCATTGTGCCTTTTGAATTTCATTCCGATGCAATTTCTGTGTTTCATCGTCAATAAGAAGGTCCAATGTATACAGTACACCTGAAGGGAAGCATCGAAATCTAAAACTGGACTCACACGAGACATTCAAACCATTGAAAGTTAGAGTGTCAGTCCGCTTGTACTTACGTCGGCATTGTGCCTTTTGAATTTACTTCCGATGCAATTTCTCTGATCCATCGTCAAGAAGAAGGTCCAAGGTATACAGCAAACCTGAAGTGAAGCATCGGAATCTAAAACTGGACTCACCGGAGAGATTCCAATCATAGAAAGTTAGAGTGTCTGTCCTCTTGTACTTAAGTCGGTATTGTGCCTTTTGAATTTAATTCCGATGCAATTTCTGTGTTTCATCGTCATAAAGAATGTCCAAGGTATGCAGTAAACCTGAAGTGAAGAATCGTAATCTAAAACTGAACTCACAGGATAGGTTCAAATTATAGAAAGGTAGAGTGTCAGTCCTCTTGTACTTAAGTCGGCATTGTGCCTTTTGAATTTCATTCCGATGCAATTTCTGTGCTTCACCGTTAAAAAGAAGGTCCATGGGATACAGTAAACCTGAAGTGAAAAATCGGAATCTAAAACTGGACTCACAGAAGAGGTTCTAATCATTTCAAGTTAGAGTGTCAGTCCTCTTGTACTTAAGTGGGCATTGTGCATTTTGTATTAAATTCAGATGCAATTTCTGTGTTTCATCGTCAATAAGAAGGTCCAAGGTATACAGTAAACCTGATGGGAAGCATCGGAATCTAAAACTGGACTCACAGGAGAGGTTCAAATCATAGAGTATCAGTCCTCTTGTACTTAAGTCGGCATTGTGCCTTTTGTATTAAATTCGGATGCAATTTCTGTGTTTCATCGTAAATACGAAGGTCCAAGGTATACAGTAAACCTGAAGGGAAGCATCAGAATCTAAAACTGGACCCATAGGAGAGGTTCAAATCATAGAAAGTTAGAGTGTCAGTCCTCTTGTACTTAAGTGGGCATTGTGCCTTTTGTATTAAATTCAGATGCAATTTCTGTGTTTCATCGTCAATAAGAAGGTCCAAGGTATACAGTAAACCTGATGGGAAGCATCGGAACCTAAAACTGGACTCATAAAAGAGGTTCAAGTCATAGAAAGTTAGAGTTTCAGTCCTCTTGTACTTAGGTCGGCATTGTGCCTTTTGTATTATATTCGGATGCAATTTCTGTGTTTCATCGTCAATAAGGAGGTCCACGGGATACAGTAAACCTGAAGTGTAGGATCGGATTCAAAAACTGGACTCACAGGATTGGTTCATATCATAGAGAATTAGAGTGTTAGTCATCTTGTACTTAAGTCGGCATTGTGCCTTTTGAATTTAATTCCGATGCAATTTCTGTGCTACATCGTCAATAAGAAGATCCATGGTATACAGTAAACCTGAAGTGTAGCATCGGAATCTAAAACTGGACTCACAGGAGAGGTTGAAATCATAGAACGTTAGAGTGTCCGTCCTCTTGTGCTTAAGTCGGCATTGTGCCGTTAGCATTAAATTCGGATCCAATTTCTGTGTTTCATCGTCAATAAGAAGGTACAAGGTATACAGTAAACCTGAAGTGAAGCATCGGAATCTAAAACTGGACTCACAGGAAAGGTTCAAATCATAGAAAGTTAGAGTGTCAGTCCTCTTGTACATAAGTCGACATTGTGCCTTTTGTATTCAATTCGGATGCAATTTCTGTGTTTCATCGTCAGTAAGCAGGGCCAAGGTATACAGTAAACCTGAAGGGATGCAGCTGAATCGAAAACTGGACTCACAGGAGAGGTTCAAATCATAGAAAGTGAGAGTGTCAGTCCTCTTGTACTTAAGTCGGCATTGTGCCTTTTGTATTAAATTCGGATACAATTTCTGTGTTTCATCGTCAATAGGAAGGTCCAAGGTATACAGTAAACTTGAAGTGAAGCATCGGAATCTAAAACTGGACTCAACGTGGAGGTTCAAATCATAGAAAGTTAGAGAGTCAGTCCTCTTGTACCTAAGTCGGCATTGTGCCTTTTGAATTCAATTCCGATGCAATTTCTGTGTTTCATCGTCAATAAGAAGGTCCAAGGTGTACAATAAACCAGAAGTGAAACATCAGAATCTAAAACTGGACTCACAGGAGAGGCTCAAATCATTGAAAGTTAGAGTGTCAGTCCTCTTGTACTTAAGTCGTCTTTGTGCCTTTTGAATTTAATTCCGATGGAATTCCTGTGTTTCATCGTCAATACGAAGGTCCAAGGGATACAGTAAACCTGAAGTGAAGCTTCGGAATCCAAAACTAGACTCACAGGAGAGGTTCAAATCATAGAAATATAGAGTGTCTGTCCTCTTGTACTTAAGTCGTCTTTGTGCCTTTTGGATTTAAATCCGATGGAATTCCTGTGTTTCATCGTCAATACGAAGGTCCAAGGGATACAGTAAACCTGAAGTGAAGCTTCGGAATCTAAAACAGGACTCACAGGAGAGTTTCATATCATAGCAAGTTAGAGTGTCAGTACTCTTGTACTTAAGTCGGCATTGTGCCTTTTGAATTTAATTCCGATGCAATTTCAGTGTTTCATTGTCAATAAGAAGGTCCAAGGGATATAGTAAACCTGAAGTGAAGCATCGGATTGTAAACTGGACTCACAGAAGAGGTTCACATCATAGAAAGTTAGAGTGTCAGTACTCTTTTACTTAAGTCGGCATTGTGTCTTTTGAATTTAATTGCGAAGCAATTTCTGTGCTTCATCGTCAATAAGAAGGTCCAAGGTATACAGTAAACCTGAAGTGAAGCATCCGAATCCAATTTGTATTCACAGTAGAGGTTCAAATCATAGAAAGTTAGAGTGTCAGTCCTCTTCTACTTAAGTCGGCATTGTGCCTTTTGTATTAAATTCGGATGCAATTTCTGTGCTTCATCGTCAATATGAAGGTCCAACGGATACAGTAAACCTGTGGTGAAGCATCGGAATCTAAAACTGGAATCACAGGAGAGGTTCAAATCAAAGAACGTTACAGTGTCACTCCTCTTGTACTTAAGTCGGCACTGTGTCTTTTTAATACAATTCCGATGCAATTTCTGTGCTTCATCGTCAATAAGAAGGTCCAAGGTATACAGTAAACCTGAAGTGAAGCATCCGAATCCAATTTGGATTCACAGTAGAGGTTCAAATCATAGAAAGTTAGAGTGTCAGTCCTCTTGTAGTTAACTCGGCATTGTCCCTTTTGAATTTAATTCCGATGCAATTTCTGTGCTTCATCGTCAATAAGAAGGTCCAAGGTATACAGTAAACCTGAAGTGAAGCATCCGAATCATATTGGATTCACAGGAGAGGTGCAAATCATAGAAAGTTAGAGTGTCAGTCCTCTTCTACTTAAGTCGGCATTGTGCCTTTTGTATTAAATTCGGATGCAATTTCTGTGTTTCATGGTCAATAAGAAGGTCCAACGGATACAGTAAACCTGTGATGAAGCATCGGAATCTAAAACTGGAATCACAGGAGAGGTTCAAATCATAGAAATTTAGAGTTTCACTCCTCTTGTACTTATGTCGGCACTGTGCCTTTTGAATTTAATTCCGATGCAATTTCTGTGCTTCATCGTGAATAAGAAGGTCCAAGGGATATAGTAAACCTGAAGTGAAGCATCGGATTCTAAACCTGGACTCACAGGAGAGGTTCAAATCATAGAAAGTTAGAGTGACAGTCCTCTTTTACTTAAGTCGGCATTGTGCCTTTTGAATTTAATTGCGAAGCAATTTCTGTGCTTCATCGTCAATAAGAAGGTCCAAGGTATTCAGTAAACCTGAAGCGAAGCATCCAAATCCAAATTGGATTCACAGGAGAGGTTCAAATCATGGGAAGCTAGAGTGTCAGTCCTCTTCTACTTAAGTCGGCATTGTGCCTTTTGTGTTAAATTCGGATGCAATTTCTGTGTTTCATCGTCAATACGAAGGTCCAAGGGATACAGTAAACCAGAAGTGAAGCTTCGGAATCTAAAACTGGACTTACAGGAGAGGTTTAAATCATAGAAATTTAGAGTGTCAGTCCTCTTGTACTTAAGTCGGCATTGTGCCTCTTGAATTCAATTCCGATGCAATTTCTGTGTTTCATCGTCAATAAAAAGGTCCAAGGTATACAGTGAACTTGAAGTGAAGCATCGGAATCTAAAACTGGACTCACAGGAGAGGTTCAAATCATTGAAAGTTAGAGTATCAGTCCTCTTGTACTTAAGTCGGCATTGTGCCTTTTGAATTTAATTTCGATGCAATTTCAGTGCTTCTTCGTCAATAGGAAGGTCCAAGGGATACAGTAAACCTGAAGTGAAGCATCCGAATCTAAAACTGGACTCACAGGAGAGGTTCAACTCATAGAAAGTTAGAGTGTCAGTCCTCTTCTACTTAAGTCGGCATTGTGCCTATTGAATTGATTTCCGATGCAATGTCTGTGTTTCATCGTCAATAAGAAGGTCCAAGGTATACGGTGACCCTGAAGTGAAGCATCGGAATCTAAAACTAGACTCACAGTAGAGGTTCAAATCATAGAAAGTTAGAGTGTCAGTCCTCTTGTACCTAAGTCAGCATTTTGCCTTCTGTATTAAATTCGGATGCAATTTCTGAGCTTCATCGTCAATAAGAAAGTCCAGGGTATACAGTAGAAGTGAAGTGAAGCATCGGAATCTAAAACTGGACTCACAGGAGAGGTTCACATCATAGATAGTTACAGTGTCAGTCCTCTTGTACTTAAGTCGGCATTGTGCCTTTTGTATTAAATTCGGATGCAATTTCTGTGTTTCATCGTCAATAAGAAAGTCCAACGGATACAGTTAACCTGAAGTGATGCATCGGATTCTAAAACTGGACTCACAGGAGAGGTTCAAATCATTACTTAAGTCTGCACTGTGTCTTTTTAATACAATTCCGATTCAATTTCTGTGCCTCATCTTCAATAAGAAGGTCCAAGGTATTCAGTAAACCTGAAGCGAAGCATCCAAATCCAAATTGGATTCACAGGAGAGGTTCAAATCATGGAAAGTTAGAGTGCCAGTCCTCTTGTACTTAAGTCGTCTTTGTGCCTTTTGGATTTAATTCCGATGGAATTCCTGTGTTTCATCGTCAATACGAACGTCCAAGAGAAACAGTAAACCAGAAGTGAAGCTTCGGAATCTAAAACTGGACTCACAGGAGGGGTTCAAATCATAGAAAGTTAGAGTGTCAGTCCTCTTGTACTTAAGTCGTCTTTGTGCCTTTTGTATTTAATTCCGATGGAATTCCAGTGTTTCATCGTCAATACGGAGGTCCAAGGGATACAGTAAACCTGAAGTGAAGCTTCGGAATCTAAAACAGGACTCACAGGAGAGGTTCAAATCATAGAAAGTTAGAGTGTCAGTTCTCGTGTACTTAAGTCGGCATTGTGCCTTTTGAATTTAATTCCGATGCAATTTCTGTGTTTCATCGTAAATAAGAAGGTCCAAGGGATACAGTAAACCTGAAGTGAAGCGTCGGTATCTAAAACTGGACTCACAGGAGAGCTTCAAATCATAGAATGTTAGAGTGTCAGTCCTCCTGTGCTTAGGTCGGCATTGTGCCTTTTGAATTTAATTTCGATGCAATTTCTGTGCTTCATCGTCAATATGAAGGTAAAAGGGATACAGTAAACCTGAAGTGAAGCATCGGAATCTAAAACTGGACTCACAGGAGAGGTTCAAATCATAGAAAGTTAGAGTGTCAGTCCTCTTGTACTTAAGTCGGCATTGTGCATTTTGAATTTAATTCCGATACGATTTCTGTGCTTCATCGTCGATAAGAACGTCCCTGGGACAAAGTAAACCTGAAGTGAAGCATCGGAATCTAAAACTGGACTCACAGGAGAGGTACAAATCATAGAAAGATTGAGTGTCAGTCCTCCTGTACTTAAATCGGCATTGTGCCTTTTGAATTTAATTCCGATGCTATTTCTGTGTTTCATCGTCAATTAGAATGTCCAAGGGATACAGTAAACCTGAAGTGAAGCATCAGAATCTAAAACTGGACTCACAGGAGAGGTTCAAGTCATAGAAAGTTAGAGTGTCAGTCCTCTTGTACTTAAGTCGGCATTGTGACTTTTCAATTTAATTCCGATGCAATTTCTGTGCTTCATCGTCAATAAGAAGGTCCAAGGGATACACTAAACTTGAAGTGAAGCATCGGAAACTAAAACTGGACTCACAGGAGTTGTTTAATTCATAGAAAGTTAGAGTGTCAATCCTTTTGTACTTTAGTCGTCATTGTGCCTTTTGTATTAAATTCGGATGCAATATCTGTGTTTCATCGTCAATAAGAATGTCATAGGGATACAGTAAACCTGAAGTGAAGCATCGGAATCTAAAACTGGACTCACAGTGGAGGTTCAAATCATAGAAGGTTAGAGTGTCAGTCCTCTACTACTTAAGTCGGCATTGTGCCTTTTGTATTATATTCGGATGCAATTTCTGTGTTTCATGGTCAATAAGAAGGTCCAACAGATACAGTAAAACTGTGATGAAGCATCGGAATCTAAAACTGGAATCACAGGAGAGCTTCAAATCATAGAAAGTTAGAGTGTCAGTCCTCTTCAACTTAAGTCGGCATTGTGCCTATTGAATTGATTTCCGATGCAATTTCTGTGTTTCATCGTCAATAAGAAGGTCCAAGGTATACGGTGACCCTGAAGTGAAGCATCGGAATCTAAAACTAGACTCACAGTAGAGGTTCAAATCATAGAAAGTTAGAGTGTCAGTCCTCTTGTACCTAAGTCAGCATTTTGCCTTCTGTATTAAATTCGGATGCAATTTCTGTGCTTCATCGTCAATAAGAAAGTCCAGGGTATACAGTAGACGTGAAGTGAAGCATCGGAATCTAAAACTGGACTCACAGGAGAGGTTGAAATCATTACTTAAGTCGGCACTGTGTCTTTTTAATACAATTCCGATTCAATTTCTGTGCTTCATCGTCAATAAGAAGGTCCAAGGTATACAGTAAACCTGAAGTGAAACATTAGAATCTAAAACTGGACTCACAGGAAAGGTTCAAATCATAGAAAGTTAGAGTGTCAGTCCTCTTGTACTTAAGTCGTCTTTGTGCCTTTTGGAATTAATTCCGATGGAATTCCTGTGTTTCATCGTCAATACGAATGTCCAAGAGAAACAGTAAACCAGAAGTGAAGCTTCGGAATCTAAAACTGGACTCACAGGAGGGGTTCAAATCATAGAAAGTTAGAGTGTCAGTCCTCTTGTACTTAAGTCGTCTTTGTGCCTTTTGGATTTAATTCCGATGGAATTCCTGTGTTTCATCGTCAATACGGAGGTCCAAGGTATACAGTAAACCTGAAGTGAAGCTTCGGAATCTAAAACAGGACTCACAGGAGAGGTTCAAATCATAGAAAGTTAGAGTGTCAGTCCTCTTGTACTTAAGTCGGCATTGTGCCTTTTGAATTTAATTCCGATGCAATTTCAGTGTTTCATAGTCAATAAGAAGGTCCAAGGGATATAGTAAACCTGAAGTGAAGCATCGGAATCTAAAACTGGACTCACAGGAGAGGTACAAATCATAGAAAGTTAGAGTGTCAGTTCTCGTGTACTTAAGTCGGCATTGTGCCTTTTGAATTTAATTCCGATGCAATTTTTGTGTTTCATCGTCAATAAGAAGGTCCAAGGTATACAGTAAACTTGAAGTGAAGCGTCGGTATCTAAAACTGGACTCACAGGAGAGCTTCAAATCATAGAATGTTACAGTGTCAGTCCTCCTGTGCTTAGGTCGGCATTGTGCCTTTTGAATTTAATTCCGATGCAATTTTTGTGTTTCATCGTCAATAAGAAGGTCCAAGGTATACAGTAAACCTGAAGTGAAGCGTCGGTATCTAAAACTGGACTCACAGGAGAGGTTCAAATCATAGAAAGTTAGAGTGTCAGTCCTCTTGTACTTAAGTCGGCATTGTGCATTTTGAATTTAATTCCGATACGATTTCTGTGCTTCATCGTCGATAAGAACGTCCCTGGGATAAAGTAAACCTGAAGTGAAGCATCCGAATCTAAAACTGGACTCACAGGAGAGGTTCAAATCATAGAAAGTTAGAGTGTCAGTCCTCTTCAACTTAAGTCGGCATTGTGCCTATTGAATTGATTTCCGATGCAATTTCTGTGTTTCATCGTCAATAAGAAGGTCCAAGGTATACGGTGACCCTGAAGTGAAGCATCGGAATCTAAAACTAGACTCACAGTAGAGGTTCAAATCATAGAAAGTTAGAGTGTCAGTCCTCTTGTACCTAAGTCAGCATTTTGCCTTCTGTATTAAATTCGGATGCAATTTCTGTGCTTCATCGTCAATAAGAAAGTCCAGGGTATACAGTAGACGTGAAGTGAAGCATCGGAATCTAAAACTGGACTCACAGGAGAGGTTGAAATCATTACTTAAGTCGGCACTGTGTCTTTTTAATACAATTCCGATTCAATTTCTGTGCTTCATCGTCAATAAGAAGGTCCAAGGTATACAGTAAACCTGAAGTGAAACATTAGAATCTAAAACTGGACTCACAGGAAAGGTTCAAATCATAGAAAGTTAGAGTGTCAGTCCTCTTGTACTTAAGTCGTCTTTGTGCCTTTTGGAATTAATTTAGATGGAATTCCTGTGTTTCATCGTCAATACAAATGTCCAAGAGAAACAGTAAACCAGAAGTGAAGCTTCGGAATCTAAAACTGGACTCACAGGAGGGGTTCAAATCATAGAAAGTTAGAGTGTCAGTCCTCTTGTACTTAAGTCGTCTTTGTGCCTTTTGGATTTAATTCCGATGGAATTCCTGTGTTTCATCGTCAATACGGAGGTCCAAGGTATACAGTAAACCTGAAGTGAAGCTTCGGAATCTAAAACAGGACTCACAGGAGAGGTTCAAATCATAGAAAGTTAGAGTGTCAGTCCTCTTGTACTTAAGTCGGCATTGTGCCTTTTGAATTTAATTCCGATGCAATTTCAGTGTTTCATAGTCAATAAGAAGGTCCAAGGGATATAGTAAACCTGAAGTGAAGCATCGGAATCTAAAACTGGACTCACAGGAGAGGTTCAAATCATAGAAAGTTAGAGTGTCAGTTCTCGTGTACTTAAGTCGGCATTGTGCCTTTTGAATTTAATTCCGATGCAATTTTTGTGTTTCATCGTCAATAAGAAGGTCCAAGGTATACAGTAAACTTGAAGTGAAGCGTCGGTATCTAAAACTGGACTCACAGGAGAGCTTCAAATCATAGAATGTTACAGTGTCAGTCCTCCTGTGCTCAGGTCGGCATTGTGCCTTTTGAATTTAATTCCGATGCAATTTTTGTGTTTCATCGTCAATAAGAAGGTCCAAGGTATACAGTAAACCTGAAGTGAAGCGTCGGTATCTAAAACTGGACTCACAGGAGAGGTTCAAATCATAGAAAGTTAGAGTGTCAGTCCTCTTGTACTTAAGTCGGCATTGTGCATTTTGAATTTAATTCCGATACGATTTCTGTGCTTCATCGTCGATAAGAACGTCCCTGGGATAAAGTAAACCTGAAGTGAAGCATCGGAATCTAAAACTGGACTCACAGGAGAGGTACAAATCATAGAAAGATAGAGTGTCAGTCCTCCTGTACTTAAATCGGCATTGTGCCTTTTGAATTTAATTCCGATGCTAGTTCTGTGTTTCATCGTCAATTAGAATGTCCAAGGGATACAGTAAACCTGAAGTAAAGCATCGGAATCTAAAACTGGACTCACAGGAGAGGTTCAAATCATAGAAAGTTAGAGTGTCAGTCCTCGTGTACTTAAGTCGGCATTGTGCCTTTTGAATTTTATTCCGATGCAATTTCTGTGTTTAATCGTCAATAAGAAGGGATACAGTAAACCTGAAGTGAAACGTCGGTATCTAAAACTGGACTCACAGGAGAGCTTCAAATCATAGAATGTTAGAGTGTCAGTCCTCCTGTTCTTAGGTCGGCATTGTGCCTTTTGAATTTAATTTCGATGCAATTTCTGTGCTTCATCGTCAATATGAAGGTAAAAGGGATACAGTAAACCTGAAGTGAAGCATCGGAATCTAAAACTGGACTCACAGTGGAGGTTCAAATCATAGAAAGTTAGAGTGTCAGTCCTCTACTACTTAAGTCGGCATTGGGCCTTTTGAATTTAATTCCGATGCAATTTCTGTGTTTCATCGTCAATAAGAAGGTCCAAGGTATACAGGGATCCTGAAGTGAAGCATCGGAATCTAAAACTGGACTCACAGGAGAGGTTCAAATCACAGACAGTTAGAGTGTCTGTCCTTTTGTACTTAAGTCGTCATTGTGCCTTTGGTATTAAATTCGGATGCAATTTCTATGTTTCATCGTCAATAAGAAGTTCCAAGGGATACACTAAACCTGAAGTGAAGCATCGGAATCTAAAACTTGACTCACAGGAGAGGTTCAAATCATTGAAAGTTAGAGTGTCAGTCCTCTTGTATTTAAGTCGGCATTGTGCCTTTTGAATTTAATTCCGAAGCAATTTCTGGGCTTCATCGACAATAAGAAGGTCCACGGTATACAGTAAACCTGAAGTGAAGCATCCGAATCTAAAACTGGACTCACAGGAGAGGTACAAATCATAGAAAGTTAGAGTGTCAGTCCTCTTGTGCTTAAGTCGGCATTGTTCCTTTTGAATTTAATTCCGATGCAATTTCTGTGTTTCATCGTCAATAAGAAGGTCCAAGGTATACAGTGAACCTGTTGTGAAGCATCGGAATCTAAAACTGGACTCACAGGAGAGGTTCAAATCAAACAAAGTGAGAGTGTCAGTCCTCTAGTACTTAAGTCGGCATTGTGCTTTTTTATTAAATTCGGATGCAATTTCTGTGTTTCATCGTCAATAAGAAGGTCCAAGGTATACAGGAAACATGAAGTGAAGCATCGGAATCTAAAACTGGACCCACAGGAGAGGTTCAAATCATAGAAAGTGCGAGTGTCAGTCCACTTGTACATAAGTCGATATTGTGTCCTTTGTATAAAATTCGGATGCAATTTCTGTAATTCATCGTCTATAAGAAGGTCCAAGGGATACAGTAAACCTGAAGTGAATCACTGGAATCTAAGACTGGACTCACAGGAGAGGTTCAAATCATAGACAGTTAGGGAGTCAGCCCTCTTGTACTTAAGTCGGCATTGTGCCTTTTGAATTTAATTCGGATGCAATATCTGTGTTTCATCGTCAATAAGAAGGTCCAAGGTATACAGGAAACCTGAAGTGAAGCATCGGAATCTAAAACTGGACTCACAGGAGAGGTTCAAATCATTGAAAGTGAGAGTGCCAGCCCTCTTGTACTTAAGTCGGCACTGTGCCTTTTGTATTAAGTTCGGATGCAATTTCTGTGTTTCATCGTCAATGAAAAGGTCCAAGGTATACAGGAAACCTGAAGTGAAGCATCGGAATGTTAAACTGTACTCACAGGAGAGTTTCAAATCATAGAAACTGAGAGTGTCAATCCTCTTGTACTTAAGTCGGCATTGTGCCTTTTGCATTACATTCGGATCCAATTTCTGTATTTCATCGTCAATAAGAAGGTCCAAGGTATACAGTAAACCTGAAGTGATGCATCGGAATCTAAAACTGGACTCACAGGAGAGGTTCAAATCATAGAAAGTTAGAGTGTCAGTCCTCTTGTACTTAAGTCGGCATTGTGCCTCTTGTATTAAATTCGGATGCGATTTCTGTGTTTCATCGTCAATAAGAAGGTCCAAGGTATACAGTAAACCTGAAGTGAGGCATCGGAATCTAAAACTGGACTCACAGGAGAGGTTCAAATTATAGAAAGTAAGAGTGTCAGTCCTCTTGTACTTAAGTCTGCATTGTGTTTTTTGTATTAAATTCGGATGCAATTTCTGTATTTCATCGCCTGTACGAAGGTCCATGGTATACAGTAAAACTGAAGGGAAGCATTGGAATCTAAATCTGGACTCACAGGAGAGGTTCAAATCATAGAAAGTGAGAGTGTCAGTCCTCTTGTTCTTAAGTCGGCATTGTGCCTTTTGTATTAAATTCGGATGCAATTTCTGTGTTTCATCATCAGTAAGAAAGTCGAAGGTATATAGTAAACCTGAAGGGATGCATTGGAATCTAAAACTGGACTCACAGGAGAGATTCAAATCATTGAAAATTAGAGTGTCAGTCCTCTTGTACTTAAGTCGGCATTGTGCTTTTGAATTTAATTCCGATGCAATTTCTGTGTTTCATCGTCAATAAGAAGGTCCAAGGTATACAGTGAACCTGTTGTGAAGCATCGGAATCTAAAACTGGACTCACAGGAGAGGTTCAAATCAAACAAAGTGAGTGTGTCAGTCCTCTTGTACTTAAGTCGGCATTGTGCCTTTTGTATTAAATTCGGATGCAATTTCTGTGTTTCATCGTCAATAAGAAGGTCCAAGGTGTACAGGAAACATGAACTGAAGCATCGGAATCTAAAATTGGACCCACAGGAGAGGTTCAAATCATAGAAAGTGAGAGTGTCAGTCCATTTGTACATAAGTCGATATTGTGTCCTTTGTATTAAATTCGGATGTAATTTCTGTAATTCATCGTCAATAAGAAGGTCCAAGGGATACAGTAAACCTGAAGTGAATCACTGGAATCTAAAACTGGACTCACAGGAGAGGTTCAAATCATAGACAGTTAGAGAGTCAGCCCTCTTGTACTTAAGTCGGCATTGTGCCTTTTGAATTTAATTCGGATGCAATATCTGTGTTTCATCGTCAATAAGAAGGTCCAAGGTATACAGGAAACCTGACGTGAAGCATCGGAATCTAAAACTGGACTCACAGGAGAGGTTCAAATCATTGAAAGTGAGAGTGTCAGCCCTCTTGTACTCAAGTCGGCACTGTGCCTTTTGTATTAAGTTCCGATGCAATTTCTGTGTTTCATCGTCAATGAAAAGGTCCAAGGTATACAGGAAACCTGAAGTGAAGCATCGGAATCTTAAACTGTACTCACAGGAGAGGTTCAATTCGTAGGAAGTTAGAGTGTCAGTCCCCTTGTACTTAAGTCGGCATTGTGCCTCTTGTATTAAATTCGGATGCGATTTCTGTGTTTCATCGTCAATAAGATGGTCCAAGGGATACAGTAAACCTGAAGTGAGGCATCGGAATCTAAAACTGGACTCACAGGTGAGGTTCAAATTATAGAAAGTTAGATTGTCAGTCCTCTTGTACTTAAGTCGGCATTGTGCCTTTTGTATTAAATTCGGATGCAATTTCTGTGTTTCATCGCCTGTACGAAGGTCCTTGGTATACAGTAAAACTGAAGGGAAGCATTGGAATCTAAAACTGGACTCACAGGAGAGGTTCAAATCATAGAAAGTGAGAGTGTCAGTCCTCTTGTTCTTAAGTCGGCATTGTGCCTTTTGTATTAAATTCGGATGCAATTTCTGTATTTCATCATCAGTAAGAAGGTCGACGGTATATAGTAAACCTGAAGGGATGCATCGGAATCTAAAACTGGACTCACAGGAGAGATTCAAATCATTGAAAGTTAGAGTGTCAGTCCTCTTGTACTTAAGTCGGCATTGTGCTTTTGAATTTAATTCCGATGCAATTTCTGTGTTTCATCGTCAATAAGAAGGTCCAAGGTATACAGTAAACCTGAAGTGAAGCATCGGAATCTAAAACTGGACTCACAGGAGTGGTTCAAATTAAAGAAATGTAGAGTGTCAGTGATCTTGTACTTAAGTCGGCGTTGTGCCTTTTGAATTTCATTCCGATGCAATATCTGTGCTTCACCGTTAAAAAGAAGGTCCAAGGGAGACAGTAAACCTGAAGTGAAAAATCGGAATCAAAAACTGGACTCACAGGAGAGGTTCTAATCATTGAAAGTTAGAGTGTCAGTCCTCTTGTACTTAAGTCAAAATTGCGCCTTTTGTATTAAATTCGGATGCAATTTCTGTGTTTCATCGTCAATAAGAAGGTAATAGGGATACAGTAAATCTGAAGTGAAGCATCGGAATCTAAAACTGGACTCACAGGAGAGGTTCAAATCGTAGAAGGTAGAGTGTCAGTCCTCTTGTACTTAAGTCGGCATTGTGCCTTTTGAATTTTTATTCCAATGCAATTACTGTGTTTCTTCGTCAGTAAGAAGTTCCACGGTATACAGTGAACCTGTATTGCTGCATCGGAATCTAAAACTGGACTCACAGGAGAGGTTCAAATCCTAGAAGGATAGAGTGTCAGTCCTCTTGTACATAAGTGCGCATTGTGCCTTTTGTATTAAATTCGGATGCAATTTCTGTGTTTCATTGTCAATAAGAATGTCCAAGGGATACAGTAAACCTCAAGTGAATCATAGGAATCTAAAACTGGACTCACAGGAGTGGTTCAAATCATAGAAAGTTAGAGAGTCAGTCCTCTTGCACTTAAGTCGGAATTGTGCCTTTTCAATTTAATTCGGATGCAATATCTGTGTTTCATCGTCCATAAGAAGGTCCAAGGTATACAGGAAACCTGAAGTGAAGCATCGGCATCTAAAACTGGACTCACAGGAGAGGTTCAAATCATAGAAAGTGAGAGTGTCAGTCCTCTTGTACTTAAGTCGGCATTGTGCTTTTTGTATTAAATTCGGATGAAATTTCTGTGTTTCATCGTCAATAAGAAGGTCCAAGGTATACAGTAAACCTGAAGGGAAGCATCGAATTCTAAAACTGGACTCGCAGAAGAGGTTCAAATCATAGAAAGTTAGAGTGTCAGGCCTCTTGTACTTAAGTCGGCATTGTGCCTTTTGTATTACATTCGGATGCTATTTTTGTGTTTCATCGTCAATAAGAAGGTCCAAGGGATACAGTAAACCTGAAGTGAAGCATCGGATTCTGAAACTGGACTCACAGGAGAGGTTTAAATCATAGAAAGTTAGAGTGTCAGTCATCTTGTACTTAAGTCGCCATTGTGCCTTTTGAATTTCACTTCGATGCAATTTCTGTGCTTCGTCATCAATAAGAAGGTCCATGGTATACAGTGAACCTGAAGTGTAGCATCGGAATCTAAAACTGGACTCACAAGAGAGGTTCAAATCATAGAAAGTTAGAGTGTCCGTCCTCTTGTACTTAAGTCGGCATTGCGCCTTCTGAATTTAATTTTGATGCAATTTCTGTGTTTCATCGTCAATAAGAATGTCCAAGGTATACAGGAAACCTGAAGTGAAGCATCGGAAACTAAAACTGGATCCACAGGAGAGGTTCAAATCATAGAAAGTGAGAGTGTCATTCCTCTTGTACGTGAGTCGGCACTGTGCCTTTTGTATTAAATTCGGAAGCAATTTCTGTGTTTCATCGTCTATGAGAAGGTCCAAGGTATACAGGAAACCTGAAGTGACGCATCGGAATCTTAAACTGTACTCACAGGAGAGTTTCAAATCATAGATACTGAGAGTGTCAATCCTCTTGTACTTTAGTCGGCATTGTGCCTTTGCATTAAATTCGGATCCAATTTCTGTGTTTCATCGTCAATAAGAAGGTCCACGGTATACAGTAAACCTCAAGTGAAGCATCGGAATATAAAACTGGACCCAAAGGAGAGGTTCAAATCATAGAAATTTAGAGTGTCAGTAACCTTGTACTTAAGTAGGCGTTGTGCCTTTTGTATTACATTCGGATGCAATTTCTGTGTTTCATCGTCAATGAGAAGGTCCAAGGTATACAGGAAACCTGAAGTGACGCATCGGAATCTTAAACTGTACTCACAGGAGAGGTTCAAATCATAGAAAGTTAGAGTGTCACACCTCTTGTACTTAAGTCGGCATTGTGCCTCTTGTATTAAATTCGGATGCAATTTCTGCGTTTCATCGTCAATAAGAAGGTCCAAGGGATACAGTAAACCTGAAGTGAGGCATCGGAATCTAAAACTGGACTCACAGGAGAGGTTCAAATTACAGAAAGTTAGAGTGTCAGTCCTCTTGTACTTAAGTCGGCATTGTGCCTTTTGTATTAAATTCGGATGCAATTTCTGTGTTTCATCGTCAGTAAGACGGTCGAAGGTATACAGTAAACCTGAAGGGATGCATCGGAATCTAAAACTGGACTCACAGGAGAGATTTATATCTTTGAAAGTTAGAGTGTAAGTCCTCTTGTATTTAAGCCGGTATTGTGCTTTTCAATTTAATTCCGATGCAATTTCTGTGTTTCATCTTCAATAAGAAGGTTCAAAGTATACAGTAAACCTGAAGTGAAGCATCGGAATCTGAAACTGGACTCACAGGAGTGGTTCAAATTGTAGAAAGGTAGAGTGACAGCCCTCTTGTACTTAAGTCGGCATTGTGCCTTTTGAATTTCATTCTGATGCAATTTCTGTGCTTCACCGTTAAAAAGAAGGTCCAAGGGATACAGTAAACCTGATTTGAAAAATTCGGTATCTAAAACTGGATTCACAGGAGAGGTTCTAATCATTGAAAGTTAGAGTGTCAGTCCTCTTGTACTTAAGTCGGCCTTGTGCCTTTTGTATTAAATTCGGATGCAATTTCTGTGTTTCATCGTCAATACGAAGGTCCTAGGGATACAGTAAATCTGAAGTGAAGCATCGGAATATAAAACTGGACTCACAGGAGAGGTTCAAATCCTAGAAGGTTAGATTGTCAGTCCTCTTGTACTTAAGTGCGCATTGTGCCTTTTGTATTAAATTCTGATGTAATTTCTGTGTTTCATCGTCAATAAGAAGGTCCAAGGTATACAGTAAACCTCAAGTGAAGCATCGGAATATAAAACTGGACCCAAAGGAGAGGTTCACATCATAGAAATTTAGAGTGTCAGTAACCTTGTACTTAAGTAGGCATTGTGCCTTTTGTATTACATTCGGATGCAATTTCTGTGTTTCATCGTCAGTAAGAAGGTCCAAGGTATACAGTAAACCTGAAGGGAAGCAACGGAATCTAAAACTGGACTCACAGGACAGGTTCAAATAATAGAAAGTGAGAATGTCAGTCCACTTGTACTTAAGTCGGCATTGTGCCTTTTGTATTAAATTCGGATGCAATTTCTGTGTTTCATCGTCAATAAGAAGGTCCAAGATATACAGGAAACCTGATGTGAAGCATCGGAATCTAAAAGTGGATTCACAGGTGATGTTCAAATCATAGAAAGTGAGAGTGTCTGTCCTCTTGTACTTAAGTCGGCATTGTGCCTTTTGTATTAAATTCGGATGCAATTTCTGTGTTTCTTCATCAATAGGAAGGTCCAAGGGATACAATAAACCTGAAGTGAATCATAGGAATCTAAAACTGGACTCACAGGAGTGGTTCAATCAATAGAAAGTTAGAGAGTCAGTTCTCTTGTACTTAAGTCGGCATTGTGCCTTTTCAATATAATTTGGATTCAATATCTGTGTTTCATCGTCAATAAGAAGGTCCAAGGTATACAGGAAACCTGAAGTGAAGCATCGGAATCTAAAACTGGACTGACAGGAGAGGTTCAAATCATAGAAAGTGAGAGTGTCAGTCCTCTTGTACTTAAGTCGGCATTGTGCTTTTTGTATTAAATTCGGATGCAATTTCTGTGTTTCATCGTCAACAAGAAGGTCTAAGGTATACAGTAAACCTGAAGGGAAGCATCGAAATCTAAAACTGGACTCACAGGAGAGGTTCAAATCATAGAAAGTTAGAGTGTCAGTCCTCTTGTACTTAAGTCGGCACTGTGCCTTTTGTATTAAATTCGGATGCAATTTCTGTGTTTCATCGTCAATGAGAAGGTCCAAGGTATACAGGAAACCTGAAGTGAAGCATCGGAATCTTAAACTGTACTCACAGGAGAGTTTGGAATCATAGAAACTGAGAGTGTCAATCCTCTTGTACTTAAGTCAGCATTGTGCCTTTTGCATTAAATTCGGATCGAATTTCTGTGTTTCATCGTCAATAAAAAGGTCCAAGAAATACAGTAAACCTGAAGTGATGCATCGGAATCTAAAACTGGACTCACAGGAGAGGTTCAAATTGTAGAATGTTAGAGTGTCAGTCCTCTCGTACTTAAGCCGGCATTGTGCATTTTGTTTTTAGTTCGGATGCAATTTCTGTGTTTCATGGCCTGTAAGAAGGTCCATGGTATACAGTAAAACTGAAGGGAAGCATTGGAATCTAAAACTGGACTCACAGGAGAGGTTTAAATCAAAGAAAGTGAGAGTGTCAGTCCTCTTGTACTTAAGTCGGCATTGTGCCTTTTGTATTAAATTCGGATGCAATTTCTGTGTTTCATCGTCAGTAAGAAGGTCGAAGGTATACAGTAAACCTGAAGGGATGCATCGGAATCTAAAACTGGACTCACAGGAGAGATTTATTTCATTGAAAGTTAGAGTGTCAGTCCTCTTGTAGTTAAGTCGGCATTGTGCTTTTGAATTTAATTCCGATGCAATTTCTGTGTTTCATCGTCAATAAGAAGGTCCAAGGTATACAGTAAACCTGAAGTGAAGCATTGGAATCTAAAACTGGACTCACAGGAGTGGTTCAAATTGTAGAAAGGTAGAGTGTCAGTACTCTTGTACTTAAGTCGGCATTGTGCGTTTTGAATTTTTATTCCGATGCAATTACTGTGTTTCTTCTTCAGTAAGAAGTTCCAAGGTATACAGTAAACCTGTAGTGAAGCATCGGAATCCAAAACTGGACTCACAGGAGAGGTTCAAATCCTAGAAGGTTAAAGTGTCAGTCCTCTTGTACTTAAGTGCACATTGTGCCTTTTGTATTAAATTCGGATGCAATTTCTGTGTTTCATCGCCAATAAGAATGTCCAAGGGATACAGTAAACCTCAAGTAAAGCGTCGGAATCTAAAACTGGACTCACAGGAGAGGTTCAATTCATAGAAAGTTAGAGTGTCAGTCCTCTTGTTCTTAAGTCGGCATTGCGCTTTTGCATTAAATTCGGATCCTATTTCTGTGTTTCATCGTCAATAAGAAGGTCCAAGGTATACAGTAAACCTGAAGGGAAGCATCGAAATCTAAAACTGGACTCACAGGAGAGGTTAAAATCATAGAAAGTTAGAGTGTCAGTCCTCTTGTACGTAAGTCGGCACTGTGCCTTTTGTATTAAATTCGGATGAAATTTCTGTGTTTCATCGTCAATGAGAAGGTCCAAGGTATACAGGAAACCTGAAGTGAAGCATCGGAATCTTAAACTGTACTCACAGGAGAGTTTCAAATCATAGAAACTGAGAGTGTCAATCCTCTTGTACTTAAGTCGGCATTGTGCCTTTTGCATTAAATTCGGATCCAATTTCTGTGTTTCATCGTCAATAAGGAGGTCCAAGGTATACAGTAAACCTGAAGTGATGCATCGGAATCTAAAACTGGACTCACTGGAGAGGTTCAAATCATAGAAAGTTAGAGTGTCAGTCCTCTTGTACTTAAGTCGGCATTGTGCCTTTTGTATTAAATTCGGATGCAATTTCTGTGTTTCAAAGTTAGTACGAAGGTCGAAGGTATACAGTAAACCTGAAGGGATGAATCAGAATCTAAAACTGGACTCACAGGAGAGATTTATTTCATTGAAAGTTAGAGTGTCAGTCCTCTTGTAGTTAAGTCGGCATTGTGCTTTTGAATTTAAATCCGATGCAATATCTGTGATTCATCGTCAATAAGAAGGTCCAAGGTATACAGTAAACCTGAAGTGAAGCATCGGAATCTAAAACTGGACTCACAGGAGTGGTTCAAATTGTAGAAAGGTAGAGTGTCAGTCCTCTTGTACTTAAGTCGGCATTGTGCCTTTTGAATTTCATTCCGATGCAATTTCTGTGCTTCACCGTTAAAAAGAAGGTCCAAGGGATACATTAAACCTGAAGTGCAAAATCGGAATCCAAAAGTGGACTCACAGGAGAGGTTCTAATCATTGAAAGTTAGAGTGTCAGTCCTCTTGTACTTATGTCGGCATTGTGCCTTTTGTATTAAATTCGGATGCAATTTCTGTGTTTAATCGTCAATACGAAGGTCCTAGGGATACAGTAATCCTGAAGTGAAGCATCGGAATCTAAAACTGGACTCACAGGAAAGGTTCAAATCGTAGAAGGTAGAGTGTCAGTACTCTTGTAGTTAAGTCGGTATTGTGCCTTCTGAATTTTTATTCCAATGCAATAACTGTGTTTCTTCGTCAGTAAGAAGTTCCAAGGTATACAGTAAACCTGTAGTGAAGCATCGGAATCTAAAACTGGACTCACAGGAGAGGTTCAAATCCTAGAAAGTTAGAGTGTAAGTCCTCTTGTACTTAAGTGCGCATTGTGCCTTTTGTATTAAATTCGGATGCAATTTCTGTGTTTCATCGTCAATAAGAATGTCCAAGGGATACAGTAAACCCCAAGTGAAGCGTCGGAATCTAAAACTGGACTCACAGGAGAGGTTCAATTCATAGAAAGTTAGAGTGTCAGTCCTCTTGTACTTAAGTCGGCATTGTGTCTTTTGCATTATATTCGGATCCAATTTCTGTGTTTCATCGTCAATAAGAAGGTCCAAGATATACAGTAAACCTGAAGTGAAGCATCGGAATATAAAACTGGGCTCAAAGGAGAAGTTCAAATCATAGAAAGTTAGAGTGTCAGTCCTCTGGTACTTAAGTCGGCATTGAGCCTTTTGTATTAAATTCGGATCCCATTTCTGTGTTTCATCGTCAGTAAGAAGGTCCAAGGTATACAGTAAACCTGAAGGGCAGCATCGGAATCTAAAACTGGACTCACAGGACAGGTTCAAATCATAGAAAGTGAGAATGTCACACCCTTTTGTACTTAAGTCGGCATTGTGCCTTTTGTATTAAATTCGGATGCAATTTCTGTGTTTCTTCGTCATTAAGAATGTCCAAGGTATACAGGAAACCTGATGTGAAGCATCGGAATCTAAAAGTGGACTCACAGGTGAGGTTCAAATTATAGAAAGTGAGAGTGTCTGTCCTCTTGTACTTAAGTCGGCATTGTGCCTTTTGTATCAAATTCGGATGCAACTTCTGTGTTTCTTCATCAATAAGAAGGTCCAAGGGATACAGTAAACCTGAAGTGAATCATAGGATACTAAAACTGGACTCACAGGAATGGTTCAAATCATAAAAAGTTAGAGAGTCAGTCCTCTTGAACTTAAGTCGGCTTTGTGCCTTTTCAATTTAATTCGGATGCAATATCTGTGTTTCATCGTCAATAAGAAGGTCCAAGGTATACAGGAAACCTGAAGTGAAGCATCGGAATATATAACTGGACTCACAGGAGAGGTTCAAATCATAGAAAGTTCGAGTGTCAGTCCTCTTGTACTTAAGTTGGCATTGTGCCTTTTGTATTACATTCGGATGCTATTTCCGTGTTTCATCGTCAATAAGAAGGTCCAAGGAATACAGTATACCTGAAGTGAAGCATCGGATTCTAAAACTGGACTCACAGGGGAGGTTCAAATCATAGAAAGTTAGAGTGTCAGTCATCTTGTACTTAAGTCGGCATTGTGCCATTTGAATTTCACTTCAAAGCAATTTCTGTGCTTCATCGTCAATAAGAAGGTCCATGGTATACAGTAAACCTGAAGTGTAGGATCGGAATCTAAAACTGGACTCACAGGAGAGGTTCAAATCATAGAAAGTTAGAGTGTCCGTCCTCTTGTACGTAAGTCGGCATTGCGCCTTCTGAATTTAATTACGATGCAATTTCTGTGTTTCATCGTCAATAAGAAGGTCCAAGGTATACAGGAAACCTGAAGTGAAGCATCGGCAACTAAAACTGGACTCACAGGAGAGGTTCAAATCATAGAAAGTGAGAGTGTCAGTCCTCTTGTACTTAAGTCGGCATTGTGCCTTTTGCATTAATTTCGGATCCAATGTCTGTGTTTCATCGTCAGTAAGAAGGTCCAAGGTATACAGTAAACCTGAAGGGAAGCATCGGAATCTAAAACTGGACTCACAGGAGAGGTTCAAATCATAGAAATTTAGAGTGTCAGTCCTCTTGTACTTAAGTCGGCATTGTGCCTTTTGTAATAAATTCGGATGCAATTTTTGTGTTTCATCGTCAATAAGAAGGTCCAAGGTATACAGTAAACCTGTATGGAAGCATGGGAATCTAAAACTGGAATCATGGGAGAGGTTCAAATCATAGAAAGTTAGAGTGTCAGTCCTCTTGTACTTAAGTCGGCATTGTGCCTTTTGTATTAAATTCGGATGCAATTTTTGTGTTTCATCGTCAATAAGAAGGTCCAAGGTATACAGTAAACCTGAAGGGAAGCATGGGAATCTAAAACTGGAATCATAGGAGAGGTTCAAATCATATAAAGTTAGAGTGTCAGTCCTCTTGTACTTAAGTCGGCATTGTGCCTTTTGTATTACATTCGGATGCAACTTCTGTGTTTCATCGTCAATGAGAAGGTCCAAGGGATACAGTAAACCTGAAGTGAAGCATCGGATTCTAAAACTGGACTCACAGGAGAGGTTCAAATCATAGAAAATTAGAGTGTTAGTCATCTTGTACCTAAGTCAGCATTGTGCCTTTTGAATTTCATTCCGATGCAATTTCTGTGCTTCATCGTCAATAAGAAGGTCCATGGTATACAATAAACCTGAAGTGTAGCATCGGAATCTAAAACTGGACTCACAGGAGAGGTTCAGATCATAGAAAGTGAGAGTGAATGTCCTCTTGTACTTAGGTCGGCATTGTGCCTTTCGTATTAAATTCGGATGCAGTTTCTGTGTTTCATCATCAATAAGAAGGTCCAAGATATACAGTAAACCTGAAGTGAATCATCGGAATCTAAAACTGGACTCACAGGAGAGGTTCAAATCACAGAAAGTTAGAGAGTCAGTCCCCTTGTACTTCAGTCGGCATTGTGCCTTTTGAATTTAATTCGGATGAAATTTCTGTGTTTCATCGTCAATAAGAAGGTCCAAGGTATACAGGAAACCTGAAGTGAAGCATCGGAATCTAAACCTGGACGCAGAGGATAGGTTCAAATCATCGAAAGTGAGAGTGTCAGTCCTCCTGTACTTAAGTCGGCATTGTGCCTTTTGTATTAAATTCGGATGCAATTTCTGCGTTTCATCGTCAATAAGAAGGTCCAAGGTATATAGGAAACCTGAAGTGAATCATCGGAATCTAAAACTGGACTCACAGGACAGGTTAAAATCATAGAAAGTGAGAGTGTCATTCCTCTTGTACTTATGTCGGCATTGTGCCTTTTGTATTAAAGTCGAATGGAAATTCTGTGTTTCATCGTCAATAAGAAGGTCCAAGGGATACAGTAAACCTGAAGTGAAGCATCGGATTCTAAAACTGGACTCACAGGAGAGGTTCAAATCATAGAAAGTTAGAGTGTCCGTCATCTTGTACTTAAGTCGGCATTGTGCCTTTTGAATTTCACTTCTATGCAATTTCTGTGCTTCATCGTCAATAAGAAGATCCATGGTATACAGTAAACCTGATGTGTAGCATCGGAATCTAAAACTGGACTCACAGGGGAGGTTCAAATCATAGAAAAATAGAGTGTCCGTCCTCTTGTACAAAAGTCGACATTGTGCCTTTTGAATTTAATTCCGATGCAATTTCTGTGTTTCATCGTCAATAAGAAGGTCCAAGGTATACAGGAAACCTGAAGTGAAGCATCGGAATCTAAAACTGTACTCACAGAAGAGTTTCAAATCATAGAAAGTGGGAGTGTCAGTCCTCTTGTACTTAAGTCGGCATTGTGCGTTTTGTATTAAATTCGGATGCAATTTCTGTGTTTCATCGCCTGTAAGAAGGTCCATGGTATACAGTAAAACTGAAGGGAAGTATTGGAATTTAAAACTGGACTCACAGGAGAGGCTCAAATCATAGAAAGTGAGAGTGTCAGTCCTCTTGTACTTAAGTCGGCATTGAGCCTTTTGTATTAAATTCGGATGCAATTTCTGTGTTTCATCGTCAATACGAAGGTCCTAGGGATACAGTAAACCTGAAGTGAAGCATCGGAATCTAAAACTGGACTCACAGGAAAGGTTCAAGTCGTAGAAGGTACAGTGTCAGTACTCTTGTACTTAAGTCGGTATTGTGCCTTCTGAATTTTTATTCCGATGCAATAACTGTGTATCTTCGTCAGTAAGAAGTTCCAAGGTATACAGTAAACCTGTAGTGAAGCATCGGAATCTAAAACTGGACTCACAGGAGAGGTTCAAATCCTAAAAGGTTAGAGTGTCAGTCCTCTTGTACTTAAGTGCGCATTGTGCCTTTTGTATTAAATTCGGATGCAATTTCTGTGTTTCATCGTCAATAAGAATGTCCAAGGGATACAGTAAACCTCAAGTGAAGCGTCGGAATCTAAAACTGGACTCACAGGAGAGGTTCTATTCATAGAAACCTAGAGTGTCAGTCCTCTTGTACTTAGGTCGGCATTGTGCCTTTTGCATTAAATTCGGATCCAATTTCTGTGTTTCATCGTCAATTAGAAGGTCCAAGGTATACAGTAAACTTGAAGTGAATCATAGGATACTAAAACTGGACTCACAGGACAGGTTCAAATCATAGAAAGTGAGAATGGCAATCCCTTTTGTACTTAAGTCGGCATTGTGCCTTTTGTATTAAATTCGGATGCAATTTCTGTGTTTCTTCGTCATTAAGAATGTTCAAGGTATACAGGAAACCCGAAGTGAAGCATCGGAATCTAAAAGTGGACTCACAGGTGGGGTTCAAATTATAGAAAGTGAGAGTGTCTGTCCTCTTGTACTTAAGTTGGCATTGTGCTTTTTGTATTAAATTCGGATGCAATTTCTGTGTTTCTTCATCAATAAGAAGATCCAAGGGATACAGTAAACCTGAAGTGAATCATAGGATACTAAAACTGGACTCACAGGAGTGGTTCAAATCATAAAAAGTTAGAGAGTCTGTCCTCTTGTACTTAAGTCAGCTTTGTACCTTTTCAATTTAATTCGGATGCAATATCTGTGTTTCATCGTCAATAAGATGGTCCAAGGTATACAGGAAACCTGAAGTGAAGCATCGGAATCTAAAACTGGACTCACAGGAGAGGTTCAAATCATAGAAAGTGAGAGTGTCAGTCCTCTTGTACTTAAGTCGGCATTGTGCTTTTTGTATTAAATTTGGATGCAATTTCTGTGTTTCATCGTCAATAAGAAGGTCCCAGGTATACAGTAAACCTGAAGGAAAGCATCGAAATCTAAAACTGGACTCACAGGAGAGGTTCAAATCATAGAAAGTTCGAGTGTCAGTCCTCTTTTACTTAAGTTGGCATTGTGCCTTTTGTATTACACTCGGATGCTATTTCTGTGTTTCATCGTCAATAAGAAGGTCCAAGGTATAGAGGAAACCTGAAGTGAAGCATCGGAATCTAAATCTGGACGCAGAGGATAGGATCAAATCATCGAAAGTGAGAGTGTCAGTCCTCCTGTACTTAAGTCGGCATTGTGCCTTTTGTATTAAGTTCGGATGCAATTTCTGTATTTCATCGTCAGTAAGAAGGTCAAAGGAATATAGGAAACCTGAAGTGAATAATCGGAATCTAAAACTGGACTCACAGGACAGGTTCAAATCATAGAAAGTGAGAGTGTCATTCCTCTTGTACTTAAGTCGGCATTGTGCCTATTGTATTAAATCCGAATGCAAATTCTGTGTTTCATCGTCAATAAGAAGGTCCAAGGGATACAGCAAACCTGAAGTGAAGCATCGGATTCTAAAACTGGACTCACAGGAGGGGTTCAAATCATAGAAAGTTAGAGTGTCCGTCATCTTGTACTTAAGTCGGCATTGTGCCTTTTGAATTTCACTTCGATGCAATTTCTGTGCTTCATCGTCAATAAGAAGGTCCATGGTATACAGTAAACCTGAAGTGTAGCATCGGAATCTAAAACTGGACTCACAGGAGAGGTTCAAATCATAGAAAGTTAGAGTGTCCGTCCTCTTGTACTCAAGTCGGCATTGCGCCTTCTGAATTTAATTCCGATGCAATTTCTGTGTTTCATCGACAATAAGAAGGTCCAAGGTATACAGGAAACCTGAAGTGAAGCATCGGAAACTAAAACTGGACCCACAGGAGAGGTTCAAATCATAGAAAGTGAGAGTGTCAGTTCTCTTGTACTTAGGTCGGCATTGTGCCTTTTGTATTAAATTCGGATGCAATTTCTGTGTTTCATCATCAATAAGACGGTCCAAGGGATACAGTAAACCTGAAGTGAATCATCGGAATCTAAAACTGGACTCACAAGAGAGGTTCAAATCATAGAAAGTTTGAGAGTCAGTCCCCTTGTACTTCAGTCGGCATTGTGCCTTTTGAATTTAATTCGGATGCAATTTCTGTGTTTCATCGTCAATAAGAAGGTCCAAGGTATACAGGAAACCTGAAGTGAAGCATCGAAATCTAAACCTGGACTCAGAGGAGGGGTTCAATTCATCGAAAGTGAGAGTGTCAGTCCTCCTGTACTTAAGTCGGCATTGTGCCTTTTGTATTAAATTCGGATGCAATTTCTGTGTTTCATCGTCAATAAGAAGGTCCAAGGTATATAGGAAACCTGAAGTGAATCATCGGAATCTAAAACTGGACTCACAGGAGAGGTTCAAATCATATAAAGTGAGAGTGTCATTCCTCTTGTACTTAAGTCAGCATTGTGCCTTTTGTATTAAATTCGAATGCAAATTCTGTGTTTCATCGTCAATAAGAAGGTCCAAGGAATCCACGAAACCTGAAGTCAAGCATCGGAATCTAAAACTGGACTCAGAGGAGAGGTTCAAATCATAGAAAGTTAGAGTGTCAGTCCTCTTGTACTTAAGTCGGCATTGTGCCTTTTGTAATACATTCTGATGCAATTTCTGTGTTTCATCGACAATAAGATGGTCCAAGGCATACAGAAAACCTGAAGTGAAGCATCGGATACTAAAACTGGACTCACAGGAGCGGTTGAAATCATAGAAAGTTAGAGTGTCAGTCATCTTGTACTTAAGTCGGCATTGTGCCTTTTGAATTTCACTCCGATGCAATTTCTGTGCTTCATCGTTAATAAGAAGGTCCATGGTATTCAGTAAGCCTGAAGTGTAGCATCGGAATCTAAAACTGGACTCACAGGAGAGGTTCCATTCATAGAAAGTTAGAGTGTCCGTCCTCTTGTACTTAAGTCGGCATTGTGCCTTCTGAATTAAATTCCGATGCAATTTCTGTGATTCATCGTCAATAAGAAGGTCCAAGGTGTACAGGAAACCTGAAGTGAAGAACCGGAATCTAAGACTGGACTCACAGGAGAGTGTCAAATCATAGAATCATAGAAAGTGAGAGTGTCAGTCGTCTTGTACTTATGTCGGCATTGTGCCTTTTGCATTAATGTCGGATCCAATTTCTGTGTTTCATCGTTAGTAAGAAGGTCCAAGGGATACAGTAAACCTGAAGTGAAGCATCGGATTCTAAAACTGGACTCACAGGAGAGGTTCAAAGCATAGAAAATTAGAGTGTTAGTCATCTTGTACTTAAGTCAGCATTGTGCCTTTTGAATTTCATTCCGATGCATTTTCTGTGCTTCATCGTCAATAAGACGGTCCATGGTATACAATATACCTGAAGTGTAGCATCGGAATTTAAAACTGGACTCACAGGAGAGGTTCAAATCATAGAAAGTGAGAGTGGATGTCCTCTTGTACTTAGGTCGGCATTGTGCCTTTTGTATTAAATTCGGATGCAATTTCTGTGTTTCATCATCAATAAGAAGGTCCAAGGGATACACTAAACCTGAAGTGAATGTTCCGAATCTAAAACTAGACTCACAGGAGAGGTTCAAATCATAGAAAGTTAGAGAGTCAGTCCCCTTGTACTTCAGTCGGCATTGTGCCTTTTGAATTTAATTCGGATGCAATTTCTGTGTTTCATCGTCAATAAGAAGGTCCAAGGTATACAGGAAACCTGAAGTGAAGCATCGGAATCTAAACCTGGACTCAGAGGAGAGGTTCAATTCATCGAAAGTGAGAGTGTCAGTCCTCCTGTACTTAAGTCGGCATTGTGCCTTTTGTATTAAATTCGGATGCAATTTCTGTGTTTCATCGTCAATAAGAAAGTCCAAGGTATATAGGAAACCTGAAGTGAATCATCGGAATCTAAAGCTGGACTCACAGGAGAGGTTCAAATCATAGAAAGTGAGAGTGTCATTCCTCTTGTACTTAAGTCGGCATTGTGCCTTTTGTATTAAATTCGAATGCAAATTCTGTGTTTCATCGTCAATAAGAAGGTCCAAGGTATACACGAAACCTGAAGTCAAGCATCGGAATCTAAAACTGGACTCAGAGGAGAGGTTCAAATCATAGCAAGTTAGAGTGTCAGTCCTCTTGTACTTAAGTCGGCATTGTGCCTTTTGTATTACATTCTGATACAATTTCTGTGTTTCATCGTCAATAAGAAGGTCGAAGGGATACAGAAAACCTGAAGTGAAGCATCGGATTCTAAAACGGGACTCACAGAGCGGTTCAAATCATAGAAAGTTAGAGTGTCAATCATCTTGTACATAAGTCGGCATTGTGCCTTTTGTATTATATTCGGATGCAATTTCTGTGTTCAATCGTCAATAAAAAGGTCCAAGGTATATAGTAAACCTGAGGGGAAGCATCGGAATCTAAACCTGGACTCACAGGAGAGGTTCAAATCTTAGAAAGTTAAAGTGACAGTCCTCTTTTACTTAAGTCGGCATTGTGCCTTTTGTATTACATTCGGATGCAATTTCTGTGTTTCATCGTCAATAAGAAGGTCCAAGGGATACAGTAAACCTGAAGTGAAGCATCGGATTCTAAAACTGGACTCACAGGAGAGGTTCAAAGCATAGAAAATTAGAGTGTTAGTCATCTTGTACTTAAGTCAGCATTGTGCCTTTTGAATTTCATTCCGATGCATTTTCTGTGCTTCATCGTCAATAAGACGGTCCATGGTATACAATATACCTGAAGTGTAGCATCGGAATTTAAAACTGGACTCACAGGAGAGGTTCAAATCATAGAAAGTGAGAGTGGATGTCCTCTTGTACTTAGGTCGGCATTGTGCCTTTTGTATTAAATTCGGATGCAATTTCTGTGTTTCATCATCAATAAGAAGGTCCAAGGGATACACTAAACCTGAAGTGAATGTTCCGAATCTAAAACTAGACTCACAGGAGAGGTTCAAATCATAGAAAGTTAGAGAGTCAGTCCCCTTGTACTTCAGTCGGCATTGTGCCTTTTGAATTTAATTCGGATGCAATTTCTGTGTTTCATCGTCAATAAGAAGGTCCAAGGTATACAGGAAACCTGAAGTGAAGCATCGGAATCTAAACCTGGACTCAGAGGAGAGGTTCAATTCATCGAAAGTGAGAGTGTCAGTCCTCCTGTACTTAAGTCGGCATTGTGCCTTTTGTATTAAATTCGGATGCAATTTCTGTGTTTCATCGTCAATAAGAAAGTCCAAGGTATATAGGAAACCTGAAGTGAATCATCGGAATCTAAAGCTGGACTCACAGGAGAGGTTCAAATCATAGAAAGTGAGAGTGTCATTCCTCTTGTACTTAAGTCGGCATTGTGCCTTTTGTATTAAATTCGAATGCAAATTCTGTGTTTCATCGTCAATAAGAAGGTCCAAGGTATACACGAAACCTGAAGTCAAGCATCGGAATCTAAAACTGGACTCAGAGGAGAGGTTCAAATCATAGCAAGTTAGAGTGTCAGTCCTCTTGTACTTAAGTCGGCATTGTGCCTTTTGTATTACATTCTGATACAATTTCTGTGTTTCATCGTCAATAAGAAGGTCGAAGGGATACAGAAAACCTGAAGTGAAGCATCGGATTCTAAAACGGGACTCACAGAGCGGTTCAAATCATAGAAAGTTAGAGTGTCAATCATCTTGTACATAAGTCGGCATTGTGCCTTTTGAATTTCACTCCGATGCAATTTCTGTGCTTCATCGTCAATAAGAAGGTCCATGGTATTCAGTAAGCTTGTAGTGTAGCATCGGAATCAAAAACTGGACTCACAGGAGAGGTTCAATTCATAGAAAGTTAGAGTGTCCGTCCTCTTGTACATAAGTCGGCATTGTGCCTTCTGAATTAAATTCCGATGCAATTTCAGTGAATCATCGTCAATAAGAAGGTCCAAGGTGTACAGGAAACCTGAAGTGAAGCACCGGAATCTAAGACTGCACTCACAAGAGAGGTTCAAATCATAGAATCATAGAAAGTGAGAGTGTCAGTCCTCTTGTACTTATGTCGGCATTGTGCCTTTTGCATTAATTTCGGATCCAATTTCTGTGTTTCATCGTCAGTAAGAAGGTCCAAGGTATACAGTAAACCTGAAGGGAAGCATCGGAATCTGAAACTGGACTCACAGAAGAGGTTCAAATAATAGAAAGTAAGTGTGTCCGTCCTCTTGTACTTAAGTCGGCATTGTGCCTTTTGTATTAAATTCGGATGCAATTTCTGTGTTCGATCGTCAATAAAAAGTTCCAAGGTGTACAGTAAACCTAAAGGGAAGCATCGGAATCTAAAACTGGACTCACAGGAGAGGTTCAAATCATAGAAAGTTAGAGTGACATTCCTCTTTTACTTAAGTCGGCATTGCGCCTTTTGTATTAAATTCGGATGCAATTTCTGTGTTTCATAGTCAATAAGAAGGTCCAAGGTATACAGGAAACCTGAAGGGAAGCATCGGAATCTAAAACTGGACTCATACTAGAGGTTCAAATCATAGAAAGTTAGAATGTCAGTCCTCTTGTACTTAAGTCGGCATTGTGCCGTTTGTATTACATTCGGATGGAATTTCTGTGTTTCATCGTCAATAAGGTGGTCCAAGGGATACAGTAAACCTGAAGTGAAGGATCGGATTCAAAAACTGGACTCACAGGAGAGGTTGAAATCATAGAAAATTAGAGTGATAGTCATCTTGTACTTAAGTCGGCATTGTGCCTTTTGTATTAAATTCGAATGCAAATTCTGTGTTTCATCGTCAATAAGAAGGTCCAAGGAATCCACGAAACCTGAAGTCAAGCATCGGAATCTAAAACTGGACTCAGAGGAGAGGTTCAAATCATAGAAAGTTAGAGTGTCAGTCCTCTTGTACTTAAGTCGGCATTGTGCCTTTTGTAATACATTCTGATGCAATTTCTGTGTTTCATCGTCAACAAGATGGTCCAAGGCATACAGAAAACCTGAAGTGAAGCATCGGATTCTAAAACTGGACTCACAGGAGCGGTTAAAATCATAGAAAGTTAGAGTGTCAGTCATCTTGTACTTAAGTCGGCATTGTGCCTTTTGAATTTCACTCCGATGCAATTTCTGTGCTTCATCGTCAATAAGAAGGTCCATGGTATTCAGTACGCCTGAAGTGTAGCATCGGAATCTAAAACTGGACTCACAGGAGAGGTTCAATTCATAGAAAGTTAGAGTGTCCGTCCTCTTGTACTTAAGTCGGCATTGTGCCTTCTGAATTAAATTCCGATGCAATTTCTGTGATTCATCGTCAATAAGAAGGTCCAAGGTGTACAGGAAACCTGAAGTGAAGCACCGGAATCTAAGACTGGAGTCACAGGAGAGTGTCAAATCATAGAATCATAGAAAGTGAGAGTGTCAGTCGTCTTGTACTTATGTCGGCATTGTGCCTTTTGCATTAATGTCGGATCCAATTTCTGTGTTTCATCGTTAGTAAGAAGGTCCAAGGTATACAGTAAACCTGAAGGGACGCATCGGAATCTAAAACTGGACTAACAGAAGAGGTTCAAATCATAGAAAGTGAGTGTGTCCGTCCTCTTGTACTTAAGTCGGCATTGTGCCTTTTGTATTATATTCGGATGCAATTTCTGTGTTCAATCGTCAATAAAAAGGTCCAAGGTATATAGTAAACCTGAGGGGAAGCATCGGAATCTAAACCTGGACTCACAGGAGAGGTTCAAATCTTAGAAAGTTAAAGTGACAGTCCTCTTTTACTTAAGTCGGCATTGCGCCTTTTGTATTAAATTCGGATGCAATTTGTGTGTTTCATAATCAATATGAAGGTCCAAGGGATACAGTAAACCTGAAGGGAAGCATCGGAATCTAAAACTGGAACCATAGGAGAGGTTCAAATCATAGAAAGTTAGAGTGTCAGTCCTCTTGTACTTAAGTCGGCATTGTGCCTTTTGTATTAAATTCGGATGCAATTTCTGTGTTTCATAATCAATAAGAAGGTCCAAGGTATACAGGAAACCTGAAGTGAAGCATCGGAATCTAAAACTGTACTCACAGAAGAGTTTCAAATCATAGAAAGTGGGAGTGTCAGTCGTCTTGTACTTAAGTCGGCATTGTGCCTTTTGCATTAATTTCGGATCAAATTTCTGTGTTTCGTCGTCAGTAAGAAGGTCCAAGGTATACAGTAAACCTGAAGGGAAGCATCGGAATCTAAAACTGGACTCACAGGAGAGGTTCAAATCATAGAAAGTTAGAGTGTCAGTCCTCTTGTACTTAAGTCGGCATTGTGCCTTTTGTATTAAATTCGGATGCAATTTTTGTGTTTCATCGTCAATAAGAAGGTCCAAGGTATTCAGTAAACCTGAAGGGAAGCATGGGAATCTAAAACTGGAATCATAGGAGAGGTTCATATCATAGAAAGTTAGAGTGTCAGTCCTCTTGTACTTAAGTCGGCATTGTTCCTTTTGTATTACATTCGGATGCAATTTCTGTGTTTCATCGTCAATAAGAAGGTCCAAGGGATACAGTAAACCTGAAGTGAAGCATCGGATTCTAAAACTGGACTCACAGGAGAGATTCAAAGCATAGAAAATTAGAGTGTTAGTCATCTTGTACTTAAGTCAGCATTGTGCCTTTTGAATTTCATTCCGATGCATTTTCTGTGCTTCATCGTCAATAAGAAGGTCCATGGTATACAATAAACCTGAAGTGTAGCATCGGAATTTAAAACTGGACTCACAGGAGAGGTTCAAATCATAGAAAGTGAGAGTGGATGTCCTCTTGTACTTAGGTCGGCATTGTGCCTTTTGTATTAAATTCGGATGCAATTTCTGTGTTTCATCATCAATAAGAAGGTCCAAGGGATACAGTAAACCTGAAGTGAATCTTCCGAATCTAAAACTAGACTCACAGGAGAGGTTCAAATCATAGAAAGTTAGAGAGTCAGTCCCCTTGTACTTCAGTCGGCATTGTGCCTTTTGAATTTAATTCGGATGCAATTTCTGTGTTTCATCGTCAATAAGAAGGTCCAAGGTATACAGGAAACCTGAAGTGAAGCATCGGAATCTAAACCTGGACTCAGAGGAGAGGTTCAATTCATCGAAAGTGAGAGTGTCAGTCCTCCTGTACTTAAGTCGGCATTGTGCCTTTTGTATTAAATTCGGATGCAATTTCTGTGTTTCATCGTCAATAAGAAGGTCCAAGGTATATAGGAAACCTGAAGTGAATCATCGGAATCTAAAACTGGACTCACAGGAGAGGTCCAAATCATAGAAAGTGAGAGTGTCATTCCTCTTGTACTTATGTCGGCATTGTGCCTTTTGTATTAAATTCGAATGCAAATTCTGTGTTTCATCGTCAATAAGAAGGTCCAAGGTATACACGAAACCTGAAGTCAAGCATCGGAATCTAAAACTGGACTCAGAGGAGAGGTTCAAATCATAGCAAGTTAGAGTGTCAGTCCTCTTGTACTTAAGACTGCATTGTGCCTTTTGTATTACATTCTGATACAATTTCTGTGTTTCATAGTCAATAAGAAGGTCGAAGGAATACAGAAAACCTGAAGTGAAGCATCGGATTCTAAAACGGGACTCACAGGAGCGGTTCAAATCATAGAAAGTTAGAGTGTCAATCATCTTGTACATAAGTCGGCATTGTGCCTTTTGAATTTCACTCCGATGCAATTTCTGTGCTTCATCGTCAATAAGAAGGTCCATGGTATTCAGTAAGCCTGAAGTGTAGCATCGGAATCTAAAACTGGACTCACAGGAGAGGTTCAATTCATAGAAAGTTAGAGTGTCCGTCCTCTTGTACTTAAGTCGGCATTGTGCCTTCTGAATTAAATTCCGATGCAATTTCAGTGAATCATCGTCAATAAGAAGGTCCAAGGTGTACAGGAAACCTGAAGTGAAGCACCGGAATCTAAGACTGCACTCACAAGAGAGGTTCAAATCATAGAATCATAGAAAGTGAGAGTGTCAGTCCTCTTGTACTTATGTCGGCATTGTGCCTTTTGCATTAATTTCGGATCCAATTTCTGTGTTTCATCGTCAGTAAGAAGGTACAAGGTATACAGTAAACCTGAAGGGAAGCATCGGAATCTGAAACTGGACTCACAGAAGAGGTTCAAATAATAGAAAGTAAGTGTGTCCGTCCTCTTGTACTTAAGTCGGCATTGTGCCTTTTGTATTAAATTCGGATGCAATTTCTGTGTTCGATCGTCAATAAAAAGTTCCAAGGTGTACAGTAAACCTGAAGGGAAGCATCGGAATCTAAAACTGGTCTCACAGGAGATGTTCAAATCATAGAAAGTTAGAGTGACAGTCCTCTTTTCCTTAAGTCGGCATTGCGCCATTTGTATTAAATTCGGATGCAATTTCTGTGTTTCATAGTCAATAAGAAGGTCCAAGGTATACAGTAAACCTGGAGGGAAGCATCGGAATCTAAAACTGGACTCATAGGAGAGGTTCAAATCATAGAAAGTTAGAGTGTCAGTCCTCTTGTACTTAAGTCGGCATTGTGCCGTTTGTATTACATTCGGATGGAATTTCTGTGTTTCATCGTCAATAAGGTGGTCCAAGGGATACAGTAAACCTGAAGTGAAGGATCGGATTCAAAAACTGGACTTACAGGAGAGGTTGAAATCATAGAAAATTAGAGTGAGAGTCATCTTGTACTTAAGTCGGCATTGTGCCTTTTGAATTTCACTCCGATGCAATTTCTGTGCTTCATCGTCAATAAGAAGATCCATGGTATACAGTAAACCTGAAGTGTAGCATCGGAATCTAAAACTGGACTCACAGGAGATGTTCAAATCATAGAAAAATAGAGTGTCCGTCCTCTTGTACATGAGTCGGCGTTGTGCCTTTTGAATTTAATTCCGATGCAATTTCTGTGTTTCATCGTCAATAAGAAGGTCCAAGGTATACAGTATACCTGAAGTGAAGCATCGGAATCTAAAACTGGACTCACAGGAGCGGTTCAAATCATAGAAAGTTAGAGTGTCAGTCCTCTTGTACTTAAGTCGGAATTGTGCCTTTTGTATTAAATTCAGATGCAATTTCTGTGTTTCATCGTCAGTAAGAAGGTCCAAGGTATACAGTAAACCTGAGGGGATGAAGCGGAATCTAAAACTGGTATCACAGGAGAGGTTCAAATCATAGAAAGTGAGAGTGTCAGTCCTCTTGCACTTAAGTCGCATTGTGCCTTTTGTATTAAGTTCGGATGCAATTTCTGTGTCTCATCGTCAATAAGAAGGTCCAAGGTATACAGTAAATCTGAAGGGAAGCATCGAAATCTAAAACTGGACTCACAGGAGAGATTCAAATCATTGGAAGTTAGAGTGTCAGTCCTCTTGTACTTAAGTCGGCATTGTGAGTTTTGATCTTACTTCCGATGCATTTTCTGTGTTTCATCGTCAAGAAGAAGGTCCAAGGTATACAGTAAACCTGAAGTGAAGCATCGGAATCTAAATCTGGACTCACCGGAGAGATTCAAATCACAGAAAGTTAGAGTGTCAGTCCTCTTGTACTTAAGGCGGAATTGAGCCTTTTGAATATAAATCCGATGCAATTTCTGTGTTTCATCGTCAAAAAGAATGTCCAAGGTATACAGTAAACCTGAAGTGAAGCATCGTAATCAAAACTGGACTCACAGGAGAGGTTCAAATTATAGTAAGGTAGAGTATCAGTCCTCTTGTACTTAAGTCGGTATTGTGCCTTTTGAATTTCATTCCGATGCAATTTCTGTGCTTCACCGTTAAAAAGAATGTCCAAGGTATACAGGGACCCTGAAGTGAAGCATCGGAATCTAAAACTGTACTCACAGGGGAGTTTCAAATCATAGAATGAGAGAGTGTCAGTCTGCTTGTACTTAAGTCGGCATTGTGCCTTTTGCAATTAATTCGGATCCAATTTCTGTGTTTCATCGTCAATAAGAAGGTCCAAGGTATACAGTAAACCTGAAGAGAAGCATCAGAATCTAAAACTGGACTCACAGGAGAGGTTAAAATCATAGAAAGTTAGAGTGTCAGTCCTCTTGTACTTAAGTCGGCATTGTGCCTTTTGTATTAAATTCGGATGCAATTTCTGTGTTTCATCGGTAGTAAGATAGTCCAAGGTATACAGTAAACCTGAAGGAATGAAGCGGAATCTAAAACTGGTCTCACATTAGAGGTTCAAATCATAGAAAGTGAGAGTGTCAGTCCTCTTGTACTTAAGTCGCATTGTGCCTTTGGTATTAAATTCGGATGCAATTTCTACTTTTCATCGTCAATAAGAAGGTCCAAGGTATACAGTAAATCTGAAGGGAAGCTTCGAAATCTAAAACTGGACTCACAGGGCAGATTCAAATCATTGGAAGTTAGAGTGTCAGTCCTCTTGTACTTAAGTCGGCATTGTGCCTTCTGAATTAAATTCCGATGCAACTTCAGTGAATCATCGTCAATAAGAAGGTCCAAGGTATACAGGAAACCTGAAATGAAGCATCGGAATCTAAATCTGGACTCACAGGAGAGGTTCAAATCTGAAAGAGAGTGTGTCAGTCCTCTTGTACTTAAGTCGGCATTGTGACTTTTGTATTAAATTCGGATGCAATTTCCGTGTTTCGTTGCCAATAAGAAGGTCCAAGGGATACAGTAAACCTGAAGTGAGGCATCGGTATCTAAAACAGGACTCACAGGAGTGTTTCAAATCATAGAAAGTTAGAGTGTCAGTCTTCTTGTACTTAAGTCGGCATTGTGCCTTTTGTATTACATTCGGATGCAATTTATGTGTTTCATCGTCAATAAGGAGGTCCACGGTATACAGTATACCTGAAGTGAAGGATCGGATTCAAAAACTGGACTCACAGGAGAGGTTCAAATCATACAGAATTAGAGTGTTAGTCATCTTGTACTTAAGTCGGCATTGTGCCTTTTGTATTAAATTCTGATGCAATTTCTGTGTTTCATCGACAGTAAGAAGGCCCAAGGTATACAGTAAACCTGAAGGGATGCAGCTGAATCTAAAACTGGACTCACTGGAGAGGTTCAAATCATAGAAAGTGAGAGTGGCAGTCCTCTTGTACTTAAGTCGGCATTGTGCCTTTTGTATTAAATTCGGAAGCTATTTCTGTGTTTCATCGTCAATAAGAAGGTCCAAGGTATACAGAAAACCTGAAGTGCAGCATCGGAATCTTAAGCTGGACCCACCGGAGAGATTCAAATCATAGACAGTTAGAGTGTCAGTCCTCTTGTACTTAAGTCGGCATTCTGCCTTTTGAATTTAATTCCGATGCAATTTCTGTGTTTCATCGTCAATAAGAATGTCCAAGGTATACAGTAGACCTGAAGTGTAGCATCGGAATATAAAACTGGACTCACAGGAGAGGTTCAAATTATAGAAAGGTAGAGTATCCGTCCTCTTGTACTGAAGTCGGCATTGTGACATTTGTATTAAATTCGGATGCAATTTCTGTGTTTCATCGTCAATAACAATGGCCAAGGGATACAGTAAACCGCTAGTGAAGCATCGGAATCTAAAACTGGACTCACAGGAGAGGTTCAAATCATAGAAAGTAAGAGTGTCGGTCCTCTTGTACTTAAGTCGGCATTGTGACTTTTGTATTAAATTCGGATGCAATTTCCGTGTTTCATCGCCAATAAGAAGATCCAAGGGATACAGTAAACCTGAAGTGAGGCATCGGAATCTAATACTGGCCTCACAGGAGAGGTTCAAATCATAGACAGTTAGAGTGTCAGTATTCTTGTACTTATGTCGGCATTGTGCCATTTGTATTAAATACGGATGCAGTTTCAGTGTTTCATCATTAATAACAAGGTACAAGGGATACAGTACACCTGAAGTGAAGCATCGGAATCTAAAACTGGACTCACAGGAGAGGTTCAAATCATAGACAGTTAGAGTGTCAGTCCTCTTGTACTTAAGTCGGCACTGTGCCTTTTGAATTTAATTCCGATGCAATTTCTGTGTTTCATCGTCAATAAGAAGGTCCAAGGTATACAGTAAACCTGAAGTGCAGCATCGGAATCTTAAGCTGGACTCACCGGAGAGATTCAAATCATAGAAAGTTAGAGCGTCAGTCTTCTTGTCCTTAAGTCGGCATTGTGCCTTTTGAATTTAATTCCGATGCGATTTCTGTGTTTCATCGTCAATAAGAATGTCCAAGGTATACAGTAGACCTGATGTGTAGCATCGGAATATAAAACTGGGCTCACAGGAGAGGTGCAAATTATAGATAGGTAGAGTGTCCGTCCTCTTGTACTGAAGTCGGCATTGTGACATTTGTATTAAATTCGGATGCAATTTCTGTGTTTCATCGCCAATAAGAATGTCCAAGGGATACAGTAAACCGCTAGTGAACCATCGAAATATAAAACTGGACTCACAGGAGAGGTTCAAATCATAGAAAGTGAGAGTGTCAGTCCTCTTGTACTTAAGTCGGCATTGTGACTTTTGTATTAAATTCGGTTGCAATTTCCGTGTTTCATCGCCAATAAGAAGGTCCAAGGGATACAGTAAACCTGAAGTGAGGCATCGGAATCTAATACTGGCCTCACAGGAGAGGTTCAAATCATAGACAGTTAGAGTGTCAGTATTCTTGTACTTATATCGGCATTGTGCCATTTGTATTAAATACGGATGCAGTTTCGGTGTTTCATCATTAATAACAAGGTACAAGGGATACAGTACACCTGAAGTGAAGCATCGGAATCTAAAACTGGACTCACAGGTGAGGTTCAAATCATAGACAGTTAGAGTGTCAGACCTCTTGTGCTTAAGTCGGCACTGTGCCTTTTGAATTTAATTCCGATGCAATTTCTGTGTTTCATCGTCAATAAGAAGGTCCAAGGGATCCAGCAAACCTGAAGTGAAGCATCGGATTCTAAAACTAGACTTACAGGAGAGGTTCAAATCACAGAGTGTCAGTCCTCTTGTACTTAAGTCGGCATTGTGCCTTTTGTATTAAATTCGGATGCAATTTCTGCGTTTCATCGTCAATGAGATGGTTCAAGGGATACAGTAAACATGGAGTGATACATCGGATTCTTAAACTGGACTCACAGGAGAGGTTCAAATCATAGAAAATTAGTGCGTCTGTCATCTTGTACTTAAGTCGGCATTGTGCCTTTTCAATTTCATTCCGATCCAATTTCTGTGCTTCATCGTCATTAAGAAGGTCCATGGTATACAGTAAACCTGAAGTGTAGCATCGGAATCTAAAACTGGACTCACAGGAGAGGTTCAAATCATAGTAAGTTAGAGTGTCACTCCTCTTGTACTTAAGTCGGCATTGTGCCTTTTGTATTAAATTCGGATGCTATCTCTGTGTTTCATCGTCAATAAGAAGGTCCAAGGTAGACAGTAAACCTGAAGGGAAGCATCGAAATCTAAAACTGGACTCACAGGAGAGATTCAAATCATTGTGTGTTAGAGTGTCAGTCCTCTTGTACTTAAGTCGGCATTGTGCCTTTTAATCTACATCCGATGCAATCTCTGTGTTTCATCGTCAAGAAGAAGGTCCAAGGTATACAGTAAACCTGAAGTGAAGCATCGGAAACTAAAGCTGCACTCACCGGAGAGATTCAAATCATAGAAAGTTAGAGTGTCAGTCCTCTTGTAATTAAGTCGGCATTGTGCCTGTTGTATTAAATTCCGATTCAATTTCCGTGTGTCATCGTCAATAAGAAGGTCCAAGGGATACAGTAAACCTGAAGTGAAGCATCGGAATTTAAAACTGGACTCACAGGAGAGGTTCAAATCATAGAAGGTAGAGTGTCAGTCCTCTTGTACTTATGTCGGCATTGTGATTTTTGAATTTTTATTAAGATGCAATTACTGTTTTTCATCGTCAATAAGAAGTTCCAAGGTATACAGTAAACCTGCAGTGAAGCATCGGAATCTAAAACTGGACTCACAGGAGAGGTTCAAATTATTGAAGGTTAGAGTGTCAGTCCTCTTGTACTGAAGTCGGCATTGTGCCATTTGTTTTAAATTCGGATGCAATTTCTGCGTTTCATCGTCAATAAGAATATCCAAGGGATACAGTAAACCTCAAGTGAAGCATCGGAATCTAAAACTGGACTCACAGGAGAGGTTCAAATCGTAGAAAGTGAGAGTGTCAGTCCTCTTGTACTTAAGTCGGCTTTGTGCCTTTTGTATTTAATTCGGATGCAATTGCCGTGTTTCATCGTCAATAGGAAGGACCAAGGGATGCAGTAAACATGAAGTGAGGCATCGGAATCTAAAACTGGACTCACAGGAGTGGTTCAAATCATAAAATGTTAGAGTGTCAGTCTTCTTGTACTTAAGTCGGCATTGTGCCATTTGTATTAAATACGGATGCAGTTTCTGTGTTTCATCATCAATAAGAAGGTACAAGGGATACAGTAAACCTGAAATGAAGCATCGGAATCTAAAACTGGACTCACAGGAGAGGTTCAAATCATAGAAAGTTAGAGTGTCAGACCTCTTGTACTTAAGTCGGCATTGTGACTTTTCAATTTCATTCCGATGCAATTTCTGTGCTTCATCGTCAATAAGAAGGTCCAAGGGATACAGTAAACATGAAGTGATACATCGGATTCTAAAACTGGACTCACAGGAGAGGTACAAATCACAGAAAATTAGAGCGTCAGTCATCTTGCACTTAAGTCGGCATTGTGCCTTTTCAATTTCATTCCGATGCAATTTCTGTGCTTCATCGTCAATAAGATGGTCCATGGTATACAGTAAACCTGAAGTGTAGCATCGGAATCTAAAACTGGACTCACAGTAGAGGTTAATATCATAGAAAGTTAGAGTGTCAGTCCTCTTGTACTTAAGTCGGCATTGTGCCTTTTGAATTTAATTCCGATGCAAATTCTGTGTTTCATCGTCAATAAGAAGGTCCAAGGTATACAGTAAACTTGAAGTGAAGCATCGGAATCTAAAACTGGACTCACAGTGGAGGTTCAAATCATAGAAAGTTAGAGTGTCAGTCCTCTTGTGCCTAAGTCGGCATTGTGCCTTTTGAATTCAATTCCGATGCAGTTTCTGTGTTTCATCGTCAATAAGAAGGTCCAAGGCATACAGTGAACCTGAAGTGAGGCATCGGAATCTAAAATTGAACTCACAGGAGAAGTTCAAATCATTGAAAGTTAGAGTGTCAGTCCTCTTGTACTTAAGTCGGCATTGTGGCTTTTGAATTTTTATTAAGATGCAATTACTGTTTTTCATCGTCAATAAGAAGTTCCAAGGAATACAGTAAACCTGCAGTGAAGCATCGGAATCTAAAACTGGACTCACCGGAGAGGTTCAAATCATAGGAGGTTAGAGTGTCAGTCCTCTTGTACTGAAGTCGGCATTGTGCCATTTGTATTACATTCGGATGCAATTTCTGTGTTTCATCGTCAATAAGAATATCCAAGGGATACAGTAAACCTCAAGTGAAGCATCGTAATCTAAAACTGGACTCACAGGAGAGGTTCAATTCATAGAAAGTGAGAGTGTCAGTCCTCTTGTACTTATGTCGGCATTGTGCCTTTTGTATTAAATTCGGATGCAATTTCTGTGCTTCATCGTCAATAAGAAGGTCTAAGGTATACAGTAAACCTGATGGGAAGCATCGGAACCCAATACTGGACTCATAGGAGAGGTTCAAATCATAGAAAGTTAGGGTGTCTGTCCTCTTGTACTTATGTCGGCATTGTGCCTTTTGTATTACATTCGGATGCAATGTCTGTGTTTCATCGTCAATAAGGAGGTCCACGGGATACAGTAAACCTGAAGGGAAGGATCGTACTCAAAAACTGGACTCACAGGAGAGGTTCAAATCGTAGAAAATTAGAGTGTTAGTCATATTGTACTTAAGTCGGCATTGTGCCTTTTGAATTTCATTCCGATGCAATTTCTGTGCTTCATCGTCAATAAGAAGATCCATGGTATACAGTAAACTTGAAGTGTAGCATCGGAATCTAAAAGTGGGCTCACAGGACAGGTTCAAATCATAGAAAGTTAGAGTGTCAGTCCTCTTGTACTTAAGTCGGCATTGTGCCTTTTGTATTAAATTCGGATGCAATCTCTGTGTTTCATCGTCAGTAAGAAGGTCCAAGGTATACAGTAAACCTGAAGGGATGCAGCGGAATCTAAAACTGGACTCACAGGAGTGGTTCAAATCATAGAAAGTGAGAGTGTCAGTCCTCTTGTGCTTAAGTCGGCATTGTGCCTTTTGTATTAAATTCGGTAGCAATTTCTGTGTTTCATCGTCAATAAGAAGGTCCAAGGTATACAGTAAACCTGAGGGGAAGCATCGAAATCTAAAACTGGACTCACAGGAGAGATTCAAATCATTGTATGTTAGAGTGTCAGTCCTCTTGTACTTAAGTCGGCATTGTGCCTTTTAATCTACTTCCGATGCAATCTCTGTGTTTCATCGTCAAGGAGAAGGTCCAAGGTAAACAGTAAACCTGAAGTGAAGCATCGGAATCTAAAGCTGGACTCACCGGAGAGATTCAAATCATAGAAAGTTAGAGTGTCAGTCCTCTTGTACTTAAGTCGGCATTGTGCCTTTTGAATTTCATTCCGATGCAATTTCTGTGCTTCACCGTTAAACAGAAGGTCCAAGGGATACAGTAAACCTGATGTGAAAAATCGGAATCTAAAACTGGTCTCACAGGACAGGTTCTTATCATTGAAAGTTAGAGTGTCAGTCCTCTTTTACTTAAGTCGGCATTGTGCCTGTTGTATTAAATTCCGATTCAATTTCCGTGTGTCATCGTCAATAAGAAGGTCCAAGGGATACAGTAAACCTGATATGAAGCATCGGAATTTAAAACTGGACTTACAGGAGAGGTTCAAATCATAGAAGGTAGAGTGTCAGTCCTCTTGTACTTAAGTCGGCATTGTGCCTTTTGAATTATTATTAAGATGCAATTACTGTTTTTCATCGTCAATAAGAAGTTCCAAGGTATACAGTAAACCTGCAGTGAAGCATCGAAATCTAAAACTGGACTCACAGGAGAGGTTCAAATCATAGAGGGTTAGAGTGTCAGTCCTCTTGTACTTAAGTCGGCATTGTGCCTTTTGTATTAAATTCGGATGCAATTTCCGTGTTTCATCGTCAATAGGAAGGACCAAGGAATGCAGTAAACGTGAAGTGAGGCATCGGAATCTAAAACTGGACTCACAGGAGAGGTTCAAATCATAGAAAGTTAGAGTGTCAGTCCTCTTGTACTTAAGTCGGCATTGTGTCATTTGTATTAAATACGGATGCAGTTTCTGTGTTTCATCATCAATAAGAAGGTACAAGGGATACAGTAAACCCGAAATGAAGCATCGGAATCTAAAACTGGACTCACAGGAAAGGTTCAAATCATAGAAAGTTAGAGTGTCAGTCCTCTTGTACTTAAGTCGGCATTGTGCCTTTTCAATTTCATTCCGATGCAATTTCTGTGTTTCATCGTCAATAAGAAGGTCCAAGGTATACAGTAAACTTGAAGTGAAGCATCGGAATCTAAAACTGGACTCACAGTGGAGGTTCAAATCATAGAAAGTTAGAGTGTCAGTCCTCTTGTACTTAAGTCGGCATTGTGCCTTTTGAATTCAATTCCGATGCAGTTTCTGTGTTTCATCGTCAATAAGAAGGTCCAAGGTATACAGTGAACCTGAAGTGAAGCACCGGAATCTAAAACTGAACTCACAGGAGAGGTTCAAATCATTGAAAGTTAGAGTGTCAGTCCACTTGTACTGAAGTCGGCATTGTGCCTTTTGAATTTAATTTCGATGCAATTTCTGTGCTTCTTCGTCAATATGAAGGTCCAAGGGATACAGTAAACCTGAAGTGAAGCATCCGAATCTAAAACTGGACTCACAGGAGAGGTTCAGATCATAGAAAGTTAGAGTGTCAGTCCTCTTGTACTTAAGTCGTCTTTGTGCCTTTTGGATTTAATTACGATGGAATTCCTGTGTTTCATCGTCAATACGAAGGTCCAAGGGATACAGTAAACCTGACGAGAAGCTTCGGAATCTAAAACTGGACTCACAGGAGAGGTTCAAATCATAGAAAGTTAGAGTGTCAGTCCTCATGTACTTAAGTCGTCTTTGTGCCTTTTGGATTTAATTCCGATGGAATTCCTGTGTTTCATCGTCAATACGAAGGTCCAAGGGATACAGTAAACCTGAAGTGAAGCTTCGGAATCTAAAACAGGACTCACAGGAGAGATTCAAATCATAGAAAGTTAGAGTGTCAGTCCTCTTGTAGTTAACTCGGCATTGTGCCTTTTGAATTTAATTCCGATGCAATTTCTGTGCTTCATCGTTGATAAGAATGTCCCTGGGATACAGTAAACCTGACGTGAAGCATAGGAATCTAAAACTGGACTCGGAGGAGAGGTTCATATCATAGAAAGTTAGAGTGTCTGTCCACTTGTAATTAAGTCAGCATTGTGCCTTTTAAATTTAATTCCGATGCAATTTCAGTGTTTCATTGTCAGTAAGATGATCCAAGGGATATAGTAAACCTGAAGTGAAGCATCGGATTCTAAAACTGTACTCACAAGAGAGGTTCAAATCATAGAATGTTAGAGTGTCAGTCCTCTTTTACTTAAGTCGGCATTGTGCCTTTTGAATTTAATTGCGAAGCAATTTCTGTGCTTCATCGTCAATAAGAAGGTTCAAGGTATACAGTAAACCGGAAGTGAAGCAGCCGAATCCAAATTGGATTCAGAGGAGAGGTAAAAATCATAGAAAATTAGAGTGTCAGTCCTCTTCTACTTAAGTCGGCATTGTGCCTTTTGTATTAAATTCGGATGCAATTTCTGTGTTTCATCGTCAATAAGAAGGTCCAATGGATACAGTAAACCTGTGGTGAAGCATCGGAATCTAAAACTGGAATCACAGGAGAGGATCAAATCATAGAAATTTAGAGTTTCACTCCTCTTGTACTTATGTCGGCACTGTGCCTTTTGAATTTAATTCCGATGCAATATCTGTGCTTCATCGTGAATAAGAAGGTCCAGGGTATACAGTAAACCGGAGGTGAAACATCGGAATCTAAAACTGGACTCACAGGAGATGTTCAGATCATAGAATGTTAGAGTGTCAGTCCTCCTGTGCTTAAGTCGGCATTGTGCCTTTTGAATGTAATTCCGATGCAATTTCTGTGTTTCATCGTCAATAAGAAGGTCCAAGGTATACAGGGAACCTGAAGTGAAGCATCGGAATCTAAAACTGGACTCACAGGAGAGGTTCAAATCACAGAGAGGTAGAGTGTCTGTCCTCTTGTACTTATGTCGGCATTGTGCCTTTTAAATTTAATTCGGATGCAATTTCAGTGTTTCATTGTCAATAAGAAGGTCCAAGGTATACAGGAAACCTGAAGTGAAGCATCGAAACCTAAAACTGGACTCACAGGAGATGTTCAAATCATAGAAAGTGAGAGTGTCAGTCCTCTTGTACTTAAGTCGGCATTGTGCATTTTGTATTAAATTCGGATGCAATTTCTGTGTTTCACCATCAATAAGAATGTCCATGGCATACAGTAAACCTGAAGTGAAACATTGGAATCTAAAACTGGACTCACAGGAGAGGTTCCAATCATAGAAAGTTAGAGAGTCAGTCCTCTTGTACTTAAGTCGGCATTGTGCATTTTGTATTAAAATCGGATGCAATTTCTGTGTTTCATCGTCAATAAGAAGGTCCAAGGTATACAGGAAACATGCAGTGAAGCATCGGAATCTAAAACTGGACCCACAGGAGAGGTTCAATCATAGAAAGTGAGAGTGTCAGTCCACTTGTACTTAAGTCGGCATTGTTTCCTTTGTATTAATTTCGGATGCAATTTCTGTGTTTCATCGTCAATAAGAAGGTCCAAGGGATACAGTAAACCTGAAGTGAAGCATCGGAATCTAAAACTGGACTCACAGTGGAGGTTAAAATCATAGAAATTTAGAGTCTCAGTCCTCTGCTACTTAAGTCGGCATTGTGCCTTTTGAATTTAATTCCGAAGCAATTTCTGTGCTTCATCGTCAATAAGAAGTTCCAAGGTATACAGTAAACCTGAGTGAAGCATCCGAATCTAAAACTGGACTCACAGGAGAGGTTTATATCATAGAAAGTTAGTGTGTCAGTCCTCTTGTAGTTAACTCATCTTTGTGCCTTTTGTATTAAATTCGGATCCAAATACTGTGCTGTATCGTCAATAAGAAGGTTCATGGGATGCAGTAGACATGAAGTGAAGCATCGGAATCTAAAACTAGACTCACAGGAGAGGTTCAAATCATAGAAAGTGAGAGTGTCAGTCCTCTAGTACTTAAGTCGGCATTGTGCGTTTTGTATTAAATTCGGATGCAATTTCTGTGTTTCACCATCAATAAGAATGTCCATGGCATACAGTAAACCTGAAGTGAAACATTGGAATCTAAAACTGGACTCACAGGAGAGTTTCCAATCATAGAAAGTTAGAGAGTCAGTCCTCTTGTACTTAAGTCGGCATTGTGCCTTTTGAAAAAATTCGGATGCAATTTCTGTGTTTCATCGTCAATAAGAAGGTCCAAGGTATACAGGAAACCTGAAGTGAAGCATCGGAATCTAAAACTGGACTCACAGGAGAGGTTGAATTCATAGAAAGTGAGAGTGTCCGTCCTCTTGTACTTAAGTCGGCATTGTGCCTTTTGTATTAAATTCGGATGCAAGTTCTGTGTTTCATCATCAATAAGAAGGTCCAAGGGATAGAGTAAACCTGAATTGAAGAATCGGAATCGAAAACTGCGCTCACAGGAGAGGTTTAAATCATAGAAAGTGAGGGTGTCAGTCCTCTTGTACTTATGTCGGCATTGTGCCTTTTGTATTAATTTCGGATGCAATATCTGTGTTTCATCGTCAATTAGAATTTCCAAGGTATACAGGAAACCGGTAGTGAAGCATCGGAATCTAAAACTGGACTCACAGGAGAGGTTCAAATCATTGAAAGTTAGAGTGTCAGTCCTCCTGTACTTATATCGGCATTGTGCCTTTTGAATTTAATTCCGATGCAATTTCTGTGTTTCATCGTCAATTAGAATGTCAAGGGATACAGTAAACCTGAAGTGAAGCATCGGAATCTAAAACTGGACTCACAGGAGAGGTTCAAATCATAGAAAGTTAGAGTGTCAGTCCTCTTGTACTTAAGTCGGCATTGTGCCTTTTGAATTTAATTCCGATGCAAATTCTGTGTTTCAGTGTCAATAAGAAGGTCCAAGGGATACAGTAAACCTGAAGTGAGGCATGTTCACCTAAAACTGGACTCACAGGAAATGTTAAAATCATAGAAAGTGAGAGTGTCATTCCTCTTGTACTTAATTCGGCATTGTGCCTATTGTATTAAATTCGGATGCAGTTTCTGTGTTTCATCATCAATAAGAATGTCCATGGGATACAGTAAACCTGAAGTGAATCATTGGAATCTAAATCTGGGCTCACAGGAGAGGTTCAATTCATAGAAAGTGAGAGTGTCAGTCTTCTTGTACTTAAGTCGGCATTGTGCCATTTGTATTAAATACGGATGCAGTTTCTGTGTTTCATCATCAATAAGAAGGTACAAGGGATACAGTAAACCTGAAATGAAGCATCGGAATCTAAAACTGGACTCACAAGAAAGGTTCAAATCATAGAAAGTTAGAGTGTCAGTCCTCTTGTACTTAAGTCGGCATTGTGCCTTTTGAATTTAATTCCGATGCAAATTCTGTGTTTCATCGTCAATAAGAAGGTCCAAGGTATACAGTAAACTTGAAGTGAATCATCGGAATATAAAACTGGACTCACAGTGGAGGTTCAAATCATAGAAAGTTAGAGTGTCAGTCCTCTTGTACTTAATCGGCATTGTGCCTTTTGAATTCAATTCCGATGCAGTTTCTGTGTTTCATCGTCAATAAGAAGGTCCAAGGTATACAGTGAACCTGAAGTGAAGCATCGGAATCTAAAACTGAACTCACAGGAGAGGTTCAAATCATTGAAAGTTAGAGTGTCAGTCCACTTGTACTGAAGTCGGCATTGTGCCTTTTGAATTTCATTTCGATGCAATTTCTGTGCTTCTTCGTCAATAAGAAGGTCCAAGGGATACAGTAAACCTGAAGTGAAGCATCCGAATCTAAAACTGGACTCACAGGAGAGGTTCAAATCATAGAAAGTTAGAGTGTCAGTCCTCTAGTACTTAAGTCGGCATTGTGCCTTTTGTATTAAATTCGGGTGCAATTTCTGTGTTTATCTTCAATAAGAATATCCAAGGTGTACAGGAAACCTGACATGAAGCATCGGAATCTTAAACTGTACTCACAGGTAAGGCTCAAATCATAGAAAGTGAGAGTGCCATTCCTCTTGTACTTAAGTCGGCATTGTGCATTTTGTATTAAATTCGGATGCAATTTCTGTGTTTCACCATCAATAAGAATGTCCATGGCATACAGTAAACCTGAAGTGAAACATTGGAATCTAAAACTGGACTCACAGGAGAGGTTCCAATCATAGAAAGTTAGAGAGTCAGTCCTCTTGTACTTAAGTCGGCATTGTGCCTTTTGAAATTAATTCGGATGCAATTTCTGTGTTTCATCGTCAATAAGAAGGTCCAAGGTATACTGGAAACCTGAAGTGAAGAATCGGAATCTAAAACTGGACTCACAGGAGAGGTTGAATTCATAGAAAGTGAGAGTGTCCGTCCTCTTGTACTTAAGTCGGCATTGTGAATTTTGTATTAAATAAGTTCTGTGTTTCAGCATCAATAAGAAGGTCCAAGGGATACAGTAAACCTGAAGTGAAGAATCGGAATCGAAAACTGCGCTCACAGGAGAGGTTTAAATCATAGATAGTGAGGGTGTCAGTCCTCTTGTACTTATGTCGGCATTGTGCTTTTTGTATTAATTTCGGATGCAATATCTGGGTTTCATCGTCAATTAGAATTTCCAAGGTATACAGGAAACCTGAAGTGAAGCATCGGAATCCAAAACTGAACTCACAGGAGAGGTTCAAACCATTGAAAGTTAGAGTGTCAGTCCTCTTGTAGTTAAGTCGGCATTGTGCATTTTGAATTTAATTCCGATGCAATTTCTGTGCTTCATCGTCAATAAGAAGGTCCAAGGTATACAGTAAACCTGAAGTGAAGCATCGGAGTCTAAAACTGGACTCACAGGAGAGGTTCAAATCATAGAAAGTTAGAGTGTGAGTCCTCTTGTACTTAAGTCGGTATTGTGCCTTTTGAATTTGATTCCGATGCAATTTCAGTGTTTCATTGTCAATATGAAGGTCCAAGGGATACAGTAAATCTGATTTGAAGCATCCGAATCTAAAACTGGACTGACAGGAGAAGTTCAAATCATAGAAAGTTAGAGTGTCAGTCCTCCTGTACTTATATCGGCATTGTGCCTTTGGATTTAATTCCGATGCAATTTCTGTGTTTCATCGTCAATTAGAATGTCAAGGGATACAGTAAACCTGAAGTGAAGCATCGGAATCTAAAACTGGACTCACAGGAGAGGTTCCAATCATAGAAAGTTAGAGTGTCAGTCCTCTTGTACTTAAGTCGGCATTGTGCCTTTTGAATTTAATTCCGATGCAAATTCTGTGTTTCAGTGTCAATAAGAAGGTCCAAGGGATACAGTAAACCTGAAGTGAGGCATGTTCACCTAAAACTGGACTCACAGGAGATGTTCAAATCATAGAAAGTGAGAGTGTCAGTCCTCTTGTACTTAAGTCGGCATTGTGCCTTTTGTATTAAATTCGGATGCATGTTCTGTGTTTCATCGTCAATAAGAATGTCCAAGGTATACAGGAAACCTGATATGAAGCATCAGAATCTTAAACTGGACTCACAGGTAAGGCTCAAATCATAGAAAGTAAGAGTGTCATTCCTCTTGTACTTAAGTCGGCATTGTGCCTTTTGTATTAAATTCGGATGCAATTTCTGTGTTTTATCATCAATAAGAATGTCCATGGGAAACAGTAAACCTGAAGTGAATCATTGGAATCTAAAACTGGGCTCACAGGAGAGGTTCAATTCATAGAAAGTGAGAGTGTCAGTCTTCTTGTACTTATGTCGGCATTGTGCCTTTTGTATTATTTTCGGATGCAATATCTGTGTTTCATCGTCAATTAGAATTTCCAAGGTATACAGGAAACCGGAAGTGAAGCATCGGAACCTAAAACTGGACTCACAGGAGAGGTTCAAATCATAGAAAGTTAGAGTGTCAGTCCTCTTGTACTTAAGTCGGCATTGTGCCTTTTGAATTTAATTCCGAAGCAATTTCTGTGCTTCATCGTCAATAAGAAAGTCCAAGGTATACAGTAAACCTGAAGTGAAGCATCCGAATCTAAAACTGGACACACAGGAGAGGTTCAAATCATAGAAAGTGAGAGTGTCAGTCCTCTTGTACTTGAGTCGGCATTGTGCCTTTTGTATTAAATTCGACTGCAATATCTGTGTTTCATCGTCAATAAGAAGGTCCAAGGTATACAGTAAACCTGAAGTGAATCATTGGAATCTAAAACTGGGCTCACAGGAGAGGTTCAATTCATAGAAAGTGAGAGTGTCAGTCTTCTTGTACTTATGTCGGCATTGTGCCTTTTGTATTATTTTCGGATGCAATATCTGTGTTTCATCGTCAATTAGAATTTCCAAGGTATACAGGAAACCGGAAGTGAAGCATCGGAACCTAAAACTGGACTCACAGGAGAGGTTCAAATCATAGAAAGTTAGAGTGTCAGTCCTCTTGTACTTAAGTCGGCATTGTGCCTTTTGAATTTAATTCCGAAGCAATTTCTGTGCTTCATCGTCAATAAGAAAGTCCAAGGTATACAGTAAACCTGAAGTGAAGCATCGGAATCTAAAACTGGAATCACAGGAGAGGATCAAATCATAGAAATTTAGAGTTTCAGTCCTCTTGTACTTCTGTCGGCACTGTGCCTTGTGAATTTAATTCCGATGCAATATCTGTGCTTCATCGTGAATAAGAAGGTCCAGGGTATAAAGTAAACCGGAGGTGAAGCATCGGAATCTAAAACTGGACTCACAGGAGATGTTCAGATCATACAATGTTAGAGTGTCAGTCCTCCTGTGCTTAAGTCGGCATTGTGCCTTTTGAATTTAATTTCGATGCAATTTCTGTGCTTCATCGTCAATAAGAAGGTAAAAGGGATACAGTAAACCTGAAGAGAAGCATCGGAATCTAAAACTGGACTCACAGGAGAGGTTCAAATCATAGAAAGTTAGAGTGTCAGTCCTCTACTACTTAAGTCGGCATTGGGCCTTTTGAATTTAATTCGGATGCAATTTCTGTGTTTCATTGTCAATAAGAAGGTCCAAGGTATACAGGAGACCTGAAGTGAAGCATCGAAACCTAAAACTGGACTCACAGGAGATGTTCAAATCATAGAAAGTGAGAGTGTCAGTCCTCTTGTACTTAAGTCGGCATTGTGCCTTTTGTATTAAAATCGGATGCAATTTCTGTGTTTCATCGTCAATAAGAAGGTCCAAGGTATACAGGAAACATGCAGTGAAGCATCGGAATCTAAAACTGGACCCACAGGAGAGGTTCAATCATAGAAAGTGAGAGTGTCAGTCCACTTGTACTTAAGTCGGTATTGTGTCCTTTGTATTAAATTCGGATGCAATTTCAGTGTTTATCTTCAATAAGAATGTCCAAGGTGTACAGGAAACCTGATATGAAGCATCGGAATCCTAAACTGTACTCACAGGTAAGGCTCAAATCATAGAAAGGGAGAGTGCCATTCCTCTTGTACTTAAGTCGGCATTGTGCATTTTGTATTTAATTCGGATGCAATTTCTGTGTTTCACCATCAATAAGAATGTCCATGGCATACGGTAAGCCTGAAGTGAAACATTGGAATCTAAAACTGGACTCACAGGAGAGGTTCCAATCATAGAAAGTTAGAGAGTCAGTCCTCTTGTACTTAAGTCGGCATTGTGCCTTTTGAAATTAATTCGGATGCAATTTCTGTGTTTCATCGTCAATAAGAAGGTCCAAGGTATACAGGAAATATGAAGTGAAGCATCGGAATCTAAAACTGGACTCACAGGAGAGGTTGAATTCATAGAAAGTGAGAGTGTCCGTCCTCTTGTACTTAAGTAGGCATTGTGCCTTTTGTATTAAATTCGGATGCAAGTTCTGTGTTTCATCATCAATAAGAAGGTCCAAGGGATACAGTAAACCTAAAGTGAAGAATCGGAATCGAAAACTGCGCTCACAGGAGAGGTTCAAATCATAGAAAGTGAGGGTGTCAGTCCTCTTGTACTTATGTCGGCATTGTGCCTTTTGTATTAATTTCGGACGCAATATCTGTGTTTCATCGTCAATTAGAATATCCAAGGTATACAGGAAACCGGAAGTGAAGCATCGGAATCTAAAACTGGGCTCACAGGAGAGGTTTAAATCATAAAATGTGAGAGTGATAGTCCTCTTGTGCTTAAGTCGGCATTGTGCTTTTTGTGTTAAATTCGCATGCAATTTCTGTGTTTCATCGTCAACAGGAAGGTCCAACGTATATACGAAACCTGAAGTGAAGCATCGGAATCCAAAACTGGACTCACAGGAGAGGTTCAAATCATTGAAAATTAGAGTGTCAGTCCTCTTGTACTTAAGTCGGAATTGTGCATTTTGAATTTAATTCCGATGCAATTTCTGTGCTTCATCGTCAATAAGAAGGTCCAAGGTATACAGTAAACCTGAAGTGAAGCATCGGAGTCTAAAACTGGACTCACAGGAGAGGTTCAAATCATAGAAAGTTAGAGTGTGAGTCCTCTTGTACTTAAGTCGGCATTGTGCCTTTTGAATTTGATTCCGATGCAATTTCAGTGTTTCATTGTCAATAAGAAGGTCCAATGGATACAGTAAATCACATGTGAAGCATCGGAATCTAAAACTGGACTGACAGGAGAAGTTCAAATCATAGAAAGTTAGAGTGTCAGTCCTCCTGTACTTATATCGCCATTGTGCCTTTTGAATTTAATTCCGATGCAATTTCTGTGTTTCATCGTCAATTAGAATGTCAAGGGATACAGTAAATCTGAAGTGAAGCATCGGAATCTAAAACTGGACTCACAGGAGAGGTTCAAATCATAGAAAGTTAGAGTGTCAGTCCTCTTGTACTTAAGTCGGCATTGTGCCTTTTGAATTTAATTCCGATGCAAATTCTGTGTTTCAGTGTCAATAAGAAGGTCCAAGGGATACAGTACACCTGAAGTGAGGCATGTTCACCTAACACTGGACTCACAGGAGAAGTTCAAATCATAGAAAGTGAGAGTGTCAGTCCTCTTGTACTTAAGTCGGCATTGTGCCTTTTGTATTAAATTCGGATGCATGTTCTGTGTTTCATCGTCAATAAGAATGTCCAAGGTATACAGGAAACCTGATATGAAGCATCGGAATCTTAAACTGGACTCACAGGTAAGGCTCAAATCACAGAAAGTGAGAGTGTCATTCCTCTTGTACTTAAGTCGGCATTGTGCCTTTTGTATTAAATTCAGATGCAATTTCTGTGTTTCATCATCAATAAGAATGTCCATGGGATACAGTAAACCTGAAGTGAATCATTGGAATCTAAAACTGGGCTCACAGGAGGGGTTCAATTCATAGAAAGTGAGAGTGTCAGTCTTCTTGTACTTATGTCGGCATTGTGCCTTTTGTATTAATTTCGGATGCAATATCTGTGTTTCATCGTCAATTAGAATTTCCAAGGTATACAGGAAACCGGAAGTGAAGCATCGGAACCTAAAACTGGACTCACAGGAGAGGTTCAAATCATAGAAAGTTAGAGTGTCAGTCCTCTTGTACTTAAGTCGGCATTGTGCCTTTTGAATTTAATTCCGAAGCAATTTCTGTGCTTCATCGTCAATAAGAAAGTCCAAGATATACAGTAAACCGGAAGTGAAGCATCCGAATCTAAAACTGGACTCACAGGAGAGGTTCAAATCATAGAAAGTGAGAGTGTCAGTCCTCTTGTACTTGAGTCGACATTGTGCCTTTTGTATTAAATTCGGATGCAATTTCTGTGTTTCATCATAAATAAGAAGGTCCAAGGGATACAGTAAACCTAAAGTGAATCATCCGAATCTAAAATAGGACTCACAGGAGACGATCAAATCATAGAAAGTTAGAGAGTCAGTCCTCTTGTACTTAAGTCGGCATTGTGCCTTTTGAATTTAATTTGGATGCAATTTCTGTGTTTCTTCGTCAATAAGACGGTCCAAGGTATACAGTAAACCTGAAGTGAAGCATCCGAATCTAAAACTGGACTAACAGGATAGTTTCATAACATAGAAAGTGAGAGTGTCAGACCTCTTGTACTTAAGTCGGCATTGTGCATTTTGTATTATATTCGGATGCAATTTCTGTGTTTCATCGTCAATAAGATGGTCCAAGGTATGGAGGAAACCTGATATGAAGCATCGGAATCTTAAACTGGACTCACAGGTGAGGCTCAAATCATAGAAAGTGAGAGTGTCAGTCCTCTTGTACCTGAGTCGGCATTGTGCCTTTTGAATTAAATTCGGATGCAATTTCTGTGTTTCATCGTCAATAAGAAGGTCCAAGGTATACAGTAAACTTGAAGTGAAGCATCGGAATCTAAAACTAGACTCACAGGAGAGGTTTAATTCATAGAAAGTGAGAGTGTCAGTCCTCTTGTACTTAAGTCGGCATTGTGCCTTTTGTATTGAATTCGGATGCAATTTCTGTGTTTCATCGTCAATAAGAAGGTCCAAGGCATACAGTAAACCCGAGGTGAAGCATCGGAATCTAAAACTGGACTCACGGGAGAGGTTAAAATCATCGAAAGATAGAGTGTCACTCCACTTGTACTTATGTAGGCATTGTGCCTTTTGAATTTAATTCCGAGGCAAATTCTGTGTTGCATCGTCAATAAGAAAGTCCAAGGTATACAGTAAACAAGAAGTGAAGCATCGGAAACTAAAACTGGACTCACAGGAGAGATTCAAATCATAGAACGTTAGAGTGTCAGTCCTTTTGTACTTAACTCGTCATTGTGCTTCTTGTAATAAATTCGGATGCAATTTCTGTGTTTCATCGTCAATAAGAAGGTCCAAGGGAAACAGTAAACCTGAAGTGAAACATCGGAATCTAAAACTGGACTCACAGGAGAGTTTCAAATCATAGAAAGTTAGAGTGTCAGTAATCTGCTACTTAAGTCGGCATTGTGCCTTTTGAATTTAATTCCGAAGCAATTTCTATGCTTCATCGTCAATAAGAAGGTCCAAGGTATACAGTGAACCTGAAGTGAAGCATCCGAATCTAAAGCTGGACTCACAAGAGAGGTTCAAATCATAGTAAGTAGAGTGTCAGTCCGCTTGTACTTGAGTCGGCTTTGTGCCTTTTGAATTTAATTCCGATTCAATTTCTGTGTTTTATCGTCAATAAGAAGGTCCAAGGTATACAGTGAACCTGAAGTGAAGCATCGGAATCTAAAACTGGTCTCACAGAAGAGTTTCATATCACAGAAAATTAGAGTGTCAGTCCTTTTGTACTTAAGTCGCCATTGTGCCTTTTGTATCAAATTCGGATGCAATTTCTGTGTTTCATCGTCAATAACAAGATCCAAGGGTTACAGTAAACCTGAAGTGAAGCATCGGAATCTAAAACTGGACTCACAGGAGAGGTTCAAATCATTGAAAGTTGGAGTGTCAGTCCTCTTGTACTTATGTCGGCATTGTTCCTTTTGAATTTAATTCCGAAGCAATTTCTGTGCTTCATCGTCAATAAGAAGGTCCAAGGTATACAGTAAACCTGAAGTGAAGCATCCGAATCTAAACCTGTATTCACAGGAGAGGTTCAAATCATAGAAAGTTAGAGAGTCAGTCCTCTTCTACTTAAGTCGGCATTGTGCCTTTTGAATTTAATTCAGATGAAATTTCTGTGTTTCATCGTCAATAAGAATTTCAAAGGGATACAGTAAACCTGAAGTGAGGCGTCGGAATCTAAAACTGGACACACAGTGGAGGTTCAAATCATAGAAAGTTAGAGTGTCAGTCCTCGACTACTTAGCTCGGCATTGGGCCTTTTCAATTTAATTCCGATGCAAGTTCTGTGTTTCATCGTCAATAAGAAGGTCCAAGGTATACAGTGAACCTGAAGTGAAGCATCGGAATCTAAAACCGGACTCACAGGAGAGGTTCAAATCATAGAAAGTGAGAGTGTCAGTCCTCTTGTACTTAAGTCGGCATTGTGCCTTTTGTATTAATTTCGGATACAATTTCTGTGTTTCCTTCGTCTATAAGACGGTCCAAGAAATACAGTAAACCTAAGCTGAAGCATCGGAATTAAAACTGGACTCACAGTGGAGGTTCAAATCATAGAAAGTTAGAGTGTCAGTCCTCTGCTACTTAAGTCGGCATTGTGCCTTTTGAATTTAATTCCGAACCAATTTCTGGGCTTCATCGTCAATAAGAAGTTCCAAGGTATACAGTAAACATGAAGTGAAGCATCCGAATCTAAAACTGGACTCACAGGAGAGGTTCATATCATAGAAAGTTTGAGTGTCAGTCCTCTTGTACTTAAGTCGGCATTGTGCATTTTGAATTTAATTCCGATGCAGTTTCTGTGTTTCATCGCCAATAAGTTGTCCAAGGTATACAGTGAACCTGAAGCGAAGCATCGCATTCTAAAACTGGACTCACAGGAGAGATTCAAATCATAGAAAGTTAGAGTGTCTGTCCTCTTGTACTTAAGTCAGCTTTGTGCCTTTTGTATTAAATTGGGATCCAACTTCTGTGCTTCATCGTCAATAAGAAGGTTCAAGGGATACAGTAGACCTGAAGTGAAGCATCGGAATCTAAAACTGGACTCACAGGAGAGGTTCATATCATAGAAAGTTATAGTGTCAGTCCTCTTGTACTTAAGTCGGCATTGTGCCTTTTGAAATTAATTCGGATGCAATTTCTGTGTTCCATCGTCAATAAGAAGGTCCAAGGTATACAGGAAACCTGAAGTGAAGCATCGGAATCTAAATCTGGACTCACAGGAGAGGTTGAATTCATAGAAAGTGAGAGTGTCAGTCCTCTTGTACTTAAGTCGGCATTGTGCCTTTTGTATTAAATTCGGATGCAATTTCTGTGTTTCATCGTCAATAAGAAGGTCCGACGTATATTCGTAACCTGAAGTGAAGCATCGGAATCTAAAACTGGACTCATAGGATAGGTTCAAATCATAGAATGTGAGAGTGTCAGTCCCCTTGTACTTAAGTCGGCATTGTGCCTTTTGTATTAAATTCGGATGCAATTTATGTGATTCACCGTCAATAAGAAAGTCCAAGGGATACAGTAGACCTAAAGTGAAGCATCGGCATCTAAAACTGGACTCACAGGAGAGGTTCGAATCATAGAAAGTAAGAGTGTCAGTCCTCTTGTACTTAAGTCGGCATTGTGCCTTTTATATTGAATTCGGATGCAATTTCTGTGTTTCATCGTCAATAAGAAGGTCCAAGGCATACACTAATCTCGAAGTGAAGCATCGGAATCTAAAACTGGACTCACAGGAGAGGTTCAAATCATAGAAAGTTAGAGTATCACTCCACTTGTACTTAAGTCGGCATTGTGCCTTTTGAATTTAATTCCGAGGCATATTCTGTGTTTCATCGTCAATAAGAAGGTCCAAGGGAAACATTAAACCTGAAGTGAAGCATCGGAATCTAAAACTGGACTCACAGGAGAGGTTCAAATCATAGAAAGTTATGGTGTCAGTCCTCTGCTACTTAACTCGGCATTGTGCCTTTTGAATTTAATTCCGACACAATTTCTGTGCTTCATCGTCAATAAGAAGGTCCAAGGTATACAGTGAACCTGAAGTTAAGCATCCGAATCTAAAACTGGACTCACAAGAGAGGTTCAAATCATAGAAAGTTAGAGTGTCAGTCCGCTTGTACTTGAGTCGGCATTGTGCCTTTTAAATTTAATTCCGATGCAATTTCTGTGTTTCATCTTCAATAAGAAGGTCCAAGGTATACAGTGAACCGGAAGGGAGGCATCGGAATCCAAAACTGGACTCACAGGAGAGGTTCAAATCACAGAAAATTAGAGTGTCAGTCCTTTTGTACTTAAGTCGTCATTGTGCCTTTTGTATTAAATTCGGATGCAATATCTGTGTTTCATCGTCAATAAGAAGGTCCAAGGGATACAGTACACCTGAAGGGAAGCATCGGAATCTAAAACTGGACTCACAGGAGAGGTTCAAATCATTGAAAGTTAGAGTGTCAGTCCTCTTGTACTTAAGTCGGCATTGTTCCTTTTGATATTAATTCCGTAGCAATTTCTCTGTTTCATCGTCAATAAGAAGGTCCAAGGTATTCAGTAAACCTGAAGTGAAGCATCCGAATCTAAAACCGGACTCACAGGAGAGGTTCAAATCATAGAAAGTTAGAGTGTCAGTCCTCTTGAACTTAAGTCGGTATTGTGGCTTTTGAATTTAATTCCGATGCAATTTCTGTGTTTCATCGTCAATAAGAAAGTCCAAGGTATACAGTGAACCTGAAGTGAAGCATCGGAATCTAAAATTGGACTCACAGGAGGGGTTCAAATCACAGAAAGTGAGAGTGTCAGTCCTCTTGTACTGATGTCGGCATTGTGCCTTTTGTATTAAATTCGGATGCAAATTCTGTGTTTCATTGTCAATTAGAAGTTCCAAGGGATACAGGAAACCTGATATGAAGCTTCGGAATCTAAAACTGGACTCACAGGTAATGTTCAAATCATAGAAAGTGAGAGTGTCGGTCCTCTTGTACTTAAGTGTGCAATTTGCCTTCTGTATTAAATTCGGATGCAATTTCTGTGTTTCATCATCAATAAGAATGTCCAAGGGATACAGTAAACCTGAAATGAATCATCGGAATCTATAACTGGACTAACAGGAGAGGTTCAAATCATAGAAAGTTAGAGAGTCAGCCCCTTGTACTTAAGTCGGCATGGTGCCTTTTCAATTTAATTCGGATGGAATTTCTGTGTTTCATCGTCAATAAGAAGGTCCAAGGTATACAGGAAACCTGAAGTGAAGCATCGGAATCTAAAACTGGGCTCACAGGAGAGGTTCAAATCACAGAAAGTTAGAGTGTCAGTCCTCTTGTACTTATGTCGGCATTGTGCCTTTTGAATTTAATTCGGATGAAATTTCTGTGTTTCATCGTCAATAAGATGGTCCAAGGGATACAGTAAACCTGAAGTGAAGCATCGGAATCTAAACCTGAACTCACAGTGAGGTTCAAATCATAGAAAGTTAGAGTGTCAGTTCTCTGCTACTTAAGTCGGCATTGTGCCTTTTGAATTTAATTCCGAAGCAATTTCTGTGCTTCATCGTCAATAAGAAGGTCCAAGGTGTACAGTAAACCTGAAGTGAAGCATCCGAAACTAAAACTAGACTCACAGGAGAGGTTGAAAACATAGAAAGTTTGAGTGTATGTCCTCCTGTACTTAAGTCGGCATTGTGCCTTTTGAATTTAATTCCGATGCAAATTCTGTGTGTCATCGTCAATAAGAAGGTCCAAGGTATACGGTGAACCTGAAGTGAAGCATAAGAATCTGAAACTGGACTCACAGGAGAGGTTCAAATCACAGAAAGTTTGCGTGTCAGTCCCTTTGTACTTAAGTCGTCATTGTGCCTTTTGTATTAAATTCGGATGCAATTTCTGTGCTTCATCGTCAATAAGAAGTTCCAAGGGATACAGTAAACTTGAAGTGAAGCATCGGAATCTAAAACTGGACTCACAGGAGAGGTTCAAATCAAAGAAAGTTAGAGTGTCGGTCCTCTGCTACTTAAGTCGGCATTGTGCCTTTTGAATTTAATTCCAAAACAATTTCTGTGCTTCATCGTCAATAAGAAGGTCCAAGGTATACAGTGAATCTGAAGTGAAGCATCCGAATCTAAAACTGGACTCACAAGAGAGGTTCAAATCATAGGAAGTTAGAGTGTCAGTCCGCTTGTACTTAAGTCGGCATTGTGCCTTTTAAATTTAATTCCGATGCAATTTCTGTGTTTCGTCGTCAATAAGAAGGTCCAAGGTATACAGTGAACCGGAAGGGAGGCATCGGAATCCAAAACTGGACTCACAGGAGAGGTTCAAATCACAGAAAATTAGAGTGTCAGTCCTTTTGTACTTAAGTCGTCATTGTGCCTTTTGTATTAAATTCGGATGCAATATCTGTGTTTCATCGTCAATAAGAAGGTCCAAGGGATACAGTACACCTGAAGGGAAGCATCGGAATCTAAAACTGGACTCACAGGAGAGGTTCAAATCATTGAAAGTTAGAGTGTCAGTCCTCTTGTACTTAAGTCGGCATTGTTCCTTTTGATTTTAATTCCGTAGCAATTTCTGTGTTTCATCGTCAATAAGAAGGTCCAAGGTATACAGGAAACCTGAAGTGAAGCATCGGAACCTAAAACTGGACTCACTGGAGAGGTTGAAATCATAGTAAGTGAGAGTGTCAGTCCTCTTGTACTTATGTCGGCATTGTGCCTTTTGTATTAAATTTGGATGCAAGTTCTGTGTTTCATCATCAATAAGAAGGTCCAAGGGATACAGTGAACCTGAAGTGAAGCATCGGAATCTAAATCTGGGCTCACAGGAGAGGTTCAAATCACAGAAAGTTAGAGTGTCAGTCCTCTTGTACTTACGTCGGCATTGTGCATTTTGAATTTAATTCGGATGAAATTTCTGTATTTCATCGTCAATAAGATGGTCCAAGGGATACAGTAAACCTGAAGTGAAGCATCGGAACCTAAAATTGGACTCACTGGAGAGGTTGAATTCATAGAAAGTGAGAGTGTCAGTCCTCTTGTACTTAAGTCTGCAATTTGCCTTCTGTATTAAATTCGGATACAAATTCTGTGTTTCATCATCAATAAGAATGTCCAAGGGATACAGTGAACCTGAAGTGAAGCATCAGAATCTGAAACTGGACTCATAGGAGAGGTTCAAATCACAGAAAGTTTGCGTGTCAGTCCCTTTGTACTTAAGTCGTCATTGCGCCTTTTGTATTTATTTCGGATACAATTTCTGTGTTTCATCGTCAATAAGAATGTCCAAGGCATACAGGAAACCTGAAGTGAAGCATCGGAACCTAAAATTGGACTCACTGGAGAGGTTGAATTCATAGAAAGTGAGAGTGTCAGTCCTCTTGTACTTATGTCGGCATTGTGCCTTTTGTATTAAATTTGGATGCAAGTTCTGTGTTTCATCATCAATAAGAAGGTCCAAGGGATACAGTGAACCTGAAGTGAAGCATCGGAATCCAAATCTGGGCTCACTGGAGAGGTTCAAATCACAGAAAGTTAGAGTGTCAGTCCTCTTGTACTTATGTCGGCATTGTGCATTTTGAATTTAATTCGGATGAAATTTCTGTATTTCATCGTCAATAAGATGGTCCAAGGGATACAGTAAACCTGAAGTGAAGCATAGGAATCTAAACCTGGACTCACAGTGAGGTTCAAATCATAGAAAGTTAGAGTGTCAGTTCTGTGCTACTTAAGTCGGCATTGTGCCTTATGTATTTAATTCCGAAGCAATTTCTGTGCTTCATCGTCAATAAGAAGGTCCAAGGTGTACAGTAAACCTGATGTGAAGCATCCGAATCTAAAACTAGACTCACAGGAGAGGTTCAAATCATTGAACGTTTGAGTGTCAGTCCTCTTGTACTTAAGTCGGCATTGTGCCTTTTGAATTTCATTCCGATGCAATTTCTGTGTTTCATCGTCAATAAGAAGGTCCAAGGTATTCAGTAAACCTGAAGTGAAGCATCCGAATCTAAAACTGGACTCACAGGAGAGGTTCAAATCATAGAAAGTTAGAGTGCCAGTCCTCTTGAACTTAAGTCGGCATTGTGGCTTTTGAATTTAATTACGATGCAATTTCTGTGTTTCATCGTCAATAAGAAAGTCCAAGGTATACAGTGAACCTGAAGTGAAGCATCGGAATCTAAAACTGGACTCACAGGAGAGGTTCAAATCGCAGAAAGTTAGAGTGTCAGTAGTTTTGTACTTAAGTCGTCATTGTGCCTTTTGTATTAAATTCGGATGTAATTTCTGTGTTTCATCGTCAATAAGAAGTTCCAAGGGATACAGGAAACCTGATATGAAGCATCGGAATCTAAAACTGGACTCACAGGTGATGTTTAAATCATAGAAAGTGAGAGTGTCAGTCCTCTTGTACTTAAGTCTGCAATTTGCCTTCTGTATTAAATTCGGATACAATATCTGTGTTTCATCATCAATAAGAATGTCCAAGGGATACAGTGAACCTGAAGTGAAGCATCAGATTTTGAAACTGGACTCATAGGAGAGGTTCAAATCACAGAAAGTTTGCGTGTCAGTCCCTTTGTACTTAAGTCGTCATTGTGCCTTTTGTATTTAATTCGGATACAATTTCTGTGTTTCATCGTCAATAAGAAGGTCCAAGGTATACAGGAAACCTGAAGTGAAGCATCGGAACCTAAAACTGGACTCACTGGAGAGGTTGAATTCATAGAAAGTGAGAGTGTCAGTCCTCTTGTACTTATGTCGGCCCTGTGCCTTTTGTATTAAATTTGGATGCAAGTTCTGTGTTTCATCATCAAGAAGAAGGTCCAAGGGATACAGTGAACCTGAAGTGAAGCATCGGAATCTAAAACTGGGCTCACAGGAGAGGTTCAAATCACAGAAAGTTAGAGTGTCAGTCCTCTTGTACTTATGTCGGCATTGTGCATTTTGAATTTAATTCGGATGAAATTTCTGTATTTCATCGTCAATAAGATGGTCCAAGGGATACAGTATACCTGAAGTGAAGCATCGGAATCTAAACCTGGACTCACAGTGAGGTTCAAATCATAGAAAGTTAGAGTGTCAGTTCTGTGCTACTTAAGTCGGCACTGTGCCTTATGAATTTAATTCCGAAGCAATTTCTGTGCTTCATCGTCAATGAGAAGGTCCAAGGTGTACAGTAAACCTGAAGTGAAGCATCCGAATGTAAAACTAGACTCACAGGAGAGGTTAATATCATAGAAAGTGAGAGTGTCAGTCCTCTTCTACTTAAGTCGGCATTGTGCCTTTTGAAATTAATTATGATGCAATTTCTGTGTTTCATCGTCAATAAGAAGGTCCAAGGCATACAGTGAACCTAAGATGAAGCATCGGAATCTAAAACTGGACTCACAGGAGAAGTTCAAATCACAGAAAGTTAGAGTGTCAGTAGTTTTGTACTTAAGTCGTCATTGTGCCTTTTGTATTAAATTCGGATGTAATTTCTGTGTTTCATCGTCAATAACAAGTTCCAAGGGATACAGGAAACCTGATATGAAGCATCGGAATCTAAAACTGGACTCACAGGTGATGTTCAAATCATAGTAAGTGAGAGTGTCAGTCCTCTTGTACTTAGGTCTGCAATTTGCCTTCTGTATTAAATTCGGATACAATTTCTGTGTTTCATCATCAATAAGAATGTCCAAGGGATACAGTGAACCTGAAGTGAAGCATCAGAATCTGAAACTGGACTCATAGGAGAGGTTCAAATCACAGAAAGTTTGCGTGTCAGTCCCTTTGTACTTAAGTCGTCATTGTGCCTTTTGTATTTAATTCGGATACAATTTCTGTGTTTCATCGTCAATAAGAAGGTCCAAGGTATACAGGAAACCTGAAGTGAAGCATCGGATCCTAAAATTGGACTCACTGGAGAGGTTGAATTTATAGAAATTGAGAGTGTCAGTCCTCTTGTACTTATGTCGGCATTGTGCCTTTTGTATTAAATTTGGATGCAAGTTCTGTGTTTCATCATCAATAAGATGGTCCAAGGGATACAGTGAACCTGAAGTGAAGCATCGGAATCTAAAACTGGGCTCACAGGAGAGGTTCAAATCACAGAAAGTTAGAGTGTCAGTCCTCTTGTACTTATGTCGGCATTGTGCATTTTGAATTTAATTCGGATGAAATTTCTGTATTTCATCGTCAATAAGATGGTCCAAGGGATACAGTAAACCTGAAGTGAAGCATCGGAATCTAAACCTGGACTCACAGTGAGGTTCAAATCATAGAAAGTTAGAGTGTCAGTTCTGTGCTACTTAAGTCGGCACTGTGCCTTATGAATTTAATTCCGAAGCAATTTCTGTGCTTCATCGTCAATAAGAAGGTCCAAGGTGTACAGTAAACCTGAAGTGAAGCATCCGAATCTAAAACTAGACTCACAGGAGAGGTTCAAATCATTGAACGTTTGAGTGTCAGTCCTCTTGTACTTAAGTCGGCATTGTGCCTTTTGAATTTAATTCCGATGCAATTTCTGTGTTTCATCGTCAATAAGAAGGTCCAAGGTATTCAGTAAACCTGAAGTGAAGCATCCGAATCTAAAACTGGACTCACAGGAGAGGTTCAAATCATAGAAAGTTAGAGTGCCAGTCCTCTTGAACTTAAGTCGGCATTGTGGCTTTTGAATTTAATTCCGATGCAATTTCTGTGTTTCATCGTCAATAAGAAAGTCCAAGGTATACAGTGAACCTGAAGTGAAGCATCGGAATCTAAAACTGGACTCACAGGAGAGGTTCAAATCGCAGAAAGTTAGGGTGTCAGTAGTTTTGTACTTAAGTCGTCATTGTGCCTTTTGTATTAAATTCGGATGTAATTTCTGTGTTTCATCGTCAATAAGAAGTTCCAAGGGATACAGGAAACCTGATATGAAGCATCGGAATCTAAAACTGGACTCACAGGTGATGTTTAAATCATAGAAAGTGAGAGTGTCAGTCCTCTTGTACTTAAGTCTGCAATTTGCCTTCTGTATTAAATTCGGATACAATATCTGTGTTTCATCATCAATAAGAATGTCCAAGGGATACAGTGAACCTGAAGTGAAGCATCAGAATCTGAAACTGGACTCATAGGAGAGGTTCAAATCACAGAAAGTTTGCGTGTCAGTCCCTTTGTACTTAAGTCGTCATTGTGCCTTTTGTATTTAATTCGGATGCAATTTCTGTGTTTCATCGTCAATAAGAAGGTCCAAGGTATACAGGAAACCTGAAGTGAAGCATCGGAACCTAAAACTGGACTCACTGGAGAGGTTGAATTCATAGAAAGTGAGAGTGTCAGTCCTCTTGTACTTATGTCGGCATTGTGCCTTTTGTATTAAATTTGGATGCAAGTTCTGTGTTTCATCATCAATAAGAAGGTCCAAGGGATACAGTGAACCTGAAGTGAAGCATCGGAATCTAAAACTGGGCTCACAGGAGAGGTTCAAATCACAGAAAGTTAGAGTGTCAGTCCTCTTGTACTTATGTCGGCATTGTGCATTTTGAATTTAATTCGGATGAAATTTCTGTATTTCATCGTCAATAAGATGGTCCAAGGGATACAGTAAACCTGAAGTGAAGCATCGGAATCTAAACCTGGACTCACAGTGAGGTTCAAATCATAGAAAGTTAGAGTGTCAGTTCTGTGCTACTTAAGTCGGCACTGTGCCTTATGAATTTAATTCCGAAGCAATTTCTGTGCTTCATCGTCAATAAGAATGTCCAAGGTGTACAGTAAACCTGAAGTGAAGCATCCGAATGTAAAACTAGACTCACAGGAGAGGTTAATATCATAGAAAGTGAGAGTGTCAGTCCTCTTCTACTTAAGTCGGCATTGTGCCTCTTGAAATTAATTATGATGCAATTTCTGTGTTTCATCGTCAATAAGAAGATCCAAGGCATACAGTGAACCTAAGACGAAGCATCGGAATCTAAAACTGGACTCACAGGAGAAGTTCAAATCACAGAAAGTTAGAGTGTCAGTAGTTTTGTACTTAAGTCGTCATTGTGTCTTTTGTATTAAATTCGGATGTAATTTCTGTGTTTCATCGTCAATAACAAGTTCCAAGGGATACAGGAAACCTGATATGAAGCATCGGAATCTAAAACTGGACTCACAGGTGATGTTCAAATCATAGTAAGTGAGAGTGTCAGTCCTCTTGTACTTAGGTCTGCAATTTGCCTTCTGTATTAAATTCGGATACAATTTCTGTGTTTCATCATCAATAAGAATGTCCAAGGGATACAGTGAACCTGAAGTGAAGCATCAGAATCTGAAGCTGGACTCATAGGAGAGGTTCAAATCACTGAAAGTTTGCGTGTCAGTCCCTTTGTACTTAAGTCGTCATTGTGCCTTTTGTATTTAATTCGGATACAATTTCTGTGTTTCATCGACAATAAGAAGGTCCAAGGTATACAGGAAACCTGAAGTGAAGCATCGGAACCTAAAATTGGACTCACTGGAGAGGTTGAATTCATAGAAAGTGAGAGTGTCAGTCCTCTTGTACTTATGTCGGCATTGTGCCTTTTGTATTAAATTTGGATGCAAGTTCTGTGTTTCATCATCAATAAGAAGGTCCAAGGGATACAGTGAACCTGAAGTGAAGCATCGGAATCTAAATCTGGGCTCACTGGAGAGGTTCAAATCACAGAAAGTTAAGGTGTCAGTCCTCTTGTACTTATGTCGGCATTGTGCATTTAGAATTTAATTCGGATGAAATATCTGTATTTCATCGTCAATAAGATGGTCCAAGGGATACAGTAAACCTGAAGTGAAGCATCGGAATCTAAACCTGGACTCACAGTGAGGTTCAAATCATAGAAAGTTAGAGTGTCAGTTCTGTGCTACTTAAGTCGGCATTGTGCCTTATGAATTTAATTCCGAAGCAATTTCTGTGCTTCATCGTCAATAAGAAGGTCCAAGGTGTACAGTAAACCTGAAGTGAAGCATCCGAATCTAAAACTAGACTCACAGGATAGGTTCAAATCATTGAACGTTTGAGTGTCAGTCCTCTTGTACTTAAGTCGGCATTGTGCCTTTTGAATTTAATTCCGATGCAATTTCTGTGTTTCATCGTCAATAAGAAGGTCCAAGGTATTCAGTAAACCTGAAGTGAAGCATCCGAATCTAAAACTGGACTCACAGGAGAGGTTCAAATCATAGAAAATTAGAGTGCCAGTCCTCTTGAACTTAAGTCGGCATTGTGGCTTTTGAATTTAATTCCGATGCAATTTCTGTGTTTCATCGTCAATAAGAAAGTCCAAGGTATACAGTGAACCTGAAGTGAAGCATCGGAATCTAAAACTGGACTCACAGGAGAGGTTCAAATCATAGAAAGTTAGAGTGCCAGTCCTCTTGAACTTAAGTCGGCATTGTGGCTTTTGAATTTAATTCCGATGCAATTTCTGTGTTTCATCGTCAATAAGAAAGTCCAAGGTATACAGTGAACCTGAAGTGAAGCATCGGAATCTAAAACTGGACTCACAGGAGAGGTTCAAATCGCAGAAAGTTAGGGTGTCAGTAGTTTTGTACTTAAGTCGTCATTGTGCCTTTTGTATTACATTCGGATGTAATTTCTGTGTTTCATCGTCAATAAGAAGTTCCAAGGGATACAGGAAACCTGATATGAAGCATCGGAATCTAAAACTGGACTCACAGGTGATGTTTAAATCATAGAAAGTGAGAGTGTCAGTCCTCTTGTACTTAAGTCTGCAATTTGCCTTCTGTATTAAATTCGGATACAATATCTGTGTTTCATCATCAATAAGAATGTCCAAGGGATACAGTGAACCTGAAGTGAAGCATCAGAATCTGAAACTGGACTCATAGGAGAGGTTCAAATCACAGAAAGTTTGCGTGTCAGTCCCTTTGTACTTAAGTCGTCATTGTGCCTTTTGTATTTAATTCGGATACAATTTCTGTGTTTCATCGTCAATAAGAAGGTCCAAGGTATACAGGAAACCTGAAGTGAAGCATCGGAACCTAAAACTGGACTCACTGGAGAGGTTGAATTCATAGAAAGTGAGAGTGTCAGTCCTCTTGTACTTATGTCGGCATTGTGCCTTTTGTATTAAATTTGGATGCAAGTTCTGTGTTTCATCATCAATAAGAAGGTCCAAGGGATACAGTGAACCTGAAGTGAAGCATCGGAATCTAAAACTGGGCTCACAGGAGAGGTTCAAATCACAGAAAGTTAGAGTGTCAGTCCTCTTGTACTTATGTCGGCATTGTGCATTTTGAATTTAATTCGGATGAAATTTCTGTATTTCATCGTCAATAAGATGGTCCAAGGGATACAGTAAACCTGAAGTGAAGCATCGGAATCTAAACCTGGACTCACAGTGAGGTTCAAATCATAGAAAGTTAGAGTGTCAGTTCTGTGCTACTTAAGTCGGCACTGTGCCTTATGAATTTAATTCCGAAGCAATTTCTGTGCTTCATCGTCAATAAGAAGGTCCAAGGTGTACAGTAAACCTGAAGTGAAGCATCCGAATGTAAAACTAGACTCACAGGAGAGGTTAATATCATAGAAAGTGAGAGTGTCAGTCCTCTTCTACTTAAGTCGGCATTGTGCCTCTTGAAATTAATTATGATGCAATTTCTGTGTTTCATCGTCAATAAGAAGATCCAAGGCATACAGTGAACCTAAGATGAAGCATCGGAATCTAAAACTGGACTCACAGGAGAAGTTCAAATCACAGAAAGTTAGAGTGTCAGTAGTTTTGTACTTAAGTCGTCATTGTGTCTTTTGTATTAAATTCGGATGTAATTTCTGTGTTTCATCGTCAATAACAAGTTCCAAGGGATACAGGAAACCTGATATGAAGCATCGGAATCTGAAACTGGACTCACAGGTGATGTTCAAATCGTAGTAAGTGAGAGTGTCAGTCCTCTTGTACTTAGGTCTGCAATTTGCCTTCTGTATTAAATTCGGATACAATTTCTGTGTTTCATCATCAATAAGAATGTCCAAGGGATACAGTGAACCTGAAGTGAAGCATCAGAATCTGAAGCTGGACTCATAGGAGAGGTTCAAATCACTGAAAGTTTGCGTGTCAGTCCCTTTGTACTTAAGTCGTCATTGTGCCTTTTGTATTTAATTCGGATACAATTTCTGTGTTTCATCGACAATAAGAAGGTCCAAGGTATACAGGAAACCTGAAGTGAAGCATCGGAACCTAAAATTGGACTCACTGGAGAGGTTGAATTCATAGAAAGTGAGAGTGTCAGTCCTCTTGTACTTATGTCGGCATTGTGCCTTTTGTATTAAATTTGGATGCAAGTTCTGTGTTTCATCATCAATAAGAAGGTCCAAGGGATACAGTGAACCTGAAGTGAAGCATCGGAATCTAAATCTGGGCTCACTGGAGAGGTTCAAATCACAGAAAGTTAAGGTGTCAGTCCTCTTGTACTTATGTCGGCATTGTGCATTTAGAATTTAATTCGGATGAAATATCTGTATTTCATCGTCAATAAGATGGTCCAAGGGATACAGTAAACCTGAAGTGAAGCATCGGAATCTAAACCTGGACTCACAGTGAGGTTCAAATCATAGAAAGTTAGAGTGTCAGTTCTGTGCTACTTAAGTCGGCATTGTGCCTTATGAATTTAATTCCGAAGCAATTTCTGTGCTTCATCGTCAATAAGAAGGTCCAAGGTGTACAGTAAACCTGAAGTGAAGCATCCGAATCTAAAACTAGACTCACAGGATAGGTTCAAATCATTGAACGTTTGAGTGTCAGTCCTCTTGTACTTAAGTCGGCATTGTGCCTTTTGAATTTAATTCCGATGCAATTTCTGTGTTTCATCGTCAATAAGAAGGTCCAAGGTATTCAGTAAACCTGAAGTGAAGCATCCGAATCTAAAACTGGACTCACAGGAGAGGTTCAAATCATAGAAAATTAGAGTGCCAGTCCTCTTGAACTTAAGTCGGCATTGTGGCTTTTGAATTTAATTCCGATGCAATTTCTGTGTTTCATCGTCAATAAGAAAGTCCAAGGTATACAGTGAACCTGAAGTGAAGCATCGGAATCTAAAACTGGACTCACAGGAGAGGTTCAAATCACAGAAAGTTTGCGTGTCAGTCCCTTTGTACTTAAGTCGTCATTGTGCCTTTTGTATTTAATTCGGATACAGTTTCTGTGTTTCATCGTCAATAAGAAGGTCCAAGGTATACAGGAAACCTGAAGTGAAGCATCGGAACCTAAAACTGGACTCACTGGAGAGGTTGAATTCATAGAAAGTGAGAGTGTCAGTCCTCTTGTACTTATGTCGGCATTGTGCCTTTTGTATTAAATTTGGATGCAAGTTCTGTGTTTCATCATCAATAAGAAGGTCCAAGGGATACAGTGAACCTGAAGTGAAGCATCGGAATCTAAAACTGGGCTCACAGGAGAGGTTCAAATCACAGAAAGTTAGAGTGTCAGTCCTCTTGTACTTATGTCGGCATTGTGCATTTTGAATTTAATTCGGATGAAATTTCTGTATTTCATCGTCAATAAGATGGTCCAAGGGATACAGTAAACCTGAAGTGAAGCATCGGAATCTAAACCTGGACTCCCAGTGAGGTTCAAATCATAGAAAGTTAGAGTGTCAGTTCTGTGCTACTGAAGTCGGCATTGTGCCTTACGAATTTAATTCCGAAGCAATTTCAATGCTTCATCGTCATTAAGAAGGTCCAAGGTGTACAGTAAACCTGAAGTGAAGCATCCGAATCTAAAACTAGACTCACAGGAGAGGTTCAAATCAAAGAAAGTGAGAGTGTCAGTCCTCTTTTACTTAAGTCGGCATTGTGCCTTTTGAATTTAATTCCGATGCAATTTCTGTGTTTCATCGTCAATAAGAAGGTCCAAGGTATACAGTAAACCTGAAGTGAAGCATCCGAATCTAAAACTGGGCTCACAAAAGAGGTACAAATCATAGAAAGTTATAGAGTCAGACCCCTAGTACTTAAGTCGTCATTGTGCCTTTGGAATTTAATTCCGAAGCAATTTATGTGTTTCATCGTCAACATGAACGTCCAAGGTATACACGAAACCTGAAGGCAAACATCGGAATCTAAAACTGGACTCACAGGAGAGGTTCAAATCATAGAAAGTGAGAGTGTCAGTCCTCTTCTACTTAAGTCGGCATTGTGCCTTTTGAGTTTAATTCCGATGCAATTTCTGTGTTTCATCGTCAATAAGAAGGTCCAAGGTATACAATGAACCTGAAGTGAAGCATCGGAATCTAAAACTGGACACACAGTGGAGGTTCAAATCACAGAAACTTAAAGTGTCAGTTCTCTACTACTTAAACGGCATTGTGCCTTTTGAATTTAATTCCGAAGCAATTTCTGTGTTTCATCGTCAATGAGAAGGTCCAAGGTGTACAGTAAACCTGAAGTGAAGCATCCGAATGTAAAACTAGACTCACATGAGAGGTTAATATCATAGAAAGTGAGAGTGTCAGTCCTCTTCTACTTAAGTCGGCATTGTGCCTTTTGTATTAAATTCGGATGCAATTTCGGTGTTTCATCGTCAATAAGAAGTTCCAAGGGATACAGTAAACCTGAAGTGATGCATCGGATCCTCAAACTGGACTCACAGGAGAGGTTAAAATCAAAGAAATTTAGAGTGTCGGTCCTCTTGTACCTAAGTCGGTATTGGGCCTTTTGAATTCAATTCCGAAGCTATTTCTGTGCTTCTTCGTCAATAAGAAGATCCAAGGTATACAGTAAACCTGAAGTGAAGCATCCGAATCTAAAACTGGGCTCACAAAAGAATTACAAATCATAGAAAGTTAGAGAGTCGGTCCTCTAGTACTTAAGTCGGCATTGTGCCTTTTGAATTTAATTCCGATGCAATTTCTGTGTTTCAACGTCAATAAGAAGGTCCAAGGTATACAGGAAACCAGAAGTGAAGCATTGGAATCTAAAACTGGACTCACAGGAGAGGTTAAAATAATAGAAAGTGACAGTGTCAGTCCTCTTTTACTTAAGTCGGCACTGTGCCTTTTGAATTTAATTCCGATGCAATTTCTGTGCTTCATCGTCAAAAAGAAGGCACAGCGGATACAGTAAATCTGATGTGAAAATTCTTGATCTATGACTGGACTCACAGGAGAGGTTCAAACCACAGAAAGTGAGAGTGTCAGTCCTCTTGTACTTAAGTCGGCATTGTGACTTTTGTATTAAATTCGGATGCAATTTCTGTGTTTTATCGTCAATAAGAAGGTCCAAGGTATACAGGAAACCTGAAGTGAAGCATCGGAATCTGAAACTGGACTCACAGGAGTGCTTCAAATCATAGAAAGTGAGAGTGTATGTCCTCTTGTACTTAAGTCGGCATTGTGCCTTTTGTATTAAAATCGGATGCAATTTCTGTGTTTCATCGTCATTAAGAAGGTCGAAGGTATACAGGAAACCGGAAGTGAAGCATCGGAATCTAAAACTGGACTCACACGAGAGGTTCAAATCATAGAAATTGAGAGTGTCACTCCTCTTGTACTTAAATCGGCATTGTGCTTTTTGTATTAAGTTCGGATGCAATTTCTGTGTTTCATCGTCAATAAGAAGGTCCAAGGGATACAGTAATCCTGAAGTGAAGCATCGGAATCTAAAACTGTACTCACAGGAGAGGTTCAAATCATAGAAAGTTAGAGTGTCAGTCCTCTTGTACTGAAGTCGGCATTGTGCCTTTTGAATTTAATTCCGATGCAATTTCTGTGTTTCATCGTCAATAAGAAGGTCCAAGGTATACAGTAAACTTGCAGTGAAGCATCGGAATCCAAAACTGGACTTACAGGAGAGATTGAAATCATAGAAAGTTAGAGTGTCAGTCCTCTTGTACTTAAGTCGGCATTGTGCCTTTTGTATTAAATTCCGATGCAATTTCTGTGTTTCATCGTCAATAAGAAGGTTCAAGGGATACAGTAAACCTGAAGTGAAGCATCGGAATCTAAACCTGGACCCACAGGAGAGGTTCAAATCTTAGAAAGTGAGAGTGTCAGTCCTCTTGTACTTAAGTCGGCATTGTGCCTTTTGGATTAAATTCGGATGCAATTTCTGTGTTTCATCGTCAATAAGAAGGTCCAAGGGATACAGTAAACCTGAAGTGAAGCATCGGGATCTAAAACTGGACTCACAGGAGAGGTTCAAATCATAGAAAGTTAGAGTGTCAGTCCTCTTGAACTTAGGTCGGCATTGTGCCTTTTGTATTAAACTCGGATGCAATTTCTGTGTTTCATCGTCAATAAGAAGGTCCACGGTATACAGGAAACCTGAAGTAAAGCATCGGAATCTGAAACTGGACTCACAGGAGAGATTCAAATCATAGAAAGTGAGAGTGTCAGTCCTCTTCTACTTAAGTCGGCATTGCGCCTTTTGTATTAAATTCGGATGCAATTTCTGTGTGTCATCGTCAATAAGAAGGTCCAAGGGATACAGTAAACCTGAAGTGAGGCATCGGAATCTAAAACTGGAGTCACAGCAGAGGTTCAAAACATAGAAAGTTAGAGTGTCAGTCCTCTTGTACTTAAGTCGGCATTGTGCCTTTTGTATTAAATTCGGATGCAATTTCTGTGTTTGATCATCAATAAGAAGGTACAAGAGATACAGTAAACCTGAAGTGCAGCAACGGAATGTAAAACTGGACTCACAGGAGAGGTTCAAATCATAGAAAGTGGGAGTGTCAGTCCTCTTGTACTTAAGTTGGCATTGTGCCTCTTGTATTAAATTCGGATGCAATTTCTGTGTTTCATCGATAACAAGAGGGTCCAAGGGATACAGTAAACCTGAAGTGAAGCATCGGAATCTAAAACTGGACTCACACGAGAGGTTCAAAACATAGATTGGTAGAGTGTCAGTCCTCTTGTACTTAAGTCGGCACTGTGCCTTTTGAATTTAATTCCGATGCAATTTCTGCGCTTCACCGTCAAAAAGAAGGTCCAACGGATACAGTAAATCTGATGTGAAAAATCTGAATCTATGACTGGACTCACAGGAGAAGTTCAAACCATAGAAAGTGAGAGTGTCAGTCCTCTTGTACTTAAGTCGGCATTGTGACTTTTGTATTAAATTCGGATGCAATTTCTGTGTTTTATCGTCAATAAGAAGGTCCAAGGTATACAGGAAACCTGAAGTGAAGCATCGGAATCTGAAACAGGACTCACAGGAGTGCTTCAAATCATAGAAAGTGAGAGTGTCAGTCCTCTTGTACTTAAGTCGGCATTGTGCCTTTTGTATTAAAATCGGATGCAATTTCTGTGTTTCATCGTCATTAAGAAGGTCCAAGGTATACAGGAAACCGGAAGTGAAGCATCGGAATCTAAAACTGGACTCACAGAAGAGGTTCAAATCATAGAAATTGAGAGTGTCACTCCTCTTGTACTTAAATCGGCATTGTGCCTTTTGTATTAAATTCGGATGCAATTTCTGTGTTTCATCGACAATAAGAAGGTCCAAGGGATACAGTAATCCTGAAGTGAAGCATCGGAATCTAAAACTGGACTCACAGGAGAGGTTCAAATCATAGAAAGTTAGAGTGTCAGTCCTCTTGTACTGAAGTCGGCATTGTGCCTTTTGAATTTAATTCCGATGCAATTTCTGTGTTTCATCGTCAATAAGAAGGTCCAAGGTATACAGTAAACTTGAAGTGAAGCATCGGAATCCAAAACTGGACTTACAGGAGAGATTGAAATCATAGAAAGTTAGAGTGTCAGTCCTCTTGTACTTAAGTCTGCATTGTGCCTTTTGTATTAAATTCCGATGCAATTTCTGTGTTTCATCGTCAATAAGAAGGTTCAAGGGATACAGTAAACCTGAAGTGAAGCATCGGAATCTAAACCTGGACCCACAGGAGAGGTTCAAATCTTAGAAAGTGAGAGTGTCAGTCCTCTTGTACTTAAGTCGGCATTGTGCCTTTTGGATTAAATTCGGATGCAATTTCTGTGTTTCATCGTCAATAAGAAGGTCCAAGGGATACAGTAAACCTGAAGTGAAGCATCGGAATCTAAAACTGGACTCACAGGAGAGGTTCAAATCATAGAAGGTTCGAGTGTCAGTCCTCTTGAACTTAGGTCGGCATTGTGCCTTTTGTATTAAACTCGGATGCAATTTCTGTGTTTCATCGTCAATAAGAAGGTCCAAGGGATACAGTAAACCAGAAGTGAAGCGTCGGAATCAAAAACTGGACTCACAGGAGAGGTTCAAATCATAGAAAGTTAGACTGTCAGTCCTTATGTACTTAAGTCGGCATTGTGCATTTTGAACTTTTATTCCGATGCAATTACTGTGTTTCATTGTCAATTAGAAGTTCCAAGGTATACAGTAAACCTGTAGTGAAGCATCGGAATCTAAAACTGGACTCACAGGAGAGTTCCAAATCATAGGAAGTTAGAGTGTCACTCCTCTTGTACTTAAGTAGGCATTGTGCCTTTTTATTAAATTCGGATAATATTTCTGTGTTTCAATGTCAATAAGAAGGTTCAAGGGATACAGTAAACCTGAAGTGAAGCATCGGAATCTAAACCTGGACCCACAGGAGAGGTTCAAATCATAGAAAGTGAGAGTGTCAGTCCTCTTGTACTTAAGTCGGCATTGTGCCCTTTGTATTAATTTTGAATGCAATATCTGTGATTCATCGTCAATAAGAAGGTCCAAGGGATACAGTAAACCTGAAGTGAAGCATCGGAATCCAAAACTGGACTCACAGGAGAGGTTCAAATCATAGAAAGTTAGGGTGTCAGTCCTCTTGTACATAAGTCGTCATTGTGCCGTTTGTATTAAATTCGGATGCAACTTCTGAGTTTCATTATCAATAAGAAGGTCCAAGGGATACAGTAAACCTGAAATGAAGCATCGGAATCTAAAACTGGGCTAACAGGAGAGGTTCAAATCATAGAAAGTCAGAGTGTCAGTCCTCTTGTACTTAAGTCGGCATTGTGCCTTTTGTATTAAATTCGAATGCAATTTCTGTGTTTCATCGTGAATAAGAAGGCTCAAGGGAACCAGTTAACTGAGGTGAAGCATCGGAATCTAAACCTGGACCCACAGGAGATGTTCTAATCATAGAAAGTGAGAGTGTCAGTCCTCTTGTACTTAAGTCCGCATTGTGCCTTTTGTATTAAATTCGGATGCAATTTCTGTGTTTCGTCGTCAATAAGAAGGTCCAAGGGATACAGTAAACCACAAGTGAAGCATCGGAATCTAAAACTGGACTCACAGGAGAGGTTCATATCATAGAAAGTTAGGGTGTCAGTCCTCTTGTACTTAAGTCGGCATTGTGCCGTTTGTAGTAAATTCGGATGCAATTTCTGTGTTTCATCATCAATAAGAAGGTCCAAGGGATACAGTAAACCTGAAGTGAAGCATCGGAATCTAAAACTGGGCTAACAGGAGAGGTTCAAATCATAGAAATTCAGAGTGTCAGTCCTCTTGTACTTAAGTCGGCATTGTGCCTTTTGAATTTAATTCGGATGCAATTTCTGTGTCTCATCGTCAATAAGAAGGTCCAAGGTATACAGGAAACCTGAAGTGAAGCATCGGAATCTAAAACTGGACTCACAGGAGAGGTTCAAATCATAGAAAGTGAGAGTGTCAGTCGTCTGGTACTTAAGTCGGCATTGTGCCTTTTGTATTATATTCGGATGCAGTTTCTTTGTTTCATTGTCAATAAAAAGGTCCAAGGTATACAGGAAACCGGAAGTGAAGTATCGGAATCTAAAACTGGACTCACAGGAGAGGTTCAAATCATAGAAAGTGAGAGTGTCTGTCCTCTTGTACTTAAGTCGGCATTGGGCCTTTAGTACTAAATTCGGATGCAATTTCTGTGTTTCATCGTCAATATGAAGGTCCAAGGGATACAGTAAACCTGAAGTGAGGCATCGGAATCTAAAACTGGACTCACAGCAGAGGTTCAAATCATAGAAAGATAGAGTGTCAGTCTTCTTGTACTTAAGTCGGCATTGTGCCCTTTGTATTAAATTCGCATGCAATTTCTGTGTTTCATCATCAATAAGAAGGTACAAGGGATACAGTAAACCTGAAGTGAAGCGTCGGAATCTAAAACTGGACTCACCGGAGAGGTTCAAACCATAGAATGTTAGAGTGTCAGTCCTCTTGTACTTTAGTCGGCCTTGTGCCTTTTGAATTTAATTGCGATGCAATTTCTGTGTTTCATCGTCAATAAGATGGTCCAAGGGATACAGTAAACCTGAAGTGAAGCATCGGATTCTAAAACTGGACCTACAGGGGAGGTTCAAATCATAGAAAATTAGAGTGTCAGTCCTCTTGTACTTAAATCGGCATTGTACCTTTTGTATTAAATTCGGATGTAATTTCTGTGTATCATCGTCAATAAGAAGGTCCAAGGGATACAGTAAACCTGAAGTGAATCATCGGATTCTAAAACTGGACTCACAGGACAGGTTCAAATCATAGAAAATTAGAGCGTCTGTCATCTTGTACTTAAGTCGGCATTGTGCCTTTTCAATTTCATTCCGATGCAATTTATGTGCTTCATCGTCAATAAGAAGGTCCATGGTATACAGTAAACCTGAAGTATAGCATCGGAATCTAAAACTGGACTCAAAGGATAGGTTCAAATCATAGAAATTTAGAAAGTCAGTCCTCTTGAACTGAAGACGGAATTGTGCCTTTTGAATTTAATTCCGATGCTATTTCTGTGTTTCGTCGTCAATACGAAGGTCCAAGGTATACAGTAAACTTGAAGTGAAGCATCGGTATCTAAAACTGGACTCACAGGAGAGATTCAAATCATAGAAAGTTAGAGTGTCAGTCCTTTTGTACTTAAGTCGTCATTGTGTCTTTTGTATTAAATTCGGATGAAATTTCTGTGTTTCATCGTCAATAAGAAGGTCCAAGGGATACAGTGAACCTGAAGTGAAGCATCGGAAACTAAAACTAAACTCACAGGAGAGGTTCTAATCCTAGAAAGTTAGAGTGTCAGTCCTCTTCTACTTAAGTCGGCATTGTGCCTTTTGAATATAATTCCGATGCAATTTCTGTGTTTCGTCGCAAATAAGAAGGTCCAAGGTATACAGTGAACCTGAAGTGAAGCATCGGAATCTAAAACTAGACTCACAGGAGAGGTTCACATCATAGAAAGTTAGAATGTCAGTCCTCTTGTACTTAAGTCGGCATTGTGACATTTGTATTAAATTCGGATGCAATTTCTGTGTTTCCTCGTCAATAAGGAGGTCCAAGGGATACAGTAAACCTGAAGTGAAGCATCGGAATCTAAAACTGGACTCACCGGAGAGGTTGAAATCATAGAAAGTGAGAGTGTCAGTCCTCTTGTACTTAAGTCGGCATTGTGCCTTTTGTATTAAATTCCGATGCAATTTCTGTGTTTCATCGTCAATAAGAAGGTCCAAGGGATACAGTAAACCTGAAGTGAGGCATCGGAATCCAAAACTGGACTCACAGGAGAGGTTCAAATCACAGAAAGTTAGAGTGTCAGTCTTCTTGTACTTAAGTCGGCATTGTGCCTTTAGTATGAAAATCGGATGCAATTTCTGCGTTTCATCATCAATAAGAAGGCACAAGAGATACAGTAAACCTGAGGTGAAGCATCGGATTCTAAAACAGGACCCACCGGAGAGGTTCAAATCATAGAAAGTTCGAGTGTAAGTCCGCTTGTACTTTAGTCGGCCTTGTGCCTTTTGAATTTAATTCCGATGCAATTTCTGTGTTTCATCGTCAATAAGATGGTCCTAGGGATACAGTAAACCTGAAGTGAAGCATCGGATTCTAAAACTGGACTTACAGGAGAGGTTCAAATCATAGAAAGTTAGAGTGTCAGTCCTCCTGTACTGAAGTCGGCATTGTGCCGTTTGTATTCAATTCGGATGCAATTTCTGTGTTTCCTCGTCAATAAGAAGGTCCAAGGGATACAGTAAACCAGAAGTGAAGCGTCGGAATCAAAAACTGGACTCACAGGAGAGGTTCAAATCATAGAAAGTTAGACTGTCAGTCCTTATGTACTTAAGTCGGCATTGTGCTTTTTGAACTTTTATTCCGATGCAATTACTGTGTTTCATTGTCAATTAGAAGTTCCAAGGTATACAGTAAACCTGTAGTGAAGCATCGGAATCTAAAACTGGACTCACAGGAGAGTTCCAAATCATAGGAAGTTAGAGTGTCACTCCTCTTGTACTTAAGTCGGCATTGCCCCTTTTTATTAAATGCGGATGCAATTTCTGTGTTTCATCGTCAATAAGAAGGTTCAAGGGATACAGTAAAACCTGAAGTGAAGCATCGGAATCTAAACCTGGACCCACAGGAGAGGTTCAAATCATAGAAAGTGAGAGTGTCAGTCCTCTTGTACTTAAGTCGGCATTGTGCCCTTTGTATTAATTTCGAATGCAATATCTGTGATTCATCGTCAATAAGAAGGTCCAAGGGATACAGTAAACCCGAAGTGAAGCATCGGAATCCAAAACTGGACTCACAGGAGAGGTTCAAATCATAGAAAGTTAGGGTGTCAGTCCTCTTGTACATAAGTCGTCATTGTGCCGTTTGTATTAAATTCGGATGCAACCTCTGAGTTTCATCATCAATAAGAACGTCCAAGGGATACAGTAAACCTGAGGTGAAGCATCGGAATCTAAAACTGGGCTAACAGGAGAGGTTCAAATCATAGAAAGTTAGAGTGTCAGTCCTCTTGTACTTAAGTCGGCATTGTGCCTTTTGTATTAAATTCGAATGCAATTTCTGTGTTTCATCGTCAATAAGAAGGTTCAAGGGATACAGTTAACTGAGGTGAAGCATCGGAATCTAAACCTGGACCCACAGGAGAAGTTCTAATCATAGAAAGTGAGAGTGTCAGTCCTCTTGTACTTAAGCCCGCATTGTGCCTTTTGTATTAAATTCGGATGCAAATTCTGTGTTTCGTCGTCAATAAGAAGGTCCAAGGGATACAGTAAACCACAAGTGAAGCATCGCAATCTAAAACTGGACTCACAGGAGAGGTTCATATTATAGAAAGTTAGGGTGTCAGTCCTCTTGTACTTAAGTCGGCATTGTGCCGTTTGTATTACATTCGGATGCAATTTCTGTGTTTCATCATCAATAAGAAGGTCCAAGGGATACAGTAAACCTGAAGTGAAGTATCGGAATCTAAAACTGGGCTATTAGGAGAGGTTCAAGTCATAGAAAGTTAGAGTGTCAGTCCTCTTGTACTGAAGTTGGCATTGTGCCTTTTGAATTTAATTCCGATGCAATTTCTGTGTTTCATCGTCAATAAGATGATCGAAGGTATACAGTAAATTTGAAGTGAAGCATCGGAATCTAAAACTGGACTCACAGGAGAGATTTAAATCATAGAAAGTTAGAGTGTCAGTCCTTTTGTACTTAAGTCGTCATTGTTCCTTTTGTATTAAATTCGGATGCAATTTCTGTGTTTCATCGTCAATAAGAAGGTCCAAGGGATATAGTGAACAAGAAGTGAAGATCGGAATCTAAAACTGGACTCCCAGGAGAGGTTCAAATCATAGAAAGTTAGAGTCTCAGTCCTCTTCTTCTTAAGTCGGCATTGTGCCTTTTGAATTGAATTCCGATGCAATTTCTGTGTTTCATCGGCAATACGAAGGTCCAAGGTATACAGTGAACCTGAAGTGAAGCATAGGAATCTAAAACTAGACTCACACGAGAGGTTCAAATCATAGGAAGTTAGAGTGACAGTCCTCTTGTACTTAAGTCGGCATTGTGACTTTTGTATTACATTCGGATGCAATTTCTGTGTTTCCTCGTCAATAAGAAGGTCCAAGGGATACAGTAAACCGGAAGTGAAGCGTCGGAATCTAAAACTGGACTCACAGCAGAGGTTCAAATCATAGAAAGTTACAGTGTCAGTCCTTATGTACTTAAGTCGGCATTGTGCTTTTTGAACTTTTATTCCGATGCAATTACTGTGTTTCTTTGTCAATTAGAATGTCCAAGTTATACAGTTAACCTGTAGTGAAGCATCGGAATCCAAAACTGGACTCACAGGAGAGTTTCAAATCATAGGAAGTTAGAGTGTCAGTCCCCTTGTACTTAAGTCGGCATTGTGCCTTTTGTATTAAATTCGGATGCAATTTCTGTGTTTCATCGTCAATAAGAAGGTTCAAGGGATACAGTAAACTTGAAGTGAAGCATCGGAATCTAAACCTGGACCCACAGGAGAGGTTCAAATCATAGAGAGTGAGAGTGTCAGTCCTCTTGTACTTAAGTCGGCATTGTGCCCTTTGTATTAATTTCGAATGCAATATCTGTGATTCATCGTCAATAAGAAGGTCCAAGGCATACAGTATACCTGAAGTGAAGCATCGGCATCCAAAACTGGACTCACAGGAGAGGTTCAAATCATTGAAAGTTAGGGTGTCAGTCCTCTTGTACTTAAGTCGTCATTGTGCCGTTTGTATTAAATTCGGATGCAACTTCTGAGTTTCATCAACAATAGGAAGGTCCAAGGGATACAGTAAACCTGAAGTGAAGCATCGGAATCTAAAACTGGGCTAACAGGAGAGGTTCAAATCATAGAAAGTTAGAGTGTCAGTCCTCTTGTACTTAAGTCGGCATTGTGCCTTTTGTATTAAATTCGAATGCAATTTCTGTGTTTCATCGTCAATAAGAAGGTTCAAGGGATACAGTTAACTGAGGTGAAGCATCAGAATTTAAACCTGGACCCACAGGAGAAGTTCTAATCATAGAAAGTGAGAGTGTCAGTCCTCTTGTACTTAAGTCCGCATTGTGCCTTTTGTATTAAATTCGGATGCAATTTCTGTGTTTCATCGTCAATAAGAAGGTGCAAGGGATACAGTAAACCTGAAGTGAAGCATCGGAATCTAAAACTGGACTCACAGGAGAGGTTCAAATCATAGAAAGTTAGGGTGTCAGTCCTCTAGTACTTAAGTCGGCATTGTGCCGTTTGTATTAAATTCGGATGCAATTTCTGTGTTTCATCATCAATAAGAAGGTCCAAGGGATACAGTAAACCTGAAGTGAAGCATCGGAATCTAAAACTGGGCTAACAGGAGAGGTTCAAATAATAGAAATTTAGAGTGTCAGTCCTCTTGTACTTAAGTCGGCATTGTGCCTTTTGAACTTAATTCGGATGCAATTTCCGTGGCTCATCGTCAATAAGAAGGTCCAAGGTATACAGGAAACCTGAAGTGAAGCATCGGAATCTAAAACTGGACTCACAGGAGAGGTTCAAATCATAGAAAGTGAGAGTGTCAGTCCTCTTGTACTTAAGTCGGCATTGTGCCTTTTGTATTATATTCGGATGCAGTTTCTTTGTTTCATTGTCAATAAAAAGGTCCAAGGTATACAGGAAACCGGAAGTGAAGCATCGGATTCTAAAACTGGACTCACAGGAGAGGTTCAAATTATAGAAAGTGAGAGTGTCTGTCCACTTGTACTTAAGTCGGCATTGTGCCTTTTGTATTACATTCGGATGCAATTTCTGTGTTTCATCGTCAATATGAAGGTCCAAGGGATACAGTGAACCTGAAGTGAGGCATAGGAATCTAAAACTGGACTCACAGGAGAGGTTCAAATCATAGAAAGATAGAGAGTCAGTCTTCTTGTACTTAAGTCGGCATTGTGCCCTTTGTATTAAATTTGCATGCAATTTCTGTGTTTCTTCATCAATAAGAAGGTACAGGGGATACAGTAAACCTGAAGTGAAGCGTCGGAATCTAAAACTGGACTCACCGGAGAGGTTCAAATCATAGAAAGTTAGAGTGTCAGTCCTCTTGTACTTTAGTCGGCCTTGTGCCTTTTGAATTTAATTGCGATGCAATTTCTGTGTTTCATCGTCAATAAGATGGTCCAAGGGATACAGTAAACCTGAAGTGAAGCATCGGATTCTAAAACTGGACTTACAGGAGAGGTTCAAATCATAGAAAATTAGAGTGTCAGTCCTCTTGTACTTAAGTCGGCATTGTGCCTTTTGTATTAAATTCGGATGCAATTTCTGTGTTTCATCGTCAGTATGAAGGTCCAAGGGATACAGTAAACCTGAAGTGAATCATCGGAATCTAAAACTGGACTCACAGGAGAGTTTCAAATCATAGAAAGTTAGAGTGTCAGTCTACTCGTACTTAAGTCGGCATTGTGCCCTTTGTATTAAATTCGGATGTAATTTCTGTGTTTCATCATCAATAAGAAGGTACAAGGGATACAGTAAACGTGAACTGAAGCATCGGAATCTAAAACTGGACTCACCGGAGAGGTTCAAATCATAGGAAGTTAGAGTGTCAGTCCTCTTGTACTTAAGTCGGCATTGTGCCTTTTGTATTAAATTCGGATGCAATTTCTATGTTTCATCGTCAATAAGAAGGTTCAAGGGATACAGTAAACTTGAAGTGAAGCATCGGAATCTAAACCTGGACCCACAGGAGAGGTTCAAATCATAGAAAGTGAGAGTGTCAGTGCTCTTGTACTTAAGTCGGCATTGTGCCCTTTGTATTAATTTCGAATGCAATATCTGTGATTCATCGTCAATAAGAAGGTCCAAGGCATACAGTAAACCTGAAGTGAAGCATCGGCATCCAAAACTGGACTCACAGGAGAGGTTCAAATCATTGAAAGTTAGGGTGTCAGTCCTCTTGTACTTAAGTCGTCATTGTGCCGTTTGTATTAAATTCGGATGCAACTTCTGAGTTTCATCAACAATAGGAAGGTCCAAGGGATACAGTAAACCTGAAGTGAAGCATCGGAATCTAAAACTGGGCTAACAGGAGAGGTTCAAATCATAGAAAGTTAGAGTGTCAGTCCTCTTGTACTTAAGTCGGCATTGTGCCTTTTGTATTAAATTCGAATGCAATTTCTGTGTTTCATCGTCAATAAGAATGTTCAAGGGATACAGTTAACTGAGGTGAAGCATCGGAATCTAAACCTGGACCCACAGGAGAAGTTCTAATCATAGAAAGTGAGAGTGTCAGTCCTCTTGTACTTAAGTCCGCATTGTGCCTTTTGTATTAAATTCGGATGCAATTTCTGTGTTTCATCGTCAATAAGAAGGTCCAAGGGATACAGTAAACCTGAAGTGAAGCATCGGAATCTAAAACTGGACTCACAGGAGAGGTTCAAATCATAGAAAGTTAGGGTGTCAGTCCTCTTGTACTTAAGTCGGCATTGTGCCGTTTGTATTAAATTCGGATGCAATTTCTGTGTTTCATCATCAATAAGAGAGTCCAAGGGATACAGGAAACCTGAAGTGAAGCATCGGAATCTAAAACTGGGCTAACAGGAGAGGTTCAAATCATAGAAATTTAGGGTGTCAGTCCTCTTGTACTTAAGTCGGCATTGTGCCTTTTGAATTTAATTCGGATGCAATTTCTGTGGCTCATCGTGAATAAGAAGGTCCAAGGTATACAGGAAACCTGAAGTGAAGCATCGGAATCTAAAACTGGACTCACAGGAGAGGTTCAAATCATATAAAGTGAGAGTGTCAGTCCTCTTGTACTTAAGTCTGCATTGTGCCTTTTGTATTATATTCGGATGCAGTTTCTTTGTTTCATTGTCAATAAAAAGGTCCAAGGTATACAGGAAACCGGAAGTGAAGCATCGGAATCTAAAACTGGACTCACAGGAGAGGTTCAAATCATAGAAAGTGAGAGTGTCTGTCCACTTGTACTTAAGTCGGCATTGTGCCTTTTGTATTAAATTCGGATGCGATTTCTGTGTTACATCGTCAATATGAAGGTCCAAGGGATACAGTGAACCTGAAGTGAGGCATCGGAATCTAAAACTGGACTCACAGGAGAGGTTCAAATCATAGAAAGATAGAGAGTCAGTCTTCTTGTACTTAAGTCGGCATTGTGCCCTTTGTATTAAATTTGCATGCAATTTCTGTGTTTCTTCATCAATAAGACGGTACAAGGGATACAGTAAACCTGAAGTGAAGCGTCGGAATCTAAAACTGGACTCACCGGAGAGGTTCAAATCATAGAAAGTTAGAGTGTCAGTCCTCTTGTACTTTAGTCGGCCTTGTGCCTTTTGAATTTAATTGCGATGCAATTTCTGTGTTTCATCGTCAATAAGATGGTCCAAGGGATACAGTAAACCTGAAGTGAAACATCGGATTCTAAAACTAAACTTACAGGAGAGATTCAAATCATAGAAAATTAGAGTGTCAGTCCTCTTGTACTTAAGTCGGCATTGTACCTTATGTATTAAATTCGGATGCAATTTCTGTGTTTCATCGTCAATAAGAAGGTCCAAGGGATACAGTAAACCTGAAGTGAAGCATCGGAATCTAAAACTGGACTCACCGGAGAGGTTCAAATCATAGAATGATAGGGTGTCAGTCCTCTTGTACTTAAGTCGGCATTGTGCCGTTTGTATTACATTCGGATGCAATTTCTGTGTTTCATCATCAATAAGAAGGTCCAAGGGATACAGTAAACCCGAAGTGAAGTATCGGAATCTAAAACTGCGCTAACAGGACAGGTTCAATTCATAGAAAGTTAGAGTGTCAGTCCTCTTGAACTTAGGTCGGCATTGTGCATTTTGTATTAAATTCGGATGCAATTTCTGTATCATCGTCAATAAGAAGGTTCAAGGGATACAGTAAACCTGAAGTGAAGCATCGGAATCTAAACCTGGACCCACAGGAGAGGTTCAAATCATAGAAAGTTAGAGCGTCAGTCCTCTTGTACTTAAGTCGGCATTGTGCCGTCTGTATTAAATTCGGATGCAGTTTCCGTGTTTCATCGCCAATAAGAAAGTCCAAGGTATACAGGAAACCGGAAGTGAAGCATCTGAATCTAAAACTGGACTCACAGAAGAGGTTCAAATCATAGAAAGTGAGAGTGTCAGTCCTCTTGTACTTAAGTCGGCATTGTGCCTTTTGTATTAAATTCGGATGCAATTTCTGTGTTTCATCGTCAGTATGAAGGTCCAAGGGATACAGTAAACCTGAAGTGAATCATCGGAATCTAAAACTGGACTCACAGGAGAGTTTCAAATCATAGAAAGTTAGAGTGTCAGTCTACTCGTACTTAAGTCGGCATTGTGCCCTTTGTATTAAATTCGGATGTAATTTCTGTGTTTCATCATCAATAAGAAGGTACAAGGGATACAGTAAACGTGAACTGAAGTATCGGAATCTAAAACTGGACTCACCGGAGAGGTTCAAATCATAGAAAGTTAGAGTGTCAGTCCTCCTGTACTTTAGTCGGCCTTGTTCATTTCGAATTTAATTCCGATGCAATTTCTGTGTTTCATCGTCAATACGATGGTCCAAGGGATACAGTAAACCTGAAGTGAAACTTCGGAATCTAAAACTGGACTCACAGGAGAGGTTCAAATCATAGAAAGTTAGAGTATCAGTCCTTTTGTACTTAAGTCGGCATTGTGCCTTTTGTATTAAATTCGGATGCAATTTCTGTGTTTCATCGTCAATAAGAGGTTCCAAGGGATACTATAAACCTGAAGTGAAGCATCGGAATCTAAAACAGGACTCACAGGAGAGGTTCAAATCGTAGAAAGTTAGAGTGTCAGTCCTCTTGTACTTAAGTCGGCATTGTGACTTTTGAATTTAATTCCGATGCAATTTCTGTGTTTCATCGTCAATAAGAAGGTCCATGGGATACAGTAAACCTGAAGTGAAGCATCGGAATCTAAAACTAGACTCACAGGAGAGGTTCAAATCATAGGAAGTTAGAGTGACAGTCCTATTGCACTTAAGTCGGCATTGTGACTTTTATATTAAATTCTGATTCAATTTCTGTGTTTCCTCGTCAATAAGAAGGTCCAAGGGATACAGTAAACCGGAAGTGAAGCGTCGGAATCAAAAACTGGACTCACAGGAGTGGTTCAAATCATAGAAAGTTAGAGTGTCAGTCCTTATGTACTTAAGTCGGCATTGTGCTTTTTGAACTTTTATTCCGATGCAATTACTGTGTTTCATTGTCAAATAGAAGTTCCAAGGTATACAGTAAACCTGTAGTGAAGCATCGGAATCCAAAAACTGGACTCACAGGAGAGTTTCAAATCATAGGAAATTAAGTGTCAGTCCTCTTGTACTTAAGTCGGCATTGTGCCTTTTGTATTAAATTCGGATGCAATTTCTGTGTTTCATCGTCAATAAGAAGGTTCATGGGATACAGTAAACCTGAAGTGAAGCATCGGAATCCAAACCTTGACCCACAGGAGGGGTTCAAATCATAGAAAGTGAGAGTGTCAGTCCTCTTGTACTTAAGTCGGCATTGTGCCCTTTGTATTAATTTCGAATGCAATATCTGTGATTCATCGTCAATAAGAAGGTCCAAGGGATACAGTAAACCTGAAGTGAAGCATCGGAATCCAAAACTGGACTCACAGGAGAGGTTCAAATCATAGAAAGTTAGGGTGTCAGTCCTCTTGTACTTAAGTCGTCATTGTGCCGTTTGTATTATATTCGGATGCAATTTCTGAGATTCATCATCAATAAGAAGGTCCAAGGGATACAGTAAACCTGAAGTGAAGCATCGGAATCTAAAACTGGGCTAACAGGAGAGGTTCAAATCATAGAAAGTTAGAGTGTCAGTCCTGTTGTACTTAAGTCGGCATTGTGCCTTTTGTATTAAATTCGAATGCAATTTCTGTGTTTCATCGTCAATAAGAAGGTTCAAGGGATACAGTTAACTGAGGTGAAGCATCGGAATCTAAACCTGGACCCACAGGAGAAGTTCTAATCATAGAGAGTGTCAGTCCTCTTGTACTTAAGTCCGCATTGTGCCTTTTGTATTAAATTCGGATGCAATTTCTGTGTTTCATCGTCAATTAGAAGGTCCAAGGGATACAGTAAACCTGAAGTGAAGCATCGGAATCTAAAACTGGACTCACAGGAGAGGTTCAAATCATAGAAAGTTAGAGTGTCAGTCCTCTTGTACTTAAGTCGGCATTGTTGCCTTTGTATTAAATTCGCATGCAATTTCTGTGTTTCATCATCAATAAGAAGGTACAAGGGATACAGTAAACCTGAAGTGAAGCGTCGGAATCTAAAACTGGACTCACCGGAGAGGTTCAAATCATAGAAAGTTAGAGTGTCAGTCCTCTTGTACTTTAGTCGGCCTTGTGCCTTTTGAATTTAATTCCGATGCTATTTCTGTGTTTCATCGTCAATACGAAGGTCCAAGGTATACAGTAAACTTGAAGTGAAGCATCGGTATCTAAAACTGGACTCACAGGAGAGATTCAAATCATAGAAAGTTAGAGTGTCAGTCCTTTTGTACTTAAGTCGTCATTGTGTCTTTTGTATTAAATTCGGATGAAATTTCTGTGTTTCATCGTCAATAAGAAGGTCCAAGGGATACAGTGAACCTGAAGTGAAGCATCGGAATCGAAAACTAAACTCACAGGAGAGGTTCAAATCCTAGAAAGTTAGAGTGTCAGTCCACTTCTACTTAAGTCGGCATTGTGCCTTTTGAATTGAATTCCGATGCAATTTCTGTGTTTCGTCGCAAATAAGAAGGTCCAAGGTATACAGTGAACCTGAAGTGAAGCATCGGAATCTAAAACTAGACTCACAGGAGAGGTTCAAATCATAGACAGTTAGAATGTCAGTCCTGTTGTACTTAAGTCGGCATTGTGACATTTGTATTAAATTCGGATGCAATTTCTGTGTTTCCTCGTCAATAAGGAGGTCCAAGGGATACAGTAAACCTGAAGTGAAGCATCGGAATCTAAAACTGGACCCACCGGAGAGGTTCAAATCATAGAAAGTTAGGGAGTCAGTCCCCTTGTACTTAAGTCGGCATTGTGGCGTTTGTATTACATTCGAATGCAATTTCTGTGTTTCATCATCAATAAGAAGGTCCAAAGGGATACAGTAAACCTGAAGTGAAGTATCGGAATCTAAAACTGGGATAACAGGAGAGGTTCAAATCATAGAAAGTTAGAGTGTCAGTCCTCTTGAACTTAAGTCGGCATTGTGAATTTTGTATTAAATTCGGATGCAATTTCTGTATTTCATCGTCAATAAGAAGGTTCAAGGGATACAGTAAACCTGAAGTGAAGCATCGGAGTCTAAACCTGGACCTACTGGAGAGGTTCAAATCATAGAAAGTGAGAGTGTCAGTTCTCTTGTACTTAAGTCGGCAATGTGCCTTTTGTATTAAATTCGGATGCCGTTTCTGTGTTTCATCGTCAATAAGACGGTCCAAGGTATACAGGAAACCGGAAGTGAAGCATCTGAATCTAAAACTGGACTCACAGGAGAGGTTCAAATCATAGAAAGTGAGAGTGTCTGTCCTCTTGTACTTAAGTCGGCATTGTGCCTTTTGTATTAAATTCGGATGCAATTTCTGTGTTTCATCATCAGTATGAAGGTCCAAGGGATACAGTAAACCTGGAGTGAATCATCGGAATCTAAAACTGGACTCACAGGAGAGTTTCAAATCATAGAAAGTTAGAGTGTCAGTCTACTCGTACTTAAGTCGGCATTGTGCCCTTTGTATTAAATTCGGATGTAATTTCTGTGTTTCATCATCAATAAGAAGGTACAAGGGATACAGTAAACGTGAACTGAAGCATCGGAATCTAAAACTGGACTCACCGGAGAGGTTCAAATCATAGGAAGTTAGAGTGTCAGTCCTCTTGTACTTAAGTCGGCATTGTGCCTTTTGTATTAAATTCGGATGCAATTTCTATGTTTCATCGTCAATAAGAAGGTTCAAGGGATACAGTAAACTTGAAGTGAAGCATCGGAATCTAAACCTGGACCCACAGGAGAGGTTCAAATCATAGAAAGTGAGAGTGTCAGTGCTCTTGTACTTAAGTCGGCATTGTGCCCTTTGTATTAATTTCGAATGCAATATCTGTGATTCATCGTCAATAAGAAGGTCCAAGGCATACAGTAAACCTGAAGTGAAGCATCGGCATCCAAAACTGGACTCACAGGAGAGGTTCAAATCATTGAAAGTTAGGGTGTCAGTCCTCTTGTACTTAAGTCGTCATTGTGCCGTTTGTATTAAATTCGGATGCAACTTCTGAGTTTCATCAACAATAGGAAGGTCCAAGGGATACAGTAAACCTGAAGTGAAGCATCGGAATCTAAAACTGGGCTAACAGGAGAGGTTCAAATCATAGAAAGTTAGAGTGTCAGTCCTCTTGTACTTAAGTCGGCATTGTGCCTTTTGTATTAAATTCGAATGCAATTTCTGTGTTTCATCGTCAATAAGAATGTTCAAGGGATACAGTTAACTGAGGTGAAGCATCGGAATCTAAACCTGGACCCACAGGAGAAGTTCTAATCATAGAAAGTGAGAGTGTCAGTCCTCTTGTACTTAAGTCCGCATTGTGCCTTTTGTATTAAATTCGGATGCAATTTCTGTGTTTCATCGTCAATAAGAAGGTCCAAGGGATACAGTAAACCTGAAGTGAAGCATCGGAATCTAAAACTGGACTCACAGGAGAGGTTCAAATCATAGAAAGTTAGGGTGTCAGTCCTCTTGTACTTAAGTCGGCATTGTGCCGTTTGTATTAAATTCGGATGCAATTTCTGTGTTTCATCATCAATAAGAGAGTCCAAGGGATACAGGAAACCTGAAGTGAAGCATCGGAATCTAAAACTGGGCTAACAGGAGAGGTTCAAATCATAGAAATTTAGGGTGTCAGTCCTCTTGTACTTAAGTCGGCATTGTGCCTTTTGAATTTAATTCGGATGCAATTTCTGTGGCTCATCGTGAATAAGAAGGTCCAAGGTATACAGGAAACCTGAAGTGAAGCATCGGAATCTAAAACTGGACTCACAGGAGAGGTTCAAATCATATAAAGTGAGAGTGTCAGTCCTCTTGTACTTAAGTCTGCATTGTGCCTTTTGTATTATATTCGGATGCAGTTTCTTTGTTTCATTGTCAATAAAAAGGTCCAAGGTATACAGGAAACCGGAAGTGAAGCATCGGAATCTAAAACTGGACTCACAGGAGAGGTTCAAATCATAGAAAGTGAGAGTGTCTGTCCACTTGTACTTAAGTCGGCATTGTGCCTTTTGTATTAAATTCGGATGCGATTTCTGTGTTACATCGTCAATATGAAGGTCCAAGGGATACAGTGAACCTGAAGTGAGGCATCGGAATCTAAAACTGGACTCACAGGAGAGGTTCAAATCATAGAAAGATAGAGAGTCAGTCTTCTTGTACTTAAGTCGGCATTGTGCCCTTTGTATTAAATTTGCATGCAATTTCTGTGTTTCTTCATCAATAAGACGGTACAAGGGATACAGTAAACCTGAAGTGAAGCGTCGGAATCTAAAACTGGACTCACCGGAGAGGTTCAAATCATAGAAAGTTAGAGTGTCAGTCCTCTTGTACTTTAGTCGGCCTTGTGCCTTTTGAATTTAATTGCGATGCAATTTCTGTGTTTCATCGTCAATAAGATGGTCCAAGGGATACAGTAAACCTGAAGTGAAACATCGGATTCTAAAACTAAACTTACAGGAGAGATTCAAATCATAGAAAATTAGAGTGTCAGTCCTCTTGTACTTAAGTCGGCATTGTACCTTATGTATTAAATTCGGATGCAATTTCTGTGTTTCATCGTCAATAAGAAGGTCCAAGGGATACAGTAAACCTGAAGTGAAGCATCGGAATCTAAAACTGGACTCACCGGAGAGGTTCAAATCATAGAATGATAGGGTGTCAGTCCTCTTGTACTTAAGTCGGCATTGTGCCGTTTGTATTACATTCGGATGCAATTTCTGTGTTTCATCATCAATAAGAAGGTCCAAGGGATACAGTAAACCCGAAGTGAAGTATCGGAATCTAAAACTGCGCTAACAGGACAGGTTCAATTCATAGAAAGTTAGAGTGTCAGTCCTCTTGAACTTAGGTCGGCATTGTGCATTTTGTATTAAATTCGGATGCAATTTCTGTATCATCGTCAATAAGAAGGTTCAAGGGATACAGTAAACCTGAAGTGAAGCATCGGAATCTAAACCTGGACCCACAGGAGAGGTTCAAATCATAGAAAGTTAGAGCGTCAGTCCTCTTGTACTTAAGTCGGCATTGTGCCGTCTGTATTAAATTCGGATGCAGTTTCCGTGTTTCATCGCCAATAAGAAAGTCCAAGGTATACAGGAAACCGGAAGTGAAGCATCTGAATCTAAAACTGGACTCACAGAAGAGGTTCAAATCATAGAAAGTGAGAGTGTCAGTCCTCTTGTACTTAAGTCGGCATTGTGCCTTTTGTATTAAATTCGGATGCAATTTCTGTGTTTCATCGTCAGTATGAAGGTCCAAGGGATACAGTAAACCTGAAGTGAATCATCGGAATCTAAAACTGGACTCACAGGAGAGTTTCAAATCATAGAAAGTTAGAGTGTCAGTCTACTCGTACTTAAGTCGGCATTGTGCCCTTTGTATTAAATTCGGATGTAATTTCTGTGTTTCATCATCAATAAGAAGGTACAAGGGATACAGTAAACGTGAACTGAAGTATCGGAATCTAAAACTGGACTCACCGGAGAGGTTCAAATCATAGAAAGTTAGAGTGTCAGTCCTCCTGTACTTTAGTCGGCCTTGTTCATTTCGAATTTAATTCCGATGCAATTTCTGTGTTTCATCGTCAATACGATGGTCCAAGGGATACAGTAAACCTGAAGTGAAACTTCGGAATCTAAAACTGGACTCACAGGAGAGGTTCAAATCATAGAAAGTTAGAGTATCAGTCCTTTTGTACTTAAGTCGGCATTGTGCCTTTTGTATTAAATTCGGATGCAATTTCTGTGTTTCATCGTCAATAAGAGGTTCCAAGGGATACTATAAACCTGAAGTGAAGCATCGGAATCTAAAACAGGACTCACAGGAGAGGTTCAAATCGTAGAAAGTTAGAGTGTCAGTCCTCTTGTACTTAAGTCGGCATTGTGACTTTTGAATTTAATTCCGATGCAATTTCTGTGTTTCATCGTCAATAAGAAGGTCCATGGGATACAGTAAACCTGAAGTGAAGCATCGGAATCTAAAACTAGACTCACAGGAGAGGTTCAAATCATAGGAAGTTAGAGTGACAGTCCTATTGCACTTAAGTCGGCATTGTGACTTTTATATTAAATTCTGATTCAATTTCTGTGTTTCCTCGTCAATAAGAAGGTCCAAGGGATACAGTAAACCGGAAGTGAAGCGTCGGAATCAAAAACTGGACTCACAGGAGTGGTTCAAATCATAGAAAGTTAGAGTGTCAGTCCTTATGTACTTAAGTCGGCATTGTGCTTTTTGAACTTTTATTCCGATGCAATTACTGTGTTTCATTGTCAAATAGAAGTTCCAAGGTATACAGTAAACCTGTAGTGAAGCATCGGAATCCAAAAACTGGACTCACAGGAGAGTTTCAAATCATAGGAAATTAAGTGTCAGTCCTCTTGTACTTAAGTCGGCATTGTGCCTTTTGTATTAAATTCGGATGCAATTTCTGTGTTTCATCGTCAATAAGAAGGTTCATGGGATACAGTAAACCTGAAGTGAAGCATCGGAATCCAAACCTTGACCCACAGGAGGGGTTCAAATCATAGAAAGTGAGAGTGTCAGTCCTCTTGTACTTAAGTCGGCATTGTGCCCTTTGTATTAATTTCGAATGCAATATCTGTGATTCATCGTCAATAAGAAGGTCCAAGGGATACAGTAAACCTGAAGTGAAGCATCGGAATCCAAAACTGGACTCACAGGAGAGGTTCAAATCATAGAAAGTTAGGGTGTCAGTCCTCTTGTACTTAAGTCGTCATTGTGCCGTTTGTATTATATTCGGATGCAATTTCTGAGATTCATCATCAATAAGAAGGTCCAAGGGATACAGTAAACCTGAAGTGAAGCATCGGAATCTAAAACTGGGCTAACAGGAGAGGTTCAAATCATAGAAAGTTAGAGTGTCAGTCCTGTTGTACTTAAGTCGGCATTGTGCCTTTTGTATTAAATTCGAATGCAATTTCTGTGTTTCATCGTCAATAAGAAGGTTCAAGGGATACAGTTAACTGAGGTGAAGCATCGGAATCTAAACCTGGACCCACAGGAGAAGTTCTAATCATAGAGAGTGTCAGTCCTCTTGTACTTAAGTCCGCATTGTGCCTTTTGTATTAAATTCGGATGCAATTTCTGTGTTTCATCGTCAATTAGAAGGTCCAAGGGATACAGTAAACCTGAAGTGAAGCATCGGAATCTAAAACTGGACTCACAGGAGAGGTTCAAATCATAGAAAGTTAGAGTGTCAGTCCTCTTGTACTTAAGTCGGCATTGTTGCCTTTGTATTAAATTCGCATGCAATTTCTGTGTTTCATCATCAATAAGAAGGTACAAGGGATACAGTAAACCTGAAGTGAAGCGTCGGAATCTAAAACTGGACTCACCGGAGAGGTTCAAATCATAGAAAGTTAGAGTGTCAGTCCTCTTGTACTTTAGTCGGCCTTGTGCCTTTTGAATTTAATTCCGATGCTATTTCTGTGTTTCATCGTCAATACGAAGGTCCAAGGTATACAGTAAACTTGAAGTGAAGCATCGGTATCTAAAACTGGACTCACAGGAGAGATTCAAATCATAGAAAGTTAGAGTGTCAGTCCTTTTGTACTTAAGTCGTCATTGTGTCTTTTGTATTAAATTCGGATGAAATTTCTGTGTTTCATCGTCAATAAGAAGGTCCAAGGGATACAGTGAACCTGAAGTGAAGCATCGGAATCGAAAACTAAACTCACAGGAGAGGTTCAAATCCTAGAAAGTTAGAGTGTCAGTCCACTTCTACTTAAGTCGGCATTGTGCCTTTTGAATTGAATTCCGATGCAATTTCTGTGTTTCGTCGCAAATAAGAAGGTCCAAGGTATACAGTGAACCTGAAGTGAAGCATCGGAATCTAAAACTAGACTCACAGGAGAGGTTCAAATCATAGACAGTTAGAATGTCAGTCCTGTTGTACTTAAGTCGGCATTGTGACATTTGTATTAAATTCGGATGCAATTTCTGTGTTTCCTCGTCAATAAGGAGGTCCAAGGGATACAGTAAACCTGAAGTGAAGCATCGGAATCTAAAACTGGACTCACCGGAGAGGTTCAAATCATAGAAAGTTAGGGAGTCAGTCCCCTTGTACTTAAGTCGGCATTGTGGCGTTTGTATTACATTCGAATGCAATTTCTGTGTTTCATCATCAATAAGAAGGTCCAAAGGGATACAGTAAACCTGAAGTGAAGTATCGGAATCTAAAACTGGGATAACAGGAGAGGTTCAAATCATAGAAAGTTAGAGTGTCAGTCCTCTTGAACTTAAGTCGGCATTGTGAATTTTGTATTAAATTCGGATGCAATTTCTGTATTTCATCGTCAATAAGAAGGTTCAAGGGATACAGTAAACCTGAAGTGAAGCATCGGAGTCTAAACCTGGACCTACTGGAGAGGTTCAAATCATAGAAAGTGAGAGTGTCAGTTCTCTTGTACTTAAGTCGGCAATGTGCCTTTTGTATTAAATTCGGATGCCGTTTCTGTGTTTCATCGTCAATAAGACGGTCCAAGGTATACAGGAAACCGGAAGTGAAGCATCTGAATCTAAAACTGGACTCACAGGAGAGGTTCAAATCATAGAAAGTGAGAGTGTCTGTCCTCTTGTACTTAAGTCGGCATTGTGCCTTTTGTATTAAATTCGGATGCAATTTCTGTGTTTCATCATCAGTATGAAGGTCCAAGGGATACAGTAAACCTGGAGTGAATCATCGGAATCTAAAACTGGACTCACAGGAGAGTTTCAAATCATAGAAAGTTAGAGTGTCAGTCTTCTTGTACTTAAGTCGGCATTGTGCCCTTTGTATTAAATTCGGATGTAATTTCTGTGTTTCATCATCAATAAGAAGGTACAAGGGATACAGTAAACCTGAACTGTAGCATCAGAATCTAAAACTGGACTCACCGGAGAGGTTCAAATCATAGAAACATGAGTGTCAGTCCTCCTGTACTTTAGTCGGCCTTGTTCCTTTCGAATTTAATTCCGATGCAATTTCTGTGTTTCATCGTCAAAAGATGCTCCAAGGGATACAGTAAACCTGAAGTGAAACTTCGGAATCTAAAACTGGACTCACAGGAGAGGTTCAAATCATAGAAAGTTAGAGTGTCAGTCCTCTTGTACTTAAGTCGGCATTGTGCCTTTTATATTAAATTCGGATGCAATTTCTGTGTTTCATCGTCAATAAGAGGGTCCAAGGGATACAATAAACCTGAAGTGAAGCATCGGAATCTAAAACACAGGAGAGGTTCAAATCGTAGAAAGTTAGAGTGTCAGTCCTCTTGAACTGAAGTCGGAATTGTGTTTTTTGAATTTAATTCCGATGCTATTTCTGTGTTTCATCGTCAATACGAAGGTCCAAGGTATACAGTAAACTTGAAGTGAAGCTTCGGTATCTAAAACTGGACTCACAGGAGAGATTCAAATCATAGAAAGTTAGAGTGTCAGTCCTTTTGTACTTAAGTCGTCATTGTGTCTTTTGTATTAAATTCGGATGAAATTTCTGTGCTTCATCGTCAATAAGAACGTCCAAGGGATACAGTGAACCTGAAGTGAAGCATCGGAATCTAAAACTAAACTCACAGGAGAGATTCAAATCCTAGAAAGTTAGAGTGTCAGTCCTCTTCTACTTAAGTCGGCATTGTGTCTATTGAATTGAATTCCGATGCAATTTCTGTGTTTCATCGTCAATAAGCCGGTCCAAGGTATGCAGGAAACCGGAAGTGAAGCATCTGAATCTAAAACTGGACTCACAGGAGCGGTTCATATCATAGACAGTTAGAGTGTCAGTCCTCTTGTACTTAAGTCGGCATTGTGCCTTTTGTATTAAATTCGGATGCAATTTCTGTGTTTCATCGCCAGTATGATGGTCCAAGGGATACAGTAAACCTGAAGTGAATTATCGGAATCTAAAACTGGACTCACAGGAGAGTTTCGAATCATAGAAAGTTAGAGTGTCAGTCTTCTTGTACTTAAGTCGGCATTGTGCCCTTTGTATTAAATTCGGATGTAATTTCTGTGTTTCATCATCAATAAGAAGGTACAAGGGATACAGTAAACCTGAACTGAAGCATCGGAATCTAAAACTGGACTCACCGGAGAGGTTCAAATCATAGAAAGATAGAGTGTCAGTCCTCCTGTACTTTAGTCGACCTTGTTCCTTTCGAATTTAATTCCGATGCAATTTCTGTGTTTCATCGTCAATAAGATGGTCCAAGGGATACAGTAAACCTGAAGTGAAGCTTCGGAATCTAAAACTGGACTCACAGGACAGGTTCAAATCATAGAAAGTTAGAGTGTCAGTCCTCTTGTACTTAGGTCGGCATTGTGCCTTTTGTATTAAATTCGGATGCAATTTCTGTGTTTCATCGTCAATACGAGGGTCCAAGGGATACAATAAACCTGAAGTGAAGCCTCGGAATCTAAAACTGGACTCACAGGAGAGGTTCAAATCGTAGAAAGTTAGAGTGTCAGTCCTCTTGTAGTTAAGTCGGCATTGTGCTTTTTTAAGGTAATTCCGATGCAATTTCTGTGTTTCATTGTCAATAAGAAGGTCCAATGGATACTGTAAACCTGAAGTGAAGCATCGGAATCTAAAACTGGACTCACAGTGGAGGTTCAAATCATACAAAGTTAGAGTGTCAGTCCTCTGCTACATAAGTCGGCATTGTGCCTTTTGAATTTAATTTAGAAGCAATATCTGTGCTTCATCGTCAATACGAAGGTCCAAGGTATACAGTAAACCTGAAGTGAAGCATCGGAATCTAAAACTGGACTCACAGGAGAGGTTCAAATCATAGAAAGTTAGAGTGTCAGTCCTCATGTACTTAAGTCAGCATTGTGCCTTTTGAATATAATTCCGATGGAATTTCTGTGTTTCATCGTCAATACGAAGGTAAAAGGGATACAGTAAACCTGAAGTGAAGATTCGGAATCTAAAACTGGACTCCCAGGAGAGGTTCAAAGCATAGAAAGTTAGAGTGTCAGTCCTCTTATACTTAAGTCAGCATTGCGACTTTTGAATTTAATTCCGATGCAATTTCTGTGTTTCATTGTCAATAAGAAGGTCCAAGGGATACAGTAAACCTGAAGTGATGCATCGGAATCTAAAACTTGACTCACAGGAGAGGTTCAAATCATTGAAAGTTAGAGTGTCAGTCCTCCTGTACTTAAGTTAGCATTGTGCCTTTTGTACTTAATTCCAATCCAATTTTGTGTTTTATCGTCAATAAAAATGTCCAAGGGATACAGTAAACCTGAAGTGAAGCATCGGAATCTAAAACTGGACACACAGGAGAAGTTCAAGTAATAGAAAGTGAGATTGTTAGTCCTCTTGTACTTAAGACGGCATTGTGCCTTTTGTATTAAATTCGGATGCTATTTCTGTGTTTCATCGTCAATAAGAAGGTCCTAGGGATACAGTAAACCTGAAGTGAAGCATCGGAATCTAAAACTGGACTCACAGGAGAGGTTCAAATCATAGGAAGTGAGAGTGTCAGTCCTCTTTTACTTAAGTCGGCATTGTGCCTTTTCTATTAAATTCGGATGCAATTTCTGTGTTTCATCGTCAATAAGAAGGTCCAAGGGATACAGTAAACCTGAAGTGAAGCATCGGAATCTAAAACAGGACTCACAGGAGAGGTTCAAATCATAGAAAGTGAGAGTGTCAGTCCTCTTGTACTTAAGTCGGCATTGTGACTTTTGTATTAAATTCGGATGCAATTTCTGTGTTTTCTCGTCAATAAGTAGGTCCAAGGGTTACAGTAAACCAGAAGTGAAGCATCGGAATCTAAAACTGGACTCACAGGAGAGGTTCAAATCATAGATAGTTAGAGTGTCAGTCTTCTTGTACTTAAGTCGGAATTGTGCCTTTTGAATTTTTATTCCGATGCAATTACTGTGTTTCATCGTCAATAAGAAGTTCCAAGGTATACAGTAAACCAGTAGTGAAGCATCGGAATCTAAAACTGGACTCACAGGAGAGTTTCAAATCATAGATAGTTAGAGTGTCAGTCCTCTTGTACTTAAGTCGGCATTGTGCCTTTTGAATTTAATTCGGATGCAATTTCTGTGTTTCATTGTCAATAAGAAGGCCATAGGTACACAGGCAACCTGAAGTGAAGCATCAGAATCTAAAACTGGACTCACAGGAGAGGTTCAAATCATATAAAGCGAGAGTGTCAGTCCTCCTGTACTTAAGTCGGCATTGTGCCTTTTGTATTAAATTCGGATGCAATTTCTGTGTTTCATCATCAATAAGAAGATACAAGGGATACAGTAAACCTGAAGTGAAACATCGGAATCTAAAACTGGACTCACCGGAGAGGTTCAAATCATAGAAAGTTAGTGTCAGTCCTCTTGTACTTAAGTCGGCATTGTGCCTTTTCTATTAAATTCGGATGCTATTTCTGTGTTCCATCGTCAATAAGAAGGTCCAAGATATACTGTAAACCTGAAGTGAGTTATCGGATTCTAAAACTGAACTCACAGGAGAGGTTGAATTCAAAGAAAGTGAGTGTGTCAGTCCTCTTGTACTTAAGTCGTCATTGTGCCTTTTGTATTAAATTCGGATGCAAGTTCTGTGTTTCATCATCAATAGGAAGGTCCAAGGGATTCAGGAAACCTGAAGTGAAACATCGGAATCTAAAACTGGACTCACAGGAGAGGTTGAATTCATAGAAAGTGAGAGTGTCAGTCCTCTTGTACTTAAGTCGTCATTGCGCATTTTGTATTAAATTCGGATGCAAGTTCTGTGTTTCATCGTCAATAAGAAGGTCCAAGGGATACAGTAAAGCTGAAGTGAAGCATCGGAATCTAAAACTGGACTCACAGGACAGGTTCGAATTATAGAAAGTAGGAGTGTCAGTCCTCTTGTACTTAAGTCGGCATTGTGCCTTTTGTAATAAATTCGAATGCAATTTCTGTGTTTCATCGTCAATAAGAAGGTCCAAGGGATACAGTAAACCAGAAGTGAAGCATCGGAATCTAAAACTGGACTCAGAGGACAGGTTCAAATCATAGAAAATTAGAGCGTCAGTCATCTTGTACTTATGTCGGCATTGTGCCTTTTGTATTTCATTCCGATGCAATTTCTGTGCTTCGTCGTCAATAAGGAGGTCCATGATATACAGTAAACCTGAAGTGTAGCATCGGAATCTGAAACTGGACTCACAGTATAGGTTCAAATCATACAAAGTTAGAGTGTCAGTCCTCTGCTACATAAGTCGGCATTGTGCCTTTTGCATTTAATTTAGAAGCAATTTCTGTGCTTCATCGTCAATACGAAGGTCCAAGGTATACAGTAACCCTGAAGTGAAGCATCGGAATCTAAAACTTGACTCACAGGAGAGGTTCAAATCATAGAAAGTTAGAGTGTCAGTCCTCTGCTACTTAAGTCGGCATTGTGCCTTTTGAATTTAATTCCGAAACAATTTCTGTGCTTCATCGTCAATAAGAAGGTCCAAGGTATACAGTGAACCTAAAGTGAAGCATCCGAATCTAAAACTAAACTCACAAGAGAGGTTCAAATCATAGAAAGTTAGAATGTCAGTCCTCTTGTACTTAAGTCGGCATTGTGACATTTGTATTAAATTCGGATGCAATTTCTGTGTTTCCTCGTCAATAAGGAGGGCCAAGGGATACAGTAAACCTCAAGTGAAGCATCGGAATCTAAAACTGGACTCACCGGAGAGGTTCAAATCATAGAAAGTTAGGGTGTCAGTCCTCTTGTACTTAAGTCGGCATTGTGCCGTTTGTATTACATTCGGATGCAATTTCTGTGTTTCATCATCAATAAGAAGGTCCAAGGGATACAGTAAACCTGAAGTGAAGTATCGGAATCTAAAACTGGTCTAACAGGAGAGGTTCAAATCAAAGAAAGTTAGAGCGTCAGTCCTCGTGTACTTAAGTCAGCATTGTGCCTTTTGAATATAATTCCGATGGAATTTCTGTGTTTCACCGTCAATACGAAGGTAAAAGGGATACAGTAAACCTGAAGTGAAGCTTCGGAATCTAAAACTGGACTCCCAGGAGAGGTTCAAAGCATAAAAAGTTAGAGTGTCAGTCCTCTTGTACTTATGTCGGCATTGTGACATTTGAATTTAATTCCGATGCAATTTCTGTGTTTCATCGTCAATAAGAAGGTCCAAGGGATACAGTAAATCTGAAGTGCAGAATCGGAATCTAAAACTGGACTCACAGGAGAGGTTCAAATCATAGAAAGTTTGAGTGTCAGTCCTCTTGTTTTTAAGTCGGCATTGTGACATTTGAATTTAATTCCGATGCAATTTCTGTGTTTCATCGTCAATAAGAAGGTCCATGGGATACAGTAAACCTGAAGTGAAGAATCGGAATCTAATACTGGACTCACAGGTGAGGTTCAAATCATAGAAAGTGAGAGTGTCAGTCCTCTTGTACTTAAGACGGCATTGTGCCTTTTGTATTAAATTTGAATGCTATTTCTGTGTTTCATCTTCAATAAGAAGGTCCAAGGGATACAGTAAACCTGAAGTGAAGCATCGGAATCTAAAACTGGACTCACAGGAGTGGTTCAAAACATAGAAAGTGAGAGTGTCAGTCCTCTTGTACTTAAGTCGGCATTGTGCCTTTTGTATTAAATTCCGATGCAATTTCTGTGTTTCATCGTCAATGAGAAGGTCCAAGGGATACAGTAAACCTGAAGTGAAGCATCGGAATCTAAAACAGGACTCACAGAAGAGGTTCAAATCATAGAAAGTAAGAGTGTCAGTCCTCTTGTACTTAAGTCGGCATTGTGCCTTTTGTATTAAATTCGGATGCAATGTCGGTGTTTCATCGTCAATTAGAAGGTCCAAGGGATACAGTAAACCAGAAGTGAAGCATCGGAATCTAAAACTGGACTCACAGGAGAGGTTCAAATCATAGAAAGTTAGAGTGTCAGTCCTCTCGTAATTAAGTCGGAATTGTGCATTTAGGATTATTATTCCGATGCAATTACTGTGTTTCATCGTCAATAATAAGTTCCAAGGTATACAGTAAACCTGTAGTGAAGCATCGGAATCAAAAACTTGACTCACAGGAGAGGTTCAAATCATAGAAAGTTAGAGTGTCAGTCCTCCTGTACTTAAGTTCTCATTGTGCCTTTTGTATTTAATTCCGATGCAATTTCTGTGTTTCATCGTCAATAAAAATGTCCAAGGGATACAGTAAACCTGAAGTGAAGCATCGGAATCTAAAACTGGACTCACAGGAGAAATTCAAATCATAGAAAGTGAGAGTGTCAGTCCTCTTGTACTTAAGTCGGCATTGTGCCTCTTGTATTAAATTCGGATGCTATTTCTGTGTTTCATCGTCAATAGGAAGGTCCAAGGGATACAGTAAACCTGAAGTGAAGCTTCGGAATCTAAAACTGGACTCACAGGAGAGGTTCAAATCATAGAAAGTGAGAGTGTCAGTCCTCTTGTACTTAAGTCGGCATTGTGCCTTTTGTATTAAATTCGGATGCAATTTCTGTGTTTCATCGTCAATAAGAAGGTCCAAGGGATACAGTAGACCTGAAGTGAAGCATCGGAATCTAAAACAGGACTCACAGGAGACGTTCAAATCATAGAAAGTAAGAGTGTCAGTCCTCTTGTACTTAAGTCGGCATTGTGCCTTTTGTATTAAATTCGGATGCAATGTCGGTGTTTCATCGTCAATTAGAAGGTCCAAGGGATACAGTAAACCAGAAGTGAAGCATCGGAATCTAAAACTGGACTCACAGGAGAGGTTCAAATCATAGAAAGTTAGAGCGTCAGTCCTCTCGTAATTAAGTCGGAATTGTGCATTTAGGATTATTATTCCGATGCAATTACTGTGTTTCATCGTCAATAATAAGTTCCAAGGTATACAGTAAACCTGTAGTGAAGCATCGGAATCAAAAACTTGACTCACAGGAGAGGTTCAAATCATAGAAAGTTAGAGTGTCAGTCCTCCTGTACTTAAGTTCTCATTGTGCCTTTTGTATTTAATTCCGATGCAATTTCTGTGTTTCATCGTCAATAAAAATGTCCAAGGGATACAGTAAACCTGAAGTGAAGCATCGGAATCTAAAACTGGACTCACAGGAGAAATTCAAATCATAGAAAGTGAGAGTGTCAGTCCTCTTGTACTTAAGTCGGCATTGTGCCTCTTGTATTAAATTCGGATGCTATTTCTGTGTTTCATCGTCAATAGGATGGTCCAAGGGATACAGTAAACCTGAAGTGAAGCTTCGGAATCTAAAACTGGACTCACAGGAGAGGTTCAAATCATAGAAAGTGAGAGTGTCAGTCCTCTTGTACTTAAGTCGGCATTGTGCCTTTTGTATTAAATTCGGATGCAATTTTGTGTTTCATCGTCAATAAGAAGGTCCAAGGGATACAGTAGACCTGAAGTGAAGCATCGGAATCTAAAACAGGACTCACAGGAGACGTTCAAATCATAGAAAGTAAGAGTGTCAGTCCTCTTGTACTTAAGTCGGCATTGTGCCTTTTGTATTAAATTCGGATGCAATGTCGGTGTTTCATCGTTAATCAGAAGGTCCAAGGGATACAGTGAACCAGAAGTGAAGCATCGGAATCTAAAACTGGACTCACAGGAGAGGTTCAAATCATAGAAAGTTAGAGTGTCAGTTCTCTTGTACTTAAGTCGGAATTGTGCCTTTTGAATTATAATTCCGATGCAATTACTGTGTTTCATCGCCTATAAAAAGTTCCAAGGTATACAGTAAACCTGTAGTGAAGCATCGGAATCTAAAACTGGACTCACAGGAGAGTTTCAAGTCATAGATAGTTAGAGTGTCAGTCCTCTTGTACTCAAGTCGGCATTGTGCCTTTTGTATTAAATTCGGATGCAATTTCTGTGTTTCATTATCAATAAGAAGGTCCAAGGGATACAGGAAACCTGAAGTGAAGCATCAGAATCTAAAATTGGACTCACAGGAGAGGTTCAAATCATATAAAGCGAGAGTGTCAGTCCTCTTGTACTTAAGTCGGCATTGTGCCTTTTGTATTAAATTCAGATGCAATTTCTGTATTTCATCATCAATAAGAAGGTACAACGGATACAGTAAACATGAAGTGAAGCATCGGAATCTAAAACTGGACTCACCGGAGAGGTTCAAATCATAGAAAGTTAGAGTGTCAGTCCTCCTGTACTTTAGTCGGCCTTGTTCCTTTTGAATTTAATTCCGATGCAATTGCTGTGTTTCATCGTCACTAAGAATGTCCAAGGGATACAGTAAACCTGAAGTGAATCATCAGATTCTAAAACTGGACTCAGAGGACAGGTTCAAATCATAGAAAATTAGAGCGTCAGTCATCTTGTACTTATGTCGGCATTGTGCCTTTTGTATTTCATTCCGATGCAATTTCTGTGCTTCGTCGTCAATAAGGAGGTCCATGATATACAGTAAACCTGAAGTGTAGCATCGGAATCTGAAACTGGACTCACAGTAGAGGTTCAAATCATACAAAGTTAGAGTGTCAGTCCTCTGCTACATAAGTCGGCATTGTGCCTTTTGCATTTAATTTAGAAGCAATTTCTGTGCTTCATCGTCAATACGAAGGTCCAAGGTATACAGTAAACCCGAAGTGAAGCATCGGAATCTAAAACTTGACTCACAGGAGAGGTTCAAATCATAGAAAGTTAGAGTGTCAGTCCTCTTGTAGTTAAGTCGGCGTTGTGCCTTTTTAATTTAATTCCGATGCAATTTCTGTGTTTCATTGTCAATAAGAAGGTCCAAGGGATACAGTAAACCTGAAGTGATGCATCGGAATCCAAAACTTGACTCACAGGAGAGGTTCAAATCATAGAAAGTTAGAGTGTCAGTCCTCCTGTACTTAAGTTGGCATTGTGCCTTTTGTACTTAATTCCAATGCAATTTTCTGTTTCATCGTCAATGAAAATGTCCAAGGGATACAGTAAACCTGAAGTGAAGCATCGGAATCTAAAACTGGACTCACAGGAGAGGTTCAAATCATAGAAAGTGAGAGTGTCAGTCCTCTTGTACATAAGTCGGCATTGTGCCTTTTGTATTAAATTCGGATGCAATTTCTGTGTTTCATCGTCAATAAGAAGGTCCAAGGGCAACAGTAAACCTGAAGTTAAGCATCGGAATCTAAAACAGGACTCACAGGAGAAGTTCAAATCATAGAAAGTAAGAGTGTCACCCCTCTTGCGCTTAAGTCGGCATTGTGCCTTTTGTATTAAATTCGGAAGCAATGTCGGTGTTTCATCGTCAATAAGAAGGTCCAAGGGATACAGTAAACCAGAAGTGAAGCATCGGAATCTAAAACTGGACTCACAGGAGAGGTTCAAATCATAGAAAGTAAGAGGGTCAGTCCTCTCGTACTTAAGTCGGAATTGTGCCTTTTGAATTATTATTCCGATGCAATTACTGTGTTTCATCGTCAATAAGAAGTTCCAAGGTATACAGTAAACCTGTAGTGAAGCATCAGAATCTAAAACTGGACTCACAGGAGAGTTTCAAATCATAGATAGTTAGAGTGACAGTCCTCTTGTACTTAAGTCGGCATTGTGCCTTTTGTATTAAATTCGGATGCAATTTCTGTGTTTCATCATCAATAAGAAGGTCCAAGGGATACAGTAAACCTGAAGTGAAGCATCGGAATCTAAAACTGGACTCACAGGATAGGTTCAAATCATAGAAAGTTGGAGTGTCAGTCCTCTTGCACTTAAGTCGGCATTGTGCCTTTTGAATTTACTTCGGATGCAATTTCTGTGTTTCATCGTCAATAAGAAGGTCCTAGATATACAGGAAACTTGAAGTGAAGCATCGGAATCTAAAACTGGGCTCACAAGAGAGGTTCAAATCATAGAAAAGGAGAGTGTCAGTCCTCTTGTACTTAAGTCGGCATTGTGACTTATGTATTAAATTCGGATGCAATTTCTGTGTTTTCTCGTCAATAAGAAGGTACAAGGGTTAGAGTAAACCAGAAGTGAAGCATCGGAATCTAAAACTGGACACACAGGAGAGGTTCAAATCATAGAAAGTTAGAGCGTCAGTCCTCTTGTACTTAAGTCGGAATTGTGCCTTTTGAATTTTTATTCCGATGCAATTACTGTGTTTCATCGTCAATAATAAGTTCCTAGGTATACAGTAAACCTGTAGTGAATCATCGCAATCTAAAACTGGACTCACAGGAGAGTTTCAAATCATAGAAAGTTAGAGAGTCAGTCCTCTTGTACTTAAGTCAGCATTGTGCCTTTTGAATGTAATTGAATTGCAATTACCGTGTTTCATCGCCACTAGAAGGTCCTAGGTATACAGGAAACCTGAAGTGAAGCATCGGAATCTAAAATTGGACTCACAGGAGAGGTTAAAATCATAGAAAGTGAGAGTGTCAGTTTACTTTTACTTATGTCGGCATTGTGCCTTTTGAATTTAATTTCGATGCAATTTCTGTGTTTCATCGTCAATAAGAAGGTCCAAGGTATACAGTGAACCTGAAGTGAAGCATCGGAATCTAAAACTGGACTCACAGTGGAGGTTCAAATCATAGAAAGTTAGAGTGTCAGTTCTCTGCTACTTAAACGGCATTGTGCCTTTTGAATGTAATTCCGAAGCAATTTCTGCGTTTCATCGTCAATAAGAAGGTCCAAGGTATACAGTAAACCTGAAGTGAAGCATCGGAATCTAAAATTGGACTCACAGGAGAGGTTAAAATCATAGAAAGTGAGAGTGTCAGTTTACTTTTACTTATGTCGGCATTGTGCCTTTTGAATTTAATTTCGATGCAATTTCTGTGTTTCATCGTCAATAAGAAGGTCCAAGGTATACAGTAAACCTGAAGTAAAGCATCCGAATCTAAAACTGGGCTCATAAAAGAGGACAATCCAGAGAAAGTTAGAGAGTCGGTCCTCTAGTACTTAAGTCGGCATTGTGCCTTTTGAATTTCATTCCGATGCAATTTCTGTGTTTTATCGTCAATAAGAAGGTCCAAGGTATACAGGAAACCTGAAGTGAAGCATCGGAATGTAAAACTGGACTCACAGGAGAGGTTTAAATCATAGAAAGTGAGAGTGTCAGTCCTCTTTTACTTAAGTCGGCATTGTGCCTTTTGCATGTAATTCCGATGCAATTTCTGTGTTTCATCGTCAATAAGAAGGTGCAAGTGATATAGTAGACCTGAAGTGAAGCACCGGGATCTAAAACTTGACTCACAGGAGATGTTCAAATCATAGGAAGTGAGAGTGTCCGTTCTCTTGTACTTAGGTTGGCATTGTGCCTTTTGTATTAAATTCTGATGCAATTCCTGTGTTTCATCGCCAATATGAACGTCCAAGGAATGCACGAAACCTGAAGTGAAGCATCGGAATCTAAAACTGGACTCACAGGAGAGGTTAAAATCATAGAAAGTGAGAGGGTCAGTCCTCTTGTACTTAAGTCGGCATTGTGCTTTTGTATTAAATTCGGATGCAATTTCTGTGTTTCATCATCAATAAGAAAGTCCAAGGGATGCAGTAAACCTGTAGTGAATCATCGGAATCTAAAACTGGACTCACAGAAGGGGTTCAAATCATAGAAAGTTAGAGTGTCAGTTCTCTGCTACTTAAACGGCATTGTGCCTTTAAATTTAATTCCGAAGCAATTTCTGTGCTTCATCGTCAATAAGAAGGTCCAAGGTGTACAGCAAACCTGAAGTGAAGCATCCGAATCTAAAACTAGACTCACAGGAGAGGTTCAAATCATAGAAAGTTAGAGTGCCAGTCCTCTTGTACTTAAGTCAGCATTGTGCCTTTTTAATTTAATTATGATGCAATTTCTGTGTTTCATCGTCAATAAGAAGGTCCAAGGTATACAGTGAACCTGAAGTGAAACATCGGAATCTAAATCTAGACTCACAGGAGAGGTTCAAATCACAGAAAGTTAGAGTGTCAGTCCCTTTGTGCTTAAGTCGTCATTGTGCCTTTTGTATTAAATTCGGATGCAATTTCTGTGTTTCATCGTCAATAAGAAGTTCCAAGGGATACAGTAAACCTGAAGTGAAGCATCGGAATCTAAAACTGGACTCACAGGTGAGGTTAAAATCAAAGAAACTTAGAGTGTCGTTCCTCTTGTACTTAAGTCGGCAATGTGCCTTATGAATTTAATTCCGAAGCAATTTCTGTGTTTTATCGTCAATAAGAAGGTCCAAGGTATACAGTGAACCTGAAGTGAAGCACCGGAATCTAAAACTGGACTCACAGGAGAGGTTCAAATCACCGAAAGTTAGCGTGTCAGTCCCTTTGGACTTAAGTCGTCATTGTGCCTTTTGTATTAAATACGGATGCAATTTCTGTGTTTCGTCGTCAATAAGACAGTCTAAGGAATACAGTAAACCTGAAGTGAAGCATCCGAATCTAAATCTGGGCTCACAGGAGAGGTACAAATTATAGAAAGTTAGAGAGTCAGTCCTCTAGTACTTAAGTCGGCATTGTGCCTTTTGAATTTAATTCCGATGCTATTTCTGTGTTTCATCGTCAATAAGAAGGTCCAAGGTATACAGGAAAAATGAAGTGAAGCATCGGAATCTAAAACTCTACTCACAGTGGAGGTTCAAATCATAGAAAGTTAGAGTGTCAGTTCCCTGCTACTTAAGTCGGCATTGTGCGTTTTGAATTTAATTCCGAAGCAATTTCTGTGCTTCATCGTCAATAAGAAGGTCCAAGGTGTACAGTAAACCTGAAGTGAAGCATCCGAATCAAAAACTAGACTCACAGGAGAGGTTCAAATCATAGAAAGTTAGAGTGTCAGTTCTCTTGTACTTAAGTCGGCATTGTGCCTTATGGATTTTTTTTTTCCGATGCAATTTCTGTGTTTCATCGTCAATAAGAAGGTCCAAGGTTTACAGGAAAAATGAAGTGAAGCATCGGAATCTAAAACTTTACTCACAGTGGAGGTTCAAATCATAGAAAGTTAGAGTGTCAGTTCTCTGCTACTTAAGTCGGCATTGTGCGTTTTGAATTTAATTCCGAAGCAATTTCTGTGCTTCATCGTCAATAAGAAGGTCCAAGGTGTACAGTAAACCTGAAGTGAAGCATCGGAATCTAAAACTGGACTCACAGGAGAGGTACAAATCATAGAAAGTTAGAGTGTCTGTCCTCTTGTACCTAAGTCGGCATTGTGCCTTTTGTATTAAATTCGGATGCAAGTTCTGTGCTTCATCGTCAATAAGAAGGTGCACGTGATATAGTAGACCTGAAGTGAAGCATCGGAATCTAAAACTTGACTCACAGGCGATGTTCAAATCATAGAAAGTGAGTGTGTCAGTCCTCTTGCACTTAAGTCGGCATTGTGCCTTTTGTATTAAATTCGGATGCAATTCCTGTGTTTCATCGTCAATATGAACGTCCAAGGAATACACGAAACCTGAAGTGAAGCATCGGAATCTAAAACTGGACTCACAGGAGAGGTTAAAATCATAGAAAGTGAGAGGGTCAGTCCTCTTGTACTTAAGTCGGCATTGTGCTTTTGTATTAAATTCGGATGCCATTTCTGTGTTTAATCGTCAATAAAAAAGTCCAAGGGATACAGTAAACCTGTAGAGAATCATCGGAATCTAAAACTGGACTCACAGAAGGGGTTCAAATCATAGAAAGTTAGAGTGTCAGATCTCTGCTTTTTAAACGGCATTGTGCCTTTAAATTTAATTCCGAAGCAATTTCTGTGCTTCATCGTCAATAAGAAGGTCCAAGGTGTACAGTAAACCTGAAGTGAAGCATCCGAATCTAAAACTAGACTCACAGGAGAGGTTCAAATCATAGAAAGTTAGAGTGCCAGTCCTCTTGTACTTAAGTCAGCATTGTGCCTTTTGAATTTAATTATGATGCAATTTCTGTGTTTCATCGTCAATAAGAAGGTCCAAGGTATACAGTGAACCTGAAGTGAAACATCGGAATCTAAATCTAGACTCACAGGAGAGGTTCAAATCACAGAAAGTTAGAGTGTCAGTCCCTTCGTACTTAAGTCGTCATTGTGCCTTTTGTATTAAATTCGGATGCAATATCTGTGTTTCATCGTCAATAAGAAGTTCCAAGGGATACAGTAAACCTGAAGTGAAGCATCGGAATCTAAAACTGGACTCACAGGTGAGGTTAAAATCAAAGAAATTTAGAGTGTCGTTCCTCTTGTACTTAAGTCGGCAATGTGCCTTATGAATTTAATTCCGAAGCAATTTCTGTGTTTCATCGTCAATAAGAAGGTCCAAGGTATACAGTGAACCTGAAGTGAAGCACCGGAATCTAAAACTGGACTCACAGGAGAGGTTCAAATCACAGAAAGTTAGCGTGTCAGTCCCTTTGTACTTAAGTCGTCATTGTGCCTTTTGTATTAAATTCGGATGCAATTTCTGTGTTTCATCGTCAATAAGACAGTCTAAGGAATACAGTAAACCTGAAGTGAAGCATCCGAATCTAAATCTGGGCTCACAGGAGAGGTACAAATCATAGAAAGTTAGAGAGTCAGTCCTCTAGTACTTAAGTCGGCATTGTGCCTTTTGAATTTAATTCCGATGCTATTTCTGTGTTTCATCGTCAATAAGAAGGTCCAAGGTATACAGGAAAAATGAAGTGAAGCATCGGAATCTAAAACTTTACTCACAGTGGAGGTTCAAATCATAGAAAGTTAGAGTGTCAGTTCTCTGCTACTTAAGTCGGCATTGTGCGTTTTGAATTTAATTCCGAAGCAATTTCTGTGCTTCATCGTCAATAAGAAGGTCCAAGGTGTACAGTAAACCTGAAGTGAAGCATCCGAATCTAAAACTAGACTCACAGGAGAGGTTCAAATCATAGTAAGTTAGAGTGTCAGTTCTCTTGTACTTAAGTCGGCATTGTGCCTTATGGATTTTTTTTTCCGATGCAATTTCTGTGTTTCATCGTCAATAAGAAGGTCCAAGGTATACAGAAAAAATGAAGTGAAGCATCGGAATCTAAAACTTTACTCACAGTGGAGGTTCAAATCATAGAAAGTTAGAGTGTCAGTTCTCTGCTACTTAAGTCGGCATTGTGCGTTTTGAATTTAATTCCGAAGCAATTTCTGTGCTTCATCGTCAATAAGAAGGTCCAAGTTGTACAGTAAACCTGAAGTGAAGCATCGGAATCTAAAACTGGACTCACAGGAGAGGTACAAATCATAGAAAGTTAGAGTGTCTGTCCTCTTGTACCTAAGTCGGCATTGTGCCTTTTGTATTAAATTCGGATGCAAGTTCTGTGCTTCATCGTCAATAAGAAGGTGCACGTGATATAGTAGACCTGAAGTGAAGCATCGGAATCTAAAACTTGACTCACAGGAGATGTTCAAATCATAGAAAGTGAGTGTGTCAGTCCTCTTGCACTTAAGTCGGCATTGTGCTTTTTGTACTAAATTCGGACGCAATTTCTGCGTTTCAACATCAATAAGAATGTCCAAGTGATACTGTAAACCTAAAATGAATCATCGGAATCTAAAACTGGACTAACAGGAGAGGTTCAAATCATAGAAAGCTAGAGAATCAGTCCCCTTGTACTTAAGTCGGCATTGCGCCTATTGAATTTAATTGGGATGCAATTTCCGTGTTTCATCGTCAATAAGAAGGTCCAAGGTGTACAGTAAACCTGAAGTGAAGCATCCGAATCTAAAACTAGACTCACAGGAGAGGTTCAAATCATAGAAAGTTAGAGAGTCAGTCCTCTAGTACTTAAGTCGGCATTGTGCCTTTTGAATTTAATTCCGATGCTATTTCTGTGTTTCATCGTCAGTAAGAAGGTCCAAGGTATACAGGAAAAATGAAGTGAATCATCGGAATCTAAAACTTTACTCACAGTGGAGGTTCAAATCATAGAAAGTTAGAGTGTCAGTTCTCTGCTACTTAAGTCGGCATTGTGCGTTTTGAATTTAATTCCGAAGCAATTTCTGTGCTTCATCGTCAATAAGAAGGTCCAAGGTGTACACTAAACCTGAAGTGAAGCATCCGAATCTAAAACTAGACTCACAGGAGAGGTTCAAATCATAGAAAGTTAGAGTGTCAGTTCTCTTGTACTTAAGTCGGCGTTGTGCCTTATGGATTTTTTTTTTCCGATGCAATTTCTGTGTTTCATCGTCAATAAGAAGGTCCAAGGTATACAGTGAACCTGAAGTGAAGCATCGGAATCTAAAGCTGGACTCACAGGAGAGGTTCAAATCACAGAAAGTTAGCGTGTCAGTCCCTTTGTACTTAAGTCGTCATTGTGCTTTTTGTATTACATTCGGATGCAATTTCTGTGTTTCATTGTCAATAAGAAAGTCCAAGGAATACAGTAATCCTGAAGTGAAGCATCCGAATCTAAATCTGGCCTCACAGGAGTGGTACAAATCATAGAGAGTTAGAGAGTCAGTCCTCTAGTACTTAAGTCGGCATTGTGCCTTTTGAATTTAATTCCGATGCTTTTTCTGTGTTTCATCGTCAATAAGAAGGTCCAAGGTATGCAGGAAACCTGAAGTGAAGCATCGGAATCTAAAACTGGACTCACAGGAGAGGTTAAAATCATAGAATGTGAGAGTGTCAGTCCTCTTTTACTTAAGTCGGCATTGTGCCTTTTGAATTTAATTCCGATGCAATTTCTGTGTTTCATCGTCAATAAGAAGGTGCAAGTGAAATAGTAGACCTGAAGTGAAGCATCGGAATCTAAAACTTGACTCACAGGAGATGTTCAAATCATAGCAAGTGAGAGTGTCAGTCCTCTTGTACTTAAGTCGGCATTGTGCTTTTGTACTAAATTCGGATGCAATTTCTGTGTTTCATCGTCAATAAGAACGTCCAAGGTATACACAAAACCTGAAGTCAAGCATCGAAATCTAAAACTGGACTCACATGAGAGGTTCAAATCATAGAAAGCGAGAGTCTCAGTCCTTTTGTACTTAAGTCGGCATTGTGCTTTTGTACTAAATTCGGATGCAATTTCTGTGTTTCATCGTCAATATGAAAGTCCAAGGGATACAGTAAACCTGTAGTGAATCATCGGAATCTAAAACTGGACTCACAGAAGAGTGTCAAATCATAGAAAGTTAGAGAGTCAGTCCTTTTGTACTTATGTCGGCATTGTGCCTTTTGAATTTAATTCCGATGCAATTTCTGTGTTTCATTGTCAATTAGAAGGTCCTAGGTATACAGGAAACCTGAAGTGAAGCATCGGAATCTAAAACTGGACTCACAGGAGAGGTTAAAATAATAGAAAGTGAGAGTGTCAGTCATCTTTTACTTAAGTCGGCATTGTGCCTTTTGAATTTAATTCCGAAGCAATATCTGTGCTTCATCGTCAATACGACGTTCCAAGGTGTACAGTAAACCTGAAGTGAAGCATCCGAATCTAAAACTAGACTCACAGGAGAGGTTCAAATCATAGAAAGTTAGAGTGACAGTTCTCTTGTACTTAAGTCGGCATTGTGCCTTATGGATTTAATTCCGATGCAATTTCTGTGTTTCATCGTCAATAAGAAGGTCCAAGGTATACAGGAAACCTGAAGTGAAGCATCGGAATCTATAACTGGACTCACAGGAGAGGTTGAATTCATAGAAAGTGAGAGTGTCAGTCCTCTTGTACTTAAGTCGGCATTGTGCCTTTTGTATTCAATTCGGATGCAATTTTTCTGTTTCATCATCAATAAGAAGGTCCAAGGGATACAGTGAACCTGAAGTGAAGCATCGGAATCTAAAACTGGGCTCACAGGAGAGGTTAAAATCATTGAAAGTTAGAGTGTCGGTCCTCTTGTACTTAAGTCGGCATTGTGCCTTTTGTATAAAATTCGGATGCAATTTCTGTGCTTCATCGTCAATAAGAAGGTGCAAGTGATATAGTAGACCTGAAGTGAAGCATCGGAATCTAAAACTTGTCTCACAGGAGATGTTCAAATAATAGAAAGTGAGAGTGTCAGTCCTCTTGTACTTAGGTCGGCATTGTGCCTTTTGTATTAAATTCGGATGCAATTTCTGTGTTTCATCGTCTATAAGAACGTCCAAGGTATACACGAAACCTGAAGTCAAGCATCGGAATCTAACACTGGACTCACAGGAGAGGATCAAGTCATAGAAAGTGAGAGTGTCAGTCCTCTTTTACTTAAGTCGGCATTGTGCCTTTTGTATTAAATTCGGATGCAATTTCTGTGTTTCGTCGTCAATTAGAAGGTCCTACGTATACAGGAAACCTGAAGTGAAGCATCGGAATCTAAAACTGGACTCACAGGAGAGGTTAAAATCAAAGAAAGTTTGAGTGTCAGTTCTCTTGTACTTAAGTAAGCATTGTGCCTTTTTGAATTTAATTCCGATGCAATTTCTGTGTTTCATCGTCAATAAGAAGGTCCAAAGTATACACTGAACCTGAAGTGAAGCATCGGAATCTAATACTGGACTCACGGGAGAGGCTCAAATCACAGAAAGTTAGCGTGTCAGTCCCTTTGTACTTAAGTCGTCATTGTGCCTTTTGTATTAAATTCGGATGCAATTTCTGTGTTTCATCGTCAATAAGGAAGTACATGGAATACAGTAAACCTGAAGTGAAGCATCGAATCTAAAACTGGGCTCACAGGAGAGGTACAAATCATAGAAAGTTAGAGAGTCAGTCCTCTAGTACTTAAGTCGGCATTGTGCGTTTTGAATTTAATTCCGATGCAATTTCTGTGTTTCATCGTCAATAAGAAGGTCCAAGGTATACAGGAAACCTGAAGTGAAGCATCGTAATCTAAAACTGGACACACAGGAGAGGTTAAAATCATAGAAATTCAGAGTGTCAGTCCTCTTTTACTTAAGTCGGCATTGTGCCTTTTGAATTTAATTCCGATGCAATTTCTATGTTTAATCGACTTTAAGAAGGTGCTAGTGATATAGTAGACCTGAAGTGAAGCATCGGAATCTAAAACTTGACTCACAGGAGATGTTCAAATCATAGGAAGTGAGAGTGTCAGTCCTCTTGTACTTAAGTCGGCATTGTACCTTTGTATTAAATTCGGATGCAATTTCTGTGTTTCATCGTCAATAAGAACGTCCAAGGTATACAAGAAACCTGAAGTCAAGCATCGGAAACTAAAACTGGAGTCACAGGAGAGGTTCAAATCACAGTAAGTTTGAGTGTCAGTCCCTTTCTACTTAAGTCGTCATTTTGCCTTTTGTATTAAATTCGGATGCAATTTCTGTGTTTCATCGTCAATAAGAAGTTCCAAGGGATACAGTAATCCTGAAGTGAAGCATCGGAATCTAAAACTGTACTCACAGGAGAGGTTAATATCAAAGAAAGTTAGAGAGTCGGTCCTCTTGTACTTAAGTCGGCATTGTGCCTTTTGTATTAAATTCGGATGCAATTTCTGTGCTTCATCGTCAATAAGAAGGTGCAAGTGATATAGTAGACCTGAAGTGAAGCATCGGAATCTAAAACTTGTCTCACAGGAGATGTTCAAATAATAGAAAGTGAGAGTGTCAGTCCTCTTGTACTTAGGTCGGCATTGTGCCTTTTGTATTAAATTCGGATGCAATTTCTGTGTTTCATCGTCTATAAGAACGTCCAAGGTATACACGAAACCTGAAGTCAAGCATCGGAATCTAACACTGGACTCACAGGAGAGGTTCAAGTCATAGAAAGTGAGAGTATCATTCCTCTTTTACTTAAGTCGGCATTGTGCCTTTTGTATTAAATTCGGATGCAATTTCTGTGTTTCGTCGTCAATTAGAAGGTCCTACGTATACAGGAAACCTGAAGTGAAGCATCGGAATCTAAAACTGGACTCACAGGAGAGGTTAAAATCAAAGAAAGTTAGAGTGTTGGTCCTCTTGTACTTAGGTCGGCATTGTGCCTTTTGAATTTAATTCCGAAGCAATTTCTGTGCTTCTTCGTCACTAAGAAGGTCCAAGGTGTACAGTAAACCTGAAGTGAAGCATCCGAATCTAAAACTGGGTTCACAGGAGAGGTACAATTCATAGAAAGTTTGAGTGTCAGTTCTCTTGTACTTAAGTAAGCATTGTGCCTTTTTGAATTTAATTCCGATGCAATTTCTGTGTTTCATCGTCAATAAGAAGGTCCAAAGTATACACTGAACCTGAAGTGAAGCATCGGAATCTAATACTGGACTCAGGGGAGAGGCTCAAATCACAGAAAGTTAGCGTGTCAGTCCCTTTGTACTTAAGTCGTCATTGTGCCTTTTGTATTAAATTCGGATGCAATTTCTGTGTTTCATCGTCAATAAGGAAGTACATGGAATACAGTAAACCTGAAGTGAAGCATCGAATCTAAAACTGGGCTCACAGGAGAGGTACAAATCATAGAAAGTTAGAGAGTCAGTCCTCTTGTACTTAAGTCGGCATTGTGCTTTTGTATTAAATTCGGATGCAATTACTGTGTTTCATCGTCAATATGAAAGTCCAAGGGATACAGTATACCTGAAGTGAATCATCGGAATCTAAGACTGGAATCACAGGAGAGGTTCAAATCACAGTAAGTTTGAGTGTCAGTCCCTTTCTACTTAAGTCGTCATTTTGCCTTTTGTATTAAATTCGGATGCAATTTCTGTGTTTCATCGTCAATAAGAAGTTCCAAGGGATACAGTAATCCTGAAGTGAAGCATCGGAATCTAAAACTGTACTCACAGGAGAGGTTAATATCAAAGAAAGTTAGAGAGTCGGTCCTCTTGTACTTAAGTCGGCATTGTGCCTTTTGTATTAAATTCGGATGCAATTTCTGTGCTTCATCGTCAATAAGAAGGTGCAAGTGATATAGTAGACCTGAAGTGAAGCATCGGAATCTAAAACTTGTCTCACAGGAGATGTTCAAATAATAGAAAGTGAGAGTGTCAGTCCTCTTGTACTTAGGTCGGCATTGTGCCTTTTGTATTAAATTCGGATGCAATTTCTGTGTTTCATCGTCTATAAGAACGTCCAAGGTATACACGAAACCTGAAGTCAAGCATCGGAATCTAACACTGGACTCACAGGAGAGGTTCAAGTCATAGAAAGTGAGAGTGTCAGTCCTCTTTTACTTAAGTCGGCATTGTGCCTTTTGTATTAAATTCGGATGCAATTTCTGTGTTTCGTCGTCAATTAGAAGGTCCTACGTATACAGGAAACCTGAAGTGAAGCATCGGAATCTAAAACTGGACTCACAGGAGAGGTTAAAATCAAAGAAAGTTAGAGTGTTGGTCCTCTTGTACTTAAGTCGGCATTGTGCCTTTTGAATTTAATTCCGAAGCAATTTCTGTGCTTCTTCGTCACTAAGAAGGTCCAAGGTGTACAGTAAACCTGAAGTGAAGCATCCGAATCTAAAACTGGGTTCACAGGAGAGGTACAAATCATAGAAAGTTAGAGTGTTAGTCCTCTTGTATTTAAGTCGGCATTGTGCCATTTGAATTTAATTCCGATGCAATTTCTGTGTTTCATCCTCAACAAGAAGGTCCAAGGTATACAGTGAACCTGAAGTGTAGCATCGGAATCTAAAACTGGACTCACAGGAGAGGTTCAAATCATAGAAAGTTGGAGAGTCAGTCCTCTTGTACTTAAGTCGGCATTGTGCCTTTTGAATTTAATTCGCATGCAATTTCTGTGCTTCATCGTCAATAAGAAGGTCCAAGGGATACAGTAAACCTGAAGTGTAGCATCGGAATCTAATACTGGACTCACAGGAGATGTTCAAATCATAGAAAGTGAGAGTGTCAGTCCTCTTGTACTTAAGTCGGCATTGTGCCCTTTGTATTAAATTCGGATGCAATTTCTGTGTTTCATCATCAATAAGAATGTCCAAGGGATACTGTAAACCAGATATGAATCATCGGAATCTAAAACTGGACTAACAGGAGAGGTTCAAATCATTGAAAGTTAGAGAGTCAGTCCTCTTGTACTTAAGTCGGCATTGTGCCTTTTGAATTTAATTCGGATGCAAATTCCGTGTTTCATCGTCAATAAGAAGGTCCAAGGTATACAGGTAACCTGAAGTGAAGCATCGGAATCTAAAACTGGACTCACTGGAGAGGTTGAATTCATGGAAAGTGAGAGTGTCAGTCCTCTTGTACTTAAGTCGGCATTGTGCCTTTTGTATTCAATTCGGATGCAAGTTCTGTGTTTCATCGTCAATAAGAAGGTCCAAGGGAAACAGTAAAGCTGAAGTGAAGCATCGGAATCTAAAACTGGACTCACAGTGCAGGTTCAAATCATAGAAAGTTAGAGTGTCAGTTCTCTGCTACTTAAATCGGCATTGTGCCTTTTGAATTTAATTCCCAAGCAATTTCTGTGCTTCATCGTCAATAAGAAGGTCCAAGGTGTACAGTAAACCTGAAGTGAAGCATCCGAATCTGAAACTAGACTCACAGGAGAGGTTCAAATCATAGAAAGTTAGAGTGTCAGTTCTCTTGTACTTAAGTAAGCATTGTGCCTTTTGAATTTAATTCCGATGCAATTTCTGTGTTTCATCGTCAATAAGAAGGTCTAAGGTATACACTGAACCTGAAGTGAAGCATCGGAATCTAATACTGGACTCACGGGAGAGGCTCAATACACAGAAAGTTAGCGTGTCAGTCCCTTTGTACTTAAGTCGTCATTGTGCCTTTTGTATTAAATTCGCATGCAATTTCTGTGTTTCATTGTCAATAAGAAAGTACATGGAATACAGTAAACCTGAAGTGAAGCATCCGAATCTAAAACTGGGCTAACAGGAGAGGTTAAAGTCATAGAAATTGAGAGTGTCAGTCCTCTTTTACTTAAGTCGGCATTGTGCCTTTTGAATTAATTCCGATGCAATTTCTGTGTTTAATCAACAATAAGAAGGTGCAAGTGATATAGTAGACCTGAAGTGAAGCATCGGAATCTAAAACTTGACTCACAGGAGATGTTCAAATCATAGAAAGTGAGAGTGTCAGTCCTCTTGTACTTAAGTCGGCTATGTGCCTTTGGTATTAAATTTGGATGCAATTTCTGTGTTTCATCGTCAATAAGAACGTCCAAGGTATACAAGAAACCTGAAGTCAAGCATCGGAAACTAAAACTGGGATCACAGGAGAGGTTCAAATCATAGAAAGTGAGAGTGTCAGTCCTCTTGTACTTAAGTCGGCCTTGTGCCTTTTGTATTAAATTCGCATGCAATTACTGTGTTTCATCGTCAATATGAAAGTCCAAGGGATATATTAAACCTGAAGTGAAGCATCGGAATCAAAAATTGGACTCACAGTGGAGGTTGAAATCATAGAAAGTTAGAGTATCAGTTCTCTGCTACTTAAACGGCATTGTGCCATTTGATTTTATTGCGAAGCAATTTCTGTGCTTCATCGTCATTAAGAAGGTTTAAGGTGTACAGTATACCTGAAGTGAAGCATCCGAATCTAAAACTAGACTCACAGGAGAGGTTCAAATCATAGTAAGTTAGAGTGTCAGTCCTCTTGTACTTAAGTCTGCATTGTGCCTTTTGAATTTAATTCCGATGCAATTTCTGTGTTTCATCGTCAATAAGAAGTTCCAAGGTATACAGTGAACCTGAAGTGAAGCATCGGAATCTAAAACTGGACTCACAGGACAGGTTCAAATCACAGTAAGTTAGAGTGTCAGTCCCTTTCTACTTAAGTCGTCATTTTGCCTTTTGTATTAATTTCGGATGCAATTTCTGTGTTTCATCGTCAATAAGAAGTTCCAAGCGATACAGTAAACCTGAAGTGAAGCATCGGAATCTAAAACTGGACTCACAGGAGAGGTTAAAATCAAAGAAAGTTAGAGAGTCGGTCCTCTTGTACTAAAGTTCGCATTGTGCCTTTTGAATTTCATTCCGAAGCAATTTCTGTGCTTCTTCGTCAATAAGATGGTCCAAGGTATACAGTAAACCCGAAGTGAGGCATCCGAAACTACAACTGGGCTGACAGGAGAGGTACAAATTATAGAAAGTTAGAGCGTTAGTCCTCTTGTACTCAAGTCGGCATTGTGCCTTTTGAATTTAAATCCCATGCAATTTCTGTGTTTCATCGTCAATAAGAAGGTCCAAGGTATACAGTGAACCTGAAGTGAAGCATCGGAATCTAAAACTGGACTGACAGGAGAGGTTAAAATCATGGAAAGTGAGAGTGTCAGTCCTCTTTTACTTAAGTCGGCATTGTGCCTTTTGTATTAAATTCGGATGCAATTTCTGTGTTTTCTCGTCAATAAGAAGGTCTAAGGTATACAGGAAACCTGATGTGAAGCATCGGAATCTAAAACTGGACTCACAGGAGAGTTTCAAATCATAGAAAGTGAGAGTGTCAGTCCTCTTTTACTTAAGTTGGCATTGTGCCTTTTGTATTAAATTCGGTTGCAATTTCTGTGTTTCATCGTCAATCAGGAGGTCCAAAGTATACACGAAACCTGAAGTCATGCATCGGAATCTAAAACTGGACTCACAGGAGTGGTTCAAATCATAGAAAGTCAGAGTGTCGGTCCTCTTGTACTTAAGTCGGCATTGTGACCTTTGTATTAAATTCGGATGCAATTTCTGTGTTTCATTGTCAATATGAAGGTCCAAGGGATACAGTTGACCTGAAGTGAAGCATCGGAATCTAAAACTGGACTCACAGGAGAGGTTCAAATCATAGAAGGTGAGGGTTACAGTCCTCTTGCACTTAAGGCGCCATTGTGCCTTTTGTATAAATTCGAATGCTATTTCTGTGTTTCATCGTCAATTAGAAGTTCCAAGGTATACAGTGAACCTGTAGTGGAGCATCGGAATCTAAAAGTGGACTCACTGGAGAGGTTCAAATCACAGAAAGTTAGAGTGTCAGTCCTTTTGTACTTAAGTCGTCATTGTGCCTTTTGTATTAAATTCGGATCTAATTTCTGTGTTTCATCGTCAATAAGAAGTTCCAAGGGATACAGTAAACCTAAAGTGAAGCATCGGTATCTAAAACAGGACTCACAGTAGAGGTTCAAATCATAGAAAGTTAGAGTGTCGGTCCACTTGTACCTAAGTCGGCATTGTGCCTTTTGAATTAAATTCCGAAGCAATATCTGTGCTTCTTCGTCAATAAGAAGGTCTATGGTATACAGTAAACCTGAAGTGAAGCACCCGAATCTAAAACTGGGCTCACAGGAGAGGTACAAATCATAGAAAGTTAGAGTGTCAGTCCTCTTGTACTTAATTCGGCATTGTGCTTTTTGAATTTAATTCTGATGCTATTTCTGTGTTTCATCGTCATTAAGAAGGTCCAAGGTATACAGTGAACCTGAAGTGAAGCATCGGAATCTAAAACTGGACTCACAGGAGAGGTTCAAATCATAGGAAGTTAGAGTGCCTGACCTCTTGTGCTTAAGTCAGCATTTTTCCCTTTGTATTAAACTCTGATGCAATATCTGTGTTTCATCGGCAATAAGAACGTCCAAGGTATACACGAAACCTGAAGTCAAGCATCAGAATCTAAAACTGGACTCACAGGAGAGGTTCAAATCATAGAAAGTGAGAGTGTCACTCCTCTTCGGATGCAATTTCTGTGTTTCATCGACAATAAGAAAGTCCAAGAGATAAAGTAAACCTGAAGTGAATCATCGGAATCTAAAACTGGACTCACAGAAGAGGTTCAAATCATAGAAAGTTTGAGAGTCAGTCCTCTTGTACTTATATCGGCATTGTGCCTTTTGAATTTATTTCGGATGCAATTTCTGTGTTTCATCGTCAATAAGAAGGTCCAAGGTATACAGGAAACCTGAAGTGAAGCATCGGAATATAAAACTGGACTCACAGGTGAGGTTCAAATCATAGAAAGTGAGAGTGTCAGTCCTCTTGTACTTAAGTCGGCATTGTGCCTTTTGTACTAAATTCGGTTGCAATTTCTGAGTTTCATCGTCAATAAGGAGGTCCAAAGTATACACGAAACCTGAAGTCAAGCATCGGAATCTAAAACTGGACTCACAGGAGAGGGTCAAATCATAGAAAGTGAGAGTGTCAGTCCTCTTGTACTTAAGTGGGCATTGTGCCTTTTGTATTACATTCGGATGCTATTTCTGTGTTTCATCGTCAATAAGAAGGTCCAAAGGATACAGAAGACATGAAGTGAAGCATCGGAATCTAAAACTGGACTCACAGGAGAGGTTCAAATCATAGAATGTGAGAGTGTCAGTCCCCTTGTACTTAGGTCGCCATTGTGCCTTTCGTATAAAATTCGAATGCAATTTCTGTGTTTCATCGTCAATAAGAAGATCCAAGGTATACAGTGAACCTGAAGTGAAGCATCGGAATCTAAAACTGGACTCACTGGAGAGGTTCAAGTCACAGAAAGTTAGAGTGTCAGTCCTCTTGTACTTAAGTCGGCATTGGGCCTTTTGAATTCAATTCCGATGAAATTTCTGTGTTTCATCGTCATTAAGAAGGTCCAAGGTATACAGTAAACCTGAAGTGAAGCATTCGAATCTAAAACTGGGCTCACAGGAGAGGTACAAATCATAGAAAGTTAGAGTGTCAGTCCTCTTGTACTTAGGTCGGCATTGTGCCTTTTGAATTTTATTCCGATGCAATTTCTGTGTTTCATCGTCATTAAGAAGGTCCAAGGTATACAGTGAACCTGAAGTGAAGCATCGGAATCTAAAACTGGACTCACAGGAGAGGTTCAAATCATAGAAAGTTAGAGTGTCTGCCCTCTTGTATTTTAGCCAACAATGTGATTTTTGTATTAAATTCGGATGCAATTTCTGTGCTTCATCGTCAATAAGAAGGTGCAGGTGATACAGTAGACCTGAAGTGAAGCATTGGAATCTAAAACTTGACTCACAAGAGTTGTTCAAATCATAGAAAGTGAGAGTGTCAGTCCTCTTGTACTTAAGTCAGCATTGTGCCTTTTGTATTAAACTCGGATGCAATTTCTGTGGTTCATCGTCAATAAGAACGTCCAAGGTATACACGAAACCTGAAGTCAAGCTTCGGAATCTAAAACTGGACTCACAGGACAGGGTTCAACTCATAGAAAGTGAGAGTGTCAGTCCTCTTGTACTTAAGTCGGCCTTGTGCGTTTTGTATTAAATTCGGATGCAATTTCTGTGTTTCATCGACAATAAGAAAGTCCAACGGATACAGTAAACCTGAAGTGAATCATCGGAATCTAAAACTGGACTCACAGAAGAGGTTCAAATCATAGAAAGTTAGAGAGTCAGTCCTCTTGTACTTATGACATCATTGTGCCTTTTGAATTTAATTCGGATACATTTTCTGTGTTTCATCGTCAATAAGAAGGTGCAAGGTATACAGGAAACCTGAAGTGAAGCAACGGAATCTAAAACTGGAATCACAGGAGAGGTTCAAATGATAGAAAGTGAGAGTGTCAGTCCACTTTTCCATAAGTCGGCATTGTGCCTTTTGTATTAAATTCGGATGCAATTTCTGTGTTTCATTGTCAATAAGAAGGTAAAAGGTATACAGGAAACCTGAAGTGAAGCATCGGAATCTAAAACTGGACTCACAGGAGAGGTTCAAAACATAGAAAGTGAGAGTGTCAGTCCTCTTTTCCATAAGTCGGCATTGTGTCTTTTGTATAAAATTCGGATGCAATTTCGGTGTTTCATCGTCAATAAGAAGGTCCAACGGATACAGTAGACCTGAAGTGAAGCATCGGAATCTAAAACTGGACTCATAGGAGAGGTTCAAATCATAGAAAGTGAGAGTGTCAGTCCTCTTGTACTTAAGTCGGCATTGTGCCTTTTGTATTAAATTCGGATACAATTTCTGTGATTCATCGTCATTAAGAAGGTCCAAGGGATACAGTAAACCTGAAGTGAAGCATTGGAATCTAAAACTGGACTCACAGGAGAGGTTCATATCATAGAAAGGGAGAGTGTCAGTCCTCTTGTACTTAAGTCGGCTTTGGGCCTTTTGTATTTAATTCGGATGCAATTTCTGTGTTTCATCGTCAATAAGAAGGTCCAAGGTATACAGTAAACCTGAAGTGAAGCATCGGAATCTAAAACTGGACTCACAGGGGAGGTGCAATAAATAGAAAGTGAAAGTGTCAGTCCTCTTGTACTTAAGTCGGCATTGTGCCTTTTGTATTAAATTCGGATGCAATTGCTGTGTTTCATCGTCAATAAGAATGTCCAAGGTATACAGGAAAGCAGAAGTGAAGCATCGGAATCTATAACTGGGCTCACAGAAGAGGTTCAAATCATAGAAAGTGAGAGTGTCTATCCTTTCGTACTTAAGTCGGCCTTATGCCTTTTGTATTAAATTCGGATGCGATTTCTGTGTTTCATCGTCAATAAGAGGGTCCAAGGGATACAGTAAACCTGAAGTGAAGCATCGGAAACAAAAACTGGATTCACAGGAGAGGTTCAAATCATAGAAAGATAGAGTGTCAGTCCTCTTGTACTTAAGTCGGCATTGTGCTTTTTGAATTAAATTCCGATGCAATTTCTGAGCTTCATCGTCAAAAAGAAGGTCCAACGGATACAGTAACCCTGAAGTGAAAAATCGGAAACTAAAACTAAACTCACAGGAGAGGTTCAATTCATAGAAAGTGAGATTGTCAGTCCTCTTGTACTTAAGTCGGCCTTGTGCCTTTTGTATTACATTCGGATGCAACTTCTGTGTGTCATCGACAACAAGAAAATCCAAGGGATACAGTAAACCTGAAGTGAATCATCGGACTCTAAAACTGGACTCACAGGAGAGGTTCAAATCACAGAAAGTGAGAGTGTCAGTCCTGTTGTACTTAAGTCAGCATTGTGCCTTTTGTATTAAACTCGGATGCAATATCTGTGTTTCATCGACAATAAGAAAGTCCAACGGATACAGTAAACCTGAAGTGAATCATCGGAATCTAAAACTGGACTCACGGGAGAGGTTCAAATCATGCAATTTCTGTGTTTCATCAACAACAAGAAAGTCCAAGGGATACAGTAAACCTGAAGTGAATCTTCGGAATCTAAAACTGGACTCACAGGAGAGGTTCAAATCATAGAAAGTGAGAGTGTCAGTCCTGTTGTACTTAAGTCAGCATTGTGCCTTTTGTATTAAACTCGGATGCAATATCTGTGTTTCATCGTCAATAAGAACGTCCAAGGTATACACGAAACCCGAAGTCAAGCATCGGAATCTAAAACTGCACTCACAGGAGAGGTTCAAATCATAGAAAATGAGAGTGTCAGTCCTCTTGTACTTAAGTCGGCCTTGTGCCTTTTGTATTAAATTCGGATGCAATTTCTGTGATTCATCGACAATAAGAAAGTCCAACGGATACAGTAAACCTGAAGTGAATCATCGGAATCTAAAACTGGACTCACAGAAGAGGTTCAAATCATAGAAAGTTAGAGTGTCATTCCTCTTGTACTTATGTCGGCATTGTGCCTTTTGAATATAATTCGGATACAATTTCTGTGTTTCATCGTCAATAAGAAGGTGCAAGGTATACAGGAAACCTGAAGTGAAGCATCGGAATCTAAAAGTGGACTCACAGGAGAGGTTCAAGTCATAAAAAGTGAGAGTGTCAGTCCTCTTTTCCTTAAGTCGGCGTTGTGCCTTTTGTATTAAATTCGGATGCAATTTCTGTGTTTCATCGTCAATAAGAAGGTCCAAGGTCTACAGGAAACCTGAAGTGAAGCATTGAAATCTAAAACTGGACTCACTGGAGAGGTTCAAATTATAGAAAGTGAGAGTGTCAGTCCTCTTGTACTTAAGTCGGCATTGAGCCTTTTGTATTAATTTCGGATGCAATTTCTCTGTTTCATCGTCAATAATAAGGTCCAAGGTATACAGTAAACCTGAAGTGAAGTATCGGAATCTAAAACTGGACTCACAGGGGAGGTTCAATTCATAGATAGTGAAAGTGTCAGTCCTCTTGTACTGAAGTCGGCATTGTGCCTTTTGTATTAAATTCGGATGCAATTGCAGTGTTTCATCGTCAATAAGAATGTCCAAGGTATACAGGAAACCAGAAGTGAAGCATCGGAATCTAAAACTGGGCTCACAGGAGAGGTTGAAATCATAGAAAGTGAGAGTGTCTATCCTTTCGTACTTAAGTCGGCATTATGCCTTTTGTATTAAATTCGGATGCGATTTCTGTGTTTCATCGTCAATAAGAGGGTCCAAGGGATACAGTTAACCTGAAGTGATGCATCGGAAACTAAAACTGGACTCACAGGAGTTGTTCAAATCACAGAAATTGAGAGTGTCAGTCCCCTTGTACTTAAGTCAGCATTGTGCCTTTTTATTAAACTCGGATGCAATTTCTGTGTCTCATCGTCAATAAGAACGTCCAAGGTATACACGAAACCTGAAGTCAAGCATCGGAATCTAAAACTGCACTCACAGGAGAGGTTCAAATCATAGATAGTGAAAGTGTCAGTCCTCTTGTACTGAAGTCGGCATTGTGCCTTTTGTATTAAATTCGGATGCAATTACTGTGTTTCATCGGCAGTAAGAAAGTCCAAAGGATACAGTAAACGTGAAGTGAATCATCGGAATCTAAAACTGGACTCACAGAAGAGGTTCAAATCATAGAAAGTTAGAGAGTCAGTCCTCTTGTACTTATGTCGGCCTTGTGCCTTTTGAATTTAATTCGGATACAATTTCTGTGTTTCATCGTCAATAAGAAGGTGCATATTATACAGGAAACCTGAAGTGAAGCTTTGGAATCTAAAACTGGACTCACAGGAGAGGTTCAAATCATAGTAAGTGAGAGTGTCAGTCCTCTTTTCCTTAAGTCGGCATTGTGCCTTTTGTATTAAATTCGGATGCAATTTCTGTGTTTCATCGTCAATAAGAAGGTCCAAGGTATACAGGAAACCTGAAGTGAAGCATCGGAATCTAAAACTGGACTCACAGGAGAGGTTCAAATCATAGAAAGTGAGAGTGTCAGTCCTCTTGTACTTAAGTCGGCGTTGTGCCTTTTGTATTAAATTCGGATGCAATTTCTGTGTTTCATCGTCAATAAGAAGGTCCAAAGTATACACGAAACCTGAAGTCAAGCATCGGAAACTAAAACTAGACTCACAGGAAAGGTTCAAATCATTGAAATGAGAGTGTCAGTCCTCTTGAACTTAAGTCGGCATTGTGCCTTTTGTATTAAATTCGGATGCAATTTCTGTGTTTCATCGTCAATAAGAAGGTCCAAGGGATACAGTAGACCTGAAGTGAAGCATCAGAATCTAAAACTGGACTCACAGGAGTGGTTCAAATCATAGAAAGTGAGAGTGTCAGTCCTCTTGTACTTAAGTCGGCATTGTGCGTTTTGTATGAAATTTGGAAACAATTTCTGTGATTCATCGTCAATAAGAAGGTCCAAGGGATACAGTAAACCTGAAGTGAAGCATCGGAATCTAAAACTGGACTCACAGGAGAGGTTCAAATCACAGAAAGTGAGAGAGTCAGTCCTCTTGTACTTAAGTCGGCATTGTGCCTTTCGTATTAAATTCGGATGCAATTTCTGTGTTTCATCGTCAATAAGATGGTCCAAGGTATACAGTAAACCTGAAGTGAAGCATCGGAATCTAAAACTGGACTCACAGGGGAGGTTCAATTCATAGAAAGTGAGAGTGTCAGTCCTCTTGTACTTAAGTCGGCATTGTGAGTTTTGTATTAAATTCGGATGCAATTGCTGTGTTTCATCGTCAATAAGAAAGTCCAAGTGATACAGTAAACCTGAAGTGAATCATCGGAATCTAAAACTGGACTCAAAGAAGAGGTTCAAATCATAGAAAGTTAGAGAGTCAGTCCTGTTGTACTTATGTCGGCATTGTGCCTTTTGAATTTAATTCGGATGCAATTTCTTGTTTTCATTGTCAATAAGAAAGTCCAATGTATACAGGAAACCTGAAGTGAAGCATCGGAATCTAAAACTGGACTCACAGGAGAGGTTCAAATCATAGAAAGTGAGAGTGTCAGTCCTCTTTTCCATAAGTTGGCATTGTGCATTTTGTATTAAATTCGGATGCAATTTCTGTGTTTCATCGTCAAGAAGAAGGTCCAAATGATACAGTAGACCTGAAGTGAAGCATCGGAATCTAAAACTGGACTCACAGGAGATGTTCAAATCATAGAAAGTGAGAGTGTCTATCCTTTCGTACTTAAGTCGGCATTATGCCTTTTGTATTAAATTCGTATGCGATTTCTGTGTTTCATCGTCAATAAGTGGGTCCAAGAGATGCAGTAAACCTGAGGTGAAGCATCGGAAACTAAAACTGGACTCACAGAAGGGGTTCAAATCATAGAAAGGTAGAGTGTCAGTCCTATTGTACTTAAGTCGGCATTGTGCCTTTTGAATTTAATTCCGATGCAATATCTGAGCTTCATCGTCAAAAAGAAGGTCCAACGGATACAGTAAACCTGAAGTGAAAAATCGGAAACTAAAACTGGACTCACAGGAGAGGTTCAAATCATAGAAAGTGAGATTGTCAGTATTCTTGCACTTGAGTCGGCATTATGCCTTTTGTATTACATTCGGATGCGATTTCTGTGGTTCATCGTCAATAAGAAGGTGCAAGTGATACAGTAGACCTGAAGTGAAGCATCGGAATCTAAAACTTGACTCACAGGAGTTGTTAAAATCATAGAAATTGAGAGTGTCAGTCCTCTTGTACTTAAGTCGGCATTGTGCCGTTTGTGTTAAATTCGGATGCGATATCTGTGTTTCATCGTCAATAAGAAGGTCCAAGGAATACAGTAAACCTGAAGTGAAGCATCGGAATCTAAAACTGGACTCACAGGGGAGGTTCAAATCATAGAAAGTGAAAGTGTCAGTCCTCTTGTACTTAAGTCGGCATTGTGCCTTTTGTATTAAATTCGGATGCAATTGCTGTGTTTCATCGTCAATGTGAAAGTCCAAGGGATACAGTAAACCTGAGGTGAAGCATCGGAATCTAAAACTGGTCTCAAAGGGGAGGTTCAATTCATAGACTGTGAAAGTGTCAGTCCTCTTGTACTTAAGTGGGCATTGTGCCTTTTGTATTAAATTCGGATGCAATTTCTGTGTTTCATCGTCAATAAGAAGGTCCAAAGTATACACGAAACCTGAAGTCAAGCATCGGAAACTAAAACTAGACTCACAGGAGAGGTTCAAATCATAGAAAGTGAGAGTGTCAGTCCTCTGTTCCTTATGTCGGCATTGTGCCTTTTGTATTAAATTCGGATGCAATTTCTGTGTTTCATCGTCAATAAGAATGTCCAAGGTAGACAGGAAACCTGAAGTGAAGCATCGGAATCTAAAACTGGACTCTCAGGAGAGGTTCAAATCATAGAAAGTGAGAGTGTCAGTCCTCTTGTACTTAAGTCAGCGTTGTGCCTTTTGTATTAAATTCGGATGCAATTTCTGTGTTTCATCGTCAATAAGAAGGTCCAAAGTATACAAGAAACCTGAAGTCAAGCATCGGAAACTAAAACTAGACTCACAGGAGAGGTTCAAATCATTGAAATGAGAGTGTCAGTCCTCTTGAACTTAAGTCGGCATTGTGCCTTTTGTATTGAATTCGGATGCAATTTCTGTGTTTCATCGTCAATAAGATGGTCCAAGGTATACAGTAAACCTGAAGTGAAGCATCGGAATCTAGAACTGGACTCACAGGGGAGGTTCAATTCATAGAAAGTGAGAGTGTCAGTCCTCTTGTACTTAAGTCGGCATTGTGCCTTTTGTATTAAATTCGGATGCAATTGCTGTGTTTCATTGTCAATAAGAAAGTCCAAGGGATACAGTAAACCTGAAGTGAATCTTCGGAATCTAAAACTGGACTCACAGAAGAGGTTCAAATCATAGAAAGTTAGAGAGTCAGTCCTCTTGTACTTATGTCGGCATTGTGCCTTTTGAATTTAATTCGGATGCAATTTCTTGTTTTCATCGTCAATAAGAAGGTCCAATGTACACAGGAAACCTGAAGTGAAGCATCGGAATCTAAAACTTGACTCACAGGAGTTGTTCAAATCATAGAAATTGAGAGTTTCTATCCATTCGTACTTAAGTCGGCATTATGCCTTTTGTATTAAATTCGGATGCGATTTCTGTGTTTCGTCGTCAATAAGAGGGTCCAAGGGATACAGTAAACCTGAAGTGAAGCATCGGAAACTAAAACTGGACTCACAGGAGAGGTTCAAATCATAGAAAGTGAGATTGTCAGTCCTCTTATACTTAAGTCGGCATTATGCCTTTTGTATTACATTCGGATGAAATTTCTGTGGTTCATCGTCAATAAGAAGGTGCAAGTGATACAGTAGACCGGAAGTGAAGCATCGGAATCTAAAACTTGAGTCACAGGAGTTGTTCAAATCATAGAAATTGAGAGTGTCAGTCCTTTTGTACTTAAGTCAGCATTGTGCCTTTTTATTAAACTCGGATGCAATTTCTCTGTCTCACCGTCAATAAGAACGTCCAAGGTATACACGAAACTGAAGTCAAGCATCGGAATCTAAAACTGGACTCACAGGAGAGGTTCAAATCATAAAAAGTGAGAGTGTCAGTCCTCTTGTACTTAAGTCGGCATTGTGCCTTTTGTATTAAATTCGGATGCAATTGCTGTGTTTCATCGTTAATAAGAAAGTCCAAGGGATACAGTAAACCTGAAGTGATTCATCGGAAACTAAAACTGGACTCACAGAAGAAGTTCAAATCATAGAAAGTTAGAGAGTCAGTCCTCTTGTACTTATGTCGGCATTGTGCCTTCCGAATTTAATTCGGATGCAATTTCTGTGTTTCATCGTCAATATGAAGGTCCAAGGTATACAGGAAATCTGAAGTGAAGCATCGGAATCTAAAACTGGACTCACAGGAGAGGTTCAAATCATAGAAAGGTAGAGTGTCAGTCCTCTTGTACTTAAGTCGGCATTGTGCCTTTTGTAATTAATTCGGATGCAATTTCTGTGTTTCATCGTCAATAAGAAGGTCCAAGGGATACAGTAGACCTGAAGTGAAGCATCAGAATCTGAAACTGGACTCACAGGAGAGGTTCAAATCATAGAAAGTGAGAGTGTCAGTCCTCTTGTACTTAAGTCGGCATTGTGCCTTTTGTATTAAATTCGGATGCAATTGCTGTGTTTCATCGTCAATAAGAAGGTCCATGGTATACAGGAATCAGAAGCGAAGCATCGGAATCTAAAACTGGGCTCACAGGAGAGGTTCAAATCATAGAAAGTGAGAGTGTCAGACCTCTTGTACTTAAGTCGGCATTATGCCTTTTGTATTACATTCGGATGCAATTTCTGTGGTTCATCGTCAATAAGAAGGTGCAAGTGATACAGTAGACCTGAAGTGAAGCATCAAAACCTAAAACTTGACTCACAGGAGTTGTTCAAATCACAGAAATTGAGAGTGTCAGTCCTCTTGTACTTAAGTCAGCATTGTGCCTTTTTATTAAACTCGGATGCAATTTCTGTGTCTCATCGTCAATAAGAACGTCAAAGGTATACAGGAAACCTGAAGTCAAGCATCGGAATCTAAAACTGCACTCACAGGAGAGGTTCAAATCATAGAAAGCGATAGTGTCAGCCCTCTTGTACTTAAGTCGGCCTTGTGCCTTTTGTGTTAAATTCGGATGCAATTGCTGTGTTTCATCGGCAGTAAGAAAGTCCAAAGGATACAGTAAACGTGAAGTGAATCATCGGAATCTAAAACTGGACTCACAGAAGAGGTTCAAATCATAGAAAGTTAGAGAGTCAGTCCTCTTGTACTTATGTCGGCCTTGTGCCTTTTGAATTTAATTCGGATACAATTTCTGTGTTTCATCGTCAATAAGAAGGTGCATATTATACAGGAATCCTGAAGTGAAGCTTTGGAATCTAAAACTGGACTCACAGGAGAGGTTCAAATCATAGTAAGTGAGAGTGTCAGTCCTCTTGTACTTAAGTCAGCGTTGTGCCTTTTGTATTAAATTCGGATGCAATTTCTGTGTTTCATCGTCAATAAAAAGGTCCAAAGTACACACGAAACCTGAAGTCAAGCATCGGAAACTAAAACTAGACTCACAGGAGAGGTTCAAATCATTGAAATGAGAGTGTCAGTCCTCTTGAACTTAAGTCGGCATTGTGCCTTTTGTATTAAATTCGGATGCAATTTCTGTGTTTCATCGTCAATAAGATGGTCCAAGGTATACAGGAAACCTGAAGTGAAGCATCGGAATCTAAAACTGGACTCACAGGGGAGGTTCAATTCATAGGAAGTGAGAGTGTCAGTCCTCTTGTACTTAAGTCGGCATTGTGCCTTTTGTATTAAATTCGGATGCAATTGCTGTGTTTCATTGTCAATAAGAAAGTCCAAGGGATACAGTAAACCTGAAGTGAATCTTCGGAATCTAAAACTGGACTCACAGAAGAGGTTCAAATCATAGAAAGTTAGAGAGTCAGTCCTCTTGAACTTATGTCGGCATTGTGCCTTTTGAATTTAATTCGGATGCAATTTCTTGTTTTCATCGTCAATAAGAAGGTCCAATGTACACAGGAAACCTGAAGTGAAGCATCGGAATCTAAAACTTGACTCACAGGAGTTGTTCAAATCATAGAAATTGAGAGTGTCTATCCTTTCGTACTTAAGTCGGCATTATGCCTTTTGTATTAAATTCGGATGCGATTTCTGTGTTTCATCGTCAATAAGAGGGTCCAAGGGATACAGTAAACCTGAAGTGAAGCATCGGAAACTAAAACTGGACTCACAGGAGAGGTTCAAATCATAGAATGGTAGAGTGTCAGTCCTCTTGTACTTAAGTCGGCATTATGCCTTTTGTATTACATTCGGATGAAATTTCTGTGGTTCATCGTCAATAAGAAGGTGCAAGTGATACAGTAGACCGGAAGTGAAGCATCGGAATCTAAAACTTGAGTCACAGGAGTTGTTCAAATCATAGAAATTGAGAGTGTCAGTCCTCTTGTACTTAAGTCAGCATTGTGCCTTTTTATTAAACTCGGATGCAATTTCTCTGTCTCACCGTCAATAAGAACGTCCAAGGTATACACGAAACTGAAGTCAAGCATCGGAATCTAAAACTGGACTCACAGGAGAGGTTCAAATCATAAAAAGTGAGACTGTCAGTCCTCTTGTACTTAAGTCGGCATTGTGCCTTTTGTATTAAATTCGGATGCCATTGCTGTGTTTCATCGTTAATAAGAAAGTCCAAGGGATACAGTAAACCTGAAGTGATTCATCGGAAACTAAAACTGGACTCACAGAAGAAGTTCAAATCATAGAAAGTTAGAGAGTCAGTCCTCTTGTACTTATGTCGGCATTGCGCCTTCCGAATTTAATTCGGATGCAATTTCTGTGTTTCATCGTCAATATGAAGGTCCAAGGTATACAGGAAATCTGAAGTGAAGCATCGGAATCTAAAACTGGACTCACAGGAGAGGTTCAAATCATAGAAAGGTAAAGTGTCAGTCCTCTTGTACTTAAGTCGGCATTGTGCCTTTTGTAATTAATTCGGATGCAATTTCTGTGTTTCATCGTCAATAAGAAGGTCCAAGGGATACAGTAGACCTGAAGTGAAGCATCAGAATCTGAAACTGGACTCACAGGAGAGGTTTAAATCATAGAAAGTGAGAGTGTCAGTCCTCTTGTACTTAAGTCGGCATTGTGAGTTTTGTATTAAATTCGGATGCAATTGCTGTGTTTCATCGTCAATAAAAAAGTCCAAGTGATACAGTAAACCTAAAGGGAATCATCGGAATCTAAAACTGGACTCAAAGAAGAGGTTCAAATCATAGAAAGTTAGAGAGTTAGTCCTCTTGTACTTATGTCGGTATTGTGCCTTTTGAATTTAATTCGGATGCAATTTCTTGTTTTCATCGTCACTAAGAATGTCCAATGTATACAGGAAACCTGAAGTGGAGCATCGGAATCTAAAACTGGACTCACAGGAGAGGTTCAAATCATAGAAAGTGAGAGTGTCAGTCCTCTTTTCCATAAGTCGGCATTGTGCATTTTGTATTAAATTCGGATGCAATTTCTGTGTTTCATCGTCAATAAGAAGGTCCAAGGGATACAGTAGACCTGAAGTGAAGCATCGGAATCTAAAGCTGGACTCATAGGAGAGGTTCAAATCATAGGAAGTGTGATTGTCATTCCTCTTGTCCTTAATTCGGCATTGTGCCTTTTTGTATTAAATTCGGATACAATTTCTGTGTTTCATCGTCAATAAGAAGTTCCAAGGGATACAGTAAACCTGAAGTGAAGCATCGGAATCTAAAACTGGACTCACAGGAGAAGTTCAAATCATAGAAAGTGAGGGTGTCAGCCCTCTTGTACTTAAGTCGGCATTGTGCCATTTGTATTAAATTCGGATGCAATTTCTGTGTTTCATCGTCAATAAGAAGGTCCAAGTTATAAAGTAAATCAGAAGTGAAGCATCGGAATCTAAAACCGGACTCACAGGTGAGGTTCAATTCATAGAAAGTGAAAGTGTCAGTCCTCATGTACTTAAGTCGGCGTTGTGCCTTTTGTATTAAATTCGGATGCAATTGCTGTGTTTCATCGTCAATAAGAATGTCCAAGGTATACAGGAAACCCGAAGTGAAGCATCGGAATCTAAAACTGGGCTCACAGGAGATGTTCAAATCATAGAAAGTGAGAGTGTCTATCCTTTCGTACTTAAGTCGGCATTATGCCTTTTGTATTAAATTCGTATGCGATTTCTGTGTTTCATCGTCAATAAGAGGGTCCAAGGGATGCAGTAAACCTGAGGTGAAGCATCGGAAACTAAAACTGGACTCACAGAAGGGGTTCAAATCATAGAAAGGTAGAGTGTCAGTCCTATTGTACTTAGGTCGGCATTGTGCCTTGTGAATTTAATTCCGATGCAATTTCTGAGCTTCATCGTCAAAAAGAAGGTCCAACGGATACAGTAAACCTGAAGTGAAAAATCGGAAACTAAAACTGGACTCACAGGAGAGGTTCAAATCATAGAAAGTGAGATTGTCAAACCTCTTGCACTTAAGTCAGCATTATGCCTTTTGTATTACATTCGGATGCGATTTCTGTGGTTCATCGTCAATAAGAAGGTGCAAGTGATACAGTAGACCTGAAGTGAAGCATCGGAATCTAAAACTTGACTCACAGGAGTTGTTCAAATCATAGAAATTGAGAGTGTCAGTCCTCTTGTACTTAAGTCAGTATTGTGCCTTTTAATTAAACTCGGATGCAATTTCTCTGTCTCACCGTCAATAAGAAGGTCCAAGGTATACAGTAAACCTGAAGTGAAGCATCGGAATATAAAACTGGACTCACAGGGGAGGTTCAATTCATAGAAAGTGAAAGTGTCAGTCCTCTTGTACTTAAGTCGGCATTGTGCCTTTTGTATTAAATTCGGATGCAATTTCTGTGTTTCATCGTCAATAAGATGGTCCAAGGTATACAGGATACCTGAAGTGAAGCATCGGAATCAAAAAATGGACTCACAGGGGAGGTTCAATTCATAGAAAGTGAGAGTGTCAGTCCTCTTGTACTTAAGTCGGCATTGTGCCTTTTGTATTAAATTCGGATGCAATTGCTGTGTTTCATTGTCAATAAGAAAGTCCAAGGGATACAGTAAACCTGAAATGAATCTTCGGAATCTAAAACTGGACTCACAGAAGAGGTTCAAATCATAGAAAGTTAGAGAGTCAGTCCTCTTGTACTTATGTCGGCATTGTGCCTTTTGAATTTAATTCGGATGCAATTTCTTGTTTTCATCGTCAATAAGAAGGTCCAATGTACACAGGAAACCTGAAGTGAAGCATCGGAATCTAAAACTTGACTCACAGGAGTTGTTCAAATCATAGAAATTGAGAGTGTCTATCCTTTCGTACTTAAGTCGGCATTATGCCTTTTGTATTAAATTCGGATGCGATTTCTGTGTTTCATCGTCAATAAGAGGGTCCAAGGGATACAGTAAACCTGAAGTGAAGCATCGGAAACTAAAACTGGACTCACAGGAGAGGTTCAAATCATAGAAAGGTAGAGTGTCAGTCCTCTTGTACTTAAGTCGGCATTATGCCTTTTGTATTACATTCGGATGAAATTTCTGGGGTTCATCGTCAATAACAAGGTGCAAGTGATACAGTAGACCGGAAGTGAAGCATCGGAATCTAAAACTTGAGTCACAGGAGTTGTTCAAATCATAGAAATTGAGAGTGTCAGTCCTCTTGTACTTAAGTCAGCATTGTGCCTTTTTATTAAACTCGGATGCAATTTCTCTGTCTCACCGTCAATAAGAACGTCCAAGGTATACACGAAACTGAAGTCAAGCATCGGAATCTAAAACTGGACTCACAGGAGAGGTTCAAATCATAAAAAGTGAGAGTGTCAGTCCTCTTGTACTTAAGTCGGCATTGTGCCTTTTGTATTAAATTCGGATGCCATTGCTGTGTTTCATCGTTAATAAGAAAGTCCAAGGGATACAGTAAACCTGAAGTGATTCATCGGAAACTAAAACTGGACTCACAGAAGAAGTTCAAATCATAGGAAGTTAGAGAGTCAGTCCTCTTGTACTTATGTCGGCATTGTGCCTTCCGAATTTAATTCGGATGCAATTTCTGTGTTTCATCGTCAATATGAAGGTCCAAGGTATACAGGAAATCTGAAGTGAAGCATCGGAATCTAAAACTGGACTCACAGGAGAGGTTCAAATCATAGAAAGGTAGAGTGGCAGTCCTCTTGTACTTAAGTCGGCATTGTGCCTTTTGTAATTAATTCGGATGCAATTTCTGTGTTTCATCGTCAATAAGAAGGTCCAAGGGATACAGTAGACCTGAAGTGAAGCATCAGAATCTGAAACTGGACTCACAGGAGAGGTTTAAATCATAGAAAGTGAGAGTGTCAGTCCTCTTGTACTTAAGTCGGAATTGTGCCTTTTGTATTAAATTCGGATGCAATTGCTGTGTTTCATCGTCAATAAGAAGGTCCATGGTATACAGGAATCAGAAGTGAAGCATCGGAATCTAAAACTGGGCTCACAGGAGAGGTTCAAATCATAGAAAGTGAGAGTGTCAGTCCTCTTGTACTTAAGTCGGCGTTGTGCCATTTGTATTAAATTCGGATGCAATTTCTGTGTTTCATCGTCAATAAGAAGGTCCAAGGGATACAGTAAACCTGAAGTGAAGCATCGGAATCTAAAACTGGACTCACAGGAGAGGTTCAAATCATAGAAAGTGAGAGTGTCAGTCCTCTTGTTCTTAAGTCGGCATTGTGAATTTTGTATTAAATTCGCATACAATTTCTCTGTTTCATCGTCAATAAGAAGGTACAAGGGATACAGTAAACCTGAAGTGAAGCATCGGAATCTAAAACTGGACTCACAGGAGAGGTTCAAATCATAGAAAGTGAGAGTGTCAGTCCTCTTGCACTTAAGTCGGCATTGTGCCTTTTGTATTAAATTCGGATGCAATTTCTGTGTTTGATCGTCAATAAGAAGGTCCAAGGTATACAGTAAACCTGAAGTGAAGCATCGGAATCTAAAACTGGACTCACAGGGGAGGTTCAATTCATAGAAAGTGAGAGTGTCAGTCCTCTTGTACTTAAGTCGGCATTGTGCCTTTTGTATTAAATTCGGATGCAATTTCTGTGTTTCATCGTCAATAAGAACGTCCATGGTGTACACGAAACCTGAAGTCAAGCATCGGAATCTAAAACTGGACTCACAGGAGAGGTTCAAATCATAGAAAGTGAGAGTGTCAGTCCTCTTGTACTTAAGTCGGCATTGTGCCTTTTGTATTAAATTCGGATGCAATTTCTGTGTTTCATCCTCAATAAGAAAGTCCAAGGGATACAGTAAACCTGAAGTGAATCATTGGAATCTAAAACTGGACTCACAGAAGAGGTTCAAATCATAGAAAGTTAGAGAGTCTGTCCTCTTGTACTTATGTCGGCATTGTGCCTTTTGAATTTAATTCGGATGCAATTTCTGTGTTTCATCGTCAATAAGAAGGTCCAAGGTATACAGTAAACCTGAAGTGAGGCATCGGAATCTAAAACTGGACTCACAGGAGAGGTTCAAATCATAGAAAGTGAGAGTGTCAGTCCTTTTGTACTTAAGTCGGCATTGTGAATTTTGTATTAAATTCAGATACAATTTCTGTGTCTCATCGTCAATTAGAAGGTCCAAGGGATACAGTAAACCTGAAGTGAAGCATCGGAATCTAAAACTGGACTCACAGGAGAGGTTCAACTCATAGAAAGTGAGAGTGTCCGTCCTCTTGTACTTAAGTCGGCATTGTGCCTTTTGTATTAAATTCGGATGCAATTTCTGTGTTTCATCGTCAATAAGAAGGTCCAAGGTATACAGTAAACCTGAAGTGAAGCATCGGAATCTAAAACTGGACTCACAGGAGAGGTTCAAATCATAGAAAGGTAGAGTGTCAGTCCTCTTGTACTTATGCCGGCATTGTGCATTTTGAATTTAATTCCGATGCAACTTCTGAGCCTTTTCGTCAAAAAGAAGGTCCAACGGATACAGTAAACCTGAAGTAAAAAATCGGAATCTAAAACTGGACTCACAGGAGAGGTTCAAATCATTGAAAGTGAGAGTGTCAGTCCTCTTGTACTTAAGTCGGCATTATGCCTTTTGTATTAAATTCGGATGCAATTTCTGTGTTTCATCGTCATTAAGAAGGTCCAAGGTATACAGTAAACCTGAAGTGAAGCATCGGAATCTAAAACTGGACTCACAGGGGAGGTTCAATTCATAGAAAGTGAAAGTGTCTGTCCTCTTGTACTTAAGTCGGCATTGTGCCTTTTGTATTAATTTCGGATGCAATTGCTGTGTTTCATCGTCAATAAGAAGGTCCAAGGTATACAGGAAACCAGAAGTGAAGCATCGCAATCTGAAACTGGGCTCACAGGAGAGGTTTAAATCATAGAAAGTGAGAGTGTCTATCCTCTAGTACTTATGTCGGCATTATGCCTTTTGAATTAAATTCTGATGCGATTTCTGTGTTTCGTCGACAATATGAGGGTCCAAGGGATACAGTAAGCCTGTAGTGAAGCATCGGAATCTAAAACTGGACTCACAGGAGCGGTTCAAATCATAAAAAGTGTGAGTGTCACTCCTCTTGTACTTAAGTCGGCATTGTGCCTTTTGTGTTAAATTCGGATACAATTTCTGTGTTTCATCGTCAATAAGAAGGTCCAAGGGATACAGTAAACCTGAATTGAAGCATCGGAATCTAAAACTGGACTCACAGGAGACGTTCAAATCATAGAAAGTGAGAGTGTCAGTCCTCTTGTACTTAAGTCGGCATTGTGCCCTTTGTATTAAATTTGGATGCAATTTCTGTGTTTCATCGTCAATAAGGAGGTCCAAGGTATACAGTAAACCTGAAGTGAAGCATCGGAATCTACAACTGGACTCACAGGTGAGGTTCAATTCATAGAAAGTGAGAGTGTCAGTCCTCTTTTCCTTAAGTCGGCATTGTGCTTTTGTATTAAATTCGGATGCAATTGCTGTGTTTCATCGTCAACAAGAAAGTCCAAGGAATACAGTAAACCTGAAGTGAATCATCGGAAACTAAAACTGGACTCAAAGAAGAGGTTCAAATCATAGAAAGGTAGAGAGTCAGTCCACTTGTACTTATGTCGGAATTGTGCCTTTTGAATTTAATTTGGATACAATTTCTGTGTTTCATCGCCAATAAGAAGGTCCAAGGGATACAGTAAACCTGAAGTGAAGCATCGGAATCTAAAACTGGACTCACAGGAGAGGTTCAACTCATAGAAAGTGAGAGTGTCAGTCCTCTTGTACTTAAGTCGGCATTGTGCCTTTTGTATTAAATTCGGATGCAATTTCTGTGTTTCATCGTCAATAAGAAGGTCCAAGGTATACAGTAAACCTGAAGTGAAGCATCGGAATCTAAAACTGGACTCACAGGAGAGGTTCAAATTATAGAAAGGTAGAGTGTCAGTCCTCTTGTACTTAAGCTGGCATTGTGCCTTTTGAATTTAATTCCGATGCAATTTCTGAGCTTCATCGTCAAAAAGAAGGTCCAACGGATACAGTAAACCTGAAGTAAAAAATCGGAATCTAACACTGGACTCACAGGAGAGGTTCAAATCATTGAAAATGAGAGTGTCAGTCCTCTTGTACTTAAGTCGGCATTATGCCTTTTGTATTATATTCGGATGCAATTTCTGTGTTTCATCGTCATTAAGAAGGTCCAAGGTATACAGTAAACCTGAAGTGAAGCATCGGAATCTAAAACTGGACTCACAGGGGAGGTTCAATTCATAGAAAGTGAAAGTGTCTGTCCTCTTGTACTTAAGTCGGCATTGTGCCTTTTGTATTAAATTCGGATGCAATTGCTGTGTTTCATCGTCACTAAGAAGGTCCAAGGTATACAGGAAACCAGAAGTGAAGCATCGCAATCTGAAACTGGGCTCACAGGAGAGGTTCAAATCATAGAAAGTGAGAGTGTCTATCCTCTAGTACTTATGTCGGCATTATGCCTTTTGTATTAAATTCTGATGCGATTTCTGTGTTTCATCGTCAATATGAGGGTCCAAGGGACACAGTAAACCTGAAGTGAAGCATCGGAATCTAAAACTGGACTCACAGGAGCGGTTCAAATCATAGAAAGTGTGAGTGTCACTCCTCTTGTACTTAAGTCGGCATTGTGCCTTTTGTGTTAAATTCGGATACAATTTCTGTGTTTCATCGTCAACAAGAAGGTCCAAGGGATACAGTAAACCTGAATTGAAGCATCGGAATCTAAAACTGGACTCACAGGAGACGTTCAAATCATAGAAAGTAAGTGTGTCAGTCCTCTTGTACTTAAGTCGGCATTGTGCTCTTTGTATTAAATTCGGATGCAATTTCTGTGTTTCATCGTCAATAAGGAGGTCCAAGGTATACAGTAAACCTGAAGTGAAGCATCGGAATCTACAGCTGGACTCACAGGGGAGGTTCAATTCATAGAAAGTGAGAGTGTCAGTCCTCTTTTCCTTAAGTCGGCATTGTGCCTTTTGTATTAAATTCGGATGCAATTGCTGTGTTTCATCGTCAACAAGAAAGTGCAAGGAATACAGTAAACCTGAAGTGAATCATCGGAAACTAAAACTGGACTCAAAGAAGAGGTTCAAATCATAGAAAGTTAGAGAGTCAGTCCACTTGTACTTATGTCGGAATTGTGCCTTTTGAATTTAACTTGGATACTATTTCTGTGTTTCATCGCCAATAAGAAGGTCCAAGGGATACAGTAAACCTGAAGTGAAGCATCGGAATCTAAAACTGGACTCACAGGAGAGGTTCAACTCATAGAAAGTGAGAGTGTCAGTCCTCTTGTACTTAAGTCGGCATTGTGCGTTTTGTATTAAATTCGGATGCAATTTCTGTTTTTCATCGTCAATAAGAAGGTCCAAGGAATACAGTAAACCTGAAGTGAAGCATCGGAATCTAAAACTGGACTCACAGGAGAGGTTCAAATCATTGAAAGTGAGAGTGTCAGTCCTCTAATACTTAAGTCGGCATTATGCCTTTTGTATTAAATTTGGATGCAATTTATGTGTTTCATCGTCATTAAGAAGGTCCAAGGTATACAGTAAACCTGAAGTGAAGCATCGGAATCTAAAACTGGACTCACAGGGGAGGTTCAGTTCATAGAAAGTGAAAGTGTCTGTCCTCTTGTACTTAAGTCGGCATAGTGCCTTTTGTATTAAATTCGGATGCAATTGCTGTGTTTCATCGTCAATAAGAAGGTCCAAGGTATACAGGAAACAAGAAGTGAAGCATCGCAATCTGAAACTGGGCTCGCAGGAGAGGTTCAGATCATAGAAAGTGAGAGTGTCTATCCTCTAGTACTTATGTCGGCATTATGCCTTTTGTATTAAATTCTGATGCGATTTCTGTGTTTCATCGTCAATATGAGGGTCCAAGGGATACAGTAAACCTGAATTGAAGCATCGGAATCTAAAACTGGACTCACAGGAGATGTTCAAATCATAGAAAGTGAGAGTGTCAGTCCTCTTGTACTTAAGTCGGCATTGTGCCCTTTGTATTAAATTCGGATGCAATTTCTGTGTTTCCTCGTCAATAAGGAGGTCCAAGGTATACAGTAAACCTGAAGTGAAGCATCGGAATCTACAGCTGGACTCACAGGGGAGGTTCAATTCATAGAAAGTGAGAGTGTCAGTCCTCTTTTCCTTAAGTCGGCATTGTGCCTTTTGTATTAAATTCGGATGCAATTGCTGTGTTTCATCGTCAACAAGAAAGTCCAAGGAATACAGTAAACCTGAAGTGAATCATCGGAAACTAAAACTGGACTCAAAGAAGAGGTTCAAATCATAGAAAGTGAGAGTGTCTATCCTCTAGTACTTATGTCGGCATTATGCCTTTTGTATTAAATTCTGATGCGATTTCTGTGTTTCATCGACATTATGAGGGTCCAAGGGATACAGTAAACCTGTAGTGAAGCATCGGAATCTAAAACTGGACTCACAGGAGCGGTTCAAATCATAAAAAGTGTGAGTGTCACTCCTCTTGTACTTAAGTCGGCATTGTGCCTTTTGTGTTAAATTCGGATACAATTTCTGTGTTTCATCGTCAATAAGAAGGTCCAAGGGATACAGTAAACCTGAAGTGAAGCATCGGAATCTTAAACTGGGCTCACAGGAGAGGTTCAAATCATAGAAAGTTAGAGAGTCAGTCCACTTGTACTTATGTCGGAATTGTGCCTTTTGAATTTAATTTGGATACAATTTCTGTGTTTCAACGCCAATAAGAAGGTCCAAGGGATACAGTAAACCTGAAGTGAAGCATCGGAATCTAAAACCGGACTCACAGGAGAGGTTCAACTCATAGAAAGTGAGAGTGTCAGTCCTCTTGTACTTAAGTCGGCATTGTGCCTTTTGTATTAAATTCGGATGCAATTTCTGTGTTTCATCGTCAATAAGAAGGTCCAAGGTATACAGTAAACCTGAAGTGAAGCATCGGAATCTAAAACTGGACTCACAGGAGAGGTTCAAATCATAGAAAGGTAGAGTGTCAGTCCTCTTGTACTTAAGCTGGCATTGTGCCTTTTGAATTTAATTCCGATGCAATTTGTGAGCTTCATCGTCAAAAAGAAGGTCCAACGGATACAGTAAACCTGAAGTAAAAAATCGGAATCTAAAACTGGACTCACAGGAGAGGTTCAAATCATTGAAAGTGAGAGTGTCAGTCCTCTTGTACTTAAGTCGGCATTATGCCTTTTGTATTATATTCGGATGCAATTTCTGTGTTTCATCGTCATTAAGAAGGTCCAAGGTATACAGTAAACCTGAAGTGAAGCATCGGAATCTAAAACTGGACTCACAGGGGAGGTTCAATTCATAGAAAGTGAAAGTGTCTGTCCTCTTGTACTTAAGTCGGCATTGTGCCTTTTGTATTAAATTCGGATGCAATTGCTGTGTTTCATCGTCACTAAGAAGGTCCAAGGTATACAGGAAACCAGAAGTGAAGCATCGCAATCTGAAACTGGGCTCACAGGAGAGGTTCAAATCATAGAAAGTGAGAGTGTCTATCCTCTAGTACTTATGCCGGCATTATGCCTTTTGTATTAAATTCTGATGCGATTTCTGTGTTTCATCGTCAATATGAGGGTCCAAGGGATACAGTAAACCTGAAGTGAAGCATCGGAATCTAAAACTGGACTCACAGAAGCGGTTCAAATCATAGAAAGTGTGAGTGTCACTCCTCTTGTACTTAAGTCGGCATTGTGCCTTTTGTGTTAAATTCGGATACAATTTCTGTGTTTCATCGTCAATAAGAAGGTCCAAGGGATACAGTAAACCTGAATTGAAGCATCGGAATCTAAAACTGGACTCACAGGAGACGTTCAAATCATAGAAAGTAAGAGTGTCAGTCCTCTTGTACTTAAGTCGGCATTGTGCCTTTTGTATTAAATTCGGATGCAATTTCTGTGTTTCATCGTCATTAAGAAGGTCCAAGGTATACAGTAAAACTGAAGTGAAGCATCGGAATCTAAAACTGGACTCACAGGGGAGGTTCAGTTCATAGAAAGTGAAAGTGTCTGTCCTCTTGTACTTAAGTCGGCATAGTGCCTTTTGTATTAAATTCGGATGCAATTGCTGTGTTTCATCGTCAACAAGAAAGTGCAAGGAATACAGTAAACCTGAAGTGAATCATCGGAAACTAAAACTGGACTCAAAGAAGAGGTTCTAATCATAGAAAGTTAGAGAGTCAGTCCACTTGTACTTATGTCGGAATTGTGCCTTTTGAATTTAATTTGGATACAATTTCTGTGTTTCATCGCCAATAAGAAGGTCCAAGGGATACAGTAAACCTGAAGTGAAGCATCGGAATCTAAAACTGGACTCACAGGAGAGGTTCAACTCATAGAAAGTGAGAGTGTCAGTCCTCTTGTACTTAAGTCGGCATTGTGCCCTTAGTATTAAATTCGGATGCAATTTCTGTGTTTCATCGTCAATAAGGAGGTCCAAGGTATACAGTAAACCTGAATTGAAGCATCGGAATCTAAAACTGGACTCACAGGAGACGTTCAAATCATAGAAAATGAGAGTGTCAGTCCTCTTGTTCTTAAGTCGGCATTGTGCCCTTTGTATTAAATTCGAATGCAATTTCTGTGTTTCATCGTCAATAAGGAGGTCCAAGGTATACAGTAAACCTGAAGTGAAGCATCGGAATCTACAGCTGGACTCAAAGGGGAGGTTCAATTCATAGAAAGTGAGAGTGTCAGTCCTCTTTTCCTTAAGTCGGCATTGTGCCTTTTGTATTAAATTCGGATGCAATTGCTGTGTTTCATCGTCAACAAGAAAGTCCAAGGAATACAGTAAACCTGAAGTGAATCATCGGAAACTAAAACTGGACTCAAAGAAGAGGTTCAAATCATAGAAAGTTAGAGAGTCAGTCCACTTGTACTTATGTCGGAATTGTGCCTTTTGAATTTAATTTGGATACAATTTCTGTGTTTCATCGCAAATAAGAAGGTCCAAGGGATACAGTAAACCTGAAGTGAAGCATCGGAATCTAAAACTGGACTCACAGGAGAGGTTCAACTCATAGAAAGTGAGAGTGTCAGTCCTCTTGTACTTAAGTCGGCATTGTGCCTTTTGTATTAAATTCGGATGCAATTTCTGTGTTTCATCGTCAATAAGAAGGTCCAAGGTATACAGTAAACCTGAAGTGAAGCATCGGAATCTAAAACTGGACTCACAGGAGAGGTTCAAATCATAGAAAGGTAGAGTGTCAGTCCTCTTGTACTTAAGCCGGCATTGTGCCTTTTGAATTTAATTCCGATGCAATTTCTGAGCTTCATCGTCAAAAAGAATGTCCAACGGATACAGTAAACCTGGAGTAAAAAATCGGAATCTAAAACTGGACTCACAGGAGAGGTTCTAATCATTGAAAGTGAGAGTGTCAGTCCTCTTGTACTTAGGTCGGCATTATGCCTTTTGTATTAAATTCGGATGCAATTTCTGTGTTTCATCGTCATTAAGAAGGTCCAAGGTATACAGTAAACCTGAAGTGAAGCATCGGAATCTAAAACTGGACTCACAGGGGAGGTTCAAGTCATAGAAAGTGAAAGTGTCAGTCCTCTTGTACTTAAGTCGGCATTGTGCCTTATGTATTAAATTCGGATGCAATTGCTGTGTTTCATCGTCAATAAGAAGTTCCATGGTATACAGGAAACCTGAAGTGAAGCATCGGAATCTATAACTGGGCTCACAGGAGAGGTTCAAGTCATAGAAAGTGAGAGTGTCTATCCTCTCGTACTTAAGTCGGCATTATGTCTTTTGTATTAAATTCGGATGCGATTTCTGTGTTTCATCGTCAGTAAGAGGGTCCTAGGGATACAGTAAACCTGAAGTGAAGCATCGGAATCTAAAACTGGACTCACAGGAGACGTTCAAATCATAGAAAGGTAGAGTGTCAGTCCTCTTGTACTTAAGTCGGCATTGTGACTTTTGAATTTAATTCCGATGCAATTTCTGTGTTTCATCGTCAATAAGAACGTCCAAGGTATACACGAAACCTGAAGCCAAGCATCGGAATCTAAAACTGGACTCACAGGAGAGGTTCAAATCATAGAAAGTGAGAGTGTCAGTCCTCTTGTACTTAAGTCGGCATTGTGCCTTTTGAGTTTAATTCCGATGCAATTTCTGAGCTTCATCGTCGAAAAGAAGGTCCAACGGATACAGTAAACCTGAAGTAAAAGATCGGAATCTAAAACTGGACTCACAGGTAAGGTTCAAATCATAGAAAGGTAGAGTGTCAGTCCTCTTGTACTTAAGCCGGCATTGTGCATTTTGAGTTTAATTCCGATGCAATTTCTGAGCTTCATCGTCGAAAAGAAGGTCCAACGGATACAGTAAACCTGAAGTAAAAAATCGGAATCTAAAACTGGACTCACAGGAGAGGTTCAAATCATTGAAAGTGAGAGTGTCAGTCCTCTAATACTTAAGTCGGCATTATGCCTTTTGTATTAAATTCGGATGCAATTTCTGTGTTTCATCGTCATTAAGAAGGTCCAAGGTATACAGTAAACCTGAAGTGAAGCATCGGAATCTAAAACTGGACTCACAGGGGAGGTTCAGTTCATAGAAAGTTAAAGTGTCTGTCCTCTTGTACTTAAGTCGGCATAGTGCCTTTTGTATTAAATTCGGATGCAATTGCTGTGTTTCATCGTCAATAAGAAGGTCCAAGGTATACAGGAAACCAGAAGTGAAGCATCGCAATCTGAAACTGGGCTCACAGGAGAGGTTCAAATCATAGAAAGTGAGAGTGTCTATCCTCTAGTACTCATGTCGGCATTATGCCTTTTGTATTAAATTCTGATGCGATTTCTGTGTTTCATCGTCAATATGAGGGTCCAAGGGATACAGTAAACCTGAATTGAAGCATCGGAATCTAAAACTGGACTCACAGGAGACGTTGAAATCATAGAAAGTGAGAGTGTCAGTCCTCTTGTACTTAAGTCGGCATTGTGCCCTTTGTATTAAATTCGGATGCAATTTCTGTGTTTCATCGTCAATAAGCAGGTCCAAGTTATACAGTAAACCTGAATTGAAGATCGGAATCTAAAACTGGACTCACAGGAGACGTTCAAATCATAGAAAGTGAGAGTGTCAGTCCTCTTGTTCTTAAGTCGGCATTGTGCCCTTTGTATTAAATTCGAATGCAATTTCTGTGTTTCATCGTCAATAAGGAGGTCCAAGGTATACAGTAAACCTGAAGTGAAGCATCGGAATCTACAGCTGGACTCACAGGGGAGGTTCATTTCATAGAAAGTGAGAGTGTCAGTCCTCTTTTCCTTAAGTCGGCATTGTGCCTTTTGTATTAAATTCGGATGCAATTTCTGTGTTTCATCGTCAATAAGAAGGTCCAAGGTATACAGTAAACCTGAAGTGAAGCATCGGAATCTAAAACTGGACTCACAGGAGAGGTTCAAATCATAGAAAGGTAGAGTGTCAGTCCTCTTGTACTTAAGCCGGCATTGTGCCTTTTGAATTTAATTCCGATGCAATTTCTGAGCTTCATCGTCAAAAAGAATGTCCAACGGATACAGTAAACCTGGAGTAAAAAATCGGAATCTAAAACTGGACTCACAGGAGAGGTTCTAATCATTGAAAGTGAGAGTGTCAGTCCTCTTGTACTTAGGTCGGCATTATGCCTTTTGTATTAAATTCGGATGCAATTTCTGTGTTTCATCGTCATTAAGAAGGTCCAAGGTATACAGTAAACCTGAAGTGAAGCATCGGAATCTAAAACTGGACTCACAGGGGAGGTTCAAGTCATAGAAAGTGAAAGTGTCAGTCCTCTTGTACTTAAGTCGGCATTGTGCCTTATGTATTAAATTCGGATGCAATTGCTGTGTTTCATCGTCAATAAGAAGTTCCATGGTATACAGGAAACCTGAAGTGAAGCATCGGAATCTATAACTGGGCTCACAGGAGAGGTTCAAGTCATAGAAAGTGAGAGTGTCTATCCTCTCGTACTTAAGTCGGCATTATGTCTTTTGTATTAAATTCGGATGCGATTTCTGTGTTTCATCGTCAGTAAGAGGGTCCTAGGGATACAGTAAACCTGAAGTGAAGCATCGGAATCTAAAACTGGACTCACAGGAGACGTTCAAATCATAGAAAGGTAGAGTGTCAGTCCTCTTGTACTTAAGTCGGCATTGTGACTTTTGAATTTAATTCCGATGCAATTTCTGTGTTTCATCGTCAATAAGAACGTCCAAGGTATACACGAAACCTGAAGCCAAGCATCGGAATCTAAAACTGGACTCACAGGAGAGGTTCAAATCATAGAAAGTGAGAGTGTCAGTCCTCTTGTACTTAAGTCGGCATTGTGCCTTTTGAGTTTAATTCCGATGCAATTTCTGAGCTTCATCGTCGAAAAGAAGGTCCAACGGATACAGTAAACCTGAAGTAAAAGATCGGAATCTAAAACTGGACTCACAGGTAAGGTTCAAATCATAGAAAGGTAGAGTGTCAGTCCTCTTGTACTTAAGCCGGCATTGTGCATTTTGAGTTTAATTCCGATGCAATTTCTGAGCTTCATCGTCGAAAAGAAGGTCCAACGGATACAGTAAACCTGAAGTAAAAAATCGGAATCTAAAACTGGACTCACAGGAGAGGTTCAAATCATTGAAAGTGAGAGTGTCAGTCCTCTAATACTTAAGTCGGCATTATGCCTTTTGTATTAAATTCGGATGCAATTTCTGTGTTTCATCGTCATTAAGAAGGTCCAAGGTATACAGTAAACCTGAAGTGAAGCATCGGAATCTAAAACTGGACTCACAGGGGAGGTTCAGTTCATAGAAAGTTAAAGTGTCTGTCCTCTTGTACTTAAGTCGGCATAGTGCCTTTTGTATTAAATTCGGATGCAATTGCTGTGTTTCATCGTCAATAAGAAGGTCCAAGGTATACAGGAAACCAGAAGTGAAGCATCGCAATCTGAAACTGGGCTCACAGGAGAGGTTCAAATCATAGAAAGTGAGAGTGTCTATCCTCTAGTACTTATGTCGGCATTATGCCTTTTGTATTAAATTCTGATGCGATTTCTGTGTTTCATCGTCAATATGAGGGTCCAAGGGTTACAGTAAACCTGAATTGAAGCATCGGAATCTAAAACTGGACTCACAGGAGACGTTGAAATCATAGAAAGTGAGAGTGTCAGTCCTCTTGTACTTAAGTCGGCATTGTGCCCTTTGTATTAAATTCGGATGCAATTTCTGTGTTTCATCGTCAATAAGCAGGTCCAAGTTATACAGTAAACCTGAATTGAAGATCGGAATCTAAAACTGGACTCACAGGAGACGTTCAAATCATAGAAAGTGAGAGTGTCAGTCCTCTTGTTCTTAAGTCGGCATTGTGCCCTTTGTATTAAATTCGAATGCAATTTCTGTGTTTCATCGTCAATAAGGAGGTCCAAGGTATACAGTAAACCTGAAGTGAAGCATCGGAATCTACAGCTGGACTCACAGGGGAGGTTCATTTCATAGAAAGTGAGAGTGTCAGTCCTCTTTTCCTTAAGTCGGCATTGTGCCTTTTGTATTAAATTCGGATGCAATTGCTGTGTTTCATCGTCAACAAGAAAGTCCAAGGAATACAGTAAACCTGAAGTGAATCATCGGAAACTAAAACTGGACTCAAAGAAGAGGTTCAAATCATAGAAAGTTAGAGAGTCAGTCCACTTGTACTTATGTCGGAATTGTGCCTTTTGAATTTAATTTGGATACAATTTCTGTGTTTCATCGCAAATAAGAAGGTCCAAGGGATGCAGTAAACCTGAAGTGAAGCATCGGAATCTAAAACTGGACTCACAGGAGATGTTCAACTCATAGAAAGTGAGAGTGTCAGTCCTCTTGTACTTAAGTCGGCATTGTGCCTTTTGTATTAAATTCGGATGCAATTTCTGTGTTTCATCGTCAATAAGAAGGTCCAAGGTATACAGTAAACCTGAAGTGAAGCATCGGAATCTAAAACTGGACTCACAGGAGAGGTTCAAATCATAGAAAGGTAGAGTGTCAGTCCTCTTGTACTTAAGCCGGCATTGTGCCTTTTGAATTTAATTCCGATGCAATTTCTGAGCTTCATCGTCAAAAAGAATGTCCAACGGATACAGTAAACCTGAAGTAAAAAATCGGAATCTAAAACTGGACTCACAGGAGAGGTTCTAATCATTGAAAGTGAGAGTGTCAGTCCTCTTGTACTTAGGTCGGCATTATGCCTTTTGTATTAAATTCGGATGCAATTTCTGTGTTTCATCGTCATTAAGAAGGTCCAAGGTATACAGTAAACCTGAAGTGAAGCATCGGAATCTAAAACTGGACTCACAGGGGAGGTTCAAGTCATAGAAAGTGAAAGTGTCAGTCCTCTTGTACTTAAGTCGGCATTGTGCCTTATGTATTAAATTCGGATGCAATTGCTGTGTTTCATCGTCAATAAGAAGTTCCATGGTATACAGGAAACCTGAAGTGAAGCATCGGAATCTATAACTGGGCTCACAGGAGAGGTTCAAGTCATAGAAAGTGAGAGTGTCTATCCTCTCGTACTTAAGTCGGCATTATGTCTTTTGTATTAAATTCGGATGCGATTTCTGTGTTTCATCGTCAGTAAGAGGGTCCTAGGGATACAGTAAACCTGAAGTGAGGCATCGGAATCTAAAACTGGACTCACAGGAGACGTTCAAATCATAGAAAGGTAGAGTGTCAGTCCTCTTGTACTTAAGTCGGCATTGTGACTTTTGAATTTAATTCCGATGCAATTTCTGTGTTTCATCGTCAATAAGAACGTCCAAGGTATACACGAAACCTGAAGCAGAGCATCGGAATCTAAAACTGGACTCACAGGAGAGGTTCAAATCATAGAAAGTGAGAGTGTCAGTCCTCTTGTACTTAAGTCGGCATTGTGCCTTTTGTATTAAATTCGGATGCAATTTCTGTGTTTCATCGTCAATAAGAAAGTCCAAGGAATACAGTAAACCTGAAGTGAATCATCGGAAACTAAAACTGGACTCTAAGAAGAGGTTCAAATCATAGAAAGTTAGAGAGTCAGTCCTCTTGTACTTAAGTCGGCATTGTGCCTTTTGAATTTAATTCGGATACAATTTCTGTGTTTCATCGCCAATAAGAGGGTGCAAGGTATACAGGAAACCTGAAGTGAAGCATCGGAATCTAAAACTGGACTCACAGGAGAGGTTCATGTCATAGAAAGTGAGAGTGTCAGTCCTCTTTTCCTTAAGTCGGCATTGTGCCTTTTGTATTAAGTTCGGATGCAATTTCTGTGTTTCATCGTCAATAAGAAGGTCCAAGTTATACAGTAAACCTGAATTGAAGCATCGGAATCTAAAACTGGACTCACAGGAGACGTTCAAATCATAGAAAGTGAGAGTGTCAGTCCTCTTGTACTTAAGTCGGCATTGTGCCCTTTGTATTAAATTCGGATGCAATTTCTGTGTTTCATCGTCAATAAGCAGGTCCAAGTTATACAGTAAACCTGAATTGAAGCATCGGAATCTAAAACTGGACTCACAGGAGACGTTCAAATCATAGAAAGTGAGAGTGTCAGTCGTCTTGTTCTTAAGTCGGCATTGTGCCCTTTGTATTAAATTCGAATGCAATTTCTGTGTTTCATCGTCAATAAGGAGGTCCAAGGTATACAGTAAACCTGAAGTGAAGCATCGGAATCTACAGCTGGACTCACAGGGGAAGTTCAATTCATAGAAAGTGAGAGTGTCAGTCCTCTTTTCCTTAAGTCGGCATTGTGCCTTTTGTATTAAATTCGGATGCAATTGCTGTGTTTCATCGTCAACAAGAAAGTCCAAGGAATACAGTAAACCTGAAGTGAATCATCGGAATCTAAAACTGGACTCACAGGAGATGTTCAACTCATAGAAAGTGAGAGTGTCAGTCCTCTTGTACTTAAGTCGGCATTGTGCCTTTTGTATTAAATTCGGATGCAATTTCTGTGTTTCATCGTCAATAAGAAGGTCCAAGGTATACAGTAAACCTGAAGTGAAGCATCGGAATCTAAAACTGGACTCACAGGAGAGGTTCAAATCATAGAAAGGTAGAGTGTCAGTCCTCTTGTACTTAAGCCGGCATTGTGCCTTTTGAATTTAATTCCGATGCAATTTCTGAGCTTCATCGTCAAAAAGAATGTCCAACGGATACAGTAAATCTGAAGTAAAAAATCGGAATCTAAAACTGGACTCACAGGAGAGGTTCTAATCATTGAAAGTGAGAGTGTCAGTCCTCTTGTACTTAGGTCGGCATTATGCCTTTTGTATTAAATTCGGATGCAATTTCTGTGTTTCATCGTCATTAAGAAGGTCCAAGGTATGCAGTAAACCTGAAGTGAAGCATCGGAATCTAAAACTGGACTCACAGGGGAGGTTCAAGTCATAGAAAGTGAAAGTGTCAGTCCTCTTGTACTTAAGTCGGCATTGTGCCTTATGTATTAAATTCGGATGCAATTGCTGTGTTTCATCGTCAATAAGAAGTTCCATGGTATACAGGAAACCTGAAGTGAAGCATCGGAATCTATAACTGGGCTCACAGGAGAGGTTCAAGTCATAGAAAGTGAGAGTGTCTATCCTCTTGTACTTAAGTCGGCATTGTGCCTTTTGTATTAAATTCGGATGCAATTTCTGTGTTTCATCGTCAATAAGAAGGTCCAAGGTATACAGTAAACCTGAAGTGAAGCATCGGAATCTAAAACTGGACTCACAGGAGAGGTTCAAATCATAGAAAGGTAGAGTGTCAGTCCTCTTGTACTTAAGCCGGCATTGTGCCTTTTGAATTTAATTCCGATGCAATTTCTGAGCTTCATCGTCAAAAAGAATGTCCAACGGATACAGTAAACCTGAAGTAAAAAATCGGAATCTAAAACTGGACTCACAGGAGAGGTTCTAATCATTGAAAGTGAGAGTGTCAGTCCTCTTGTACTTAGGTCGGCATTATGCCTTTTGTATTAAATTCGGATGCAATTTCTGTGTTTCATCGTCATTAAGAAGGTCCAAGGTATACAGTAAACCTGAAGTGAAGCATCGGAATCTAAAACTGGACTCACAGGGGAGGTTCAAGTCATAGAAAGTGAAAGTGTCAGTCCTCTTGTACTTAAGTCGGCATTGTGCCTTATGTATTAAATTCGGATGCAATTGCTGTGTTTCATCGTCAATAAGAAGTTCCATGGTATACAGGAAACCTGAAGTGAAGCATCGGAATCTATAACTGGGCTCACAGGAGAGGTTCAAGTCATAGAAAGTGAGAGTGTCTATCCTCTCGTACTTAAGTCGGCATTATGTCTTTTGTATTAAATTCGGATGCGATTTCTGTGTTTCATCGTCAGTAAGAGGGTCCTAGGGATACAGTAAACCTGAAGTGAAGCATCGGAATCTAAAACTGGACTCACAGGAGACGTTCAAATCATAGAAAGGTAGAGTGTCAGTCCTCTTGTACTTAAGTCGGCATTGTGACTTTTGAATTTAATTCCGATGCAATTTCTGTGTTTCATCGTCAATAAGAACGTCCAAGGTATACACGAAACCTGAAGCAGAGCATCGGAATCTAAAACTGGACTCACAGGAGAGGTTCAAATCATAGAAAGTGAGAGTGTCAGTCCTCTTGTACTTAAGTCGGCATTGTGCCTTTTGTATTAAATTCGGATGCAATTTCTGTGTTTCATCGTCAATAAGAAAGTCCAAGGAATACAGTAAACCTGAAGTGAATCATCGGAAACTAAAACTGGACTCTAAGAAGAGGTTCAAATCATAGAAAGTTAGAGAGTCAGTCCTCTTGTACTTATGTCGGCATTGTGCCTTTTGAATTTAATTCGGATACAATTTCTGTGTTTCATCGCCAATAAGAGGGTGCAAGGTATACAGGAAACCTGAAGTGAAGCATCGGAATCTAAAACTGGACTCACAGGAGAGGTTCATGTCATAGAAAGTGAGAGTGTCAGTCCTCTTTTCCTTAAGTCGGCATTGTGCCTTTTGTATTAAGTTCGGATGCAATTTCTGTGTTTCATCGTCAATAAGAAGGTCCAAGTTATACAGTAAACCTGAATTGAAGCATCGGAATCTAAAACTGGACTCACAGGAGACGTTCAAATCATAGAAAGTGAGAGTGTCAGTCCTCTTGTACTTAAGTCGGCATTGTGCCCTTTGTATTAAATTCGGATGCAATTTCTGTGTTTCATCGTCAATAAGCAGGTCCAAGTTATACAGTAAACCTGAATTGAAGCATCGGAATCTAAAACTGGACTCACTGGAGACGTTCAAATCATAGAAAGTGAGAGTGTCAGTCGTCTTGTTCTTAAGTCGGCATTGTGCCCTTTGTATTAAATTCGAATGCAATTTCTGTGTTTCATCGTCAATAAGGAGGTCCAAGGTATACAGTAAACCTGAAGTGAAGCATCGGAATCTACAGCTGGACTCACAGGGGAGGTTCAATTCATAGAAAGTGAGAGTGTCAGTCCTCTTTTCCTTAAGTCGGCATTGTGCCTTTTGTATTAAATTCGGATGCAATTGCTGTGTTTCATCGTCAACAAGAAAGTCCAAGGAATACAGTAAACCTGAAGTGAATCATCGGAAACTAAAACTGGACTCAAAGAAGAGGTTCAAATCATAGAAAGTTAGAGAGTCAGTCCACCTGTACTTATGTCGGAATTGTGCCTTTTGAATTTAATTTGGATACAATTTCTGTGTTTCATCGCAAATAAGAAGGTCCAAGGGATACAGTAAACCTGAAGTGAAGCATCGGAATCTAAAACTGGACTCACAGGAGATGTTCAACTCATAGAAAGTGAGAGTGTCAGTCCTCTTGTACTTAAGTCGGCATTGTGCCTTTTGTATTAAATTCGGATGCAATTTCTGTGTTTCATCGTCAATAAGAAGGTCCAAGGTATACAGTAAACCTGAAGTGAAGCATCGGAATCTAAAACTGGACTCACAGGAGAGGTTCAAATCATAGAAAGGTAGAGTGTCAGTCCTCTTGTACTTAAGCCGGCATTGTGCCTTTTGAATTTAATTCCGATGCAATTTCTGAGCTTCATCGTCAAAAAGAATGTCCAACGGATACAGTAAATCTGAAGTAAAAAATCGGAATCTAAAACTGGACTCACAGGAGAGGTTCTAATCATTGAAAGTGAGAGTGTCAGTCCTCTTGTACTTAGGTCGGCATTATGCCTTTTGTATTAAATTCGGATGCAATTTCTGTGTTTCATCGTCAATAAGAAGGTCCAAGTTATACAGTAAACCTGAATTGAAGCATCGGAATCTAAAACTGGACTCACAGGAGACGTTCAAATCATAGAAAGTGAGAGTGTCAGTCCTCTTGTACTTAAGTCGGCATTGTGCCCTTTGTATTAAATTCGGATGCAATTTCTGTGTTTCATCGTCAATAAGCAGGTCCAAGTTATACAGTAAACCTGAATTGAAGCATCGGAATCTAAAACTGGACTCACTGGAGACGTTCAAATCATAGAAAGTGAGAGTGTCAGTCGTCTTGTTCTTAAGTCGGCATTGTGCCCTTTGTATTAAATTCGAATGCAATTTCTGTGTTTCATCGTCAATAAGGAGGTCCAAGGTATACAGTAAACCTGAAGTGAAGCATCGGAATCTACAGCTGGACTCACAGGGGAGGTTCAATTCATAGAAAGTGAGAGTGTCAGTCCTCTTTTCCTTAAGTCGGCATTGTGCCTTTTGTATTAAATTCGGATGCAATTGCTGTGTTTCATCGTCAACAAGAAAGTCCAAGGAATACAGTAAACCTGAAGTGAATCATCGGAAACTAAAACTGGACTCAAAGAAGAGGTTCAAATCATAGAAAGTTAGAGAGTCAGTCCACCTGTACTTATGTCGGAATTGTGCCTTTTGAATTTAATTTGGATACAATTTCTGTGTTTCATCGCAAATAAGAAGGTCCAAGGGATACAGTAAACCTGAAGTGAAGCATCGGAATCTAAAACTGGACTCACAGGAGATGTTCAACTCATAGAAAGTGAGAGTGTCAGTCCTCTTGTACTTAAGTCGGCATTGTGCCTTTTGTATTAAATTCGGATGCAATTTCTGTGTTTCATCGTCAATAAGAAGGTCCAAGGTATACAGTAAACCTGAAGTGAAGCATCGGAATCTAAAACTGGACTCACAGGAGAGGTTCAAATCATAGAAAGGTAGAGTGTCAGTCCTCTTGTACTTAAGCCGGCATTGTGCCTTTTGAATTTAATTCCGATGCAATTTCTGAGCTTCATCGTCAAAAAGAATGTCCAACGGATACAGTAAATCTGAAGTAAAAAATCGGAATCTAAAACTGGACTCACAGGAGAGGTTCTAATCATTGAAAGTGAGAGTGTCAGTCCTCTTGTACTTAGGTCGGCATTATGCCTTTTGTATTAAATTCGGATGCAATTTCTGAGTTTCATCGTCATTAAGAAGGTCCAAGGTATGCAGTAAACCTGAAGTGAAGCATCGGAATCTAAAACTGGACTCACAGGGGAGGTTCAAGTCATAGAAAGTGAAAGTGTCAGTCCTCTTGTACTTAAGTCGGCATTGTGCCTTATGTATTAAATTCGGATGCAATTGCTGTGTTTCATCGTCAATAAGAAGTTCCATGGTATACAGGAAACCTGAAGTGAAGCATCGGAATCTATAACTGGGCTCACAGGAGAGGTTCAAGTCATAGAAAGTGAGAGTGTCTATCCTCTCGTACTTAAGTCGGCATTATGTCTTTTGTATTAAATTCGGATGCGATTTCTGTGTTTCATCGTCAGTAAGAGGGTCCTAGGGATACAGTAAACCTGAAGTGAAGCATCGGAATCTAAAACTGGACTCACAGGAGACGTTCAAATCATAGAAAGGTAGAGTGTCAGTCCTCTTGTACTTAAGTCGGCATTGTGCCTTTTGTATTAAATTCGGATGCAATTTCTGTGTTTCATCGTCAATAAGATGGTCCAAGGTATACAGTTACCTGAAGTGAAGCATCGGAATCTAAAACTGGACTCACAGGGGAGGTTCAATTCATAGAAAGTGAAAGTGTCAGTCCTCTTGTACTTAAGTTGGCATTGTGCCTTTTGTATTAAATTCGGTTGCAATTGCTGTGTTTCATCGTCAATAAGAAAGTCCAAGGGGTACAGTAAACCTGAAGTGAATCATCGGAATCTAAAACTGGACTCACAGAAGAGGTCCAAATCATAGAAAGTTAGAGAGTCAGTCCTCTTGTACTTATGTCGGCATTGTGCCTTTTGAATTTAATTCGGATGCAATTTCTGTGTTTCATCGTCAATAAGAAGGTCCAACGTACACAGGAAACCTGAAGTGAAGCATCGGAATCTAAAACTGGACTCACAGTAGAGGTTCAAATCATAGAAAGTGAGAGTGTCAGTCCCCTTTTCCATAAGTCGGCATTGTGCCTTTTGTATTAAACTCGGATGCAATTTCTGTGTTTCATCGTCAATAAGAAGGTCCAAGGGATACAGTAGACCTGAAGTGAAGCATCGGAACCTAAAGCTAGACTAATTGGAGAGTTTCAAATCATTGAAAGTGAGAGTGTCAGTCCTCTTGTACTAGTTCGGCATTGTGCCTTTTGTATTAAATTCGGATACAATTTCTGTGTTTCATCGTCAATAAGAAGGTCCAAGGGATACAGTAAACCTGAAGTGAAGCATCGGAATCTAAAACTGGACTCACAGGAGAGGTTCTAATCATAGAAAGTGAGAGTGTCAGTCCTCTTGTATTTAAGTCGGCATTGTGTCTTTTGTATTAAATTCGGATGCAATTTCTGTCTTTCATCGTCAATAAGAAGGTCCAAGGTATACAGTAAACCTGAATTGAAGCATCGGAATCTAAAACTGGACTCACAGGGGAGGTTCAATTCATAGAAAGTGAAAGTGTCAGTCCTCTTGTACTTAAGTCGGCATTGTGCCTTTTGTATTAAATTCAGATGCAATTGCTGTGTTTCATCGTCAATAAGAATGTCCAAGGTATACAGGAAACCAGAATGGAAGCATCGGAATCTAAAACTGAGTTCACAGGGGAGGTTCAATTCATAGAAAGTGAAAGTGTCAGTCCTCTTGTACTTAAGTTGGCATTGTGCCTTTTGTATTAAATTCGGTTGCAATTGCTGTGTTTCATCGTCAATAAGAAAGTCCAAGGGGTACAGTAAACCTGAAGTGAAGCATCGGAATCTAAAACTGGACTCACAGGAGAGGTTCAAATCGTAGAAAGTTAGAGTGTCAGTCCTCTTGTACTTAAGTCGGCATTGTGCCTTTTGAATTTAATTCGGATGCAATTTCTGTGTTTCATCGTCAATAAGAAGGTCCAACGTACACAGGAAACCTGAAGTGAAGCATCGGAATCTAAAACTGGACTCACAGTAGAGGTTCAAATCATAGAAGGTGAGAGTGTCAGTCCTCTTTCCCTTACGTCGGCATTGTGCCTTTTGAATTAAATTCGGATGCAATTTCTGTGTTTCATCGTCAATAAGAAGGTCCAAGGTATACAGGAAACCTGAAGTGAAGCATCGGAATCTAAAACAGGACTCACACGAGAGGTTCAAATCATAGAAAGTGAGAGTGTCAGTCCTCTTGTACTTAAGTCGGCATTGTGCCTTTTGTATTAAATTCGGATACAATTTCTGTGTTTCATCGTCAATAAGAAGGTCCAAGGGATACAGTAAACCTGAAGTGAAGCATCGGAATCTAAAACTGGACTCACAGGAGAGGTTCAAATCATAGAAAGTGAGAGTGTCATTCCTCTTGTACTTAAGTCGGCATTGTGCCTTTTGTATTTAATTCGGATGCAATTTCTGTGTTTCTTCGTCAATAAGAAGGTCCAAGGTATACAGTAAACTTGAAGTGAAGCATTGGAATCTAAAACTGGACTCACAGAGGAGGTTCAATTCATAGAAAGTGAAAGTGTCAGTCCTCTTGTACTTAAGTCGGCATTCTGCCTTTTGAATTTAATTCCGATGCAATTTCTGTGGTTCATCGTCAATAAGAAGGTGCACGTGATACAGTAGACCTGAAGTGAAGCATCAGAATCTAAAACTTGACTCACAGGAGTTGTTCAAATCATAGAAATTAAGAGTGTCAGTCCTCTTGTACTTAAGTCAGCATTGTGCCTTTTTATTAAACGCGGATGCAATTTCTGTGTCTCATCGTCAATAAGAACGTCCAAGGTATACACGAAACCTGAAATCAAGCATCGGAATCTAAAACTGGACTCACAGGAGTGGTTCAAATTATAGAAAGTGAAAGTGTCAGTCCTCTTGTACTTAAGTCGGCCTTGTGCCTTTTGTATTAATTTCGGATGCAATTTCTGTGTTTCATCGACAATAAGAAAGTCCAAGTGATACAGTAAACCTGAAGTGAATCATCGGAATCTAAAACTGGACTCACAGGAGAGGTTCAAATCATAGAAAGTGAGAGTGTCAGTCCTCTTGTATTTAAGTCAGCATTGTGCCTTTTGTATTAAACTCGGATGCAATTTCTGTGTTTCATCGTCAATAAGAACGTGCAAGGTATACACGAAACCTGAAGTCAAGCATCGGAATCTAAAGCTGCACTCACAGGAGAGGTTCAAATCATAGAAAGTGAGAGTGTCAGTCCTCTTGTACTTAAGTCGGCCTTGTGCCTTTTGTATTAAATTCGGATGCAATTTCTGTGTTTCATCGACAATAAGAAAGTCCAACGGATACAGTAAACCTGAAGTGAATCATCGGAATCTAAAACTGGACTCACAAAAGAGGTTTAAATCATAGAAAGTTAGAGAGTCAGTCCTCTTGTACTTATGTCGGCATTGTGCCTTTTGAATTTAATTCAGATACAATTTCTGTGTTTCATCGTCAATATGAAGGTGCAAGGTATACAGAAAACCTGAAGTGAAGGTTTGGAATCTAAAACTGGACTCACAGGAGAGGTTCAAATCATAGAAAGTGAGAGTGTCAGTCCTCTTGTACTTAAGTCGGCATTGTGCCCTTTGTATTAAATTCGGATGCAATTTCTGTGTTTCATCGTCAATAAGCAGGTCCAAGTTATACAGTAAACCTGAATTGAAGCATCGGAATCTAAAATTGGACTCGCAGGAGACGTTCAAATCATAGAAAGTGAGAGTGTCAGTCCTCTTGTACTTAAGTCGGCCTTGTGCCTTTTGTATTAAATTCGGATGCAATTTCTGTGTTTCATCGTCAATAAGAAGGTCCAAGGTATACAGTAAACCTGAAGTGAAGCATCGGAATCTAAAACTGGACTCACAGGAGAGGTTCAAATCATAGAAAGGTAGAGTGTCAGTCCTCTTGTACTTAAGCCGGCATTGTGCCTTTTGAATTTAATTCCGAGTCAATTTCTGAGCTTCATCGTCAAAAAGAATGTTTAACGGATACAGTAAACCTGAAGTAAAAAATCGGAATCTAAAACTGGACTCACAGGAGAGGTTCTAATCATTGAAAGTGAGAGTGTCAGTCCTCTTGTACTTAGGTCGGCATTATGCCTTTTGTATTAAATTCGGATGCAATTTCTGTGTTTCATCGTCATTAAGAAGGTCCAAGGTATACAGTAAACCTGAAGTGAAGCATCGGAATCTAAAACTGGACTCACAGGGGAGGTTCAAGTCATAGAAAGTGAAAGTGTCAGTCCTCTTGTACTTAAGTCGGCATTGTGCCTTATGTATTAAATTCGGATGCAATTGCTGTGTTTCATCGTCAATAAGAAGTTCCATGGTATACAGTAAACCTGAAGTGAAGCATCGGAATCTAAAACTGGACTCACAGGAGACGTTCAAATCACAGAAAGGTAGAGTGTCAGTCCTCTTGTACTTAAGTCGGCATTGTGACTTTTGAATTTAATTCCGATGCAATTTCTGTGTTTCATCGTCAATAAGAACGTCCAAGGTGTACACGAAACCTGAAGCCAAGCATCGGAATCTAAAACTGGACTCACAGGAGAGGTTCAAATCATAGAAAGTGAGAGTGTCAGTCCTCTTGTACTTAAGTCGGCATTGTGCCTTTTGTATTAAATTCGGATGCAATTTCTGTGTTTCATCGTCAATAAGAAAGTCCAAGGAATACAGTAAACCTGAAGTGAATCATCGGAAACTAAAACTGGACTCTAAGAAGAGGTTCAAATCATAGAAAGTTAGAGAGTCAGTCCTCTTGTACTTATGTCGGCATTGTGCCTTTTGAATTTAATTCGGATACAATTTCTGTGTTTCATCGCCAATAAGAGGGTGCAAGGTATACAGGAAACCTGAAGTGAAGCATCGGAATCTAAAACTGGACTCACAGGAGAGGTTCATGTCCTAGAAAGTGAGAGTGTCAGTCCTCTTTTCCTTAAGTCGGCATTGTGCCTTTTGTATTAAGTTCGGATGCAATTTCTGTGTTTCATCGTCAATAAGAAGGTCCAAGTTATACAGTAAACCTGAATTGAAGCATCGGAATCTAAAACTGGACTCACAGGAGACGTTCAAATCATAGAAAGTGAGAGTGTCAGTCCTCTTGTTCTTAAGTCGGCATTGTGCCCTTTGTATTAAATTCGAATGCAATTTCTGTGTTTCATCGTCAATAAGGAGGTCCAAGGTATACAGTAAACCTGAAGTGAAGCATCGGAATCTACAGCTGGACTCACAGGGGAGGTTCAATTCATAGAAAGTGAGAGTGTCAGTCCTCTTTTCCTTAAGTCGGCATTGTGCCTTTTGTATTAAATTCGGATGCAATTGCTGTGTTTCATCGTCAACAAGAAAGTCCAAGGAATACAGTAAACCTGAAGTGAATCATCGGAAACTAAAACTGGACTCAAAGAAGAGGTTCAAATCATAGAAAGTTAGAGAGTCAGTCCACTTGTACTTATGTCGGAATTGTGCCTTTTGAATTTAATTTGGATACAATTTCTGTGTTTCATCGCAAATAAGAAGGTCCAAGGGATACAGTAAACCTGAAGTGAAGCATCGGAATCTAAAACTGGACTCACAGGAGATGTTCAACTCATAGAAAGTGAGAGTGTCAGTCCTCTTGTACTTAAGTCGGCATTGTGCCTTTTGTATTAAATTCGGATGCAATTTCTGTGTTTCATCGTCAATAAGAAGGTCCAAGGTATACAGTAAACCTGAAGTGAAGCATCGGAATCTAAAACTGGACTCACAGGAGAGGTTCAAATCATAGAAAGGTAGAGTGTCAGTCCTCTTGTACTTAAGCCGGCATTGTGCCTTTTGAATTTGATTCCGATGCAATTTCTGAGCTTCATCGTCAAAAAGAATGTCCAGCGGATACAGTAAAACTGAAGTAAAAAATCGGAATCTAAAACTGGACTCACAGGAGAGGTTCTAATCATTGAAAGTGAGAGTGTCAGTCCTCTTGTACTTAGGTCGGCATTATGCCTTTTGTATTAAATTCGGATGCAATTTCTGTGTTTCATCGTCATTAAGAAGGTCCAAGGTATACAGTAAACCTGAAGTGAAGCATCGGAATCTAAAACTGGACTCACAGGGGAGGTTCAAGTCATAGAAAGTGAAAGTGTCAGTCCTCTTGTACTTAAGTCGGCATTGTGCCTTATGTATTAAATTCGGATGCAATTGCTGTGTTTCATCGTCAATAAGAAGTTCCATGGTATACAGGAAACCTGAAGTGAAGCATCGGAATCTATAACTGGGCTCACAGGAGAGGTTCAAGTCATAGAAAGTGAGAGTGTCTATCCTCTCGTACTTAAGTCGGCATTATGTCTTTTGTATTAAATTCGGATGCGATTTCTGTGTTTCATCGTCAGTAAGAGGGTCCTAGGGATACAGTAAACCTGAAGTGAAGCATCGGAATCTAAAAGTGGACTCACAGGAGACGTTCAAATCATAGAAAGGTAGAGTGTCAGTCCTCTTGTACTTAAGTCGGCATTGTGACTTTTGAATTTAATTCCGATGCAATTTCTGTGTTTCATCGTCAATAAGAACGTCCAAGGTATACACGAAACGTGAAGCCAAGCATCGGAATCTAAAACTGGACTCACAGGAGAGGTTCAAATCATAGAAAGTGAGAGTGTCAGTCCTCTTGTACTTAAGTCGGCATTGTGCCTTTTGTATTAAATTCGGATGCAATTTCTGTGTTTCATCGTCAATAAGAAAGTCCAAGGAATACAGTAAACCTGAAGTGAATCATCGGAAACTAAAACTGGACTCTAAGAAGAGGTTCAAATCATAGAAAGTTAGAGAGTCAGTCCTCTTGTACTTATGTCGGCGTTGTGCCTTTTGAATTTAATTCGGATACAATTTCTGTGTTTCATCGCCAATAAGAGGGTGCAAGGTATACAGGAAACCTGAAGTGAAGCATCGGAATCTAAAACTGGACTCACAGGAGAGGTTCATGTCATAGAAAGTGAGAGTGTCAGTCCTCTTTTCCTTAAGTCGGCATTGTGCCTTTTGTATTAAGTTCGGATGCAATTTCTGTGTTTCATCGTCAATAAGAAGGTCCAAGGTATACAAGAAACCTGCAGTGAAGCATCGGAATCTAAAACTGGACTCACAGGAGAGGTTCAAATCGTAGGAAGTGAGAGTGTCAGTCCTCTTGTACTTAAGTCGGCATTGTGCCTTTTGTATTATAGTCGGATGCAATTTCTGTGTTTCATCGTCAATAAGAAGGTCCAAGGGATACAGTAAACCTGAAGTGAAGCATCGGAATCTAAAACTGGACTCACAGAAGAGGTTCAAATCATGGAAAGTGAGAGTGTCAGTCCTCTTGTACTTAAGTCGGCATTGTGCCTTTTGTATTAAATTCGGATGCAATTTCTGTGTTTCATCGTCAATAAGATGGTCCAAGGTATACAGTAAACCTGAAGTGAAGCATCGGAATCTAAAACTGGACTCACAGGGGAGGTTCAATTCATAGAAAGTGAAAGTGTCAGTCCTCTTGTACTTAAGTTGGCATTGTGCCTTTTGTATTAAATTCGGTTGCAATTGCTGTGTTTCATCGTCAATAAGAAAGTCCAAGGGGTACAGTAAACCTGAAGTGAATCATCGGAATCTAAAACTGGACTCACAGAAGAGGTCCAAATCATAGAAAGTTAGAGAGTCAGTCCTCTTGTACTTATGTCGGCATTGTGCCTTTTGAATTTAATTCGGATGCAATTTCTGTGTTTCATCGTCAATAAGAAGGTCCAACGTACACAGGAAACCTGAAGTGAAGCATCGGAATCTAAAACTGGACTCACAGTAGAGGTTCAAATCATAGAAAGTGAGAGTGTCAGTCCCCTTTTCCATAAGTCGGCATTGTGCCTTTTGTATTAAACTCGGATGCAATTTCTGTGTTTCATCGTCAATAAGAAGGTCCAAGGGATACAGTAGACCTGAAGTGAAGCATCGGAACCTAAAGCTAGACTAATTGGAGAGGTTCAAATCATTGAAAGTGAGAGTGTCAGTCCTCTTGTACTAGTTCGGCATTGTGCCTTTTGTATTAAATTCGGATACAATTTCTGTGTTTCATCGTCAATAAGAAGGTCCAAGGGATACAGTAAACCTGAAGTGAAGCATCGGAATCTAAAACTGGCCTCACAGGAGAGGTTCTAATCATAGAAAGTGAGAGTGTCAGTCCTCTTGTATTTAAGTCGGCATTGTGTCTTTTGTATTAAATTCGGATGCAATTTCTGTCTTTCATCGTCAATAAGAAGGTCCAAGGTATACAGTAAACCTGAATTGAAGCATCGGAATCTAAAACTGGACTCACAGGGGAGGTTCAATTCATAGAAAGTGAAAGTGTCAGTCCTCTTGTACTTAAGTCGGCATTGTGCCTTTTGTATTAAATTCAGATGCAATTGCTGTGTTTCATCGTCAATAAGAATGTCCAAGGTATACAGGAAACCAGAATGGAAGCATCGGAATCTAAAACTGAGCTCACAGCAGAGGTTCAAATCCTAGAAAGTGAGAGTGTCTATCCTTTCGTACTTAAGTCGGCATTATGCCTTTTGTATGAAATTCGGATGCGATTTCTGTGTTTCATCGTCAATAAGAGGGTCCAAGGGATACAGTAAACCTGAAGTGAAGCATCGGAATCTAAAACGGGACTCACAGGGGAGGTTCAAATCATAGAAGGTGAGAGTGTCAGTCCTCTTTCCCTTACGTCGGCATTGTGCCTTTTGTATTAAATTCGGATGCAATTTCTGTGTTTCATCGTCAATAAGAAGGTCCATGGTATACAGGAAACCTGAAGTGAAGCATCGGAATCTAAAACAGGACTCACACGAGAGGTTCAAATCATAGAAAGTGAGAGTGTCAGTCCTCTTGTACTTAAGTCGGCATTGTGCCTTTTGTATTAAATTCGGATACAATTTCTGTGTTTCATCGTCAATAAGAAGGTCCAAGGGATACAGTAAACCTGAAGTGAAGCATCGGAATCTAAAACTGGACTCACAGGAGAGGTTCAAATCATAGAAAGTGAGAGTGTCATTCCTCTTGTACTTAAGTCGGCATTGTGCCTTTTGTATTAAATTCGGATGCAATTTCTGTGTTTCTTCGTCAATAAGAAGGTCCAAGGTATACAGTAAACTTGAAGTGAAGCATTGGAATCTAAAACTGGACTCACAGAGGAGGTTCAATTCATAGAAAGTGAAAGTGTCAGTCCTCTTGTACTTAAGTCGGCATTCTGCCTTTTGAATTTAATTCCGATGCAATTTCTGTGGTTCATCGTCAATAAGAAGGTGCACGTGATACAGTAGACCTGAAGTGAAGCATCAGAATCTAAAACTTGACTGACAGGAGTTGTTCAAATCATAGAAATTAAGAGTGTCAGTCCTCTTGTACTTAAGTCAGCATTGTGCCTTTTTATTAAACGCGGATGCAATTTCTGTGTCTCATCGTCAATAAGAACGTCCAAGGTATACACGAAACCTGAAATCAAGCATCGGAATCTAAAACTGGACTCACAGGAGTGGTTCAAATTATAGAGAGTGAAAGTGTCAGTCCTCTTGTACTTAAGTCGGCCTTGTGCCTTTTGTATTAATTTCGGATGCAATTTCTGTGTTTCATCGACAATAAGAAAGTCCAAGTGATACAGTAAACCTGAAGTGAATCATCGGAATCTAAAACTGGACTCACAGGAAAGGTTCAAATCATAGAAAGTGAGAGTGTCAGTCCTCTTGTATTTAAGTCAGCATTGTGCCTTTTGTATTAAACTCGGATGCAATTTCTGTGTTTCATCGTCAATAAGAACGTGCAAGGTATACACGAAACCTGAAGTCAAGCATCGGAATCTAAAGCTGCACTCACAGGAGTGGTTCAAATCATAGAAAGTGAGAGTGTCAGTCCTCTTGTACTTAAGTCGGCCTTGTGCCTTTTGTATTAAATTCGGATGCAATTTCTGTGTTTCATCGACAATAAGAAAGTCCAACGGATACAGTAAACCTGAAGTGAATCATCGGAATCTAAAACTGGACTCACAAAAGAGGTTCAAATCATAGAAAGTTAGAGAGTCAGTCCTCTTGTACTTATGTCGGCATTGTGCCTTTTGAATTTAATTCAGATACAATTTCTGTGTTTCATCGTCAATATGAAGGTGCAAGGTATACAGAAAACCTGAAGTGAAGGTTTGGAATCTAAAACTGCACTCACAGGAGAGGTTCAAATCATAGAAAGTGAGAGTGTCAGTCCTCTTTTCCATAAGTCGGCATTGGGCCTTTTGTATTAAATTCGGATGCAATTGCTGTGTTTCATCGTCAATAAGAAAGTCCAAGGGATACAGTAAACCTGAAATGAATCATCGGAAACTAAAACTGGACTCACAGCAGAGGTTCAAATCATAGAAAGGTAGAGTGTCAGTCCTCTTGTACTTAAGTCGGCATTGTGGATTTTGAATTTAATTCCGATGCAATTTCTGAGCTTCATCGTCAAAAAGAAGGTCCAACGGATACAGTAAACCTGAATTGAAAGATCGGAAACTAAAACTGGACTCACAGGAGAGTTTCAAATCATAGAAAGTGAGATTGTCAGTCCTCTTGTACTTAAGTCGGCATTATGCCTTTTGTATTACATTCGGATGCAATTTCTGTGGTTCATCGTCAATAAGATGGTGCAAGTGATACAGTAGACCTGAAGTGAAGCATCAGAATCTAACTATTGACTCACAGGAGTTGTTCAAATCATAGAAATTGAAAGTGTCAGTCCTCTCGTACTTAAGTCAGCATTGTGCCTTTTTATTAAACTCGGATGCAATTTCTGTTTCTCATCGTCAATAAGAACGTCCAAGGTATACACGAAACCTGTAGTCAAGCATCGGAATCTAAAACTGGACTCACAGGAGAGGATCAAATCATAGAAAGTGAGAGTGGCAGTCCTCTTGTACTTAAGTCGGCATTGTGCCTTTTGTATTAAATTCGGATGCAATTTCTGTGTTTCATCGTCAATAAGAAGGTCCAAGGGATACAGTAAACCTGAAGTGAATCATCGGAATCTAAAACTGGACTGACAGGAGAGGTTCAAATCATTGAAAGTTAGAGTGTCAGTCCTCTTTTCCTTAAGTCGGCATTGTGCCTTTTGTATTAAATTCGGATGCAATTTCTGTGTTTCATCGTCAATAAGAAGGTCCAAAGTATACAGCAAACCTGAAGTGAATCATCGGAATCTAAAACTGGACTCACAGGAGAGGTTCAAATCATAGAAAGTGTGAGTGTCAGTCCTCTTGTACTTAAGTCGGAATTGTGCCTTTTGTATTACATTCGTATACAATTTCTGTGTTTCATCGTCAATAAGAAGGTCCAAGGGATACAGTAAACCTGAAGTGAAGCATCGGAATCTAAAACTGGACTCACAGAAGAGGTTTAAATCATAGAAAGTGAGAGTGTCCGTCCTCTTGTACTTAAGTCGGCATTGTGCCGTTTGTATTAAATTCGGATGCAATTTCTGTGTTTCCTCGTCAATAAGAAGGTCCAAGGTATACAGTAAACCAGAAGTGAAGCATCGGAATCTAAAACTGGACTCACAGGAGAGGTTAAAATCAAAGAAAGTTAGAGAGTCGGTCCTCTTGTACTTAAGTCGGCATTGTGCCTTTTGTATTAAATGCGGATGCAATTGCTGTGTTTCATCGTCAATAAGAAAGTATAAGGGATACAGTAAACCTGAAATGAATCATCGGAATCTAAAACTGGCTCACAGAAGAAGTTCAAATCATAGAAAGTGAGAGAGTCGGTCCTGTTGTACTTAAGTCGGCATTGTGCCTTTGTATTAAATTCGGATGCAACTTCTGTGTTTCATCGTCAATAAGTAGGTCCAAGGTATACATAAAACCTGAGGTGAAGCATCGGAATCTAAAACTGGACTCACAGGAGAGGTTCAAATCATGGAAAGATAGAGTGTCAGTCCTCTTGTACTTAAGTCGGCATTATGCCTTTTGTATTAAATTCGGATGCGATTTCGGTGTTTCATCGTCAATAAGAGGGCCAAGGGATACAGTACACCTGAAGTGAAGCATCGGAATCTAAAACTGGACTCACAGGAGAGGTTCAAATCATGGAAAGATAGAGTGTCAGTCCTCTTGTACTTAAGTCGGCATTGTGCATTTTGAATTTAATTCCGATGCAATTTCTGAGCTTCATCGTCAAAAAGAAGGTCCAACGGATACAGTAAAGCTGAATTGAAAAATCGGAAACTAAAACTGGACTCACAGGAGAATTTCAAATCACACAAAGTGAGATTGTCAGTCCTCTTGTACTTAAGTCGGCATTATGCCTTTTGTATTACATTCGGATGCAATTTCTGTGGTTCATCGTCAATAAGAAGGTGCAAGTAATACAGTAGACCTGAAGTGAAGCATCAGAATCTAACTATTGACTCACAGGAGTTGTTCAAATCATAGAAATTGAAAGTGTCAGTCCTCTTGTACTTAAGTCAGCATTGTGCCTTTTTATTAAACTCGGATGCAATTTCTGTGTCTCATCGTCAATAAGAACGTCCAAGGTATACACGAAACCTGTAGTCAAGCATCGGAATCTAAAACTGGACACACAGGAGAGGATCAAATCATAGAAAGTGAGAGTGTCAGTCCTCTTGTACTTAAGTCAGCCTTGTGCCTTTTGTATTAAATTCGGATGCAATTTCTGTGTTTCATCGACAATAAGAAAGTCCAAGGGATACAGTAAACCTGAAGTGAATCATCGGAATCTAAAAATGGACTCACAGGAGAGGTTCAAATCATAGAAAGTGAGAGTGTCAGTCCTCTTTTCCTTAAGTCGGCATTGTGCCTTTTGTATTAAATTCGGATGCAATTTCTGTGTTTCATCGTCAATAAGAAGGTCCAAAGTATACAGCAAACCTGAAGTGAATCATCGGAATCTAAAACTAGACTCACAGGAGAGGTTCAAATCATAGAAAGTGTGAGTGTCAGTCCTCTTGTACTTAAGTCGGAATTGTGCCTTTTGTATTAAATTCGTATACAATTTCTGTGTTTCATCGTCAATAAGAAGGTCCAAGGGATACAGTAAACCTGAAGTGAAGCATCGGAATCTAAAACTGGACTCACAGAAAAGGTTTAAATCATAGAAAGTAAGAGTGTCCGTCCTCTTGTACTTAAGTCGGCATTGTGCCGTTTGTATTAAATTCGGATGCAATTTCTGTGTTTCCTCGTCAATAAGAAGGTAACAGGTATACAGTAAACCCGAAGTGAAGCATCGAATCTAAAACTGGACTCAAAGGGCAGGTTCAATTCATAGAAAGTGAAAGTGTCAGTCCTCTTGTACTTAAGTCAGCATTGAGCCTTTTTATTAAACTTGGATGCAATTTCTGTGTGTCATCGTTAATAAGAACGTCCAAGGTATACACGAAACCTGTAGTCAAGCATCGGAATCTAAAACTGGACTCACAGGAGAGGTTCAAATCATAGAAAGTGTGAGTGTCAGTCCTCTTGTACTTAAGTCAGCCTTGTGCCTTTTGTATTAAATTGGGATGCAATTTCTGTGTTTCATCGACAATAAGAAAGTCCAAGGGATACAGTAAACCTGAAGTGAATCATTGGAATCTAAAACTGGACTCACAGGAGAGGTTCAAATCATAGAAAGTGAGAGTGTCAGTCCTCTTTTCCATAAGTCGGCAATGTGCCTTTTTTATTAAATTCGGATGCAATTTCTGTGTTTCATCGCCAATAAGATGGTCCAAGGGATACAGTAGACCTGAAGTGAAGCATCGGAATCTAAAACTGGACTCATAGGAGAGGTTCAAATCATAGAAAGTGAGAGTGTCAGTCCTCTTGTACTTAAGTCGGCATTGTGCTTTTTGTATTAAATTCGGATACAATTTCTGTGTTTCATCGTCAATAAGAAGGTCCAAGGGATACAGTAAACCTGAAGTGAAGCATCGGATTCTAAAACTGGACTCACAGGAGAGGTTCAAATCATAGAAAGTGAGAGTGTCAGTCCTCTTGTACTTAAGTCGGCATTGTGCCTTTTGTATTAAATTCGGATGCAATAGCTGTGTTTCATCGTCAATAAGAATGTCTAAGGTATACAGGAAACCAGAAGTGAAGCATCGGAATCTAAAACTGGGCTCACAGGAGAGGTTCAAATCATAGAATGTGAGAGTGTCTATCCTTTCGTTTTTAAGTTTGCATTATGCCTTTTGTATTAAATTCGGATGCGATTTCTGTGTTTCATCGTCAATAAGAGGGTCCAAGGGATACAGTAAACCTGAAGTGAAGCATCGGAAATTATAACTGGACTCACAGGAGAGGTTCAAATCATAGAAAGGTAGAGTGTCAGTCCTCTTGTACTTAAGTCGGCATTGTGCATTTTGAATTACATTCGGATGCAATTTCTGTGGTTAATCGTCAATAAGAAGGTCCAAGGGATACAGTAGACCTGAAGTGAGGCATCGGAATCTAAAACTGGACTCATAGGAGAGGTTCAAATCATAGAAAGTGAGAGTGTCAGTCCTCTTGTACTTAAGTCAGCCTTGTGCCTTTTGTATTAAATTCGGATTCAATTTCTGTGCTTCATCGACAATAAGAAAGTCCAAGGTATACAGTAAACTTGAAGTGAATCATCGGAATCTAAAACTGGACTCACAGGAGAGGTTCAAATCATAGAAAGTGAGAGTGTCAGTCCTCTTTTCCTTAAGTCGGCATTGTGCCTTTTGTATTAAATTCGGATGCAATTTCTGTGTTTCATCGTCAATAAGAAGGTCCAAAGTATACAGGAAACCTGAAGTGAATCATCGGAATCTGAAACTGGACTCACAGGAGAGGTTCAAATCATAGAAAGTGTGAGTGTCAGTCCTCTTGTACTTAAGTCGGAATTGTGCCTTTTGTATTAAATTCGTATACAATTTTTGTGTTTCATCGTCAATAAGAAGGTCCAAGGGATACAGTTAACCTGAAGTGAAGCATCGGAATCTAAAACTGGACTCACAGGAGAGGTTTAAATCATAAAAAGTGAGAGTGTCAGTCCTCTTGAACTTAAGTCGGCATTGTGCCGTTTGTATTAAATTCGGATGCTATTTCTGTGTTTCCTCGTCAATAACAAGGTCCAGGGTATACAGTAAACCTGAAGTGAAGCATCGGACCTAAAACTGGACTCATAGGGCAGGTTCAATTCATAGAAAGTGAAAGTGTCAGTCCTCTTGTACTTATGTCGGCATTGTGCCTTTTGTATTAAATTCGGATCCAATTGCTGTGTTTCATCGTCAATAAGAAAGTCCAAGGGATACAGTAAACCTGAAATGAATCATCGGAATCTAAAACTGGACTCACAGAAGAAGTTCAAATCCTAGAAAGTTAGAGAGTCAGTCCTCTTGTACTTATGTCGGCATTGTGCCTTTCGAATTTAATTCGGTTGCAACTTCTGTGTTTCATCATCAATAAGAAGGTCCAAGGTATACAGGAAACCTGAGTTGAAGCATCGGAATCTAAAACTGGACTCACAGGAGAGGTTCAAATCATGGAAAGATAGAGTGTCAGTCCTCTTGTACTTAAGTCGGCATTATGCCTTTTGTATTAAATTCGGATGCGATTTCTGTGTTTCATCGTCAATAAGAGGGTCCAAGGGTTACAGTAAACCTGAAGTGAAGCATCGGAATCTAAAACTGGACTCACTGGCGAGGTTCAATTCATAGAAAGGTAGAGTGTCAGTCCTCTTGTACTTAAGTCGGCATTGTGCATTTTGAATTTAATTCCGATGCAATTTCTGAGCTTCATCGTCAAAAAGAAGGTCCAAAGGATACAGTAAACCTGAATTGAAAAATCGGAAACTAAAACTGGACTCACAGGAGAGTTTCAAATCATAGAAAGTGAGATTGTCAGTCCTCTTGTACTTAAGTCGGCATTATGCCTTTTGTATTACATTCGGATGCAATTTCTGTGGTTCATCGTCAATAAGAAGGTGCAAGTGATACAGTAGACCTGAAGTGAAGCATCGGAATCTAAATATTGACTCACTGGAGTTGTTCAAATCATACAAAATTGAAAGTGTCAGTCCTCTTGTACTTAAGTTAGCATTGTGCCTTTTTATTAAACTCGGATGCAATTTCTGTGTCTCATCGTCAATAAGAACGTCCAAGGTATACACGAAACCTGTAGTCAAGCATCGGAATCTAAAACTGGACTCACAGGAGAGGTTCAAATCATAGAAAGTGAGAGTGTCAGTCCTCTTGTACTTAAGTCAGCCTTGTGCCTTTTGTATAAAATTCGGATGCAATTTCTGTGTTTCATCGACAACAAGGAAGTCCAAGGGATACAGTAAACCTGAAGTGAATCATCGGAATCTAAAACTTGACTCACAGGAGAGGTTCAAATCATAGAAAGTGTGAGTGTCAGTCCTGTTGTACTTAAACCGGCATTATGCCTTTTGTATTAAATTCGGATGCGATTTCTGTGTTTCATCGTCAATAAGAGGGTCCAAGGGATACAGTAAACCTGAAGTGAAGCATCGGAATCTAAAACTGGGCTCACAGGAGGGGTTCAAATCATAGAAAGTGAGAGTGTCTATCCTCTCGTACTTAAGTCGGCATTATGCCTTTTGTATTAAATTCGGATGCGATTTCTGTGTTTCATCGTTAATAAGTGGGTCCAAGGGATACAGTAAACCTGAAGTGAAGCATCGGAGTCTAAAAATGGACTCACTGGAGACGTTCAAATCATAGAAAGGTAGAGTGTCAGTATTCTTGTACTTAAGTCCGCATTGTGCCTTTTGAATGTAATTCCGATACAATTTCTATGTTTCATCGTCAATAAGAACGTCCAAGGTATACAGTAAACCTGAAGTGAAGCATCGGAATCTAAAACTAAACTCACAGGAGGGGTTCAAATCATAGAAAGTGAGAGTGTCAGTCCTCTTGTACTTAAGTCAGCCTTGTGCCTTTTGTATTAAATTCGGATGCAATTTCTGTGTTTCATCGACAATAAGAAAGTCCAAGGGATACAGTAAACCTGAAGTGAATCATCGGAATCTAAAACTTGACTCACAGGAGAGGTTCAAATCATAGAAAGTGTGAGTGTCAGTCCTCTTGTACTTATGTCGGAATTGTTCCTTTTGTATTAAATTCGTACACAATTTCTGTGTTTCATCGTCAATAAGAAGGTCCAAGTGATACAGTAAACCTGAAGTGAAGCATCGGAATCTAAAACTGGACTCACAGGAGAGGTTTAAATCATAGAAAGTGAGAGTGTCAGTCCTCATGTACTTAAGTCGGCAGTGTGCCGTTTGTATTAAATTCGGATGCGATTTCTGTGTTTCCTCGTCAATAAGAAGGTCCAAGGTATACAGTAAACCTGAAGTGAAGCATCGGAATCTAATACTGGACTCACAGGAGAGGTTCACATCATAGAAAAGTAGGGTGTCTGTCCTCTTGTACTTAAGTCGGCACTGTGCCTTTTGAATTTAATTCCGATGCAATTTCTGTGTTTCATCGTCAATAAGAACGTCCAAGGTATACACGAAACCTGAAGACAAGCATCGGAATCTGAAACTGGACTCACAGGAGGTGTTCAAATCATAGAAAGTGAGAGTGTCAGTCCTGTTGTACTTAAGTTGGCATTGTGCCTTTTGTATTAAATTCGGATGCAATTTCTGTGTTTCATCGTCAATAAGAACGTCCAAGGTGTACACGAAACCTGAAGTCAAGCATCGGAATCTAAAACTGGACTCACAGGAGAGGTTCAAATCATAGAAAGTTAGAGAGTCAGTCCTCTTGTGCTTATGTCGGCATTGTGCTTTTTGAATTTAATTCGGATGCAATTTCTGTGTTTCATCGTCAATAAAAAGGTCCAAGGTATATAGTAGACTTGAAGTGAGGCATCGGAATCTAAAACTGGACTCACAGGAGAGGTTCAAATCGTAAAAAGTGAGAGTGTCAGTCCCCTTGTACTTAAGTCGGCATTGTGCCTTTTGTATTACATTCGGATGCAATTTCTGTGTTTCATCGTCAATACGAATAGCCAAGGTATACAGTAAACCTGAAGTAAAGCATCGGAATCTAAAACTGGACCCACAGGGGAGGTTCAATTCATAGAAAGTGAAAGTGTCAGTCCTCTTGTACTTAAGTCGGCATTGTGTCTTTTGTATTGAATTCGGATGCAATTGCTGTGTTTCATCGTCATTAAGAAAGTCCAAGGTATACAGGAAACCAGAAGTGAAGCATCGGAATCTAAAACTGGGCTCACAGGAGAGGTTCAAATCATAGAAAGTGAGAGCGAATATCCTCTCGTACTTATGTCGGCATTATGCCTTTTGTATTAAATTCGGATGCGATTTCTGTGTTTCATCGTCAATATGAGGGTCCAAGGGATACAGTAAACCTGAAGTGAAGCATCGGAATCTAAAACAGGACTCACAGGAGAGGTTCAAATCATAGAAAGTGTGTCACTCCTCTTGTACTTAAGTCGGCATTGTGCCTTTTGTATTAAATTCGGAAACAATTTCTGTGTTTCATCGTCAACAAGAAGGTCCAAGGGATACAGTAAACCTGAAGTGAAGCATCGGAATCTAAAACTGGACTCACAGGAGAGGTTCAAATCATAGAAATGTAGAGTGTCAGTCCTCTTGTACTTAAGTCGGCATTGTGCCGTTTGTATTAAATTCGAATGCAATTTCTGTGTTTCATCGTCAATAAGAAGGTCCAAGGTATACAGTAAACCGGAAGTGATGCATCGGAATCTAAAACTGGACTCACAGGACAGGTTCAAATCATAGAAAGTTAGAGTGTCAGTCCTCTTGTACTTAAGTCGGCATTGTGCCTTTTGAATTTAATTCCGATGCAATTTCTGAGCTTCATCGTCAAAAAGAAGGTCCAACGGATACAGTAAACCTGAAGTAAAAAATCGGAATCTAAAACTGGACTCACAGGAGAGGTTCAAATCATAGAAAGTGAGAGTGTCATTCCTCTTGTACTTAAGTCGGCATTATGCCTTTTGTATTAAATTCGGATGCAATTTTTGTGTTTCATCGTCATTAAGAAGGTCCAAGGCATACAGTAAACCTGAAGTGAAGCATCGGAATCTAAAACTGGACTCACAGGGGAGGTTCAATTCATAGAAAGTGAAAGTGTCAGTCCTCTTGTACTTAAGTCGGGATTGTGCCATTTGTATTAAATTCGGATGCAATTGCTGTGTTTCATAGTCAATAAGAATGTCCAAGGTATACAGGAAACCAGAAGTGAAGCATCGGAATCTAAAACTGGGCTCAGAGGAGAGGTTCAAATCATAGAAAGTGAGAGTGTCTATCCTCTCGTACTTAAGTCGGCATTATGCATTTTGTATTAAATTCGGATGCGATTTCTGTGTTTCATCGTCAATAAGAGGGTCCAAGGGATACAGTAAACCTGAATTGAAGCATCGGAATCTAAAACTGGACTCACAGGAGACGTTCAAATCATAGAAAGGTAGAGTGTCAGTCCTCTTGTACATAAGTCGACATTGTGCCTTTTGAATTTAATTTCGATGCAATTTCTGTGTTTCATCGTCAATAAGAACGTCCAAGGTATACACGAAACCTGAAGTCAAGCATCGGAATCTGAAACTGGACTCACAGGAACTGTTCAAATCATAGAAAGTGAGAGTGTCAGTCCTCTTGTACTTAAGTCGGCATTGTGCCTTTTGTATTTAATTCGAATGCAATTTCTGTGTTTCATCGTCAATAAGAACGTCCAAGGTGTACACGAAACCTGAAGTCAAGCATCGGAATCTAAAACTGGACTCACAGGAGAGGTTCAAATCATAGAAAGTGAGAGTGTCAGTCCTCTTGTACTTAAGTCGGCATTGTGCCTTTTGTATTAAATTCGGATGCAATTTCTGTGTTTCACCGTCAATAAGGAAGTCCAAGGTATACAGTAAACCTTTAGTGAATCATCGGAATCTAAAACTGGACTCACAGAAGAGGTTCAAATCATAGAAATTTAGACTGTCAGTCCTCTTGTACTTATGTCGGCATTGTGCCTTTTGAATTTAATTCAGATGCAATTTCTGTGTTTCATCGTCAATAAGAAAGTCCAAGGTATACAGTAAACCTGAAGTGAGGCATCGGAATCCAAAACTGGACTCACAGGAGAGGTTCAAATCATAGAAAGTGAGAGTGTCAGTCCTCTTGTACTTAAGACGGCATTGTGAATTTTTTATTAAGTTCGGATACAATTTCTGTGTTTCATCGCCAATAAGACGGTCCAAAGGATACAGTAAACCTGAAGAGAAGCATTGGAATCTAAAAATGGACTCACAGGAGAGTTTCAAATCATAGAAAGTGAGAGTGTCAGTCCTCTTGTACTTAAGTCGGCATTGTGCCTTTTGTATTAAGTTCGGATGCAATTTCTGTGTTTCATCGTCAATAACGTCCAAGGTATACAGTAAACCTGAAGTGAAGCATCGGAATCTAAAACTGGACTCACAGGGGAGGTTCAATTCATAGAAAGTGAAAGTGTCAGTCCTCTTGTACTTAAGTCGGCATTGTTACTTTTGTGTTAAATTCGGATGCAATTGCTGTGTTTCATCGTCAATAAGAAGGTCCAAGGTATACAGTAAACCTGAAGTGAAGCATCGGAATCTAGAACTGGACTCACAGGAGAGGTTCAAATCATTGAAAGGTAGAGTGTCAGTCCTCTTGTACTAAAGTCGGCATTGTGCCTTTTGAACTTAATTTCGATGCAATTTCTGAGCTTCATCGTCAAAAAGAAGGTCCAACGGATACAGTAAACCTGAAGTGAAAAATCGGAATCTAAAACTGGACTCACAGGAGAGATTCAAATCATGGAAAGTGAGAGTGTCAGTCCTCTTGTACTTAAGTCGGCATTATGCATTTTGTATTGAATTCGGATGCAATTTCTGTGTTTCATCGTCATTAAGAAGGTCCAAGGTATACAGTAAACCTGAAGTGAAGCATCGGAATCTAAAACTGGACTCACAGGGGCGGTTCAATTCATAGAGAGTGAAAGTGTCAGTCCTCTAGTACTTAAGTCGGCATTGTGCCTTTTGTATTAAATTCGGATGCAATTGCTGTGTTTCATCGTCAATAAGAAGGTCCAAGGTATACAGCAAACCAGATATGAGGCATTGGAATCCAAAACTGGGCTCACAGGAGAGGTTAAAATCATAGAAAGTGAGAGTGTCTATCCTCTCGTACTTAAGTCGGCATTATGCCTTTTGTATTAAATTCGGATGCGATTTCTGTGTTTCATCGTCAATAAGAGGGTCCATGGGATACAGTAAACCTGAAGTGAAGCATCGGAATCTAGAACTGGACTCACAGGAGAGGTTCAAATCATAGAAAGGTAGTGTGTCAGTCCTCTTGTACTTAAGTTGGCATTGTGCCTTTTGTATTAAATTCGGATGCAATTTCTGTGCTTCATCGTCAAAAAGAAGGTCCAACGGATACAGTAAACCTGAAGTGAAAAATCTGAATCTATGACTGGACTCACAGGAGAGGTTCAAACCATAGAAAGTGAGAGTGTCAGTCCTCTTGTACTTAAGTCGGCATTGTGACTTATGTATTAAATTCGGATGCAATTTCTGTGTTTCCTCGTCAATATGAAGGTCCAAGGGATACAGTAAACCGGGAGTGAAGCATCGGAATCTAAAACTGGACTCACAGGAGAGGTTCAAATCATGGAAAGTTAGAGTGTCAGTCCACTTGTACTTAAGTCGGCATTGTGCCTTTTGAATTTTTATTCCGATGCAATTACTGTGTTTCTTCATCATTAAGAAGTTCCAAGGTATACAGTAAACCTGTAGTGAAGCATCGCAATCTAAAACTTGACCCACAGGAGAGTTTCAAATAATAGAATGTTAGAGTGACAGTCCTCTTGTACTTAAGTCGGCATTGTGCCTTTTGTATTAAATTCCGATGCAATTTCTGTGTTTCATCGTCAATAAGAAGGTTCAAGGGATACAGTAAACCTGAAGTGAAGCATCGGAATCTAAACCTGGACCCACAGGAGAGGTTCAAATCATAGAAAGTGGGAGTGTCAGTCCTCCAGTACTTATGTCGGCATTGTGCCTTTTGAATTAAATTCGAATGCAATTTCTGTGCTTCATCGTCAATAAGAAGGTCCAAGGGATACAGTAATCCTGAAGTGACGCATCGGAAACTAAAACTGGACACACTGGAGAGGTTAAAATCACAGAAAGTTAGAGTGTCAGTCCTTTTGTACTTAAGTCGGCATTGTGCCTTTTGTATTAAATTCCGATGCAATTTCTGTGTTTTATCGTCAATAAGAAGGTCCCAGGTATACATGAAACCTGAAGTGAAGCATCGGAATCTGAAACTAGACTCACAGGAGTGCTTCAAATCATAGAAAGTGAGAGTGTCAGTCCTCTAGTACTTAAGTCGGCATTGTGCCTTTTGTATCAAATTCGGATGCAATATCTGTGTTTCAGGATCAATAAGAAGGTCCAAGGTATACAGTAAACCAGAAGTGAAGCATTGGAATCTAAAACTGGGCTCACGGGTGAGGTTCAAATCATAGAAAGTTAGAGTGTCAGTCCTCTTGTACTTATGTCGGCATTGTGCCTTTTGAATTTATATCGGATGCAATTTCGTTGTTTCATCGTCAATAAGAAGGTCCGAGGTACACAGGAAACCTGAAGTGAAGCATCGGAATCTAAAACTGGACTCACAATAAAGGTTCAAATCATAGAAAGTAAGAGTGTCAGTTTTCTTGTACTAAAGTCGGCATTGTGCATTTTGAATTTAATTTCGATGCAAATTCTGAGCTTCATCGTCAAAAAGAAGGTCCAACGGATACAGTAAACCTGAAGTGAAAAATCGGAATCTAAAACTGGACTCACAGGAGAGGTTCAAATCATGGAAAGTGAGAGTGTCAGTCCCCTTGTACTTAAGTCGGCATTATGCATTTTGTATTAAATTCGGATGCAATTTCTGTGTTTCATCGTCATTAAGAAGGTCCAAGGTATACAGTAAACCTAAAGTGAAGCACCGGAATCTAAAACTGGACTCACAGGGGCGGTTCAATTCATAGAGAATGAAAGTGTCTGTCCTCTTGTATTTATGTCGGCATTGTGCCTTTTGTATTAAATTCGGAAGCAATTGCTGTGTTTCATCGTCAATAAGAAGGTGCAAGGTATACAGCAAACCAGATGTGAAGCATTGGAATCCAAAACTGGGCTCACAGGAGAGGTTAAAATCATAGAAAGTGAGAGTGTCTATCCTCTCGTACTTAAGTCGGCATTATGCCTTTTGTATTAAATTCGGATGCGATTTCTGTGTTTCATCGTCAATAAGAGGGTCCAAGGGATACAGTAACCCTGAAGTGAAGCATCGGAATCTAGAACTGGACTCACAGGAGAGTTTCAAATCATAGAAAGGTAGAGTGTCAGTTCTCTTGTACTTAAGTTGGCATTGTGCCTTTTGTATTAAATTCGGATGCAATTTCTGTGTTTCATCGATAACAAGAGGGTCCAAGGGATATAGTAAACCTGAAGTGAAGCATCGGAATCTAAAACTGGACTCACAGGAGAGGTTCAAAACATAGAAAGGTAGAGTGTCAGTCCTATTGTACTTAAGTCGCCATTGTGCTTTTTGAATTTAATTCCGATGCAATTTCTGTGTTTCATCGTCAAAAAGAAGGTCCAACGGATACAGTAAACCAGAAGTGAAAAATCTGAATCTATGACTGGACTCACACGAAAGGTTCAAACCATAGAAAGTGAGAGTGTCAATCCTCTTGTACTTAAGTCGGCATTGTGACTTTTGTATTAAATTCGGATGCAATTTCTGTGTTTCCTCGTCAATATGAAGGTCCAAGAAATACAGTAAACCGGAAGTGAAGCATCGGAATCTAAAACTGGACTCACAGGAGAGGTTCAAATCATAGAAAGTAAGAGTGTCAGTCCACTTGTACTTAAGTCGGCATTGTGCCTTTTGAATTTTTATTCCGATGCAATTACTGTGTTTCATCATCATTAAGAAGTTCCAAGGTATACAGTAAACCTGTAGTGAAGCATCGGAATCTAAAACTTGACCCACAGGAGAGTTTCAAATCATGGAATGTTAGAGTGACAGTCCTCTTGTACTTAAGTCGGCATTGTGCTTTTTGAATTTTTATTCCGATGCAATTACTGTGTTTCATCATCATTAAGAAGTTCCAAGGTATACAGTAAACCTGTAGTGAAGCATCGGAATCTAAAACTTGACCCACAGGAGAGTTTCAAATCATGGAATGTTAGAGTGACAGTCCTCTTGTACTTAAGTCGGCATTGTGCCTTTTGTATTAAATTCTGATGCAATTTCTGTGTTTCATCGTCAATAAGAAGGTTCAAGGGATACAGTAAACCTGAACTGAAGCATCGGAATGTAAACCTGGACCCACAGGAGAGGTTCAAATCATAGAAAGTGAGAGTGTCAGTCCTCTAGTACTTAAGTCGGCATTGTGCCTTTTGAATTAAATTCGAATGCAATTTCTGTGCTTCATCGTCAATAAGAAGGTCCAAGGGATACAGTAATCCTGAAGTGACGCATCGGAAACTAGAACTGGACTGACTGGAGAGGTTCAAATCACAGAAAGTTAGAGTGTTAGTCCTCTTGTACTTAAGTCGGCATTGTGCCTTTTGTATTAAATTCGGATGCAATTTCTGTGTTTTATCGTCAATCAGAAGGTCCCAGGTATACAGGAAACCTGAAGTGAAGCATCGGAATCTGAAACTAGACACACAGGAGTGCTTCAAATCATAGAAAGTGAGAGTGTCAGTCCTCTAGTACTTAAGTCGGCATTGTGCCTTTTGTATTACATTCGGATGCAATATCTGTGTTTCAGGATCAATAAGAAGGTCCAAGGAATACAGTAAACCTGAAGTGAAGCATCGGAATCTAAAACTGGGCTCACAGGTGAGGTTCAAATCATAGAAAGTTAGAGTGTCAGTCCTCTTGTACTTAAGTCGGCATTGTGCCTTTTGAATTTATATCGGATGCAATTTCGTTGTTTCATCGTCAATAAGAAGGTCCGAGGTACACAGGAAACCTGAAGTGAAGCATCGGAATCTAAAACTGGACTCACAATAGAGGTTCAAATCATAGAAAGTAAGAGTGTCAGTTTTCTTGTACTAAAGTCGGCATTGTGCCTTTTGAATTTAATTTCGATGCAATTTCTGAGCTTCATCGTCAAAAAGAAGGTCCAACGGATACAGTAAACCTGAAGTGAAAAATCGGAATCTAAAACTGGACTCACAGGAGAGGTTCAAATCATGGAAAGTGAGAGTGTCAGTCCTCTTGTAATTAAGTCGGCATTATGCATTTTGTATTAAATTCGGATGCAATTTCTGTGTTTCATCGTCATTAAGAAGGTCCAAGGTATACAGTAAACCTGAAGTGAAGCATCGGAATCTAAAACTGGACTCACAGGGGCGGTTCAATTCATAGAGAGTGAAAGTGTCGGTCCTCTTGTATTGAAGTCGGCATTGTGCCTTTTGTATTAAATTCGGATGCAATTGCTGTGTTTCATCGTCAATAAGGAGGACCAAGGTATACAGCAAACCAGATGTGTAGCATTGGAATCCATGACTGGGCTCACAGGAGAGGTTAAAATCATAGAAAGTGAGAGTGTCTATCCTCTCGTACTTAAGTCGGCATTATGCCTTTTGTATTAAATTCGGATGCGATTTCTGTGTTTCATCGTCAATAAGAGGGTCCAAGGGATACAGTAAACCTGAAGTGAAGCATCGGAATCTAGAACTGGACTCACAGGAGAGGTTCAAATCATAGAAAGGTAGAGTGTCAGTTCTCTTGTACTTAAGTTGGCATTGTGCCTTTTGTATTAAATTCGGATGCAATTTCTGAGTTTCATCGATAACAAGAGGGTCCAAGGGATATAGTAAACCTGAAGTGAAGCATCGGAATCTAAAACTGGTCTCACAGGAGAGGTTCAAAACATAGAAAGGTAGAGTGTCAGTCCTATTGTACTTAAGTCGGCATTGTGCTTTTTGAATTTAATTCCGATGCAATTTCTGTGCTTCATCGTCAAAAAGAAGGTCCAACGGATACAGTAAACCTGAAGTGAAAAATCTGAATCTATGACTGGACTCACAGGAGAGGTTCAAACCATAGAAAGTGAGAGTGTCAGTCCTCTAGTACTTAAGTCGGCATTGTGCCTTTTGTATCAAATTCGGATGCAATATCTGTGTTTCAGGATCAATAAGAAGGTCCAAGGTATACAGTAAACCAGAAGTGAAGCATTGGAATCTAAAACTGGGCTCACGGGTGAGGTTCAAATCATAGAAAGTTAGAGTGTCAGTCCTCTTGTACTTATGTCGGCATTGTGCCTTTTGAATTTATATCGGATGCAATTTCGTTGTTTCATCGTTAATAAGAAGGTCCGAGGTACACAGGAAACCTGAAGTGAAGCATCGGAATCTAAAACTGGACTCACAATAAAGGTTCAAATCATAGAAAGTAAGAGTGTCAGTTTTCTTGTACTAAAGTCGGCATTGTGCATTTTGAATTTAATTTCGATGCAAATTCTGAGCTTCATCGTCAAAAAGAAGGTCCAACGGATACAGTAAACCTGAAGTGAAAAATCGGAATCTAAAACTGGACTCACAGGAGAGGTTCAAATCATGGAAAGTGAGAGTGTCAGTCCCCTTGTACTTAAGTCGGCATTATGCATTTTGTAATAAATTCGGATGCAATTTCTGTGTTTCATCGTCATTAAGAAGGTCCAAGGTATACAGTAAACCTAAAGTGAAGCACCGGAATCTAAAACTGGACTCACAGGGGCGGTTCAATTCATAGAGAATGAAAGTGTCTGTCCTCTTGTATTTATGTCGGCATTGTGCCTTTTGTATTAAATTCGGAAGCAATTGCTGTGTTTCATCGTCAATAAGAAGGTCCAAGGTATACAGCAAACCAGATGTGAAGCATTGGAATCCAAAACTGGGCTCACAGGAGAGGTTAAAATCATAGAAAGTGAGAGTGTCTATCCTCTCGTACTTAAGTCGGCATTATGCCTTTTGTATTAAATTCGGATGCGATTTCTGTGTTTCATCGTCAATAAGAGGGTCCAAGGGATACAGTAACCCTGAAGTGAAGCATCGGAATCCAGAACTGGACTCACAGGAGAGTTTCAAATCATAGAAAAGTAGAGTGTCAGTTCTCTTGTACTTAAGTTGGCATTGTGCCTTTTGTATTAAATTCGGATGCAATTTCTGTGTTTCATCGATAACAAGAGGGTCCAAGGGATATAGTAAACCTGAAGTGAAGCATCGGAATATAAAACTGGACTCACAGGAGAGGTTCAAAACATAGAAAGGTAGAGTGTCAGTCCTATTGTACTTAAGTCGCCATTGTGCTTTTTGAATTTAATTCCGATGCAATTTCTGTGCTTCATCGTCAAAAAGAAAGTCCAACGGATACAGTAAACCAGAAGTGAAAAATCTGAATCTATGACTGGACTCACACGAAAGGTTCAAACCATAGAAAGTGAGAGTGTCAATCCTCTTGTACTTAAGTCGGCATTGTGACTTTTGTATTAAATTCGGATGCAATTTCTGTGTTTCCTCGTCAATATGAAGGTCCAAGGGATACAGTAATCCTGAAGTGACGCATCGGAAACTAGAACTGGACTGACTGGAGAGGTTCAAATCACAGAAAGTTAGAGTGTTAGTCCTCTTGTACTTAAGTCGGCATTGTGCCTTTTGTATTAAATTCGGATGCAATTTCTGTGTTTTATCGTCAATCAGAAGGTACCAGGTATACAGGAAACCTGAAGTGAAGCATCGGAATCTGAAACTAGACACACAGGAGTGCTTCAAATCATAGAAAGTGAGAGTGTCAGTCCTCTAGTACTTAAGTCGGCATTGTGCCTTTTGTATTACATTCGGATGCAATATCTGTGTTTCAGGATCAATAAGAAGGTCCAAGGAATACAGTAAACCTGAAGTGAAGCATCGGAATCTAAAACTGGGCTCACAGGTGAGGTTCAAATCATAGAAAGTTAGAGTGTCAGTCCTCTTGTACTTAAGTCGGCATTGTGCCTTTTGAATTTATATCGGATGCAATTTCGTTGTTTCATCGTCAATAAGAAGGTCCGAGGTACACAGGAAACCTGAAGTGAAGCATCGGAATCTAAAACTGGACTCGCAATAGAGGTTCAAATCATAGAAAGTAAGAGTGTCAGTTTTCTTGTACTAAAGTCGGCATTGTGCCTTTTGAATTTAATTTCGATGCAATTTCTGAGCTTCATCGTCAAAAAGAAGGTCCAACGGATACAGTAAACCTGAAGTGAAAAATCGGAATCTAAAACTGGACTCACAGGAGAGGTTCAAATCATGGAAAGTGAGAGTGTCAGTCCTCTTGTAATTAAGTCGGCATTATGCATTTTGTATTAAATTCGGATGCAATTTCTGTGTTTCATCGTCATTAAGAAGGTCCAAGGTATACAGTGAACCTGAAGTGAAGCATCGGAATCTAAAACTTGACCCACAGGAGAGTTTCAAATCATGGAATGTTAGAGTGACAGTCCTCTTGTACTTAAGTCGGCATTGTGCCTTTTGAATTTTTATTCCGATGCAATTACTGTGTTTCATCATCATTAAGAAGTTCCAAGGTATACAGTAAACCTGTAGTGAAGCATCGGAATCTAAAACTTGACCCACAGGAGAGTTTCAAATCATGGAATGTTAGAGTGACAGTCCTCTTGTACTTAAGTCGGCATTGTGCCTTTTGTATTAAATTCTGATGCAATTTCTGTGTTTCATCGTCAATAAGAAGGTTCAAGGGATACAGTAAACCTGAACTGAAGCATCGGAATGTAAACCTGGACCCACAGGAGAGGTTCAAATCATAGAAAGTGAGAGTGTCAGTCCTCTAGTACTTAAGTCGGCATTGTGCCTTTTGAATTAAATTCGAATGCAATTTCTGTGCTTCATCGTCAATAAGAAGGTCCAAGGGATACAGTAATCCTGAAGTGACGCATCGGAAACTAGAACTGGACTGACTGGAGAGGTTCAAATCACAGACAGTTAGAGTGTTAGTCCTCTTGTACTTAAGTCGGCATTGTGCCTTTTGTATTAAATTCGGATGCAATTTCTGTGTTTTATCGTCAATCAGAAGGTCCCAGGTATACAGGAAACCTGAAGTGAAGCATCGGAATCTGAAACTAGACACACAGGAGTGCTTCAAATCATAGAAAGTGAGAGTGTCAGTCCTCTAGTACTTAAGTCGGCATTGTGCCTTTTGTATTACATTCGGATGCAATATCTGTGTTTCAGGATCAATAAGAAGGTCCAAGGAATACAGTAAACCTGAAGTGAAGCATCGGAATCTAAAACTGGGCTCACAGGTGAGGTTCAAATCATAGAAAGTTAGAGTGCCAGTCCTCTTGTACTTAAGTCGGCATTGTGCCTTTTGAATTTATATCGGATGCAATTTCGTTGTTTCATCGTCAATAAGAAGGTCCGAGGTACACAGAAAACCTGAAGTGAAGCATCGGAATCTAAAACTGGACTCGCAATAGAGGTTCAAATCATAGAAAGTAAGAGTGTCAGTTTTCTTGTACTAAAGTCGGCATTGTGCCTTTTGAATTTAATTTCGATGCAATTTCTGAGCTTCATCGTCAAAAAGAAGGTCCAACGGATACAGTAAACCTGAAGTGAAAAATCGGAATCTAAAACTGGACTCACAGGAGAGGTTCAAATCATGGAAAGTGAGAGTGTCAGTCCTCTTGTAATTAAGTCGGCATTATGCATTTTGTATTAAATTCGGATGCAATTTCTGTGTTTCATCGTCATTAAGAAGGTCCAAGGTATACAGTGAACCTGAAGTGAAGCATCGGAATCTAAAACTGGACTCACAGGGGCGGTTCAATTCATAGAGAGTGAAAGTGTCGGTCCTCTTGTATTTAAGTCGGCATTGTGCCTTTTGTATTAAATTCGGATGCAATTGCTGTGTTTCATCGTCAATAAGGAGGTCCAAGGTATACAGCAAACCAGATGTGTAGCATTGGAATCCATGACTGGGCTCACAGGAGAGGTTAAAATCATAGAAAGTGAGAGTGTCTATCCTCTCGTACTTAAGTCGGCATTATGCCTTTTGTATTAAATTCGGATGCGATTTCTGTGTTTCATCGTCAATAAGAGGGTCCAAGGGATACAGTAAACCTGAAGTGAAGCATCGGAATCTAGAACTGGACTCACAGGAGAGGTTCAAATCATAGAAAGGTAGAGTGTCAGTTCTCTTGTACTTAAGTTGGCATTGTGCCTTTTGTATTAAATTCGGATGCAATTTCTGAGTTTCATCGATAACAAGAGGGTCCAAGGGATATAGTAAACCTGAAGTGAAGCATCGGAATCTAAAACTGGTCTCACAGGAGAGGTTCAAAACATAGAAAGGTAGAGTGTCAGTCCTATTGTACTTAAGTCGGCATTGTGCCTTTTGAATTTTTATTCCGATGCAATTACTGTGTTTCATCATCATTAAGAAGTTCCAAGGTATACAGTAAACCTGTCGTGAAGCATCGGAATCTAAAACTTGACCCACAGGAGAGTTTCAAATCATGGAATGTTAGAGTGACAGTCCTCTTGTACTTAAGTCGGCATTGTGCCTTTTGAATTTTTATTCCGATGCAATTACTGTGTTTCATCATCATTAAGAAGTTCCAAGGTATACAGTAAACCTGTAGTGAAGCATCGGAATCTAAAACTTGACCCACAGGAGAGTTTCAAATCATGGAATGTTAGAGTGACAGTCCTCTTGTACTTAAGTCGGCATTGTGCCTTTTGTATTAAATTCTGATGCAATTTCTGTGTTTCATCGTCAATAAGAAGGTTCAAGGGATACAGTAAACCTGAACTGAAGCATCGGAATGTAAACCTGGACCCACAGGAGAGGTTCAAATCATAGAAAGTGAGAGTGTCAGTCCTCTAGTACTTAAGTCGGCATTGTGCCTTTTGAATTAAATTCGAATGCAATTTCTGTGCTTCATCGTCAATAAGAAGGTCCAAGGGATACAGTAATCCTGAAGTGACGCATCGGAAACTAGAACTGGACTGACTGGAGAGGTTCAAATCACAGAAAGTTAGAGTGTTAGTCCTCTTGTACTTAAGTCGGCATTGTGCCTTTTGTATTAAATTCGGATGCAATTTCTGTGTTTTATCGTCAATCAGAAGGTCCCAGGTATACAGGAAACCTGAAGTGAAGCATCGGAATCTGAAACTAGACACACAGGAGTGCTTCAAATCATAGAAAGTGAGAGTGTCTGTCCTCTAGTACTTAAGTCGGCATTGTGCCTTTTGTATTACATTCGGATGCAATATCTGTGTTTCAGGATCAATAAGAAGGTCCAAGGAATACAGTAAACCTGAAGTGAAGCATCGGAATCTAAAACTGGGCTCACAGGTGAGGTTCAAATCATAGAAAGTTAGAGTGTCAGTCCTCTTGTACTTAAGTCGGCATTGTGCCTTTTGAATTTATATCGGATGCAATTTCGTTGTTTCATCGTCAATAAGAAGGTCCGAGGTACACAGGAAACCTGAAGTGAAGCATCGGAATCTAAAACTGGACTCACAATAGAGGTTCAAATCATAGAAAGTAAGAGTGTCAGTTTTCTTGTACTAAAGTCGGCATTGTGCCTTTTGAATTTAATTTCGATGCAATTTCTGAGCTTCATCGTCAAAAAGAAGGTCCAACGGATACAGTAAACCTGAAGTGAAAAATCGGAATCTAAAACTGGACTCACAGGAGAGGTTCAAATCATGGAAAGTGAGAGTGTCAGTCCTCTTGTAATTAAGTCGGCATTATGCATTTTGTATTAAATTCGGATGCAATTTCTGTGTTTCATCGTCATCAAGAAGGTCCAAGGTATACAGTAAACCTGAAGTGAAGCATCGGAATCTAAAACTGGACTCACAGGGGCGGTTCAATTCATAGAGAGTGAAAGTGTCGGTCCTCTTGTATTTAAGTCGGCATTGTGCCTTTTGTATTAAATTCGGATGCAATTGCTGTGTTTCATCGTCAATAAGGAGGTCCAAGGTATACAGCAAACCAGATGTGTAGCATTGGAATCCATGACTGGGCTCACAGGAGAGGTTAAAATCATAGAAAGTGAGAGTGTCTATCCTCTCGTACTTAAGTCGGCATTATGCCTTTTGTATTAAATTCGGATGCGATTTCTGTGTTTCATCGTCAATAAGAGGGTCCAAGGGATACAGTAAACCTGAAGTGAAGCATCGGAATCTAGAACTGGACTCACAGGAGAGGTTCAAATCATAGAAAGGTAGAGTGTCAGTTCTCTTGTACTTAAGTTGGCATTGTGCCTTTTGTATTAAATTCGGATGCAATTTCTGAGTTTCATCGATAACAAGAGGGTCCAAGGGATATAGTAAACCTGAAGTGAAGCATCGGAATCTAAAACTGGTCTCACAGGAGAGGTTCAAAACATAGAAAGGTAGAGTGTCAGTCCTATTGTACTTAAGTCGGCATTGTGCTTTTTGAATTTAATTCCGATGCAATTTCTGTGCTTCATCGTCAAAAAGAAGGTCCAACGGATACAGTAAACCTGAAGTGAAAAATCTGAATCTATGACTGGACTCACAGGAGAGGTTCAAACCATAGAAAGTGAGAGTGTCAGTCCACTTGTACTTAAGTCGGCATTGTGCCTTTTGAATTTTTATTCCGATGCAATTACTGTGTTTCATCTTCATTAAGAAGTTCCAAGGTATACAGTAAACCTGTAGTGAAGCATCAGAATCTAAAACTTGACCCACAGGAGAGTTTCAAATCATGGAATGTTAGAGTGACAGTCCTCTTGTACTTAAGTCGGCATTGTGCCTTTTGTATTAAATTCTGATGCAATCTCTGTGTTTCATCGTCAATAAGAAGGTTCAAGGGATACAGTAAACCTGAAGTGAAGCATCGGAATCTAAACCTGGACCCACAGGAGAGGTTCAAATCATAGAAAGTGAGAGTGTCAGTCCTCTAGTACTTAAGTCGGCATTGTGCCTTTTGAATTAAATTCGAATGCAATTTCTGTGCTTCATCGTCAATAAGAAGGTCCAAGGGATACAGTAATCCTGAAGTGACGCATCGGAAACTAAAACTGGACTCACTGGAGAGGTTCAAATCACAGAAAGTTAGAGTGTCAGTCCTCTTGTACTTAAGTCGGCATTGTGCCTTTTGTATTAAATTCGGATGCAATTTCTGTGTTTTATCGTCAATAAGAAGGTCCCAGGTATACAGGAAAACAGAAGTTAAGCATCGGAATCTGAAACTAGACTCACAGGAGTGCTTCAAATCATAGAAAGTGAGAGTGTCAGTCCTCTTGTACTTAAGTCGGCATTGTGCCTTTTGTGTCAAATTGGGATGCAATATCTGTGTTTCAGGATCAATAAGATGGTCCAAGGTATACAGTAAACCTGAAGTGAAGCATCGGAATCTAAAACTGGGCTCACAGGTGAGGTTCAAATCATAGAAAGTTAGAGTGTCAGTCCTCTTGTACTTAAGTCGGCATTGTGCCTTTTGAATTCATATCGGATGCAATTTCTTTGTTTCATCGTCAATAAGAAGGTCCAAGGTACACAGGAAACCTGAAGTGAAGCATCGGAAACTAAAACTGGACTCTCAGGAGAGGTTCAAATCATAGAAAGTAAGAGTGTCAGTCCTCTTGTACTTAAGTCGGCATTGTGCGTATTGTATTAAAATCGGATGCAATTTCTGTGTTTCATCGTAATTAAGAAGGTCCAAGGTATACAGGAAACCGGAAGTGAAGCATCGGAATCTAAAACTGGACTCACAGGAGAGGTCCAAATCATAGAAAGTGGGGGTGTCAGTCTTCTCGTACTTAAGTCGGCATTGTGCCTTTTGTATTAAATTCGGATGCAATTTCTGTGTTTCATCATCAATAAGAAAGTACAAGGGATACAGTAAACCTGAAGTGAAGCATCGGAATCTAAAACTGGACTCACCGGAGAGGTTCAAATCATAGAAAGTTAGAGTGTCAGTCCTCTTGTACTGAAGTCGGCATTGTGCCTTTTGAATTTAATTCCGATGCAATTTCTGTGTTTCATCGTCAATAAGAAGGTACAAGGTATACAGTAAACTTGAAGTGAAGCATCGGAATCCAAAACTGGACTTACAGGATAGATTGAAATCATAGAGAGTTAGAGTATCAGTCCTCATGTACTTAAGTAGGCATTGAGCCTTTTGTATTAAATTCAGATGCAATATCTTTGTTTCATCATCAATAAGAAGGTCCAAGGTATACTGTAAACTTGAAGTGAAGCATCGTAATCTAAAACTGGACTCACAGGAGAGATTCAACTCATAGAAAGTTAGAGTGTCAGTCCTCCAGTACTTAAGTCGCCATTGTGCTTTTTGTATTAAATTCGGATGCAATTTCTGTGTTTCATCATCAATAAGAAGGTCCAAGGGATACAGTAAACCTGACGTGAAGCATCGGAATCCAAAACTGGGCTCACAGGAGAGGTTCAAATCATAGAAAGTTAGAGTGTCAGTCCTCTTGTACTTAAGTCGGCATTGTGCCTTTTGAATTTTTTTTCCGATGCAATTACTGTGTCTCATCGTCAATAAGAAGTTCCAAGGTATACAGCAAACCTGTAGTGAAGCATCGGAATCTAAAACTGGACTCACAGGAGAGATTCAAATCATAGAAAGGTAGAGTGTCAGTCCTCTTGTACTTAAGTCGGCATTGTGCCTTTGTATTAAATTCCCATGCAATTTCTGTGTTTCATCGTCAATAAGAAGGTTCGAGGGATACAGTACACCTGAAGTGAATCATCGGAATCTAAAACAGGACTCACAGGAGAGGTTCAAATCATAGAAAGTTAGAGTGTCAGTTCTCTTGTACTTAAGTCGGCATTGTTCCTTTTGTACTAAACTCGGATGCAATTTCTGTGTTTCATCGTCAATAAGAAGGTCCAAGGTATACAGGAAACCTGACGTGAAGCATCGGAATCTAAAACTGGACTCACAGGAGCGGTTCAAGTCATAGAAACTGAGAGTGTCAGTCCTCTTGTACTTAAGTCGGCATTGTGCCTTTTGTATCAAATTCTGATGCAATTTCTGTGTTTCATCGTCAATAAGAAGGGTCAAGGGATACAGTAAACCTGAAGTGAAGCATCGGAATCTAAACCTGGGCCCACAGGAGAGGTTCAAATCATAGAAAGTAAGAGTGTCAGTCCTCTAGTACTTAAGTCGGCATTGTGCCTTTTGAATTAAATTCGAATGCAATTTCTGTGCTTCATCGTCAATAAGAAGGTCCAAGGTATACAGGAAACCTGAAGTGAAGCTTCGGAATCTGAAACTAGACTCACAGGAGTGCTTCAAATCATAGAAAGTGAAAGTGTCAGTCCTCTTGTACTTAAGTCGGCATTGTGCCTTTTGTATCAAATTCGGATGCAATATCTGTATTTCAGGATCAATAAGAAGGTCCAAGGGATACAGTAAACCTGAAGTGAAGCATCGGAATCTAAAACTGGGCTCACAGGAGAGGTTCAAATCATAGAAATTTAGAGTGTCAGTCCTCTTGTACTTAAGTCGGCATTCTGCCGTTTGAATTTATATCGGATGCAATTTCTGTGTTTCATCGTCATTAAGAAGGTCCAAGGTATACAGGAAACCGGAAGTGAAGCATCGGAATCTAAAACTGGACTAACAGGAGAGGTTCAAATCATAGATATTTAGGGTGTCAGTCCTCTTGTACTTAAGTCGGCATTGTTCCTTTTGTACTAAACTCGGATGCAATTTCTGTGTTTCATCGTCAATAAGAAGGTCCAAGGTATACAGGAAACCTGACGTGAAGCATCGGAATCTAAAACTGGACTCACAGGAGCGGTTCAAATCATAGAAAGTGAGAGTGTCAGTCCTCTTGTACTTAAGTCGGCATTGTGCCTTTTGTATCAAATTCCGATGCAATTTCTGTGTTTCATCGTCAATAAGAAGGTTCAAGGGATACAGTCAACCTGAAGTGAAGCATCGGAATCTAAACCTGGACCGACAGGAGAGGTTCAAATCATAGAAAGTAAGAGTGTCAGTCCTCTAGTACTTAAGTCGGCATTGTGCCTTTTGAATTAAATTCGAATGCAATTTCTGTGCTCCATCGTCAATAAGAAGGTCCAAGTTATACAGGAAACCTGAAGTGAAGCATCGGAATCTGAAACTAGACTCACAGGAGTGCTTCAAATCATAGAAAGTGAGAGTGTCAGTCCTCTTGTACTTAAGTCGGCATTGTGCCTTTTGTATCAAATTCGGATGCAATACCTGTGTTTCAGGATCAATAAGAAGGTCCAAGGGATACAGTAAACCTGAAGTGAAGCATCGGAATCTAAAACTGGGCTCACAGGAGAGGTTCAAATCATAGAAAGTTAGAGTGTCAGTCCTCTTGTACTTAAGTCAGCATTGTGATTTTTGAATTCATATCGGATGCAATTTCTGTGTTTCATCGTCAATAAGAAGGTCCAAGGTATACAGTAAACTTGAAGTGATGCATCGGAATCCAAAACTGGACTTACAGGAGAGATTGAAATCATAGAGAGTTAGAGTGTCAGTCCTCTTGTACTGAAGTCGGCATTGTGCCTTTTGAATTTAATTCCGATGCAATTTCTGTGTTTCATCGTCAATAAGAAGGTCCAAGGTATACAGTAAACTTGAAGTGAAGCATCGGAATCCAAAACTGGACTTACAGGAGAGATTGAAATCATAGAGAGTTAGAGTGTCAGTCCTCTTGTACTTAAGTCGGCATTGTGCCTTTTGTATTAAATTCGGATGCAATATCTGTGTTTCATCATCAATAAGAAGGTCCAAGGTATACCGTAAACTTGAAGTGAAGCATCGTTATCTAAAACTGGACTCACAGGAGAGATTCAAATCATATAAAGTTAGAGTGTCACTCCTCCAGTACTTAAGTCGCCATTGTGCCTTTTGTATCAAATTCGGATGCAATTTCTGCGTTTCATCATCAATAAGAAGGTCCAAGGGATACAGTAAACCTGACGTGAAGCATCGGAATCCAAAACTGGGCTCACAGGAGAGGTTCAAATCATAGAAAGTTAGAGTGTCAGTCCTCTTGACTTAAGTCGCATTGTGCCTTTTGAATTTTTATTCCGATGCAATTACTGTGTCTCATCGTCAATAAGAAGTTCCAAGGTATACAGCAAACCTGTAGTGAAGCATCGGAATCTAAAACTGGACTCACAGGAGAGATTCAAATCATAGAAAGGTAGAGTGTCAGTCCTCTTGTACATAAGTCGGCATTGTGCCTTTTGTATTAAATTCCGATGCAATTTCTGTGTTTCATCGTCAATAAGAAGGTTCAAAGGATACAGTAAACCTGAAGTGAAGCATCGGAATCTAAACCTGGACCCACAGGAAGGGTTCAAATCATAGAAAGTGAAAGTGTCAGTCCTCTTGTACTTAGGTCGGCATTGTGCCTTTTGTATTAAATTCGGATGCAATTTCTGTGTTTCATCATCAATAAGAAGGTCCAAGGGATACAGTAAACCTGAAGTGAAGCATCGGAATCTAAAACAGGACTCACAGGAGAGGTTCAAATCATAGAAAGTTAGAGTGTCAGTCCTCTCGTACTTAAGTCGGCATTGTTCCTTTTGTACTAAACTCGGATGCAATTTCTGTGTTTCATCGTCAATAAGAAGGTCCAAGGTATACAGGAAACCTGAATTGAAGCATCGGAATCTGAAACTGGACTCACAGGATTTTCTGTACTTCTGTACTTCATCGTCAATAAGAAGGTCCAAGGTATACAGGAAACCTGAAGTGAAGCATCGGAATCTGAAACTAGACTCACAGGAGTGCTTCAAATCATAGAAAGTGAGAGTGTCAGTCCTCTTGTACTTAAGTCGGCATTGTGCCTTTTGTATCAAATTCGGATGCAATATCTCTGTTTCAGGATCAATAAGAAGGTCCAAGGGATACAGTAAACCTGAAGTGAAGCATCGGAATCTAAAACTGGGCTCATAGGAGAGGTTCAAATCACAGAAAGTTAGAGTGTCAGTCCACTTGTACTTAAGTCGGCATTGTGCCTTTTGAATTTATATCGGATGCAATTTCTGTGTTTCATCGTCATTAAGAAGGTCCAAGGTATACAGGAAACCGGAAGTGAAGCATCGGAATCTAAAACTGGACTCACAGGAGAGGTTCAAATCAACGAAAGTGAGAGTGTCAGACCTCTTGTACTTAAGTCGGCATTGTGCCTTTTGTATTAAATTCGGATGCAATTTCTGTGTTTCATCGTCAATACGAAGGTCCAAGGGATACAGTAAACCCGAAGTGAGGCATCGGAATCTAAAACTGGACTCACAGGAGAGGTTCAAATCAAAGAAAGTTAGAGTGTCAGTCTTCTCGTACTTAAGTCGGCATTGTGCCTTTTGTATTAAATTCGGATGCAATTTCTGTGTTTCATCATCAATAAGAAGGTACAAGGGATACACTAAACCTGAAGTGAAGCATCGGAATCTAAAACTGGACTCACCGGAGAGTTTCAAATCATAGAAAGTTAGAGTGTCATTCCTCTTGTACTGAAGTCGACATTGTGCCCTTTGAATTTAATTCCGATATAATTTCTGTGTTTCATCGTCAATACGAAGGTCCAAGGTATACAGTAAACTTGAAGTGAAGCATCGGAATCCAAAACTGGACTTACACGAGAGATTAAAATCAAAGAGAGTTAGAGTGTCAGTCCTCTTGTACTTAAGTCGGCATTGTGCCTTTTGTATTAAATTCGGATGCAATATCTGTGTTACATCATCAATAAGAAGGTCCAAGGTATACTGTAAACTTGAAGTGAAGCATCGTAATCTAAAACTGGACTCACAGGAGAGATTCAAATCACAGAAAGTTAGAGTGTCAGTCCTCTTGTACTTAAGTCGGCATTGTGCCTTTTGTATTAAATTCGGATGCAATTTCTGTGTTTTATCGTCCAAAAGAAGGTCCCAGGTATACAGGAAACCTGAAGTGAAGCATCGGAATCTGAAACTAGACTCACAGGAGTGCTTCAAATCATAGAAAGTGAGAGTGTCAGTCCTCTAGTACTTAAGTCGGCATTGTGATTTTTGTATTACATTCGGATGCAATATCTGTGTTTCAGGATCAATAAGAAGGTCCAAGGTATACAGTAAACCTGAAGTGAAGCATCGGAATCTAAAACTGGGCTCACAGGTGAGGTTCAAATCATAGAAAGTTAGAGTGTCAGTCCTCTTGTACTTAAGTCGGCATTGTGCCTTTTGAATTTATATCGGATGCAATTTCGTTGTTTCATCGTCAATAAGAAGGTCCGAGGTACACAGGAAACCTGAAGTGAAGCATCGGAATCTAAAACTGGACTGACAATAGAGGTTCAAATCATAGGAAGTAAGAGTGTCAGTTTTCTTGTACTAAAGTCGGCATTGTGCCTTTTGAATTTAATTTCGATGCAATTTCTGAGCTTCATCGTCAAAAAGAAAGTCCAACGGATACAGTAAACCTGAAGTGAAAAATCGGAATCTAAAACTGGACTCACAGGAGAGGTTCAAATCATGGAAAGTGAGAGTGTCAGTCCTCTTGTAATTAAGTCGGCATTATGCATTTTTTATTTAATTCGGATCCAATTTCTGTGTTTCATCGTCATTAAGAAGGTCCAAGGTATACAGTAAACCTGAAGTGAAGCATCGGAATCTAAAACTGGACTCACAGGGGCGGTTCAATTCATAGAGAGTGAAAGTGTCAGTCCCCTTGTATTTAAGTCGGCATTGTGCCTTTTGTATTAAATTCGGATGCAATTGCTGTGTTTCATCGTCAACAAGAAGGTCCAAGGTATACAGCAAACCAGATGTGAAGCATTGGAATCCAAAACTGGGCTCACAGGAGAGGTTCAAATCATAGAAAGTTAGAGTGTCAGTCCTCTTGTACTTAAGTCAGCATTGTGATTTTTGAATTTATATCGGATGCAATTTCTGTGTTTCATCGTCATTAAGAAGGTCCAAGGTATACAGGAAACCGGAAGTGAAGCATCGGAATCTAAAACTGGACTCACAGGAGAGGTTCAAATCATAGAAAGTGAGAGTGTCAGACCTCTTGTACTTAACTTGGCATTGTGCCTTTTGTATTAAATTCGGATGCCATTTCTGTGTTTCATCGTCAATAAGAAGGTCCAAGGGATACAGTAAACTCGACGTGAAGCATCGGATTCCAAAACTGGGCTCACAGGAGAGGTTCAAATCTTAGAAAGTTAGAGTGTCAGTCCTCTTGTACTGAAGTCGGCATTGTGCCTTTTGAATTTAATTCCGATGCCATTTCTGTGTTTCATCGTCAATAAGAAGGTCGAAGGAATACAGTAAACTTGAAGTGAAGCATCGGAATCCAAAACTGGACTTACAGGAGGGATTGAAATCATAGAGAGTTAGAGTGTCAGTCCTCTTGTACTTAAGTCGGCATTGTGCCTTTTGTATTAAATTCGGATGCAATATCTGTGTTTCATCATCAATAAGAAGGTCCAAGGTATACCGTAAACTTGAAGTGAAGCATCGTTATCTAAAACTGGACTCACAGGAGAGATTCAAATCATATAAAGTTAGAGTGTCACTCCTCCAGTACTTAAGTCGCCATTGTGCCTTTTGTATCAAATTCGGATGCAATTTCTGCGTTTCATCATTAATAAGAAGGTCCAAGGGATACAGTAAACCTGACGTGAAGCATCGGAATCCAAAACTGGGCTCACAGGAGAGGTTCAAATCATAGAAAGTTAGAGTGTCAGTCCTCTTGACTTAAGTCGCATTGTGCCTTTTGAATTTTTATTCCGATGCAATTACTGTGTCTCATCGTCAATAAGAAGTTCCAAGGTATACAGCAAACCTGTAGTGAAGCATCGGAATCTAAAACTGGACTCACAGGAGAGATTCAAATCATAGAAAGGTAGAGTGTCAGTCCTCTTGTACATAAGTCGGCATTGTGCCTTTTGTATTAAATTCCGATGCAATTTCTGTGTTTCATCGCCAATAAGAAGGTTCAAAGGATACAGTAAACCTGAAGTGAAGCATCGGAATCTAAACCTGGACCCACAGGAAGGGTTCAAATCATAGAAAGTGAAAGTGTCAGTCCTCTTGTACTTAGGTCGGCATTGTGCCTTTTGTATTAATATCGGATGCAATTTCTGTGTTTCATCATCAATAAGAAGGTCCAAGGGATACAGTAAACCTGAAGTGAAGCATCGGAATCTAAAACAGGACTCACAGGAGAGGTTCAAATCATAGAAAGTTAGAGTGTCAGTCCTCTCGTACTTAAGTCGGCATTGTTCCTTTTGTACTAAACTCGGATGCAATTTCTGTGTTTCATCGTCAATAAGAAGGTCCAAGGTATACAGGAAACCTGAATTGAAGCATCGGAATCTGAAACTGGACTCACAGGATTTTCTGTACTTCTGTACTTCATCGTCAATAAGAAGGTCCAAGGTATACAGGAAACCTGAAGTGAAGCATCGGAATCTGAAACTAGACTCACAGGAGTGCTTCAAATCATAGAAAGTGAGAGTGTCAGTCCTCTTGTACTTAAGTCGGCATTGTGCCTTTGTATTAAATTCCCATGCAATTTCTGTGTTTCATCGTCAATAAGAAGGTTCGAGGGATACAGTACACCTGAAGTGAATCATCGGAATCTAAAACAGGACTCACAGGAGAGGTTCAAATCATAGAAAGTTAGAGTGTCAGTTCTCTTGTACTTAAGTCGGCATTGTTCCTTTTGTACTAAACTCGGATGCAATTTCTGTGTTTCATCGTCAATAAGAAGGTCCAAGGTATACAGGAAACCTGACGTGAAGCATCGGAATCTAAAACTGGACTCACAGGAGCGGTTCAAGTCATAGAAACTGAGAGTGTCAGTCCTCTTGTACTTAAGTCGGCATTGTGCCTTTTGTATCAAATTCTGATGCAATTTCTGTGTTTCATCGTCAATAAGAAGGGTCAAGGGATACAGTAAACCTGAAGTGAAGCATCGGAATCTAAACCTGGGCCCACAGGAGAGGTTCAAATCATAGAAAGTAAGAGTGTCAGTCCTCTAGTACTTAAGTCGGCATTGTGCCTTTTGAATTAAATTCGAATGCAATTTCTGTGCTTCATCGTCAATAAGAAGGTCCAAGGTATACAGGAAACCTGAAGTGAAGCTTCGGAATCTGAAACTAGACTCACAGGAGTGCTTCAAATCATAGAAAGTGAAAGTGTCAGTCCTCTTGTACTTAAGTCGGCATTGTGCCTTTTGTATCAAATTCGGATGCAATATCTGTATTTCAGGATCAATAAGAAGGTCCAAGGGATACAGTAAACCTGAAGTGAAGCATCGGAATCTAAAACTGGGCTCACAGGAGAGGTTCAAATCATAGAAATTTAGAGTGTCAGTCCTCTTGTACTTAAGTCGGCATTCTGCCGTTTGAATTTATATCGGATGCAATTTCTGTGTTTCATCGTCATTAAGAAGGTCCAAGGTATACAGGAAACCGGAAGTGAAGCATCGGAATCTAAAACTGGACTAACAGGAGAGGTTCAAATCATAGATATTTAGGGTGTCAGTCCTCTTGTACTTAAGTCGGCATTGTTCCTTTTGTACTAAACTCGGATGCAATTTCTGTGTTTCATCGTCAATAAGAAGGTCCAAGGTATACAGGAAACCTGACGTGAAGCATCGGAATCTAAAACTGGACTCACAGGAGCGGTTCAAATCATAGAAAGTGAGAGTGTCAGTCCTCTTGTACTTAAGTCGGCATTGTGCCTTTTGTATCAAATTCCGATGCAATTTCTGTGTTTCATCGTCAATAAGAAGGTTCAAGGGATACAGTCAACCTGAAGTGAAGCATCGGAATCTAAACCTGGACCGACAGGAGAGGTTCAAATCATAGAAAGTAAGAGTGTCAGTCCTCTAGTACTTAAGTCGGCATTGTGCCTTTTGAATTAAATTCGAATGCAATTTCTGTGCTCCATCGTCAATAAGAAGGTCCAAGTTATACAGGAAACCTGAAGTGAAGCATCGGAATCTGAAACTAGACTCACAGGAGTGCTTCAAATCATAGAAAGTGAGAGTGTCAGTCCTCTTGTACTTAAGTCGGCATTGTGCCTTTTGTATCAAATTCGGATGCAATACCTGTGTTTCAGGATCAATAAGAAGGTCCAAGGGATACAGTAAACCTGAAGTGAAGCATCGGAATCTAAAACTGGGCTCACAGGAGAGGTTCAAATCATAGAAAGTTAGAGTGTCAGTCCTCTTGTACTTAAGTCAGCATTGTGATTTTTGAATTCATATCGGATGCAATTTCTGTGTTTCATCGTCAATAAGAAGGTCCAAGGTATACAGTAAACTTGAAGTGATGCATCGGAATCCAAAACTGGACTTACAGGAGAGATTGAAATCATAGAGAGTTAGAGTGTCAGTCCTCTTGTACTGAAGTCGGCATTGTGCCTTTTGAATTTAATTCCGATGCAATTTCTGTGTTTCATCGTCAATAAGAAGGTCCAAGGTATACAGTAAACTTGAAGTGAAGCATCGGAATCCAAAACTGGACTTACAGGAGAGATTGAAATCATAGAGAGTTAGAGTGTCAGTCCTCTTGTACTTAAGTCGGCATTGTGCCTTTTGTATTAAATTCGGATGCAATATCTGTGTTTCATCATCAATAAGAAGGTCCAAGGTATACCGTAAACTTGAAGTGAAGCATCGTTATCTAAAACTGGACTCACAGGAGAGATTCAAATCATATAAAGTTAGAGTGTCACTCCTCCAGTACTTAAGTCGCCATTGTGCCTTTTGTATCAAATTCGGATGCAATTTCTGCGTTTCATCATCAATAAGAAGGTCCAAGGGATACAGTAAACCTGACGTGAAGCATCGGAATCCAAAACTGGGCTCACAGGAGAGGTTCAAATCATAGAAAGTTAGAGTGTCAGTCCTCTTGACTTAAGTCGCATTGTGCCTTTTGAATTTTTATTCCGATGCAATTACTGTGTCTCATCGTCAATAAGAAGTTCCAAGGTATACAGCAAACCTGTAGTGAAGCATCGGAATCTAAAACTGGACTCACAGGAGAGATTCAAATCATAGAAAGGTAGAGTGTCAGTCCTCTTGTACATAAGTCGGCATTGTGCCTTTTGTATTAAATTCCGATGCAATTTCTGTGTTTCATCGTCAATAAGAAGGTTCAAAGGATACAGTAAACCTGAAGTGAAGCATCGGAATCTAAACCTGGACCCACAGGAAGGGTTCAAATCATAGAAAGTGAAAGTGTCAGTCCTCTTGTACTTAGGTCGGCATTGTGCCTTTTGTATTAAATTCGGATGCAATTTCTGTGTTTCATCATCAATAAGAAGGTCCAAGGGATACAGTAAACCTGAAGTGAAGCATCGGAATCTAAAACAGGACTCACAGGAGAGGTTCAAATCATAGAAAGTTAGAGTGTCAGTCCTCTCGTACTTAAGTCGGCATTGTTCCTTTTGTACTAAACTCGGATGCAATTTCTGTGTTTCATCGTCAATAAGAAGGTCCAAGGTATACAGGAAACCTGAATTGAAGCATCGGAATCTGAAACTGGACTCACAGGATTTTCTGTACTTCTGTACTTCATCGTCAATAAGAAGGTCCAAGGTATACAGGAAACCTGAAGTGAAGCATCGGAATCTGAAACTAGACTCACAGGAGTGCTTCAAATCATAGAAAGTGAGAGTGTCAGTCCTCTTGTACTTAAGTCGGCATTGTGCCTTTTGTATCAAATTCGGATGCAATATCTCTGTTTCAGGATCAATAAGAAGGTCCAAGGGATACAGTAAACCTGAAGTGAAGCATCGGAATCTAAAACTGGGCTCATAGGAGAGGTTCAAATCACAGAAAGTTAGAGTGTCAGTCCACTTGTACTTAAGTCGGCATTGTGCCTTTTGAATTTATATCGGATGCAATTTCTGTGTTTCATCGTCATTAAGAAGGTCCAAGGTATACAGGAAACCGGAAGTGAAGCATCGGAATCTAAAACTGGACTCACAGGAGAGGTTCAAATCAACGAAAGTGAGAGTGTCAGACCTCTTGTACTTAAGTCGGCATTGTGCCTTTTGTATTAAATTCGGATGCAATTTCTGTGTTTCATCGTCAATACGAAGGTCCAAGGGATACAGTAAACCCGAAGTGAGGCATCGGAATCTAAAACTGGACTCACAGGAGAGGTTCAAATCAAAGAAAGTTAGAGTGTCAGTCTTCTCGTACTTAAGTCGGCATTGTGCCTTTTGTATTAAATTCGGATGCAATTTCTGTGTTTCATCATCAATAAGAAGGTACAAGGGATACACTAAACCTGAAGTGAAGCATCGGAATCTAAAACTGGACTCACCGGAGAGTTTCAAATCATAGAAAGTTAGAGTGTCATTCCTCTTGTACTGAAGTCGACATTGTGCCCTTTGAATTTAATTCCGATATAATTTCTGTGTTTCATCGTCAATACGAAGGTCCAAGGTATACAGTAAACTTGAAGTGAAGCATCGGAATCCAAAACTGGACTTACACGAGAGATTAAAATCAAAGAGAGTTAGAGTGTCAGTCCTCTTGTACTTAAGTCGGCATTGTGCCTTTTGTATTAAATTCGGATGCAATATCTGTGTTACATCATCAATAAGAAGGTCCAAGGTATACTGTAAACTTGAAGTGAAGCATCGTAATCTAAAACTGGACTCACAGGAGAGATTCAAATCACAGAAAGTTAGAGTGTCAGTCCTCTTGTACTTAAGTCGGCATTGTGCCTTTTGTATTAAATTCGGATGCAATTTCTGTGTTTTATCGTCCAAAAGAAGGTCCCAGGTATACAGGAAACCTGAAGTGAAGCATCGGAATCTGAAACTAGACTCACAGGAGTGCTTCAAATCATAGAAAGTGAGAGTGTCAGTCCTCTAGTACTTAAGTCGGCATTGTGATTTTTGTATTACATTCGGATGCAATATCTGTGTTTCAGGATCAATAAGAAGGTCCAAGGTATACAGTAAACCTGAAGTGAAGCATCGGAATCTAAAACTGGGCTCACAGGTGAGGTTCAAATCATAGAAAGTTAGAGTGTCAGTCCTCTTGTACTTAAGTCGGCATTGTGCCTTTTGAATTTATATCGGATGCAATTTCGTTGTTTCATCGTCAATAAGAAGGTCCGAGGTACACAGGAAACCTGAAGTGAAGCATCGGAATCTAAAACTGGACTGACAATAGAGGTTCAAATCATAGGAAGTAAGAGTGTCAGTTTTCTTGTACTAAAGTCGGCATTGTGCCTTTTGAATTTAATTTCGATGCAATTTCTGAGCTTCATCGTCAAAAAGAAAGTCCAACGGATACAGTAAACCTGAAGTGAAAAATCGGAATCTAAAACTGGACTCACAGGAGAGGTTCAAATCATGGAAAGTGAGAGTGTCAGTCCTCTTGTAATTAAGTCGGCATTATGCATTTTTTATTTAATTCGGATCCAATTTCTGTGTTTCATCGTCATTAAGAAGGTCCAAGGTATACAGTAAACCTGAAGTGAAGCATCGGAATCTAAAACTGGACTCACAGGGGCGGTTCAATTCATAGAGAGTGAAAGTGTCAGTCCCCTTGTATTTAAGTCGGCATTGTGCCTTTTGTATTAAATTCGGATGCAATTGCTGTGTTTCATCGTCAACAAGAAGGTCCAAGGTATACAGCAAACCAGATGTGAAGCATTGGAATCCAAAACTGGGCTCACAGGAGAGGTTCAAATCATAGAAAGTTAGAGTGTCAGTCCTCTTGTACTTAAGTCAGCATTGTGATTTTTGAATTTATATCGGATGCAATTTCTGTGTTTCATCGTCATTAAGAAGGTCCAAGGTATACAGGAAACCGGAAGTGAAGCATCGGAATCTAAAACTGGACTCACAGGAGAGGTTCAAATCATAGAAAGTGAGAGTGTCAGACCTCTTGTACTTAACTTGGCATTGTGCCTTTTGTATTAAATTCGGATGCCATTTCTGTGTTTCATCGTCAATAAGAAGGTCCAAGGGATACAGTAAACTCGACGTGAAGCATCGGATTCCAAAACTGGGCTCACAGGAGAGGTTCAAATCTTAGAAAGTTAGAGTGTCAGTCCTCTTGTACTGAAGTCGGCATTGTGCCTTTTGAATTTAATTCCGATGCCATTTCTGTGTTTCATCGTCAATAAGAAGGTCGAAGGAATACAGTAAACTTGAAGTGAAGCATCGGAATCCAAAACTGGACTTACAGGAGGGATTGAAATCATAGAGAGTTAGAGTGTCAGTCCTCTTGTACTTAAGTCGGCATTGTGCCTTTTGTATTAAATTCGGATGCAATATCTGTGTTTCATCATCAATAAGAAGGTCCAAGGTATACCGTAAACTTGAAGTGAAGCATCGTTATCTAAAACTGGACTCACAGGAGAGATTCAAATCATATAAAGTTAGAGTGTCACTCCTCCAGTACTTAAGTCGCCATTGTGCCTTTTGTATCAAATTCGGATGCAATTTCTGCGTTTCATCATTAATAAGAAGGTCCAAGGGATACAGTAAACCTGACGTGAAGCATCGGAATCCAAAACTGGGCTCACAGGAGAGGTTCAAATCATAGAAAGTTAGAGTGTCAGTCCTCTTGACTTAAGTCGCATTGTGCCTTTTGAATTTTTATTCCGATGCAATTACTGTGTCTCATCGTCAATAAGAAGTTCCAAGGTATACAGCAAACCTGTAGTGAAGCATCGGAATCTAAAACTGGACTCACAGGAGAGATTCAAATCATAGAAAGGTAGAGTGTCAGTCCTCTTGTACATAAGTCGGCATTGTGCCTTTTGTATTAAATTCCGATGCAATTTCTGTGTTTCATCGCCAATAAGAAGGTTCAAAGGATACAGTAAACCTGAAGTGAAGCATCGGAATCTAAACCTGGACCCACAGGAAGGGTTCAAATCATAGAAAGTGAAAGTGTCAGTCCTCTTGTACTTAGGTCGGCATTGTGCCTTTTGTATTAATATCGGATGCAATTTCTGTGTTTCATCATCAATAAGAAGGTCCAAGGGATACAGTAAACCTGAAGTGAAGCATCGGAATCTAAAACAGGACTCACAGGAGAGGTTCAAATCATAGAAAGTTAGAGTGTCAGTCCTCTCGTACTTAAGTCGGCATTGTTCCTTTTGTACTAAACTCGGATGCAATTTCTGTGTTTCATCGTCAATAAGAAGGTCCAAGGTATACAGGAAACCTGAATTGAAGCATCGGAATCTGAAACTGGACTCACAGGATTTTCTGTACTTCTGTACTTCATCGTCAATAAGAAGGTCCAAGGTATACAGGAAACCTGAAGTGAAGCATCGGAATCTGAAACTAGACTCACAGGAGTGCTTCAAATCATAGAAAGTGAGAGTGTCAGTCCTCTTGTACTTAAGTCGGCATTGTGCCTTTTGTATCAAATTCGGATGCAATATCTGTGTTTCAGGATCAATAAGAAGGTCCAAGGGATACAGTAAACCTGAAGTGAAGCATCGGAATCTAAAACTGGGCTCATAGGAGAGGTTCAAATCACAGAAAGTTAGAGTGTCAGTCCTCTTGTACTTAAGTCGGCATTGTGCCTTTTGAATTTATATCGGATGCAATTTCTGTGTTTCATCGTCATTAAGAAGGTCCAAGGTATACAGGAAACCGGAAGTGAAGCATCGGAATCTAAAACTGGACTCACAGGAGAGGTTCAAATCAACGAAAGTGAGAGTGTCAGACCTCTTGTACTTAAGTCGGCATTGTGCCTTTTGTATTAAATTCGGATGCAATTTCTGTGTTTCATCGTCAATACGAAGGTCCAAGGGATACAGTAAACCCGAAGTGAGGCATCGGAATCTAAAACTGGACTCACAGGAGAGGTTCAAATCAAAGAAAGTTAGAGTGTCAGTCTTCTCGTACTTAAGTCAGCATTGTGCCTTTTGTATTAAATTCGGATGCAATTTCTGTGTTTCATCATCAATAAGAAGGTACAAGGGATACACTAAACCTGAAGTGAAGCATCGGAATCTAAAACTGGACTCACCGGAGAGTTTCAAATCATAGAAAGTTAGAGTGTCATTCCTCTTGTACTGAAGTCGACATTGTGCCCTTTGAATTTAATTCCGATATAATTTCTGTGTTTCATCGTCAATACGAAGGTCCAAGGTATACAGTAAACTTGAAGTGAAGCATCGGAATCCAAAACTGGACTTACACGAGAGATTAAAATCAAAGAGAGTTAGAGTGTCAGTCCTCTTGTACTTAAGTCGGCATTGTGCCTTTTGTATTAAATTCGGATGCAATATCTGTGTTACATCATCAATAAGAAGGTCCAAGGTATACTGTAAACTTGAAGTGAAGCATCGTAATCTAAAACTGGACTCACAGGAGAGATTCAAATCACAGAAAGTTAGAGTGTCAGTCCTCTTGTACTTAAGTCGGCATTGTGCCTTTTGTATTAAATTCGGATGCAATTTCTGTGTTTTATCGTCCAAAAGAAGGTCCCAGGTATACAGGAAACCTGAAGTGAAGCATCGGAATCTGAAACTAGACTCACAGGAGTGCTTCAAATCATAGAAAGTGAGAGTGTCAGTCCTCTAGTACTTAAGTCGGCATTGTGATTTTTGTATTACATTCAGATGCAATATCTGTGTTTCAGGATCAATAAGAAGGTCCAAGGTATACAGTAAACCTGAAGTGAAGCATCGGAATCTAAAACTGGACTCACAGGAGAGGTTCAAATCATAGAAAGTTAGAGTGTCAGTCCTCTTGTACTTAAGTCGGCATTGTGCCTTTTGAATTTTTATTCCGATGCAATTACTGTGTTTCATCTTCATTAAGAAGTTCCAAGGTATACAGTAAACCTGTAGTGAAGCATCGGAATCTAAAACGTGACCCACAGGAGAGTTTCAAATCATGGAATGTTAGAGTGACAGTCCTCTTGTACTTAAGTCGGCATTGTGCCTTTTGTATTAAATTCTGATGCAATTTCTGTGTTTCATCGTCAATAAGAAGGTTCAAGGGATACAGTAAACCTGAAGTGAAGCATTGGAATCTAAACCTGGACCCACAGGAGAGGTTCAAATCATAGAAAGTGAGAGTGTCAGTCCTCCAGTACTTAAGTCGGCATTGCGCCTTTTGAATTAAATTCGAATGCAATTTCTGTGCTTCATCGTCAATAAGAAGGTCCAAGGGATACAGTAATCCTGAAGTGACGCATCGGAAACTAAAACTGGACTCACTGGAGAGGTTCAAATCACAGAAAGTTAGAGTGTCAGTCCTCTTGTACTTAAGTCGGCATTGTGCCTTTTGTATTAAATTCGGATGCAATTTCTGTGTTTTATCGTCAATAAGAAGGTCCCAGGTATACAGGAAACCTGAAGTGAAGCATCGGAATCTGAAACTAGACTCACAGGAGTGCTTCAAATCACAGAAAGTGAGAGTGTCAGTCCTCTAGTACTTAAGTCGGCATTGTGCCTTTTGAATTTGTATCGGATGCAATATCTGTGTTTCAGGATCAATAAGATGGTCCAAGGTATACAGTAAACCTGAAGTGAAGCATCGGAATCTAAAACTGGGCTCACAGGTGCGGTTCAAATCATAGAAAGTTAGAGTGTCAGTCCTCTTGTACTTAAGTCGGCATTGTGCCTTTTGAATTTGTATCGGATGCAATTTCTTTGTTTCATCGTCAATAAGAAGGTCCAAGGTACACAGGAAACCTGATGTGAAGCATCGGAAACTAAAACTGGACTCACAGGAGAGGTTCAAATCATAGAAAGTAAGAGTGTCAGTCCTCTTGTACTTAAGTCGGCATTGTGCGTATTGTATTAAAATCGGATGCAATTTCTGTATTTCATCGTCATTAAGAAGGTCCAAAGTATACAGGAAACCGGAAGTGAAGCATCGGAATCTAAAACTGGACTCACAGGAGAGGTTCAAATCATAGAAAGTGAGAGTGTCAGTCCTCTTGTACTTAAGTCGGCATTGTGCCTTTTGTATTAAATTCGGATGCAATTTCTGTGTTTCATCGTCAATAAGAAGGTCCAAGGGAGACAGTAAACCTGAAGTGAGGCATCGGAATCTAAAACTGGACTCACAGGAGAGGTTCAAATCATAGAAAGTTAGAGTGTCAGTCTTCTCGTACTTAAGTCGGCATTGTGCCTTTTGTATTAAATTCGGATGCAATTTCTGTGTTTCATCATCAATAAGAAGGTACAAGGGATACAGTAAACCTGAAGTGAAGCATCGGAATCTAAAACTGGACTCACCGGAGAGGTTCAAATCATAGAAAGTTAGAGTGTCAGTCCTCTTGTACTGAAGTCGGCATTGTGCCTTTTGAATTTAATTCCGATGCAATTTCTGTGTTTCATCGTCAATAAGAAGGTACAAGGTATACAGTAAACTTGAAGTGAAGCATCGGAATCCAAAACTGGACTTACAGGAAGGATTGAAATCATAGAGAGTTAGAGTGTCAGTCCTCATGTACTTAAGTCGGCATTGTGCCTTTTGTATTAAATTCGGATGCAATATCTGTGTTTCATCATCAATAAGAAGGTCCAAGGTATACTGTAAACTTGAAGTGAAGCATCGTAATCTAAAACTGGACTCACAGGAGAGATTCAACTCATAGAAAGTTAGAGTGTCAGTCCTCTAGTACTTAAGTCGCCATTGTGCCTTTTGTATTAAATTCGGATGCAATTTCTGTGTTTCATCATCAATAAGAAGGTCCAAGGGATACAGTAAACCTGACGTGAAGCATCGGAATCCAAAACTTAGCTCACAGGAGAGGTTCAAATCATAGAAAGTTAGAGTGTCAGTCCTCTTGTACTTAAGTCGGCATTGTGCCTTTTGAATTTTTATTCCGATGCAATTACTGTGTCTCATCGTCAATAAGAAGTTCCAAGGTATACAGCAAACCTGTAGTGAAGCATCGGAATCTAAAACTGGACTCACAGGAGAGATTCAAATCATAGAAAGGTAGAGTGTCAGTCCTCTTGTACTTAAGTCGGCATTGTTCCTATTGTACTAAACTCGGATGCAATTTCTGTGTTTCATCGTCAATAACAAGGTCCAAGGTATACAGGAAACCTGACGTGAAGCATCGGAATCTAAAACTGGACTCACAGGAGCGGTTCAAGTCATAGAAACTGAGAGTGTCAGTCCTCTTGTACTTAAGTCGGCATTGTGCCTTTTGTATCAAATTCTGATGCAATTTCTGTGTTTCATCTTCAATAAGAAGGTTCAAGGGATACAGTAAACCTGAAGTGAAGCATCGGAATCTAAACCTGGACCCACAGGAGAGGTTCAAATCATAGAAAGTAAGAGTGTCAGTCCTCTAGTACTTAAGTCGGCATTGTGCCTTTTGAATTAAATTCGAATGCAATTTCTGTGCTTCATCGTCAATAAGAAGGTCCAAGGTATACAGGAAACCTGAAGTGAAGCATCGGAATCTGAAACTAGACTCACAGGAGTGCTTCAAATCATAGAAAGTGAAAGTGTCAGTCCTCTTGTACTTAAGTCGGCATTGTGCCTTTTGTATCAAATTCGGATGCAATATCTGTGTTTCAGGATCAATAAGAAGGTCCAAGGGATACAGTAAACCTGAAGTGAAGCATCGGAATCTAAAACTGGTCTCACAGGAGTGGTTCAAACCAGAGAAAGTTAGAGTGTCAGTCCTCTTGTACTTAAGTCGGCATTGTGCCTTTTGAATTTATATCGGATGCAATTTCTGTGTTTCATCGTCATTAAGAAGGTCCAAGGTATGCAGGAAACCGGAAGTGAAGCATCGGAATCTAAAACTGGACTCACAGGAGGGGTTCAAATCATAGATATTTAGGGTGTCAGTCCTCTTGTTCTTAAGTCGGCATTGTTCCTTTTGTACTAAACTCGGATGCAATTTCTGTGTTTCATCGTCAATAAGAAGGTCCAAGGTATACAGGAAACCTGACGTGAAGCTTCGGAATCTAAAACTGGACTCACAGGAGCGGTTCAAATCATAGAAAGTGATAGTGTCAGTCCTCTTGTACTTAAGTCGGCATTGTGCCTTTTGTATCGAATTCAGATGCAATTTCTGTGTTTCATCGTCAATAAGAAGGTTCACGGGATACAGTAAACCTGAAGTGAAGCATCGGAATCTAAACCTGGACCGACAGGAGAGGTTCAAATCATAGAAAGTAAGAGTGTCAGTCCTCTAGTACTTAAGTCGGCATTGTGCCTTTTGAATTAAATTCGAATGCAATTTCTGTGCTTCATCGTCAATAAGAAGGTCCAAGGTATACAGGAAACCTGAAGTGAAGCATCGGAATCTGAAACTAGACTCACAGGAGTGCTTCAAATCATAGAAAGTGAGAGTGTCAGTCCTCTTGTACTTAAGTCGGCATTGTGCCTTTTGTATAAAGATCGGATGCAATATCTGTGTTTCAGGATCAATAAGAAGGTCCAAGGGATACAGTAAACCTGAAGTGAAGCATCGGAATCTAAAACTGGGCTCACAGGAGAGGTTCAAATCATAGAAAGTTAGAGTGTCAGTCCTCTTGTACTTAGGTCGGCATTGTGATTTTTGAATTTATATCGGATGCAATTTCTGTGTTTCATCGTCATTAAGAAGGTCCAAGGTATACAGGATACCGGAAGTGAAGCATCGGAATCTAAAACTGGACTCACAGGAGAGGTTCAAATCATAGTAAGTGAGAGTGTCAGACCTCTTGTACTTAAGTCGCCATTGTGCCTTTTGTATTAAATTCGGATGCAATTTCTGTGTTTCATCGTCAATAAGAAGGTCCATGGGATACAGTAAATCCGAAGTGAGGCATCGGAATCTAAAACTGGACTCACAGGAGAGATTCAAATCATAGAAAGTTAGAGTGTCAGTCTTCTCGTACTTAAGTCGGCATTGTGCCTTTTGTATTAAATTCGGATGCAATTTCTGTGTTTCATCATCAATAAGAAGGTCCAAGGGATACAGTAAACTTGACGTGAAGCATCGGATTCCAAAACTGGGCTCACAGGAGAGGTTAAAATCTTAGAAAGTTAGAGTATCAGTCCTCTTGTACTGAAGTCGGCATTGTGCCTTTTGAATTTAATTCCGATGCAATTTCTGTGTTTCATCGTCAATAAGAAGGTCCAAGGTATACAGTAAACTTGAAGTGAAGCATCGGAATCCAAAACTGGACTTACAGGAGAGATTGAAATCATAGAGAGTTAGAGAGTCAGTCCTCTTGTACTTAAGTCGGCATTGTGCCTTTTGTATTAAATTCGGATGCAATATCTGTGTTTCATCATCAATAAGAAGGTCCAAGGTATACTGTAAACTTGAAGTGAAGCATCGTTATCTAAAACTGGACTCACAGGAGAGATTCAAATCATAGAAAGTTAGAGTGTCAGTCCTCCAGTACTTAAGTCGCCATTGTGCCTTTTGTATCAAATTCGGATGCAATTTCTGTGTTTCATCATCAATTATAAGGTCCAAGGGATACAGTAAACCTGACGTGAAGCATCGGAATCCAAAACTGGGCTCACAGGAGAGGTTCAAATCATAGAAAGTTAGAGTGTCAGTCCACTTGTACTTACGTCGCATTGTGCGTTTTGAATTTTTATTACGATGCAATTACTGTGTCTCATCGTCAATAAGAAGTTCCAAGGTATACAACAAACCTGTAGTGAAGCATCGGAATCTAAAACTGGACCCACAGGAGAGATTCAAATCATAGAAAGGTAGAGTGTCAGTCCTCTTGTACTTAAGTCGGCTTTGTGCCTTTTGTATTAAATTCCGATGCAATTTCTGTGTTTCATCGTCAATAAGAAGGTTCAAAGGATACAGTAAACCTGAAGTGAAGCATCGGAATCTAAACCTGGACCCACAGGAAGGGTTCAAATCATAGAAAGTGAAAGTGTCAGTCCTCTTGTACTTAAGTCGGCATTGTGCCTTTTGTATTAACTTCGGATGCAATTTCTGTGTTTCATCATCAATAAGAAGGTCCAAGGGATACAGTAAACCTTAAGTGAAGCATCGGAATCTAAAACAGGACTCACAGGAGAGGTTCAAATCATAGAAAGTTAGAGTGTCAGTCCTCTCGTACTTAAGTCGGCATTGTTCCTTTTGTACTAAACTCGGATGCAATTTCTGTGTTTCATCGTCAATAAGAAGGTCCAAGGTATACAGGAAACCTGAGGTGAAGCATCGGAATCTGAAACTAGACTCACAGGAGTGCTTCAAATCATAGAAAGTGAGAGTGTCAGTCCTCTTGTACTTAAGTCGGCATTGTGCCTTTTGTATCAAATTCTGATGCAATATCTGTGTTTCAGGATCAATAATAAGGTCCAAGGTATACAGTAAACCTGAAGTGAAGCATCGGAATCTAAAACTGGGCTCATAGGAGAGGTTCAAATCATAGAAAGTTAGAGTGTCAGTCCTCTTGTACTTAAGTCGGCATTGTGCCTTTTGAATTTATATCGGATGCAATTTCTGTGTTTCATCGTCATTAAGAAGGTCCAAGGTATACAGGAAACCGGAAGTGAAGCATCGGAATCTAAAACTGGACTCACGGGAGAGGTTCAAATCATAGAAAGTGAGAGTGTCAGACCTCTTGTACTTAAGTCGGCATTGTGCCTTTTGTATTAAATTCGGATGCAATTTCTGTGTTTCATCGTCAATACGAAGGTCCAAGGGATACAGTAAACCCGAAGTGAGGCATCGGAATCTAAAACTGGACTCACAGGAGAGGTTCAAATCAAAGAAAGTTAGAGTGTCAGTCTTCTCGTACTTAAGTCGGCATTGTACCTTTTGTATTAAATTCGGATGCAATTTCTGTGTTGCATCATCAATAAGAAGGTACAAGGGATACAGTAAACCTGAAGTGAAGCATCGGAATCTAAAACTGGACTCACAGGAGAGGTTCAAATCATAGAAAGTGGGAGTGTCATTCCTCTTGTACTGAAGTCGACATTGTGCCTTTTGAATTTAATTCCGATATAATTTCTGTGTTTCATCGTCAATACGATGGTCCAAGGTATACAGTAAACTTGAAGTGAAGCATCGGAATCCAAAACTGGACTTACACGAGAGATTAAAATCATAGAGAGATAGAGTGTCAGTCCTCTTGTACTTAAGTCGGCATTGTGCCTTTTGTTTTAAATTCGGATGCAATATCTGTGTTACATCATCAATAAGAAGGTCCAAGGTATACTGTAAACTTGAAGTGAAGCATCGTAATCTAAAACTGGACTCACAGGAGAGATTCAAATCATAGAAAGATAGAGTGTCAGTCCTGTAGTACTTAAGTCGCCATTGTGCCTTTTGTATTAAATTCGGATGCAATTTCTGTGTTTCATCATCAATAAGTAGGTCCAAGGGATCCAGTAAACTTGACGTGAAGCATCGGATTCCAAAACTGGGCTCACAGGAGAGGTTCAAATCTTAGAAAGTTAGAGTGTCAGTCCTCTTGTACTGAAGTCGGCATTGTGCCTTTTGAATTTAATTCCGATGCAATTTCTGTGTTTTATCGTCAATAAGAAGGTCCAAGGTATACAGTAAACTTGAAGTGAAGCATCGGAATCCAAAACTGGACTTACAGGAGAGATTGAAATCATAGAGAGTTAGAGTGTCAGTCCTCTTGTACTTATGTCGGCATTGTGCCTTTTGTATCAAATTCTGATGCAATATCTGTGTTTCAGGGTCAATAATAAGGTCCAAGGTATACAGTAAACCTGAAGTGAAGCATCGGAATCTAAAACTGGGCTCATAGGAGAGGTTCAAATCATACAAAGTTAGAGTGTCAGTCCTCTTGTACTTAAGTCGGCATTGTGCCTTTTGAATTTATATCGGATGCAATTTCTGTGTTTCATCGTCATTAAGAATATCCAAGGTATACAGGAAACCGGAAGTGAAGCATCGGAATCTAAAACTGGACTCACAGGAGAGGTTCAAATCATAGAAAGTGGGAGTGTCAGACCTCTTGTACTTAAGTCGGCATTGTGCCTTTTGTATTAAATTCGGATGCAATTTCTGTGTTTCATCGTCAATACGAAGGTCCAAGGGATACAGTAAACCTGAAGTGAGGCATCGGAATCTAAAACTGGATTCACAGGAGAGCTTCAAATCAAAGAAAGTTAGAGTGTCAGTTTTCTCGTACTTAAGTCGGCATTATGCCTTTTGTATTAAATTCGGATGCAATTTCTGTGTTGCATCATCAATAAGAAGGTACAAGGGATACAGTAAACCTGAAGTGAAGCATCGGAATCCAAAACTGGACTTACAGGAGAGATTGAAATCATAGAGAGTTAGAGTGTCAGTCCTTTTGTACTTAAGTCGGCATTGTGCCTTTTGTATTACATTCGGATGCAATATCTGTGTTTCATCATCAATAAGAAGGTCCAAGGTATACTGTAAACTTGAAGTGAAGCATCGTTATCTAAAACTGGACTCACAGGAGAGATTCAAATCATAGAAAGTTAGAGTGTCAGTCCTCTAGTACTTAAGTCGCCATTGTGCCTTTTGTATTAAATTCGGATGCAATTTCTGTGTTTCATCATCAATAAGAAGGTCCAAGGGATACAGTAAACCTGACGTGAAGCATCGGAATCCAAAACTGGGCTCACAGGAGAGGTTCAAATCATAGAAAGTTAGAGTGTCAGTCCTCTTGTACTTAAGTCGCATTGTGCCTTTTGAATTTTTATTCCGATGCAATTACTGTGTCTCATCGTCAATAAGAAGTTCCAAGGTATACAGGAAACCTGAAGTGAAGCATCGGAATCTGAAACTGGACTCACAGAAGAGGTTCAAATCATAGAAACTGAGAGTGGCAGTCCTCTTGTACTTAAGTCGGCATTGTGCCTTTTGTATCAAATTCCGATGCAATTTCTGTGTTTCATCGTCAATAAGAAGGTTCAAGGGATACAGTAAACCTGAAGTGAAGCATCGGAATCTAAACCTGGACCCACAGGAGAGGTTCAAATCATAGAAAGTAAGAGTGTCAGTCCTCTAGTACTTAAGTCGGTATTGTGCCTTTTGAATTAAATTCGAATGCAATTTCTGTGCTTCATCGTCAATAAGAAGGTCCAAGGTATACAGGAAACCTGAAGTGAAGCATCGGAATCTGAAACTAGACTCACAGGAGTGCTTCAAATCATAGAAAGTGAGCGTGTCAGTCCTCTTGTACTTAAGTCGGCATTGTGCCTTCTGTATCAAATTCGGATGCAATATCTGTGTTTCAGGATCAATAAGAAGGTTCAAGGGATACAGTAAACCTGAAGTGAAGCATCGGAATCTAAAACTGGGCTCACAGGAGAGGTTCAAATCATAGAAAGTTAGAGTGTCAGTCCTCTTGTACTTAAGTCGGCAATGTGCCTTTTGAATTTATATCGGATGCAATTTCTGTGTTTCATCGTCATTAAGAAGGTCCAAGATATACAGGAAACCGGAAGTGAAGCATCGGAATCTAAAACTGGACTCACAGGAGAGTTTCAAATCATAGAAAGTGAGAGTGTCAGACCTCTTGTACTTAAGTCGGCATTGTGCCTTTTGTATTAAATTCGGATGCAATTTCTGTGTTTCATCGTCAATAAGAAGGTCCAAGGTATACAGGAAACCTGAAGTGAAGCATCGGAATCTGAAACTAGACTCACAGGAGTGCTTCAAATCATAGAAAGTGAAAGTGTCAGTCCTCTTGTACTTAAGTCGGCATTGTGCCTTTTGTATCATATTCGGATGCAATATCTGTGTTTCAGGATCAATAAGAAGGTCCAAGGGATACAGTAAACCTGAAGTGAAGCATCGGAATCTTAAACTGGGCTCACTGGAGGGGTTCAAATCATAGAAAGTTAGAGTGTCAGTCTTCTCGTACTTAAGTCGGCATTGTGCCTTTTGTATTAAATTCGGATGCAATTTCTGTGTTTCATCATCAATAAGAAGGTACAAGGGATACAGAAAACCTGAAGTGAAGCATCGGAATCTAAAACTGGACTCACCGGAGAGGTTCAAATCATAGAAAGTTAGAGTGTCATTCCTCTTGTACTTAATTCGGCATTGTTCCTTTTGTACTAAACTCGGATGCAATTTCTGTGTTTCATCGTCAATAAGAAGGTCCAAGGTATACAGGAAACCTGACGTGAAGCATCGGAATCTAAAACTGGACTCACAGGAGCGGTTCAAATCATAGTAAGTGAGAGTGTCAGTCTTGTACTTAAGTCGGCATTGTGCCTTTTGTATCAAATTCCGATGCAATTTCTGTGTTTCATCGTCAATAAGAAGGTTCAAGGGATACAGTAATCCTGAAGTGAAGCATCGGAATCTAAACCTGGACCGACAGGAGAGGTTCAAATCATAGAAAGTAAGAGTGTCAGTCCTCTAGTACTGAAGTCGGCATTGTGCCTTTTGAATTAAATTCGAATGCAATTTCTGTGCTTCGTCGTTAATAAGAAGGTCCAAGGTATACAGGAAACCTGAAGTGAAGCATCGGAATCTGAAACTAGACTCACAGGGGTGCTTCAAATCATAGAAAGTGAGAGTGTCAGTCCTCTTGTACTTAAGTCGGCATTGTGCCTTTTGTATCAAATTCGGATGCAATATCTGTGTTTCAGGATCAATAAGAAGGTCCAAGGGATACAGTAAACCTGAAGTGAAGCATCGGAATCTAAAACTGGGCTCACAGGAGTGGTTCAAACCATAGAAAGTTAGAGTGTCAGTCCTCTTGTACTTAAGTCGGCATTGTGCCTTTTGAATTTATATCGGATGCAATTTCTGTGTTTCATCGTCATTAAGAAGGTCCAAGGTATACAGGAAACCGGAAGTGAAGCATCGGAATCTAAAACTGGACTCACAGGAGAGGTTCAAATCATAGATATTTAGGGTGTCAGTCCTCTTGTCCTTAAGTCGGCATTGTTCCTTTTGTACTAAACTCGGATGCAATTTCTGTGTTTCATCGTCAATAAGAAGGTCCAAGGTATACAGGATACCTGACGTGAAGCATCGGAATCTAAAACTGGACTCACAGGAGCGGTTCAAATCATAGAAAGTGAGAGTGTCAGTTCTCTTGTACTTAAGTCGGCATTGTGCCTTTTGTATCGAATTCCGATGCAATTTCTGTGTTTCATCGTCAATAAGAAGGTTCACGGGATACAGTAAACCTGAAGTGAAGCATCGGAATCAAAACCTGGACCGACAGGAGAGGTTCAAATCATAGATAGTAAGAGTGTCAGTCCTCTAGTACTTAAGTCGGCATTGTGCCTTTTGAATTAAATTCGAATGCAATTTCTGTGCTTCATCGTCAATAAGAAGGTCCAAGGTATACAGGAAACCTGAAGTGAAGCATCGGAATCTGAAACTAGACTCACAGGAGTGCTTCAAATCATAGAAAGTGAGAGTGTCAGCCCTCTTGTACTTAAGTCGGCATTGTGCCTTTTGTATTACATTCGGATGCAATTTCTATGTTTCATCGTCAATAAGAAGGTCCAAGGGATACAGTAAACCCGAAGTGAGGCATCGGAATCTAAAACTGGACTCACAGGAGAGGTTCAAATCATAGAAAGTTAGAGTGTCAGTCTTCTCGTACTTAAGTCGGCATTGTGCCTTTTGTATTAAATTCGGATGCAATTTCTGTGTTTCATCATCAATAAGAAGGTACAAGGGATACAGTAAACCTGAAGTGAAGCATCGGAATCTAAAACTGGACTCACCGGAGAGGTTCAAATCATAGAAAGTTAGAGTGTCAGTCCTCTTGTACTTAATTCGGCATTGTTCCTTTTGTACTAAACTCGGATGCAATTTCTGTGTTTCATCGTCAATAAGAAGGTCCAAGGTATACAGGAAACCTGACGTGAAGCATCGGAATCTAAAACTGGACTCACAGGAGCGGTTCAAATCATAGTATGTGAGAGTGTCAGTCCTCTTGTACTTAAGTCGGCATTGTGCCTTTTGTATCAAATTCCGATGCAATTTCTTTGTTTCATCGTCAATAAGAAGGTTCAAGGGATACAGTAATCCTGAAGTGAAGCATCGGAATCTAAACCTGGACCGACAGGAGAGGTTCAAATCATAGAAAGTGAGAGTGTCAGTCCTCTTGTACTTAAGTCGGCATTGTGCCTTTTGTATCAAATTCGGATGCAATATCTGTGTTTCAGGATCAATAAGAAGGTCCAAGGGATACAGTAAACCTGAAGTGAAGCATCGGAATCTAAAATTGGGCTCACAGGAGTGGTTCAAACCATAGAAAGTTAGAGTGTCAGTCCTCTTGTACTTAAGTCGGCATTGTGCCTTTTGAATTTATATCGGATGCAATTTCTGTGCTTCATCGTCATTAGGAAGGTCCAAGGTATACAGGAAACTGGAAGTGAAGCATCGGAATCTAAAACTGGACTCACAGGAGAGGTTCAAATCATAGATATTTAGGGTGTCAGTCCTCTTGTTCTTAAGTCGGCATTGTTCCTTTTGTACTAAACTCGGATGCAATTTCTGTGTTGCATCGTCAATAAGAAGGTCCAAGGTATACAGGAAACCTGACGTGAAGCATCGGAATCTAAAACTGGACTCACAGGAGCGGTTCAAATCATAGAAAGTGAGAGTGTCAGTCCTCTTGTACTTAAGTCGGCATTGTGCCTTTTGTATCGAATTCCGATGCAATTTCTGTGTTTCATCGTCAATAAGAAGGTTCACGGGATACAGTAAACCTGAAGTGAAGCATCGGAATCTAAACCTGGACCGACAGGAGAGGTTCAAATCATAGAAAGTAAGAGTGTCAGTCCTCTAGTACTTAAGTCGGCATTGTGTATTTTGAATTAAATTCGAATGCAATTTCTGTGCTTCATCGTCAATAAGAATGTCCAAGGTATACAGGAAACCTGAAGTGAAGCATCGGAATCTGAAACTAGACTCACAGGAGTGCTTCAAATCATAGAAAGTGAGAGTGTGAGTCCTCTTGTACTTAAGTCGGCATTGTGCCTTTTGTATTAAATTCGGATGCAATTTCTATGTTTCATCGTCAATAAGAAGGTCCAAGGGATACAGTAAACCCGAAGTGAGGCATCGGAATCTAAAACTGGACTCACAGGAGAGGTTCAAATCATAGAAAGTTAGAGTGTCAGTCTTCTCGTACTTAAGTTGGCATTGTGCCTTTTGTATTAAATTCGGATGCAATTTCTGTGTTTCATCATCAATAAGAAGGTACAAGGGATACAGTAAACCTGAAGTGAAGCATCGGAATCTAAAACTGGACTCACCGGAGAGGTTCAAATCATAGAAAGTTAGAGTGTCAGTCCTCTTGTACTTAATTCGTCATTGTTCCTTTTGTACTAAACTCGGATGCAATTTCTGTGTTTCATCGTCAATAAGAAGGTCCAAGGTATACAGGAAACCTGACGTGAAGCATCGGAATCTAAAACTGGACTCACAGGAGCGGTTCAAATCATAGTAAGTGAGAGTGTCAGTCCTCTTGTACTTAAGTCGGCATTGTGCCTTTTGTATCAAATTCCGATGCAATTTCAGTGTTTCAGGATCAATTAGAAGGTCCAAGGGATACAGTAAACCTGAAGTGAAGCATCAGAATCTAAAACTGGGCTCACAGGAGTGGTTCAAACCATAGAAAGTTAGAGTGTCAGTCCTCTTGAACTTAAGTCGGCATTGTGCCTTTTGAATTTATATCGGATGCAATTTCTGTGTTTCATCGTCATTAAGAAGGTCCAAGGTATACAGGAAACCGGAAGTGAAGCATCGGAATCTAAAACTGGACTCACAGGAGAGGTTCAAATCATAGATATTTAGGGTGTCAGTCCTCTTGTTCTTAAGTCGGCATTGTTCCCTTTGTACTAAACTCGGATGCAATTTCTGTGTTTCATCGTCAATAAGAAGGTCCAAGGTATACAGGAAACCTGACGTGAAGCATCGGAATCTAAAACTGGACTCACAGGAGCGGTTCAAATCATAGAAAGTGAGAGTGTCAGTCCTCTTGTACTTAAGTCGGCATTGCGCCTTTTGTATCGAATTCCGATGCAATTTCTGTGTTTCATCGTCAATAAGAAGGTTCACGGGATACAGTAAACCTGAAGTGAAGCATCGGAATCTAAACCTGGACCGACAGGAGAGGTTCAAATCTTAGAAAGTTAGAGTATCAGTCCTCTTGTACTGAAGTCGGCATTGTGCCTTTTGAATTTAATTCCGATGCAATTTCTGTGTTTCATCGTCAATAAGTAGGTCCAAGGTATACAGTAAATTTGAAGTGAAGCATCGGAATCCAAAACTGGACTTACAGGAGAGATTGAAATCATAGAGAGTTAGAGAGTCAGTCCTCTTGTACTTAAGTCGGCATTGTGCCTTTTGTATTAAATTCGGATGCAATATCTGTGTTTCATCATCAATAAGTAGGTCCAAGGTATACTGTAAACTTGAAGTGAAGCATCGTTATCTAAAACTGGACTCACAGGAGAGATTCAAATCATAGAAAGTTAGAGTGTCAGTCCTCCAGTACTTAAGTCGCCATTGTGCCTTTTGTATCAAATTCGGATGCAATTTCTGTGTTTCATCATCAATAAGAAGGTCCAAGGGATACAGTAAACCTGACGTGAAGCATCGGAATCCAAAACTGGGCTCACAGGAGAGGTTCAAATCATAGAAAGTTAGAGTGTCAGTCCTCTTGTTCTTAAGTCGCATTGTGCCTTTTGAATTTTTATTCCGATGCAATTACTGTGTCTCATCGTCAATAAGAAGTTCCAAGGTATACAACAAACCTGTAGTGAAGCATCGGAATCTAAACCTGGACCCACAGGAAGGGTTCAAATCATAGAAAGTGAAAGTGTCAGTCCTCTTGTACTTAAGTCGGCATTGTGCCTTTTGTATTAAATTCGGATGCAATTTCTGTGTTTCATCATCAATAAGAAGGTCCAAGGGATACAGGAAACCTGAAGTGAAGCATCGGAATCTGAAACTAGACTCACAGGAGTGCTTCAAATCATAGAAAGTGAGAGTGTCAGTCCTCTTGTACTTAAGTCGGCATTGTGCCTTTAGTATCAAATTCGGATGCAATATCTGTGTCTCAGGATCAATAAGAAGGTCCAAGGGATACAGTAAACCTGAAGTGAAGCATCGGAATCTAAAACTGGGCACACAGGAGAGGTTCAAATCATAGAAAGTTTGAGTGTCAGTCCTCTTGTGCTTAAGTCGGCATTGTGCCTTTTCAATTTATATCGGATGCAATTTCTGTGTTTCATCGTCATTAAGAAGGGCCAAGGTATACAGGAAACCGGAAGTGAAGCATCGGAATCTAAAACTGGACTCACAGGAGAGTTTCAAATCATAGAAAGTGAGAGTGTCAGACCTCTTGTACTTAAGTCGGCATTGTGCCTTTTGTATTAAATTCGGATGCAATTTCTGTGTTTCATCGTCAATACGAAGATCCAAGGGATACAGTAAACCCGAAGTGAGGCATCGGAATCTAAAACTGGACTCACAGGAGAGGTTCAAATCATAGAAAGTTAGAGTGTCAGTCTTCTCGTACTTAAGTCGGCATTGTGCCTTTTGTATTAAATTCGGATGCAATTTCTGTGTTTCATCATCAATAAGAAGGTACAAGGGATACAGTAAACCTGAAGTGAAGCATCGGAATCTAAAACTGGACTCACCGGAGAGGTTCAAATCATAGAAAGTTAGAGTGTCAGTCCTCTTGTGTTGAAGTCGACATTGTGCCTTTTGAATTTAATTCCGATATAATTTCTGTGTTTCATCGTCAATACGAAGGTCCAAGGTATACAGTAAACTTGAAGTGAAGCATCGGTATCGAAAACTGGACTTACAGGAGAGATTAAAATCATAGAGAGTTAGAGTGTCAGTCCTCTTGTACTTAAGTCGGCATTGTGCCTTTTGTATTAAATTCGGATGCAATATCAGTGTTACATCATCAATAAGAAGGTCCAAGGTATACTGTAAACTTGAGGTGAAGCATCGTAATCTAAAAATGGACTCACAGGAGAGATTCAAATCATAGAAAGATAGAGTGTCAGTCCTGTAGTACTTAAGTCGCCATTGTTCCTTTTGTATTAAATTCGGATGCAATTTCTGTGTTTCATCATCAATCAGAAGGTCCCAAAGATACAGTAAACTTGACGTGAAGCATCGGATTCCAAAACTGGGATCACAGGAGAGGTTCAAATCTTAGCAAGTTAGAGTGTCACTCCTCTTGTACTGAAGTCGGCATTGTGCCGTTTGAATTTAATTCCGATGCAATTTCTGTGTTTCATTGTCAATAAGAAGGTCCAAGGTATGCAGTAAACTTGAAGTGAAGCATCGGAATCCAAAACTGGACTTACAGGAGAGATTGAAATCATAGAGAGTTAGAGTGTCAGTCCTCTTGTACTTAAGTCGGCATTGTGCCTTTTGTATTAAATTCGGATGCAATATCTGTGTTTCATCATCATTAAGAAGGTCCAAGGTATACTGTAAACTTGAAGTGAAGCATCGGAATCCAAAACTGGACTTACAGGAGAGGTTAAAATCATAGAAAGTTAGAGTGTCAGTCCTCTTGTACTTAAGTAGCATTGTGCCTTTTGAATTTTTATTCCGATGCAATTACTGTGTCTCATCGTCAATAAGAAGTTCCAAGGTATACAGCAAACGTGTAGTGAAGCATCGGAATCTAAAACTGGACTCTCAGGAGAGATTCAAATCATAGAAAGGTAGAGTGTCAGTCCTCTTGTACTTAAGTCGGCATTGTGCCTTTTGTATTAAATTCCGATGCAATTTCTGTGTTTCATCGTCAATAAGAAGGTTCAAGGGATACAGTAGACCTGAAGTGAAGCATCGGAATCTGAACCTGGACCCACAGGAGGGGTTCAAATCATAGAAAGTGAAAGTGTCAGTCCTCTTGTACTTAAGTCGGCATTGTGCCTTTTGTATTAAATTCGGATGCAATTTCTGTGTTTCATCATCAATAAGAAGGTCCAAGGGATACAGTAAACCTGAAGTGAAGCATCGGAATCTAAAACAGGACTCACAGGAGAGGTTCAAATCATAGAAAGTTAGAGTGTCAGTCCTCTTGTACTTAGGTCGGCATTGTTCCTTTTGTACTTAACTCGGATGCAATTTCTGTGTTTCATTGTCAATAAGAAGGTCCAACGTATACAGGAAACCTGAAGTGAAGCATCGGAATCTGAAACTGGACTCACAGGAGAGGTTCAAATCATAGTAACTGAGAGTGGCAGTCCTCTTGTACTTAAGTCGGCATTGTGCCTTTTGTATCAAATTCCGATGCAATTTCTGTGTTTCATCGTCAATAAGAAGGTTCAAGGGATACAGTAAACCTGAAGTGAAGCATCGGAATCTAAACCTGGACCCACAGGAGCGGTTCAAATCATACAAAGTAAGAGTGTCAGTCCTCTAGTACTTAAGTCGGCATTGTGCCTTTTGAATTAAATTTGAATGCAATTTCTGTGCTTCATCGTCAATAAGAAGGTCCAAGGTATACAGGAAACCTGAAGTGTAGCATCGGAATCTGAAACTAGACTCACAGGAGTGCTTCAAATCATAGAAAGTGAGAGTGTCAGTCCTCTTGTACTTAAGTCGGCATTGTGCCTTTTGTATCGAATTCGGATGCAATATATGTGTTTCAGGATCAATAAGAAGGTCCAAGGGATACAGTAAACCTGAAGTGAAGCATCGGAATCTAAAACTGGGCTCACAGGAGAGGTTCAAATCATAGAAAGTTAGAGTGTCAGTCCTCTTGTACTTAAGTCGGCATTGTGCCTTTTGAATTTATATCGGATGCAATTTCTGTGTTTCATCGTCATTAAGAAGGTCCAAGGTAAACAGGAAACCGGAAGTGAAGCATCGGAATCTAAAACTGGACTCACAGGAGAGTTTCAAATCATAGAAAGTGAGAGTGTCAGACCTCTTGTACTTAAGTCGGCATTGTGCCTTTTGTATTAAATTCGGATGCAATTTCTGTGTTTCATCGTCAATACGAAGGTCCAAGGGATACAGTAAACCCGAAGTGAGGCATCGGAATCTAAAACTGGACTCACAGGAGAGGTTCAAATCATAGAAAGTTAGAGTGTCAGTCTTCTCGTACTTAAGTCGGCATTGTGCCTTTTGTATTAAATTCGGATGCAATTTCTGTGTTTCATCATCAATAAGAAGGTGCAAGGGATACAGTAAACCTGAAGTGAAGCATCGGAATCTAAAACTGGACTTACCGGAGAGGTTAAATTCATAGAAAGTTAGAGTGTCAGTCCTCTTGTACTGAAGTCGACATTGTGCCTTTTGAATTTAATTCCGATGCAATTTCTGTGTTTCATCGACAATAAGATGGTCCAAGGGATACAGTAATCCTGAAGTGAGGCATCGGATTCTAAAACTATACTTTCAGGAGAGGTTCTAATCATAGATAGTTAGAGTGTCAGTCCTCTTGTACTGAAGTCGGCATTGTGCCTTCTCGATATCATTCCGATGCAATTTCTGTGCTTCATCGTCAAAAAGAAGGTTCATGGTATACAGTAAACCTGAAGTGTGGCATCGGAATCTAAAACTGGGCAAATAGGAGAGGTTCAAATCATAGAAAGTTATAGTGTCAGTCCTCTTGTACTTATGTCGGCATTGTGCCTTTTGAATTTAATTCGGATGAAATTTCTGTGTTTCATCGTCAATAAGACGGTCCAAGGGATACAGTAAACCTGAAGTGAAGCATCGGAATCTAAACCTGGACTCACAGTGAGGTTCAAATCATAGAAAGTTAGAGTGTCAGTTCTCTGCTACTTACGTCGGCATTGTGCCTTTTGATTTTAATTCCGAAGCAATTTCTGTGCTTCATCGTCAATAAGAAGGTCCAAGGTGTACAGTAAACCTGAAGTGAAGCATACGAATCTAAAACTAGACTCACAGGAGAGGTTCAAATCATAGAAAGTTTGAGTGTCAGTCCTCTGGTACTTTAGTCGGCCTTGTGCCTTTTGAATTTAATTCCGATGCAATTTCTGTGTTTCATCGTCAATAAGATGGTCCAAGGGATACAGTAAACCTGAAGTGAAGTATCGGAATCTAAAACTGGACTTACAGGAGAGGTTCAAATCATAGAAAGTTAGAGTGTCAGTCTTCTTGTACTTAACTCGGCATTGTGCGTTTTGTATTAAATTCGGATGCAATTTCTGTGTTTCATCGTCAATAAGAAGGTCCAAGGGATACAGTAAACCAGAAGTGAATCATCGAATTCTAAAACTGGACTCACATAACAGGTTCAAATCATAGTAAATTAGAGCGTCAGTCATTTTGTACTTAAGTCGGCATTGTGCCTTTTCAATTTCATTCCGATGCAATTTCTGTGCTTTATCGTCAATAAAAAGGTCCATGGTATACAGTAAACCTGAAGTGTAGAATCGGAATCTAAAACTGGACTCAAAGGAGAGGTTCAAATCATAGAAAGTTAGAGTGTCAGTCCTTTTGTACTGAAGTCGGCATTGTGCCTTTTGAATTTAATTCCGATGCAATTTCTGTGTTTCATCGTCAATAAGAAGGTCCAAGGTATACAGTAAATTTGAAGTGAAGCATCGGAATCTAAACCTGGACCCACAGGAGAGGTTCAAATCATAGAAAGTGAGAGTGTCAGTCCTCTTGTACTTAAGTCGGCATTGTGCCCTTTGTATTAATTTCGGATGCAATACCTGTGATTCATCGTTAATAAGGTCAAAGGGATACAGTAAACCTGAAGTGAAGCATCGGAATCCAAAACTGGACTCACAGGAGAGGTTCAAATCATAGAAAGTTAGGGTGTCAGTCATCTTGTACTTAAGTCGTCATTGTGCCGTTTGTATTATATTCGGATGCAATTTCTGAGTTTCATCATCAATGAGAAGGTCAAAGGGATACAGTAAACCTGAAGTGAAGCATCGGAAACTAAAACTGGGCTAATAGGAGAGGTTCAAATCATAGAAAGTCAGAGTGTCAGTCCTCTTGTACTTAAGTCGGCATTGTGCCTTTTGTATTAAATTCAGATGCAATTTCTGTGTTTCATCGTCAATAAGAAGGTTCAAGGGATACAGCAAACTGAGGTGAAGCATCGGAATCTACACCTGGACCCACAGGAGAAGTTCAAATCATAGAAAGTGAGAGTGTCAGTCCTCTTGTACTTAAGTCCGCATTGTGCCTTTTGTATTAAATTCGGATGCCATTTCTGTGTTTCATCGTCAATATGAAGGTCCAAGGGATACAGTAAACCTGAAGTGAGGCATCGGAATCTAACACTGGACTCACAGGAGTGGTTCAAATCATAGAAAGTTAGAGTGTCAGTCTTCTTGTACTTAAGTTGGCATTGTGCCCTTTGTATTAAATTCGCATGCAATTTCTGTGTTACATCATCAATAAGAAGGTACAAGGGATACAGTAAAACCTGAAGTGTAGCATCGGAATCTAAAACGGGTATCACCGGAGAGGTTCAAATCATAGAAAGTTAGAGTGTCAGTCCTCTTGTACTTTAGTCGGCCTTGTGCCTTTTGAATTTAATTGCGATGCAATTTCTGTGTTTCATCGTCAATAAGATGGTCCAGGGCATACAGTAAACCTGAAGTGAAGCATCGGATTCTAAAACTGGACTTATAGGAGAGTTTCAAATCATAGAAAGTTAGAGTGTCAGTCCTCTTGTACTTAAGTCGGCATTGTGCCTTTTGTATTAAATTCGGATGCAATTTCTGTGTTTCATCGTCAATAAGAAGGTCCAAGGGATACAGTAAACCTGAAGTGAATCATCGGATTCTAAAACTGGACTCACAGGACAGGTTCAAATCATAGAAAATTAGTGTCAGTTATGTTGTACTTAAGTCGGCATTGTGCCTTTTCAATTTCATTCCGATGCAATTTATGTGCTTCATCGTCAATAACAAGGTCCATGGCATACAGTAAACCTGAAGTGTAGCATCGGAATCTAAAACTGGACTCAAAGGAGAGGTTCAAATCATAGAAATTTAGAAAGTCAGTCCACTTGAACTGAAGTCGGAATTGTGCATTTTGAATTTAATGCCGATGCTATTTCTGTGTTTCATCGTCAATAAGAAGGTCCAAGGTACACAGTAAACTTGAAGTGAAGCATCGGTATATAAAACTGGACTCACAGGAGATATTCAAATCATAGAAAGTTAGAGTGTCAGTCCTTTTGTACTTAAGTCGTCATTGTGTCTTTTGTATTAAATTCGGATGAAATTTCTGTGTTTCATCGTCAATAAGGAGGTCCAAGGGATACAGTGAACCTGAAGTGAAGCATCGGAATCTAAAACTGGACTCACAGGAGAGGTTCAAATCCTAGAAAGTTAGAGTGTCAGTCCTCATCTACTTAAGTCGGCATTGTGCCTTTTGAATTGAATTCCGTTGCAATTTCTGAGTTCCGTCGCAAATAAGAAGGTCCAAGGTATACAGTAAAACTGAAGTGAAGCATCGGAATCTAAAACTGAACTCACCGGAGAGGTTCAAATCATAGAAAGTTAGGGTGTCAGTCCTCTTCTCCTTAAGTCGGCATTGTGCCGTTTGTATTAAATTCGGATGCAATTTCTGTGTTTCATCATCAATAAGAAGATCCAAGGGATACAGTAAACCGGAAGTGAAGTATCGGCATCTAAAACTGGGCAAACAGGAGAGATTCAAATCATAGAAAGTTTGTGTGTCAGTCCTCTTGTACTTAATTCGGCATTGTGCCTCTTGTATTAAATTCAGATCAAATTTCTGTGTTCCATCGTCAATAAGAAGGTCCAAGGTATACAGGAAACCTGAAGTGAAGCATCGGAATCTAAAACTGGACTCACAGGAGAGGTTCAAATCATAGAAAGTGAGAGTGTTAGTCCTCTTGTACTTTAGTCGGCATTGTGCCTTTTGTATTAAATTCGGATGCAATTTCTGTGTTTCATCGTCAATAAGAAACTCCAAGAGATACAGTAAACCTGAAGTGAAGCATCGGAACCTAAAACTGGACTCACAGGACAGGTTAAAATCATAGAAAGTTAGGGTGTCTGTCCTCTTGTACTTAAGTCGGCATTGTGCCGTTTGTATTAAATTTGGATGCAATTTCTGTGTTTCATCATCAATAAGAAGGTCCAAGGGAAACAGTAAACCTGAAGTGAAGCATCGGAATCTAAAACTGGGCAAACAGGAGAGATTCAAATCATAGAAAGTCAGAGTGTCAGTCCTCTTGTACTTAAGTCGGCATTGTGCCTTTTGAATTTAATGCGGATGCAATTTCTGTGTTTCATCGTCAATAAGAATGTCCAAGGTATACAGGAAACCTGAAGTGAAGAATCGGAATCTATAACTGGACTCACAGGAGAGGTGCAAATCATAGAAAGTGAGAGTGTCAGTCCTCTTGTACTTAAGTCGGCATTGTGCCTTTTCTATTAAATTCGGATGCAGTTTCTGTGCTTCATCGTCAATAAGAAGGTCCAAGGTATACAGGAAACCGGAAGTGAAGCGTCGGATTCTAAAACTGGACTCACAGGAGAGGTTCAAATCATAGAAATTTAGAGTGTCAGACCTCTTGTACTTAAGTCGGCATTGTGCCTTTTGTATTAAATTCGGATGCAGTTTCTGTATTTCATCGTCAATAAGAAGGTCCAAGGGATACAGTAAACCTGAAGTGAATCATCAGATTCTAAATTTGGAATCACGGGACAGGTTCAAATCATAGAAAATTAGGGCTTCAGTCATCTTGTACTTATGTCATCATTGTGCCTTTTCAATTTCATTCCGATGCAATTTCTGTGCTTTGTCGTCAATAAGGAGGACCATGATATACAGTAAACCTGAAGTGTAGCATCGGAATCTGAAACTGGACTCAAAGGAGAGGTTCAAATCATAGAAAGTTAGAGTGTCAGTCCTCTTGTAGTTAAGTCGGCATTGTGCCTTTTTAAGTAAATTCCGATGCAATATCTGTGTTTCATTGTCAATAAAAAGGTCCAAGGGATGCAGTAAACCTTAAGTGATGCATCGGAATCTAAAACTTGACTCACAGGAGAGGTTCAAATCATAGAAAGTTAGAGTGTCAGTCCTCTTGTACTGAAGTCGGCATTGTGCCTTTTGCATTAAATTCGGATGCAATTTCTGTGTTTCATCGTCAATAAGAAGGTCCAAGGGATACAGTAGACATGAAGTGAAGCATCGGAATCTATAACTAGACTCACAGGAGAGGTTCAAATAATAGAATGTGAGAGTGTCAGTCCTCTAGTACTTAAGTCGGGATTGTGCCTTTTGTATTAAATTCGGATGCAATTTCTGTGTTTCATCGTCAATAAGAAGGTCCAAGGGATACAGTAAACCTGAAGTGAAGCATCGGAATCTAAAACAGGACTCACAGGAGAGGTTCAAATCATAGAAAGTAAGAGTGTCAGTCCTCTTGTACATAAGTCGGCATTGTGCCTTTTGTATTAAATTCGGATGCAATGTCGGTGTTTCATCGTCAATAAGAAGGTCCAAGGGATACAGTAAACCAGAAGTGAAGCATCGGAATCTAAAACTGGACTCACAGGAGGGGTTCAAATCATAGAAAGTTAAAGTGTCAGTCCTCTTGTACTTAAGTCGGAATTGTGCCTTTTGAATTATTATTCCGATTTAATTACTGTGTTTCATCGTCAATAAGAAGTTCCAAGGTATACAGTAAACCTGTAGTGAAGCATCGGAATCTGAAACTGGACTCCCAGGAGAGTTTCAAATTATAGATGGTTAGAGTGTCAGTCCTCTTGTACTTAAGTCGTCATTGTGCTTATTGTATTGAATTCGGATGCAATTTCTGTGTTTCATCGTCAATAAGAATGTCCAATGGATACAGTAAACCTGAAGTGAAGCATCAGAATCTAAAACTGGACTCACAGTGGAGGTTCAAATCATACAAAGTTAGAGTGTCAGTCCTCTGCTACATATGTCGGCATTGTGCCTTTTGAATTTAATTTAGAAGCTATTTCTGTGCTTCATCGTCAATACGAAGGTCCAAGGTATACAGTAAACCTGAAGTGAAGCATCGGAATCTAAAACTGGACTCACAGGAGAGGTTGAAATCATAGAAAAATAGAGTGTCAGTCCTCATGTACTTAAGTCAGCATTGTGCCTTTTGAATATAATTCCGATGGAATTTCAGTGTTTTATCGTCAATACGAAGGTAAAAGGGTTACAGTAAACCTGAGATGAAGCTTCGGAATCTGAAACTGGACTCACAGGAGAGGTTCAAATCATAGAAAGTGAGAGTATCAGTCCTCTTGTACTTAAGTCGGCATTATGACTTTTGTATTAAATTCGGATACAATTTCTGTGTTTTCTAGTCAATAAGAAGGTCCAAGGGATACAGTAAACCAGAAGTGAAGCATCGGAATCTAAAACTGGACTCACAGGAGAGGTTCAAATCATAGAAAGTTAGAGTGTTAGTCCTCTTGTACTTAAGTCGGAATTGTGCATTTTGAATTTTTATTCCGATGCAATTACTGTGTTTCATCGTCAATAAGAAGGTCCTAGGTATACAGGAAACCTGAAGTGAAGCATCAGAATCTAAAACTGGACTCACAGGAGAGTTTCAAATCATATAAAGCGAGAGTGTCAGTCCTCTTGTAATTAAGTCGGCATTATTCCGTTTGTATTAAATTCGGATGCAATTTCTGTGTTTCATCATCAATAAGAAGGTACAAGGGATACAGTAAACCTGAAGTGAAGCATCGGAATCTAAAACTGGACTCACCGTAGCGCTTCAAATCATAGAAAGTTAGAGTGTCAGTCCTATTGTACTTAAGTCGGCATTGCGCCTTTTGTATTAAATTCGGATGCTATTTCTGTGTTCCATCGTCAATAAGAAGGTCCAAGATATACAGTAAACCTGAAGTGAGTTATCGGATTCTAAAACTGGTCTCACAGGAGAGGTTCAAATCATAGAAAATTAGAGCGTCAGTCATTATGTACTTAAGTCGGCATTGTGCCTTTTCAATTTCATTCCGATGCAATTTCTGTGCTTCATCGTCAATAAGAAGGTCCATGGTATAAAGTAAACCTGAAGTGTAGCATCGGATTCTATAACTGGACTCACAGGAGAGATTCAAATCATAGAAAGTTAGAGTGTCAGTCCTTTTGTACTTAAGTCGTCATTGTGCCTTTTGTATTAAATTCGGAAGCAATTATGTGTTTCATCGTCAATAAGAAGGTCCAAGGGATACAGTAAACCTGAAGTGAAGGATCGGAATCTAAAACTGGATTCACAGTGGAGGTTCAAATCATAGATAGTTAGAGTGTCATTCCTCTGCTACATAAGTCGGCATTGTGCCTTTTGAATTTAATTCCGAAGCAATATCTGTTCTTCATCGCAATAAGAATGTCCAAGGTATACAGTAAACTTGAAGTGTAACATCCGGATCTAAAACTGGACTCACAGGAGAGGTTCAAATCATAGTAAGTTAGTGTCAGGCCTCTAGTACTTAAGTCGGCAGCGTGCCTTTTGAATTTAAGTCCGATGCTATTTCTGTGTTTCATCGTCAATAAAAAGGTCCAAGATATACAGTAAACCTGAAGTGAAGCATCGGAAACTAAAACTGGACTCACAGGATAGGTTCAAATCATAGAATGATAGAGTGTCAGTCCTCATCTACTTAAGTCGACATTGTGCCTTTTGAATTGAAATCCGATGCAATTACTGTGTTTCATCGTCAATAAGAAGGTCCAAGGTATACAGTGAACCTGAAGTGAAGCATTGGAATCTAAAACTAGACTCACAGGAGAGGTTCAAATCATAGAAGAGTTAGAGTGTCAGTCCTTATGTACTTAAGTCAGCATTGTGCATTTTGTATTAAATTGGGATACAATTTCTGTGCTTCATCGTCAATATCAAGGTCCACGGGATACAGTAGACCTGAAGTGAAGCAATGGAATCTAAAACTGGACTCACAGGAGAGGTTCAAATCATTGAAAGTGAGAGTGCCAGTCCTCTTGTACTTAAGTCGGCTTTGTGCCTTTTGTATTAAATTGGGATCCAATTTCTGTGTTTCATCGTCAATAAGAAGGTCCAAGGGATACAGTAAACCTGAAGTGAAGCATCGGAATATAAAATTGGACTCACAGGAGAGGTTCAAATCATAGAAATTTAGAGTGTCACTCCTCTTGTAATTAAGTCGGCACTGTGCCTTTTGAATTTAATTCCGAAACAATTTCCGTGCTTCATCGTCAATAAGAGGGTCCAATGTATACAGTAAACCTGAAGTGAAGCATCGAAATCTAAAACTGGACTCACAGGAGAGGCTGAAATCATAGAGAGTTTGAGTGTCAGTCCTCTTGTACTTAAGTCGGCATAGTGCCTTTTGATTTTAATTCCGATGGAATTTCTGTGTTTCATCGTCAATACGAAGGTAAAAGGGATACAGTAAACCTGAAGTTAAGCTTCGGAATCTAAAACTTGACTCACAGGAGAGGTTCAAATCATAGAAATTTAGAGCGCCAGTCCTCTTGTAGTTAAGACGGCATTGTGCCTTTTGAATTTAATTCCGATGCAATTTCTGTGTTTCACTGTCAATACGAAGGTCCAAGGGATACAGTAAACCTGAATAGAAGCATCGTAATCTAAAACTGGACTCACAGGAGAGGTTCAAATCATAGAAAGTTAGAGTGTCTGCCCTCCTGTACTTAAGTCGGCATTGTACCTTTTGTATTTAATACCGATGCAATTTCTGTGTTTCATCGTCAATAAAAATGTCCAAGGGATACAGTAAACCTGTAGTGAAGCATCGGAATCTAAAACATGACTCACAGGAGAGATTCAAATAATAGAAAGTTAGAATGTCAGTCCTCTTGTACTTAACTCGGCATTGTGCCTTTCGTATTAAATTCGGATGCAATTTCTGTGTTTCCTCGTCAATAAGACGGTCCATGGGATACAGTATACCTTAAGTGAATCATCGGATTCTAAAACTGGACTCACTGGACAGGTTCAAATCACAGAAAATTAGAGCGTCAGTCATCTTGTACTTAAGTCGGCATTGTGCTTTTTCAATTTCATTCCGATGCAATTTCTGTGCTTCATCGTCAATAAGAATGTCCATGGTATACAGTAAACCTCAAGTGTAGCATCGGAATCTAAAACTGGACTCAAAGGAGACGTTCTAATCATAGAAAGTTAGAGTGTCAGTCCCCTTGTACTGAAGTCGTCATTGTGCCTTTTGAATGTAATTCCGATGCAATTTCTGTCCTTCATCGTCAACAAGAAGGTAAAAGGGATACAGTAAACGTGAAGTGAAGCATCGGAATCTAAAACTGGACTCACAGGAGTGGTTCAAATCATATAAAGTTAAAGTGTCAGTCCTCTTGTACTTAAGTCGGCATTGTGCCTTTTGAATTTAATTCCGATGCAATTTCTGTGTTTCATCGTCAATAAGAAGATCTGAGGGATACAGTGAACCTGAAGTGAAGCATCGGAATCTAAAACTGAACTCACAGGAGAGGTTCAAATCATAGAAAGTTAGAGTGTCAGTCCTCTTGTACTTAAGTCGGCATTGTGCCTTTTGAATTTAATTCCGATGCAATTTCTGTGTTTCATCGTCAATAAGAACGTAGAAGGGATTCAGTAAACCTAAAGTGAAGCATCGGAATCTAAAACTGGACTGACAGTAGAGGTTCAAATCATAGAATGTTAGATTGTCAGTCCTCCTGTACTTAAGGCGGCATTGTGCCTTTTGAATTTAATTCCGATGAATTTCTGTGTTTCATCGTCAATAAGAATGTCCAAGGGATACAGTAAACCTGAGGTGAAGAAGCGGAATCTAAAACTGGACTCACAGGAGAGGTTCAAATCATAGAAAGTTTTAGTGTCTGTCCTCTTGTAATTAAGTCGGCAATGTGCCTTTTGAATTTAATTCCGATGCAATTTGTGTGCTTCATCGTCAATAAGAAGGTAAAAGGGATACAGTAAACCTGAAGTGAAGCATCGGAATCTAAAACTGGACTCACAGGAGAGGTTCAAATCATAGAAAGTTAGAGTGTCAGTCCTCTTGTACTTAAGTCGGCATTGTGCCTTTTGAATTTAATTCCGATGCAATTTCTGTGCTTCATCGTCAATAAGAAGTTCCAAGGCATACAGTAAACCTGAAGTGAAGCATCCGAATCTAAAACTGGACTCACAGGAGAGGTACATATCATAGAAAGTTAGAGCGTCAGTCCTCTTATACTTAAGTCGGCATTGTGCCTTTTGAATTTAACTCCGATGCAATTTCTGTGTTTAATCGTCAATAAGAAGATCCAAGGGATACAGTGAACCTGAAGTGAAGCATCGGAACCTAAAACTGGACTCACAGGAGAGGTTCAAAACATAGAAAGTTAGAGTGTCCGTCCTCTTGTACTTAAGTCAGCATTGTGCCTTTTGTATTAAATTCGGATGCAATTTCTGTGCTTCATCAACAATAAGAACGTCCAAGGGATGCAGTAGACCAGAAGTGAAGCATCGGAATCTAAAACTGGACTCACAGGAGAGGTTCAAATCATAGAAAGTGAGAGTGTCAGTCCTCTTGTACTTAAGTCGGCATTGTGCCTTTTGTATTAAATTCGGATGCAATTTCTGTGTTTCATCGTCAATAAGCAGGTCCAAGGGATACTGTAAACCAGAAGTGAAGCATCGGAATCTAAAACTGGACTCTCAGGAGGAATTCAAATCATAGAATGTTTGATTGTCACTCCTCTTGTACTTATGTCGGCACTGTGCCTTTTGAATTTAATTCCGATGTTATTTCTGTGCTTCATCGTCAATAAGAAGTGTCTAAGGGATACAGTAAACCTGAAGTGAAGCATCGGAATCTAAACCTGGACTCACAGGAGAGATTCAAATCATAGAAGGTTAGAATGTCAGTCCTCTTGTACTTAAGTCGGCATTGTGCTTTTTGAATTTTATTCCGATGCAATTTCTGTGTTTCATCGACAAAAAGAAGGTCCAAGGGATACAGTAAATCTGAAGTGAAGCTTCGGAATCTAAAACTGGACTCACAGTGGAGGTTCCAATCATAGAAGTTAGAGTGTCAGTGCTCTTGTACTTAAGTCGGCATTTTGCCATTTGTATTAAATTTGGATGCAATTTCTGTGTTTCATCGTCAATAAGAAGGTCCAAGGGATACAGTAAACCTGAAGTGAAGCATCGGAATCTAAAACTGGACTCACAGGAGAGGTTCAAATCATAGAAAGTTAGAGTGTCAGTCCTCTTGTAGTTAAGTCGGCATTGTGCCTTTAGAATTTAATTCTTATGCAATTTCTGTGCTTCATCGTCATTAAGAAGGTCCATGAGATACAGAACCTGAATTGGGGCATCGGAATCAAAAACTGGTCTCACAGGAGAGGTTCAAATCATAGAAAGTTAGAGTGTCAGTCCTCATGCACTTAAGTCGGCATTGTGCCTTTCGAATTTAATTCCGAAGCAATTTCTGTGCTTCATCGTCAATAAGAAGGTCGCAGGGATACAGTAAACCTGAAGTGAAGCATCGGAATCTAAAACAGGACTCACAGGAGAGGTTCAAATCATAGTAGGTTAGAGTGTCAGTCCTGTTGTACTGAAGTCGGCATTGTGGCTTTTGAATTTAATTCCGATGCACTTTCTGTGTTTCATCGCCAATAAGAAGGTCCAAGGTATACAGTGAACCTGAAGTGAAGAATCGGAATCTGAAACTGGTCTCACAGGAGAGGTTCAAATAATAGCAAGTTAGAGGTGCAGTCTGCTTGTACTGAAGTCAGCATTGTGCCTTTTGTATTAAATTCGGATGCAATTTCTGTGCTCCATCGTCATTAAGAAGGTCCAAGGTATACAGTAGACCTGAAGTGAAGCATCGGAATCTAAAACTGTACTCACAGAGGAGTTACATATCATACAAAGTGAGAGTGTCAGTCCTCTTGTACTTAAGTCGGTACTGTGCCTTTTGAATTTAATTCCGATGCAACTTCTGTGCTTCATCGTCAATAAGTAGGTCCAAGGGATACAGTAAACCTGAAGTGAAGCATCGAAATCTACAACTGGACTCACAGGACAGGTTCAAATCATGGAAAGTTAGAGTGTCTGTCCCCTTGTACTTAAGTCGTCATTGTGCCTTTTGAATTTAATTCCGATGCAATTTCTGTGTTCCCTCGTCAATACGAAGGTCCAAGGGATACAGTAAATCTGAAGTGAAGCTTCGGATTCTATAACTGGGCTCACAGGTGAGGTTCAAATCATAGAAACTTAGAGTGTCAGTCCTCCTGTACTTAAGTCGTCATTGTGCCTTTTGTATTAAATTCGGATGCAATTTCTGTGTTTAATCGTCAATATGAAGGTCCAAGGGAAACAGTAAAAATGAAGTGAAGCATCGGAATCAAAACTGGACTCACAGGAGAGGCTCAAATCATAGAAAGTTAGAGTGTCGGTCCGTTTATACTTAAGTCGTTTTTGTGCCTTTTGTATTATATTCAGATGCAATTTCTGTCTTTTATCGTCAATAAGAAGGTCCAAGGTATATGGCGAACCTGAAGTGAAGCATCGGATTCCAAAACTGGACTCACAGGAGAGGTTCAAATCACAGAAAGTTAGAGTGTCAGTCCTCTTGTACTGAAGTCGGCATTGTGCCTTTTAAGTTTAATTCCGATACAATTTCTGTGCTTCATCGTCAATAAGAAGGTCCAAGGTATACAGTAAACCTGAAGTGAATCATCCGAAACTAAAACTGGAATCACAGGAGAGGGTCAAGTCATAGAAAGTTAGAGTGTCAGTCCTTTTGTACTTAAGTCGGCATTGTGCCTTTTGAATTTAATTCCGATGCAATTTCTGTGTTTCATCGTCAATAAGAAGGTCCAAGGTATACAGTGAACCTGAAGTGAAGCATCGGAATCTAAAACTGGACTCACAGGAGAGGTTCAACTCACAGAAAGTGAGAGTGTCAGTCCTCTTGTACTTAAGTCGGCATTGTGCCTTTTGTATTAAATTCGGATGCAATTTCTGTGTTTAATCGTCAATATGAAGGTCCAAGGGATACAGTAAACCTGAAGTGAAGCATCGAAATCCACAACTGGACTCACAGGACAGGTTCAAATCATGGAAAGTTAGAGTGCTGTCCCCTTGCACTTAAGTCGTCATTGTGCCTTTTGAATTTAATTCCGATGCAATTTCTGTGTTCCCTCGTCAATACGAAGGTCCAAGGGATACAGTAAACCTGAAGTGAAGCTTCGGATTCTATAACTGGGCTCACAGGTGAGGTTCAAATCATAGAAACTTAGAGTGTCAGTCCTCCTGTTCTTAAGTCGTCATTGTGCCTTTTGTATTAAATTCGGATGCAATTTCTGTGTTTAATCGTCAATATGAAGGTCCAAGGGATACAGTAAAAATGAAGTGAAGCATCGGAATCAAAACTGGACTCACAGGAGAGGCTCAAATCATAGAAAGTTAGAGTGTCGGTCCGTTTATACTTAAGTCGTTTTTGTGCCTTTTGTATTATATTCAGATGCAATTTCAGTCTTTCATCGTCAATAAGAAGGTCCAAGGTATATGGTGAACCTGAAGTGAAGCATCGGATTCCAAAACTGGACTCACAGGAGAGGTTCAAATCACAGAAAGTTAGAGTGTCAGTCCTCTTGTACTGAAGTCGGCATTGTGCCTTTTAAGTTTAATTCCGATACAATTTCTGTGCTTCATCGTCAATAAGAAGGTCCAAGGTATACAGTAAACCTGAAGTGAATCATCCGAAACTAAAACTGGAATCACAGGAGAGGGTCAAGTCATAGAAAGTTAGAGTGTCAATCCTTTTGTACTTTAGTCGGCATTGTGCCTTTTGAATTTAATTCCGATGCAATTTCTGTGTTTCATCGTCAATAAGAAGGTCCAAGGTATACAGTGAACCTGAAGTGAAGCATCGGAATCTAAAACTGGACTCACAGGAGAGGTTCAAATCATAGAAGGTTAGAATGTCAGTCCTCTTGTACTTAAGTCGGCATTGTGCCTTTTGAATTTAATTCCGATGCAATTTCCGTGTTTCATCGACAAAAAGAAGGTCCAAGGGATACAGTAAATCTGAAGTGAAGCTTCGGAATCTAAAACTGGTCTCACAGTAGAGGTTCAAATCATAGAAAGTTAGTGTGTCAGTCCTCTTGTACTTAAGTCGGCATTGTGCTTTTGTATTAAATTCGGATGCAATTTCTGTGTTTCATCGTCAATAAGAAGGTCCAAGGGATACAGTAAACCTGAAGTGAAGCATCGGAATCTAAAAGTGGACTCCCAGGAGAAGTTCAAATCATAGAAAGTTAGAGTGTCAGTCCTCTTGTAGTTAAGTCGGTATTGTGCCTTTAGAATTTAATTCCGATGCAATTTCTGTGCTTCATCGTCATTAAGAAGGTCCCTGAGATACAGTAAACCTGAATTGGGGCATCGGAATGAAAAACTGGTCTCACAGGAGAGGTTCAAATCATAGAAAGTTAGAGTGTCAGTCCTCATGTACTTAAGTCGGCATTGTGCCTTTCGAATTTAATTCCGAAGCAAGTTCTGTGCTTCATCGTCAATAAGAAGGTCCCAGGGATACAGTAAACCTGATGTGAAGCATCGGAATCTAAAACTGGACTCACAGGAGAGAATCAAATCATAGAATGTTAGTGTGTCAGTCCTCCCGTACTTAAGTCGGCATTGTGACTTTTGAATTTAATTCCGATGCAATTTCTGTGCTTCATCGTCAATAAGAAGTGTCCAAGGGATACAGTAAACCTGAAGTGAAGCATCGGAATCTAAAACAGGACTCACAGGTGAGGTTCAAATCATAGAAGGTTTGAGTGTCAGTCCTGTTGTACTTAAGTTGGCATTGTGCCTTTTGAATTTAATTCCGATGCACTTTCTGTGTTTCATCGCCAATAAGAAGGTCCAAGGTATACAGTGAACCTGAAGTGAAGAATCGGAATCTAAAACTGGATTCACAGGAGAGGTTCAAATCATAGCAAGTTAGAGTGGCAGTCTGCTTGTACTTAAGTCAGCATTGTGCCTTTTGTATTAAATTCGGATGCAATTTCTGTGCTCCATCGTCATTAAAAAGGTCCAAGGTATACAGTAGACCTGAAGTGAAGCATCGGAATCTAAAACTGTACTCACAGAGGAGTTTCATATCATACAAAGTGAGAGTGTCAGTCCTCTTGTACTTAAGTCGGCACTGTGCCTTTTGAATTTAATTCCGATGCAATTTCTGTGCTTTATCGTCAATAAGAAGGTCCAAGGGAAACAGTAAACCTGAAGTGAAGCATCGAAATCTACAACTGGACTCACAGGACAGGTTCAAATCATGGAAAGTTAGAGTATCTGTCCCCTTGTACTTAAGTCGTCATTGTGCCTTTTGAATTTAATTCCGATGCAATACCTGTGTTCTCTCGTCAATACGAAGGTCCAAGAGATACAGTAGACCTGAAGTGAAGCTTCGGATTCTATAACTGGGCTCACAGGTGAGGTTCAAATCATAGAAAGTTAGAGTGCCAGTCCTCTTGTACGTAAGTCGTCATTGTGCCTTTTGTATTAAATTCGGATGCAATTTCTGTGTTTAATCGTCAATATGAAGGTCCAAGGGATACAGTAAACCTGAAGTGAAGCATCGGAATCAAAACTGGACTCACAGGAGAGGCTCAAATCATAGAAAGTTAAAGTGTCGGTCCTTTTATACTTAAGTCGTTATTGTGCCTTTTGTATTATATTCAGATGCAATTTCTGTCTTTTTTCGTCAATAAGAAGGTCCAAGGTATATGGTGAACCTGAAGTGAAGCATCGGATTCCAAAACTGGACTCACAGGAGAGGTTCAAATCACAGAAAGTTAGAGTGTCAGTCCTCTTGTACTTAAGTCGGCATTGTGCCTTTTAAGTTTAATTCCGAAACAATTTCTGTGCTTCATCGTCAATAAGAAGGTCTAAGGTATACAGTAAACATGAAATGAATCATCCGAAACTAAAACTGGAATCACAGGAGAGGGTCAAGTCATAGAAAGTTAGAGTGTCAGTCCTTTTGTACTTAAGTCGGCATTGTGCCTTTTGAATTTAATTCCGATGCAATTTCTGTGTTTCATCGTCAATAAGAAGGTCCAAGGTATACAGTGAACCTGAAGTGAAGCATCGGAATCTAAAACTGGACTCACAGGAGAGGTTCAAATCATAGAAAGTTAGAGTGTCAGTCCTCATGTACTTAAGTCGGCATTGTGCCTTTCGAATTTAATTCCGAAGCAAGTTCTGTGCTTCATCGTCAATAAGAAGGTCCCAGGGATACAGTAAACCTGATGTGAAGCATCGGAATCTAAAACTGGACTCACAGGAGAGAATCAAATCATAGAATGTTAGTGTGTCAGTCCTCCCGTACTTAAGTCGGCATTGTGACTTTTGAATTTAATTCCGATGCAATTTCTGTGCTTCATCGTCAATAAGAAGTGTCCAAGGGATACAGTAAACCTGAAGTGAAGCATCGGAATCTAAAACAGGACTCACAGGTGAGGTTCAAATCATAGAAGGTTTCAGTGTCAGTCCTGTTGTACTTAAGTTGGCATTGTGCCTTTTCAATTTAATTCCGATGCACTTTCTGTGTTTCATCGCCAATAAGAAGGTCCAAGGTATACAGTGAACCTGAAGTGAAGAATCGGAATCTAAAACTGGATTCACAGGAGAGGTTCAAATCATAGCAAGTTAGAGTGGCAGTCTGCTTGTACTTAAGTCAGCATTGTGCCTTTTGTATTAAATTCGGATGCAATTTCTGTGCTCCATCGTCATTAAAAAGGTCCAAGGTATACAGTAGACCTGAAGTGAAGCATCGGAATCTAAAACTGTACTCACAGAGGAGTTTCATATCATACAAAGTGAGAGTGTCAGTCCTCTTGTACGTAAGTCGGCACTGTGCCTTTTGAATTTAATTCCGATGCAATTTCTGTGCTTTATCGTCAATAAGAAGGTCCAAGGGATACAGTAAACCTGAAGTGAAGCATCGAAATCTACAACTGGACTCACAGGACAGGTTCAAATCATGGAAAGTTAGAGTATCTGTCCCCTTGTACTTAAGTCGTCATTGTGCCTTTTGAATTTAATTCCGATGCAATACCTGTGTTCTCTCGTCAATACGAAGGTCCAAGAGATACAGTAGACCTGAAGTGAAGCTTCGGATTCTATAACTGGGCTCACAGGTGAGGTTCAAATCATAGAAAGTTAGAGTGTCAGTCCTCTTATACGTAAGTCGTCATTGTGCCTTTTGTATTAAATTCGGATGCAATTTCTGTGTTTAATCGTCAATATGAAGGTCCAAGGGATACAGTAAACCTGAAGTGAAGCATCGGAATCAAAACTGGACTCACAGGAGAGGCTCAAATCATAGAAAGTTAAAGTGTCGGTCCTTTTATACTTAAGTCGTTATTGTGCCTTTTGTATTATATTCAGATGCAATTTCTGTCTTTTTTCGTCAATAAGAAGGTCCAAGGTATATGGTGAACCTGAAGTGAAGCATCGGATTCCAAAACTGGACTCACAGGAGAGGTTCAAATCACAGAAAGTTAGTGTCAGTCCTCTTGTACTTAAGTCGGCATTGTGCCTTTTAAGTTTAATTCCGAAACAATTTCTGTGCTTCATCGTCAATAAGAAGGTCCAAGGTATACAGTAAACCTGAAGTGAATCATCCGAAACTAAAACTGGAATCACAGGAGAGGGTCAAGTCATAGAAAGTTAGAGTGTCAGTCCTTTTGTACTTAAGTCGGCATTGTGCCTTTTGAATTTAATTCCGATGCAATTTCTGTGTTTCATCGTCAATAAGAAGGTCCAAGGTATACAGTGAACCTGAAGTGAAGCATCGGAATCTAAAACTGGACTCACAGGAGAGGTTCAAATCATAGAAAGTTAGAGTGTCAGTCCGCTTGTACTTAAGTCAGCATTGTGCCTTTTGTATTAAATTCGGATGCAATTTCTGTGCTCCATCGTCAATAAGAAGGTCCAAGGGATACAGTAGACCTGAAGTAAAGCATCGGAATCTAAAACTGTACTCACTGAAGAGGTTCAAATCATAGAAAGTGAGAGTGTCAGTGCTCTTGTACGTAAGTCGTTATTGTGCCTTTTGTATTAAATTCGGATGCAATTTCTGTGTTTCATCCTCAATAAGAAATTCCAAGGCATACAGTAAAGCTGAAGTGAAGCATCGGAATCAAAAACTGGACTCACAGGAGAGGTTCAAATCAAAAAAAATTAGAGTGTCAGTCCTCTTGTAGTTAAGTCGGCATTGTGCCTTTAGAATTTAATTCCGATGCAATATCTGTGCTTCATCGTCATTAAGAAGGTCCCTGAGATACAGTAAACCTGAAGTGGGGCATCGGAATCAAAAACTGGTCTCACAGGAGAGGTTCAAATCATAGAAAGTTAGAGTGTCAGTCCTCATGTACGTAAGTCGGCATTGAGCCTTTCGAATTTAATTCCGAAGCAATTTCTGTGCTTCATCGTCAATAAGAAGGTCCCAGGGATACAGTAAACCTGAAGTGAAGCATCGGAATCTAAAACTGGACTCACAGTAGAGAATCAAATCATAGAATGTTAGTGTGTCATTCCTCCCGTACTTAAGTCGGCATTGTGACTTTTGAATTTAATTCCGATGCAATTTCTGTGCTTCATCACCAATAAGAAGTGTCCAAGGGATACAGTAAACCTGAAGTGAAGCATCGGAATCTAAAACAGGACTCACAGGAGAGGTTCAAATCATAGAAGGTTAGAGTGTCAGTCCTCTTGTACTTAAGTCGGCATTGTGAATTTTGAAGTTAAGTCCGATGCACTTTCTGTGTTTCATCGTCAATAAGAAGGTCCAAGGTATACAGTAAACCTGAAGTGAAGAATCGGAATCTAAAACTGCACTCACAGGAGAGGTTCAAATCATAGAAAGTTAGAGTGGCAGTCCGCTTGTACTTAAGTCAGCATTGTGCCTTTTGTATTAAATTCGGATGCAATTTCTGTGCTCCATCGTCATTAAGAAGGCCCAAGGTATACAGTAGACCTCAAGTGAAGCATCGGAATCTAAAACTGTACTCACACAGGAGTTTCAAATCATACAAAGTGAGAGTGTCAGTCCTCTTGTACTTAAGTCACCACTGTGCCTTTTGGATTTAATTCCGATGCAATTTCTGTGCTTCATCGTCAATAAGAAGGTCCAAGGGATACAGTAAACCTGAAGTGAAGCATCGAAATCTACAACTGGACTCACAGGACAGGTTCAAATCATGGAAAGTTAGAGTGTCTGTCCCCTTGTACTTAAGTCGTCATTGTGCCTTTTGAATTTAATTCCGATGCAGTTTCTGTGTTCCCTCGTCAATACGGAGGTCCAAGGGATACAGTAAACCTGAAGTGAAGCTTCGGATTCTATAACTGGACTCACAGGTGATGATCGAATCATAGAAAGTTAGAGTGTCAGTCCTCTTGTACTTAAGTCGTCATTGTGCCTTTTGTATTAAATTCGGATGCAATTTCTGTGTTTAATCGTCAATATGAAGGTCCAAGGGATACAGCAAACCTGAAGTGAAGCATCGGAATCAAAACAAGACTCACAGGAGAGGCTCAAATCATAGAAAGTAAGAGTGTCAATCCTCTCCTACTTAAGTCGGCATTGTGCCTTTTGTATTAAATTCGGATGCATTTTCTGTACTTCATCGGCAGTAAGAAGGTCCAAGGGACATAGTAGACCTGAAGTGAAGCATCGGAATCTAAAACTAGACTCACAGGAGAGGTTCAAATCATAGAAAGTGAGAGTGTCAGTCCTCTTGAACTTAAGTCGGCATTGTGCCTTTTGTATTAAATTCGGATGCAATTTCTGTGATTCATCGTCAATAAGAAAGTCAAAGGGATACAGTAAATCTGAAGTGAAGCATCGGAATCTTAAACTGGACTCACAAGAGAGGTTCAAATCATAGAAAGTTAGAGTGCCACTCCTCTTGTACTTAAGTCGGCATTGTGCCGTTTGAATTTAATTCCGATGCAATTTTCGTGCTTCATCGTCAATAAGAAGGTCATAGGGATACAGTAAACCTGACGTGAAGCATCGGAATCTAAAACTGGACTCACAGGAGAGGTTCAAATCATAGAAAGTTAGAGTGTCAGGCCTCTTGTACTTGAGTCGGCATTGTGCCTTCTGAATTTAATTCCGATGCAATTTCTGTGTTTCATCGTCAATGAGAACGTCCAAGGGATACAGTAAACCTGAAGTGAAGCATAGGATTCTAAAACTGGACTCACAGGGGAGGTTCAAATCATAGAATGTTTGAGTGTCAGCACTCCTGTACCTAAGTCGGCATTATGATTTTTGAATTTAATTCCGATGAAATTTCTGTGCTTCATCGACAATAAGAAGGTACAAGGGATAAAGTAAACCTGAAGTGAAGCATCAGAATCTAAAACTGGACTTACAGGAGAGGTTCAAATCATAGAAAGTTAGAGTGTAATTCCTCTTGTACGTAAGTCGGCATTGTGCTTTTTGAATTTAATTCCGATGCAATTTCTGTGCTTCATCGTCAATAAGAAGGTCCAAGGGATACACTAAACCTGAAGTGAAGCATCGGAATCTTAAACTGCACTCACAGGAGCGGTTCAAATCATAGAAAGTTAGAGTGTCGGTTCTTTTGTTTTTATGTCGTCAATGTGCCATTTGTATTAAATTCGGATGCAATTTCTGTGCTTCATTCTCAATAAGAAGGTCCAAGGTATATGGTGAACCTGAAGTGAAGCATCGGATTCTTAAAACTGGACTAACAGGAGAGGTTCAAATCACAGAGAGTTAGAGTGTCTGTGCTCTCGTACATAAGTCGACATTGTGCCTTTTGAATTTAATTCCGATGAATTTCTGTCCTTCATCGTCAATAAGAAGGTCATAGGGATAAAGTAAACCTGAAGTGAAGCATTGGAATCTAAAACTGGACTCACAGGAGAGGTTCAAATCATAGAAAGTTAGAGTGTCAGTCCTCTTGTAGTTAAGTCATCATTGTGCCTTTTGAATTTAATTCCGATGCAATTTCTGTGCTTTATCGTCAATAAGAAGGTCCCTGAGATACAGTAAACCTGAAGTGAGGCATCGGAATCTAAAACTGGTCTCACAGGAGAGGTTCAAATCATAGAAAGTTAGTGTGTCAGTCCTCGTGTTCGTAAGTCGGCATTGTGCCTTTTGAATTTAATTCCGATGCAATTTCTGTGTTTCATCGTCAATAAGAAGGTCCAAGGGATACAGTAAACCTGACGTGAAGCATCGGAATCTAAATCTGGACACACAGGAGAGGTTCAAATCATAGAAAGTAAGAGTGTCAGTCCTTCTGTACTTAAGTCGACATTGTGCCTTTTGAATTTAATTCCCATGCAATTTCTGTGTTTCATCGTTAATACGAATGTCCAAGGGATACAGTAAACCTGAAGTGAAGCATCGGAATCTAAAACTGGACTCACAGGAGAGGTTCAAATCAAGACAGTTACAGTGTCATTCCTCTTGTACTTAAGTCAGCATTGTGCCTTTTGAAATTAATTCCGATGCAATTTCTGTGCTTCATCGTCAATAAGAAGGTCATAGGGATACAGTAAACCTGAAGTGAGGCATCGGAATCTGAACCTGGACTCACAGGAGGGGTTCAAATCATAGAAAGTAAGTGTGTCAGTCCTCTTGTAGTTAAGTCGGCATTGTGCCTTTTGAATTTCATTCCGATGCAATTTCTGTGTTTCATCGTCAATAAGGAGGTCCAAGGTATACAGTGAACCTGAAGTGAAGCATCGGAATCTAAAACTGGACTCACAGGAGAGGTTCAAATGATAGAAAGTTAGAGTGTCAGTCCGCATGTAGATAAGTCAGCATTGTGCCATTTGTATAAAATTCGGATGCAATTTCTGTGCTTCATCGTCAATAAGAAGGTCTAAGGGATACAGTAGACCTGAAGTGAAGCATCGGGATCTAAAACTGAACTCACAGAAGAGGATCAAATCATAGAAAGTGAGAGTGTCTGTGCTCTTGTACTTAAGTCGTTATTGTGCCTTTTGTATTAAATTCGGAGGCAATTTCTGTGTTTCATCCTCAATAAGAAGGTCCAAGGGATACAGTAAACATGAATTGAAGCATCGGAATCTAAAACGGGACTCAAAGGAGAGGTTGAAAACATAGAAAGTTAGAGTGTCTGTTCCCTTGTACTTAAGTCGTCATTGTGCCTTTTGAATTTAATTCCGATGCAATTTCTGTGTTCCATCGTCATTACGAAAGTCCAAGGGATACAGTAAACCCGAATTGAAGCTTCGGATTCTATAACTGGACTCACAGGAGAGGTTCAAATCATAGAAAGTTAGAGTGTCAGTCCTCTTGTATTGAAGTCGTCATTGTGCCTTTTGTATTAAATTCGGATGCAATTTCTGTGTTTCATTGTCAATATGAAGGTCCAAGGGATACAGTAAACCTGAAGAGAAGCATCTGAATCTAAAACTGGACTCACAGGAGAGGTTCAAATCATAGAAAGTTAGAGTGTCAGTCCTCTTGTACTTAAGTCGGCATTGTGCCTTTTGAATTTAATTCCGATGAATTTCTGTGTTTCATCGTCAATAAGAAGGTCATAGGGATACAGTAAACCTGTAGTGAAGCATCGGAATCTAAAACTGGACTCACAGGAGAGGTTCAAATCATAGAAAGTAAGAGTGTCAGTCCTTCTGTACTTAAGTCGGCATTGCGCCTTTTGAATGTAATTCCCATGCAATTTCTGTGTTTCATCGTTAATAAGAATGTCCAAGGTATACAGTAAACCTGAAGTGAAGCATCGAAATCTATAACTGGACTCACAGGAGAGGTTCAAATCATAGACAGTTACAGTGTCAGTCCTCTTGTACTTAAGTCAGCATTGTGCCTTTTGAAATTAATTCCGATGCAATTTCTGTGCTTCATCGTCAATAAGAAGGTCATAGGGATACAGTAAACCTGAAGTGAGGCATCGGAATCTAAACCTGGACTCACAGGAGGGGTTCAAATCATAGAAAGTAAGTGTGTCAGTCCTCTTGTAGTTAAGTCGGCATTGCGCCTTTTGAATTTAATTCCGATGCAATTTCTGTGCTTCATCGTCAATAAGAAGGTCCCTGAGATACAGTAATCGTGAAGTGAGGCATCGGAATCTAAAACTGGTCTTTCAGGAGAGGTTCAAATCATAGGAAGTTAGAGTGTCATTCCACTTGTACTTAAGTCGTCATTGTGCCTTTTGTATTAAATTCGGATGCAATTTCTGTGTTTAATCGTCAATATGAAGGTCCAAGGGATACAGTAAACCGGAAGTGAAGCATCGGAATCAAAACAAGACTCACAGGAGAGGCTCAAATCATAGAAGGTTAGAGTGTCAATCCTCTCCTACTTAAGTCGGCATTGTGCCTTTTGTATTAAATTCGGATGCATTTTCTGTGCTTCATCGGCTGTAAGAAGGTCCAAGGGATATAGTAGACCTGAAGTGAAGCATCGGAATCTAAAACTAGACTCACAGGAGAGGTTCAAATCATAGAAAGTGAGAGTGTCAGTCCTCTTGAACTTAAGTCGGCATTGTGCCTTTTGTATTAAATTCGGATGCAATTTCTGTGTTTCATCGTCAATAAGAAAATCCAAGGGATACAGTAAACCTGAAGTGAAGCATCGGAATCTTAAACTGGACTCACAAGAGAGGTTCAAATCATAGAAAGTTAGAGTGCCACTCCGCTTGTACTTAAGTCGGCATTGTGCCGTTTGAATTTAATTCGGATGCAATTTTCGTGCTTCATCGTCAATAAGAAGGTCATAGGGATACAGTAAACCTGAAGTGAAGCATCGGAATCTAAAACTGGACTCACAGGAGAGGTTCATATCATAGAAATATTGAGTGTCAGCACTCCTGTACCTAAGTCGGCATTATGAATTTTGAATTTAATTCCGATGAAATTTCAGTGCTTCATCGACAATAAGAAGGTCCAAGGGATAAAGTAAACCTGAAGTGAAGCATCAGAATCTAAAACTGGACTTACAGGAGAGGTTCAAATCATAGAAAGTTAGAGTGACAGTCCTCCTGTACTCAAGTCGGCGTTGTGCCATTTGAATTTAATTCCGATGCAATTTCTGTGCTTCATCGTCAATAAGAAGGTCATAGGGATACAGTAAACCTGAAGTGAGGCATCGGAATCTAAACCTGGACTCACAGGAGGGGTTCAAATCATAGAAAGTATGTGTGTCAGTCCTCTTGTAGCTAAGTCGTCATTGTGCCTTTTTAATTTAATTCCGATGCAATTTCTGTGTTCCCTCGTCAATACGGAGGTCCAAGGGATACAGTAAACCTGAAGTGAAGCTTCGGACTCTATAACTGGACTCACAGGTGATGTTCAAATCATAGAAAGTTAGAGTGTCAGTCCTCTTGTACTTAAGTAGTCATTGTGCCTTTTGTATTAAATTCGGATGCAATTTCTGTGTTTAATCGTCAATATGAAGGTCCAAGGGATACAGTAAACCTGAAGTGAAGCATCGGAATCAAAACAAGACTCACAGGAGAGGCTCAAATCATAGAAAGTTAGAGTGTCAATCCTCTCCTACTTAAGTCGGCATTGTGCCTTTTGTATTATATTCGGATGCATTTTCTGTGCTTCATCGGCAGTAAGAAGGTCCAAGGGATATAGTAGACCTGAAGTGAAGCATCGGAATCTAAAACTAGACTCACAGGAGAGGTTCAAATCATAGAAAGTGAGAGTGTCAGTCCTCTTGTACTTAAGTCGGCATTGTGCCTTTTGAATTTCATTCCGATGGAATTTCTGTGTTTCATCGTCAATAAGAAGATCCAAGGTATACAGTGAACATGAAGTGAAGCATCGGAATCTAAAACTGGACTCACAGGAGAGGTTCAAATCGTAGAAACTTAGGGTGTCAGTCCTCTTGTACTTAAGTCGGCATTGTGCCTTTTGAATTTAATTCCGATGAATTTCTGTCCTTCATCGTCAATAAGAAGGTCATAGGGATAAAGTAAACCTGAAGTGAAGCATCGGAATCGAAAACTGGACTCACAGTAGAGGTTCAAATCATAGAAAGTCAGAGTGTCAGTCCTCTTGTAGTTAAGTCATCATTGTGCCCTTTGAATTTAATTCCGATGCAATTTCTGTGCTTCATCGTCAATAAGAAGGTCCCTGAGATACAGTAAACCTGAAGTGAGGCATCGGAATCTAAAACTGGTCTCACAGGAGAGCTTCAAATCATAGAAAGTTAGTGTGTCAGTCCTCGTGTTCGTAAGTCGGCATTGTGCCTTTTGAAATTAATTCCGATGCAATTTCTGTGCTTCATCGTCAATAAGAAGGTCATAGGGATACAGTAAACCTGAAGTGAGGCATCGGAATCTAAACCTGGACTCACAGGAGGGGTTCATATCATAGAAAGTAAGTGTGTCAGTCCTCTTGTAGTTAAGTCGGCATTGTGCCTTTTGAATTTCATTCCGATGCAATTTCTGTGTTTCATCGTCAATAAGGAGGTCCAAGGTATACAGTGAACCTGAAGTGAAGCATCGGAATCTAAAACTGGACGCACAGGAGAGGTTCAAATGATAGAAGGTTAGAGTGTCAGTCCGCATGTAGATAAGTCAGCATTGTGCCATTTGTATTAAATTCGGATGCAATTTGTGTGCTTCATCGTCAATAAGAAGGTCCAAGGGATACAGTAGACCTGAAGTGCAGCATCGGGATCTAAAACTGTACTCACAGAAGAGGATCAAATCATAGAAAGTGAGAGTGTCTGTTCTCTTGTACTTAAGTCGTTATTGTGCCTTTTGTATTAAATTCGGAGGCAATTTCTGTGATTCATCCTCAATAAGAAGGTCCAAGGGATACTGCAAACCTGAAGTGAAGCATCGGAATCTAAAACGGGACTCAAAGGAGAGGTTCAAAACATAGAAAGTTAGAGTGTCTGTTCCCTTGTACTTAAGTCGTCATTGTGCCTTTTGAATTTAATTTCGATGCAATTTCTGTGTTCCATCGTCATTACGAAAGTCCAAGGGATACAGTGAACCGGAATTGAAGCTTCTGATTCAATAACTGGACTCACAGGAGAGGTTCAAATCATAGAAAGTTAGAGTGTCAGTCCTCTTGTATTGAAGTCGTCATTGTGCCTTTTGTATTAAATTCGGATGCAATTTCTGTGTTTCATTGTCAATATGAAAGTCCAAGGGATACAGTAAACCTGAAGTGAAGAATCTGAATCTAAAACTGGACTCACAGGAAGGGTTCAAATCATAGAAAGTTAGAGCGTCAGTCCTCTTGTACTTAAGTCGGCATTGTGCCTTTTGAATTTAATTCCGATGAATTTCTGTGTTTCATCGTCAATATGAAGGTCATAGGGATACAGTAAACCTGTAGTGAAGCATCGGAATCTAAAACTGGTCTTTCAGGAGAGGTTCAAATCATAGGAAGTTAGAGTGTCATTCCACTTGTACTTAAGTCGTCATTGTGCCTTTTGTATTAAATTCGGATGCAATTTCTGTGTTTAATCGTCAATATGAAGGTCCAAGGGATACAGTAAACCGGAAGTGAAGCATCGGAATCAAAACAAGACTCACAGGAGAGGCTCAAATCATAGAAGGTTAGAGTGTCAATCCTCTCCTACTTAAGTCGGCATTGTGCCTTTTGTATTAAATTCGGATGCATTTTCTGTGCTTCATCGGCTGTAAGAAGGTCCAAGGGATATAGTAGACCTGAAGTGAAGCATCGGAATCTAAAACTAGACTCACAGGAGAGGTTCAAATCATAGAAAGTGAGAGTGTCAGTCCTCTTGAACTTAAGTCGGCATTGTGCCTTTTGTATTAAATTCGGATGCAATTTCTGTGTTTCATCGTCAATAAGAAAATCCAAGGGATACAGTAAACCTGAAGTGAAGCATCGGAATCTTAAACTGGACTCACAAGAGAGGTTCAAATCATAGAAAGTTAGAGTGCCACTCCGCTTGTACTTAAGTCGGCATTGTGCCGTTTGAATTTAATTCGGATGCAATTTTCGTGCTTCATCGTCAATAAGAAGGTCATAGGGATACAGTAAACCTGAAGTGAAGCATCGGAATCTAAAACTGGACTCACAGGAGAGGTTCATATCATAGAAAGATTGAGTGTCAGCACTCCTGTACCTAAGTCGGCATTATGAATTTTGAATTTAATTCCGATGAAATTTCAGTGCTTCATCGACAATAAGAAGGTCCAAGGGATAAAGTAAACCTGAAGTGAAGCATCAGAATCTAAAACTGGACTTACAGGAGAGGTTCAAATCATAGAAAGTTAGAGTGACAGTCCTCCTGTACTCAAGTCGGCGTTGTGCCATTTGAATTTAATTCCGATGCAATTTCTGTGCTTCATCGTCAATAAGAAGGTCATAGGGATACAGTAAACCTGAAGTGAGGCATCGGAATCTAAACCTGGACTCACAGGAGGGGTTCAAATCATAGAAAGTATGTGTGTCAGTCCTCTTGTAGCTAAGTCGTCATTGTGCCTTTTTAATTTAATTCCGATGCAATTTCTGTGTTCCCTCGTCAATACGGAGGTCCAAGGGATACAGTAAACCTGAAGTGAAGCTTCGGACTCTATAACTGGACTCACAGGTGATGTTCAAATCATAGAAAGTTAGAGTGTCAGTCCTCTTGTACTTAAGTAGTCATTGTGCCTTTTGTATTAAATTCGGATGCAATTTCTGTGTTTAATCGTCAATATGAAGGTCCAAGGGATACAGTAAACCTGAAGTGAAGCATCGGAATCAAAACAAGACTCACAGGAGAGGCTCAAATCATAGAAAGTTAGAGTGTCAATCCTCTCCTACTTAAGTCGGCATTGTGCCTTTTGTATTATATTCGGATGCATTTTCTGTGCTTCATCGGCAGTAAGAAGGTCCAAGGGATATAGTAGACCTGAAGTGAAGCATCGGAATCTAAAACTAGACTCACAGGAGAGGTTCAAATCATAGAAAGTGAGAGTGTCAGTCCTCTTGTACTTAAGTCGGCATTGTGCCTTTTGAATTTCATTCCGATGGAATTTCTGTGTTTCATCGTCAATAAGAAGATCCAAGGTATACAGTGAACATGAAGTGAAGCATCGGAATCTAAAACAGGACTCACAGGAGAGGTTCAAATCGTAGAAACTTAGGGTGTCAGTCCTCTTGTACTTAAGTCGGCATTGTGCCTTTTGAATTTAATTCCGATGAATTTCTGTCCTTCATCGTCAATAAGAAGGTCATAGGGATAAAGTAAACCTGAAGTGAAGCATCGGAATCGAAAACTGGACTCACAGGAGAGGTTCAAATCATAGAAAGTCAGAGTGTCAGTCCTCTTGTAGTTAAGTCATCATTGTGCCCTTTGAATTTAATTCCGATGCAATTTCTGTGCTTCATCGTCAATAAGAAGGTCCCTGAGATACAGTAAACCTGAAGTGAGGCATCGGAATCTAAAACTGGTCTCACAGGAGAGCTTCAAATCATAGAAAGTTAGTGTGTCAGTCCTCGTGTTCGTAAGTCGGCATTGTGCCTTTTGAAATTAATTCCGATGCAATTTCTGTGCTTCATCGTCAATAAGAAGGTCATAGGGATACAGTAAACCTGAAGTGAGGCATCGGAATCTAAACCTGGACTCACAGGAGGGGTTCATATCATAGAAAGTAAGTGTGTCAGTCCTCTTGTAGTTAAGTCGGCATTGTGCCTTTTGAATTTCATTCCGATGCAATTTCTGTGTTTCATCGTCAATAAGGAGGTCCAAGGTATACAGTGAACCTGAAGTGAAGCATCGGAATCAAAAACTGGCCTCACAGGAGAGGTTCAAATGATAGAAGGTTAGAGTGTCAGTCCGCATGTAGATAAGTCAGCATTGTGCCATTTGTATTAAATTCGGATGCAATTTGTGTGCTTCATCGTCAATAAGAAGGTCCAAGGGATACAGTAGACCTGAAGTGCAGCATCGGGATCTAAAACTGTACTCACAGAAGAGGATCAAATCATAGAAAGTGAGAGTGTCTGTTCTCTTGTACTTAAGTCGTTATTGTGCCTTTTGTATTAAATTCGGAGGCAATTTCTGTGATTCATCCTCAATAAGAAGGTCCAAGGGATACTGCAAACCTGAAGTGAAGCATCGGAATCTAAAACGGGACTCAAAGGAGAGGTTCAAAACATAGAAAGTTAGAGTGTCTGTTCCCTTGTACTTAAGTCGTCATTGTGCCTTTTGAATTTAATTTCGATGCAATTTCTGTGTTCCATCGTCATTACGAAAGTCCAAGGGATACAGTGAACCGGAATTGAAGCTTCTGATTCAATAACTGGACTCACAGGAGAGGTTCAAATCATAGAAAGTTAGAGTGTCAGTCCTCTTGTATTGAAGTCGTCATTGTGCCTTTTGTATTAAATTCGGATGCAATTTCTGTGTTTCATTGTCAATATGAAAGTCCAAGGGATACAGTAAACCTGAAGTGAAGAATCTGAATCTAAAACTGGACTCACAGGAAGGGTTCAAATCATAGAAAGTTAGAGTGTCAGTCCTCTTGTACTTAAGTCGGCATTGTGCCTTTTGAATTTAATTCCGATGAATTTCTGTGTTTCATCGTCAATATGAAGGTCATAGGGATACAGTAAACCTGTAGTGAAGCATCGGAATCTAAAACTGGACTCACAGGAGAGGTTCAAATCATAGAAAGTAAGAATGTCAGTCCTTCTGTACTTAAGTCGGCATTGTGCCTTTCGAATTTAATTCCCATGCAATTTCTGTGTTTCATCGTTAATAAGAATGTCCAAGGGATACAGTAAACCTGAAGTGAAGCATCGGAATCTAAAACTGGACTCACAGGAGAGGTTCAAATCATAGACAGTTACAGTGTCAGTCCTCATGTACTTAAGTCAGCATTGTGCCTTTTGAAATTAATTCCGATGCAATTTCTGTGCTTCATCGTCAATAAGAAGGTCATAGGGATACAGTAAACCTGAAGTGAGGCATCGGAATCTAAACCTGGACTCACAGGAGGGGTTCAAATCATAGAAAGTAAGTGTGTCAGTCCTCTTGTAGTTAAGTCGGCATTGTGCCTTTTGAATTTAATTCCGATGCAATTTCTGTGCGTCATCGTCAATAAGAAGGTCCCTGAGATACAGTAATCGTGAAGTGAGGCATCGGAATCTAAAACTGGTCTTACAGGAGAGGTTCAAATCATAGGAAGTTAGAGTGTCATTCCTCTTGTACTTAAGTCGGCGTTGTGCCTTTTGAATTTAATTCCGATGCAATTTCTGTGTTTCATCGTCAATAAGAAGGTCCAAGGGATACAGTAAACCTGAAGTGAAGCATCAAAATCTACAACTGGACTCACAGAAGAGCATCATATCATAGAAAGTTAGAGTGACAGTCCTCCTGTACTCAAGTCGGCGTTGTGCCATTTGAATTTAATTCCGATGCAATTTCTGTGCTTCATCGTCAATAAGAAGATAAAAGGAATACAGTAAAATTGAAGTGAAGCATCGGAATCTAAAACTGGACTCACAGGAGAGGTTCAAATCATAGAAAGTTAGTGTCAGTCCTCTTGTACTTAAGTCGGCATTGTGCTTTTTGAATTTAATTCCGATGCAATTTCTGTGCTTCATCGTCAATAAGAAGGTCCAAGGGATACACTAAACCTGAAGTGAAGCATCGGAATCTAAAACTGGACTCACAGGAGAGGTTCAAATCATAGAAAGTTAGAGTGTCGGTTCTTTTGTACTTATGTCGTCAATGTGCCTTTTGTATTAAATTCGGATGCAATTTCTGTGTTTCATCGTCAATAAGAAGGACCAAGGTATATGGTGATCCTGAAGTTAATCATCGGATTCTAAACTGGACTCACAGGAGAGGTTCAAATCACAGAAATTTAGAGTGTCAGTCCTCTTGTACTTAAGTCGGCATAGTGCCATTTGAGTTTAATTCCGATGCAATTTCTATGCTTCATCGTCAATAAGAAGGTCCAAGGTATACAGTAAACCTGAAGTGAATCATCCGAAACTAAAACTGGAATCACAGGAGTGGTTCAAATCATAGAAAGTTAGAGTGTCAGTCCTCTTGTACTTAAGTCGGCATTGTGCCTGTTGAATTTCATTCCGATGCAATTTCTGTGTTTCATCGTCAATAAGGAGGTCCAAGGTATACGGTGAACCTGAAGTGAAGCATCGGAATCTAAAACGGGACTCAATGGAGAGGTTCAAAACATAGCAAGTTAGAGTGTCTGTTCCCTTGTACTTAAGTCGTCATTGTGCCTTTTGAATTTAATTCCGATGCAATTTCTGTGTTCCAACGTCATTACGAAAGTCCAAGGGATACAGTAAACCCGAATTGAAGCTTGGGATTCTATAACTGGACTCACAGGAGAGGTTCAAATCATAGAAAGTTAGAGTGTCAGTCCTCTTGTACTTAAGTCGTCATTGTGCCTTTTGTATTAAATTCGGATGCAATTTCTATGCTTCATCGTCAATAAGAAGGTCCCTGAGATACAGTAAACCAGAAGTGAGGCATCGGAATCTAAAACTGGTCTCACAGGAGATGTTCAAATCATAGAAAGTTAGAGTGTCAGTCCTCTTGTACTTAAGTCGGCATTGTGCTTTTTGAATTCAATTCCGATGCAATTTCTGTGTTTCATCGTCAATAAGAAGGTCCAAGGGATACAGTAAACCTGACGTGAAGCATCGGAATCTAAATCTGGACTCACAGGAGAGGTTCAAATCATAGGAAGTTAGAGTGTCAGTCCTTCTGTACTTATGTTGGCATTGTGCCTTTTGAATTTCATTCCCATGCAATTTCTGTGTTTCATCGTCAATAAGAATGTCCAAGGCATACAGTAAACCTTACGTGAAGCATCGGAATCTAAAACTGGACTCACAGGAGAGGTTCAAATCATAGAAAGTTAGTGTCAGTCCTCTTGTACTTAAGTCGGCATTGTGCTCTTTGAATTTAATTCCCATGCAATTTCTGTGTTTCATCGTCAATAAGAAAGTCCAAGGTATATGGTGAACCTGAAGTGAATCATCGGATTCTAAAACTGGACTCACAGGAGAGGTTCAAATCACAGAAATTTAGAGTGTCAGTCCTCTTGTACTTAAGTCGGCATTGTGCCATTTGAGTTTAATTCCGATGCAATTTCTATGCATCATCGTCAATAAGAAGGTCCAAGGTATACAGTAAACCTGAAGTGAATCATCCGAAACTAGAACTGGAATCACAGGAGTGGTTCAAATCATAGAAAGTTAGAGTGTCAGTCCTCTTGTACGTAAGTCGGCATTGTGCCTATTGAATTTCATTCCGATGCAATTTCTATGTTTCATCGTCAATAAGGAGGTCCAAGGTATACAGTGAACCTGAAGTGAAGCATCGGAATCTAAAACTGGACTCACAGGAGAGGTTCAAATGATAGAAAGTTAGAGTGTCTGTCCGCATGTATATAAGTCAGTATTGTGCCATTTGTATAAAATTCGGATGCAATATCTGTGCTTCATTGTCAATATGAAGGTCCAAGGGATACAGTAAACCTGAAGTGAAGCATCTGAATCTAAAACTGGACTCACAGGAGAGGTTCAAAACATAGAAAGTTAGAGTGTCTGTTCCCTTGTACTTAAGTCGTCATTGTGCCTTTTGAATTTAATTCCGATGCAATTTCTGTGTTCCATCGTCATTACGAATGTCCAAGGGATACAGTAAACCCGAAGTGAAGCTTCGTATTCTATAACTGGACTCACAGGAGAGCTTCAAATCACAGAAAGTTAGAGTGTCAGTCCTCTTGCACTTAAGTCGTCATTGTGCCTTTTGTAATAAATTCGGATGCAATTTCTGTGTTTCATTGTCAATATGAAGGTCCAAGGGATACAGTAAACCTGAAGTGAAGCATCTGAATCTAAAACTGGACTCACAGGAGAGGTTCAAATCATAGAAAGTTAGAGTGTAATTCCTCTTGTACGAAAGTCGGCATTGTGCTTTTTGAATTTAAATCCGATGCAATTTCTGTGCTTCATCGTCAATAAGAAGGTCCAAGGGATACACTAAACCTGAAGTGAAGCATCGGAATCTTAAACTGCACTCACAGGAGCGGTTCAAATCATAGAAAGTTAGAGTGTCGGTTCTTTTGTTATTATGTCGTCAATGTGCCATTTGTATTAAATTCGGATGCAATTTCTGTGCTTCATCGTCAATAAGAAGGTCTAACGTATACAGTAAACCTGAAGTGAATCATCCGAAACTAAAACTGGAATCACAGGAGAGGTTCAAATCATAGAAAGTGAGAGTGTCAGTCCTCTTGTACTTAAGTCGGCATTGTGCCTTTTGAATTTCATTCCGATGGAATTTCTGTGTTTCATCGTCAATAAGAAGATCCAAGGTATACAGTGAACATGAAGTGAAGCATCGGAATCTAAAACTGGACTCACAGGAGAGGTTCAAATCATAGAAATTTAGGGTGTCAGTCCTCTTGTACTTAAGTCGGCATTGTGCCTTTTGAATTTAATTCCGATGAATTTCTGTCCTTCATCGTCAATAAGAAGGTCATAGGGATAAAGTAAACCTGAAGTGAAGCATCGGAATCTATATCTGGACTCACAGGAGAGGTTCAAATCATAGAAAGTTAGAGTGTCAGTCCTCTTGTAGTTAAGTCATCATTGTGCCCTTTGAATTTAATTCCGATGCAATTTCTGTGCTTCATCGTCAATAAGAAGGTCCCTGAGATACAGTAAACCTGAAGTGATTCATCGGAATCTAAAACTGGTCTCACAGGAGAGGTTCAAATCATAGAAAGTTAGTGTGTCAGTCCTCGTGTTCGTAAGTCGGCATTGTGCCTTTTGAATTTATTTCCGATGCAATTTCTGTGTTTCATCGTCAATAAGAAGGTCCAAGGGATACAGTAAACCTGACGTGAAGCATCGGAATCTAAATCTGGACTCACAGGAGAGGTTCAAATCATAGAAAGTAAGAGTGTCAGTCCTTCTGTACTTAAGTCGGCATTGTGCCTTTTGAATTTAATTCCCATGCAATTTCTGTGTTTCATCGTTAATACGAATGTCCAAGGGATACAGTAAACCCGAAGTGAAGCATCGGAATCTAAAACTGGACTCACAGGAGAGGTTCAAATCATAGACAGTTACAGTGTCAGTCCTCTTGTACTTAAGTCAGCTTTGTGCCTTTTGAAATTAATTCCGATGCAATTTCTGTGCTTCATCGTCAATATGAAGGTCATAGGGATACAGTAAACCTGAAGTGAGGCATCGGAATCTAAACCTGGACTCACAGGAGGGGTTCAAATCATAGAAAGTAAGTGTGTCAGTCCTCTTGTAGTTAAGTCGGCATTGTGCCTTTTGAATTTCATTCCGATGCAATTTCTGTGTTTCATCGTCATTAAGGAGGTCCAAGGTATACAGTGAACCTGAAGTGAAGCATCGGAATCTAAAACTGGACGCACAGGAGAGGTTCAAATGATAGAAAGTTAGAGTGTCAGTCCGCATGTAGATAAGTCAGCATTGTGCCATTTTGTATTAAATTCGGATGCAATTTGTGTGCTTCATCGTCAATAAGAAGGTCCAAGGGATACAGTAGACCTGAAGTGAAGCATCGGGATCTAAAACTGTACTCACAGAAGAGGATCAAATCATAGAAAGTGAGAGTGTCAGTCCTCTTGTACTTAAGTCAGCATTGTGCCTTTTGAATTTAATTTCGATGCAATTTCTGTGTTCCATCGTCATTACGAAAGTCCAAGGGATACAGTAAACCCGAATTGAAGCTTCGGATTCAATAACCGGACTCACAGGAGAGGTTCAAATCATAGGAAGTTAGAGTGTCAGTCCTCTTGTATTGAAGTCGTCATTGTGCCTTTTGCATTAAATTCGGATGCAATTTCTCTGTTTCATTGTCAATATCAAAGTCCAAGGGATACAGTAAACCTGAAGTGAAGCATCTGAATCTAAAACTGGACTCACAGGAGTGGTTCAAATCATAGAAAGTTAGAGTGTCAGTCCTCTTGTACTTAAGTCGGCATTGTGCCTTTTGAATTTAATTCCGATAAATTTCTGTGTTTCATCGTCAATATGAAGGTCATAGGGATACAGTAAACCTGTAGTGAAGCATCGGAATCTAAAACTGGACTCACAGGAGAGGTTCAAATCATAGAAAGTAAGAGTGTCAGTCCTTCTGTACTTTAGTCGGCATTGTGCCTTTCGAATTTAATTACCATGCAATTTCTGTGTTTCATCGTTAATAAGAATGTCCAAGGGATATAGTAAACCTGAAGTGAAGCATCGGAATCTAAAACTGGACTCACAGGAGAGGTTCAAATCATAGACAGTTACAGTGTCAGTCCTCTTGTACTTAAGTCAGCATTGTGCCTTTTGAAATTAATTCCGATGCAATTTCTGTGCTTCATCGTCAATAAGAAGGTCATAGGGATACAGTAAACCTGAAGTGAGGCATCGGAATCTAAACCTGGACTCACAGGAGGGGTTCAAATCATAGAAAGTAAGTGTGTCAGTCCTCTTGTAGTTAAGTCGGCATTGTGCCTTTTGAATTTAATTCCGATGCAATTTCTGTGCTTCATCGTCAATAAGAAGGTCCCTGAGATACAGTAATCGTGAAGTGAGGCATCGGAATCTAAAACTGGTCTTACAGGAGAGGTTCAAATCATAGGAGGTTAGAGTGTCATTCCTCTTGTACTTAAGTCGGCGTTGTGCCTTTTGAATTTAATTCCGATGCAATTTCTGTGTTTCATCGTCAATAAGTAGGTCCAAGGGATACAGTAAACCTGAAGTGAAGCATCGGAATCTAAAACTGGACTCACAGAAGAGCATCAAATCATAGAAAGTTAGAGTGACAGTCCTCCTGTACTCAAGTCGGCGTTGTGCCATTTGAATTTAATTCCGATGCAATTTCTGTGCTTCATCGTCAATAAGAAGATAAAAGGAATACAGTAAAATTGAAGTGAAGCATCAGAATCTAAAACTGGACTCACAGGAGAGGTTCAAATCATAGAAAGTTAGTGTCACTCCTCTTGTACTTAAGTCGGCATTGTGCTTTTTGAATTTAATTCCGATGCAATTTCTGTGCTTCATCGTCAATAAGAAGGTCCAAGGGATACACTAAACCTGAAGTGAAGCATCGGAATCTAAGACTGGACTCACAGGAGAGGTTCAAATCATAGAAAGTTAGAGTGTCGGTTCTTTTGTACTTATGTCGTCAATGTGCCTTTTGTATTAAATTCGGATGCAATTTCTGTGTTTCATCGTCAATAAGAAGGACCAAGGTATATGGTGAACCTGAAGTTAATCATCGGATTCTAAAACTGGACTCACAGGAGAGGTTCAAATCACAGAAATTTAGAGTGTCAGTCCTCTTGTACTTAAGTCGGCATAGTGCCATTTGAGTTTAATTCCGATGCAATTTCTATGCTTCATCGTCAATAAGAAGGTCCAAGGTATACAGTAAACCTGAAGTGAATCATCCGAAACTAAAACTGGAATCACAGGAGTGGTTCAAATCATAGAAAGGTCGAGTGTCAGTCCTCTTGTACTTAAGTCGGCATTGTGCCTTTTGAATTTCATTCCGATGCAATTTCTGTGTTTCATCGTTAATAAGGAGGTCCAAGGTATACGGTGAACCTGAAGTGAAGCATCGGAATCTAAAACGGGACTCAATGGAGAGGTTCAAAACATAGCAAGTTAGAGTGTCTGTTCCCTTGTACTTAAGTCGTCATTGTGCCTTTTGAATTTAATTCCGATGCAATTTCTGTGTTCCAACGTCATTACGAAAGTCCAAGGGATACAGTAAACCCGAATTGAAGCTTGGGATTCTATAACTGGACTCACAGGAGAGGTTCAAATCATAGAAAGTTAGAGTGTCAGTCCGCTTGTACTTAAGTCGTCATTGTGCCTTTTGTATTAAATTCGGATGCAATTTCTGTGTTTCATTGTCAATATGAAGGTCCAAGGGATACAGTAAACCTGAAGCGAGGCATCTGAATCTAAAACTGGACTCACAGGAGAGGCTCAAATCATAGAAAGTTAGAGTGTCATTCCTCTTGTACTTAAGTCGGCATTGTGCCTTTTGAAATTATTTCCGATTATTTTCTGTGTTTCATCGTCAATAAGAACGTCATAGGGATACAGTATACCTGTAGTGAAGCATCGGAATCTAAAACTGGACTCACAGGAGAGGTTCAAATCATAGAAAGTTAGAGTGTAAGTCCTCTTGTAGTTAAGTCGGCATTGTGCATTTTGAATTTGATTCCGATGCAATTTCTGTGCTTCATCATCAATAACAAGGTCCCTGAGATACAGTAAACCAGAAGTGAGGCATCGGAATCTAAAACTGGTCTCACAGGAGATGTTCAAATCATAGAAAGTGGGAGTGTCAGTCCTCTTGTACTTAAGATGGCATTGTGCTTTTTGAATTCAATTCCGATGCAATTTCTGTGTTTCATCGTCAATAAGAAGGTCCAAGGGATACAGTAAACCTGACGTGAAGCATCGGAATCTAAATCTGGACTCACAGGAGAGGTTCAAATCATAGAAAGTTAGAGTGTCAGTCCTTCTGTACTTAAGTTGGCATTGTGCCTTTTGAATTTCATTCCCATGCAATTTCTGTGTTTCATCGTCAATAAGAATGTCCAAGGGATACAGTAAACCTTAAGTGAAGCATCGGAATCTAAAACTGGACTCACAGGAGAGGTTCAAATCATAGAAAGTTAGAGCGTCAGTCCTCTCGTACTTTAGTCGGCATTGTGCCATTTGTGATTATTCCGATGCAATTTCTATGCTTCATCGTCAATAACAAGGTCCAAGGTATACAGTAAACCTGAAGTGAATCATCCGAAACTAGAACTGGAATCACAGGAGTGGTTCAAATCATAGAAAGTTAGAGTGTCAGTCCTCTTGTACGTAAGTCGGCATTGTGCCTTTTGAATTTCAATCCGATGCAATTTCTATGTTTCATCGTCAATAAGGAGGTCCAAGGTATACAGTGAACCTGAAGTGAAGCATCGGAATCTAAAACTGGACTCACAGGAGAGGTTCAAATGATAGAAAGTTAGAGTGTCTGTCCGCATGTATATAAGTCAGTATTGTGCCATTTGTATAAAATTCGGATGCAATATCTGTGCTTCATTGTCAATATGAAGGTCCAAGGGATACAGTAAACCTGAAGTGAAGCATCTGAATCTAAAACTGGACTCACAGGAGAGGTTCAAAACATAGAAAGTTAGAGTGTCTGTTCCCTTGTACTTAAGTCGTCATTGTGCCTTTTGAATTTAATTCCGATGCAATTTCTGTGTTCCATCGTCATTACGAAAGTCCAAGGGATACAGTAAACCCGAAGTGAAGCTTCGTATTCTATAACTGGACTCACAGGAGTGCTTCAAATCACAGAAAGTTAGAGTGTAAGTCCTCTTGCACTTAAGTCGTCATTGTGCCTTTTGTAATAAATTCGGATGCAATTTCTGTGTTTCATTGTCAATATGAAGGTCCAAGGGATACAGTAAACCTGAAGTGAAGCATCTGAATCTAAAACTGGACTCACAGGAGAGGTTCAAATCATAGAAAGTTAGAGTGTCAGTCCTCTTGTACTTAAGTCGGCATTGTGCCTTTTGAATTTAATTCCGATGAATTTCTGTGTTTCATCTTCAATATGAAGGTCATAGGGATACAGTAAACCTGTAGTGAAGCATCGAAATCTAAAACTGGACTCACAGGAGAGGTTCAAATCATAGAAAGTAAGAGTGTCAGTCCTTCTGTACTTGAGTCGGCATTGTGCCTTTTCAATTTTATTCCCATGCTATTTCTGTGTTTCATCGTTAATAAGAATGTCCAAGGGATACAGTAAACCTGAAGTGAAGCATCGGAATCTAAAACTGGACTCACAGGAGTGGTTCAAATCATAGACAGATACAGTGTCAGTCCTCTTGTACTTAAGTCAGCATTGTGTCTTTTGAAATTAATTCCGATGCAATTTCTGTGCTTCATCGTCAATAAGAAGGTCATTGGGATACAGTAAACCTGAAGTGAGGCATCGGAATCTAAACCTGGACTCACTGGAGGGGTTCAAATCATAGAAAGTAAGTGTGTCAGTCCTCTTGTAGTTAAGTCGGCATTGTGCCTTTTGAATTTAATTCCGATGCAATTTCTGTGCTTCATCGTCAATTAGAAGGTCCCTGAGATACAGTAATCGTGAAGTGAGGCATCGGAATCTAAAACTGGTCTTACAGGAGAGGTTCAAATCATAGGAAGTTAGAGTGTCATTCCTCTTGTACTTAAGTCGGCATTGTGCCTTTTGAACTTAATTCCGATGCAATTTCTGTGTTTCATCGTCAATAAGAAGGTCCAAGGGATACAGTAAACCTGAAATGAAGCATCGGAATCTAAAACTGGACTCACAGAAGAGCATCAAATCATAGAAAGTTAGAGTGTCAGTCCTCCTGTACTCAAGTCGTCATTGTGCCTTTTGTATTAAATTCGGATGCAATTTCTGTGTTTCATTGTCAATATGAAGGTCCAAGGGATACAGTAGACCTGAAGTGAAGCATCGGGATCTAAAACTGTACTCACAGAAGAGGTTCAAATCATAGAAAGTGAGAGTGTCTGTGCTCTTGTACTTAAGTCGCTATTGTGCCTTTTGTATTAAATTCGGAGGCAATTTCTGTGTTTCATCCTCAATAAGAATGTCCAAGGGATACAGTAAACCTGAAGTGAAGCATCGGAATCTAAAACGGGACTCAAAGGAGAGGTTCAAAACATAGAAAGTTAGGGTGTCTGTTCCCTTGTACTTAAGTCGCAATTGTCCCTTTTGAATTTAATTCCGATGCAATTTCTGTGTTCAATCCTCATTACGAAAGTCCAAGGGATACAGTAAACCCGAAGTGAAGCTTCGGATTCTATAACTGGACTCACAGGAGAGGTTCAAATCAAAGAAAGTTAGAGTGTCAGTCCTCTTGTACTTAAGTCGTCATTGTGCCTTTTGTATTAAATTCGGATGCAATTTCTGTGTTTCATTGTCAATATGAAGGTCCAAGGGATACAGTAAACCTGAAGTAGAGCATCTGAATCTAAATCTGGACTCACAGGAGTGGTTCAAATCATAGAAAGTTAGAGTGTCAGTCCTCTTGTACTTTAGTCGGCATTGTGCCTTTTGAATTTAATTCCGATGAATTTCTGTGTTTCATCGTCAATAAGAAGGTCACAGGGATACAGTAAACCTGTCGTGAAGCATCGGAATCTAAAACTGGACTCACAGGAGAGGTTCAAATCATAGAAAGTTAGAGTGTAAGTCCTCTTGTAGTTAAGTCGGCATTGTGCCTTTTGAATTTAATTCCGATGCAATTTCTGTGCTTCATCGTCAATAAGAAGGTCCCTGAGATACAGTAAACCAGAAGTGAGGCATCGGAATCTAAAACTGGTCTCACAGGAGATGTTGAAATCATAGAAAATTAGAGTGTCAGTCCTCTTGTACTTAAGTCGGCATTGTGCCTTTTGAATTCCATTCCGATGCAATTTCTGTGTTTCATCGTCAATAAGAAGGTCCAAGGGATACTGTAAACCTGACGTGAAGCATCGGAATCTAAATCTGGACTCACAGGAGAGGTTCAAATAATAGAAAGTTAGAGTGTCAGTCCTTCTGTACTTAAGTTGGCATTGTGCCTTTTGAATTTCATTCCCATGCAATTTCTGTGTTTCATCGTCAATAAGAATATCCAAGGGATACAGTAAACCTGAAGTGAAGCATCGGAATCTAAAACTGGACTCACAGGAGAGGTTCAAATCATAGAAGGTTAGAGTGTCAGTCCTCTTGTACTTTAGTCGGCATTGTGCCTTTTGAATTTAATTCCGATGCAATTTCTGGGTTTCATCGTCAATAAGAAGGTCCAAGGGATACAGTAAACCTGAAGTGAAGCATCGGAATCTAATACTCTACTCACAGGAGAGGTTCAAATCATAGAAAGTTAGAGTGTCAGTCCTCTTGTACTTAAGTCGGCATTGTGCCTTTTGAATTTAATTCCGATGCAATTTCTGTGTTTCATCGTCAATAAGATGGTCCAAGGGATACAGTAAACCTGAAGTGAAGCATCGGAATCGAAGACTGGACTCACAGGAATGGTTCAAATCATAGGAAGTTAGAGTGTCAGTCCTTTTGTACTACAGTCGTCATTGTGCCTTTTGTAATATATTCAGATGTAATTTCTGTGTTTCATCTTCAATAAGAAGGTCCAAGAGATACAGTAAACCTGAAGTGAAGCATCGGAATCTAAAACTGGTATCACAGGAGAGGTTCAAATCATAGACAGTTAGAGTGTCAGTCCTCTTGTACTTAAGTCGGCATTGTGCCTTTTGAGTTTCATTCTGATGCAATTTCTGTTTTTCATCGTCAATAAGAGGGTCCAAGGTATACAGTGGACCTGAAGTGAAGCATCGGAATCTAAAACTGGACTCACAGGAGAGGTTCAAATCACATAAAATTAGAGTGTCTTTCCTCTTGTACTTAAGTCAGCATGTTGCCTTGTGTAGTGAATTCGGATGCAATTTCTGTGCTTCATCGTCAATAAGAAGGTCCAAGAGATACAGTAAACCTGAAGTGAAGCATCGGAATCTAAAACTGGAATCACAGGTGAGGTTCAAATCATAGACAGTTAGAGTGTCAGTCCTCTTGTACTTAAGTCGGCATTGTGCCTTTTGAATTTAATTCCGATGCAATTTTAGTGTTTCATCGTCACTAAGAAGGTCCAAGGTATCCAGTAAACCTGAAGTGAAGCAACGGAATCCAAAACGTGACTCACAGGAGAGGTTCAAATCATAGAAGAGTTAGAGTGTCAGTCCTCTTGTACTTAAGTCGGCATTGTGCCTTTTGAATTTAATTCCGAAGCAATTTCTGTGCTTCATCGTCAATAAAAAGTCCAAGGGATACAGTAAACCTGAAGTGAAGTATCGGAATCTATAACTGGACTCACAGGAGAGGTTCAAATCATAGAAAGTTAGAGTATCAGTCCTCTTGTACTTATGTCGGCATTGTGCCTTTTGAATTTAATTCCGAAGCAATTTCTGTGCTTCATCGTCAATAAGAAGGTCCAAGGTATACAGTAAACCTGTTGTGAAGCATCTGAATCTAAAACTGGACTCACAGGATAGGTTCAAATCATAGAAAGTTAGAGTGTCACTCCTCTAGTACTTAAGTCGGTATTGTGCCTTTTGAATTTCATTCCGATGCAATTTCTGTGTTTCATCGTCAATTAGAAGGTCCCAGGTATACAGTGAACCTGAAGTGAAGCATCGGAATATAAAACTGGTCTCACAGGGAGGTTCAAATCATAGAAAGTTAGAGTGTCGGTCCTCTTTTACTTAAGTCGGCATTGTGGTTTTACATTTAATTCCGATGCAATTTCTATGCTTCATCGTCAAAAAGAGGGTCCAAGGGATACAGTAAACCTGAAGTGAAGCATTGGAATCTAAAACTGGACTCACAGGAGAGGTTCAATTCATAGAAAGAGAGTGTGTCAGTCCCCTTGTACCTAAGTCGGAATTGTGCCTTTTGTATTTAATTCGGATGCAATTTCTGTGTTTCATCGTCAATAAGAAGGTCCAAGGGATGCAGTAAAGCTGAAGTGAAGCAACGGAATCTAAAACTGGACTCACAGGAGAGGTTCAAATTATAGAAACTTAGAGTGTCAGTCCTCTTGTACTTAAGTCGGCATTGTGCCTTTTGTATTAAATTCGGATGCAATTTCTGTGTTTCATCGTCAATAAGAAGGTCCAAGGTATATAGTGAACCTGAAGTGAAGCATCAGATTCTAAAACTGGACTCAACGGAGTGGTTCAAATTACAGAAAGTTAGAGTGTCAGTCCTCTTGTACATATGTCGGCATTGCGGCTTTTGAATTTCATTCCGATGCAAATTCTGTGTTTCATCGTCAATACGAAGGTCCAAGGTATACAGTAAACCTGAAGTGAATCATCCGAAACTAAAACTGGAATCACAGGAGCGGTTCAAATCATAGAAAGTTAGAGTGTCAGTCCTCTTGTACTTAAGTCGGCTTTGTGCCTTTTGAATTTCATTCCGATGCAATTTCTGTGCTTCATCGTCAATACGAAGGTCCATGGGATACCGTAAACCTGAAGTGAAGCTTCGGATTCTATAACTGGACTCACAGGAGAGATTCAAATCATAGAAAGTTAGAGTGTCAGTCGTCTTGTACTTAAGTCGTCATTGTGCCTTTTGTATTAAATTCGGATGCAATTTCTGTGATTCATCGTCGATATGAAGGTCCAAGGGATAAAGTAAACCTGAAGTGAAACATCGGGATCTAAAACTGGACTCACAGGAGAGGTTCAAATCATTGAAAGTTAGAGTGTCAGACCTCTTGTACTTAAGTCGGCATTCTGCCTTTTGAATTTATTTCCGATGCAATTTGTGTGCTTCATCGTCAATAAGAAGGTCCAAGGGATACAGTAAACCTGAAATGAAGCATCGGAATCTAAAACCGTACTCACAGGAGAGGTTCAAATCATAGAAAGTTAGAGTGTCAGTCCTCTTGTACTTAAGTCGGCATTGTGCCTTTTGAATTTAATTCCGATGCAATTTCTGCGCTTCATCGTCAATAAGAAGGTCATAGGGATTCAGTAAACCTGAAGTGAAGCTTCAGATTCTATAACTGGACTCACAGGAGAGGTTGAAATCATAGAAAGTTAGTGTGTCAGTCCCCTTGTAGTTAAGTCGGCATTGTGCCTTTTTAATATAATTCCGATGCAATTTCTGTGCTTCATCGTCAATAAGAAGGTCCCTGAGATACAGTAAACCTGAAGTGGGGCATCGGAATCTAAAACTGGTCTCATAGGAGAGGTTCAAATCATAGAAAGTTAGAGTGTCAGTGCTCCTGTACTTAAGTCGGCATTGTGCCTTTTGAATTTAATGCCGATGCAATTTCTGTGTTTCATCGTCAATAAGAAGGTCCAAGGGATACCGTAAACCTGAAGTGAATTATCGGAATCTAAATCTGGTTTCACAGGAGACGTTCAAATCACAGAAGGTTAGAGTGTCAGTCCTCCTGTACTTAAGTAAGCATTGTGCCTTTTGAATTTAATTCCGATGCAATTTCTGTGCTTCATCAACAATAAGAAGGTCATAGGGATACAGTAAACCTGAAGTGAAGCTTCCGATTCTATAACTGGACTCACGGGAGAGGTTCAAATCATAGAAAATTAGAGTGTCAGTCCCCTTGTAGTTAAGTCGTCATTGTGCCTTTTGAATATAATTCCCATGCAATTTCTGTGTTTCATCGTCAATATGAATGTCCAAGGGATACAGTAAACCTGAAGTGAAGCATCGGAATCTAAAACTGGACTCACAGGAGAGGTTCTAATCATAGAAAGTTAGAGTGTCAGTCCTCTTGTACTTAAGTCGGCATTGCGCCTTTTGAATTTAATTCCGATGCAATTTCTGTGCTTCATCGTCAATAAGAAGGTCACAGGTATACAGTAAACCTGAATTGAAGCATCGGAATCTAAAACTGGACTCACAGGAGAGGTTCAATTCATAGAAAGTTAGAGTGTGAGTCCTCTTGTTTTTAAGTCGGCGTTGTGCCATTTGTATTGAGTTCGGCTGCAATTGCCGTGTTTCATCGTCAATAAGAAGGTCCAAGGGATACAGTAAACCTGAAGTGAAACATCGGAATCTAAAACTCGACTCACAGGAGAGATTGAAATCTTAGAAAGTTAGAGTGTCGGTCCTCTTTTACTTAAGTCGGCATTGTGCCTTTTAAATTTAATTCCGATGCAATTTGTATGCTTTATCGTCAAAAAGAAGGTCCAAGGGATACAGTAAACCTGAAGTGAAACATTGGAATCTAAAACTGGACTCACAGGAGAGGTTCAAATCATTGAAAGTGGGAGTGTCAGTCCTCTTGTACCTAAGTCGGAATTGTGCCTTTTGTATTAAATTCGGATGCAATTTCTGTGTTTCATCGTCAATAAGAAGGTCCAAGGGATACAGTAAAGCTGAAGTGAAGCATCGGAATCTAAAACTGGACTCACAGGAGAGCTGCAAATCATAGAAATTTAGAGTGTCAGTCCTCTTGTACTTAAGTCGGCATTGTGCCTTTTGAATTAAATTCGGATGCAATATCTGTGTTTCATCGTCAATAAGAAGGACATAGGGATACAGTAAACCTGAAGTGTAGCATCGGCATCTAAAACTGGACCCACAGGAGAGGTTCAAATCATAGAAAGTTAGAGTGCCAGTCCTCTTGTACTCAAGTCGCCATTGTGCCTTTTGAATTTAATTCCAATGCAATTTCTGTGTTTTATCATCAATAAGAAGGTCCAAGGGATAAAGTGAACCTGAAGTGAAGCATCGGAATCTAAACCTCGACTCACAGGAGAGGTTCAATTCATAGAAAGTTAGAGTGTCGGTCCTCTTTTACATAAGTCGGCATTGTGAATTTTAAATTTAATTCCGATGCAATTTCTATGCTTCATCGTCAAAAAGAAGGTACAAGGGATACAGTAAACCTGAAGTGAAGCATTGGAATTTAAAACTGGACTCACAGGAGAGGTTCAATTCATAGAACGTGAGAGTGTCAGTCCTCTTGTACCTAAGTCGGAATTGTGCCTTTTGAATTTCATTCCGTTGCAATTTCTGTGCTTCATCGTCAATAGGAAGGTCCAAGGGATACAGAAGACCTGAAGTGAAGCATTGAAATCTAAAACTGTACTCACAGAAGAGGTTCAAATCATAGAAAGTTAGAGTGTCAGTCCTCTTGTACTTAAGTCGGCACTGTGCCTTTTGAATTTAATTCCGATGCAATTTCTGTGCTTCATCGTCAATAACAAGGTCCGAGGGATACAGTAAACCTGAAGTGAAGCATTGGAATCTAAAACAGGATTCGCAGGAGAGGTTCAAATCATAGAAAGTTAGAGTGTCAGTCCCCTTGTAGTTAAGTCGGCATTGTGCCTTTTGAATTTAATTCCGATGCAATTTCTGTGCTTCATCGTCAACAAGAAGGTCCCTGAGATACAATAAACCTGAAGTGAGGCATCGGAATCTAAAACTGGTCTCAAAGGAGAGGTTCAAATCATAGAAAGTTAGAGTGTCAGTCCTCCTGTACTTAAGTCGGCATTGTGCCTTTTGAATTTAATTCCCATGAAATTTCTGTGTTTCATCGTCAATAAGAATGTCCAAGGGATAAAGTAAACCTGAAGTGTAGCATCAGAATCTAAAACTGGACTCACAGGAGAGGTTCAAATCATAGAAAGTTAGAGTGTCAGTCCTCTTGTACTTAAGTCGGCATTGTGCCTTTTGAATTTAACTCCGATGCAATTTCTGTGTTTCATCGTCAATAAGAAGGTTGAAGGGATACAGTAAACCTGAAGTGAAGCATCGGAATCTAAAACTGGACTCAGAGGAGGGGTTCAAATCATAGAAAGTTCGAGTGTCAGTCCTCTTGTACTTAAGTCGCTATTGTGCCTTTTGAATTTAATTCCGAAGCAATTTCTGTGCTTCATCGTCAATAAGAAGGTCCAAGGGATACACTAAACCTGAAGTGAACCATCGGAATCTAAAACTGTACTCACAGGAGAGGCTCAATCATAGGAAGTTAGAGTGTCAGTCCTTTTGTACTTAAGTCGTCATTGTGCCTTTTGTATTAAATTCGGATGCAATTTCTGTGTTTCATCGTCAAAAAGAAGGTCCAAGGGATACAGTAAACCAGAAGTGAAGCATCGGAATCTAAAACTGGACTCACAGGAGAGGACGAAATAATAGAAATTTAGAGTGTCAGTCCTCTCCTACTTAAATCGGCATTGTGCCTTTGGAATTTAATTCCGAAGCCATTTCTGAGCTTCATCATCAATAAGACGGTCCAAGCTATACAGTAAACCTGAAGCGAAGCATCCGAATCTAAAACTGGCCTCACAGGAGAGGTTCAAATCATAGAAAGTTAGAATGTCAGTCCTCTTGTGCCTTTTGAATTTAAATCCGATACAATTTCTGTGTTTCATCGTCAACAAGAAGGTCCAAGGTATACAGTGAACCTGATGTGAAGCATCGTAATCTAAAACTGGACTTACAGGAGAGGTTGAAATCATGTAAAGTTAGAGTGTCCTTCCTCTTGTACTTACGTCAGCATGTTGCCTTTTGTATTAAATTAGGATGCAATTTCTGTGTTTCATCGTCAATAAGAAGGTCCATGGAATACAGTAAACCTGAAGTGAAGCATCGGAATCTAAAACTGGATTCACAGGAGAGGTTCAAATCATAGAAAGTTAGAGTGTCAGTCCTCTCCTACTTAAGTCGTCATTGTGCATTTTGAATTAATTCCTAAGTCATTTCTGTGTTTCATCGTCAATAAGATGGTACAAGGTATACAGAAAACCTGAAGTGAAGCATCCGAATCTAAAACTGGACTCACAGGGGAGGTTCAAATCATAGAAAGTTAGAGTGTCAGTCCTCTTGTACTTAAGTCGGCATTGTGCCTTTTGAATTTAATTCCGATGCAATTTCTCTGTTTCATCGTCAATAAGAAGGTCCAAGGTATACAGTGAACATGAAGTGAAAAATCGGAATATAAAACTGGGCTCACAGGAGAGGTTCAAATCATAGAAAGTTAGAGTGTCAGACCTCTTGTACTTAAGTCAGCAATGTGCATTTGTATTAAATTCGGATGCAATTTCAGTGCTTCATCGTCGATTAGTGGGTCCAAGGGATACAGTAAACCTGAAGTGAAGCATCGGAATCTAAAACTGGACTCACAGGAGTGGTTCAAATCATAGAAATTTTGAGTGTCAGTCCTCTTGTACTTAAGTCGTCATTGTGCCTTTTGAAATTAATTCCGATGCAATTTCTGTGCTCCATCGTCAAAAAGAAGGTCCAAGGGATACAGTAAACCTGAAGTGAAGCATCAGAATCTTAAACAGGACTTACAGGAGAGGTTCAAATCATAGAAAGTTAGAGTGTCAGTCCTCTTGTCCTTAAGTCGGCATTGTGCCTTTTGAATTTAAATCCGATGCAATTTCTGTGTTTCATCGTCAATAAGTGGGTCCAAGGTATATAGTGAACCTGAAGTGAAGCATCGGAATCTAAAACTGGACATACAGGAGAGGTTCGAAGCACATAAAGTTAGAGTGTCTTTCCTCTTGTACCTAAGTCAGTATGATGCCTTTTGTATTAAATTCGGATGCAATTTCAGTGCTTCATCGTCAATTAGTTGGTCCAAGGAATACAGTAAACCTGAAGTGAAGCATCGGAATCCAATACTGGACTCACAGGAGTGGGTCATATCATTGAAAGTTAGAGTGTCAGTCCTCTTGTCCTTTAGGCGGCATTGTGCTTTTTTTAATTTAATTCCGATGCAATTTCTGTGTTTCTTCGTCAATAAGAAGGTCCAAGGTATACAGTAAACCTGAAGTGAAGCATCGGAATCTAAAACTTGACTCACAGGAGAGGTACTAATCATAGATAGTTAAAGTGTCCGTCCTCTTTTACTTAGGTCGGCACTGTGCCATTTGAATTTAATTCCGATGCAATTTCTGTGTTTCATCGTCAATAAGAAGGTTAAAGGGATACAGTAAACCTGAAGTGATGCATCGGAATCTAAAACTGGACTTACAGGAGAGGTTGAAATTTTAGAAAGTTAGAGTATCAGTCCACTTGTACTTAAGTCGGCATTGTGCCTTTTGTATTAAATTCTAATGCAATTTCTGTGTTTCATCGTCAACAAGAAGGTCCAAGGGATACAGTATACCTGAGGTGCTGCATCGGAATCTAAAACTGGACTCACAGGAGAGTTTCATATCATAGAATGTTAAAGTGTCAGTCCTCTTGTACTTAAGTCGTCATTGTGCCTTTTGAATTTAATTCCGATGCAATTTCTGTGCTCCATCGTCAAAAAAAAGGTCCAAGGGATACATTAAACCTGAAGTGAAGCATCAGAATCTAAAACTGGACTTACAGGAGAGGTTCAAATCATAGAAAGTTAGAGTGTCTGTCTTCTTGTACTTAAGCCGGCATTGTGCCATTTGCATTAAATTCGGATTCAATATCTGTATTTATTCGTCAAGAAGAAGGTCCAAGGGGTACAGTTAACCTGAAGTGAAGCATCGGAATCTAAAACTGGTCTCACAGGAGAGGTTGATATTATAGAAAGTTAGAGTGTCAGTCCACTCCTACTTAAGTCGGCATTGTGCCTTTTGAATTTAATTCCGAAGCCATTTCTGTGCATCATCGTCAATAAGACGGTCCAAAGCATACAGTAAACCTGGAGCGAAGCATCCGAATCTAAAAGTGGACTCACAGGAAAGGTTCAAATCATAGAAAGTTAGAGTGTCAGTCCTCTTGTACTTAAGTCGGCATTGTGCTTTTTGAATTTAAATCCGATGCAATTTCTGTGTTTCACCGTCAATAAGTAGGTCCAAGGTATACAGTGAACCTGAAGTGAAGCATCGGAATCTAAAACTGGACATACAGGAGAGGTTCAAATCACATAAAGTTAGAGTGTCTTTCCTCTTGTACCTAAGTCAGCATGATGCCTTTTGTATTAAATTCGGATGCAATTTCAGTGCTTCATCGTCAGTTAGTTGGTCCAAGGGATACAGTAAACCTGAAGTGTAGCATCGGAATCCAATACTGGACTCACAGGAGTGGGTCATATCATTGAAAGTTAGAGTGTCCGTCCTCTTGTACTTTAGTCGGCATTGTGCTTTTTTTAATTTAATTCCGATGCAATTTCTGTGTTTCATCGTCAATAAGAAGGTCCAAGGTATACAGTAAACCTGAAGTGAAGCATCAGAATCTAAAACTGGACTTACAGGAGAGGTTCAAATTATAGAAAGTTAGAGTGTCAGTCTTCTTGTACTTAAGCCGGCATTCTGCAATTTGCATTAAATTCGGATGCAATATCTGTATTTATTCGTCAATAAGAAGGTCCAAGGGGTACTGTAAACCTGAAGTGAAGCATCGGAATCTAAAACTGGACTCACAGGAGAGGATCAAATCATATAAAGTTAGAGTGTCATTCCTCTTGTACTTAAGTCGGCATTGTGCCTTTTGTATTAAATTCGGATGCAATTTATGTGTTTCATCGTCAATAAGAAGGTCCAAGGGATACAGTAAACCTCAAGTGAAGCATCGGAATCTAAAAACTGGACTCACAGGAGAGGTTCAAATCATAGAAAGTTAGAGTGTCAGTCCTCTTGTACTTAAGTCGTCATTGTGCCTTTTGAATTTAATGCCGATGCAATTTCTGTGCTTCATCGTCAAAAAGAAGGTCCAAGGGATACAGTAAACCTGAAGTGAAGCATCAGAATCTAAAACTGGACTTACAGGAGAGGTTCAATTCATAGAAAGTTAGAGAGGCAGTCCTCTTGTACTTACCCCGGCATTGTGCTTTTGAATTTAATTCCGATGCAATTTCTTTGCTTCATTGTCAATAAGAACGTCCATGGTATACAGTAAACCTTAAGTATAGTATCGGAAACTGAAACTGGACTCACAGGAGAGGTTCAAATCAACGAAAGTTAGAGTGTCCGTCCTCTTGTACTTAAGTCGGCATTGTGCCTTTTGAATTTAATTCCGATGCAATTAATGTGCTTCACCGTCAATAAGTTGGTCCATGGTATACAGTAGACCTGAAGTGTAGCATCGGCATCTAAAACTGGACCCACAGGAAAGGTTCAAATCATAGAAAGTTAGAGTGTGAGTCCTCTTGTACTTAAGTCGGCATTGTGCCTCTTGTATTAAATTCGGATGCAATTTCTGTGTTTCATCGTCAACTTGAAGGTCCAAGGGATACAGTAAACCTGAAGTGAAGCAGCGGATTCTAAAACTCCACTCACAGGAGAGGTTCAAATCATAGAAAGTTAGAGTGTCGGTCCTCTTTCACTTAAGTCGGCATCTTGCCTTTTAAATTTAATTCCGATGCAATTTCTATACTTCATCGTCAAAAAGAAGGACCTAGGGATACAGTAAACCTGAAGTGAAGCATTGGAATCTAAAACTGGACTCACAGGAGAGATTCAAATCATAGATGGTGAGAGTGTCAGTCCTCATGTACCTAAGTCGGAATTGTGCCTTTTGTATTAAATTCGGATGCAATTTCTGTGTTTCATCGTCAATAAGAGGGTCCAAGGGATACAGTAAACTGGAAGTGAAGCATCGGAATCTAAAACTGGACTCACAGGAAAGGGTTCAAATCTTAGAAAGTTAGAGTATCAGTCCCCTTGTACTTAAGTCGGCATTGTGCCTTTTGAAATAAATTCGGATGAATTTTCTGTGTTTCATCGTCAATAAGAAGGTCCAAGGGATACAGTAAACCTGAAGTGAAGCATTGGAATCTAAAACGGGACTCACAGGAGGGGTTCAAATCATAGGAAGTTAGAGTGTCAGTCCTCTTGTTTTTAAGTCGGCATTGTGCCTTTTGTATTAAATTCGGATGCAATTTCTGTGTTTCATTGTCAATAAGAAAGTCCAAGGTAAACAGTAAAGCTGAAGTGAAGCATCGGAATCTAAAACTGGACTCACGGGAGAGTTTCAAATCATAGAAAGTTAGAGTGTCCGTCCTCTTGTACTTAAGTCGACATTGTGCCTTTTGAATTTAATGCCGATGCAATTTCTGTGCTCCATCGTCAAAAAGATGGTCCAAGGGATACAGTAAACCTGAAGTGAAGCATCAGAATCTTAAACTGGACTTACAGGAGAGGTTGAAATCATAGAAAGTTAGAGTGTCAGTCTTCTTGTACTTAAGCCGGCATTGTGCCTTTTGCATTAAATTCGGATGCAATATCTGTATTTATTCGTCAATAAGAAGGTCCAAGGGGTACCGTTAACCTGAAGTGAAGCATCGGAATCTAAAACTGGACTCACAGGAGAGGTTGAAATCATAGAAAATTAGAGTGTCAGTCCACTCCTTCTTAAGTCGGCATTGTGATTTTTGAATTTAATTCCGAAGCCATTTCTGTGCATCATCGTCAATAAGACGGTCCAAGGTATACAGTATACCTGGAGCGAAGCATCAGAATCAAAAACTGGCCTCACAGGAGAGGTTCAAATCATAGAAAGTTAGAGTGTCAGTCCTCTTGTACTGAAGTCGGCATTGTGCCTTTTGAATTTAAATCCGATGCAATTTCTGTGTTTCATCGTCAATAAGTAGGTCCAAGGTATACAATGAACCTGAAGTGAAGCATCGGAATCTAAAACTGGACATACAGGAGAGGTTCAAATCACATTAAGTTAGAGTGTCTCTCGTCTTGTACTTAAGTCAGCATGATGCCTTTTGTATTAAATTCGCATGCAATTTCAGTGCTTCATCGTCATTTAGTAGGTCTAAGGGATACAGTAAACCTTAAGTGAAGCATCGGAATCTAATACTTGACTCACAGGAGAGGTTCAAATCATAGAAAGTTATAGTGTCCGTCCTCTTGTACTTACGCCGGCATTGTGACGTTTGTATTAAATTCGGATGCAATATCTGTATTTCATCGTCAATAAGAAGGTCCAAATGATACAGTAAACCTGAAGTGCAGCATCGGAATCTAAAACTGGACCCACAGGAGAGGTTCAAATATTAGAAAGTTAGAGTGTGAGTCCTCTTGTACTTCAGTCGGCATTGTGCCTCTTGTATTAAATTCGGATGCAATTTCTGTGTTTCATGGTCAATAAGAGGGTCCAAGGGATACAGTAAACCTGAAGTGAAACATCGGAATCTTAAACTCGACTCACAGGACAGGTTCAAATCATAGAAAGTTAGAGTGTCGGTCCTCTTTTATTTATGTCGGGATTTTGCTTTTAAAAGTAATTCCGATGCAATTTCTATGCTTCATCGTCAAAAAGAAGGTCCTAGGGATACAGTAAACCTGAAGTGAAGCATTGGAATCTAAAACTGGACTCACAGGAAAGGTTCAATCCATAGAAAGTGAAGGTGTCAGTCCTCATGTAACTAAGTCGGAATTGTGCCTTTTGTATTAAATTCGGATGCAATTTCTGTGTTTCATCGTCAATAAGAAGGTCCAAGGGATACAGTAAACCTGAAGTGAAGCATCAGAATCTTAAACTGGACTTACAGGAGAGGTTCAAATCATAGAAAGTTAGAGTGTCAGTCCTCTTGTACTTAAGTCGGCATTGTGCCTTTTGAATTTAAATCCGATGCAATTTCTGTGTTTCATCGTCAATAAGTGGGTCCAAGGTATACAGTGAACCTGAAGTGAAGCATCGGAATCTACAACTGGACATACAGGAGAGGTTCAAATCACATAATGTTAGAGTGTCTTTCCCCTTGTACCTAAGTCAGCATGATGCCTTTTGTATTAAATTCGGATGCAGTTTCAGTGCTTCATCTTCAATTAGTTGGTCCAAGGAATACAGTAAACCTGAAGTGAAGCATCGGAATCCAATACTGGACTCACAGGAGTGGGTCATATATAATTGACAGTTAGAGTGTCAGTCCTCTTGTACTTTAGGCGGCATTGTGCTTTTTTTAATTTAATTCCGATGCAATTTCTGTGTTTCTTCGTCAATAAGAAGGTCCAAGGTATACAGTAAACCTGAAGTGAAGCATCGGAACCTAAAACTTGACTCACAGGAGAGGTACAAATCATAGAAAGTTACAGTGTCCGTCCTCTTTTACTTAGGTCGGCACTGTGCCATTTGAATTTAATTCCGATGCAATTTCTGTGTTTCATCGTCAATAAGAAAGTTAAAGGGATACAGTAAACCTGAAGTGATGCATCGGAATCAAAAACTGGACTTACAGGAGAGGTTGAAATCATAGAAAGTTAGAGTATCAGTCCACTTGTACTTAAGTCGGCATTGTGCCTTTTGTATTAAATTCTAATGCAATTTCTGTGTTTCATCGTCAACAAGAAGGTCCAAGGGATACAGTAAACCTGAAGTGTAGCATCGGAATCTAAAACTGGACTCACAGGAGAGTTTCATATCATAGAAAGTTAGAGTGTCAGTCCTCTTGTACTTAAGTCGTCATTGTGCCTTTTGAATTTAATTCCGATGCAATTTCTGTGCTCCATCGTCAAAAAGAAGGTCCAAGGGATACATTAAACCTTAAGTGAAGCATCAGAATCTAAAACTGGACTTACAGGAGAGGTTCAAATCATAGAAAGTTAGAGTGTCTGTCTTCTTGTACTTAAGCCGGCATTGTGCCATTTGCATTAAATTCGGATTCAATATCTGTATTTATTCGTCAAGAAGAAGGTCCAAGGGGTACAGTTAACCTGAAGTGAAGCATCGGAATCTAAAACTGGACTCACAGGAGAGGTTGAAATCATAGAAAGTAAGAGTGTCAGTCCACTCCTACTTAAGTCGGCATTGTGATTTTTGAATTTAATTCCGAAGCCATTTCTGTGCATCATCGTCAATAAGACGGCCCAAGGTATACAGTATACCTGGAGCGAAGCATCCGAATCAAAAACTGGCCTCACAGGAGAGGTTCAAATCATAGAAAGTTAGAGTGTCAGTCCTCTTGTACTGAAGTCGGCATTGTGCCTTTTGAATTTAAATCCGATGCAATTTCTGTGTTCCATCGTCAATAAGTAGGTCCAAGGTAAACAGTGAACCTGAAGTGAAGCATCGGAATCTAAAACTGGACATACAGGAGAGGTTCAAATCACATTAAGTTAGAGTGTCTTTCGTCTTGTACCTAAGTCAGCATGATGCCTTTTGTATTAAATTCGGATGCAATTTCAGTGCTTCATCGTCATTTAGTAGGTCTAAGGGATACAGTAAACCTGAAGTGTAGCATCGGAATCCAATACTCGACTCACAGGAGTGGGTCATATCATTGAACGTTAGAGTGTCCGTCCTCTTGTACTTACGTCGGCATTGTGACGTTTGTATTAAATTCGGATGCAATGTCTGTATTTCATCGTCAATAAGAAGGTCCAAATGATACAGTAAACCTGAAGTGCAGCATCGGAATCTAAAACTGGACCCACAGGAGAGGTTCAAATCTTAGAAAGTTAGAGTGTGAGTCCTCTTGTACTTCAGTCGGCATTGTGCCTCTTGTATTAAATTCGGATGCAATTTCTGTGTTTCATGGTCAATAAGAGGGTCCAAGGGATACAGTAAACCTGAAGTGAAACATCGGAATCTAAAACTCGACTCACAGGACAGGTTCAAATCATAGAAAGTTAGAGTGTCTGTCTTCTTGTACTTAAGCCGGCATTGTGCCATTTGCATTAAATTCGGATTCAATATCTGTATTTATTCGTCAAGAAGAAGGTCCAAGGGGTACAGTTAACCTGAAGTGAAGCATCGGAATCTAAAACTGGTCTCACAGGAGAGGTTAAAATTATAGAAAGTTAGAGTGTCAGTCCACTCCTACTTAAGTCGGCATTGTGCCTTTTGAATTTAATTCCGAAGCCATTTCTGTGCATCATCGTCAATAAGACGGACCAAAGTATACAGTAAACCTGGAGCGAAGCATCCGAATCTAAAACTGGACTCACAGGAAAGGTTCAAATCATAGAAAGTTAGAGTGTCAGTCCTCTTGTACTTAAGTCGGCATTGTGCTTTTTGAATTTAAATCCGATGCAATTTCTGTGTTTCATCGTCAATAAGTAGGTCCAAGGTATACAGTGAACCTGAAGTGAAGCATCGGAATCTAAAACTGGACATACAGGAGAGGTTCAAATCACATAAAGTTACAGTGTCTTTCCTCTTGTACCTAAGTCAGCATGATGCCTTTTGTATTAAATTCGGATGCAATTTCAGTGCTTCATCGTCAGTTAGTTGGTCCAAGGGATACAGTAAACCTGAAGTGTAGCATCGGAATCCAATACTGGACTCACAGGAGTGGGTCATATCATTGAACGTTAGAGTGTCCGTCCTCTTGTACTATAGTCGGCATTGTGCTTTTTTTAATTTAATTCCGATGCAATTTCTGTGTTTCATCGTCAATAAGAAGGTCCAAGGTATACAGTAAACCTGAAGTGAAGCATCGGGATCAAAAACCTGACTCACAGGAGAGGTACAAATCATAGAAAGTTACAGTGTCCGTCCTCTTGTACTTAAGTCGGCACTGTGCCATTTGAATTTAATTCCGATGCAATTTCTGTGTTTCATCGTCAATAAGAAGGTTAAAGGGATACAGTAAACCTGAAGTGATGCATCGGAATCTAAAACTGGACTTACAGGAGAGGTTCAAATCATAGAAAGTTAGAGTGTCAGTCCTCTTGTACTTAAGTCGTCTTTGTGCCTTTTGAATTTAATTCCGATGCAATTTCTGTGCTCCATCGTCAAAATGAAGGTCCAAGGGATACATTAAACCTGAAGTGAAGCATCAGAATCTAAAACTGGACTTACAGGAGAGATTCAAATCATAGATGGTGAGAGTGTCAGTCCTCATGTACCTAAGTCGGAATTGTGCCTTTTGTATTAAATTCGGATGCAATTTCTGTGTTTCATCGTCAATAAGAAGGTCCAAGGGATACAGTAAACTGGAAGTGAAGCATCGGAATTTAAAACTGGACTCACAGGAGAGGTTCAAATCATAGAAAGTTAGAGTATCAGTCCCCTTGTACTTAAGTCGGCATTGTGCCATTTGAATTAAATTCGGATGAATTTTCTGTGTTTCATCGTCAATAAGAAGGTCCAAGGGATACAGTAAACCTGAAGTGAAGCATTGGAATCTAAAACAGGACTCACAGGAGGGGTTCAAATCATAGGAAGTTAGAGTGTCAGTCCTCTTGTTTTTAAGTCTGCATTGTGCCTTTTGTATTAATTTCGGATGCAATTTCTGTGTTTCATCGTCAATAAGAAGGTCCAAGGTATACAGTAAACTTGAAGTGAAGCATCAGAATCTAAAACTGGACTCACAGGAGAGGTTCAAATCATATATAGTTAGAGTTTCAGTCCTCTTGTACTTAAGTCGGCATTGTGCCTTTTGTATTAAATTCGGATGCAATTTCTGTGTTTCATTGTCAATAAGAAAGTCCAAGGTATACAGTAAACCTGAAGTGAAGCATCGGAATCTAAAACTGGACTCACAGGAGAGTTTCAAATCATAGAAAGTTAGAGTGTCCGTCCTCTTGTACTTAAGTCGTCATTGTGCCTTTTGAATTTAATGCCGATGCAATTTCTGTGCTCCATCGTCAAAAAGATGGTCCAAATGATACAGTAAACCTGAAGTGCAGCATCGGAATCTAAAACTGGACCCACAGGAGAGGTTCAAATCTTAGAAAGTTAGAGTGTGAGTCCTCTTGTACTTCAGTCGGCATTGTGCCTCTTGTATTAAATTCGGATGCAATTTCTGTGTTTCATGGTCAATAAGAGGTTCCAAGGGATACAGTAAACCTGAAGTGAAACATCGGAATCTAAAACTCGACTCACAGGAGAGGTTCAAATCATAGAAAGTTAGAGTGTCGGTCCTCTTTTATTTAAGTCGGGATTTTGCCTTTTAATTTTAATTCCGATGCAATTTCTATGCTTCATCGTCAAAACGAAGGTCCTAGGGATACAGCAAACCTGAAGTGAAGCATTAGAATCTAAAACTAGACTCACAGGAGAGGTTCAATCCATAGAAAGTGAGAGTGTCAGTCCTCATGTAACTAAGTCGAAATTGTGCCTTTTGTATTAAATTCGGATGCAATTTCTGTGTTTCATCGTCAATAAGAAGGTCCAAGGAATACAGTAAACCTGAAGTGAAGCATCGGAATCCAATACTGGACTCACAGGAGTGGGTCATATCATTGAAAGTTAGAGTGTCAGTCCTCTTGTACTTTAGGCGGCATTGTGCTTTTTTTAATTTAATTCCGATGCCATTTCTGTGTTTCTTCGTCAATAAGAAGGTCCAAGGTATACAGTAAACCTGAAGTGAAGCATCGGAATCTAAACCTTGACTCACAGGAGAGGTACAAATCATAGAAAGTTACAGTGTCCGTCCTCTTTTACTTAGGTCGGCACTGTGCCTTTTGAATTTAATTCCGATGCAATTTCTGTGTTTCATCGTCAATACGAAGGTTAAAGGGATACAGTAAACCTGAAGTGATGCGTCGGAATCTAAAACTGGACTTACAGGAGAGGTTGAAATCATAGAAAGTTAGAGTATCAGTCCACTTGTACTTAAGTCGGCATTGTGCCTTTTGTATTAAATTCTAATGCAATTCCTGTGTTTCATCGTCAACAAGAAGGCCCAAGGGATACAGTAAACCAGAAGTGTAGCATCGGAATCTAAAACTGGACTCACAGGAGAGTTTCATATCATAGAAAGTTAGAGTGTCAGTCCTCTTGTACTTAAGTCGTCATTGTGCATTTTGAATTTAATTCCGATGCAATTTCTGTGCTCCATCGTCAAAAAGAAGGTCCAAGGGATACAGTAAACCTGAAGTGAAGCATCAGAATATAAAACTGGACTTACAGGAGAGGTTCAAATCATAGAAAGTTAGAGTGTCTGTCTTCTTGTACTTAAGCCGGCATTGTGCCTTTTGAATTTAATTCGGATGAATTTTCTGTGTTTCATCGTCAATAAGAAGGTCCAGGGGATACAGTAAACCTGAAGTGAAGCATCGGGATCTAAAACTTGACTCACAGGAGAGGTACAAATCATAGAAAGTTACAGTGTCCGTCCTCTTGTACTTAAGTCGGCACTGTGCCATTTGAATTTAATTCCGATGCAATTTCTGTGTTTCATCGTCAATAAGAAGGTCCAAGGGATACAGTAAACCGGAAGTGAAGCATCGGAATCTAAAACTGGACTCACAGGAGAGGTTCAAATCATAGAAAGTTAGTGTGTCAGTCCTCTTGTACTTAAGTCGTCATTGTGCCTTTTGAATTTAATGCCGATGCAATTTCTGTGCTTCATCGTCAAAAAGAAGGTCCAAGGGATACAGTAAACCTGAAGTGAAGCATCAGAATCTAAAACTGGACTTACAGGAGAGGTTCAATTCATAGAAAGTTAGAGAGGCAGTCCTCTTGTACTTACGCCGGCATTGTGCCTTTTGAATTTAATTCCGATGCAATTTCTTTGCTTCATTGTCAATAAGAACGTCCATGGTATACAGTAAACCTGAAGTATAGTATCGGAAACTGAAACTGGTCTCACAGGAGAGGTTCAAATCAACGAAAGTTAGAGTAACAGTCCTCTTGTACTTAAGTCGGCATTGTGCCTTTTGAATTTAATTACGATGCAATTCCAGTGCGTCACCGTCAATAAGTTGGTCCATGGTATACAGTAGACCTGAAGTGTAGAATCGGCATCTAAAACTGGACCCAGAGGAAAGGTTCAAATCATAGAAAGTTAGAGTGTGAGTCCTCTTGTACTTAAGTCTGCATTGTGCCTTTTGTATTAATTTCGGATGCAATTTCTGTGTTTCATCGTCAATAAGAAGGTCCAAGGGATACAGTAAACCGGAAGTGAAGCATCGGAATCTAAAACTGGACTCACAGGAGAGGTTCAAATCATAGAAAGTTAGAGTATCAGTCCCCTTGTACGTAAGTTGGCATTGTGCCTTTTGAATTTAATTCGGATGAATTTTCTGTGTTTCATCGTCAATAAGAAGGTCCAAGGGATACAGTAAACCTGAAGTGAAGCATTGGAATCTAAAACGGGACTCACAGGAGGGGTTCAAATCATAGGAAGTTAGAGTGTCAGTCCTCTTGTACTTAAGTCTGCATTGTGCCTTTTGTATTAATTTCGGATGCAATTTCTGTGTTTCATCGTCAATAACAAGGTCCAAGGTATACAGTAAACTTGAAGTGAAGCATCAGAATCTGAAACTGGACTCCCAGGAGAGGTTCAAATCATATAAAGTTAGAGTTTCAGTCCTCTTGTACTTAAGTCATCATTGTGCCTTTTGTATTAAATTCGGATACAATTTCTGTGTTTCATTGTCAATAAGAAAGTCCAAGGTATACAGTAAACCAGAAGTGAAGCATCGGAATCTAAACTGGACTCACAGGAGAGTTTCAAATCATAGAAAGTTAGAGTGTCCGTCCTTTTGTACTTAAGTCGTCATTGTGCCTTTTGAATTTAATGCCGATGCAATGTCTGTGCTCCATCGTCAAAAAGATGGTCCAAGGGATACAGTAAACCTGAAGTGAAGCATCAGAATCTTAAACTGGACTTACAGGAGAGGTTGAAATCATAGAAAGTTAGAGTGTCAGTCTTCTTGTACTTAAGCCGGCATTGTGCCTTTTGCATTAAATTCGGATGCAATATCTGTATTTATTCGTCAATAAGAAGGTCCAAGGGGTACGTTAACCTGAAGTGAAGCATCGGAATCTAAAACTGGACTCACAGGAGAGGTTGAAATCATAGAAAGTTAGAGTGTCAGTCCACTCCTACTTAAGTCGGCATTGTGATTTTTGAATTTAATTCCGAAGCCATTTCTGTGCATCATCGTCAATAAGACGGTCCAAGGTATACAGTAAACCTGGAGCGAAGCATCCGAATCTAAAACTGGCCTCACAGGAGAGGTTCAAATCATAGAAAGTTAGAGTGTCAGTCCTCTTGTACTTAAGTCGGCATTGTGCCTTTTGAATTTATATCCGATGCAATTTCTGTGTTTCATCGTTAATAAGTAGGTCCATGGTATACAGTGAACCTGAAGTGAAGCATCAGAATCTAAAACTGGACATACAGGAGAGGTTCAAATCACATTAAGTTAGAGTGTCTTTCGTCTTGTACCTAAATCAGCATGATGCCTTTTGTATTAAATTCGGATGCAATTTCAGTGCTTCATCGTCATTTAGTAGGTCCAAGGGATACAGTAAACCTGAAGTGAAGCATCGGAATACAATACTGGACTCACAGGAGAGGTTCAAATCATAGAAAGTTACAGTGTCCGTCCTCTTGTACTTACGCCGGCATTGTGACGTTTGTATTAAATTCGGATGCAATATCTGTATTTCATCGTCAATAAGAAGGTCCAAATGATACAGTAAACCTGAAGTGCAGCATCGGAATCTAAAACTGGACCCACAGGAGAGGTTCAAATCTTAGAAAGTTAGAGTGTGTGTCCTCTTGTACTTCAGTCGGCATTGTGCCTCTTGTATTAAATTCGGATGCAATTTCTGTGTTTCATGGTCAATAAGAAGGTCCAAGGGAAACAGTAAACCTGAAGTGAAACATCGGAATCTAAAACTCGACTCACAGGAGAGGTTCAAATCATAGAAAGTTAGAGTGTCGGTCCTCTTTTATTTAAGTCGGCATTTTGCCTTTTAAATTTAATTCCGATGCAATTTCTATGCTTCATCGTCAAAAGAAGGTCCTCTGGATACAGTAAACCTGAAGTGAAGCATTGGAATCTAAAACTGGACTCACAGGAGAGGTTCAATCCATAGAAAGTGAGAGTGTCAGTCCTCTTGTACTTAAGTCGGCATTGTGCCTTTTGTATTATATTCGGATGCAATTTCTGTGTTCCATCGTCAATAAGAAGGTGCAAGGGATACAGTAAACCTGAAGTGAAGCATCGGAATCTAACACTGGACTCACAGGAGAGGTTTAAATCATAGAAAGTTAGAGTTTCAGTCCTCTTGTACTTAAGTCGGCATTGTGCCTTTTGTATTAAATTCGGATGCAATTTCTGTGTTTCATCGTCAATAAGAAAGTCGAAGGTATACAGTAAACCTGAAGTGAAGCATCGGAATCTAAAACTGGACTCACAGAGAGGTTAAAATCATAGATAGTTTGAGTATCAGTCCTCTTGTACTTAAGTCGGCATTGTGCCTTTTGTATTAAATTCTGATGAAAATTCTGTGTTTCATCGTCAATAAGAAGCTGCAAGGGATACAGTAAACCAGAAGTGAAGCTTCGGAATTGTAATATCTCCTTATATTCGATGAATTATTCAGATACAATTCTACCCTTGAATGACGTTTACTAATTTTCTATCTTCATACTCGCAGAATCCATGCGAAAAGTAGTTCATACAATAGCTATGCCATGAGTGCATAAGTATTCTTTGTAGTACTCTCTCTGGTGGTTGTTAGAAAAAAAAGAAAGGGGGCTTCCGAGATTGTCTTCGTGCCGATTAGCCTGTGCTTGGTTTGGAAGAACTGTAATCTGATTATTGAGATTTATTACAGAAGATAACCGATATGAACTGTACGATTGAATGGAAATATATATAGATGGCTTCTTCAAATATAAGAACGAGAGGTAACTAATCTGAAGAGAGATTCGGTGCCCATACTAAAAGATTGCTGATACCAAGAAACGATTTCAACTATAGGACAACACCGAGACTACAGAACAAGGCCAGAGAAATCTAATTTTTTTTCATCCTGTAGTTAAAATAGTTTGAAATCAATTTAGAAAGAACTTTTTTCCAGATAGTAGTTAGATTGTAGAACTGTATATTGTGTGATTTTCTTATCTGAGCAGTGAACTTTATACCATCTGTGAAGTAATTAGAAAGTTAAATGTGTCTACGACAGTAAATTTGAAACTGTATTTAGTGACTGGAACCTGATATTGACAGTTATTTAATGGTATTGACTAGAGCGGCATTTAAAATGTCATTGAATCAGCAACGAGACGTGCAACAGCCTTCAGCTGTTTGCACAGAAGCAGAGGCCACGGATAGTAATTCTGAGACTGTTGTGGCTAGCGGTAGCAATATAAATAATCCCGCTGGTTCAGAAAACATTCATACAACAGCTGATCAGACTGTTGTTGACACATTAGTTGTTATTATGCAACAGTTGTCTCTATTAGCCGAAGGCCAAGCGGAAGTGAAACGAGACTTATCCGTTATACAAAATGAATTCAAAAATCAACTAGCCGAAAATGAAACAGAATTACAAAATCAGTTAAGAGCAACCTTTACCGAATTAGATCCGAGATTAATACTTAGACACAGGAAATAAAGGAACAGGCAGAAAGGACCGAACAGAATCTTATTGCTCGAATTGAGCAGGTCCGCCAACAATGCCAAGAAAACAATAGTAAATTAAAAGCGGAACTAACCGAATATGTATCCGTCCAAATTGACACGATACAAAAACAAGTAGAACTGTTTCCTCAAGTAATACAAGCTCAAGAGGACATACAGTGTTCCGGAGCTATGATACCAGAAGTAACAGAATCCCAAGATAATCTAAAGAAGCAATTTGACGAAGTGAAGGAAAAACAGGAGACAGTGGAACACAGAATGAATGTACTTGCGGGAAAGTTTTCAGAAATGACATTAGAGCGGCAAAATTCTCATTCGGAAACCATAGAAGATGCTGTGAAAGTAGCTTTACAGTCCATTTCAGAGAGTTCCGAGGATAATTTTTTTAACAAAGGGTTAAAGGAAGTTCAAGAACAACTTGGCGAAGATTTCTCGCGTTGGAAAGAAAATATCGAAAGATCACTAAATCTCTCGCAGGAGGATTTAGAAACACCGAGAAGTAGGAAACAAAACTCTCAATCTGTGCGTGACACTCCGTCCACGTCAAGATCCGATGTAGACAGAACTGGAACGTCACAAGTAAGGTTCGATATAACGGATAGCCACAGGGAAAAGTACGAACAGGATGATTTTTGGAATCGTAGTAGCGTTGAGGAGAAGATGATTAAAGAGAGACAATTTCAAATCTTTAACCCTGACAAAAGGAATGTTCATCCTGTAGTCTTTATTCGAAGTTTCAGAGGTCTATTTCCACGATCTTGGACAGAATGGCAAAAGATTAATTTTGTATCTGGATATATACAAGGAACAGGAGCATTGTGGGCATCCGAACAAACATCTTCTTGTAAATGTTACAAAGAATTTGAGCAGCCTTTTCTAGCAAAATATTGGTCTGCTGGAATACAAGAAAGAATTAGGCAGGAAGTATTATATCCTGAGCCTTTCTCATTTTCTAGAGGATCTCTAAAGAGATATTTTGAGAAATACATTGATAAATCTTTGTATTGGGATGTACCGATTCCTTTGCCGGATATACTTAGAATACTCAAGTCTAGACTACCCACCAGTATAAGGAATCAGCTGTTGTATATAAATGATAAGGATATAGACTCATTTATGACTACGCTTGATCATATTGATATAATTGAGGAGGACAATAAAAGGGCAAGAGAAATGTCATATCAAAGAAGAGTAACAGAAGCGAATCCGAGCTGCAACTCGAATGGGAATGGCAGTAATAGTAGCAGTAACAATAATCATAACCAACTACACTCTCCGAGGAGACTTAGAAATGGACAAAATGCAAATAATAATTATTACCATAATGGAAACTTTGGTAATGGTGCAGCGAGGGACTATTTTAGAAACAGTAGGAATTTTAATCGATATGATCCAATGTATGGCAACACAGGACAGTTCTACCAACACCAGCAGAACAACAATAATTACACAAATCAAGCAAGACAATATAGACCGAATTCACCACAACAACCGATAATCACTGAAGTAGCTGAAGAGATAAATACCAATCGGACCAATAATCAGTCAAACTAAACATGACCGCATCGTGCCCCAGAGGAGCGGTCAGGGGATCTGTTAGGGGCGAAACAGTAAAATTACAATTGTTAAGATATAATGATGGTGAGCTGTTGACTGAAGAGTTAACAAAGGATTTAATAACTTGTCATAATGACAGATCGAGTGTTCCGGTATCGGAAGTATTTGTTGAAATAGAGGAAGTTCCAACGAATGTGATATTAGACACCGCCGCTTCCGCCAATGTCATCTCAGGCGCTCTTTTTCGGAGAATTATTAGGAAGAAGAAGGTACCAATTTTGCCAGTACAGAACTGCAAAATCATCGGAGCTGTTGGAGCACGCTCTCCCAATGTCAAAATACAAACACAATTAGAGATGAAAATGGGAAATGTAGCAATAAAATGCACGTTCCTTGTAGTGGAGAAGTTATTAGTGGACTGTATTCTTGGTATTGGGAGTATGCAGGAGTACGATTGTCAGATAGATTTTTTGGAAGGAATAGTTAAATTTAGATTAAATGGAGAAGAGATAGCACTGGATTTAAATAGAAAGGACACGGTGCATGAGAAATATTGTCGCGGTGCCATAATTCAATTAATTGACACTGCAAACGGTCGTTGGAAGGAGCTTTTAAAGGATTTGATACAACAGGAGGACTTTAACCAAACAACAATGATAAAAGCTAGTGAATCAAATCAGCTTACCGGAGAACAAAGGCAGCAGCTTCATTATTTGTTAGAGGCATATGAAGAGATTTTTGATGAGAAACCAGGAATTATTAAAGGGTATATTTGTCACCTACAAGTGAAGCCACATCAGACTTACTGTTACACGCACTACCCGATCCCCTGGCGTTTAAAACAATCTGTTCAAAGGGAGATAAATAGAATGTTAGAATGGAACTAGATTGAGCCATCAACTAGTACATATTGTTCTCCGCTCGTAGTCGTTCAAAAACCTGGAGGCAACGGACGTAAAGTATGAAGACCAGAATTTAAAATGGGAGGAAAAGATTCGACTTGCACTTGTCAATTTAACTAAAAAGGCAATACAACGGAAATTGACATATGATAAACGGATTCACCGGATTCAGACGTTTCATCTTGGAGAAAAGGTTTTATTGAGGCGACACATCCATTCCTCGAAACTGATGAAGAACATAAAGAAATGGAATCTTATTTATACCGGACCATATGTTATTGTAAATATACCCAATCCTGGATCATACTTGTTGGCATATCCCGAATCGACTAGAAGAAAGGGATTATTCCCGCATAATGATATTAAGAAATTTTTTGAAGGATCGTAGATCTGTGATACCAAATGTGGAGAAGAATTTAGAGTGGAATTTGACTATGAGTCAAATGTGTATATAAATATCAAGAAGGTTAAGAGACAGTGAGATTACTCCTGTGATAGTTTAGCACAAAATTTTTAAGATAGGTAGAAGAATTTGTTAATTACTAGTGTTTGTAAGTGTGGACTATGAGCAGAAGCCACAGTGATATACAATGAAAGTGCATCTACATTTCCTCAAGACACGGCACTTATGTGAGAATTGCGTGTGAAACTTGAACAGTGTGGGATATGTAGGTAAATACGCTGTGTGTATGATGTGCGCTGTTCGCGCAAGAAAACAAATGAACTGTGAAATGAAGCAACAGTCGATAATGTCACTGTTGCAAACAATTGAAGAAACTCTCTCGTTGCGCGAGAGAAAATTATTATAATTTTGAGATTTTTCATTATGCCTTCTTGACCAGGAGAATTAATTTAAGAATTTTAACTAACATTTTAAGAATAGCAGTTTGTGTGTTTCATATTATGGACATAATTGTTGAAATATATTTCCATAAACGTTCATGAGAGGATGAAGAAGATTCTACGAGTGGATGATTTGTTAAATGAACATACGTCATCATTAGTGATATTTATTTGCAAGTGGATCTATAAATCAATTAATTATAAGAATAATGGATTTTTTTCAAATTATTCCTTTTGTGAAGTCAGTGTCATATGCCTATGTTTAAAATTTTTCATCAAGTGTAAACTTAAATTTTATCCTTAATTTCGTAATTGAAAGCAAACCTCGGACAGATTCAATGCTCTACTTCCACCTGCACTATAACAAAACGAAGATTAGATTAAAAATTTTTTTGAGAGGAATACATTCGATATGAGCTACAACAAAATTTAAATGCCCACAGTCTATTTGGCAATGTTTTGGACAATCAGCAGTTGTAAGGCAAAACCACTTTGGTATTGAGGACTACAAAAAAAGAAAAAAAACAAAAAAACAAAAAAAAAATTCGTGATTGTCAGAACTGATGGATATTCCAGTCTAGTACAGATGGAAGAATATAAGAATCCACTCCGATTTTGAGTTCAACGATGAAATAGGGACTTCGTTGCCTTAATCCACTCTCTTCCAGGGATTTATTCAGTCAGAACTTTTTCTTATTCCACTTTAAACCTGTTTCATGTTCACGTCCCTGACCATCTGTTCCTGAGATCATCTTCCTGTTTCTACGGCACGTTACCAGCTTCTATCCTGTACCATAAGTCATCGCCTGTCCTCCGTGCCGCGTCCACCAAACGCTGTACGTCGCCTACCCGGTGTCCGTACCCAGTGTTCGTGTTCCATCGACTTCACAACGAGATCGCCGGCTACATCGTCGAAAGAAGAATTTTGAAAATATTTTTTTGAGCAATATTGTAAAATTTTTTTTGGCTATGAGGCACTTTTCCTTCGATCTAATCTATAGAGCTTCTATATATTTCAAAATTACTGGATTTAGGCTTTCCTATCTTCTTTAATACCTGAGCTGGGGTCTATTCTTCCGGGTTTTCAAGGGTTTCCCTGTGAAGGCCAGTTTCCAAATGGGTAGACCTTTTTCGTAATTACACCAATCTACATCTTCCCTGGTTATGTACACGGGATGTGGGTATACCCCGGTACATGTAAAAGCTACAGCTTAGGTATTCTCGTAACTTATTGTCTTAACATGTTACCCATACTCTCTACAGTAAAATTCTACTAATTAAAAATATTCCTCTTTTGAATAAACAACCCAACAAATTTTTTCTGTTAGCTCACAAAGTGTATTACCATTAACTTTGCTCGCTGCGAGGGGCAATTGTAATATCTCTTTATATTCGATGAATTATTCAGATACAATTCTACCCTTGAATGACGTTTACTAATTTTCTATCTTCATACTCGAAAAGTAGTTCATACAATAGCTATGCCATGAGCGCATAAGTATTCTTTGTAGTACTCTCTCTGGTGGTTGTTAGAAAAAAAAGAAAGGGGGCTTCCGAGATTGTCTTCGTGCCGATTAGCCTGTGCTTGGTTTGGAAGAACTGTAATCTGATTATTGAGATTTATTACAGAAGATAAGCGATATGAACTGTACGATTAAATGGAAATATATATAGATGGCTTCTTCAAATATAAGAACGACAGGTAACTAATCTGAAGAGAGATTCGGTGCCCATACTAAAAGATTGCTGATACCAAGAAACGATTTCAACTATTGGACAACACCGAGATGGCTCCTTCAAGTAAATGGTGTGTATTTTAAATTTGAGAATTAATGATATTTATCGATATATTGCGTAGATGTTAATCAGAAGGGACTTCCGAAAGAATGGATACGAACCTGCACTTAATAATCCAAGAGCTCCATTGCTTCTTCGGAAGGTTAAACTTCATCAAAGCCAAATATCCGCTTGATCTGAGGTTTCCCGACTGATTATACGACGCTCCCAAAATTACGAGGCATTTTATTTGTGCAGATTAGCAGACTGCCGCAAAGCACGAGCCTGCAGATAAGAAGATTCATCGCCTGATTTCATTCTAACAAGTAAAATTTCAGAATCATTTTGAGTGACTGAGCTATGACTGTATTTCCTATCATGATTGATTGATTGCTCGAACGAATTGAGAGCTACTTAATCACGTACATAGGAGAGGAAAAATTACAGAATCTAAAACTGGACTCACAGGAGAGGTTCAAATCATAGAAAGTTAGAGAGTCAGTCCTCTTGTACTTATGTCGGCATTGTGCCTTTTGAATTTATTTTGGATGCAATTTCTTGTTTTCATCGTCAATACGAACGTCCAATGTATACAGGAAACCTGAAGTGAAGCATCGGAATCTAAAACTGGACTCACAGGAGAGGATCAAATCATAGAAAGTGAGAGTGTCAGTCCTCTTTTCCATAAGTCGGCATTGTGCCTTTTGTATTAAATTCGGATGCAATTTCTGTGCTTCATCGTCAATAAGAAGGTACAAGGGATACAGTAGACCTGAAGTAAAGTATCGGAATCTAAAACTGGACTCATAGGAGAGGTTCAAATCATAGAAAGTGAAAGTGTCAGTCCTCTTGTACTTAAGGCGGCATTGTGCCTTTTGTATTAAATTCGGATACAATTTCTGTGTTTCATCGTCAATAAGAAGGTCCAAGGGATACAGTAAACCTGAAGTGAAGCATCGGAATCTAAACCTGGACTCACAGGAGAGGTTCAAATCATAGAAAGTCAGAGTGTAAGTCCTCTTGTACTTAAGTCAGCATTGTGCATTTTGTATTAAATTCGGATGCAATTTCTGGGTTTCATCGTCAATAAGATGGTCCAAGGTATACAGTAAACCTAAAGTGAAGCATCGGAATCTAAAACTGGACTCACAGGGGAGGTTCAATTCATAGAAAGTGAAAGTGTCAGTCCTCTTGTACATAAGTCGGCATTGTGCCTTTTGTATTAAATTCGGATGCAATTTCTGTGTTTCATCGGCAATAAGAAGGTCCAAGGGATACAGTAGACCTGAAGTGAAGCATCGGAATCTAAAACTGGACTCATAGGAGAGGTTCAAATCATAGAAAGTGAGAGTGTCAGTCCTCTTGTACTTAAGTCGGCATTGTGCCTTTTGTATTAAATTCGTATACAATTTCTGTGTTTCATCGTCAATAAGAAGGTCCAAGGGATACAGTAAACCTGAAGTGAATCATCGGAATCTAATACTGGACTCACAGGAGAGGTTCAAATCAAAGAAAGTGAGAGTGTCGGTCCTCTTTTCCTTAAGTCGGCATTGTGCCTTTTGTATTAAATTCGTATACAATTTCTGTGTTTCATCGTCAATAAGAAGGTCCAAGGTATACAGTAAACCTGAAGTGAAGCATCGGAATCTAAAACTGGACTCACAGGAAAGGTTCAAATCATGGAAAGAGAGAGTGTCAGTCCTCTTGTACTTAAGTCGGCATTGTGCCGTTTGTATTAAATTCGGATGCAATTTCTGTGTTTCATCGACAATAAGAAGGTCCAAGGTATACAGTAAACCTGAAGTGAAGCATCGGAATCAAATACTGGACTCACAAGGGAGGTCCGATTCATAGAAAGTGAAAGTGTCAGTCCTCTTGTACTTAAATCGGCATTGTGCCTTTTGTATTAATTTCGGATGCAAATGCTGTGTTTCATCGTCAATAAGAAAGTCCAAGGGATACAGTAAACCTGAAGTGAATCATCGGAAACTGAAACTGCACTCACAGAAGAAGTTCAAATCATAGAAAGTTAGAGAGTCAGTCCTCTTGTACTTATGTTGGCATTGTGCCTTTCGAATTTAATTCGGATGCAATTTCTGTGTTTCATCGTCAATAAGAAGGTACAAAGTATACGGGAAACCTGAAGTGAAGCATCGGAATCTAAAACTGGACTCACAGGAGAGGTTCAAATCATAGAAAGTGAGAGTGTCAGTCGTCTTGTACTTAAGTCGGCGTTGTGCCTTTTGTATTATATTCGGATGCAATTTCTGTGTTTCATCGTCAATAAGAAGGTACAAAGTATACACGAAACCTGAAGTCAAGCATCGAAAACTAAAACTGGACTCACAGGAGGGGTTCAAATCATTGAATGTGAGAGTGTCAGTCCTCTTGTACCTAAGTCGGCATTGTGCCTTTTGTATTAAATTCGGATGCAATTTCTGTGTTTCATCAACAATAAGATAGTCCAAGGGATACAGTAAACCTGAAGTGAATCATCGGAATCTAATACTGGACTCACAGGAGAGGTTCAAATCAAAGAAAGTGAGAGTGTAAGTCCTCTTTTCCTTAAGTCGGCATTGTGCCTTTTGTATTAAATTTGGATGCTATTTCTATGTTTCATCGTCAATAAGAAGGTCCAAGGTATACAGGAAACCTGAAGTGAATCATCGGAATCTAAAACTGGACTCACAGGAGAGGTTCAAATCATAGAAAGTGTGAGTGTCAGCCCTCTTGTACTTAAGTCGGCATTGTGCCTTTTGTATTAAATTCGTATACAACTTCTGTGTTTCATCGTCAATAAGAAGGTCCAAGGTATACAGTAAACCTGAAGTGAAGCATCGGAATCTATAACTGGACTCACAGGAGAGGTTCAAATCATAGAAAGAGAGAGTGGCAGTCCTCTTGTACTTAAGTCGGCATTGTGCCGTTTGTATTAAATTCGAAAGCAATTTCTCTGTTTCATCGACAATAAGAAGGTCCAAGGTATACAGTAAACCTGAAGTGAAGCATCGGAATCCAAAACTGGACTCACAAGTGAGGTTCGACTCATAGAAAGTGAAAGTGTCAGTCCTCTTGTACTTTAGTCGGCATTGTGCCTTTTGTATTAATTTCGGATGCAAATGCTGTGTTTCATCGTCAATAAGAGAGTCCAAGGGATACAGTAAACCTGAAGTGAATCATCGGAAACTAAAACTGCACTCACAGAAGAAGTTCAAATCATAGAAAGTTAGAGAGTCAGTCCTCTTGTACTTATGTCGGCATTGTGCCTTTCGAATTTAATTCGGATGCAATTTCTGTGTTTCATCGTCAATAAGAAGGTACAAAGTATACGGGAAACCTGACTGAAGCATCGGAATCTAAAACTGGACTCACAGGTGAGGTTCAAATCATAGAAAGGTAGAGTGTCAGTCCTCTTGTTCTTAAGTCGGCATTGTGCATTTGTATTAAATTCGGATGCAATTTCTGTGTTTCATCGTCAATAAGAAGGTCCAGGAGATACAGTAGACCTGAAGTGAAGCATCAGAATCTAAAACTGGACTCACAGGAGAGGATCAAATCATAGAAAGTGAGAGTGTCAGTCCTCTTGTACTTAAGTCGGCATTGTGAATTCTGTATTAAATTCGGATACAATTTCTGTGTTTCATCGTCAATAAGAAGGTCCAAGGGATACAGTAAACCTGAAGTGAAGCATCGGAATCTAAAACTGGACTCACAGGAGAGGTTCAAATCATAGAAAGTGAGAGTGTCAGTCCTCTTGTACGTAAGTCGGCATTGTGCAGTTTGTATTAAATTCGGATGCAATTTCTGTGTTTCATCGTCAATAAGAAGGTCCAAGGTATACAGTAAACCTGAAGTGAAGCATCGGAATCTAAAACTGGACTCACAGGGGAGGTTCAATTCATAGAATGTGAAAGTGTCAGTCCTTTTGTACTTAAGTCGGCATTGTGCCTTTTGTATTAAATTCGGATGCAATTGCTGTGTTTCATCGTCAATAAGAAGGTCCAAGGTATACAGGAAACCAGAAGTGAAGCATCAGAATCTAAAACTGGGCTCACAGGAGTGGTTCAAATCATAGCAAGTGAGAGTGTCTATCCTCTCCTTCTTAAGTCGGCATTATGCCTTTTGTATTAAATTCGGATGCGATTTCTGTGTTTCATCGTCAATAAGGGGGTCCAAGGGATACAGTAAACCTGAAGTGAAGCATCGGAATCTAAAACTGGACTCACAGGAGAGGTTCAAATCATAGAAAGGTAGAGTGTCAGTCCTCTTGTACTTAAGTCGGCATTGTGCCATTTGAATTTGATTCCGATGCAATTTCTGTGCTTCATCGTCAAAAAGAATGTCCAACGGATACTGTAAACCTAAAGTAAAAAATCGGAATCTAAAACTGGACTCACAGGAGAGGTTCAAATCATAGAAAGTGAGAGTGTCAGTCCTGTTGTACTTAAGTCGGCATTATGCCTTTTGTATTAAATTCGGATGCAATTTCTGTGATTCATCGTCATTAAGAAGGTCCAAGGTATACAGTAAACCTGAAGTGAAGCATCGGAATCTAAAACTGGACTCACAGGGGAGTTTCAATTCATAGAAAGTGAAAGTGTCAGTCCTCTTGTACTTAAGTCGGCATTGTGCTTTTTGTATTAAATTCGGATGAAATTGCTGTGTTTCATCATCAACAAGAAGGTCCATGGTATACAGGAAACCAGAAGTGAAGCATCGGAATCTAAAACTGGGCTCACAGCAGAGGTTCAAATCATAGAAATTGAGAGTGTCTATCCTCTCGTTCTTAAGTCGGCATTATGCCTTTTGTATTAAATTCGGATGCGATTTCTGTGCTTCATCGTCAATTAGAGGGTCCAAGGGATACAGTAAACCTGAAGTGAAGCATCGGAATCTAAAACTGGACTCACAGGAGACGTTCAAATCATAGAGAGGTAGAGTGTCAGTCCTCTTGTACTTAAGTCAGCATTGTGCCTTTTGAATTTAATTCTGATGCAATTTCTGTGTTTCATCGTCAATCAGAACGTCCAAGGTATACACGAAACCTGAAGTCAAGCATCGGAATCTAAAACTGGACTCACAGGAGAGGATCAAATCATAGAAAAATAGAGTGTCAGTCCTCTTGTACTTCAGTCGGCATTGTGCCTTTTGAATATAATTCCGATGCAATTTCTGAGCTTAATCGTCAAAAAGAAGGTCCAACGGATACAGTAAACCTGAAGTGAAAAATCGGAAACTAAAACTGGACTCACAGGAGAGGTGCAAATCATAGAAAGTGAGATTGTCAGTCCTCTTGTACTTAAGTTGGCATTATGCCTTTTGTATTACATTCGGATGCAATTTCTGTGGTTCATCGTCAATAAGAAGGTGCAAGTGATACAGTAGACCTGAAGTGAAGCATCGGAATCTAAAACTTGACTCACAGGAGTTGTTCAAACCATAGAAATTGAGAGTGTCAGTCCTCTTGTACTTAAGTCAGCATTGTGCCTTTTTATTAAACTCGGATGCAATTTCTGTGTCTCATCGTCATTAAGAACGTCCAAGGTATACACGAAACCTGAAGTCAAGCACCGGAGACTGAAACTGGACTCACAGGAGAGGTTCATATCATAGAAAGTGAGAGTGTCAGTCCTCTTGTACTTAAGTCGTCCTTGTGCCTTTTGTATTACATTCGGATGCAATTTCTGTGGTTCATCGTCAATAAGAAGGTGCAAGTGATACAGTAGACCTGAAGTGAAGCATCGGAATCTAAAACTTGACTCACAGGAGTTGTTCAAACCATAGAAATTGAGAGTGTCAGTCCTCTTGTACTTAAGTCGGCCTTGTGCCTTTTGTATTACATTCGGATGCAATTTCTGTGTTTCATCTACAATAAGAAAGTCCAACGGATACAGTAAACCTGAAGTGAATCATCGGAATCTAAAACTGGACTCACAGAAGAGGTTCAAATCATAGAAAGTTAGAGAGTCAGTCCTCTTGTACTTATGTCGGCATTGTGCCTTTTGAATTTAATTAGGATACAATTTCTGTGTTTCATCGTCAATAAGAAGGTGCAAGGTATACAGGAAACCTGAAGTGAATCAATGGAATCTAAAACTGGACTCACAGGAGAGGTTCAAATCATAGAAAGTGAGAGTGTCAGTCGTCTTGTACTTAAGTCGGCGTTGTGCCTTTTGTATTAAATTCGGATGCAATTTCAGTGTTTAATCGTCAATAAGAAGGTACAAAGTATACACGAAACCTGTAGTCAAGCATCGAAATCTAAAACTGGACTCACCGGAGGGGTTCAAATCATTGAAAGTGAGAGTGTCAGTCCTCTTGTACTTAAGTCGGCCTTGTGCCTTTTGTATTAAATTCGGATGCAATTTCTGTGTTTCATCAACAATAAGATAGTCCAAGGGATACAGTAAACCTGAAGTGAAGCATCGGAATCTAATACTGGACTCACAGGAGAGGTTCAAATCAAAGAAAGTGAGAGTGTCAGTCCTCTTTTCCTTAAGTCGGCATTGTGCCTTTTGTATTAAATTTGGATGCTATTTCTATGTTTCATCGTCAATAAGAAGGTCCAAGGTATACAGGAAACCTGAAGTGAATCATCGGAATCTAAAACTGGACTCACAGGAGAGGTTCAAATCATAGAAAGTGTGAGTGTCAGTCCTCTTGTACTTAAGTCGGCATTGTGCCTTGTGTATTAAATTCGGATGCAATTTCTGTGTTTCATCGTCAATAGGAACGTCCAAGGTGTACACGAAACCTGAAGTCAAGCATCGGAATCTAAAACTGGACTCACAGGAGAGGATCAAATCATAGAAAAATAGAGTGTCAGTCCTCTTGTACTTCAGTCGGCATTGTGTCTTTTGAATTTAATTCCGATGCAATTTCTGAGCTTAATCGTCAAAAAGATGGTCCAACGGATACAGTAAACCTAAAGTGAAAAATCGGAAACTAAAAGTGGACTCACAGGAGAGGTGCAAATCATAGAAAGTGAGATTGTCAGTCCTCTTGTACTTAAGTCGGCATTACGCCTTTTGTATTACATTCGGATGCAATTTCTGTGGTTCATCGTCAATAAGAAGGTGCAAGTGATACAGTAGACCTGAAGTGAAGCATCAGAATCTAAAACTTGACTCACAGGAGTTGTTCAAACGATAGAAATTGAGAGTGTCAGTCCTCTTGTACTTAAGTCAGCATTGTGCCTTCTTATTAAACTCGGATGCAATTTCTGTGTCTCATCGTCAATAAGAATGTCCAAGGTATACACAAAACCTGAAGTCAAGCAACGAAATCTAAAACTGCACTCACAGGAGAGGTTCAAATCATAGAAAGTGAGAGTGTCAGTCCTCTTGTACTTAAGTCGGCCTTGTGCCTTTTGTATTAAATTCGGATGCAATTTCTGTGTTTCATCGACAATAAGAAAGTCCAACGGATACAGTAAACCTGAAGTGAATCATCGGAATCTAAAACTGGACTCACTGAAGAGCTTCAAATCATAGAAAGTTAGAGAGTCAGTCCTCTTGTACTTATGTCGGCATTGTGCCTTTTGAATTTAATTCGGATACAATTTCTGTGTTTCATCGTCAATAAGAAGGTGCAAGGTATACAAACTTGAAGTGAATCATCGGAATCTATTACTGGACTCACAGGAGAGGTTCAAATCAAAGAAAGTGAGAGTGTCAGTCCTCTTTTCCTTAAGTCGGCATTGTGCCTTTTGTATTAAATTCGGATGCAATTTCTATGTTTCATCGTCAATAAGAAGGTCCAAGGTATACTGGAAACCTGAAGTGAATCATCGGAATCTAAAACTGGACTCACAGGAGAGGTTCAAATCATAGAAAGTGTGAGTGTCAGTCCTCTTGTACTTAAGTCGGCATTGTGCCTTTTGTATTAAATTCGTATACAATTTCTGTGTTCCATCGTCAATAAGAATTTCCAAGGTATACAGTAAACCTGAAGTGAAGCATCGGAATCTAAAACTGGACTCACAGGAGAGGTTCAAATCATAGAAAGAGAGAGTGTCAGTCCTCTTGTACTTAAGTCGGCATTGTGCCTTTTGAATTAAATTCGGATGCAATTGCTGTGTTTCATCGTCAATAAGAAAGTCCAAGGAATACAGTAAACCTGAAGTGAATCATCGGAAACTAAAATGCTCTCACAGAAGAAGTTCAAATCATAGAAAGTAAGAGCGTCAGTCCTCTTGTACTTATGTCGGCATTGCGCCTTTCGAATTTAATTCGGATGCAATTTCTGTGTTTCATCGTCAATAAGAAGGTCCAAGGTATACGGGATACCTGAAGTGAAGCATCGGAATCTAAAACTTGACTCACAGGAGAGGTTCGAATCATAGAAAGGTAGAGTGTTAGTCCTCTTGTTCTTAAGTCGGCATTGTGCCTTTTGTATTCAATTCGGATGCAATTTCTGTGTTTCATCGTCAATAAGATGGTCCAGGGGATACGGTAGACCTGAAGTGAAGCATCAGATTCTAAAACTGGACTCACAGGAGAGGATCAAATCATAGAAAGTGAGAGTGTTAGCCCTCTTGTACTTAAGACGGCATTGTGAATTTTGTATTAAATTCGGATACAATTTCTGTGTTTCATCGTCAATAAGAAGGTCCAAGGGATACAGTAAACCTGAAGTGAAGCATCGGAATCTAAAACTGGACTCACAGGAGAGGTTCAAATCATAGAAAGTGAGAGTGTCAGTCCTCTTGTACTTAAGTCGTCATTGTGCCGTTTGTATTAAATTCGGATGCAATTTCTGTGTTTCATCGTCAATAAGAAGGTCCAAGGTATACAGTAAACCTGAAGTGCAGCATCGGAATCTAATACTGGACTCACAGGGGAGGTTCAATTCATAGAAAGTGAAAGTGTCAGTCCTTTTGTACTTAAGTCGGCATTGTGCCTTTTGTATTAAATTCGGATGCAATTGCTGTGTTTCATCGTCAATAAGAAGGTCCAAGGTATACAGGAAACCAGAAGTGAAGCATCAGAATCTAAAACTGGGCTCACAGGAGAGGTTCAAATCATAGAAAGTGAGCGTGTCTATCCTCTCGTACTTAAGTCGTCATTATGCCTTTTGTATTAAATTCGGATGCGATTTCTGTGTTTCATCGTCAATAAGAGGGTCCAAGGGATACAGTAAACCTGAAGTGAAGCATCGGAATCTAAAACTAGACTCACAGGAGAGGTTCAAATCATAGAAAGGTAGAGTGTCAGTCCTCTTGTACATAAGTCGGCATTGTGCCATTTGAATTTGATTCCGATGCAATATCTGTGCTTCATCGTCAAAAAGAATGTCCAACGGATACAGTAAACCTGAAGTAAAAAATCGGAATCTAAAACTGGACTCACAGGAGAGGTTCAAATCTTAGAAAGTGAGAGTGTCAGTCCTGTTGTACTTAAGTCGGCATTATGCCTTTTGTATTAAATTCGGATGCAATTTCTGTGATTCATCGTCATTAAGAAGGTCCAAGGTATACAGTAAACCTGAAGTGAAGCATCGGAATCTAAAACTGGACTCATAGGGGAGTTTCAATTCATAGAAAGTGAAAGTGTCAGTCCTCTTGTACCTAAGTCGGCATTGTGCTTTTTGTATTAGATTCGGATGCAATTGCTGTGTTTCATCGTCAATAAGAAGGTCCATGGTATACGGGAAACCAGAAGTGAAGCATCGGAATCTAAAACTGGACTCACAGGAGAGGTTCAAATCATAGAAAGGTAGAGTGTCAGTCCTCTTGTACTTAAGTCGGCATTGTGCCATTTGAATTTGATTCCGATGCAATTTCTGTGCTTCATCGTCAAAAAGAATGTCCAACGGATACAGTAAACCTGAAGTAAAAAATCGCAATCTAAAACTGGACTCACGGGAGAGGTTCAAATCATAGAACGTGAGAGTGTCAGTCCTGTTGTACTTAAGTTGGCATTGTGCCTTGTGTATTAAATTCGGATGCAATTTCTGTGTTTCATCGTCAATAATAACGTCCAAGGTGTACACGAAACCTGAAGTCAAGCATCGGAATCTAAAACTGGACTCACAGGTGAGGATCATGTCATAGAAAAATAGAGTGTCAGTCCTCTTGTACTTCAGTCTGCATTGTGCCTTTTGAATTTAATTCCGATGCAATTTCTGAGCTTAATCGTCAAAAAGAAGGTCCAACGGATACAGTAAACCTGAAGTGAAAAATCGGAAACTAAACTGGACTCAAAGGAGAGGTGCAAATTATAGAAAGTGAGATTGTCAGTCCTCTTGTACTTAAGTCGGCATTATGCCTTTTGTATTACATTCGGATGCAATTTCTGTGGTTCATCGTCAATTAGAAGGTGCAAGTGATACAGTAGACCTGAAGTGAAACATCAGAATCTAAAACTTGACTCACAGGAGTTGTTCAAACCATAGAAATTGAGAGTGTCAGTCCTCTTGTACTTAAGTCAGCATTGTGCCTTTTTATTAAACACGGATGCAATTTCTGTGTCTCATCGTCAATAAGAACGTCCAAGGTATACACGAAACCTGAAGTCAAGCATCGGAGACTGAAACTGGACTCACAGGAGAGGTTCATATCATAGAAAGTGAGAGTGTCAGTCCTCTTGTACTTAAGGCGGCCTTGTGCCTTTTGTATTAAATTCGGATGCAATTTCTGTGTTTCATCGACAATAAGAAAGTCCAAGGGATTCAGTAAACGTGAAGTGAATCATCATGATCTAAAACTGGACTCACAGGAGAGGTTCAAATCATAGAAAGTGAGAGTGTCAGTCCTCTTGTACTTAAGTCAGCATTGTGCCTTTTGTATTAAACTCGGATGCAATTTCTGTGTTTCATCGTCAATAAGAACGTCGAAGGAATACACAAAACCAAAAGTCAAGCAACGGAATCTAAAACTGCACTCACAGGAGAGGTTCAAATCATAGAAAGTGAGAGTGTCAGTCCTCTTGTACTTAAGTCGGCCTTGTGCCTTTTGTATTAAATTCGGATGCAATTTCTGTGTTTATTGGACAATATAAAAGTCCAACGGATACAGTAAACCTGAAGTGAATCATCGGAATCTAAAACTGGACTCACAGAGGAGGTTCAAATCATAGAAAGTTAGAGAATCAGTCCTCTTGTACTTATGTCGGCATTGTGCCTTTTGAATTTAATTCGGATACAATTTCTGTGTTTCATCGTCAATAAGAAGGTGCAAGGTATACAGGAAACCTGAAGTGAATCATCGGAATCTAATACTGGACTCACAGGAGAGGTTCAAATCAAAGAAAGTGAGAGTGTCAGTCCTCTTTTCCTTATGTCGGCATTGTGCCTTTTGTATTAAATTCGGATGCAATTTCTATGTTTCATCGTCAATGAGAAAGTCCAAGGTATACAGGAAACCTGAAGTGAATCATCGGAATCTAAAACTGGACTCACAGGAGAGGTTCAAAACATAGAAAGTGTGAGTGTCAGTCCTCTTGTACTTAAGTCGGCATTGTGCCTTTTGTATTAAATTCGTATACAATTTCTGTGTTTCTTCGTCAATAAGAAGGTCCAAGGTATACAGTAAACCTGAAGTGAAGCATCGGAATCTAAAACTGGACTCACAGGAGAGGTTCAAATCATAGATAGAGAGAGTGTCAGTCCTCTTGTACTTAAGTCGGCATTGTGCCGTTTGTATTAAATTCGGATGCAATTTCTGTGTTTCATCGTCAATAAGAAGGTCCAAGGTATACAGTAAACCTGAAGTGAAGCATCGGAATCCAAAACTGGACTCACATGGGAGGTTCAATTCATAGAAAGTGAAAGTGTCAGTCCTCTTGTACTTAAGTCGGCATTGTGCCTTTTGTATTAAATTCGGATGCAATTGCTGTGTTTCATCGTCAATAAGAAAGTCCTAGGGATACAGTAAACCTGAAGTGAATCATCGGAAACTAAAACTGCTCTCACAGAAGAAGTTCAAATCATAGAAAGGTAGAGTGTCAGTCCTCTTGTACTTAAGTCGGCATTGTGCCATTTGAATTTGATTCCGATGCAATTTCTGTGCTTCATCGTCAAAAAGAAAGTCCAACGGATACAGTAAACCTGAAGTAAAAAATCGGAATCTAAAACTGGACTCACAGGAGAGGTTCAAATCTTAGAAAGTGAGAGTGTCAGTCCTGTTGTACTTAAGTCGGCATTATGCCTTTTGTATTAAATTCGGATGCAATTTCTGTGATTCATCGTCATTAAGAAGGTCCAAGGTATACAGTAAACCTGAAGTGAAGCATCGGAATCTAAAACTGGACTCATAGGGGAGTTTCAATTCATAGAAAGTGAAAGTGTCAGTCCTCTTGTACCTAAGTCGGCATTGTGCTTTTTGTATTAGATTCGGATGCAATTGCTGTGTTTCTTCGTCAATAAGAAGGTCCATGGTATACAGGAAACCAGAAGTGAAGCATCGGAATCTAAAACTGGACTCACAGGAGAGGTTCAAATCATAGAAAGGTAGAGTGTCAGTCCTCTTGTACTTAAGTCGGTATTGTGCCATTTGAATTTAATTCCGATGCAATTTCTGTGCTTCATCGTCAAAAAGAATGTCCAACGGATACAGTAAACCTGAAGTAAAAAATCGCAATCTAAAACTGGACTCACAGGAGAGGTTCAAATCATAGAAAGTGAGAGTGTCAGTCCTGTTGTACTTAAGTTGGCATTGTGCGTTGTGTATTAAATTCGGATGCAATTTCTGTGTTTCATCGTCAATAATAACGTCCAAGGTGTACACGAAACCTGAAGTCAAGCATCGGAATCTAAAACTGGACTCACAGGAGAGGATCAAGTCATAGAAAAATAGAGTGTCAGTCCTCTTGTACTTCAGTCGGCATTGTGCCTTTTGAATTTAATTCCGATGCAATTTCTGAGCTTAATCGTCAAAAAGAAGGTCCAACGGATACAGTAAACCTGAAGTGAAAAATCGGAAACCAAAACTGGACTCAAAGGAGAGGTGCAAATCATAGAAAGTGAGATTGTCAGTCCTCTTGTACTTAAGTCGGCATTATGCCTTTTGTATTACATTCGGATGCAATTTCTGTGGTTCATCGTCAATTAGAAGGTGCAAGTGATACAGTAGACCTGAAGTGAAGCATCAGAATCTAAAACTTGACTCACAGGAGTTGTTCAAACCATAGAAATTGAGAGTGTCAGTCCTCTTGTACTTAAGTCAGCATTGTGCCTTTTTATTAAACTCGGATGCAATTTCTGTGTCTCATCGTCAATAAGAACGTCCAAGGTATACACGAAACCTGAAGTCAAGCATCGGAGACTGAAACTGGACCCACAGGAGAGGTTCATATCATAGAAAGTGAGAGTGTCAGTCCTCTTGTACCTAAGGCGGCCTTGTGCCTTTTGTATTAAATTCGGATACAATTTCTGTATTTCATCGACAATAAGAAAGTCCAAGGGATACAGTAAACGTGAAGTGAATCATCATGATCTAAAACTGGACTCACAGGAGAGGTTCAAATCATAGAAAGTGAGAGTGTCAGTCCTCTTGTACTTAAGTCAGCATTGTGCCTTTTGTATTAAACTCGGATGCAATTTCTGTGTTTCATCGTCAATAAGAACGTCCAAGGTATACACAAAACCAAAAGTCAAGCAACGGAATCTAAAACTGCACTCACAGGAGAGGTTCAAATCATAGAAAGTGAGAGTGTCAGTCCTCTTGGACTTAAGTCGGCCTTGTGCCTTTTGTATTAAATTCGGATGCAATTTCTGTGTTTATTCGACAATATAAAAGTCCAACGGATACAGTAACCCTGAAGTGAATCATCGGAATCTAAAACTGGACTCACAGAAGAGGTTCTAATCATAGAAAGTTAGAGAATCAGTCCTCTTGTACTTATGTCGGCATTGTGCCTTTTGAATTTAATTCGGATACAATTTCTGTGTTTCATCGTCAATAAGAAGGTGCAAGGTATACAGGAAACCTGAAGTGAATCATCGGAATCTAATACTGGACTCACAGGAGAGGTTCAAATCAAAGAAAGTGATAGTGTCAGTCCTCTTTTCCTTAAGTCGGCATTGTGCCTTTTGTATTAAATTCGGATGCAATTTCTATGTTTCATCGTCAATAAGAAAGTCCAAGGTATACAGGAAACCTGAAGTGAAGCATCGGAATCTAAAACTGGACTCACAGGAGAGGTTCAAATCATAGATAGAGAGAGTGTCAGTCCTCTCGTACTTAAGTCGGCATTGAGCCGTTTGTATTAAATTCGGATGCAATTTCTGTGTTTCATCGTCAATAAGAAGGTCCAAGGTATACAGTAAACCTGAAGTGAAGCATCGGAATCCAAAACTGGACTCACATGGGAGGTTCAATTCATAGAAAGTGAAAGTGTCAGTCCTCTTGTACTTAAGTCGGCATTGTGCCTTTTGTATTAAATTCGGATGCAATTGCTGTGTTTCATCGTCAATAAGAAAGTCCTAGGGATACAGTAAACCTGAAGTGAATCATCAGAAACTAAAACTGCTCTCACAGAAGAAGTTCAAATCATAGAAAGTTAGAGCGTCAGTCCTCTTGTACTTATGTCGGCATTGTGCCTTTCGAATTTAATTCGGATGCAATTTCTGTGTTTCATCGTCAATAAGAAGGTCCAAGGTATACGGGAAACCTGAAGTGAAGCATCGGAATCTAAAACTTGACTCACAGAAGAGGTTCAAATCATAGAAAGGTAGAGTGTCAGTCCTCTTGTTCTTAAGTCGGCATTGTGCCTTTTGTATTATATTCGGATGCAATTTCTGTGTTTCATCGTCAATAAGAATGTCCAGGGGATACAGTAGACCTGAAGTGAAGCATCAGGATCTAAAACTGGACTCACAGGAGTGGATCAAATCATAGAAAGTGAGAGTGTCAGCCCTCTTGTACTTAAGACGGCATTGTGAGTTTTGTATTAAATTCGGATACAATTTCTGTGTTTCATCGTCAATAGGAAGGTCCAAGGGATACAGTAAACCTGAAGTGAAGCATCGGAATCTAAAACTGGACTCACAGGAGAGGTTCAAATCATAGAAAGTGAGAGTGTCAGTCCTCTTGTACTTAAGTCGGCATTGTGCCGTTTGTATTAAATTCGGATGCAATTTCTGTGTTTCATCGCCAATAAGAAGGTCCAAGGTATACAGTAAACCTGAAGTGCAGCATCGGAATCTAAAACTGGACTCACAGGGGAGGTTCAATTCATAGAAAGTGAAAGTGTCAGTCCTTTTGTACTTAAGTCGGCATTGTGCCTTTGTATTAGATTCGGATGCAATTGCTGTGTTTCATCGTCAATAAGACAGTCCAAGGTATACAGGAAACCAGAAGTGAAGCATCCCAATCTATAACTGGGCTCACAGGAGAGGTTCAAATCATCGAAAGTAAGAATGTCTATCCTCTCGTACTTAAGTCGGCATTATGCCTTTTGTATTAAATTCGGATGCGATTTCTGTGTTTCATCGTCAATAAGAGGGTCCAAGGGATACAGTAAACCAGAAGTGAAGCATCGGAATCTAAAACTGGACTCACAGGAGAGGTTCAAATCATAGAAAGTGAGAGTGTCAGTCCTCTTGTACTTAAGTCGGCATTGTGCCATTTGAATTTGATTCCGATGCAATTTCTGTGCTTCATCGTCAAAAAGAATGTCCAACGGATACAGTAAACCTGAAGTAAAAAATCGGAATCTAAAACTGGACTCACAGGAGAGGTTCAAATCATAGAAAGTGAGAGTGTCAGTCCTGTTGTACTTAAGTCGGCATTATGCCTTTTGTATTAAATTCGGATGCAATTTCTGTGATTCATCGTCATTAAGAAGGTCCAAGGTATACAGTAAACCTGGAGTGAAGCATCGGAATCTAAAACTGGACTCATAGGGGAGTTTCAATTCATAGAAAGTGAAAGTGTCAGTCCTCTTGTACTTAAGTCGGCATTGTGCTTTTTGTATTAAATTCGGATGCAATTGCTGTGTTTCATCGTCAATAAGAAGGTCCATGGTATACAGGAAACCAGAAGTGAAGCATCGGAATCTAAAACTGGGCTCACAGGAGAGGTTAAAATCATAGAAAGTGAGAGTGTCTATCCTCTCGTACTTAAGTCGGCATTATGCCTTTTGTATTAAATTCGGATGCGATTTCTGTGTTTCATCGTCAATTAGAGGGTCCAAGGGATTCAGTAGACCTGAAGTGAAGCATCGGAATCTAAAACTGGACTCACAGGAGACGTTCAAATCATAGAAAGGTAGAGTGTCAGTCCTCTTGTACTTAAGTCGGCATTGTGCCTTTTGAATTTAATTCTGATGCAATTTCTGTGTTTCATCGTCAATAAGAACGTCCAAGGTATACACGAAACCTGAAGTCAAGCATCGGAATCTGAAACTGGACTCACAGGAGGTTTTCAAATCATAGAAAGTGAGAGTGTCAGTCCTGTTGTCCTTAAGTTGGCATTGTGCCTTGTGTATTAAATTCGGGTGCAATTTCTGTGTTTCATCGTCAATAAGAGCGTCCAAGGTGTACACGAAACCTGTAGTCATGCATCGGATTCTAAAACTGGACCCTCAGGAGAGGTTCAAATCATAGAAAGTGAGAGTGTCAGTCCTCTTGTACATAAGTCGGCATTGTGCCTTTTGTATTAAATTCGGATGCAATTTCTGTGTTTCATCGTCAATAAGAAAGTCCAAGGGATACAGTAAACCTGAAGTGAATCATCGGAGTCTAAAACTGGACACACAGAAGAGGTTCAAATCATAGAAAGTTAGAGATTCAGTTCTCTTGTACTTATGTCGGCATTGTGGTTTTTTAATTTAATTCGGATGCAATTTTTGTGTTCCATCGTCAATAAGAAGGTCCAAGGTATACAGTAAACCTGGAGTGAGGCATCGGAATCTAAAACTGGACTCACAGGAGAGGTTCAAATCATAGAAAGTGAGAGTGTCAGTCCTCTTGTACTTAAGTCGGCATTGTGCCTTTTGTATTAAATTCGGATGCAATTTCTTTGTTTCATCGTCAATAAGAAGGTCCAAGGTATACAGTAAACCTGAAGTGAAACATCGCAATATAAAAGTGGACTCACAGGTGAGGTTCAAATCAAAGGAACTGAGAGTGTCAGTCCTCTTTTCTTAAGTCGGCATTGTGCCTTTTGTATTAAATTCGGATGCAATTGCTGTGTTTCATCATCAATAAGAAAGTCCAAGGGATACAGTAAACCTGAAGTGAATCATTGGAAACTAAAACTGGACTCACAGAATAGGTTCAAATCATTGAAAGTTAGAGAGTCAGTCCTCTTGTACTTATGTCGGCATTGTGCCTTTCGAATTTAATTCGGATGCAATTTCTGTCAACAAGAAGGTCCAAGGTATACGGGAAACCTGAAGTGAAGCATCGGAATCTAAAACTGGACTCACAGGAGAGGTTCAAATCATAGAAAGGTAGAGTGTCAGTCCTCTTGTCCTTAAGTCGGCATTGTGCCTTTTGTATTAAATTCGGATACAATTTCTGTGTTTCATCGTCAATATGAAGGTCCAGGGGATACAGTAGACCTGAAGTGAAGCATCAGAATCAGAAACTGGACTCACAAGAGAGGATCAAATCATAGAAAGTGAGAGTGTCAGTCCTCTTGTACTTAAGTCGGCATTGTGATTTTTGTATCAAATTCGGATACAATTTCTGTGTTTCATCGTCAATAAGAAGGTCCAAGGGATACAGTAAACCTAAAGTGAAGCATCGGAATCTAAAACTGGACTCACAGGAGAGGTTCAAATCATAGAAAGTGAGAGTGTCAGTCCTCTTGTACTTAAGTGGGCATTGTGCCTTTTGTATTAAATTCGGATGCAATTTCTGTGTTTCGTCGTCAATAAGAAGGTCCAAGGTATACAGTAAACCAGAAGTGAAGCATCGGAATCTAAAACTGGACTCACAGGGGAGGTTCAATTCATAGAAAGTGAAAGTGTCAGTCCTCTTGTACTTAAGTTGGCATTGTGCCATTTGTATTAAATTCGGATGCAATTGCTGTGTTTCATCGTCAGTAAGAAGGTCCAAGGTATACAGGAAACCAGAAGTGAAGCATCAGAATCTAAAACTGGGCTCACAGGAGAGGTTCAAATCATAGAAAGTGAGAGCGTCTATCCTCTCGTACTTATGTCGGCATTATGCCTTTTGTATTAAATTCGGATGCGATTTCTGTGTTTCATCGTCAATAAGAGGGTCCAAGGGATACAGTAAACCTGAAGTGAAGCATCGGAATGTAAAACTGGACTCACAGGAGAGGTTCAAATCATAGAAACGTAGAGTGTCAGTCCTCTTGTACTTAGGTCGGCATTGTGCCTTTTGAATTTAATTCCGATGCAATTTCTGTGCTTCATCGTCAAAAAGAAGGTCCAAGGGATACAGTAAACCTGAAGTGAAGCATCGGAATCTAAAACGGGACTCACAGGAGAGGTTCAAATCATAGAAAGTGAGAGTGTCAGTCCTCTTGTACTTAAGTCAGCATTGTGCCTTTTGTATTAAACTCGGATGCAATTTCTGTGTTTCATCGTCAATAAGAACGTCCAAGGTATACACAAAACCAAAAGTCAAGCAACGGAATCTAAAACTGCACTCACAGGAGAGGTTCAAATCATAGAAAGTGAGAGTGTCAGTCCTCTTGTACTTAAGTCGGCCTTGTGCCTTTTGTATTAAATTCGGATGCAATTTCTGTGTTTATTCGACAATATAAAAGTCCATCGGATACAGTAAACCTGAAGTGAATCATCGGAATCTAAAACTGGACTCACAGAAGAGGTTCAAATCATAGAAAGTTAGAGAATCAGTCCTCTTGTACTTATGTCGGCATTGTGCCTTTTGAATTTAATTCGGATACAATTTCTGTGTTTCATCGTCAATAAGAAGGTGCAAGGTATACAGGAAACCTGAAGTGAATCACCGGAATCTAATACTGGACTCACAGGAGAGGTTCAAATCAAAGAAAATGAGAGTGTCAGTCCTCTTTTCCTTAAGTCGGCATTGTGCCTTTTGTATTAAATTCGGATGCAATTTCTATGTTTCATCGTCAATAAGAAAGTCCAAGGTATACAGGAAACCTGAAGTGAATCATCGGAATCTAAAACTGGACTCACAGGAGAGGTTCAAAACATAGAAAGTGTGAGTGTCAGTCCTCTTGTACTTAAGTCGGCATTGTGCCTTTTGTATTAAATTCGTATACAATTTCTGTGTTTCTTCGTCAATAAGAAGGTCCAAGGTATACAGTAAACCTGAAGTGAAGCATCGGAATCTAAAACTGGACTCACAGGAGAGGTTCAAATCATAGATAGAGAGAGTGTCAGTCCTCTTGTACTTAAGTCGGCATTGTGCCGTTTGTATTAAATTCGGATGCAATTTCTGTGTTTCATCGTCAATAAGAAGGTCCAAGGCATACAGTAAACCTGAAGTGAAGCATCGAAATCCAAAACTGGACTCACATGGGAGGTTCAATTCATAGAAAGTGAAAGTGTCAGTCCTCTTGTACTTAAGTCGGCATTGTGCCTTTTGTATTAAATTCGGATGCAGTTGCTGTGTTTCATCGTCAATAAGAAAGTCCTAGGGATACAGTAAACCTGAAGTGAATCATCGGAAACTAAAACTGCTCTCACAGAAGAAGTTCAAATCATAGAAAGTTAGAGCGTCAGTCCTCTTGTACTTATGTCGGCATTGTGCCTTTCGAATTTAATTCGGATGCAATTTCTGTGTTTCATCGTCAATAAGAAGGTCCAAGGTATACGGGAAACCTGAAGTGAAGCATCGGAATCTAAAACTTGACTCACAGAAGAGGTTCAAATCATAGAAAGGTAGAGTGTCAGTCCTCTTGTTCTTAAGGCGGCATTGTGCCTTTTGTATTAAATTCGGATGCAATTTCTGTGTTTCATCGTCAATAAGAATGTCCAGGGGATACAGTAGACCTGAAGTGAAGCATCAGGATCTAAAACTGGACTCACAGGAGAGGATCAAATCATAGAAAGTGAGAGTGTCAGCCCTCTTGTACTTAAGACGGCATTGTGAATTTTGTATTAAATTCGGATACAATTTCTGTGTTTCATCGTCAATAGGAAGGTCCAAGGGATACAGTAAACCTGAAGTGAAGCATCGGAATCTAAAACTGGACTCACAGGAGAGGTTCAAATCATAGAAAGTGAGAGTGTCAGTCCTCTTGTACTTAAGTCGGCATTGTGCCGTTTGTATTAAATTCGGATGCAATTTCTGTGTTTCATCGTCAATAAGAAGGTCCAAGGTATACAGTAAACCTGAAGTGCAGCATCGGAATCTAAAACTGGACTCACAGGGGAGGTTCAATTCATAGAAAGTGAAAGTGTCAGTCCTTTTGTACTTAAGTCGGCATTGTGCCTTTGTATTAGATTCGGATGCAATTGCTGTGTTTCATCGTCAATAAGACAGTCCACGGTATACAGGAAACCAGAAGTGAAGCATCAGAATCTATAACTGGGCTCACAGGAGAGGTTCAAATCATAGAAAGTGAGAATGTCTATCCTCTCGTACTTAAGTCGGCATTATGCCTTTTGTATTAAATTCGGATGCGATTTCTGTGTTTCATCGTCAATAAGAGGGTCCAAGGGATACGGTAAACCAGAAGTGAAGCATCGGAATCTAAAACTGGACTCACAGGAGACGTTCAAATCATAGAAAGGTAGAGTGTCAGTCCTCTTATACTTAAGTCGGCATTGTGCCTTTTGAATTTAATTCTGATGCAATTTCTGTGTTTCATCGTCAATAAGAACGTCCAAGGTATACACGAAACCTGAAGTCAAGCATCGGAATCTGAAACTGGACTCACAGGAGGTTTTCAAATCATAGAAAGTGAGAGTGTCAGTCCTGTTGTCCTTAAGTTGGCATTGTGCCTTGTGTATTAAATTCGGGTGCAATTTCTGTGTTTCATCGTCAATAAGAGCGTCCAAGGTGTACACGAAACCTGTAGTCATGCATCGGAATCTAAAACTGGACTCTCAGGAGTGGTTCAAATCATAGAAAGTGAGAGTGTCAGTCCTCTTGTACTTAAGTCGGCATTGTGCCTTTTGTATTAAATTCGGATGCAATTTCTGTGTTTCATCGTCATTAAGAAGGTCCAAGGTATACAGTAAACCTGAAGTGAAGCATCGGAATCTAAAACTGGACTCAGGGGGAGTTTCAATTCATAGAAAGTGAAAGTGTCAGTCCTCTTGTACTTAAGTCGGCATTGTGCTTTTTGTATTAAATTCGGATGCAATTGCTGTGTTTCATCGTCAATAAGAAGGTCCATGGTATACAGGAAACCAGAAGTGAAGCATCGGAATCTAAAACTGGGCTCACAGGAGAGGTTCAAATCATAGAAAGTTAGAGTGTCTATCCTCTCGTACTTAAGTCGGCATTATGCCTTTTGTATTAAATTCGGATGCGATTTCTGTGTTTCATCGTCAATTAGAGGGTCCAAGGGATACAGTAAACCTGAAGTGAAGCATCGGAATCTAAAACTGGACTCACAGGAGACGTTCAAATCATAGAAAGGTAGAGTGTCAGTCCTCTTGTACTTAAGTCGGCATTGTGCCTTTTGAATTTAATTCTGATGCAATTTCTGTGTTTCATCGTCAATAAGAACGTCCAAGGTATACACGAAACCTGAAGTCAAGCATCGGAATCTGAAACTGGACTCACAGGAGGTTTTCAAATCATAGAAAGTGAGAGTGTCAGTCCTGTTGTCCTTAAGTTGGCATTGTGCCTTGTGTATTAAATTCGGGTGCAATTTCTGTGTTTCATCGTCAATAAGATCGTCCAAGGTGTACACGAAACCTGTAGTCATGCATCGGAATCTAAAACTGGACTCTCAGGAGAGGTTCAAAACATAGAAAGTGAGAGTGTCAGTCCTCTTGTACTTAAGTCGGCATTGTGCCTTTTGTATTAAATTCGGATGCAATTTCTGTGTTTCAACGTCAATAAGAAAGTCCAAGGGATATAGTAAACCTGAAGTGAATCATCGGAGTCTAAAACTGGACACACAGAAGAGGTTCAAATCATAGAAAGTTAGAGATTCAGTCCTCTTGTACTTATGTCGGCATTGTGGTTTTTTAATTTAATTCGGATGCAATTTTTGTGTTTCATCGTCAATAAGAAGGTCCAAGGTATACAGTAAACCTGGAGTGCGGCATCGGAATCTAAAACTGGACTCACAGGAGAGGTTCAAATCATAGAAAGTGAGAGTGTCAGTCCTCTTGTACTTAAGTCGGCATTGTGCCTTTTGTATTAAATTCGGATGCAATTTCTTTGTTTCATCGTCAATAAGAAGGTCCAAGGTATACAGTAAACCTGAAGTGAAGCATCGCAAAATAAAAGTGGACTCACAGGTGAGGTTCAAATCAAAGAAACAGAGAGTGTCAGTCCTCTTTTCTTAAGTCGGCATTGTGCCTTTTGTATTAAATTCGGATGCAATTGCTGTGTTTCATCGTCAATAAGAAAGTCCAAGGGATACAGTAAACCTGAAGTGAATCATTGGAAACTAAAACTGGACTCACAGAATAGGTTCAAATCATTGAAAGTTAGAGAGTCAGTCCTCTTGTACTTATGTCGGCATTGCGCCTTTCGAATTTAATTCGGATGCAATTTCTGTCAACAAGAAGGTCCAAAGTATACGGGAAACCTGAAGTGAAGCATCGGAATCTAAAACTGGACTCACAGGAGAGGTTCAAATCATAGAAAGGTAGAGTGACAGTCCTCTTGTTCTTAAGTCGGCATTGTGCCTTTTGTATTAAATTCGGATACAATTTCTGTGTTTCTTCGTCAATAAGAAGGTCCAAGGTATACAGTAAACCTGAAGTGAAGCATCGGAATCTAAAACTGGACTCACAGGAGAGGTTCAAATCATAGATAGAGAGAGTGTCAGTCCTCTTGTACTTAAGTCGGCATTGTGCCGTTTGTATTAAATTCGGATGCAATTTCTGTGTTTCATCGTCAATAAGAAGGTCCAAGGTATACAGTAAACCTGAAGTGAAGCATCGAAATCCAAAACTGGACTCACATGGGAGGTTCAATTCATAGAAAGTGAAAGTGTCAGTCCTCTTGTACTTAAGTCGGCATTGTGCCTTTTGTATTAAATTCGGATGCAATTGCTGTGTTTCATCGTCAATAAGAAAGTCCTAGGGATACAGTAAACCTGAAGTGAATCATCGGAAACTAAAACTGCTCTCACAGAAGAAGTTCAAATCATAGAAAGTTAGAGCGTCAGTCCTCTTGTACTTATGTCGGCATTGTGCCTTTCGACTTTAATTCGGATGCAATTTCTGTGTTTCATCGTCAATAAGAAGGTCCAAGGTATACGGGAAACCTGAAGTGAAGCATCGGAATCTAAAACTTGACTCACAGAAGAGGTTCAAATCATAGAAAGGTAGAGTGTCAGTCCTCTTGTTCTTAAGTCGGCATTGTGCCTTTTGTATTAAATTCGGATGCAATTTCTGTGTTTCATCGTCAATAAGAATGTCCAGGGGATACAGTAGACCTGAAGTGAAGCATCAGGATCTAAAACTGGACTCACAGGAGAGGATCAAATCATAGAAAATGAGAGTGTCAGCCCTCTTGTACTTAAGACGGCATTGTGAATTTTGTATTAAATTCGGATACAATTTCTGTGTTTCATCGTCAATAGGAAGGTCCAAGGGATACAGTAAACCTGAAGTGAAGCATCGGAATCTAAAACTGGACTCACAGGAGAGGTTCAAATCATAGAAAGTGAGAGTGTCAGTCCTCTTGTACTTAAGTCGGCATTGTGCCGTTTGTATTAAATTCGGATGCAATTTCTGTGTTTCATCGTCAATAAGAAGGTCCAAGGTATACAGTAAACCTGAAGTGCAGCATCGGAATCTAAAACTGGACTCACAGGGGAGGTTCAATTCATAGAAAGTGAAAGTGTCAGTCCTTTTGTACTTAAGTCGGCATTGTGCCTTTGTATTAGATTCGGATGCAATTGCTGTGTTTCATCGTCAATAAGACAGTCCACGGTATACAGGAAACCAGAAGTGAAGCATCAGAATCTATAACTGGGCTCACAGGAGAGGTTCAAATCATAGAAAGTGAGAATGTCTATCCTCTCGTACTTAAGTCGGCATTATGCCTTTTGTATTAAATTCGGATGCGATTTCTGTGTTTCATCGTCAATAAGAGGGTCCAAGGGATACAGTAAACCAGAAGTGAAGCATCGGAATCTAAAACTGGACTCACAGGAGACGTTCAAATCATAGAAAGGTAGAGTGTCAGTCCTCTTATACTTAAGTTGGCATTGTGCCTTTTGAATTTAATTCTGATGCAATTTCTGTGTTTCATCGTCAATAAGAACGTCCAAGGTATACACGAAACCTGAAGTCAAGCATCGGAATCTGAAACTGGACTCACAGGAGGTTTTCAAATCATAGAAAGTGAGAGTGTCAGTCCTGTTGTCCTTAAGTTGGCATTGTGCCTTGTGTATTAAATTCGGGTGCAATTTCTGTGTTTCATCGTCAATAAGAGCGTCCAAGGTGTACACGAAACCTGTAGTCATGCATCGGAATCTAAAACTGGACTCTCAGGAGTGGTTCAAATCATAGAAAGTGAGAGTGTCAGTCCTCTTGTACTTAAGTCGGCATTGTGCCTTTTGTATTAAATTCGGATGCAATTTCTGTGTTTCATCGTCATTAAGAAGGTCCAAGGTATACAGTAAACCTGAAGTGAAGCATCGGAATCTAAAACTGGACTCAGGGGGAGTTTCAATTCATAGAAAGTGAAAGTGTCAGTCCTCTTGTACTTAAGTCGGCATTGTGCTTTTTGTATTAAATTCGGATGCAATTGCTGTGTTTCATCGTCAATAAGAAGGTCCATGGTATACAGGAAACCAGAAGTGAAGCATCGGAATCTAAAACTGGGCTCACAGGAGAGGTTCAAATCATAGAAAGTTAGAGTGTCTATCCTCTCGTACTTAAGTCGGCATTATGCCTTTTGTATTAAATTCGGATGCGATTTCTGTGTTTCATCGTCAATTAGAGGGTCCAAGGGATACAGTAAACCTGAAGTGAAGCATCGGAATCTAAAACTGGACTCACAGGAGACGTTCAAATCATAGAAAGGTAGAGTGTCAGTCCTCTTGTACTTAAGTCGGCATTGTGCCTTTTGAATTTAATTCTGATGCAATTTCTGTGTTTCATCGTCAATAAGAACGTCCAAGGTATACACGAAACCTGAAGTCAAGCATCGGAATCTGAAACTGGACTCACAGGAGGTTTTCAAATCATAGAAAGTGAGAGTGTCAGTCCTGTTGTCCTTAAGTTGGCATTGTGCCTTGTGTATTAAATTCGGGTGCAATTTCTGTGTTTCATCGTCAATAAGATCGTCCAAGGTGTACACGAAACCTGTAGTCATGCATCGGAATCTAAAACTGGACTCTCAGGAGAGGTTCAAAACATAGAAAGTGAGAGTGTCAGTCCTCTTGTACTTAAGTCGGCATTGTGCCTTTTGTATTAAATTCGGATGCAATTTCTGTGTTTCAACGTCAATAAGAAAGTCCAAGGGATATAGTAAACCTGAAGTGAATCATCGGAGTCTAAAACTGGACACACAGAAGAGGTTCAAATCATAGAAAGTTAGAGATTCAGTCCTCTTGTACTTATGTCGGCATTGTGGTTTTTTAATTTAATTCGGATGCAATTTTTGTGTTTCATCGTCAATAAGAAGGTCCAAGGTATACAGTAAACCTGGAGTGCGGCATCGGAATCTAAAACTGGACTCACAGGAGAGGTTCAAATCATAGAAAGTGAGAGTGTCAGTCCTCTTGTACTTAAGTCGGCATTGTGCCTTTTGTATTAAATTCGGATGCAATTTCTTTGTTTCATCGTCAATAAGAAGGTCCAAGGTATACAGTAAACCTGAAGTGAAGCATCGCAAAATAAAAGTGGACTCACAGGTGAGGTTCAAATCAAAGAAACAGAGAGTGTCAGTCCTCTTTTCTTAAGTCGGCATTGTGCCTTTTGTATTAAATTCGGATGCAATTGCTGTGTTTCATCGTCAATAAGAAAGTCCAAGGGATACAGTAAACCTGAAGTGAATCATTGGAAACTAAAACTGGACTCACAGAATAGGTTCAAATCATTGAAAGTTAGAGAGTCAGTCCTCTTGTACTTATGTCGGCATTGCGCCTTTCGAATTTAATTCGGATGCAATTTCTGTCAACAAGAAGGTCCAAAGTATACGGGAAACCTGAAGTGAAGCATCGGAATCTAAAACTGGACTCACAGGAGAGGTTCAAATCATAGAAAGGTAGAGTGACAGTCCTCTTGTTCTTAAGTCGGCATTGTGCCTTTTGTATTAAATTCGGATACAATTTCTGTGTTTCATCGTCAATAAGAAGGTCCAGGGGATACAGTAAACCTGAAGTGAAGCATCGGAATCTAAAACTGGACTCACAGGAGAGGTTCAAATCATAGAAAGTGAGAATGTCAGTCCTCTTGTACTTAAGTCAGCATTGTGCCTTTTGTATTAAACTCGGATGCAATTTCTGTGTTTCATCGTCAATAAGAACGTCCAAGGTATACACAAAACCAAAAGTCAAGCAACCGAATCTAAAACTGCACTCACAGGAGAGGTTCAAATCATAGAAAGTGAGAGTGTCAGTCCTCTTGTACTTAAGTCGGCATTGTGCCTTTTGTATCAAATTCGGATGCAATTTCTGTGTTTATTCGACAATATAAAAGTCCATCGGATACAGTAAACCTGAAGTGAATCATCGGAATCTAAAACTGGACTCACAGAAGAGGTTCAAATCATAGAAAGTTAGAGAATCAGTCCTCTTGTACTTATGTTGGCATTGTGCCTTTTGAATTTAATTCGGATACAATTTCTGTGTTTCATCGTCAATAAGAAGGTGCAAGGTATACAGGAAACCTGAAGTGAATCACCGGAATCTAATACTGGACTCACAGGAGAGGTTCAAATCAAAGGAAGTGAGAGTGTCAGTCCTCTTTTCCTTAAGTCGGCATTGTGCCTTTTGTATTAAATTCGGATGCAATTTCTATGTTTCATCGTCAATAAGAAAGTCCAAGGTATACAGGAAACCTGAAGTGAATCATCGGAATCTAAAACTGGACTCACAGGAGAGGTTCAAACATAGAAAGTGTGAGTGTCAGTCCTCTTGTACTTAAGTCGGCATTGTGCCTTTTGTATTAAATTCGTATACAATTTCTGTGTTTATTCGTCAATAAGAAGGTCCAAGGTATACAGTAAACCTGAAGTGAAGCATCGGAATCTAAAACTGGACTCACAGGAGAGGTTCAAATCATAGATAGAGAGAGTGTCAGTCCTCTTGTACTTAAGTCGGCATTGTGCCGTTTGTATAAAATTCGGATGCAATTTCTGTGTTTCATCGTCAATAAGAAGGTCCAAGGTATTCAGTAAACCTGAAGTGAAGCATCGGAATCCAAAACTGGACTCACATGGGAGGTTCAATTCATAGAAAGTGAAAGTGTCTGTCCTCTTGTACTTAAGTCGGCATTGTGCCTTTTGTATTAAATTCGGATGCAATTGCTGTGTTTCATCGTCAATAAGAAAGTCCTAGGGATACAGTAAACCTGAAGTGAATCATCGGAAACTAAAACTGCTCTCACAGAAGAAGTTCAAATCATAGAAAGTTAGAGCATCAGTCCTCTTGTACTTATGTCGGCATTGTGCCTTTCGAATTTAATTCGGATGCAATTTCTGTGTTTCATCGTCAATAAGAAGGTCCAAGGTATACGGGAAACCTGAAGTGAAGCATCGGAATCTAAAACTTGACTCACAGAAGAGGTTCAAATCATAGAAAGGTAGAGTGTCAGTCCTCTTGTTCTTAAGTCGGCATTGTGCCTTTTGTATTAAATTCGGATGCAATTTCTGTGTTTCATCGTCAATAAGAATGTCCAGGGGATACAGTAGACCTGAAGTGAAGCATCAGGATCTAAAACTGGACTCACAGGAGAGGATCAAATCATAGAAAGTGAGAGTGTCAGCCCTCTTGTACTTAAGACGGCATTGTGAATTTTGTATTAAATTCGGATACAATTTCTGTGTTTCATCGTCAATAGGAAGGTCCAAGGGATACAGTAAACCTGAAGTGAAGCATCGGAATCTAAAACTGGACTCACAGGAGAGGTTCAAATCATAGAAAGTGAGAGTGTCAGTCCTCTTGTACTTAAGTCGGCATTGTGCCATTTGTATTAAATTCGGATGCAATTGCTGTGTTTCATAGTCAATAAGAGGGTCCAAGGGATACAGTAAACCTGAAGTGCAGCATCGGAATCTAAAACTGGACTCACAGGGGAGGTTCAATTCATAGAAAGTGAAAGTGTCAGTCCTTTTGTACTTAAGTCGGCATTGTGCCTTTGTATTAGATTCGGATGCAATTGCTGTGTTTCATCGTCAATAAGACAGTCCACGGTATACAGGAAACCAGAAGTGAAGCATCAGAATCTATAACTGGGCTCACAGGAGAGGTTCAAATCATAGAAAGTGAGAATGTCTATCCTCTCGTACTTAAGTCGGCATTATGCCTTTTGTATTAAATTCGGATGCGATTTCTGTGTTTCATCGTCAATAAGAGGGTCCAAGGGATACAGTAAACCAGAAGTGAAGCATCGGAATCTAAAACTGGACTCACAGGAGACGTTCAAATCATAGAAATGTAGAGTGTCAGTCCTCTTATACTTAAGTCGGCATTGTGCCTTTTGAATTTAATTCTGATGCAATTTCTGTGTTTCATCGTCAATAAGAACGTCCAAGGTATACACGAAACCTGAAGTCAAGCATCGGAATCTGAAACTGGACTCACAGGAGGTTTTCAAATCATAGAAAGTGAGAGTGTCAGTCCTGTTGTCCTTAAGTTGGCATTGTGCCTTGTGTATTAAATTCGGGTGCAATTTCTGAGTTTCATCGTCAATAAGAGCGTCCAAGGTGTACACGAAACCTGTAGTCATGCATCGGAATCTAAAACTGGACTCTCAGGAGAGGTTCAAATCATAGAAAGTGAGAGTGTCAGTCCTCTTGTACTTAAGTCGGCATTGTGCCTTTTGTATTAAATTCGGATGCAATTTCTGTGTTTCATCGTCATTAAGAAGGTCCAAGGTATACAGTAAACCTGAAGTGAAGCATCGGAATCTAAAACTGGACTCAGGGGGAGTTTCAATTCATAGAAAGTGAAAGTGTCAGTCCTCTTGTACTTAAGTCGGCATTGTGCCTTTTGTATTAAATTCGGATGCAATTGCTGTGTTTCATCGTCAATAAGAAGGTCCATGGTATACAGGAAACAAGAAAAGAAGCATCGGAATCTAAAACTGGGCTCACAGGAGAGGTTCAAATCATAGAAAGTTAGAGTGTCTATCCTCTCGTACTTAAGTCGGCATTATGCCTTTTGTATTAAATTCGGATGCGATTTCTGTGTTTCATCGTCAATTAGAGGGTCCAAGGGATACAGTAAACCTGAAGTGAAGCATCGGAATCTAAAACTGGACTCACAGGAGACGTTCAAATCATAGAAAGGTAGAGTGTCAGTCCTCTTGTACTTAAGTCGGCATTGTGCCTTTTGAATTTAATTCTGATGCAATTTCTGTGTTTCATCGTCAATAAGAACGTCCAAGGTATACACGAAACCTGAAGTCAAGCATCGGAATCTGAAACTGGACTCACAGGAGGTTTTCAAATCATAGAAAGTGAGAGTGTCAGTCCTGTTGTCCTTAAGTTGGCATTGTGCCTTGTGTATTAAATTCGGGTGCAATTTCTGTGTTTCATCGTCAATAAGAGCGTCCAATGTGTACACGAAACCTGTAGTCATGCATCGGAATCTAAAACTGGACTCTCAGGAGAGGTTCAAATCATAGAAAGTGAGAGTGTCAGTCCTCTTGTACTTAAGTCGGCATTGTGCCTTTTGTATTAAATTCGGATGCAATTTCTGTGTTTCATCGTCAATAAGAAAGTCCAAGGGATACAGTAAACCTGAAGTGAATCATCGGAGTCTAAAACTGGACACACAGAAGAGGTTCAAATCATAGAAAGTTAGAGATTCAGTCCTCTTGTACTTATGTCGGCATTGTGGTTTTTTAATTTAATTCGGATGCAATTTTTGTGTTTCATCGTCAATAAGAAGGTCCAAGGTATACAGTAAACCTGGAGTGAGGCATCGGAATCTAAAACTGGACTCACAGGAGAGGTTCAAATCATAGAAAGTGAGAGTGTCAGTCCTCTTGTACTTAAGTCGGCATTGTGCCTTTTGTATTAAATTCGGATGCAATTTCTTTGTTTCATCGTCAATAAGAAGGTCCAAGGTATACAGTGAACCTGAAGTGAAGCATCGCAATATAAAAGTGGACTCACAGGTGAGGTTCAAATCAAAGAAACAGAGATTGTCAGTCCTCTTTTCTTAAGTCGGCATTGTGCCTTTTGTATTAAATTCGGATGCAATTGCTGTGTTTCATCGTCAATAAGAAAGTCCATGGGATACAGTAAACCTGAAGTGAATCATTGGAAACTAAAACTGGACTCACAGAATAGGTTCAAATCATTGAAAGTTAGAGAGTCAGTCCTCTTGTACTTATGTCGGCATTGTGCCTTTCGAATTTAATTCGGATGCAATTTCTGTCTACAAGAAGGTCCAAGGTATACGGGAAACCTGAAGTGAAGCATCGGAATCTAAAACTGGACTCACAGGAGAGGTTCAAATCATAGAAAGGTAGAGTGTCAGTCCTCTTGTTCTTAAGTCGTCATTGTGCCTTTTGTATTAAATTCGGATACAATTTCTGTGTTTCATCGTCAATAAGAAGGTCCAGGGGATACAGTAGACCTGAAGTGAAGCATCAGAATCAGAAACTGGACTCACAAGAGAGGATCAAATCATAGAAAGTGAGAGTGTCAGTCCTCTTGTACTTAAGTCGGCATTGTGATTTTTGTATCAAATTCGGATACAATTTCTGTGTTTCATCGTCAATAAGAAGGTCCAAGGGATACAGTAAACCTGAAGTGAAGCATCGGAATCTAAAACTGGACTCACAGGAGAGGTTCAAATCATAGAAAGTGAGAGTGTCAGTCCTCTTGTACTTAAGTCGGTATTGTGCCTTTTGTATTAAATTCGGATGCAATTTCTGTGTTTCGTCGTCAATAAGAAGGTCCAAGGTATACAGTAAACCAGAAGTGAAGCATCGGAATCTAAAACTGGACTCACAGGGGAGGTTCAATTCATAGAAAGTGAGAGTGTCAGTCCTCTTGTACTTAAGTCGGCATTGTGCCATTTGTATTAAATTCGGATGCAATTGCTGTGTTTCATCGTCAGTAAGAAGGTCCAAGGTATACAGGAAACCAGAAGTGAAGCATCAGAATCTAAAACTGGGCTCACAGGAGAGGTTCAAATCATAGAAAGTGAGAGCGTCTATCCTCTCGTACTTATGTCGGCATTATGCCTTTTGTATTAAATTCGGATGCGATTTCTGTGTTTCATCGTCAATAAGAGGGTCCAAGGGATACAGTAAACCTGAAGTGAAGCATCGGAATCTAAAACTGGACTCACAGGAGAGGTTCAAATCATAGAAAGGTAGAGTGTCAGTACTCTTGTACTTAAGTCGGCATTGTGCCTTTTGAATTTAAATCCGATGCAATTTCTGTGCTTCATCGTCAAAAAGAAGGTCCAACGGATACAGTAAACCTGAAGTGAACCATCGGAATGTAAAACTGGACTCACAGGAGAGGTTCAAATCATAGAAAGTGAGAGTGTCAGTCCTCTTGTACTTAAGTCGGCCTTGTGCCTTTTGTATTAAATTCGGATGCAATTTCTGTGTTTCATCGACAATAAGAAAGTCCAAGGGATAGAGTAAACGTGAACTTAAGTCGGCATTGTGCCTTTTGAATTTAATTCTGATGCAATTTCTGTGCTTCATCGTCAAAAAGAATGTCCAACGGATACAGTAAACCTGAAGTAAAAAATCGGAATCTAAAACTGGACTCACAGGAGAGGTTCAAATCATAGAAAGTGAGAGTGTCAGTCCTGTTGTACTTAAGTCGGCATTATGCCTTTTGTATTAAATTCGGATGCAATTTCTGTGATTCATCGTCATTAAGAAGGTCCAAGGTATACAGTAAACCTGAAGTGAAGCATCGGAATCTAAAACTGGACTCATAGGGGAGTTTCAATTCATAGAAAGTGAAAGTATCAGTCCTCTTGTACTTAAGTCGGCATTGTGCTTTTTGTATTAAATTCAGATGCAATTGCTGTGTTTCATCGTCAATTAGAGGGTCCAAGGGATACAGTAAACCTGAAGTGAAGCATCGGAATCAAAAACTGGACTCACAGGAGACGTTCAAATCATAGAAAGGTAGAGTGTCAGTCCTCTTGTACTTAAGTCGGCATTGTGCCTTTTGAATTTAATTCTGATGCAATTTCTGTGTTTCATCGTCAATAAGAACGTCCAAGGTATACACGAAACCTGAAGTCAAGCATCGGAATCTGAAACTGGACTCACAGGAGGTTTTCAAATCATAGAAAGTGAGAGTGTCAGTCCTGTTGTCCTTAAGTTGGCATTGTGCCTTGTGTATTAAATTCGGGAGCAATTTCTGAGTTTCATCGTCAATAAGAGCGTCCAAGGTGTACACGAAACCTGTAGTCATGCATCGGAATCTAAAACTGGACTCTCAGGAGAGGTTCAAATCATTGAAAGTTAGAGAGTCAGTCCTCTTGTACTTATGTCGGCATTGTGCCTTTCGAATTTAATTCGGATGCAATTTCTGTCAACAAGAAGGTCCAAGGTATACGGGAAACCTGAAGTGAAGCATCGGAATCTAAAACTGGACTCACAGGAGAGGTTCAAATCATAGAAAGGTAGAGTGTCAGTCCTCTTGTTCTTAAGTCGGCATTGTGCCTTTTGTATTATATTCGGATACAATTTCTGTGTTTCATCGTCAATAAGAAGGTCCAGAGGATACAGTAGACCTGAAGTGAAGCATCAGAATCAGAAACTGGACTCACAAGAGAGGATCAAATCATAGAAAGTGAGAGTGTCAGTCCTCTTGTACTTAAGTCGGCATTGTGATTTTTGTATCAAATTCGGATACAATTTCTGTGTTTCATCGTCAATAAGAAGGTCCAAGGGATACAGTAAACCTGAAGTGAAGCATCGGAATCTAAAACTGGACTCACAGGAGAGGTTCAAATCATAGAAAGTGAGAGTGTCAGTCCTCTTGTACTTAAGTCGGCATTGTGCCTTTTGTATTAAATTCGGATGCAATTTCTGTGTTTCGTCGTCAATAAGAAGGTCCAAGGTATACAGTAAACCAGAAGTGAAGCATCGGGATCTAAAACTGGACTCACAGGGGAGGTTCAATTCATAGAAAGTGAAAGTGTCAGTCCTCTTGTACTTAAGTCGGCATTGTGCCATTTGTATTAAATTCGGATGCAATTGCTGTGTTTCATCGTCAATAAGAGGGTCCAAGGGATACAGTAAACCTGAAGTGAAGCATCGGAATCTACAACTGGACTCACAGGAGATGTTCAAATCATAGAAAGGTAGAGTGTCAGTCCTCTTGTACTTAAGTCGGCATTGTGCCTTTTGAATTTAATTCCGATGCAATTTCTGTGCTTCATCGTCAAAACGAAGGTCCAACGGATACAGTAAACCTGAAGTGAAGCATCGGAATGTAAAACTGGACTCACAGGAGAGGTTCAAATCATAGAGAGTGAGAGTGTCAGTCCTGTTGTACTTAAGTCGGCATTATGCCTTTTGTATTAAATTCGGATGCAATTTCTGTGTTTCATCGTCAATTAGAGGGTCCAAGGGATACAGTAAACCTGAAGTGAAGCATCGGAATCTAAAACTGGACTCACAGGAGACGTTCAAATCATAGAAAGGTAGAGTGTCAGTCCTCTTGTACTTAAGTCGGCATTGTGCCTTTTGAATTTAATTCCGATGCAATTTCCGTGTTTCATCGTCAATAAGAACGTCCAAGGTATACACGAAACCTGAAGTCAAGCATCGGAATCTAAAACTGGACTCACAGGAGAGGTTCAAATCATAGAAAGTGAGAGTGTCAGTCCTCTTGTACTTAAGTCGGCATTGTGCCTTTTGTATTAAATTCGGATGCAATTTCTGTGTTTCATCGTCAATAAGAAAGTCCAAGGGACACAGTAAACCTGAAGTGAATCATCGGAATCTAAATCTGGACTCACAGAAGAGGTTCAAATCATAGAAAGTTAGAGAGTCAGTCCTCATGTACTTATGTCGGCATTGTGCCTTTTGAATTTAATTCGGATGCAATTTTTGTGTTTCATCGTCAATAAGATGGTCCAAGGTATACAGTAAACCTGGATTGAGGCATCGGAATCAAAAACTGGACTCACAGGAGAGGTTAAAATCATAGAATGTGAGAGTGTCAGTCCTCTTGTACTTAAGTCGGCATTGTGAATTTTGTATTAAATTCGGATACAATTTCTGTGTTTCATCGTCAATAAGAAGGTCCAAGGGATACAGTAAACCTGACGTGAAGCATCGGAATCTAAAACTGGACTCACAGGAGAGGTTCAAATCATAGAAAGTGAGAGTGTCAGTCCTCTTACACTTAAGTCGGCATTGTGCCTTTTGTATTAAATTCGGATGCAATTTCTTTGTTTCATCGTCAATAAGAAGGTCCAAGGTATACAGTAAACCTAAAGTGAAGCATCGGAATCTAAAACTTTACTTACAGGGGAGTTTCAATTCATAGAAAGTGAAAGTGTCAGTCCTCTTGTACTTAAGTCGGCATTGTGCCATTTGTATTAAATTCGGATGCAATTGCTGTGTTTCATCGTCAATAAGAGGGTCCAAGGGATACAGTAAACCTGAAGTGAAGCATCGGAATGTAAAACTGGACTCACAGGAGAGGTTCAATTCATAGAAACGTAGAGTGTCAGTCCTCTTGTACTTAGGTCGGCATTGTGCCTTTTGAATTTAATTCCGATGCAATTTCTGTGCTTCATCGTCAAAAAGAAGGTCCAAGGGATACAGTAAACCTGAAGTGAAGCATCGGAATCTAAAACTGGACTCACAGGAGAGGTTCAAATCATAGAAAGTGAGAGTGTCAGTCCTCTTGTACTTAAGTCAGCATTGTGCCTTTTGTATTAAACTCGGATGCAATTTCTGTGTTTCATCGTCAATAAGAACGTCCAAGGTATACACAAAACCAAAAGTCAAGCAACGGAATCTAAAACTGCACTCACAGGAGAGGTTCAAATCATAGAAAGTGAGAGTGTCAGTCCTCTTGTACTTAAGTCGGCCTTGTGCCTTTTGTATTAAATTCGGATGCAAATTCTGTGTTTATTCGACAATATAAAAGTTCATCGGATACAGTAAAAATGAAGTGAATCATCGGAATCTAAAACTGGACTCACAGAAGAGGTTCAAATCATAGAAAGTTAGAGAATCAGTCCTCTTGTACTTATGTCGGCATTGTGCCTTTTGAATTTAATTCGGATACAATTTCTGTGTTTCATCGTCAATAGGAAGGTGCAAGGTATACAGGAAACCTGAAGTGAATCACCGGAATCTAATACTGGACTCACAGGAGAGGTTCAAATCAAAGAAAGTGAGAGTGTCAGTCCTCTTTTCCTTAAGTCGGCATTGTGCCTTTTGTATTAAATTCGGATGCAATTTCTATGTTTCATCGTCAATAAGAAAGTCCAAGGTATACAGGAAACCTGAAGTGAATCATCGGAATCTAAAACTGGACTCACAGGAGAGGTTCAAAACATAGAAAGTGTGAGTGTCAGTTCTCTTGTACTTAAGTCGGCATTGTGCCTTTTGTATTAAATTCGTATACAATTTCTGTGTTTCTTCGTCAATAAGAAGGTCCAAGGTATACAGTAAACCTGAAGTGAAGCATCGGAATCTAAAACTGGACTCACAGGAGAGGTTCAAATCATAGATAGAGAGAGTGTCAGTCCTCTTGTACTTAAGTCGGCATTGTGCCGTTTGTATTAAATTCGGATGCAATTTCTGTGTTTCATCGTCAATAAGAAGGTCCTAGGTATACAGTTAACCTGAAGTGAAGCATCGGAATCCAAAACTGGACTCACATGGGAGGTTCAATTCATAGAAAGTGAAAGTGTCAGTCCTCTTGTACTTAAGTCGGCATTGTGCCTTTTGTATTAAATTCGGATGCAATTGCTGTGTTTCATCGTCAATAAGAAAGTCCTAGGGATACAGTAAACCTGAAGTGAATCATCGGAAACTAAAACTGCTCTCACAGAAGAAGTTCAAATCATAGAAAGTTAGAGCGTCAGTCCTCTTGTACTTATGTCGGCATTGTGCCTTTCGAATTTAATTCGGATGCAATTTCTGTGTTTCATCGTCAATAAGAAGGTCCAAGGTATACGGGAAACCTGAAGTGAAGCATCGGAATCTAAAACTTGACTCACAGAAGAGGTTCAAATCATAGAAAGGTAGAGTGTCAGCCCTCTTGTACTTAAGACGGCATTGTGAATTTTGTATTAAATTCGGATACAATTTCTGTGTTTCATCGTCAATAGGAAGGTCCAAGGGATACAGTAAACCTGAAGTGAAGCATCGGAATCTAAAACTGGACTCACAGGAGAGGTTCAAATCATAGAAAGTGAGAGTGTCAGTCCTCTTGTACTTAAGTCGGCATTGTGCCGTTTGTATTAAATTCGGATGCAATTTCTGTGTTTCATCGTCATTAAGAAGGTCCAAGGTATACAGTAAACCTGAAGTGAAGCATCGGAATCTAAAACTGGACTCAGGGGGAGTTTCAATTCATAGAAAGTGAAAGTGTCAGTCCTCTTGTACTTAAGTCGGCATTGTGCTTTTTGTATTAAATTCGGATGCAATTGCTGTGTTTCATCGTCAATAAGAAGGTCCATGGTATACAGGAAACCAGAAGTGAAGCATCGGAATCTAAAACTGGGCTCACAGGAGAGGTTCAAATCATAGAAAGTTAGAGTGTCTATCCTCTCGTACTTAAGTCGGCATTATGCCTTTTGTATTAAATTCGGATGCGATTTCTGTGTTTCATCGTCCATTAGAGGGTCCAAGGGATACAGTAAACCTGAAGTGAAGCATCGGAATCTAAAACTGGACTCACAGGAGACATTCAAATCATAGAAAGGTAGAGTGTCAGTCCTCTTGTACTTAAGTCGGCATTGTGCCTTTTGAATTTAATTCTGATGCAATTTCTGTGTTTCATCGTCAATAAGAACGTCCAAGGTATACACGAAACCTGAAGTCAAGCATCGGAATCTGAAACTGGACTCACAGGAGGTTTTCAAATCATAGAAAGTGAGAGTGTCAGTCCTGTTGTCCTTAAGTTGGCATTGTGCCTTGTGTATTAAATTCGGGTGCAATTTCTGTGTTTCATCGTCAATAAGAGCGTCCAAGGTGTACACGAAACCTGTAGTCATGCATCGGAATCTAAAACTGGACTCTCAGGAGAGGTTCAAATCATAGAAAGTGAGAGCGTCAGTCCTCTTGTACTTAAGTCGGCATTGTGCCTTTTGTATTAAATTCGGATGCAATTTCTGTGTTTCATCGTCAATAAGAAAGTCCAAGGGATACAGTAAACCTGAAGTGAATCATCGGAGTCTAAAACTGGACACACAGAAGAGGTTCAAATCATAGAAAGTTAGAGATTCAGTCCTCTTGTACTTATGTCGGCATTGTGGTTTTTTAATTTAATTCGGATGCAATTTTTGTGTTTCATCGTCAATAAGAAGGTCCAAGGTATACAGTAAACCTGGAGTGAGGCATCGGAATCTAAAACTGGACTCACAGGAGAGGTTCAAATCATAGAAAGTGAGAGTGTCAGTCCTCTTGTACTTAAGTCGGCATTGTGCCTTTTGTATTAAATTCGGATGCAATTTCTTTGTTTCATCGTCAATAAGAAGGTCCAAGGTGTACAGTAAACCTGAAGTGAAGCATCGCAATATAAAAGTGGACTCACAGGTGAGGTTCAAATCAAAGAAACAGAGAGTGTCAGTCCTCTTTTCTTAAGTCGGCATTGTGCCTTTTGTATTAAATTCGGATGCAATTGCTGTGTTTCATCGTCAATAAGAAAGTCCAAGGGATACAGTAAACCTGAAGTGAATCATTGGAAACTAAAACTGGACTCACAGAATAGGTTCAAATCATTGAAAGTTAGAGAGTCAGTCCTCTTGTACTTATGTCGGCATTGTGCCTTTCGAATTTAATTCGGATGCAATTTCTGTCAACAAGAAGGTCCAAGGTATACGGGAAACCTGAAGTGAAGCATCGGAATCTAAAACTGGACTCACAGGAGAGGTTCAAATCATAGAAAGGTAGAGTGACAGTCCTCTTGTTCTTAAGTCGGCATTGTGCCTTTTGTATTAAATTCGGATACAATTTCTGTGTTTCATCGTCAATAAGAAGGTCCAAGGGATACAGTAAACCTGAAGTGAAGCATCGGAATCTAAAACTGGACTCACAGGAGAGGTTCAAATCATAGAAAGTGAGAGTGTCAGTCCTCTAGTACTTAAGTCAGCATTGTGCCTTTTGTATTAAACTCGGATGCAATTTCTGTGTTTCATCGTCAATAAGAACGTCCAAGGTATACACAAAACCAAAAGTCAAGCAACGGAATCAAAAACTGCACTCACAGGAGAGGTTCAAATCATAGAAAGTGCGAGTGTCAGTCCTCTTGTACTTAAGTCGGCCTTGTGCCTTTTGTATTAAATTCGGATGCAATTTCTGTGTTTATTCGACAATATAAAAGTCCATCGGATACAGTAAACCTGAAGTGAATCATCGGAATCTAAAACTGGACTCACAGAAGAGGCTCAAATCATAGAAAGTTAGAGAATCAGTCCTCTTGTACTTATGTTGGCATTGTGCCTTTTGAATTTAATTCGGATACAATTTCTGTGTTTCATCGTCAATAAGAAGGTGCAAGGTATACAGGAAACCTGAAGTGAATCACCGGAATCTAATACTGGACTCACAGGAGAGGTTCAAATCAAAGAAAGTGAGAGTGTCAGTCCTCTTTTCCTTAAGTCGGCATTGTGCCTTTTGTATTAAATTCGGATGCAATTTCTATGTTTCATCGTCAATAAGAAAGTCCAAGGTATACAGGAAACCTGAAGTGAATCATCGGAATCTAAAACTGGACTCACAGGAGAGGTTCAAAACATAGAAAGTGTGAGTGTCAGTCCTCTTGTACTTAAGTCGGCATTGTGCCTTTTGTATTAAATTCGTATACAATTTCTGTGTTTCTTCGTCAATAAGAAGGTCCAAGGTATACAGTAAACCTGAAGTGAAGCATCGGAATCTAAAACTGGACTCACAGGAGAGGTTCAAATCATAGATAGAGAGAGTGTCAGTCCTCTTGTACTTAAGTCGGCATTGTGCCGTTTGTATTAAATTCGGATGCAATTTCTGTGTTTCATCGTCAATAAGAAGGTCCAAGGTATACAGTAAACCTGAAGTGAAGCATCGGAATCCAAAACTGGACTCACATGGGAGGTTCAATTCATAGAAAGTGAAAGTGTCTGTCCTCTTGTACTTAAGTCGGCATTGTGCCTTTTGTATTAAATTCGGATGCAATTGCTGTGTTTCATCGTCAATAAGAAAGTCCTAGGGATACAGTAAACCTGAAGTGAATCATCGGAAACTAAAACTGCTCTCACAGAAGAAGTTCAAATCATAGAAAGTTAGAGCATCAGTCCTCTTGCACTTATGTCGGCATTGTGCCTTTCGAATTTAATTCGGATGCAATTTCTGTGTTTCATCGTCAATAAGAAGGTCCAAGGTATACGGGAAACCTGAAGTGAAGCATCGGAATCTAAAACTTGACTCACAGAAGAGGTTCAAATCATAGAAAGGTAGAGTGTCAGTCCTCTTGTTCTTATGTCGGCATTGTGCCTTTTGTATTAAATTCGGATGCAATTTCTGTGTTTCATCGTCAATAAGAATGTCCAGGGGATACAGTAGACCTGAAGTGAAGCATCAGGATCTAAAACTGGACTCACAGGAGAGGATCAAATCATAGAAAGTGAGAGTGTCAGCCCTCTTGTACTTAAGACGGCATTGTGAATTTTGTATTAAATTCGGACACAATTTCTGTGTTTCATCGTCAATAGGAAGGTCCAAGGGATACAGTAAACCTGAAGTGAAGCATCGGAATCTAAAACTGGACTCACAGGAGAGGTTCAAATCATAGAAAGTGAGAGTGTCAGTCCTCTTGTACTTAAGTCGGCATTGTGCCATTTGTATTAAATTCGGATGCAATTGCTGTGTTTCATCGTCAATAAGAGGGTCCAAGGGATACAGTAAACCTGAAGTGCAGCATCGGAATCTAAAACTGGACTCACAGGGGAGGTTCAATTCATAGAAAGTGAAAGTGTCAGTCCTTTAGTACTTAAGTCGGCATTGTGCCTTTGTATTAGATTCGGATGCAATTGCTGTGTTTCATCGTCAATAAGACAGTCCACGGTATACAGGAAACCAGAAGTGAAGCATCAGAATCTATAACTGGGCTCACAGGAGAGGTTCAAATCATAGAAAGTGAGAATGTCTATCCTCTCGTACTTAAGTCGGCATTATGCCTTTTGTATTAAATTCGGATGCGATTTCTGTGTTTCATCGTCAATAAGAGGGTCCAAGGGATACAGTAAACCAGAAGTGAAGCATCGGAATCTAAAACTGGACTCACAGGAGACGTTCAAATCATAGAAAGGTAGAGTGTCAGTCCTCTTATACTTAAGTCGGCATTGTGCCTTTTGAATTTAATTCTGATGCAATTTCTGTGTTTCATCGTCAATAAGAACGTCCAAGGTATACACGAAACCTGAAGTCAAGCATCGGAATCTGAAACTGGACTCACAGGAGGTTTTCAAATCATAGAAAGTGAGAGTGTCAGTCCTGTTGTCCTTAAGTTGGCATTGTGCCTTGTGTATTAAATTCGGGTACAATTTCTGTGTTTCATCGTCAATAAGAGCGTCCAAGGTGTACACGAAACCTGTAGTCATGCATCGGAATCTAAAACTGGACTCTCAGGAGAGGTTCAAATCATAGAAAGTGAGAGTGTCAGTCCTCTTGTACTTAAGTCGGCATTGTGCCTTTTGTATTAAATTCGGATGCAATTTCTGTGTTTCATCGTCATTAAGAAGGTCCAAGGTATACAATAAACCTGAAGTGAAGCATCGGAATCTAAAACTGGACTCAGGGGGAGTTTCAATTCATAGAAAGTGAAAGTGTCAGTCCTCTTGTACTTAAGTCGGCATTGTGCTTTTTGTATTAAATTCGGATGCAATTGCTGTGTTTCATCGTCAATAAGAAGGTCCATGGTATACAGGAAACCAGAAGTGAAGCATCGGAATCTAAAACTGGGCTCACCGGAGAGGTTCAAATCATAGAAAGTTAGAGTGTCTATCCTCTCGTACTTAAGTCGGCATTATGCCTTTTGTATTAAATTCGGATGCGATTTCTGTGTTTCATCGTCAATTAGAGGGTCCAAGGGATACAGTAAACCTGAAGTGAAGCATCGGAATCTAAAACTGGACTCACAGGAGACGTTCAAATCATAGAAAGGTAGAGTGTCAGTCCTCTTGTACTTAAGTCGGCATTGTACCTTTTGAATTTAATTCTGATGCAATTTCTGTGTTTCATCGTCAATAAGAACGTCCAAGGTATACACGAAACCTGAAGTCAAGCATCGGAATCTGAAACTGGACTCACAGGAGGTTTTCAAATCATAGAAAGTGAGAGTGTCAGTCCTGTTGTCCTTAAGTTGGCATTGTGCCTTGTGTATTAAATTCGGGTGCAATTTCTGTGTTTCATCGTCAATAAGAGCGTCCAAGGTGTACACGAAACCTGTAGTCATGCATCGGAATCTAAAACTGGACTCTCAGGAGAGGTTCAAATCATAGAAAGTGAGAGTGTCAGTCCTCTTGTACTTAAGTCGGCATTGTGCCTTTTGTATTAAATTCGGATGCAATTTCTGTGTTTCATCGTCAATAAGAAAGTCCAAGGTATACAGTAAACCTGAAGTGAATCATCGGAGTCTAAAACTGGACACACAGAAGAGGTTCAAGTCATAGAAAGTTAGAGATTCAGTCCTCTTGTACTTATGTCGGCATTGTGGTTTTTTAATTTAATTCGGATGCAATTTTTGTGTTTCATCGTCAATAAGAAGGTCCAAGGTATACAGTAAACCTGGAGTGAGGCATCGGAATCTAAAACTGGACTCACAGGAGAGGTTCAAATCATAGAAAGTGAGAGCGTCAGTCCTCTTGTACTTAAGTCGGCATTGTGCCTTTTGTATTAAATTCGGATGCAATTTCTTTGTTTCATCGTCAATAAGAAGGTCCAAGGTATACAGTAAACCTGAAGTGAATCATCGGAGTCTAAAACTGGACACACAGAAGAGGTTCAAATCATAGAAAGTTAGAGATTCAGTCCTCTTGTACTTATGTCGGCATTGTGGTTTTTTAATTTAATTCGGATGCAATTTTTGTGTTTCATCGTCAATAAGAAGGTCCAAGGTATACAGTAAACCTGGAGTGAGGCATCGGAATCTAAAACTGGACTCACAGGAGAGGTTCAAATCATAGAAAGTGAGAGCGTCAGTCCTCTTGTACTTAAGTCGGCATTGTGCCTTTTGTATTAAATTCGGATGCAATTTCTTTGTTTCATCGTCAATAAGAAGGTCCAAGGTATACAGTAAACCTGAAGTGAAGCATCGCAATATAAAAGTGGACTCACAGGTGAGGTTCAAAACAAAGAAACAGAGAGTGTCACTCCTCTTTTCTTAAGTCGGCATTGTGCCTTTTGTATTAAATTTGGATGCAATTGCTGTGTTTCATCGTCAATAAGAAAGTCCATGGGATACAGTAAACCTGAAGTGAAGCATCGGAATCTAAAACTAGACTCACAGGAGAGGTTCAAATCATAGATAGAGAGAGTGTCAGTCCTCTTGTACTTAAGTCGGCATTGTGCCGTTTGTATTAAATTCGGATGCAATTTCTGAGTTTCATCGTCAATAAGAAGGTCCAAGGTATACAGTAAACCTGAAGTGAAGCATCGGAATCCAAAACTGGACTCACATGGGAGGTTCAATTCATAGAAAGTGAAAGTGTCTGTCCTCTTGTACTTAAGTCGGCATTGTGCCTTTTGTATTAAATTCGGATGCAATTGCTGTGTTTCATCGTCAATAAGAAAGTCCTAGGGATACAGTAAACCTGAAGTGAATCATCGGAAACTAAAACTGCTCTCACAGAAGAAGTTCAAATCATAGAAAGTTAGAGCATCAGTCCTCTTGTACTTATGTCGGCATTGTGCCTTTCGAATTTAATTCGGATGCAATTTCTGTGTTTCATCGTCAATAAGAAGGTCCAAGGTATACGGGAAACCTGAAGTGAAGCATCGGAATCTAAAACTTGACTCACAGAAGAGGTTCAAATCATAGAAAGGTAGAGTGTCAGTCCTCTTGTTCTTAAGTCGGCATTGTGCCTTTTGTATTAAATTCGGATGCAATTTCTGTGTTTCATCGTCAATAAGAATGTCCAGGGGATACAGTAGACCTGAAGTGAAGCATCAGGAACTAAAACTGGACTCACAGGAGAGGATCAAATCATAGAAAGTGAGAGTGTCAGCCCTCTTGTACTTAAGACGGCATTGTGAATTTTGTATTAAATTCGGACACAATTTCTGTGTTTCATCGTCAATAGGAAGGTCCAAGGGATACAGTAAACCTGAAGTGAAGCATCGGAATCTAAAACTGGACTCGCAGGAGAGGTTCAAATCATAGAAAGTGAGAGTGTCAGTCCTCTTGTACTTAAGTCGGCATTGTGCCATTTGTATTAAATTCGGATGCAATTGCTGTGTTTCATCGTCAATAAGAGGGTCCAAGGGATACAGTAAACCTGAAGTGCAGCATCGGAATCTAAAACTGGACTCACAGGGGAGGTTCAATTCATAGAAAGTGAAAGTGTCAGTCCTTTTGTACTTAAGTCGGCATTGTGCCTTTGTATTAGATTCGGATGCAATTGCTGTGTTTCATCGTCAATAAGACAGTCCACGGTATACAGGAAACCAGAAGTGAAGCATCAGAATCTATAACTGGGCTCACAGGAGAGGTTCAAATCATAGAAAGTGAGAATGTCTATCCTCTCGTACTTAAGTCGGCATTATGCCTTTTGTATTAAATTCGGATGCGATTTCTGTGTTTCATCGTCAATAAGAGGGTCCAAGGGATACAGTAAACCAGAAGTGAAGCATCGGAATCTAAAACTGGACTCACAGGAGACGTTCAAATCATAGAAAGGTAGAGTGTCAGTCCTCTTATACTTAAGTCGGCATTGTGCCTTTTGAATTTAATTCTGATGCAATTTCTGTGTTTCATCGTCAATAAGAACGTCCAAGGTATACACGAAACCTGAAGTCAAGCATCGGAATCTGAAACTGGACTCACAGGAGGTTTTCAAATCATAGAAAGTGAGAGTGTCAGTCCTGTTGTCCTTAAGTTGGCATTGTGCCTTGTGTATTAAATTCGGGTGCAATTTCTGTGTTTCATCGTCAATAAGAGCGTCCAAGGTGTACACGAAACCTGTAGTCATGCATCGGAATCTAAAACTGGACTCTCAGGAGAGGTTCAAATCATAGAAAGTGAGAGTGTCAGTCCTCTTGTACTTAAGTCGGCATTGTGCCTTTTGTATTAAATTCGGATGCAATTTCTGTGTTTCATCGTCATTAAGAAGGTCCAAGGTATACAGTAAACCTGAAGTGAAGCATCGGAATCTAAAACTGGACTCAGGGGGAGTTTCAATTCATAGAAAGTGAAAGTGTCAGTCCTCTTGTACTTAAGTCGGCATTGTGCTTTTTGTATTAAATTCGGATGCAATTGCTGTGTTTCATCGTCAATAAGAAGGTCCATGGTATACAGGAAACCAGAAGTGAAGCATCGGAATCTAAAACTGGGCTCACAGGAGAGGTTCAAATCATAGAAAGTTAGAGTGTCTACCCTCTCGTACTTAAGTCGGCATTATGCCTTTTGTATTAAATTCGGATGCGATTTCTGTGTTTCATCGTCAATTAGAGGGTCCAAGGGATACAGTAAACCTGAAGTGAAGCATCGGAATCTAAAACTGGACTCACAGGAGACGTTCAAATCATAGAAAGGTAGAGTGTCAGTGCTCTTGTACTTAAGTCGGCATTGTGCCTTTTGAATTTAATTCTGATGCAATTTCTGTGTTTCATCGTCAATAAGAACGTCCAAGGTATACACGAAACCTGAAGTCAAGCATCGGAATCTGAAACTGGACTCACAGGAGGTTTTCAAATCATAGAAAGTGAGAGTGACAGTCCTGTTGTCCTTAAGTTGGCATTGTGCCTTGTGTATTAAATTCGGGTGCAATTTCTGTGTTTCATCGTCAATAAGAGCGTCCAAGGTGTACACGAAACCTGTAGTCATGCATCGGAATCTAAAACTGGACTCTCAGGAGAGGTTCAAATCATAGAAAGTGAGAGTGTCAGTCCTCTTGTACTTAAGTCGGCATTGTGCCTTTTGTATTAAATTCGGATGCAATTTCTGTGTTTCATCGTCAATAAGAAAGTCCAAGGGATACAGTAAACCTGAAGTGAATCATCGGAGTCTAAAACTGGACACACAGAAGAGGTTCAAATCATAGAAAGTTAGAGATTCAGTCCTCTTGTACTTATGTCGGCATTGTGGTTTTTTAATTTAATTCGGATGCAATTTTTGTGTTTCATCGTCAATAAGAAGGTCCAAGGTATACAGTAAACCTGGAGTGAGGCATCGGAATCTAAAACTGGACTCACAGGAGAGGTTCAAATCATAGAAAGTGAGAGCGTCAGTCCTCTTGTACTTAAGTCGGCATTGTGCCTTTTGTATTAAATTCGGATGCAATTTCTTTGTTTCATCGTCAATAAGAAGGTCCAAGGTATACAGTAAACCTGAAGTGTAGCATCGCAATATAAAAGTGGACTCACAGGTGAGGTTCAAATCAAAGAAACAGAGAGTGTCACTCCTCTTTTCTTAAGTCGGCATTGTGCCTTTTGTATTAAATTTGGATGCAATTGCTGTGTTTCATCGTCAATAAGAAAGTCCATGGGATACAGTAAACCTGAAGTGAATCATTGGAAACTAAAACTGGACTCACAGAATAGGTTCAAATCATTGAAAGTTAGAGAGTCAGTCCTCTTGTACTTATG